>NC_068952.1:12528486-13785361 GCF_026419915.1 Harpia harpyja | reverse complement strand
TCCTCTATGTGTGATCATCATAGCCAAGATTTGCAAAAGCACCTGTAGAACGACCTGCACAAAGATGTAGTAGCACTTTACTGTATTTGTAAGGCTGCATCACACACATCTGTGATATGGACTATTATTCTAGGACTATCTTGTACTTCAGGGAGTAAGGGAATAAGCTATATTTTGAAAGCAGTAGAAGTTTGCTGACTTCAGTGGTTACACCAGCACAGCTGCCTTGGGAAAACATTGATTTCCCTAATCAACTCAATCGTATCAGTATCACGCAGAAAAAGATTCTTTCCAGGGGCTTCCATGTTACCAGATGATACTCAAAGGATGACTGCTTCCCCTTTAGCATTACTAATACATCCTGTTTTCCCCTGAAGGAACCTGATACATAAAACTTCCTTTCTTGAACAGGGCAAAATAGTTGTCCTGAATGTGGTATCTGATGGGTGACTGTCTTGTTTCTTGAGCCTTACAATGCTGAAGTACACGATGGATGCTGAAGTACATTGATGGATGTACAGTTTGATTTTTGAAAATGCTGTGCCTATCCACCTGTTTTTTGCAGACTGCTGTGGGGAGACCTTTCTGCCACAGGTAGAAGCAAAGGACCAACCAAAAATTCTTGACCTTTATATCTTCACATCACAGTCTGCCTGGTAGTTACATTTTTGTTTAATAGAACTAAAACCACACTGGAAATCAGATCGCAGAATAGTGTAGGTGGGAAGAGGCCTCTGGAAGTCTGTAATCCACTCCTCCTACCTAAAGTTTAGGGTGCTCAGGAATTTATCACCAACTGAGTGTCATGTATCCATAAAGACAGAGGCTTCACATCCTCTCTGAGCTCCTGTCCCAGTGTCCTATGATCCTCATGGTAAATAATCTTTTCCTTACATCTGAGGAGAAATTCTCATGTTCCAGCCTCAGTTCTGGATATTGAATGTAAGACTGGTATAATTTTATACCTTTACAAGGGCTAATTAGAATGAAGTTGATATTTTTAACAGGTCTCAAAAACTCACAATCATCTTCAATAAATGCCACGGCTGGTGGCAAATTGAAGAGCCTCTAGGGGATAGCCATGGAGACAGAAGGTATGCTTTGTCCCTGGAAGATTTCAGGTCACGTGTGATGTATACTGTCAGGACAGAGTGCAAAACTTGTGCAGAGGATGTGAATGTCTAAGGCCACCAACTAAACCAGACTTTTGGAGGGCATTAATCAAAATATAAATCCAGTTCTTAAAACTGAAGCAGTTTAAGTTTTGAATCAGAGAGGCTTGATGTATTCACGTGCCAACTAAACTGCCCCTTTTGAAGTTTGTGATGTTCCTTCATGACTAGAATAAATTTCCTGTAACGCCCATCTCCTTCCCATCTTGCTGCATCCGTATTCCAGGTGGAGCTGACTTTTTTGAGTTAAATGCCACTGGAGAGTCACGGACAAAACCAGAGACCATGATGCTCACATTTGAAAAAGGGAGGAACCAATTTTATATAGGGCAGGTGGAAACCAGATGTACTTGAAACTGGGGTAAAAAGAAGCAGAAGTGTCCTGACAATTGAAAATGATAATTTCTATCAGGTTACACAGCTCTGTATTTCCTAGACCACATACCTGGACTTAATTAGGGCTTTCCAGAAAGAACATTGCTCTTTTTATTCTAATTTTTAAAATATTAACTCAGGCATAATACTTTATTAGAAAACGAAGTCTGGTTTCTTTTTTCACAGAAATGACTGGAAAATTTATAGATTTCCTAGGATTCTCATTTAAAACCTGACTGTTGATTAGTATGTGGATCTGTGCCTTATGGGAGAGTAGGAGCTTTACTGTAGTGTAAAAAACCTTCTCTTTAAAAGGCATTTTTTTTCCTGAATGTATTTTTGCAGCTTGTTTTGAAATCTGGTGGCCTTGGAGATGTTCTTGGTCCCAAGGTGACAGTCCCAAGGTGACAGTCTCAATGTGACAGTCCCAAGGCAACAGTCCCGAGGCAAGGGTCCTGGCACAAAAACACTTCCTAAGGTCAACAGTTGCGTGACTGTTCAGCAGTACTTTGTGAGCCAAGCCATGGCCCAGTGAGGCACCAGGCAGCCACGGGGACATGGTGTTGACCTCTGTGCCATGTAGGGCTGGCTGGCCATTTCGGCAAGCAGCCCTGAGCAGAGTGTTGAGGGGGGGAGGGGATGGGTGGGTGGTGAGCGTGATGGCCGTGGGCTGGCCGAGGAGTGGGTAGGATGTTGCCTCCCACCCAAGCCATACCTCCCACCCCATGGAAATGAAATGAGCTGTCCCAGGGCAGGGGGCAGAGGAAATCAAAGCTGCCCTTTACATTTCTTCTGGGTATGCCAAAATCTGGGAAAACCAAGCGCCTTAATGTGTTTTCAGCCTCCCTACTTGTCTCTGTCTGAAGTGACGCTGGAAGATAACCCGCTTTATTGCAAAAAGTTACCTGAGGTGCCTATTGGTTTTATTGTGTCTGTTCTTTGGGTGAAAAGTGATGGAGATGAAGGCGGACAGGCAGAAGGGACTTACTGACCTTTGAGGGTAGGAAGAAGGCAAAAGTGACCACAGGGGCAAAGACATGTTCGAGGAATGCTTGAGGGTTTGGTAGATCTTTGCTGAAAATAAATGTATAGTCAGTCACTCTGCACATCTGCAATGAGGCACTTTAACTTTTGAGAGATCCAAGAAGCCTCTCTCATTGCCCATCCCCATAACAGAATAGTGTCCCAGTCTGTAGTCCACAAACAAGGGATTTTTTGTAGCTTATTAGTTCAGGTTCTGTTATCATTCTTAGTATTGCGTTTGCCATAGACACTTGAATGGAACCACCTCACATCATTAATAAAGGCTTAATACTGAGAACATTTCTTACAAAGAAATGTCCTTCCATTGCATTTCTGGAGAGATACCCACAGGGAATGATGTGACTGAAGCATCTGGAGAAGGCTTTAGTGCTCTGCTGTGTGAGAAGAGTCCCCTTCCACCCTGCAAATGTGGAAGAGAGGGGCAGGGGGAGATAAGGGGAAGAGAAAGGAAGAGGCAGAGGAAATGCAGAGTTAATGCTAAAATGCTGTAACTAACCATTTGAAAGATGATATTGCACTTACTCTTGTGGAGTCAAACAATTTAACTCTGTGACCCAAGAAACCACCCACTACAGATAAGAGTAGGAAGAAAAGAATTGCTTTATTGACAAAGCACTGGGAGAATAGTGTGTGGCAGTACACTCCCCCCAGCAGGAAACGAAACTTCTCCAGGCAGGGAGAAGAGAAAAAAACCCCAAACCCTGGAGGCCGCAGGTTGAAAGTTGAACAGACCAATTGAGATGTGCCAGGTACACTGAGGTGACCTTCTTGGCCAATAGGGATTGAACGACTACAGGTCAGATTCGACAAGGGTATAGACAGGGTCCCACCGGAGGACATGCTGCAATCAGTCCTCCTCGGAGCAGCAGGTCTGCAGTCGGGGACTCCCCCTTGAGTCGGGGCACTGCCCAAGGTAACTCCTCGAGGGAGAGAGCCCTCAGCTTTTAGGTGAGTGATATGTGCATTTTGAGTCATCACTTTAAATCTTAAGGATTCTTAAGCCGGCTGTGTAGTACTAATTCCCCTTACATCATTGAACCTGTGGCTCGCTAATGTTATCAGAGTTCTAACTAACTTTTTACTGAAGAATAAATCTGACTATTAACACCTGTTGGATTTGTAACATAGTGACAGAAAAAAACCCCAGAGGGCATACTTGTAACTGTAAAAATAAATTAATCAGGGGGATAAGTTGTGTATTTTTATCCACATGTACTCTTGCAATATCTCTTTTTGCCTTAAGATGACTTTTTTTGTTATTGGACCTGTACAGTAGGTTCACCCAGAAAAGCAGTATTAGCCTATGGAAAACGGCAGCAGCACTAATGAAGATACTATATGGCGTTACTTATCTGGGCTGCATAGCAAGGGGTGCAAAAGCTGGGGATATTTTGGAGCTGGACCACCCATGGGGAGAGAGCAACAGATGTTCTGTGATTATACGTAACAAATATTTATATTCCTGGCACCCTTTATTCCTTGCTAAAATCTATACCTGTATTACATGCATGACTGGCTTTCTGCTAAATATGAAATGAGGACACACTTTCTCATTCAGTTACACAAAGGAGGTTGCCAGACACATAACTGGGTAAAGCTGTGGCTTCTCAGTAATCATTCATTGAGAAAAAGTAATGAAGCTTTTGCAAAAATTATATCAAAACACAGTTGGTAAATGTGTCAGCATCTTCTGTTACTAACATATTTCCTTACATACATGGAACTGAAGCTGGCTTTTACTTCTTCAGGAGAAAACTAGAATTTCTTGTTCTCCCAGTTACATTAGGAATTTCACCAAAAAAAAGGAAAAAAAAATCTTATCTTGGGTTTGTGGATTAACCTAAGCTCCGTTTTTTTAAAAAGTGTACCTAGACTTAGTGACTGATTGCAGAGAAAATATTGAAGATACATCCCCCTGCCCTATTTGCTCAAAACCTATCAAGTCAATGAAGACAATCTAAAAACATGATAATTTTTAAAAGCAACCTCATGTTTTTGCTGACTCATGCCTTTTGAACTGCAGTTCAAAATAATAATACTGAGAATTAACTGAAAACTTATCTAAGTTCCATCATGCAGCACAGATAACTTGCTTTTAATACTGATTTTATAATATGATGAATTATATAAATTCATGGAGTCTTGCTCTGTTCCCCAGCTCCCTTTCATTGCTCTTCATAAATGTTACCTTGTCACGATATTGACAACAATGATTTATTACAAAAACATAATGTCTTCTCTGTTTCCACATTACTCACAAGGCACTGGCATATTAGTATCTAGTAGATATTTTTAGTAATTTACAAACTGTATTAAGGTCAAATGTTTCCTACTTATTTTACTTACTTGTAAATGTCTCTTTAGTTTTTGTTTTGAGAATCTGTTGTTCATTATGTTTGGTGGTATTATTTCTGGTGATTGATTAAATAGACTTTCAGAGAGCCTCGGAAGTGATGGCCTATTACTTTGGTTTCTGGAAGTAAACACTCCCATGTTTGAATAATATGATTACATTTTCTTTTTGTATGGCAGCTCTTGCAAATGTATTCTGAATTCATACAAACTGCAGGCTGTGAATAAATTTCAACTCCTACTGCTCAGACAAGATTAATGTACTTTTTCATTCAGAAGAATATATGTAAAAACAAACACACAAACCCGTCTAATATTTGCCTCACCTTAGCTGGTAGAATACCAGCCACTGGGAATTCATCTTCTAATTATGAGTGCACAGTTAACGAATTGTTACTAAAGGAAAAGGAAAAAAAGCAATGAAGAACGAGAGAATTGGTATAACTGGAAAATTCCTTCTTTAGTCATCTGAGAAGCTGCATATGTTCACAAAGGATATTTTGGGGAGGTTACAAGGTATTGAGAGGAACAAAAGTGACCCATTGCTCTCATCGAAAAATCTCAAATAAGTAATGTTATCTCTATCTGTGTTTGTATACATTTGCACATATTTATATTTTTGTTCAGCTTTAGAAAAGAGGGAACAAGAAAATTATATTTAAACTGTAAAGGAATGATTGGTTAGGAAAGAATAGCCAGGGTGGGGGTGGAGGAAGACAGAAGAGAAGGAAAAGATACAGAAGAGAAGGAGAAGATATAAAAGAAGAAAACACTTGAACTACCACAAGAAAAAAAAAACAAAAGATGCTAAGACTTCATTTATTCCCTAGCACGTACTCACATCTTCTCCCAGAGAGGAAGGAATAGAAAATCTTCATCTTACCCTTATCTCTGTCCACCTGGATTCAAAGCTTGAAGAAGCCATGTGAGAACATGAAATGCAATCTTATTCCTTCATGGACACACAGTTTAGCCTGTGATCAAAGAGTAAATGATTCTTCCAGCAATCATATCAACACTGCCTTTCTCTGATTTACAGATCTGCTGTTGCAGATTTTCTTTCCTAAAAGGAATGAACAGTTCTTCAGAGATGAGTGCCTGAGGTAGGCCTTCTAGTTCTCTTCTTGTTTTAAAATAAAAAAATGCCATTTTTTGGCAGCAGCCCTTTTTCTTTAAAACACGACAAAAAATTTGGGTTGGATTATTCTCCCTAAAAGGCAACTGACTGCTGCAGTTTTACTAAGCTTGGTCTTACTCATTGTTTGTGAGCAACCTCAGATTATTTTACAAATTCCAGAGTAATTTCGGATTTGCTGATTTTCTAGGAAAACACAAAGACAAAATCTCTCTCTTGTATTTCAAAGCTTTTCATATTCTGGAAAATGTATTTTAAACTTGGTTATCATAAGACTAGAGTAGAAGAGTACTATGGGACACAGTTTCTCTCCATGCTGTCTAAAGGGCAGATGACAGAAATGCCCTGCTTTTTCTCAGTAAGCATCCTGATGACTGCAGTCATTAAATGCTACTTCTTGTCATTTGCTAGCTGTCAGTCACTCAGAAATTCTGCAGCCTGCTACCATGGCTGCTTTCTAAACTGTGAATGTGTTCCTCAAGTGAATGTCAGAAGATGTATCTTCATAAATTGTGGTGGTTGGCAGATGGAAGAAAGTAAATCAAGGAAATTTTTTTTTTTTCTTTTTCTGGAACATGCTTTAAATCTCTGAGATTATCCCAGGGATTCTCACCTCTTGTGCAGCTGAATTGAGCATTCCCTCCTAGCAGAAATGATTGTTCTTCAGATTCTCTCCAAACACATGGACGAATATTTTGGCAGTTGTTCTCTTGTTAGTATACATTAAAAACTCCTGACTTTCATGACGGATCATCTCCCCGGCAGCTTGGAGTCCATAGCTCCTTATTTGTTGATACAGCCTGTTGAGATCTAAGCTCTTTAATTTGCAATTGTAATAAGTAATTTTCTAGAAATAAAATGCAATTCAGTCACAGGACATTCGGAATCACTCAATTCTAATCTATAACGTCAGCAAGCCCATTTCACTGACATTATTGTTTTGACACTGAGTGTAATAGAAATGATTAAGCCAGGAAGAGAGCAGCACTTACTTGACTGCTGTCAGCTACTGAACCACAATAGCCCAGCACACAGACTCTATTCAGCTGATGAAATGTGAAACCTGATATGCTGCTGCAAAATGTTAGTAACCACAATGCTATATTTCAATCCCTACTTGATTTTATAAATGTTTAGTCTCACTCTGTTAGACCCAGCCTCATACAAAAGCAATTCCTGTTTCACAACTGGAAGGAATAGCAACCAAACTTCTTTCTTTTAAATTCACTGTATCCAGGCATATGTCAAGGCCTTTTTTTATTATTTTTTCAAATGGAAGAGTGTATTCAGATGGGGGATGAAAATGGCAAGAATATGAACAATAGTAGCCCTTGTGACTTTAATGTGAAGATTAAGATTCATGATGGTAGGCATGTAATGTGATAGAAATATATATCATGGCCCTTCCACCCTTCCAGCAGAATGTATACTTTGTTCTGAAATAATTTGTTATTGCTAAGCTCGGAGATGCAGGCACTTGAACTGAGTGCTAAGTGGGTATTTCTTCAAAATAGGTGTTTGCTTTCCTTTACATTTTATATAATTTTATATCATTACGCTGTCAAGTGCCCTGTGGTATAAGGCTAACAAATTGGGCACAGACAAGGCCGTGTAATGTTGTAAGTAAATACCTCTGTCTCTCTTTTATGTCTGAAGAGAAAACTCCCTTTTCCTCTCAGCTATGTGCACAGAAGATCCATAGTGTTACTTCAGGTATTTCAAATTATACTTACAAGCAGTCTTAACATATTTTTTTCTGATTTTATAGTTCAAAAGATTTTAGTTTAGACTGCTCAGTTGTTCACAAAAGTATTACCCACACATCATCTAAGGCACTGCAGAATAAGTATTTTATTCACAGAATCCAGATTAGATTAAGAATTTGGAAAGAATAGGTGAGAATAAGACATGGGACACCCTATGAGAGAGAGCTGACTTAGAAGGTACTGGGCATCCTCTGTAGCAGGGAGAACTGTCACCAGTAGAGGTAGGCAGCATCTCACAATTTTCAGAGACAGGTTCTTGCCAACACTCTGGCCTGTGGTGGTCTTCTTCTGCTATTGCTGATAGAAAGGATCTGATTTTATATGAAGAGGAACCAAATATTTGAAAATGAAAAGGCTGCATGCAAAACTTTCAGCAGAGTAGAAGCCCTCACGTTTCTTATAAAGCAATTACATGGTTACATAAATGGCTTCATAAATTTACCTCTTGAATAATGTATCACCTCAGGGAAGAGTCTGATTTATTTTACTGCTTTGTAAATAACAAATGTATTTGTATCAGTTAGATCACATATATAACACCTATGATTGTTGTCTCTCCATGTACCATAATATGTTCAATATTATAAATATCCAAAGATTTTCTTCTTGATGAGAGTGCAAGTGTTTCATACTGACATGCAATCTGTCTTAAGGTGGTGTTTGTAACTTCAATTCTTCTTAGATTTGTTGTCTTCTCATTACCAGTACTCAGCCAGACAGCTGAAACACTGACTCAGAAGAGAATGCAGAATATTTAATAGCTCTTCCGTTGTAGTGCATTTTTAGCATTATTTGAGCAGTGCTGTCACAGATATGGGAGAACTTCAGCATAGATTTAGTAGATTTAGATAGATATAAAACTCTAGATTAACTGGAAATGCCATAGTAGTGTAAATAAAATTATTTACAAGTATCAATAATAGAAAGGGAGACATACATGCAAGTGGACAGTGGATTATATAATACTTGCCATAATTTATATCTTAAAGAAGGTAGAAAAGAACTGGCTAAAGCAGAGAAGCAGCATGAGTAGGGCATGAGTTCATGTTTTGGAGCAGGGAATTTGGGGTTTCATCACTGGTTATTGCTATAACTTTTGGCATGCCAAAACTAAATAACTTAATTTTCCTTTCTGAGAAATGGTCATAGTTGTATACAATTTCCAGGGCTGTAATGAGACTGAAGGAAGTGACAGTTATAAAGTGATATAAATTCTTCACGTCAAAGCTTATATAGGAAGGATCTTTCCTTCCATGACAAGAGATCGCAGCAGACCATAAGAGAGTTGGACTTCCACCAGAGGGGGAGCATGTGCGAGGGGACAGCAGGTAACCGTGCATGCCAGAGCAATGATTTGGTAAATCCTGCTGCGAGCGCCAACCTCTGTGTGGCTTTGCTCCCATGTTGACTGCACAAATCTGGGCAGAGAAGAGAGAGCGCAGTCAGGAAAGGGGCTGACTAGAGCTGGGGAGAAAACCATTTCTTCTTCCCTTTCTCTCATCTTGCAGTAATTTTTGAGGTTTAAAAAAATGGGTCCTGTTCCACATGCAACTCAATCTAAAAAACCCCCAAAATGCTGAGCTGCATGTTTGCAAAAACAATGAGAAATGCTGAAATGTTTTACTTCTACACTCACAGCATTTTTAGGTTTAACATTTTAAACTTTTTCAACTTTTAAAAGTATTTTCTGCATTTTTTTATTATAAGTTAACTTACATAGGACGATTCATTCTGAATGAAAAGAAGGAACTTTTCCTGTGGCAGGAATAGCTACGAGAAGGCAGCTACACTTTTCCTCAGTGGCTTGTGTGAAGTTTCTAGCTGAGAACATGCTGGTGTCTGTGTACACACACACTTCCGTGCGTGCTTCAGTTCCCAGCCATAATATATCGTTAGTAAAGGTTTGGGGGGTTGTGCTTTGGGCTGGTCTAGCTAGGAGTGAAGAAAGGGAGACTTACTCTGTGGTTTCACAATTGGCTAAGCCTGTCTAACTGTGGGCTGTCACCGAAAGCAGTGCTCCCGCTCTTCCCCACTGTGGGAGCAGGTTGATTTGCAGCCAGCTCCACGAGCAGCCTGTGCTCTGATCTTGCAGTATCTGCATTTTTTCAGGCAACGGATTAAGTCAATAGCTCTTTGGTGGGGACAAAGCGCTTTTCGAGCTGGGAATTGGTAGAATCAATATTGGCCATGGATATGTCGAATTCTGGAGGGATACAAACAGGCACTGAAACAATCACAACAACAGAAGACTCTTGCTTCTTGCCCTGGGCAGATCCGTTTTTACTGGTGGTAGAGACTTGAAGTCTCAGGACAGCTTTGTGTGCATGTGTATTTCTAAGATCAGAGATTTTACACCAGTGGGGAAAATACAGGCTTTAGTCAGAGTGGCTTTAAAGTGGGTATCAAGTTTATTTGAATAAGGTTATATGCAGGAATTGTCAGTTCTAATAAATGAAAAACAATTCTGAAAAACATTGTATGACAATGTAAGTGTGATGGCTCTGTGAGGTAATAAGTTGAAGTCCAGATGATAAGGATGACAGAAGTAATGCTATTTTATTCATACAATACTAAAAAATAAAACAAAAGCTTCTAAAAAGAAGAAAGTAACAACACAAACTTGCAAACTCTCTCCTAATATCTGTTTGCACGTGTATGTTTGTTTCTTTTTCCCAAAAGAAAGACATACAAATATTTCTAATGTAGCATTTGAATTTATAGCACTTTTTTTGTCTGGTTTCCTTGGGCTTAGGTGTAGGATACTCGTGTGTCACCTCTATTTTCAGAATTTGTCTTTTACCTCTGTTTTGCAGCTTCATGCCAGTATTTTGTAGAGTATTTTAACAAAGGCTGACTTCCCATGATATTAAAATATAAATGGTGTGTTACAGAGCAAATGTCAGACAATTCTACTTATTTTTATTTTTGCCTTGTGCTTTCCATATGTCTTCCTTTAATCTTGGTGCAAGTAAAATGCAGAGATGGGATTTTCATTTAAAATTGCAAAGCTGCAGTCAGCACAACTGAGGCCGTAGTCAACAAGCCAGGCTCGGTAGTAAGTGAACATGCCTTGTATCTTGCAAAAAGCTCTCAGCGTCTTGCAGAATGTGTTGTGTCTGTCTAATACCACATAGAAAAGCTACACTGAATTTGTAGTATTAAGCAAAAGTGACCATCAGTGTTTGCAAGTCATCTATGACAAAATACTCCTGCCCATGACTTGATAAAGCCAAAGGTAAGGCAGATATTTAGAAAGAAGATGGAAAATCTTGTGCTTTAGAGAGAACATTACCACTCTGGTGACTTGAATTTGGTCCCTTGCCCTGTTAGTGAGCTGTTGGCAATGGTGGGCAAATTAGGCACCAGCACTTTCACAGGTGGTCACTGACTGTGTTTTCCTCAGATTTGAGCAACTGGTTCAAGATACCTGAGGTCTGACTTTTAGAAGTGCTGAGCTCTCAGAAAGGCAGCTGAGTCAATAGAAGCTGTGCTGTGAAACTATAACATGCTATAAAATGTTAAGTACTCAAAAAAATTAGGTCCAAGTCATGTCCTATTAGGTACTTAGCCACTCTTGGTTATTCCCATTTTTAAAACAGGAACACCATTATGCCTTACATTGGTAGATGCTGGAAGATAAATTCAGCCATGCTCATAAAATATCCAGATCCTGTGACAATAAGCACCTCATAGTGGAATTAATAATTCTTCATTTTTCTCAGAGCTTGACTAACATACGGTTAAAACTGGGAAGAATGCTCCCACACTGGGTATTTATATGCTGCACAAATGATACCAGTGTCTAGGAAGACACTTGGAGAGAGTGAATGCCTAACTATGAGTGGAAGGATGACTCCATTTCATACCAACAAGAAATGGATGTTTTTTAAATTTTTCTTCCATTAAGTGTTTTTTTAAATGAGAATCTAAACATTTTTAACTGAGATTTTTACAGTCTAGTTCTATTTACACCTGTGTGATTATAATAGATCTGAGATTAACTGGGGATGGCTTTATGTTGCAAGTTTGTCATAAGAAGTAGGAACAATTTTTTTACCTATGTTTTAAACTGGGAAAATCCTGTTTCAAAATATGTACCTCCTATTAGATGTTTAATATCAAACTCTTAGCACAGTACAGAATATCTAGGACCTGGTGTTACAATAACAAGTATTCAGTGATGATACTGGCTTAAAATATTCCTTCTTCACCCTTGTTCCACCCTTGACTGCCAGCTGTACCTTTGCATGGGGAAGCAGTGTCCCCACCCTTGGTTGCACCAGTGCAACTGTTGCTGCAGATTCTCTGTGAGACATATCTGACCTAGCCCAGCTGAAAACAAAACAGAAACATTTTTTTCAGAGACAATTTCCTTGCTCAAAGAAATTAAGCCCAAACTACTGAAAAACAGCATCTCTTAGACAGAGTTTGTTAGTGTTTACTTTTCTTAATACTGACACAGATTCACATTTTCAAATCAGTCTCTATGCTGCAGGTAATTTATATTGTGTCCTCTTATGGTAAGTAGCTAGTGTCTGTATATGGAGGTTATTCTTTTATTACCATGTATTAAGCTCTCTGAACAGAACAGGTAGAATATTGCCTGTTTGCTGTGTATCAATGGCAAAGCTCCAATTAACTTGGAGCAAGATCTTTCCTGAATTTTTGAAGGACTTCATAATCAGTAACTTACTTTCCTCCATCCCATTGACTCCCATGAAATCAAAAGGAATTTTGATTTCACAAAACACTGGTGCAGACTGGACACTTAATTGCCTTGTTAACCGATAAGCTGTTTATTTTTCAAATAACACTTATAGTTCATTTTCCATTTTTTATCTCCATGACCATCTCAAATCATTCATAAAATCTAACAAAAAGAATACTGTAGAATTTTCTTTTCTAAGTATAAAAAGTAAATACAAATGCTCTTCTCCAATTACTTTCCACACTCGTGATGTTTGTAGCGATTTCCTTGCAATTGTCTTTATGAGACAGTGTAGAGGTCTTTTTCCTTCTTTCTTTCTTTGCTTCTTTCTTTCTTTCTTTCTTTCTTTCCTCCTGTCTCACTCTGTTTCTCTCTTTTCCTTCCTTCCTTCCTTTCTTAATTCCTTCCTTCATTCTTTCCATGAGATACAGCCCAACTAACAACTTGAGTATATACTTTTATGTTTGGAGGGCATGCTTAATGATATACTAAAAAGTCTCATGCATCCTGACTGGTTTTAATAATCAATAAACAGTTTTTGTTCTCTTATCGAATATATCCTTTGCTAAAACAAGGGCAGACCAAAAAAACCATCAGTGTGTTCAAATCTGACAACCTTTGCAAACTCCTTCTTCAATAATAGCACTTTTAAGACTTGCTAAGCCTTATTTTAACTCATCACATAAGTCAGATCACAGATTCCTCTTTTGTATCCAAAGGCTCAGTATTGTTTCCTAATTATAATAAGAATGTATATGGGACAGTGGTCACATCTGTGTTCCCTTAACTAATTCATCCCTCAAATATGTTGATACAAATCAAAGATAAAAGGTAATTTTTAGGTTAAATATTAAGATGCTTGTGAGAACTTTCTTTTTTGGGAAGCCAATGACAAATGAACTGCTATTTTTCCGATTTAAGTTAAAGAACTTTCTGTTAAAACTATTATTATGATTCATCTTGCTGAAAGCAAAACTGTTTTCCCTTTTAAATGAAATTTTAAATTCAGCAATCAGAAAAAACCAGTCCTTTGAAGACTCAGGGACCACTTCAAGAATACAGTGTCAAGCATGTGCATACTTTTTGTATTGTCACAGATTGGAACTGACTGGTTCTAGGGTAAAAAAGTTCTTGTAGATTCTTTAAATGTTTAAAGGAAACAGATAAAATACAGATGTTTCTTCACCATAAAATCAGTGACCATGCCTGGGTCATTAGTAGGGTCTGAATTTTTCAGATATACACTCATGCACAAATCTCTGCTGCTTTAATGAACTGTGTAAGTGGAAACAAATTTTGCAGCAACAAGCTGTTCTGCCTGAATGATTTAGATTTAGCAAATTCATAAATATTTAAAAACTGGTCCTTATAATGGGAGGTATGTGGGAACTCTAGCTCCTGTTGGTTCGACAAGATCTGCCTGAAGACCAGAGCTGATGCTAACCACTTGTACTCAAAGTTGACTCCAGCTGTCATTCACTGGAGTTGTGTGCATTCATTTGAGGAATTTGGGTTCTGATTAAGGTATACAATTATAATGAGCAGATGTACCATATTTTGGTACTGATAATGGGGGGGGGGGGCAATTTTAGACCTAGTTTAACCAAATCTAAATTAATGCTAAACTCCCTTATCCCTTCTCTGAATTGGCCCAAACAGCTGGAACCACGGAGGATTTCTTTATCAAATCTGCACATTTAGGCTGCCGTCTTAGCAGCCAAGAGGCTAATTTCTGGCTTGACGCTGGCCAAAGTGTGGTTAACCTCACAGAAATGTAACATTCCAGCAACAAGAATTCATTTTTACCCACTGTTGCCACTAACCAAATGCTAACATTTTACTTTGGAGAGCACAGTATTATTCAAGCTGTCTTGCAATACTCCAAATGTTTGTACCATTACAAACTGATGACAAACTGATTTGTTCATTACATCTTAAATGTAACTGCCAAATATTCTATCCCCAACTTAAATGCTGTGTTTTGAGGTTAAGCTAACCTAGCCTGTGTGTATAGGTAGGCAGCCAGAAACAAGCACAAAAATCTGTCTTCATTCTGAGCAAAACCTGCTATTTTTTTTAAAGCTCTGTATAAGGGATAAATGCTTTTTCTGAATGACTGTGGTCTTTCAGAGCATCCAGAGATGCGTCTCTGGTCAAGGCTCTCAGAGCTTTTGTTGGAAGGGTACAGAATGGGTGATCCTGGGAAATACTCTGGGAAAAGGCAATGCAGTACCAGAATGCACAAAAGGGACATTGATTCTCTTCTCCTTCTCAGAGGTGGTCTGTGATTTCTTTCCTCCTAGCCAACTCTGAAAACACCAAACCTTCCCTGGAGTTAACATGGGTAGGCAAGGTAGGAGAGCCTGAGCAGTAGAAATACTTGAGCAGGGAGGGGAGCACAGGGGAAGAAAACAACTGTGTTATATTTACCCTTTGTCTTCTGTGCTGTTCTTTCTTATCTGATGAAAAAGCAACAGCAAACCTACCAAAGCAAAAGGGATGCCTTATTGACAGTCCCTGAGAAACCTTCTTTACTAGTGTTTCCTCTAACACACACTATCTATCTCATATACGTCATTTATTTCCTACTGTTATAATAGGGAAGTCATTTTCTGCAGACTGGATTTTGATCTTTTAATGGGAATGGTTTTGTATATTAGCTAACCTTGCAAGGCATTTCAAACATTTCATCTTTTCACCCAGGAAAAACAACTTCATTGAGCAATTCTCAGACTCCTTTGAACTTTGCACAGGAAACCACCTGGAAATGTATGATAAAACACACAGTTAAAGCAGTGGAAAAAGCAAAGCACATCACACAGCCTAATATAGCCTAGTATCAACAGAATATTCCATCTATGGACAGTAAATATGCCTTTTTTTCTCAGGAGATTAGACTCAGTTTAGACCAACCCACTTGTCATTTCACGTTTCACTAGTTACCATATGAAACTGCTTTAACTTACTGTGTACAAAGTCATATAGACTGTCACTTATTTAATGATATGCATGTATTTATGTTTTAAAATTGATCTGGATAAAGCTGAGACCTAGCAGGGTTCTGACTTACAAAGCTTGTATTCAGAGTTCCCATTCAGGCACTCTGTACTGCTTTTAACTTCTGTGTGTGATTCCAGTCATCCTGCTCTCCCAGGTTGTCCTACAAGCTGGAGAGTCATCCTGCTCAGGCCCATTGGGAACATTTTGTATGAGCAATGCGTCAGGCTCAAACTTGCTCCACTGAAGCCAAGAGGCAAACTCCCACTGGATTCGGGCTCTGTCTCAGCCATAAGGAACACAGTGACTGTCTTTGAAAATGTTTTCTCTTCTTGAATGCATAAAAACTTGTCATCTTTTGGCTTTTTCTTTTATTCTTCACCTGAGAAGAAAGTAAAAAGTGTGGTCAGGTATCCCTCTGTATTAGGGCTGGCTAAACACCAAGCACACACGCATAGTTTTTCACACTTGAACTTCTGTGCTGGGGCCACGTTAAGAGACCAGCAACAAGGTGCTGCTCAGACAAAATGTGCTGGAGCCTCTGAACGCCAACTGTTGGCAAACAGAGGCCACGGGGGCTGCCAGCACCAACACCTCTGGGTCATCCTGGCTCCCGGCTGCAGACTGAGCCCAGACCCTCCCGGGCTGGAGCCAAGGGACTCCTGAAGAACCACTGCTATTGTGCCACCCGTGAACCCTTCTTATCCTCTCTGAGGTATGTGGTATGTGTTTTGTGGCTTTCAGCTGTGCAAGGGTTTGGTATGTAGTTTATAGGCTCACTTGAAGGTTGGGATTACTTGAGCTATAATCTAGTTACGTGCTGTTTCTTTTAAGTGTCTTCCTTCTGGAACATGCCAGGTTTTATCACCACATGCTTCTCCAGCTCTGCCATCTTATGTAAATAACACCCAAACACAGCACATCTGAATGTCAGCAGAGGGGATGGGGCATACAGCAGCCTTGGCACTGAATGCCAGCCTGGACGACCCTCCATCCAGACAACCCAGAATTTGGCGGCTGCTTTGCTGAATGCCGCTCCGAGCTGAAGCATCTGCTTTGGCTGTGCTAGCAGTGAAAGTTTTCGCAGCTGCCAGACTGGGCTCCATTTACTCTGATTTTACATGCTTTTTAGGAGCTGGCCTAGCTTGCAACAGCACATAACTTTAATGTTAGACTTATAAAATGAGCCTTTGATGCTTTGGAGCTCCATGTCTGTACTCTTTCCTCAACAAGGAAGAGCTGAACAGGGAGCGCAGGCTGATGGGCTGTATTACTGGGTCAGTAATATTAGTTGCTCTGCCCACTTCATAATGTTTCTGAATGGAAGAAACAAAGTATTGACATTCACAACAGAGAACTGAAGCAAAGGATATGTATCTCACATAAAAAATGGAGCTAAGCCTTGCTTTCCCAAGGGCAGAAACATTTGTACATATGTCAGTTTGTTCTGCTCAGAACAATTTACGGTTACCAGAAGGAATGTGAACATGGTACTTAAGTTTCTGTAGGGCAGAACTATCATGGTGAATGTAGGAATATATTACTTGTAGGTAATTTCAGAACTGTACAATTCTTGCAGCTAATGGTACAATCCTTTTATTTTTTGTGATAGTTATGTTAAAGTGGACACCAAAGATGCCATGACTAATCGTGTGTTTACCATCTGTTAGCAATATCTCCATGTGAATTAATTAGCAAAGGCCTAAGAGTCCTCTTTTTACAGTCTTCCACGAAAGTAATACTGATTGACACTGACACGGTATTAAGTTACTTCCCATTCTAATATGGCCCTTTTGACAAAAGATTAGCCCTGCCACCTGTCCCCTTGGCTGCTGATTACTTTTCTCAAATATTCTGCTTCTCAGCTGAAACTTAATAAATACAAGAACATTTTACCAGTATAATAGTTTATTGATACTAAGAGCATTAAGATGGTCCTCACTGTTGTTTGTGTCTCACTCTGAGACTATTATTCTCTTAAGGAGAACTGAAGATAGAAAACACTTTTAGTTAGACAATGTTCCTGCCAGCCTATTTTGAATGCATCTCCTACACCGAAACTACTTACTGCTTTATCTGTAAGGCAAACAGCAAAAGGTTCAGCGCTGAAGCTGCTTTGAACAGACACCTACAATCTCCTGGTTTCTGGATGAGCCTGATTGCTCTGAATAGTTCCACATGTGAGCACTTGTGGTCCTGAATCTGATGTTCTGCAAATATCCTGTGA
Source organism: Harpia harpyja (assembly GCF_026419915.1). NCBI lineage: Eukaryota > Metazoa > Chordata > Aves > Accipitriformes > Accipitridae > Harpia > Harpia harpyja. The sequence goes on along the minus strand of NC_068952.1, from coordinate 13,767,585 downwards.
TACTGATTTACAGCCTACTACTCTGGCTGCTGCAATATATTTCCAGAAAATGAAAAAAGGTCAAATACACAAACAAGGCAGGTTCATTAACCCTCCCAACACCCTTCCCCCAAACTCCCCCTCAGCTGAAATCTTTAGATAACTTTCAGCAAATATTTTTGGAAGTATTCCGTCACGTCTAATCAGATGGCAAAAGCGTTTGTTTTATTTAATCATGGCTGTGAAACTGAGCCTTTATTTTTTTCTTATCTTCCTTTCTTCCATAAGGACCCTTTTGATTTGCCTCTCTCTTCATGACCACATGAAATTTGGCCAGTGATGAAAAGACTAAATGGGCCCCACTGAAAACTTTCAGAACGTCCAGAGTTCAGCTCAGGGGTCTGGCAGGTCTCTGGAGGAGCTGCAGATTAACCACTACTCAACTCATATCCAGAAATCATGCTAATTTCAGTATGTGCAGTTACCTACTATGTGTAAAGAGCCATGAGCAATCTCAGTAGCGGGAAGGGAGTTCCTACCTGTCTTGGGTGGGAAGTCAGTATGGTCACATAACTGACAATATGGAGCTCAGGAGGAAGACCATTTGTCTTTGAAAAGACTGACTTCTGAAAACTGCTTTTGCAGAAGGAGAGGTCACAGTTCTGAATGAAGTCTAGGAGGAGAGCAAGGTTGGGGAGAGCTGTTAACATGAAAAGTGTACCTCCTGAGTGCTCTCTGCAGGAGGCACCTGGTTTGGGGTCCCAGCTGAGCTGCTGCTTAATAGCTCATCTGGGTGCCAAAAAGCTGTTTCATGACATTCTTGGCTTAAGCATTGCAAAAGCAGTGGAACATTTTTGCTAAACAGAGCCTTTAGTCTTTAAATCATTGCTTTCTGGATGAAAACCCAAGAAAATTGAGAGCAATGTCAAAATGCTAAAACTTTAGTGTTCAGTCAGACACAGTTTTGTCCTGAATCTCAATGGCTGGCTCCAAAGTTTCCTGATGTATATGTTAGCAAATAGTTGCCCTTTTGTATGAATAGTAATCTGCCATGTCCTCTGAGCATCATGGATGAGCTCGTGTTCCATCAAGCGCACCTCCAAAAACTACTTTATGCTCAGCTAATGAATCTTGTGTTACTTCTAACATTAATACTTGGGAGATTTAAAAACATTCACTAAATGGAACTTGCCCAATCTGCAGCTGGAAAAACCAGGACATATTATTCTTCTGGAAAAGTAATAAAACCTTGGACATTTTTCAGCTATATTTCTGTGCAGGATGGATCAACTGTTCTGTGCTCAGTTAAGAATTCTAGAAATGCTCATGAAGTAATTCCTGATAAGAGAAGCATAAACTACGTATTTTGCTAAACAACTGTTTGCTTACAGGCCAGTTCAGTGACCTGTGATTTATTGCATGTACGTGTTCAAGACACATTCTAGTAGTAAATGTTTTTCCATTTTCCTTTATAATTTTTTCTCATTCCTTCTGAATGCTCTGACTATAAGATTCAGTGCAACTAATGATGAGGACAGGGAGAAGGCATGCAGCGTCTTTTGGTCCTGTGGGGAAGAACAAGAAATGCACATACAGCATTGGATCATGTCATAAATTAACCAGACAGATAGCAGTGATTTCCCCAGGATGACCCATAGCAGGAAGGTGCTGAACTAACATTTTCAGGCTACATCTCTTCTTACTAACATTTTGTCTATTGTATTTGTATCTTCCACTTTTTTTCACACTGAAGTTGTACTCATAGAAGAGCAACTGCACAGCAGTATTTTAACAATTTCATATTGATTTGTGGGTTAAAAAGTTGTAATTATTCAGACAAAATATGTTATCAATTTAGCTTTATTTCCCAGCTGTGCTCACCTGTCATTTTTAATTATTGTTTTCAGGATCCTGGTGATGATGTCATCCCCCTAAATTTCCCGAAAGCTCCCCAGTGTTCATTCCAAATGATTAATGAAGGTATGAAAACTATGAGTGCTTCCAAATCAAATATGTGTATAAAGGTAAGCAGTGCACAGGAAAAGATGATTAAAATAAAGAATTGTGTGTTTCCTTGAAATTCACCAGCCCATTGATACTGTAGCAGTTCAGATCTCAGTGGAACTTTTGTGCAATCTACTGAATACTTTTTCTATGGGGGAAAAATATCTAGCCAAACTTGACTGTTCAACCTATTTGAGTTTTATTTTATGGCTGTGGGTTTCACATACTTGTGACATTAAAAGGACAAAAATGGGCTCTGTGCTAAAGTGATAGGTCTGGCAAATCCATACATCAATTGTCTTGAAAAGTGTGGGTCTTGAGACTTATTTCATTTTGAATGTGGGTTTTTAATGAAGAAAATTTAATAAATTGATATTCTGAATTTTTGGCTTGCATTAGGAAGCTAAAAGGTAAGCTGTTGCAACGCTGTGTATTAATAAGCACTCAGGAGTCAGATTTGTCAGGAGGGAAAGTGCAGTGCTTTTTATTAACTGAATGAGCATTGTGTTTAGCTGGGCTTTGCCAAGGCCTCTGAAAATGTCTAATTCATGTGGAAGCAGGCTCAGACGCTTAACTACTAAAGTAGCATAGTGTTTTCCATTCCAACACAGCATCATCTTAAAACAGTCATTCCCACTCCAAACTTTGTGTCTATCTGCTCAGTGTATGAACTTCAAATGAAGCAAAATTTTTTAGGTCACAATAAGAATGGAAAGCCTGAAAATTATTATTCCTTGACAGAAGGTGAAACATCCGATTGCTCCACAATTTCTATCAAACAGAGCATATAATAATTCTACATGAAATGTATACTTTCACAGTTAGAGTTTATATGCCATTTTATTCATGTATCACGGTGTTCACCAACAAGGTCAGCAAAGGCAGCGTCCAGGAAAAGCCTTAAGTGGTAAAAGCATCATTTTTTTAGAACCAGAGGGTCTAACTCCAAAACTATCATTCAAAAGGGCCTGTTCAGCTGCTATCTAGCAGTAAACCAAATTCAGTTCTGTATGTGTCTGGGAAGGGATTAATCAGAACATACTGATGCCTGCATTGTGGAAAACTACATCCAAGCCAGATTGTCTTCAGTCAGTGGGAAGAAACAAAGTTTTTTCAGGGCATGATTCATTTCCTAAAGTAGGTGCTAAAAGAAGTAAATGATACAATGAAAAAACCCCAATGAAATCAGGTAAATACAGTGGATAATTTATCATCCTGAGGTACTGAATGCCTAAGAACATCTATTTCTCTGCAATAGCCTTCAAGGGTTTCAAGACTTCAATTCTTTTGGTAAAAATGTCAGTTGTCCCTAGAATTTTGTGCAGGTCTAAACTGGCCTGATTTGACCAGCTAAGTAATTGTGTCCCCAGTCAGCCCACTGTTCTTGTTCTACTAAAATCTCTTGAGGATCTTGTAGGTGTTTCCAGAGACTCATGCAGAAAATGATCTAGTCCCTCACAAAAATATCCCCGTGGTCACTTTCTCTTGAGACGGTCATGGTGATGGTACGTGGTGTGTATGAATACGGTGGTGAGAGTGCTTGCCCAGGATGGGGAACACATGACTTTTACGCTTTCCTTAGTTAGAGGTTCAAACCCACATCTTTTTACTTCTAAGTGTGCCTACCCATAAAGCCATGGGAGAATGAAGGGCATATATTTTTCTTAATGACACTGAGTGTTTTTTCAAAGCAATGGAGTTAAAGAGTTGATGATCCAGAGACGTGAAAGGAGAAAGAACATGCCTGTGTAGCTTATTGCTCGGGTTACTTAGACGGCAGGGTGAAGACCTAGTTTCCAGTCCTTATTCAAAGAAATGTTTATGATTTTTATGGTCACCGACTAAAATGTGCAAATAGGCATTGGAGCAGAGACCTCCCCTTCTGGGTGAATTTCCTAACCATGAGCTGTTTCATGTAGGAGTAGTTTTAAGCGTTTCATAAACACCACTTAAAGAGTCAATAGCAAAACAGAGGCCCGGGCTCTTTCTTTTAAATGCAGCAACCACCTGCTTATTGAGGCTCAAAGAAGGTAAGCCAAAGATGTGTTTGTTGTGCTTTGTTTAGGAATCATGTTTGCTGGGTTAGCCTTGGCTAATGGCCGAACACCCACCCAGCACACTCACTCCCCCCTCAGTGGGACAGGGGAGAAAACAGGATGAGAAAGCTCATGGCTCCCGACAGGGAGCTGCAGCACTTGGAGCACCTCCTCCCCCTCCTCCTGCTCTCCCCTCGGGGCTCGCAGGGCTGCTTCTCACACTTTTCCCCCTCACCCCTCGCTGCCGGGCAGTGTTTTGCCCTTTCTGACACGGGCTTTCTCTGAGGTGCCCACCCGTGGCTGCGGGGCTCAGCTGTGCCCTGCGGTGGGTCGGTTGGAGCCGGCTGGAACCGGCCCTGTCCAGTATGGGGCAGCCCCGGCCTCTCCTCACAGAGGAGGCCCCGCAGGCCCTGCTGCCAGCGCCTCGGCACCTGCACGCGGTACATCATGGAAGAACCTTTTATATTTTAGAGTTTTACCTATCCAGACATGGCAGGATCGTCTTCTAGAAATGGTTCTCTACAGTTTACAGACACTTGTGCAAATAACACATCTGACGTTTTGTTTACAATTTCTGTGAAAATTACAATAGTGCATCTGAAATGCATATCAAATTTAAAAGCTATAAAGACAGAAGATTGTTTGAAGTTCCCTTCATGTCAATATGAAGTGATGCTACTGCCTTCACTGGAGCTTCTCCTTTAAGCAGAGCTAGAAGTCTGTGCTACTGAAATACAATGTTGATGGCTTGTTTAATACAGCAGTAAATGAGTGTAAATCGGGACCCGCTGGACCAAACTAGGTTATGCTCCTGTTGCCCTGTTCAGTATCTTCTCTGTTTTCTACCAAAGAGATATGTGATAAATAACTGGATAGCAACAGGATTTGTCTCAGCTTTTTAATCAGCAAGTGTTACGGTGGCAGACATGTCAACCCACTTCTTCATCTTCTACCGAACGTGACTCGTACCAGTTACAGTGCCAACAAATGCCCCAAACCTACAGAGTGCCATTGAGGTCTGGGCCAAGCAATCTTACAGGATTTTTGTATTATTTTTGAACAACGATGGAGAATATGATCCTTGGAAAAGAGGTTAAGGAGTTGAGATGGGGAGAATTTTATTTTATTTTATTTTCGTCCTAAGCTCCTAGCACAGTGTTTGTGGGAGAGAAGGATTACCTAAGTGGAGACCAGAAGGTGATTTCCATTTCCCCTCTCCCCCTCACGCATGTGTGACTTTTGGCAAACCAGCGTGTTATGAAATCCAAATATTCACCTGCCGGTAGAAACCAGACTCTGTGTGTGTGCCACTGCTCATCCATCTGCGTTACAGACCACAAAGCCTAGCTGCATGGGTAGGTATTAGATCGAATATGTCACTGTATTAGAAAGTACAGTCCACGCTAATAAATAAGTAGCTTCCTGTTGCCTTGTCTGATCTGTGCAAGCAGAGGGAAGTTACACACAAGTGTGATAGAGGACAGGTTTGACCAATTATTCCTAAGCAGTGTATGTTGCACAGCACATAGGTAGTACAGTCTCTCATGAACACCGTGGTGTCTAAGTGCCTGCCTTCCTAACATGACCTAATTTAATCCTATATAAATGTCTGTGTAAATTGTGTAAAATAAGGAGGTATAAGCTGCAAACATTTTTCATTCAAAGATCATAGGAGAAACCCAGGGAAAATAAAAAAGGAGTTTTAAGGATAATAGAGATGCATCCTCACCATGTGATTGTCCCAATCTGTGTAAGTTTTTGCAGACACACAGAACGGCGGTATTTCATCCTGTTATATCAGAGTGAAAAAGCTAATGGAGATGCTAGGTAAATTATTTTGTAAAAAGCAAATGAACAAGCCTGATCTTGTGCCAGCACAATAACTATGGAAGCAGTCATTGAAATGGGCTTCAGTGGACTGTGTGTTCATTCCCCTCTGTGTTTTGTGTTTGCTAAGCTGGAATAGTCTAGTAACAAGTTTCCTAGCAGGAACAGTCATGGAAACAGGGAACTGCAGAACTATTGCAGAAAGCAAATGTTGGCTTTGTGACTGGGACTGTATGTTTCTAAGCTATGGTAATTCAACAGAAAAACAACAGTCAAAACTAATCGGAGCTTAAATACCAGGTAGTACAGTGTGACTAAGCAAAGGTAACGGAGCCTGTAAGATCCGGACCAGGCCCTGAGAGGAAGGAGAAGACAAGTTAAAGGAAAAAAGGCATACTGCCCTCTTCTGCCTTAGATGGGAAGAATTTGCGGGAGCTGTACCCCGGACTTCTCAGCCGATTTTGTTTTCCTTATAATTGGTGGACAATAGCTTTGTCTGAAGGATAAGGCTGGGACCTCTACTGCATTTCTTGCTTAACAGTAGCTACACAGGCACTGACCTGCAATGCCAGCCCATAGTGCGTGAATACTTTCTAGAAAGAATCTCTTGGAGTAAAACAGAACATAAAAAGAAGGTAAATTTGCTGAGTAAATTATTCATTGTGAATTATTCACACAGTTTTACTAACAGTCATCTGGAAAAAGTTAACAAATGAAGTAGAATGACTGAAGTGAGTAATAAATATAAATCAATCCAAGAGACATGTAGGGTTACTTGTTTGTTGTGAAGAAGGATGGGACTGATTGAGCGATACAGTGAAAAAAAGCAGAAGAGTAGAATAAGATAAAGAAGGGGTGGCACATTTGGCTATATGGTGGCAGTTCATTCAGTAAGTTTTGCTGATTGTTACTATTTTATACACACGGTGTAGAAGTGAAAGAATGGCCTCCGTAACTCTGCTTTTTCTGAAATTGACTGCTTTAATTTAGAAGTCAATAAACACCATGCATGCTCACAGCATCCCAACCCAGAGCTATTGGAAATTGGCACACTTGAACTTCCTCCCACTGGGAAACCGAGGCTTGGCTTTCAAAATTCATATTTTTATGTCCTTGCTAGTTCTATTTTGTTAAAACAAAATATCTGATTCCCCCCCCCCCCCCCAAATTGGTTGCTGAAAGCTGCTTTTATTGAGGGAAAGCTAATGTTAAAAGAAAGGTTGTATTCCATTATGAAGGCAAGTGCAGCTTTGTGATAGGAGCTGAAAATGTGTTAATGAAAATGTTGGTTTTACTTTATCTTGAATGTCTCATTAGCCTTATCTCCAGCTCATGCAGGCTCTAGATGGTTTCATTTGGGCATTTGGCCATCTTTTGTTTTTCCTTTTATTATTTCCACTTAAATATTTACGGCTTGAGCCCAAGCCCATGAAACTCCATAGTAACACTCCTATGGAGTCTCATAGACTTTCCAGCCTTGGAGTAGAGCCTTTCTCTGAAAAAAAAAAAAAATGACAAAAATGAGCTTGTGGGTTTGTATGATTGTCATCTTCCAGAGATCTACATAAAACACTATAAATAGGAGTCTCTTAGCTGCCAGTTTGATGAATGCATGTCACCGAGGTTGCCCCCTCAGCCATCTTTAACAGCAATAAAGTGCCTGCAGGCCAAAAAATGCCCTCTGACACTTGTGTAAGCTCTGGAGTCTAATGGATTGAAATCTAGTAAACAGTTCCTTCTAACCCTTTGCAAGAAAGAATACTGACTCTTAATGATTCTGCAGGGCTGAGAGGAATTGGGAGCCATAAGAATGTTGTTTACTACAGTTTGCAAGTGCAACCCAAGAAGCATACAACTGAGTAAGTTTTAAGTCACTTTGAGTTCCTTCCAAATTCTTTCATGCCATTTAGGCAATATTTATCTCTAGAATAATTCTACTAACAGACACACATGCTAATAGCATCACCATCTTCAGAAAATATCATAGTAGACTAGGGTATTCTAGCACTGTTTTGCATTTTGCATCTTCGAGATTTTTTTCAGCAGGAAGCATGATATTTTATCAAAATGCAGAGGAAACAAATGACAGAAAAGTAGGCACTAGGCCAGACAATAGCAATAGATTCAGTGTAGTATTTTTTCAAGGAAGGTAAGTATCAAACTTAGCTCTTAAGCTACAAAACATGAGTACTATTTTTGCCTTTTAAACATAAGTAGGTTGGAAAGATTTGCAAAACAAGGAAAGAAAGTCCTTGGATCATTCAACCTAGCATTTATATTCTCATTAATTAACAGATTATTAACACTTTAAGCATATGAATACATTTTGTACTCAGGGAGAGGTGCATTTTATTTACTTAGTTTTACTTCACTAATTGTTGTATGAAGATGCAACACACTATAGTGCTGATAAAAGACTGAAATCTATTTCCTTTCCTCAGTCAGCAATCATGTAAAAATTCACAAAGTTAATTTTCCATGAAAAAAATCCTGCTCATTGACTCCATTTGTAAATCAAACAAGAAACCAATACAGACATTAAATTCTTAGATGTGTCTGTGCTAAACTGTGCCCATCTCTAGTGCAAGGAGGCAGAGTTCAACAGTAGGCTCAGCAGCAAGATTTCTTCACGGTGTTGCAGCACCTTCAGGTGCCTCAAAATAGTCACAAGGGCCATGATAGATTGTGGGGCATTTCAGGAAGCTTCAGGCCACCAAAGCTATGCTGGGGGTCACTTGGGCAAGGATAGCCAGAGAAATATGGAAACATTTGTCCATGTCCAATTTAAATCAGATACATTCTTTGGAACAGAGACTATCTTTCTGTCTGGTATTTTACAATAAATTCAGTGTTCTTGCAGTTACAGCTGGAGCTCTTTGATTAGTACCAGCGTGCAAGTGATCAGTATAAAAATAATACAAATTTTGGAAATAGAGTATGTATGTGATGTTTAATCAGGTGCGATGAGAGAAGATGGAAGGAATTTCATACGATTACTCAGTAGATGCAAGCATGCACCCTGGTAAAAGAAATGTTTGCTTGGAGGTAATTTTGCTTGAAAACCCCCAAAGTAGATGAATTAGTTGATTAGTGTTTTGTTGGCTATTTTTAAGAAGAGCTGTGCTGGAGAAATCTGAATGAACACAAGTAGGGGCAGGAGAATCTGGGATGGTTCTGCTCAAACAATCCAACAATAATAAAAGGCTAGGAGGGATCAGAAGAATCAATAAATTACTTTTTTTCTTTTCTGGCTGGCCTCCTCTGTTTGTGACTGCTACCTTTGCAGCTACTCTCTGGGTAGCAGTAATTGGAGCCAGAGGATTGTTTGGTTCAATGCTGAAAACAGGTTTTAGCAACTATAAATACCGATTAGTAGCTGACCTGTTAAAAATCTAAGGGGCATGTTAGATTCTTTTGTTTTTGTAAAAGAAAAGTTTTCTTAAAAGAAATCCTTTTTATATATATGTATATGTTGAGTTTTTCGTACGGTTGTCTGTTTGGTGAGTGTAACTAGTTTTGATGAATGAAGTGTTTTCAGCATAGCCAGCTGACTTGTCAGATATTTGCCCCATTTGAGCCTGGAAACTATATTCATATTCCAAGAGAAACTTGCCCTGAGAAAACTGGCTAAACATACAGCACCAAGCCACAGACACTGTGTCCAAGGTGCTCTACTGTATACATATCTCCTCTGGGGGAAGATGAAAAGAGAAACAACACATAAGGGATATGAAGTCACATTATTTAACGAGTATTGGAAGGCACTCAAAGACTACAGTAATTGTCATGGTAGAAGGACAAACTCGACCAGTATGGGCCAGGGTCAAAACAGATACTCTCAGCACAGACAAAGGGTGCCACAGACATTAAGAAGATGTTTGTGTGATTTCAGTTACGAAGGCAAGACTTGGCCCCATTGGAAAGGATTAAATAAAAAAAAAGTCCAAACCCAATTTTAGAGTGTTCTCTAAACCAATAGCCAGGGATGAATAAACACGTCCTGCTGCTGAAAGCCTGAGCTGGGTAATGTATTGGGATATGCGCAGACTTCAGACAGTGGTCCCCAGGCAGCTGAGTTGTGATCACACGGACACGCTCAGTCTGCGAAGCAGGCAGATGAAATCAGTGACTCCAGTCATTGCTCATGGTAGCTCAGCACATTCCCTGCTGACCTGGCTGAAAGAGTGCTTTTATGAAACAAAACTGATTAAAGAAACAAATGATGTAAAATGAAATGTCATCATGGATACAGGGTTTAGGGCTATACAAACAACCGTGGATTGAAATCATTAGACTCTCTCTGCTCTGGAATGGTTCAATATTTTTAGAGGATTAAAATGCCTTTTCTACCCTTTGGTCTCCTGTACTTATTTGTATGTCAACATAAGTATTTGTCAGTGTTTTTCATGCTTTCCTAAGTCAGGAAATCTGTAAATTCATCATATAAAGGGACTGAGTCTTAATTCCTGGGCCTGCTAGTCCCAGATCAAAGGTTTTGATATATTATTCCTAACTTCTTTTATTTGGAAAAATGTAGCCAATACCTCTAGCAGACAGCATGGACCTGATCCAGAATCCACTGAAGTTATTTAAAATACTCTGATCAAGTTCCATGAGTTTTGGTTCAGGTCCTGTGGCTCCAATCCAACACAGCACTCTAGCTCCTATGTAATTGCTCAGGAGCTTAACTTTACATCCAAGTACCAATGCTTTACCAGATTGACATGTTCATATCAGCTGGTACAAGTAGACTGGCTCTGCATAACTGCTCAGATAGCATTTACTGGATAATATACTCATTTGCAAAGTCTGAAATAGGATTTTTCACATGTCGGGTTAGTAAGTAGCCCTCGAGCTAATAAATCCCAGCAAGTCTTTCCTACAATAAGCCATGTGACATTGTCACAACAACAAGGTATGCTTGTAAGAAGTGCTTCCCACTAAGGGCTGGGGCACTAGAAAAAGCCACAAAAATAAACAGAAAGGGCACTAGAAAAAGCCATGAAAATAAACAGAAAGTAATACAGGAAGGCAAAAAAGTCTTTGTAGTTAAACTATTAGAAAGTAATACAACTTTAAGAAGTGAGCACAGTTTTTATGAACGTCTTTGTGGACAGTGGCAAGATTATGTTCTGTCAATTGGCAATCCTGCCTGAGTTTCTTCTCTCTTGTTTTCCCCATTATGCTTTGATCTTGGCTGGGAATAAACTATTTAAGGACAAAAGGCCTCTTTGGTACTTCCAGTAAAAATGACAATAGTTGCCTCAGTCACTGTAATGCTCCATTGCTGCCTTCTGTAGGGTGTAAAGAAAGGAGAGTACAAACTCATGTTAAGCATAGCTGATCATCAAATAGTAATCAGAGATAATGACAGTCTACTGGGTGAATAGCTCACAGTCACTGCTAAATCTGGTACTTCATTATATTTTTCTGTAAGCGATTGCCATCAGACCTCAGAAGCAGCAGTTGTTCATAGTTTCTCAGGAAGTCCCTCTGCAGTGTAATGCCTGGTTTGGGCACTAGGGATGAACTCAAAACTTGCCAGACTGATTCGTTAGCCGCTGTGGGAGAGATTTTCAAAACACAAATTACTGGGAAACATTAGATGTCTGTTTCTCTTTAAATCTACCTGAAGGTGTCATTTCTATTTCCTGACCAGATGAATTTCACACAGCCTGGTGAGACTGCAACCAAAGTCCATGCTCTGGCTGACATGGGCAGGTGCTAATCTCCAGGATGCAGTTACAGCTGTGAATCTTAGCATGGAGAGGTATCACTAGCTATTTGCTAGATGCTGATGAACAGAAGTACTCTATTCTATAGAGGACTGTAAAATATTTTGAGAATTTCGAGTTGGGGTTTTCTAGAAATGCGAGTTAATACCAATTGGAAGGAAATAATATATTGTTATTCCTGTGTTTTTCCTAGTTGTCAGTGTAGTGGCATAAGGGACCAACCTCAATCTTCAGGAAACTTCATTGCTTTTAATGAGGTTACTCAAGAGGTGCATTTGATCTTCTGCTGACAATTTTAACCTTGAGAAAACTATTTATGCTTTGAGACAGAAGGCTTAAAAAAGTAATAGCAACATTTAATAGTATAATTACTTCACATTATTTTGCATTCTCTGACTTTGCTTAAATGAAACACATTGCATACTGAAATAATCTTGTAGGGAGGATTATTCAAACAAGATAAAGTCCCTGCTGAATGTAATGTCAGTTCTTTTTATGCATGCTGAGTAACCTGCTGTGCTTTGGCAGCTTTAAGACTGAGCCATATCGTGCTCATATTGGAAGCATGCAAATGTCTGAGCTAGCAGTTTGAAATGTGGCTGAGCAGTTATTACTTCAGGAATGTTAATTATTACTTTTATGTGGATAAACTCTCTGGAGCTGCATCCATTTAAAATTCAACCACAGACACTATGCACAAGTTTGATTCAGTCTCAGTGTTATAATTTTTCTTTGTTTATATATTGGTAATGGTACCATGCTGGTGTCAACAGACTAAGACCTTATGAAGTGAATGTAGAAATAAATATTATTGTTAAAGAAAGGATGAATCATTTGCAGTCAAGCAAAACTGAAGATTTGTGTAGCTGCAGAAAATCCTGACTTGAGGCGCTGGAGTACACAGAAATAACATCAAAATGTTAAATAAAAGTGAATTAACACTAATGCAAGTGTGCAAGTGCAATATTGTTAAAGAAAGGAAAGCCAACAGAGAGCCAGAGGACAAAGCCTAAGCTGCAAAAAACCATGTGCCAGTCCAGCAGGTTTCCTTGAAGAAAAGTTGCAGTTTCAGGTATCCCAGGCTTTACTTTCACAGGTGGTTAATGCTTGCAGTTCATGTGAAGTCCTGGAGATTTCCATAACAGAAAGCACTAGTGCTAATGAATCGCTATGCTCCAAGTTTTCAAACATGGATTTTATCTGGGTGGCTTAATGATTCAAGAGAGGCAGATGAAAGAAGAGGTCATTTTTTAAAATTTGGATTCAAACCTGGTATCTCATTTTTGTATATTGCGTACTGTGTCTGGATGTGCTTTCAGCGTGAGATGTTACTGCTTGTAGTTTACAAAGAGCTCTTTCACCAACTCTGGTAAAGTTTTGGAAGGCATTAGTGATGACCCTACTGTAAGTAAGTGAACTGCATAGGAAAAGGAGAAAAAAGAGAAAAGAGAGCTAAGGAGAAAGAAGAAAGACAGTTTGACATGATCCATGGAAGAGTTTCTTAAAACTATTTTATCAGTTTTAGATTTCCCTACAAATCTCCAGGTCAGCTGCATGTGTATGCTCAACGGGAATTGCTTCTGACTTTGCACTGCTATTTAGCTGGAAATAAAACCAGGACACTGAAGACAGAGAGAAAGAAGCACAGATCAGTGGTAGTGCAGCTGCATTAGAAAGGACTGTTCTGAATTTGGACAAGAAGTTTGATTCCAGAAAGAGCTGAGAATGGCACAGAAGCAAAACATTTTTATGTCTATTTATATGGGACCTAAAATAAAGGTGATAGTAATATTCCAAAATAATTGCCAGTTAACTGATTAACCTCTAAAGCTACTGGTAATCTATAACAGAAAGTCAAGTCCAAGCTTTTTAACAGCGTTTCAACAGTAAACTTCTTTCATGAATTGGTGAGCTGTGATATCTGACACACTCTGCAAAAACACCTACGGTGAAATGATAATTCTGTGATGCTGTTTGAGGCACAAGATTACTTGCAAGATGCAGTAACACTACACACCTGTGCCCAATTTCACTCCTAATTTAATTTTCACTTTCTGTACTAGACCCCAGTGAAGGGAAGCATCTCTCCTCAGGAAAGCTCTTATACATGTTTGAAGTTCTGTGAATATTTAAAACATATGTCATTGTTGTCCAGAATAGATTTGGTTTAATAGTCTGAGCTCTGGCCTTTTTTTCCACATGGGCCATGTTCAGAGTACTTAAAGCAACTATGTTCTACCTATTTTGCAAATGCTGATTGAGAGATCATGACCTTGTTGGAACACAGAAGACTGAGAGCACAGGTAGGTCATTAAAAATACATGTGGAGTAAGACCTTACTTAATCTGGTAAAATCAAGCCTTAAGCATGAATTTGTGATAGCCATGTACTGAAAAAAGATAATAGAGTTTTTATGTGAATATATATATGCACATATAGCTATAAATACATACATCAATATGTGTATACATATGTAATATATAATAATAATAAACTCATTTTTTATTTATTTATTGTCAAAGTGATACACAAATATTAAGCCATTGCTACTTTTGCCATAGAATTAGAGTAAAATAGTACCCTGTTAAATTTTATCCTTAAAACATGAGCCAACCCCTGATGGGCTCTCTGAGCTCCTAATAGTTTCCTTTTTCTCAGACATGCTGAAATACTCTGCTGAATCCTTTGTGGCTTGGTTTGTCCTTGTTTGGACTTCAATAGTTTCCTAGATTTACTATCCTCAGAATATCAGGTCCAGTTTTGGCTTATTGAATTTAGGATCTAGCCTGAATCTTAAATGAATTTCTCTTAAGGATGTCTGAGTCCCATGGTTTAACTGGATCCATACCCAAATGAAAGTGGGCAAACTAAGATGGCCCTTTGCTGATATTATTGACTCCTATCTGCTAAATACATTTAGGTTACACATAATATACCCATGAATGACCTGTCACTATGCTATTTAGATATTTCTGCTTACTTCTATTAAATAGTCTTAGGCAAAATGTAGCTATATGAAGAAAATACATGGAGGAGAAGAAGAAAGGGAAGAGTTTTACCCCCTCTCTTGTAGCAACCTGTTTTTATAGCAACCTGTTCTAACTGTTGCAGGGCAAATGGGTTTTGCAAAACAAGCCTTTCGTTTGTCCTTTTGCATTATTATGATAAAATATAAATTCCAGGAGAAGGAGGAGACCATTGTTTCAGAAGAGTTAAAAAGAGCAGTGGGGGATTCTCAGACAGGCGTATGCACATTCTCAGGTCAGGAATGCACTTTCGGAGAGCAGCAAGCTGTGAATGTGCAGCTGCAGGCTTCCGGGTCCTGAATAATCTACATTCAGAGACTGCAAAGTCATCAATATTTATGGACTAGTGGAATCATCCCTGGCATGCAGCTACATCTGCCAGCTCTCCATTTACTCCACATCCTTTTCTCTGTAAGTTTCAGGTTCTTATTTCCTGTGACTAGTAGGTTTGCACTTTGAAGCAGAGCTCCTCCAGTGAAACAGAGAAGACGCTTCCTGAATCATACTGAGCAAGCATGTTAACCATCCACATCGAGAAATACCCACTGCAGCAGATGTTGTGTGAGAAATGGGAGCTACCGCTTACTACAGTTTCCCAGACTCCGCCCTGCTTTGGTGGATGCAGCATGCTTGCTCTGAGTTAGTTTCTCAGAATTGCTTTAAAGCAAAAGGCTCCCACACCCTGTTTCAGCAGGAACTGCTATTTTGTCTTCAGGCAGAGCCTGCTGCAGGGCAGAAATGTCCATACAGATGTATTTTCTCTCAAAGGTAGAGTCTATGACGCAGACATCATTTGATGAGATGCTACAGCACTAAAGCAGCACTTGAAGATAATCACATCTTGTGGACCAGTACAGCCCATCTCACATTGAGCCAACAAAATAATTCTTACTTTTCCAAATAAAGAAGAATGAAAAATCATTTTTATGTGGCAAAATCTGCATAGCTTCGACAGAGAACACTCATTTAAGAACTTTATCTATTAATGTCAGGAGGTTTAAATAGCAGGTTAATAATAATGTCAAATTTTATTGTAGTTTTATTTTCAAATGAAGGTCATCAAGAATGCCAATGCATTATTGATCTTTGCAAAATATAAAAATATAGCATTTGTGTTCTTGCTTGCCTAAATTTGCATTTCAAGGCTGTATAAATGTAATTTGAATCACAGGCTATCCCAATAGCACTGAATCAGTAGTGGAAAATTTGTGCTACACCAGTCATCTTAGATTCTGGAAACATTTACTTCAGCCGATTGCACTTTTCTCACATTTTCCCATGAATATTCAGGTGACAGAATTCTACTAGCACAGGCCCTATGTATAAGGAGTCCTAATCTTGCATATTAATAATTCACAAACGTGCATTTCCAATTAATTTCTGTAAGTATTAATCTGCAATGTCCTTTCGCCTAAGATTGCCTGATCAAAAGTAAAAATTGCACCACTTGTCCAAACGCAACTCCCTAGCTCCATGTTCTGTGCTTCTGATTTTCTTTCTATGAGAAATGTCACTGTGTGTAATGAACAAAAAAGAATTTCTTTAACAGAAATTATTCTGTGCAAGTAATTAATGTGGCTTCTAAAAGTCATCAAAATTTCATTACTCAGGAATTATTAATGAAATTTCAGAAGAATAAAGAAGCAGAAGAAAAATAATATCCCTACATTCCCACATATTCATGTGTTGGTTTTGATTTGGTGGTTTGGTTTGGTTTGGTTTGGTTTTTAATGACTGCATGGTACTATGGAGTAACTTATTTTATCATTCAGCAGACAGAAAGCCCAAAGGAAAGGCAATTTCTTTGCCTTCCCTGACAAATAAATCTCTGAATTTGAATTTATATGATCCAGTGGATGTACAGCATGGTACAACTTAAAAATCCTTCTGTTCAGTTCAAGTATATGATGCCACTTTAAATGTCTAAGTCCTGAGTTCAGATGGTAGTCAGGAGACTTTGCTTATTACATCAAAAGGTGCAAATACTACTTTTAATTTTTTCCTTTCTTATGGGACATTTTAATGCAGTGTGCAGGTGGCACATAAAATGAGCTCCAGTTTTGATAGGGTAACCTGTTTTATGTGAGTTGATATTGTGGCCTGGATACACAGCTGACCTGCTGGGCTTCAGAGCCCTTGCTGAGTGACAGCTGGTAGAAGATGACAGCTGCCCCATATTCTTAAGCCTACCTGGTATCTGAAGCATTATAGTAACAAGGAACCCATCTGGGTGACACCTTCAAATGTATTGATATACTCCGCTCCCATTGACATGTGGATGGCAAGACGTTGAAGTCCCAAGAAGTATTTGACTAATGTTATAGAGTATTCTGGATCATGAGTAATGTTCCTCCTGTATACGAATGATTCAAGTGATGTTAATCTCACAAACAGAGTAATAATTTATGACATATTTTTTCTAAGGTGTCTATAAAAAGATTGTAAAAGGTAGTTGCCTGAAGAAACTTTGGACCTGCACTCTTTTCAGGAAGATGTTTGCAGTGTACAGCTTTAGTGGTGGGCTGTTAATGTGCTACGTGTGCTAGGTGGGAGGAAGGTGGAGCAAAGTAAAGTTAAATTCCCAGGAGCAGGGGAATGAGATCTACCAAAAAGAGGATGAAGGGGCAAACAGCGTTGTTGGAGGGGGAGCAAAGGTGAGGGCTGGTGGGATGAGAGATGACTCTGGAGCATGTGTGTGAGAATGGTGCTTGGGAGGTGGAAGAGGAACATGAAATGGTTGAGGAGGGGGCAGGCAGTAGGAGGCATTTGGCTGAACAGATTGTTGCTTGGGGTTAGGCTAAGATCATACAGACATGTGGGCCGTGTCTGCTGGGATCTAAACAGCATGACGTGGAGCAATGGTCTACATTTGTTTTGAGTAAATGCACCCTGCTCCTATTTTTTGTCATCTTAAGTAGTTCTTTGGGTATTCCCAGCAGCCTAAGCTTTCTTAGATTTTTTCCTGTTTAAATAAATATTCTAGAACATCACCCTGTACTGGGAAGCAGATATAGAAGTGCATGCACTCAAGTCTTCACTTCCTCACCCCTGGCTGTTATTATCTATCTACCCTGAATATAAACTTGTAATCTCTGCTCTTTGTTGCTTTCCCCTAGATTCACTGTTGGGCCTTCTTGAAATGCGGTAGGTGGGTACACATTGCCCTGGCCAGCTTTCCTGTGAAAGCAAAGGGAAGGAGGGTGCTAGCACCCCAGCTTTTCTGCCTCCACCCCAGCAGCAAATACCCTAAAGACAGGGCATGTTCGTCAGCATCTCCGCAGGTCTAGTATGAACGCAGAAGGCAGGAGAAAGGGGCTTGGAAGTACAGCCCAGTGTCTGGGGGGGGCGGTGCTGTCAGCAAGCAGTGTGGTAGCTACGGCTCCTTCTGGTGAATGTAGATACCATGGGGTCAAATCCTTTTTGACAGAAAAGGGAATGGGATTTTCCATAGCCTGAGAATGTGCCCTTGCCTTATCTGAAACTTCAGTGAATCTGAAGTTCCTGGCTAGCTTTGAATTTACCAAAACTGCAGTTTAAAAAAAAAAAAAAAAAATCACCAAAAGTATAACTAAATCACTGGGCACTATTTAAGAGGGGTAAAACTGGAACAGGACTGAATGCCTGCACAGGGGAGGAATTCTTATTTTAACTGAATCATCCTTTATTAGCTGGATGTTTGTGGTACAAATGGTGTGGTTTGATGTCAAACTTATTTTCCTTTTCTGCAATCCTCTCAGTATGCCAAGTTCTTGCAATTACTGTTTTAAATTTTCTTTCCATCTTTAAGTTATGACTTAGAAGTGACATAAGCATTCAGACAGAAATCTGTTTAAACTCTCTTTGCAGTATCCTCATGTCATTCATGTTGTCTGCTGTGCTGACTGACAGATGCCTACAAGGTAGAAGAACACACAGTACAACAGTACCTGAGCATGACAGAAGAATTCAACACAGCTGCAACATAAAAGTCTTCCTTACTTTGTTTCCTTGGTTTTATGGTTTTTAAAAAGACCCTACTGTAATGCAGTATTCTGTGGTTAAACTTAATTTGCTTTTTTAAGGTAGCATTAAAAAGCTCATTCATGCACACTTTACATGCTAGATGGTGGAGGGCAAGACAATATTTTAGTGGCTACATCAGTGGCATAAGAGTTGGGATTCCTGGGATCCTAATTCCATGTACTGAAGTTGTGTGGTGAAATTTATAAGGAAAGAAATGTCTTTCTGGCACTGGTCATTGGATTTATCACCAAAGTGTGTGGGAATGCAATTGCATTACCTACCTACATAGAAGAAGCTATGATAGCACAAGATTTACTGAGGAGTAAGTTACATTATAAGAGAATAACTTCTAATATTCCTTTCTGGGGTTGGTAGGAGCTTCAGGAAAAGAAGCTGAAGATACATGTATTGAATCAGAGCCCATTCTAGCTGCTGGCTAATTTTACACGATTTGTGGGCTGTCCAGCCATTTTTAGGACTCAAAAAATAGCAAGAGACACAGCAATGTGCTTTCAGATACACTCAGATCAATGGTGGAAAGGTTGGTTTGTTACCACTTCTCTGAGTACTTTTAGTTTACCCATGAGACAAAATTTTTTTTTAGTATCCTTCCTCCTCATTCTGTGTTGTGGTTTGATGCCACACCCAGTGGTTTCTCCATTAAATTCTAAATGCATTACAGAGCTTCTGGTTATAAAACCCAAGTCTAGAGCCATCAGCTTCTTATGCTTTCTTCATGAGTCTTCAGCCCTTGGTTTTCATCAGTCTTTCCTGCTTCTCTTCTATTTCATCCCCTTTTTACTCAAATCATGCAGCGCACAGTGATTTTCATCAGCCCACTCTGTACTTGAAGGCTTTTCATCAATTTTGCTTCTTGGTTTTGTTCCAGTAACCTTGTGTCTGTTTTCTTGGTGTCAACTGTCATGCTTTGATCTGCAGCTTTTTTTCATTAGTAAAGTGTGTGCTTTAAAAAGGTTATAACTAGAAGGGGAAAGATACATGGAGAACCATATATCACAAGTGCTCCTCAAGTATTATTTTGACATGTGAGAAAGAGAGGAGGAGGAATTATTCCTAGCATTATCATTTTCTTTTTCACGCTCATCTCATTCCAGATATGACATCAGAATTAGACTGCTTTTCCGTGTATGAATACTTAAGTGAGACACAGAGATTGACTGCATGGCTTTAGATTTAAATCAGTTTACAGGCAGTGAGACAGAATCCTTAATTGTCCAAGGATTTTCTGTTGCCTTTTGCTGTAGGATCTCCAACTCAATTCTTGACCTTTTTGTATAGATTATATACAACCTGGGAAACTGCTTAAATTATATTTATGACTATTGTATGGTAAAAAAGCAGGCATGCCTAAATTTTTAGGAAAAGCATTAAGCAGTCAATAGCAATGCTCCTTCAATAGCTGGGGAGATCTAATTGGACAGTTTCCAACAGAGTCCATGGAAAAATGCAGATCATATCAAGCAAGCATCAGCTGTGAGAGTATCCAAGGTTAGAGGGAGACTCATACTTCATTTATAAGCCAGGATTAAAGGCAGTGGAGAATGTTCATTGCAACTGTGCAAACATAAAACATACTAAAGGGCCAAGACATAGAAAATGTCAACCACTGCTGTTCTGAGCCTATCCATCACAGTGAGCTGAGAGTCATCGCTGTATCCCGCAGTGAGTCATGAGTGAAGCAAATGCTACATAAGCTTTTTTTACCCATGGGGATTTCAATTAACTTTTGAAATAGAGATGCCTTGTGTTGAATATCATGCTGATATTGAAGACCTCCACAATGTTGTCATGCCCATAGACATTTTCAGATTATTTAATCAGCCTTTTCTGGACAGAGTAAGGCAATGGGACTCTCAGATTTAAGCAGTTGTGCCAAAGCTGTAGCTAGCAGCCCCAATATGATGGGCAACCCACCACTGATAGTCACTGATTATAATCCAGTACCACATGGTGTGGAGAATGAACTCACACAGCTTTGTGGTGATGATAGCTTTATCCCCTTCTGCAATCAATGTGTCTCAGCCACGAGAATGGCCCCTACTGGGGCCTTATGTTGTTGGCAACTTGAAATCTCACTCTATTGCATTCCCCCAAAGGCCTTATCACTGCACACCAAGGGTTATGTAGGCTGGAAGGTGTTAGTCATTCCTCTGTTATGTTCCCCTAGGTTATGGGGGGGAATAACTTGAGGAAGACTCAAGAAGAAAGTTCTCAGCTGAAAATCATGTAGTGAGCACAAGGGGCCTTATTGCAAGCAAACACCGAATGCAGTATTGAATTTGTTAATTCTTTGACAAGTATGGTCACCTATCTTCCTATAGGGGAGAAGCTTAAGCCTTGACAAGGGTGTCACTTGACAGACAGGAGAAACTTCACAGACTGATGGACACATTATTTTCTTATATAAAGCAACAAAAATGGGTTACACATCTTGATGTAATAGGGAGTTCAAGTTCTGCTTTGCTGAACAAAATCCCCTTACATAATTTTTGGGGTAGTGTTGCTTGTACTGTATCAAACCTTAAAGAAAGTTTCTTAAAGACACTGTCAGACAAAAAATAGTGATGTGGCAGTACATTTTCCTTTCCAGAGCAGAAAATAAGAGCTTTGCTCTGCAAGGTCTAAATATGTGGTGGGATTGATCCCCTTTGCATACCAACTTGAAAGCATACTGAAGAGAGGTAATTTTAACCCATGTCAGTCTCTATGTCAATCACCTTCACTGTCATTACTGATCCCTGAATCATGACTTTGTGTGCCTCCCATGTGCTTCTTGTCTCTTTTTATTCAGCTGTTGTCCTTCTCATTCCCTCTGTTTGTCCTTCAGTCAGCTATCTCCTTCCTCTTCCTTTTCTGCCAGAGGTTAGGGCATGGCGGGAATGGAGAGGCAAGATTCAGGTGCCAGTGCCATAAAATAGCAGCTTTCTTGAATGTAATAAATAAGCGTAGCAGTAGCATTAGGGAATAACAAAGAAAAGAAGAAACAACGGGGATCTTTTAAACTAGCAGCCAAACAAAGGAGAGAAAAAATTGGTCTTAGGATGGTTATATTTGTGAGCAAAAGTGTCTGTAGTGCACAATCTGATTAGCTGTAGAGGTATATAAAGAAAGCTTCATTGGATGTAGATACCATAAATGAGAACTGCACTGTTACAAGGAAGTTGTAAAATAACTCTTTGCACTGTTAACCACAAGAAGTGGGTTTTTAGCTTTGTTTGTTGTTTTGTGGGGTTTTTTTTTATCACAACCCTTCAAGTATTTACCAGTTGATTAACTGTAAGTGCAAGAGTGATCCCATTAATTTTAACTTTGAAGATCAGAGCCCGATTTGGTCTACCCACAATATTTCCTTATATCTCCGAACTTTTAAAATCAATTTTTGACTGCTGATTTTGCAAACAAGTTCTCTTTGTTTGTCTGTTTCTTAAAACACAGAGAACTGAAATGTCACACAAAATGGTTTTCTGGGTAAATAGGTAGTTTAGAATGTTCGGATGTATAGCAATTTGTTGTTAAGCATTTTCTCTGTCCTCTTGTGCAAATTCCTCTGCCCTTTTGTGAGCATGAGGATAAACAGAAAACACACATCCCCCATTATGAAATAAAAACTTACTTTTTTATGTATTCAACATCTTTTTATAATGAAATGCCTATAAGCAGAATGTTGAAATTGAGCATGGAAACAGCAATGGCTCGCAGGCACATTCTAGCGCTATGCTGCAATTGATTTTGATTTGGCAATGCCATTAAACAGTGAAAATTCTTCTTAGGATTTGCAAGGCAGTAGAAATAAATGTTATAGGCTTTCTTATTAGTTGAGAAATAGCAGTGGACAAATTGCTGGTGTTTTTTCTATTTTAGGATCTTCTGAATAACAGTATAATAATACACTTGAGACAGGGATTTTTTTAAAGTTTTTCCTCAGATTTCTCCCTTTTTTTTAATTCCAGTTGTATTTCATACAAGTTTCAAAATATTCTATCCCCCAGTACAGCAAGGTATACAGGAAGTCTTGTAGATTCAAATTCACTGTTCTAGCTCCCTGATAAAAATGCCTATTGCAGGAAGGGTGGCAAGAAAATAATCTTTGGCTTCCTAAAGCATGCATTAAATTGGAACTGCTGAAGTCTGTACAATTGCAACCAGGGTGGATTTCAAGGCCTAATAATGGTGCTTTCCATACTGATTGGAGCTCCACAAGGCACTCGAAGAGAACAATGTATCAGACAGCAAGTCAGCAAATTAGAGAGGAAATCAGAGCTAATCACATTGTCCTTTCCCTACACACCCACCATTCCAGCAGGTTAGGACTGACCCCTACAGATGGGGTCTGTCTGCACAGATGACTGTGCAGATGTCAACACCTTTAAGAGGTACAGCTGGCTTTCCATTCCAATCTTTTCTTCTTCCAGATTCTTCTGTTGTTTATGAAGTCTCCCTCCACCTGACCAAAGGCTACATGAGCCAGGTCAGAAGTTTTTTACCTGGAAATCAGCTTAAAATGTACATGTACAATCTCTGGAGGATTGTGTCCCAGGAGAGGTGTAAATTGCTTAGTGTGCCCAACAGAAAAGGTCTAAAGGGTAATGTTATAAAATGTGATTACACTGTGCTGTGACAGCAGTCAGGAGTTCTGGGGGTAAGAGTCAGCCTGGTTGCCCCAAGGGTCATCCAGTTGACCTGTCCTCCCGTGGCCCCGCACTGCTCCTAGGGCCATTCAGTGGGATGAATGCCATATGGATGTCAGTTTATGCCAGCCTCCACATGAATACTGCAGGGAAATGAAGGGGAATCAGCGGATTATTCTTATCAGAACAAAGAGAGACAACATGCCTCAGAAAGCTGAAGAGGTAAATGCACAAGCTGGAAAAGAAGCAGGGTAAAGCAGAGCCAGCCTGTCAACAGTCCACTTTAAAAGCAAATATAAGGAACTCCTTTATTTTCTCTTTGAAATAAACTAAAAGCATATAGAAAATTGGGCATAGGTACAGTGCTGATTTTATCTTCTGTCTTTAGGCAAAATTCTGTGCTTTAACTCAGAGTGACATCAGATAAATCTGCTTGTTGACTACCATTTCTATTTGGCATTGAAAAAAGGGCCTATTAGGAGAAACTGTTTTCAGTGGATTAAAAAGAAAAAACTCTAGAAAAAGTTTTTCAGCATCTTCCTTCATGGTGTTAACTGTGATTTTGCTCAGCAAATTGAAATATTAGAGTATAGATCTTTTGCAGGTCAGCTACATATTCAAATAAAAATCAGAGGGGAAATTAAAACACCAGAGTTACTGACTCCCAAATTCGGTTATGAATTGGTGTACTTGGGCTACTTAATTTTTTACCTTGTTTTCTAGGCTGTGTTTGTGTTTTATTGCATTTGTGTGACATATATAACACACATCAATACACGTAGCCTCGCATCACTCCTGTGAGGAGAAAAGTAGCATTAAAATAGATACAGGGACCAAAACCCAGAAGGAATTTAATCATCATACTGCAAGTGTGACCTGTGAGTTAGAGTGCCTGCTCTGAATGACCTCCAGCAGAGCAAACACAAGGCCTCAGGGCATCTTAGCAAGACTGAAAGTCACTGCAGTGGGAACACAGGATGGTCTGTGTGAGCCCGTTAGACACGGAATGCCTGAGCCCTCCTCACTCCTTTACCACAAGATCCTCCCTGAGCAGTAATTGCCTGAAATAAAACACAGAGCCATGTAATCCTGATGCATTGTTTGCAGTCTAGGTTTTTGCGGGGTTTTTTTGCCAATACTTCAAATAACAACAGTTCTTAATTTATTTCCTCTAAAGAAATATTTCCTTTCAAGGACCAAACAAGCTGCAATGATCCCCAGATATTTTTATGCACAACTCATCTGATTGTGTAAGTGGATTGAAATGGTAGCATGCTTTTCATGTCATTGAGATGCTACTTATTAATCTAATTCCAATTTAAAGAAATTATTCCAGTGATCTGTGATTATGGTAAAACATGCCAAGAGGTCTACGACCTGCAGCTGAGAGTAAAGAGTCAGGATTTTCCTAAGTCCTTCTGTTCAGAAGGTCTGTTTTGGAAAATACTTTTCACCTGCAAGTTCCATAACAGTAGCAGAAAAAAAACTCATTGGGAGCAAAACAAACCCCCCTGGGGGGAATATTTACAGTATAACTCCATACAGTCCCACTCGTCTCTGTGCTACTCTCGTTTATTTCTGTTGTAACCACTGGTGTCAGTGGTTAGACTAATAGAAAACTGGATTTTGCAGTATGTGAAAAGGAGGGACTGATTATCCCCAGGGGCAAGGAAATTATACCACACACTTTATTTTGAAGGCAAAACAGAGAGTTGGACTCTGTTTGAGAGTATCTGTAGTGTAGAACTACAATGTTTATGTGACTCCTGCTATAGCAGCTACCTACACTTGCTAGCTGTATAATCAAGAACAAATGACAAAATCAGCCAAGGGTGTGAAAACTAGAGCTATTACAATATAGATGTTTTGGGTTGTTCCAGAAGCCCATCTCATTCTTGTGTGATATGTAACAGTCAGACACAGCCAGGCAACATGTGTGCATCTCCCACTGTGATGGGCAGAACTCTTTGTTTTACAGGATAAAAAGAGATTTAAAAGATGTTATCCCTTTTGAGAATATTTTATTGAAGTGTCACTTTAAAGGATTGGGTTGGATTGCTTAAAGAAAACAAAATAGAGAAACCCTTCTAAAGAATTATATTTTTCCTGAACAAAATGCGGCTGGTTGAGAGTTCCGTCTTCCCAGGACCTTTGTTTAGTAGCTGCAAGAAAACTCTGTGTGGGCAAAGACTCAGAAAACAAATACTGTATATCCAATGTCTGATCTGTCTGGGTTTCCACAGCACACCAAGCTTTGTATTATCTCAGCACTTGCATGTTATTAAAAAAAAAATAAATCTTTTTCTTTGTTTGTACAATCCTGAGGCATTTTAACAGGGCAATCAGTTAGAAATGCATTTTTATTTTGCTTTTTTGTTTCAAATGTTCTAAGAAAGCAAGCTTTTTCTCCTGGGGTTGAAAAGAAACCTTCACAAAGCACAGCCTGTTTGTGATAGAAAGCCAAAATTGAGCTCAGGTGAGCTCCCCCCGTCTGCACACTGGGTGACTTGTTTTGCTCTGCAATAGAGGAAAGCTATCATGTAGGGCAGTGAGAACTGCCTGGCTGCTTGTCTTTAAAGCCAGCTGTGAGGTCAGTCAGTTGCCCTTCTTGTACTGCCATAACAGCACTGTTTTTTAACATATAGGAAATGTTAAATATTAAATGTATTTGTCCTCCATGAGTAAAGGTAATAAAACCTGCAGACACAGAAGCTCTCCTGCAGTCCGTTCCCTTCTTTGCAAGGGTGGCCTGAGAGGTCTCACGGCAATCTGGCTGTGAAGGAGGCAGCAGGGGATATTTCAGCAGGGGATGCTTTGGCAGGGGACACCATCGGGACAGACAGAGCAGGAAACTAGCCTTCTTCATAGCTACTGCCAAGTCTGCTTCCAAGAATAGTATAGATGTACCTAGAGAGTCCTTTAACAAAAGGAAACACCCTCACCCTCAAAAAAACCCACAATGATACTTTTAAAATATCTGAATATATCTTTGTCATGACAGGAACCCTTTCTGTTCTGAGTACCCAAAATGACAGGATCTGCAGCCCTAGCCTAGGCAGAAGGCTACATTGTCCTGTATATCTTGTGTGTTTACTGTACCACAAAAGCTTGAAAGGCTTGGAAAGCTTGAAGCCAAAAAGCTTGAAAACTTGCAGGTCTTTCCTTTGGAAGGTTTTGACTAATGGTTTACAAAGACCAGACAGCCTACTACACTCAAATAGCTGTTTCTTTTATCAATAGGCACGAAGCATTTGGGAAAAATTTTTAAGTGTATAGACTCCATAAAGTTGTATTATCTTCTGTCAATGATTTGTGCAGCCTGACTTCTCTTGACACCCCCAAGAGGCCTCTCTTGAGCTATTCTTTCTTCCTTATAGACCAATTAGCCAAAGCAATATATTCAGACAGTAAACATCCTGATTACAACATTAACAAATACTAATAAGAAATTATGGAGCATTTCTCTTTTCATTACATGTTACAACAATAAAGTCTGACATCCTGCAACTCTGAAGAGCTTCATGTCAGGTGTTCGGCAAAGCATATAAAACTCAAATCTAACCATGGAAAAGTCCGTAGTAGCTGATGTTTACGTCTGACCTTTTTATGTACATTAAAATCTGTTTTAGATCATTGTTAGAAGATTTTATGCTTTCTTCTGATCTCATATAGTTAGATTCTTGATATTTAAGGTTTTACAGAGAGAAACATAAACAAATAGAATTTAATTTCTCTTCCACATTTTCTTAAAATACTTCCAAATAAATTTTCCACTGCTTAACTGAAAGATACTGAGTATATACCTCTGTGCTGTAAAGAAGACACATGACCTGTTTGGAAGGGCCACCATCTCATTTTTTGCTCATTCAAACAGTGGCCAGTTTTACTCTAAGTCTTCATATAAGTGTCAGGCTCGTTTATCCCATTACACCACCATACATTTCTCCCACATCTGCATGTTTTATATATATGCAAGTAGGTGAACACACACATACGTGTATATGTAGATATGTATGTATGTATGCGTTTGTTTATACACCTTTAAATAGATGCATGTAAAAGCTGTGTGGATTACAATATTACCATCTTGTTCAGCTTTAGTTGATCACACAAAATTTATAGTGCCTGCAGGGAAAAAAGGCTGTTAAGTACAGTGCTGGCAAAATCTTCTTTCTGATTTCTTTCCTCTGGCTCCCAAACTTCATTTGTTGTCATGTTCAAGCTTTGTTCTGGATTCATAGCCCATGGCAGAGAGTGGGATGGGTGAGAAGTCAAGAGAATTCAGGATTTAGGACAGTGTAGCAAACTGAAATGTTAGAGATGTGTTGGCAGCCTGTGATACAAGCAAAATGAAACCCTCAGCTGGACAACAGATATTATACACATCCACAGTAAAGTCCCAAGCACATGAACCCCCAAAATGTTACCACTGATGTCCTTGTTTGCTCTCCAAAACCCAAACGCACTAATAAACATAAAATAATGTAAGTCATGGAGGGGTCTAAAGGATTAAGTTTATTGATATTGCTGCACCTTGGGATAGAAATGAACCTTAGTGAGACAGAAAATACTCATCAAGAAAAGACACACAACTTTTATGACACATAATATGCCATGAGAACCACTTTGTATGGAAGCACACAAACAGTTCCCAGTTACAGCTTACCAATATAAGGATGCGCGCTTACCACAACTAAGTTTCCACCCAGGCAACACCTGCCCGTGCCAGGGGTAGGGAGAGCAGCTCAGCTGTCTGCTGATGGCTGTACCGGTGGCACCCAACCCTGCTGAGCCACCCGGTGTGCTGGATTGCATGACTGTCCTGACATGAAACCCTGAACATTTACTACTCACAATGTAAGAGCAGAAAAATGGCCGAAGTAGGGGATGTTGGGATTACATGAGATACACAAAATCTACACCAGTGAGTTACAGCAATTCACACCAGTGGTTATACACCATCGATGCACAGAGGGATTTAGTCCTAACCCTTTGGGAAGTTTATTAATTAAAAGCTGTTTGGTAGGATGATGAGAAAACATGGTGAGTGACTGCAGCAGAGTGCACGTAGTGCACCTTCTGATAACTGGGGCCAGCAAGAATGCTTTTATTTGTCAAAGAGCTTATTCAACACAGTTAAGCAATGGGTAAACACTACACCTACTGTATTTGTGAAGAGCATGTTTCAGTGGGATCCCCGGCGTGTCAGCAGGCTTATTCACAGAACTTAGTGAGTGTAAATAGGTATTTGCTAGTGTAAAAGTACTTTTCCATATACAGAGAAAAAGGACTGATCTTTTAATTGATCTTTGAACTATGTTAAAATTGACAGCCTTGAGATGCCAGTGTGCAAAGTTAATTAAGTTGTCAAAGATATTTTAGGAAGCTGAGCCCAGTTTTGTTTGAAGGTCTTTGCCATTTACAAATTTGAGGGAGGCGCTGCAAAGCTGCGGGTGATGCTAGTGTAAACAGAATGAAAGAGAAGCAGCATTATCTCTGTCAGAATTGTTCTTTGTTGTGGGTGAGGATCATCTTATTCTGACTCTCACAGAACTCCTACACGATGACAGGACTAAAAGCAGGCTTGAAGTCTATAAAACTTAAAAAATAAAACTGCTAGCCAATGGAGGTGGGCGGAGAAAATGGACAGAGGAATTTTGTACCATCTTCCAAATTTCACATGTGTTTAGCAGAGGAAAGGAGAAAGGGAAACTAACGGAATTAGAAACTAACTAAAGGAATTAAAACAACAACAACAAAAAGATTAAAATTGCATTTATACTCATACCTAGCTTTTGGGGACTAGGGCCCTAAACATGCATTCCTTGAATATTTCCAACCTCTGCTTCCCTATTCTGTGCTTACATGTTTAAGAGAATGAAACTTGATTGACTTTATTCAATTACTACAAATATTTGCGGAATGCCTTCCAAAGCAGCCCTAATACTGCAAGATTGTATCAATTTTATTTCTATGTGTGTGAGTGAGTGTGATTGCAAGGGTGTACCCTGTGCAAACAACGTCTTTCACTTGTAAGAATAGTTGTCAGTTTGTGGTTGGATAGTTTTCTTCAAGGGAATCTCTTCTCTCTGATGGGTACAGTAACTGCTCTCTTTAGTTTTATTGTCCTCTCTATAAAAAGATAATTTTGGCTGAATCAATGTGAAAATACTTTTCCTTAGCAAAACAGAATAGCAACAATAATGTGTCCGTCCAGCCAATCCTTCATGTGCAGAACTCCTTCCAACTCACTGGAGCTCCGTGAAGAGTGGTTTTACAAAGTTTCTGATGAGATAGAACTGTTAAAACAGAAAGAATGGACGTCATATAATTTATTTAGAGAACTTTTTGCAGAGAAAGTAAAATACCAGCAAAATGTATGGGATATTATAGAAATCATCGTTTTGCAAGTCAGAAGTATAAGTACAGTAAAATAGCAGGATGAAAATGGAAAATGAATGCTCTGAATATTTTTTTTCCAGGGGTGCCAATAATGCATGAAGATTTAATTTCCCAAATTTCTCATCAAATGACCCATCTTTAGGATGGAGGTATTTGGGGATTTTTTTGATAGTTTCAATGACAAAAAAGTGCTGTAAAGATGTTAACTTTGTGAATGCCTGCTTGTAGAGATGGGCTGATGTAACTCTTGCAGGAAAAGGCAAAAGTTGCAGGAAAAGGCAAAAGTTGCAGGGAATGTGTTTTGTTTTCCTGGTTAACAGAGAGCCACCTCACCAGGATAATGTGAGAAAGTCATGGCATTCTTTTTCACATACATTAACAGATCTCTACTGTTACATGTCTCAGTGAATACAAATTATGAAGGATGTTTGAAGCACAATCTTTGGACAACTTCACTTAGAAATTATTTTAACACCTTCAGATAATACAAGTCCCTTGAGCTCCAGGAGGTCAATAAATTCTTGTAGGTGGAGGCTGCTGGTGATGCACAGCAGGAGCCGTTTCCCAGCTGTATCACTGATTAGCAGGAATCTCACCTTGCCAAGCTTTTAAAGCCTTGCAGAAAATGCACCAATTAAGTGTTCAAATCCTTCAGCCTTAAGCCATATGTCAGGGGAAAATAATTCACTGGCACAGGGCTTTGGGTCAAGCTTCTTAGCCCAGCAGTTGATGTGATAATGCTTCAGCATTGTGCTGCTTGCCCACCCAGGAGGAAGGAGATGGAGACCTGGCTATTGTTTCTCTCTAAAGCAGAGCTCTGAGGAATATGAATGTAAGTGTGACTCATTAATAATCTCAATTTTAAGGAAAGGTGATGGAGGAGGGGGGTTTAAAGCATTCTTGGCTCAGCAACTATTCATTGAAAAAGTGCTGCTTTGCTTTGCCTCACAGCTCTGCCTGCAGTTCAGGGCTCTTGCTGCCACTACCCTCTGCTTGCACCAAGCAGTCAGTTTTGTGGGTAAATTTTCAGGAATGAGCAAGGAAATCAGATTTACTTATGGAAAAGAAGGGTTGATTTCTTAAGGGTTGGCAGAGAGCATATAAGGATTCACTGCAGATAGCCACATGTTTAGCTGCAGGCTAAATTAAGACAGTCACTAAAAGTCCATTAAAACCTCCTCAGGTGCTGGAATTGCAAAGCAAGACTGACCACCTCTGCCCCAAGTGCACTGTATGTAGAATGAGGTCACTAACCTTCAAGGAGGCAAAGAAAAACCCAGAAAAGGTGGCTGAAAACTCATGCTGACTAAAAGGGATTTCCTGCCATGTCTCAAAGTTATTAGAAGGGCTCTACTCTTCTGAACTGTAAAATTTGTTGCTTTTCCCAGCAGAGAAAGGGCAAGCACTTGGCCACACGGTCATTGCAGTGTTGCCATCCGAAACCCCTCATGCATGACCCAGCATCCGGATGGTCTTAGACTCACCTTGCAGTGAAATGCTCCAGCCTCAGCTCTGAGGAGCAAGAGGAAACCCAAAGACTTCATTAAAAAGAGAAAGCTAGAAATATTTCAGGCATCCTTCAACAGGAAGACAGTTGCTTCTGCATTGAGATGAATATTGGATGTTCAAATATCATGGGCCACCTCTTCCCCGTACACCCACTTGGCTCTTCCAGCTCAGCATCCCCAAAGTGACATGGGTCAGGGGAGGAAGGAGTCTGCAGTAGGACAGGGAACTGAAGGCAGGAGATTCCAAGTTTTAGGCCTATAACCTAGTTTTTAAAGCAACCTCTCCCAGAGCTCATACTTGTCTCAGGAACAAATTTCCTCTTAAGTATGTAGCAGCTCTAGCTCCAAGCAGTGCCAAGTGTGAAAACTGTATGTGTGGAGGGGAAAAAAGAAAAGGAGATTAATGTAAATTAGGCACAGATACAGAATACAGAGATTAGCTATTGTGAACAAACACTGGACATGAGTTTGTTTTAAAGTGAGTTTCTCCACCTGCCTATAGTTGTCTCATATATGACCGAAATACTGGGCATGGTTTTGCTTTTACAAGGTTTCTGCATAAATGTTTATGTGCTGTGAATTAAATCATGCACTTAAAGAAGGAAGAGGTTGAAATGGAAAACTTACTAACCCTAATGATGGATGGATTGCTCATTACACATAACTAATGGGCGGCCAGTCCAGGCAGGAAGTTTCCATCCAGTAAATGTATCTCTCTGAAAATTTGCCAGGTAGAGGTAAAGAAAAATGTTACTTTGCCATTTTGAATTACTTCTTGAAGGGTTCTGGACTCTTTCTGCAGAAGGAATAAAGAAGAACCTACAAGACTAAGAAATATTGAACAACTGGCATAAACTGAGCTCAATAAACCAAGCTTTTCTATTTGTCTTTCTCTGTAACCTGTTCTGCCTTCTGGTCTCCCTGCTAGAAGTATTTTATAAAGTGTATGTCTATCTTACGTCATTAAAACTGACATTATCAATTAGCAGCTAAGGTAAACACTTTATAAACCTCTCAGCTGAAAATGTGAACAGTGTAAAATGGCCTGGTTTGCAGTCCTCTCTGTCAAATATTCTATTTATTTCAGTACTTTGGAAGATGAGCAAGAGCTGTATCTTCAGCCAGCTGCCTTGTCAAGCCAACCTCAGCTCTGCTAGGCAGCTGCTTTAAAATAATAATTTAGATCTTGGAAGTTAAACCAGTACTTTATCTGTTGAAGTGAATCTTTTGAAACACATCATTTAGATTATTTTTTTTCGAAGCAGTGTAAATTGACCCATAAAGTACAAGTATACTTTGGCTATGTTTTTTTGAAGAAACCCATAGTAATTTTCACCTCTGTATGCATGTGTATTTATACAGTATCTGCACATCAAGAATTCACAGGTACAAATAAATGCATTCTACTCATTCTTATATGAGCCATCTTTTTATTATACACTTACACAGGGGGAGCCTGTTCCTTGAGTGGCTTTTAGGTGAGAAGGACTAGGTGGGACCAGTCCAGGTTTCACACATCATTAAACTCTTTTAATAAATTGATAAAACTCCACCCTACAAGAAGTTGAATTCTTTGCCCAGACTTCTTCTACTGGAAGATTATGGAAGAACTAGAGCTCCCATATGTCTGTTTTTCCACAGACATTTCCTGTTTTTCTACCCGATTTTTTTTTTCTGGGACAAATTTGCAGATTTCTTTTTGATGTTTTTTCAGGATTTCTGGCAGTCTGAATAGAGTACTGCTTACTTCTACACATTTTCAGGCATTACTGCAAAGCCCACAATAGTCAACTAGACAGAACTGGTACCGTAAGTAATTTAACAATGATAAAAATAACCATCATCCTGAAGTTCCATTCAGCTGAAGACCTCAAATGGTCAACTAATACAGGACCTTGAACAGCCTCAGAAGGATTATCAAAGAGAGGGATATATTGGCAATCACATCTGAGCGATAGATACTCTTAAGACATGTGCTGTTCTTACAAAATTTGAATTGAGAAGGATGCATACTGTCATGCTTCACTTTTTCCTTCAAAGACTTGAATTTAAAGCATGTGCTGTTTAAATCCCTGCAAATGTCTTTGAGTACAGACTGTTGCCTTAAGTTCTCGCTCTTCTTTCTTTTCCAGTCATTAAGAATTAATATGGGCAATTTTCAAAACCTAGCCTGTGCAGTTTGCCTTTGCTGCACAGCCCACCCTGGGCTGGTGGCTGGGGTACCCCCAGCCGCTGAGCTGGGAGTGTGAGTGCCCATGGCACATGGGGATCCACTGCACACAACTCTCTGGGGGGGGACCTTGCACCAAACTGCTGGCGCTACAGGGGAAGACCACCATCTGCCCCCAGGTCATTAATTGGATTGAACAGTACATGGGAAACTACAGGGAGACTTTGGTTAAAATGAAGGAGTTGGCTCGAAAAGAAGTCTTAAAGAAGCATGAAGATTTGCAACTGGTGGATGAGACCTTGAGCTGGAAATGGCAGCAGCCTCTAAATTACGTGTGATGAGCTACTTCTTTGTTAATGAGATGGTGCATTTGGTTTCATTTGTGACTCCATAGCAAAAGTTCAGGCAGATACAGAGCAAAGTATACGCTGGCCTTTTTTGCTGATCATGCATAAACTTTGTTCTCTAACTGATAGGGCACAATATGTGCATGTATATATATATATACACGTTTGTATGTATAAATCGACATGAAGTTGGGGAAGACTCTTTTACTTGAAGTATACAGGGCAAAACCCTTAGGCAGTAGTAACAGCAAGATTAGAGCTAAGCAGTAGTTAAAATATTATGAAAAAAACCTCCAATTATTGCAAGGTAAGCATTAATTCCACAAGCATTACTGTTGAAACTGTGTACACTGCTGTTATCTAGCAGTGAAATTTAGACTTAAATCAGGCCTGCGCCCAGGATCACTTTTCTGTCGAATTTGGCAGAGCATGTGATACAGACTTTGCTCTGGCTGTATGCTTTCCTGATTGTTTTATGCTGGCTGTGTGGTGAAAGTTGGTACTTGATTAAGCTTGAAGCTTGTTGCTGCAAAGATAACCCATCAGAAGTTGCATTGGTCAAGTGAGTTTGCACCAGACCAGTGATTTCTGTCATCTCTTAGGTGTTACAAGTTAGAAATTTAAAGTTGAACTTGTACCATTGAACCATGGCCGGAAGCTGGTGACTTCTGGTCTTCACCATGTAGCCTGCATGTGGGTCTGCAGCTCTAGTGAAATAGCTACTGAATCTCTGCAGTATCCAGCATTTCTGCCTGTTTTGGATCAAAACTCGGTCTGTGCTTGGTGGCTTTTTGAGAAGACAAATGAAAGAGTTTGAAACTTGAAGCAAGTAGCGCTTCTGATAGAAAGCATTCTCCAGGAGGAAGGTTTCCTTTGTTTTCTAAAGATGGTCAGATGCTGTATTCACCTGATGTTCACAGAAAGATTTTTCCAATGCTGGATCGCTTTCAAAAAGATGTTTTGTCCCTAGGTCCCAAAGGCTTTGCTGTGAGCCTCAGTGGTTTGCAACTGCAGCAGGGCTTCTTACACCAAAGGCTGTAAACTGACATCAGGAATTACCTGGAGCTGAAAGAAGGACCTGAGCACTGGCCTGAAGTGATTACAGTGATTTAAGGCAGGCACGAGGCAGACGGCCTCCTTCTGCTGCATCTGGAGCCGGCACATTGTCTTACATTCGGCTTCAGAAACAGGAGGCTGTAATAACACAGCCGTCACGTAACAAATGCAGAGGATATTGTGGCCTCAGCGGGAGGAAGGGACGAAACTCCCCATAAAGCTAAAGATGTGAGAAGGTATTTTTGGGATGCTGCCCAGTCATCCAGACTCAGTAAGGAGTCAGATAAGACTCCAAGGCTTCACACAACCTTAACAAAAAAAAGCTTGCAGGCCTTTAATGGGAGACAGCCAGCTTCACTTCCAACAGCATCATTTCAGCCTTGCGTAGGTTCGGGCTGAGCTCTATATTTGATTAAAACTGGCAGGCAGGAGGAGTTTCATGTTTCATTTTTGTAGCCAAAATTTCTGCTGTACTTTCAGAAAATCATATGTAGTGCTAATAGAAACAATTTAGAGATTTTTTTTAATAAGTAATTCTTTTCATTCTAAGACATTCATTGCCTGAGGCTTCCTTTGCCATTGAACTCCACTTTATTGATGTGGACCTTCAATTTAATTTTTCTCTTCACAAATTCATGTGCAGTCATTATGAGTGTGTAGCCACAGTTGCAAAGGAAGTAGTCAGAGTTTTGCCAAGTTCATTTAATTTCTGTATGCAAGAATTCTGGTCCAGCCTGATGACTACCTCATTTTCTCCCATTCTTGTGGAATGTCCCATCCCATGAAAAATACTCCATATGAATTATGTGTACTGACCTGAAAGCATCAATCAGGTATGGATTAGAGGGTATTAATCCTGGAGTCCTACATGTTCAGAACTTTATTCCTGCTTTCTCTCTCCTGCTAACTCCCAGCACTTCTAAGTGAACAATTTATAATCCTATGTGCAAAATGCAGTCTCCATATTAAAGTATGTATTAGGGTATATAAGTTGTTCATATGTGCCTACAGAGGTGTGGACATTTGTTTTAAATGCAATATTTGTGCTTTCTAATAAATTCCAGTTGTGATGTTAATTTCAGTTGCTAAGGTATACGATTTAGTACACCTTGTATTATAAAATTTAAGTTCTTATATCCTTTTTGTGTAACAAAACCAGGACTAGTCTTTTGCCATCTCTGCTGTATTTCTTGTGTCCCTCAGCTCAAGTTTCTGTCAAATCACTCTAGCAGCTCCTGTTCCAGTTTTTCCTCTCTCTTCTTTCTTAGTCAGAGAAAACCAGACCCACTGCACTTGATCAATTAAAAGCCATTTTCAGGTGTCAGAATATAAAACATCACAGAGATTTGAAAAATAGAGCTGATATGACTAACTGCTGCAGTAGTTGCAGTGTCCATGAAAACATCTGCTGTCTAGTCTCAGGATACAAGCTTGACGTAAACACAAAAGAAACGTGCAAGCACTGCAGGAGACAGCTGCTGATGAATTCGTTCTCCTTCTTTTCCAGAGGTGTAGCAGGCACAAGTTCAGGCTTTAATCAGCTGTGAGCTGGGCATCAATGTCCTACTGTAAAAGCAGTCTTCTGGGGACACAGCAGTACAGGGCACCCAACTGTCCTCCTGATGTCCTTCCTCCCAGGGACAGAGACCTTGGAGGTTTCTGCTGCCCTTCAGGAAGGAGGTTATTTGCCTCTGAGCCTGGGATCACAGTCCTTCTGAAAGCCCAGGGACATATTCAGTGCTGGGAAGTAAACTGGATCTTTAGAAAGTGGTGCTTAAAAAAACGAAGTTAGATTTCTGAAGTGGTTCACGTTTGCAGCTCTACTCTTTAGATTTCACAGTTAAATTTGTAATGACAAAAATGTGCCAGAGCAACTTCTGTGTAAATACACTCCAAAATTAATGGCTTATAGTAAAACAGAAGATGGCAATTCTGTAGCAGTTCCTTGTTATAAAGTGAAAAAGAGAGGACTGAACTATAAGAATGCACTGCTAAAAAGTATAATATTTTGAGCAAGTATATTATTTCTGCTTAGAATTCAGAAATTCTACATGTGAATGGATTTATAGCTTTTTGTATTCCCTTTCACTGCAGACTACTATACCAATTTCTTGGAGTTTTGTTTGTATCTCGTCCTTACTGAATAGGGAATTTTTCTGACAGATAATGAGACTACATTTGGATAACATCAGCAAATTTTTGTGAAGTCTGAAATCCTGATAAGCAGCACAGTAATCTTATATTGCATGTATTTTCCAAGTATGGAAAATTTTCTTCAAACAGTGGGTGGCTTGTGGCTTTGAATCTATAAAAAAAGCTGTTTATGGAGCCCTATGAATAGGTTTTGGTAGCTGTAGATGATACTACCTGGAAGACCAATTCTGTCCTTAAAAAGTGACTTTAATAATCACTTTATCAGAGTCTCTATTTACTGTTTCCCACTGAATACTTACTACAGTTACTCGCTTTCCAGCTGAAAGATATTTTTCCAAACTAAAAACTCCCCAAGCTCTCCATGAGCTCTTTTTATTTCACGCATCATCACTGACAATAAAGATAACACAGGCTAAATTATACCACTAGTTCTATCTCTGTAACATCAGCTGTGGTTAGAATATGCCTTCAGCAACATCTGAAAAACCACATTGGTTTGCAGTGTGCTTGTTCGGCACATGAGATGGTAAGACTTGACTTGACTGCCAGATCTTTGTGGATTTGAAACTGAAAAACACCTCCGTCATTTGCCAACTGAGGAAAATATATAGTGTAATGGATGAGACTTAATGAACCTGTACCCATGAATTCTGTACCCACTCAGGAAATTTTGGCAGTTAAACCTCACTCCAAGTTTGGCTTTCATAGCAGATGATGTTAAAAGCATGACATCCACTTTGTTCAGGGCTTTTTTTAGTGTTGAAGGCAAATAGCTTGGAGACTTTTTGTAACATTTTCATACAGGGGTACAATGAAGCCTCTCTAGCGAATACTTTCAACATGTTTATTCTCACGTCCTCCCTCTTATTTCCCTTATAAGTTTTCTTTAAAAGCCATTGAGTTTTGCTTTTCAGGTTCTTCTTATATGCCAGTCAATCAATCAATTGTTCATTTAGTTCATGAAAATTAATTCAAATTTCAGGTCAGGTAATATCAGTCCAGTCAGCCAGAGCTGTACATTATGATCTCAAGGGTACTAAGGGCTTTTCTTTTTGTGAGTTTCTGTTTATTTAGAAGATTTGGCAGCATGTTAAACCAAAGGTTTTCACTTTCACTCCAATGCAGTCTTTGGATGTTATTCCAGGATTTCCTGTGTGTGCTGCATGGCAAGAGATCAAGCCTGTAGACTGCATTCAATTAAACAGATCATCTAAATGAGATGATGAAAATAAGTGTGTGGTGTGTATTTGTACAGCAATCACTGTAGCCTAGTCAATACCTATAGTTAATGAGCACCACAGATTTCACTGTTTGTTTAGGGGTCAACTGACAAGAAACCAGGTTCACGATGTATTTCAGTATCCCAAAAATCTGGAAAGAAAGTACCAACCGAGAAAAAAAAAATTAATTTGATTTCCATGGATGGTATTTGTTTGCCTTCAGAGGTACAGTCCTTATCATTTACCCTGACATCTTGTGTGCAAACACTGGCAGGGTCAAGCTTAGACAATGGGAAACCTGGTCGTAAAGGCTGCCTATTGCGATGTTTTCCCTTAATGTGAAAAGTGAACAACTACAGATGGGTGACTTGTAAGTTGCTTGTTAGGGCAATAATTCTTGCTGACAAACGAGCTCCGAGTTGGATGGGGAGGAAAGAAGGGGAAGTTCCCTGACCTCTTTTGTCTCAGTACAATGTGCTGGATTTAATAGAGGCTGGAAAGACTGAGCAGAATACTGCTGGTGTTTTGAAAAAAAGTAATAGTTTATTTCTTGGTTGAGTCAAAATGAGAGACAGTATTTCTCCTACTTTTGTTTTCTTCCAGAGCAACATTAAAAATGTGGACCTCAGAGCTGATAGCCATCACTACACAGAGTTTATCATTTTCCACCTGCACAGATGCTTTCTCTTGTGCTGTCCCATTGGAATCCTACCTTTTGTCTGCCAAGTGGAACTAAGTTAAAATACTTTTCTGCTGATTTGGCAGGATTAAGAAATAAATTAGAGCACTCTAACTGCCTAGAAGTCTTGTTTTACCAGCTGCTTGCAAAAATCTACTAATGATTACATTTTAAGTCCTTTTAGCACTTCGGGTTCAGCAGGTTAAGCCTACTGGACCTAGTGGCATGGGAGTCATGTGTCTCCTGTATCTGAGAGATCAATGTTTTATAGCAGGTTGGCTTAGCAATAAACAGTGAAAAAAGAACCATCACTTTACACCTAGTTCTATTAAACATACGGTACTACCTTGCCGATGTATCTAAAGGCTAAGTAGTCTCTCTGGCAGCCATGGTCACTTCTCGCCAAGCTAGAGCTGCCATGTGAACTTATATAAATCTGTTCCATTTGTGGAAAATGAAAAACTCAAGAACCACGAGAACATAAAATGTAATTAGGAAGTCATTTCACCATCCATAAGGGGTTACTTCATTAAACTTAAACATATCTCTGCACACATTTCACTTAAAATCAACTTAAGGATATGATGGTTTTAAAAGGTAGTAAAGAAAATATAGCAAATATGCCGACCAGGGATTCTTAAAAATATTTTTCTCCATTATTTTGCCACAGACTCCATTTTGGCTAGATCATTACCTCACATGTGTGCAGTGCCTGAAAAGGACTGCATTATTTGATACAGTAAAAGTAGCTGGTGTTTTGTTCACAGGGAATCAAAATTAAAAACAAGACAGTTAATTTTATTGGAATTTGAAAAACTTGGTGGAAAGAATTATTCTCTGCACCTAAGCAAGTTTACATGAGCTTACTCAATTGTAGCAGTTTAAGCACCTTTCTCCAAGCTCAAAGTCTGTCTTGGATGACTCCATGCTCAAATTCTTAGATTCTTATGTTTGATTAGGACTGAACAAATTACAAGTAGTTTGTGCTAGAAAATCTGTTTTATTTCAAAGCACTTTTGTCAAGATCAATCAGCAACTGCAGTATCTTTGACTTCTGAAATTAACCTAACTCTGAAAAGGATATGCATGATTTCTTTGGACCTCTTAAATATCCGATTTTCAGAACCAGGATCAGTTTGGATAATTTAGGAAACCTGAGTGACATTTGCCAAAAACATTTCCTGATGGCTTAGCCTTTCAGAATATGCTAAGCATCCCTTTAGGTTTTAAGATACCCCATGGCTTACTGAGGCTCACACTGATGATTATCAGTTGAATGGACCCTGTCAGGAGAGATTTTGACCCATGAAAACAAGGACTTCCTAGAGAATAGATAACAAAAACCAAAGGTTCATCCAGTCATCTCTGTTTCTGTAGCTTACAGTAAACAAAAGTGCAATGTAGGCTGGCTGCTTAGTATCTCTTTTCTCTCATTTTCATTTCTCATTTGAATTACCTATGGAGAGCTGGGTTGGTTAGTCTGATTGGCCTTCCGTAATTAGGATGCATTTCTCTAGCTCTGAAGTGAGATGACTTAATTTGCTGCCAGGATTAAATGAGGGCCATTCTTGCTGGTAACTTTCTGCCAGTGTGGCAAAGGACTATTTTGAGCAACTGACTGACCTGGGACATGGTGAAGTAAAGGATTAGGGGATGAAAATACGCAGGGCATAAAACAGGTCACATATCAACAGTAAAATACCAATAATCCAGGTTTTTTTCTTCACATTTTATATGTAGTTACATCATTGATTTAAGAGCATTCCCTACAAACTACTGCGCTAGCTGATTACCACTGCGGTTTTCTGTAACAACGTTCTATTGCTGCAGCCCCATACTTCAGTAGTCCAGCACACTTCAATAATGATGGTTGCTGGGTAATACTTTCTCAAAACCTCTTTATTAATAACAGTGAACTTGGGTTTCTTGCAGGGGACGTGTAAGAAACCCAATAGGGATGATATATTAAAAGAAACCTAAACCTTTCACTGTAGATCTTAGC
This sequence comes from Harpia harpyja, assembly GCF_026419915.1. Taxonomy (NCBI): domain Eukaryota; kingdom Metazoa; phylum Chordata; class Aves; order Accipitriformes; family Accipitridae; genus Harpia; species Harpia harpyja. Next base: position 13,726,789 of record NC_068952.1, on the reverse strand, counting down.
TCGAAAGTTTGCATCTGCAGAAAAGGGTTTTCTGAATCTGAACTTGGCCCAATATAAGAAGTAAAGATTATTAAACTATTCAGACCTGAATGTTGTCAGTGTGTGGTTATATGTGAACATGGAGATTTAATTTTGGCCCAATATCCAATTCTCAGGCTTGCTGGAATTGCCTTATACAGTGTTAATAATAAGTTTCTCTACTAGAAAATGTAGTAGTACCCTCTGTAATCCAGTATAAAATAAACCAATCCCTGAATTCAGTATGTTGTATGGTCTTGCTCCAAATGTGAAGAAAGCTAATCGTTTCATATCCTACTGCATTCAGTACTTGGACTTAAAAAAATTTTAAATATGTTTTGTATTTTCACATCATTTCCAAATGTGTTAATCCTGTGAGCTTTTCTCCCGTAAATAGGTGAAACGAACTCTTTTGGGTTATGCATAACAGTACTGTTGGGATTTCTATAAGATTCTTTTTAAAATATGTTTAAAATAAATAAAATACAGTGGTGTTGAGAAAAATATTTCCTGTAGCAGCAGGATATGCTTTTTTTAAAATGCAAGTCCCAAGCTGGGCTGGAGTCTGTGAAAATCAAAGACACTTCTTTAAAAGATAGAAGACCATGTAGATTTGGCATGCTGCCAAAATCTCACTTATGGAATCCATTCAGTGTCTTAGCCACAGAAATTGCAGAAAGAACACCAACAAGATTTTTAGCTTCCAGAATACTGCATTTCTTCCTCTCTTCTCCCTTCTCTGTACTCATTTCCTGAAAGTTGTCTCATTAAGGAAAGGAAATGATTTTTTTTAAGAGCAAATAATTAGCTGTTCCTGAAATTCCATCCCATGGGTTGTCCCACTGTCTTTGGCATACCTATGGTACCATAATTTCACCTGAAGATCTGATTCCATGAGTTTGATTTTGTTAAATAGAGTGTATTTCCAAAAGAAAACCATCCTCTTTTTTTTTTTGCTTTTCATATAGCAGATGCATTTTTACCCTGTCATTTTGAAACAAATATATTAGGTAACTGAATCTTTTTTAAAAAACTGGATTTTTAAAGTCAGTCTGGGATTATGCTAAATGATGAATAAACAAACAGAAAGAAAGCCTCCAAATGCTTGCACATAGTTACATTTTTGAGAGGTTTTAGAGAGTGGATAAAAATAACCACAGAAGCGTTCTAAGGGTAAGAAAATGAAAACAAAGCCCTGAAGACCCTTTATTTTCAGTATGTTTTGCTCATTTACTGACTTATTCCTTTAGATTTTGTGTTTATAGTCAGGCAGCTTCAAACCACTTGTCTTCTGTTTTCAGCTGAAAGCATTGGGAACTCTGGAAATATCATCGGGCTTCAGCTCCACGAGCTTTTGAAGGCAGAATAAAGTGGAATGACACCCTTCCCCCGTCCTTCCCCTGTCCCCGCTGTCCCTGTGACGCCTCCTCCCTTCCCTTGCTGGGGGCTGGCAATATGGCTTCTTTTCAGGGCGGGACCAGCCCTTGCCAGCTGCAAGGGTCCCTGGGATAATAGTGTGAGCCTCTCACTCGTATTACTGCTTCTTTGTCCCAGGTACTAAGCAAAAATATGCATGGGCATACACGGACACAAACCTCCCACCGTCTAATTTTACTTGCAGTGCAAAAACCTGAAGGTGGGAGTAGGATAAGAGTAATCAGATCTCAGAAGCAGTTGCTCCAAATTATGCAAGAAGCTCTTCTTAATCTTAACAAATGTCGATTGTTCACCACTGTCAGCTTATTCCTTTCCTACTGCCTGATGGATAACACTAGATGACTGACCAGACTAATCGAATACAAAGCAGCTTCCAAAGGGGTAACAGTAACCTGTGTGGGATGCAATTGTTAAGTTGCACATCGATGGCAAAAGTTTCTTTTCAGTTGTGTAGGTTTTCATCTTTAGCACTTGATTTCCGAAGCAGTATAGTGTGCAGTGGGATGCAGAGGCAAAGGATGATGGTATCAAGAGCTGCTGTGCAAAAGTGCTTGTGGTCCTCAAATGTCCTTGACTACAGAATGATACTGTCTTGGCTATTGTTATTGAAGGTGTACATAGAAAATGGAGCCTATAAATAGATAGTTCAGAGAACACTGGGACAAGAGGCCTGATTTCCTGTAAATTCTTATGTTAAGTTTTATAGACCTTTGTCCTTTAGTTTTTCAGGTGGTTGGAGCATGTATTTGGGCTCACTTCCATGTGGATTCTCTGGTGTCTAACAACATTTGAGCTCACATTACCCTCTTTCCCTCACCGGTGGCTTTAACAGGGTTTCTCTCCTCTGCCTGCCTCACACTTTCAAAAAAGTAGCTGGAATCTGAGACTCTGAAACCTCCACAAGTGCAGTTGAAACTGTGCTTGCTAACACAAGGTTTGAATTTGTCCATGAGCATAGAGCAGTTTTAACTGGGCAAGGGAGCTATAATACCACTGACTCCAGTGTGGTTGCTAAAGTGGCCAGGAAGCAAAATTGTACATATGTGAAAAATCTCAGGATTTTAGGAGATGTTCCTTCCAAATTGCAGTAATAAGCAAAAACACTGAAACTATTTCATGGAATCGAAATTCCATAGTGTTTTGTTACAAAACACAATTAAATAAAAATAAAAGGTGCCTCTGAAGCTCTTAGTGGTAGGAATGGGATCACACTGGGAATCTGGAGGGTCTGATAATCCTGGCTCCTACTCAGCTGACCAGGGAAGCTGGCAGGAGTAGGGTATACAGGTTGGCCACAACTGTGAAGAGTTTGCATTTTTCAGCAGAGAAGTGTTTCATGAAAAAAATGAGTTGCTGGGTCCAGCAGTTGCTCCTAATTCACACAGTATATTTTTGAGTAATATCAGACGCCAAACAGTGTCAGACCCCATTGGCAACTCACATGATAACTTAGCAAACAGGAAGAAAAAGGATGATAACAGAATACTAATATTAACTTTGTAGGAGAGAAAAAAGATCTGTTGTACATTGATCTCATTAAGTAAATGATTTACTGGAATTTCCTTTTGCTTTGCAACTTGCTTGAGAACATATTCGATCTCAGCTATCTAAGGCCTGGATAATTTCATCTGGTTCTCTGCCAGCTATGACACAGTCATTTAACACTGTCACTTTTCTTGCTCACCTCCATTCAGTGTTTGGTTTTGGCTTCTGTTTCTAAAGTAACAGGACAGTATTTTCCTAAGATACCAAGGACATGTCTAACAGGCAACAGGGAGGTCTCATCTGGCTCTGCTTAAAGCTGGCTAATCATTGAAAATTTGGTCTGAGGTTGTAAAGGACAGCTCTAGCTTTCTGTTCTTATAAGATTTGGTTTTATATATCCCAAGGGCTAAAAAAAATGTATCAGGAGAAGTAACAGAAACTGTATAACTGTGGATAAATCAGACTTGATTAATTTTGGTTATCTTAATTCCTGTCTTCAGCTGGTTGGACACACAAAGTAAAGATCTGTTTCCTTGCAACTTGGAGCTGCTAGCAATAAAATGGAGGGCAAAACAAGGATGAAAGAAATTTCTCAGGGAGCTGATTTAGCATGAAAAATAATTAACAAAATAATTTAATTATGAATTTGAGACTCTGCTGGTTGATACTTCACATTCTCATGTCTAATTTCCATGAATATATAAATGTGCATTTAACATTGTTGAAGACATAATAAGGATCGCAGGTCTGTGGGGAGGGACACGCACATGTGGTGCATATGTGATTTCAATATTGTGATTTCAGTCCAGCTCCTTAATTGCTAAGATTCTGACATTATGGTATAATAAAGGCATAATCAAGATGCATTAGAGTCAGTTTGGATATCTGAGCATGAAGCCAGGGGATGCCAAGAATTTAACAAACTACCTGATATCTACAAACTTATCACTTATGCATGTTACTGGATCAGAAATAGAAACAGACCTGATTACTGATTTGAGAATCAATAATTGTTTCTAAAACAGCTGATTAATTTACTTTAGTACCTGCCTACTTATCTTGTTTATGACACTGGGTAAAATTAGTGCCGATGATAGAGGGAGTCCAGCAATCCAGTGTTTGTGAAGATTGCTCTGTCTGCTTTTGCTAGTTAAAAAATAAGAGTATTATGCGAAATGACATTTTTATCACCAAAAGGAGATTTTTATGACTTGCAAATATCATATGTTGGACAGAGGGCACATCTTTACTGACAAATATATTTAAACGGTAAAAACACCTAATTAGGTTTTATAGTACCTGTATTTGTTTAGCAGAGAGAACTGATTACAGGGAGATCAATAGGCAGGACCATTCACTGCAGCAATGCAAATGTGGTTGGGCCGCTGGGAGTTTGGAATGAGCCAGGAATGTACCTTAAAGCCAACTCCCTCGCTACTGGAGATTGCTGTCTCACATCCAGCACTGACTGAAGATCTGTCTGCGTATTAGCTACCCCATTATTTATTACAGACCAGCAACTCAGAAGTAAACCCCATATTTGAAATGATCAGTGCGCAGGGCAACTAGTTATGGCTGCAGCTGTAGCAAGGCTGCTCTAACAGGGGCAAATGGACTACCCCCGTAAGTGGAGGGAGATAAAGGAACGCACTGCTGCCATGGGCCCCTGAGAGCTTAGACCTGCTCAGACCTGGGTGCTCTCTGGCACCGCTGGGGGCACCGGTCACAAGATAGAGGTGGGGAGGAGAATTTGTTTGAGGCTACACTGGTGTGCTGGGCAGAGGTGTCCTTCGAAAGGGTGCAGGGGATATCTCTCGACCCCTGCCCTCCCTGTGCTTTGGGTTTACTGTCATTGTCAACAGCACTACAGACCCCAGGTCTTTGTGCTGAAAGAGTGTGAGGTCTTTCCCTCTGCCCTTGTTTAGCACCTTTATAAACCAGGCATAATTTCTCCCCACGTGTCGTTTCCAGAAATTAAAAGCTGTGGTATGTATGCTTCAAAGTAAAAGAGTATTTTTTTTCAGCCTTTACTGTTGTTACATCGACTGGCTTAACCTTGGGCTGTGTAGCCCCCAGACACACACTGCTGCCTTCTGTATCACTCCAGCCTAAAACGTTAAAGAGATCCACTTATAACTTCTTATCAGCACAGCATGAAGACAGGAAGAAAATCACTTTTAAGAAACAGCATGCCTTTTAAAATAATCAGCTCAGACTTCTGGTTCAGATTAAGCACAATAAAGCTTGGGTTGCACCCGTACCATATCCTTTGGGGAAGAAAACACCACAGAGGCGTTGTTCATAAGAATGGATTAGGCTTGCAAAGATCAGTAACTAGTATAATCTGGAACCTCAATTCAGATGCTTTGTTTTTTAAAAATAGGGTTCACTGGGGCAAATTTATGCCAGATGTAACAACCATGGCCAGCAAAACTAATTATTTCTATTTAAAAATTCCATTGCTAACACAAATGCTGCCTGAAATTGTGTGCGTTTGTATTTTCAGCATATGAAAGGGCTCTGCAACTGCTGACATCTCTGGAAGCAGTTTGACCAGTAAAGCCAGGAGTCCTCTGTGGAAACAAAAGCTCTGTGATTCTTTTATTAAGTGTATGGTGTTTTCCTCTGTGCATGGTAAATACAGTTAGGAGCCATGAATGTAGAAGAACACCCATTAGTGAGTCCATCATCAACTCATTAAGCTATGTATAGCATATAAAAGGGTATTCTTCCCATAAAGATGTAAATTACAGCAGAGATAGTGTATTCCCTTTCTCCATAAACTTTTTCAAATGCTCCAGTTAGTTGTGCTTGTCAGCACATGCACATGCACGTGTTTGCTCACAGGACATGCGAGTACAGATTTATGGGGGGAAGAAGAACTGTAAGTTTTATACTCTGTACATTAACCCTGGCTCCCATTCCTATGCCACACAATAGTACTGTGGGTGATAAAATCCCTTCTTCCCTCTCTCCCCCATTTACAGCAAGGCTATTCCTGAGTACAGAAGACATCTTCTTCTTGACTTTTGACCATGCAGTCTACAGCATTTCAATGAATAATTTAAAAAATTCACTTACAGAACAGGTATTAATATAGTTTCCAAGGTATGACTGAAATTGCATTTGGAATCTGTATGCTCTATGTTTCAGTTACAGCATGGTTAAACTGGCTAAACTTTACTGATGGAGCTCTGGACAAATGAGCTGAAGTTAGCAGGCTTATAGATTTAGGCTCAGGGACCCATCCTAGCCCAATAATTTAGGCTTGGTTAAGGACACTTGAATTTGTTATGGTCGGTTGAGTGCCAGGTTTTCTTAAACTGTTTTCTCAGCTGTATTTTGCACTGAGGTAGGGCTCCAAAACCATTGGGAACAGGAATTTGTGTGGTTAGCACTTATGTAGTCATTATCAAGGGTGCATAAAAGTTATGAAGAACATCAGAACTCAAGGTCCAGAGTTTTTTAAAGAAATCTTCAATAAAATCCATAGTTTTATAATACTGTAGCACAGAAAAAAGAATCTGAGAACCACTAGTGGGCAGCTGTGTAAGCCATTTTCCTTAGATTACCTCCCATCATGTTTCATGAGTGAGGACTTCTGTTTAGCCCTATTGACAGACATCTGCAATGGAAGAGATGCTGTGTGGATGGCCAGAATATAAATAACTGATTCCAGCTCTATTGTCACTTCCCTTAAATACATTTGGACAGTCACTAGAAAAGTTCTTAACTGTTTTACGGGATGTTTCCTCTCAAGTCAACAAAATCTTGTGATGATATTAAGAAATCCTTTGCTGATCTGCCAACAAAATTATTAATGCCCCAAGAATTCTTACTCAGACCTTGAATGGAAGTTTTATTTCCATTTACTGCCATTTAATTTAAAATCTTGCCAGACTGGTAACATTTTATCTTCATCAGGTTTGCTAAGTCAGCACATGCCTTGCAGTGCATTTTGCTGTTCCCACAGGGAATGGTCTGTCACTGTCAACCTGAGAGCAACACTGTAGGTTGTACTGATACAGCTTCACTGGCAGCAAATCATAAACTAAGCGAAGTGGTTGGACCACCAGAGGAATGATGAATAGCCCTCAGAATAACCTCGTTACCTCCCTTTAGAAAAGATGATGAGGGATCAAGGCAAGGCACATTTTGTTTGTGTTCTTTTCTTGACCTACCATGACCCAACTGAGGCAGTAACACAAATTTCAGAAAAAGACTGATGTTACCTGAGAACAAGCAATACTAGTCAGAAATCTTACGAGAAGGACTTGATCAGGGAAGAATATTCTGAAATACAAAGTTGCAGATTTGAAAAATAGCCCGCCTCAGCATCTGAAATGTTGCCCAAATGAAAGAGTTAATTAAGGAGTCTAGTTCAACCAACTGTAAAAATTTTGGTACTTTTAGATTAGTGAATTTGATTTTTCCAGTCAGTTGTTCACTGTAAGAAGTGAGATAAACTCCCCTACCCATATTGGGAGTTGAATTCAGAATTTCCCCCCAAACTCAAGGATATTTGGACTTGAGATTTCACCTCTAGTCCAGAAATGCCTCAAATAATTCTTTTCTGCCCAATCTCAGTTCTTAGAGCAGATAGAACATCCTGCAGTTGTGTGAATTTTATGAAATAGGGTGGCTTTATGTATATCACCTTAGCTTTCTAAGTTTTGTCAACCAGAGACAGAGACAAATATTCTGGACACTGAAGAGATTGGGGCCGAGAATGCATAGAGGATATCCTCCTGTAATGACTCTTTGACCTTCCTGGCTTGTTTTCTTTTTTACACAGATGAAGATCACTCAAAAACTCTCTGGGAACTCCTGGGAGAGTATGAAAAAATGGAGCTCCCATTCTCATCTGAGTCATCATGCTGATGGGGAACAAGGGTGCAAAAACTATTGTGAGGTTACTGCAGATGGTTTCTGGATTAACTGTGTGATTTTGCTAAACAGTCCAATAGCAAATGCTTTGCCTCAGCATGAATAACTCAAGTGAAGCATTTCAGGCCATGCAGAGGTAATTAATTTGGAAAAAATTAGGAGTAATTTTAATCCAGTCACATTTGATTAGCTAATGAATGAAAAGGAATTCTCTTTGCTTCCCCCTCCTTTCTATTTGAGCCCTTATTTTACTCCTGCTGACATATTTATTCCTGAAGCATGCATAGCTTTCATAGGCTGACAGATTTCTTCATCTACAGCCTGTCAGGGCAACACCTAGTAATTCCACAGATACTACAGTCCAAAAGTCTTCAAAGCACTTCATATGTGGAATAATGTGGTAGTTAATCTTTGTTAGAATAACAGCAGAATATGATAAAACTGTTGAATGTACTAAGATAATCAAAACAGTTTTTAAAGCTGACTTTTAATAGGCTCTTGTGTTTCAAAGAGTAAAGATCAATACCAGTACCCAACAGAAAGCACTTCTGTAGCACACTTTCAGATATCAAACATTCTGCACATTTTCTTGGAAAAGGTTGAATCTAATTCTCTTCTGACTTCCACCATATTTTTCCAAGTTGAACATGGTCCTTTTGCAGTATCATCTCCAGTTAAATTAATGCTACTGGCAGAAAATCTGGTCCACAGTCTCTGTGTGGACTTAACTTCTGTTTCTCGCATAGAGGGATGTCAATGCAAGGCTGAAATCTCCTCAGATTAAAAACATATAGGTACCACCATCAGAAGCTTGGGGAGACAATCTTTTTTTTAACACAGAGGTAGACTGCAAAGCCTAAACCTGTTAAAATCCCCCTTTTACAGGAATGACGTTCTGGCCACTAACACTCTCAAACTTTATTCTTTGCTCTTATCTCAATGCACCCATCGCTCCATTCAAACCTCAGACAACTTCCCTGCCAAACTTTGTTTAAGCTTGCCTGATCTGCATAGTCCAAAGTATGGTCTCTCATAAGAAATCATTAGGAACCCTTCTGTAGTTGAAGAAGTCTAGCAAGAGTTTTCCAAGCACTCGCTGCAAGTGTCCAGGCGCAGGATTGGAATCTAGAGAAGCACAACTTGGCAGAATTGATCTCCAAAGACATCTATCACTACAGCTCGGGTGACCTGAAAACTGTTTTTAGTGTGACATGGTTTAAGCTGTGATAACTTTATAAATGCTACAGACTAGAAGTGCAAGCCTTTATTTGTAAGAGCAGTGGATCCTGAAAGACACCAGAAGATACCACCCCTGTTAAATTTCTGATTGGCAGATTCAGAAGGTTTGTCTAAACTGGGGAATGTGCATTGCCTGGTTTAGTCATTAATAAATAATTCAAGGCCAGATCCAAAGTCTGTTAAAATTTATGGAAAAACCTCCCAGTGATTTCAGTAACCTTCGTGTAAGGGCTGGAATCACTGTAAAACCCCAACATGCTCTCTCACTACAGGAATGATACTGTCAAGTTAAAATTATAATTGCTGATGGGATTTATGCCAGCAGTTGACCCAGCTAGCAAGTTGATCATCAACTGAAAAGGGGATGTAAACCTCAATGAGAATTGAAAGAACAGAATGGTTACAAGGAATTCCCCATGGAGCCCTTGAACAGTAGACAGTGTTATCTTTGCAGCTGTGCATAGGAAGAAAGCATAGACATCAACAGTTCTCCATGCTTCAGCATGCACACAATGGTGTACTTCAGATGAATGCGTTTTTCTGTTATGGGCTACCACTAACATGGATCCATCCTTACATCTGGTGCATCTGTCTTTTTTATTTTTTTATAGCTGATGGGAAACCTACTCGACAAGGAAGATGTTATCTTTGAAATCTTTTTTTTCTTTTTAAGGAGCAGTACAGTTATGCCTTCACATACACACAAAGAGCAAGGGCTTAGTGGGTGGTTTTCTACACTCATCTTCTGAAATTACTTTTAAATATGCTGTTTAAATGAATAGTGCCATCTAAAAGGCTTTCTCAGACATAGGTTGTGTGCTCTTTTCAAGACTTTCTCCAGTATACCCACTGGTATATAAATTGATAGTCTACATCACTTTGTAAAATTTTACAGGCTGAAGCTTACTATAAATTAAAATTATTAGATATCAGAATATAAGTAACAAAGATGATGATTAAGATGCATTATAGAAGATACAAAATGCCTTAGTGGGAGGCAATTGGATACCTTTGATTAATAAGAGACTGAGAACCAGATACAGCCTGGCTATTTTCCACCACTGCAGAAGTACAAAGAAGTCATAAACTGAGGTTAACCAACCAATTAAATTGGTTTGTAGCTGCTTTGCATCACTAGAGCTGCACAAAGAAACTAAGATACATTAGTGAGTCTAACCCAAAATCTTTAAATAATATTTTCAGAAAAAATGTTTTAAAACTGATACCAATATGCTTTTATTAATATGCAGCTTTCCTAGCATGAGTACCAATTTTACATCATCCATAAATTTGTTAGAACTGGATTTAAAACCTGTCAGGTTAGAAGTCTTTAGTCACTGTTTGATTATGGCGATATATAAAAGGTAATTTCTATATTGCTCTTTCCTTTTTTAAAAAATGTATGGATCATCTTATAGATATGATGGAAAAGTTAATGGAATAGCTAAATAACCTGCAAGAAAAATGTGAAGGATATCAGCCTGGTTGGTATCCCACAACTAAAGTCCTTTGATATCGTGAATACTTCTTGGGGCAGAACATGTCAAATCACCACTTTACTGTGGGTAAATATCATGGATTGCCTGAGCTGTGTGCAGCACAGATCAGAGGCACAGAAGGAACAGCCCAGCTATCTTTATATGCCCCCCACTCTGATTATGACTGCTATCCAGTTATATCTTCAAGATAAATTAGAACAGCTTCAACACTGCTTTATCTCAGAAAGTCCTTCAAGGGGCTGTTGTACTTGGCAAAATTCACCAGAGCTCCAAATCCTGCTTATCTCAGTGAAGACGAGGGTGGGCTGATAGGAAGGCAGCTAGACCATCTTCCTGTTAACTGAAGCTTTCCTCCGTCTGTTAGCACAGGGAAGAAAGACTGAATGGAGTTGTGATAAACGGTATTCAAGGATATGAAAGGTTGTTGCAAAGAGGAAGGGAACAAGCTAATCCCCACATGCAAGGCAGATAGGACAAAAAATTATGTGGTCAAGTAGGAGCATGAAATACTGTGGTAAGAAAGATTAAAGTAATGTTTTCGGGGCAGCATTTTCACTGAGGGAAGTCAAATGCAGGAAAAGATTGCCTAAAGCGAATCTGGAGTCTCTTCACAAAGATCTTTAAAGACAGGTAAGTAAAACCTCTGTCCAAAGTGAGATGGGCATGCTTTACCCTGCCTCACGGTTCCTGACACCTCTATTTTTGTTACAGTCCCTTATCACTAGAGGAGCTGTATATACTTCCCGCTAGAGATCAATGACCCTATCTACTGGCATTTCATTGAGTAAGCCACCAAAGTTAATTTAGCTAATCTGTGATCTGCAATTACTTTGTGGCTGCAAAAAGTTGCACAGCTTTCTATGGACAAAAGAACATATCCTGTTAACAAATTCAACCATTACTTGTTCTCCCTTTGACAGGACATCTACTGCAACAATTTAAACTGTCCCCCATGGACATCTTTACAACAATACTGTATTGAAAACAAATCACCATACAGCTAATTGTATCGGGAATATAATTACATTAGTTGAAATATTTTCATATAGAGGCTGAAAATGACTGTGAGAGTGGGTTTGGGTTCAGTCTTGAGGCTTAGTTCTGAATGGAAAGGCTTAAATTTGGAAGGCCTTTTCTTACAGGCCTGCCAGGCAGGTTTGGAAATCTTTCAGTACTCAGTAAAACCAAAGTAGTAGTATTAAGTGAATGGGATCAGGAGAACATAGCCTATGTTATTTTTCCATCCTATACCTACACAGAAAAAAATTAAGGGGTCACAAGGAAACTTGGGGATTGAATGGATTCCTCCTTAGTGCTGGCAGAAACATCACCTGGGATGGAGACCTCGATGTCCCATGCTTACAGGAAGGGTTTTGTTTGTTTTCTTTCCTAGTTACTGCTACTTGGACTCCATTTCTTCTCAGATAGTTATCATCTGGCTGTGTGTTTTGTTAATATTCAGGTCTAAATGTGAATAACATCTGATAATGGAAATTTGGGGACAAACTTCTTTTTTTGGGTGTGTGTTCATCTGGACCCAAAGACGAAATGTATTTCTTACTCATAATCTCCCAAATAAATAACAGAAATGCAATTAAGAAATAAGTGAATTGTGTTTCTTTTTTCAATGCCCCTAATTACAAAGGAAACTTACCTGTTTGTAGGTAAGAATAACAGAAGTGACAATAAAAAGCTACATTGGGCCTCAGCTATCTGAGCACAGCCGTTTTGCAACTAATGAAGCAACTATAGTGGATGGCAATAACCAGGGGAACACTCTCTTTCCTTTAGGCAGATGTTCAGGTTAATGAATCAGGCCAAGTGAGGTGGGATTCCTCTAACCAAGCACTCTGTGTGCACCATCATTTTTTCCTCTTCACCACCCACTGAGTCTTAGCTTTCCATGTCTTCCCGCTGCCAGCTACCACAACTAACCTTCCCAGAAGCCGAGCTGCTCCCTTAGCCCGTGGCTGCTGTCCATCATTGGCTTTGGAGCAAGTGTTCCAAACTTGTTCCCAACTGTGGGTCCCCTGCGTGGTACGTAGCATATTTTGTTACTAGCCAGGACACCGGGGTGGCCTTTTTTGGCTACCTGTTGGATTGGTGAATTCATTCCCCTGCTGCCCTCGGGAGCCTTGATAATGATCCCCATAGGCTTTCTTGATGCTTAGCAGGAAAGCAGATCTGAACAAGTGCAGACCTCCCTGCTGCTGAACTCGGACAATAGGGCTGCTCATAATACCAGCAGATGTTTTTGCTTTTTAGGCCATACAGGGCAAATTTATTTTCCTCTCAGGAGCAAACGCAAGCATAGCCAAGACTAAGAAATTCAGAGCTAGCTTCCGGAAACCCACTATTGACTTATGCTGCAAAGTGGTACTTACACTTAAGGTCAATCAATAATGAGGGTCTTCTGGTTAGTCCACTCAGCTGCTGGCTCAGCAAAAAGTGATGTGCCTTAAGCATCCAAGCTGGGCTTAGTTTCATACCTTGCTCTGCTTAAACGTGGTGTACCAGATGATTTCTCTGCTTTGTGTATTGCGTTTGTAATGGCATTGAGTTCTCTTCACCTTAAGGCATTGAGGTGTGAAAGCTGTACCCCTCTGAAGTCCCCATTAACATTACACATACCCAGATAACCCCTATCAATTTATTACATTTATTAAAAAAACAGTACTTTGTAAACTATTTTTTGGTCTTTCTTCTACTTTTTGTGCTCATAAAAGCACTAAAATGAAAGCAGAAAAAAGGGGGGAAACACATTAAACTGTTTAAAGTTTTTAGTTCACAAAAACTTTTAACTGGATTTCTTGTTTGGATTCAAAGAGGCAAAACATAAGACTTTGATGTTCTTCATGTGCCTGTTAAAAGAAAGAGACCCACTGATAGGAAGAAGTTGGCATGAAGCCCTCTTTGACACAGCAAGCACAATGTAAAGGATTAAAGGTCTAATCTAGAAGATATATTGCACACTAAACAGCGGAACCATTTAGGAGAACATTAAATGGCACTTAAGCTAAACAGTTGTCCTTGGGAACTGCAGTTTATATGTGACTGCCCTAATATCCATTTTAAGCTTGCAAGGCTTTGAAAACAAGATGTCATTGTTTTATAAAAACACACACATTTAATCTTCCCTTGTGAAGCTGTTCTTGAAATATCTGGCTGCTGGACTGGCAAAACATTTCAGAGGAAACAAATGGGGCTGGTGTCAAAACTAGTACTGTTGCACTTTATTTCTGAAGTTATTTGCATGTGCTCAGTTGATTTTTTTTGATCCAAATAAGCAAACCGCAAACTTTTTCAATGATAAAAGTCCCATTTAATTTTTTTAACAGTATTCCCACTGTTCTATAAGCAAATAATAATAATAATACAGTTTAAGTAATATGAGAACACCAAGAAAGTGGTCAGTTCTACATTCACTTGTGTTCTGCTTTCTTCATAAATTAATATTTATGGAACTATTAGGAGGCTTCAGCCAAAAATAAAGACCACCCAGAGCAACATTTCAATTTTAGTATTCTAGGCACAGGTCATTAAAAAAAAACCTTACAAAAAAGCCTTCTTCTGCAACATGTACAGTACATGGATTTTCATGCACATCACTCAGTAGGCATGTGAAGCATATTCCATTCCTAAAAAATTACAATGCATGCTTTTATAATTCATTTACTATTTTTCACCAGGGAGAAATCATCCTTTCCACCACGCAGGCCAGAAATAGAACAGGAAAAAAGGCAGCAGGGAGGGGACTGTGTCTTGCAGAATCATACAGTCCAGTTTAAAATCTTCCTACTTTTTAACTGATGTTCTAAAAAATGAAATGGAGAGAATTTTTTTTTATTGTAACTCTGTATCTGATACCTTCAATCTTGTTACTTGTATCAATAATGATATAAATCCTTGGCATAGAGATTAATCAAGTCAGGATATCCCCTGGATCAACTCATTATCCCCAAAAGCTATCTGAAAAATAATAGTGCCATTGTGGTCCTCATGGGTAGTTTTGGTTAAATGAGCTAGCGGTCTCCAAACAGTTCCTGGCAGACAGGCAATCCCAGCTGGTTGCCTTGTTAACTACTTCAGAAGACAGTCCAAAGGCAAAATCAGTGAGAAGAGCAACCACCTCCAGCAGGGCAGGGGTAGCCTGAAGTCACAGGTGGCCCTGGGCTGAGGAGCACTTACAAGGCATTGCAGGATAGACTACACAGTGTCAGAGCCATGGACCGAGCAAACAGAAACCCTCTGTCTCCAAGTAGCGTTGCAAGACAGTTGCAGGAGAAAAGTTAACAGTTACTTTTATAATAACCACCCCCAGGCTCCTCAGTCACAGAGCCCGTTATGCTTATCGTCATTGTTAGCATGTGATTAACTGCTGGAGTATATCTGAAGCTGTTCCTCTCAGGCCGGGTCGGAATCCACTTAACTGGTTTTTAATTAAAAGCAGCAGCTGATACCTCATGGAAAGCATTCTTTGTGAAGACAATATGGACTCTGTCTGTGCTACGTGCTTGCCGTAGTTCTCTGTCCCTATTTGACATCATTAGCTAGATTTGCCTGATGTTGAGATGTGCAAAGAGCAACAGCAGTGCTGAGGCAAACTGAGCGCTAAGGCTGTGGCTTGTCTAAATCACAAACAGGAATGATATAAAGGCTTTACTAGAAAATAGTTTTGTTAGATTCTAATTATAGATGGTTCTGGTCTGAAATTTGGCGGTGGGGCAGGATGGTGTTGGTCCCAGGAGATCAAGTATTTGAGCCATCATCCTATCTCTCTCTTGAGAAGTCTTCTCAAGGTAGTCTGTTCTTTTCAGTCCTTCTAGATATCCATGCCAGATATCACCCCAGTCGCAAAGCCATAACTTTCCTTTCAAGTAAGACCACTCCAGCAGCGTGAACGCTCTGCCCTGGCTGTTTCTGTCTCCATCATGCACCACCCAGGCCTGAACCCTGGGCTCCAAGGAGTCTCTTGAGATCTGCCCTGGATCCAGCTGTACATCATGGAGAGAGCTCAGAGATGGAGGGACCACTGTGTCCCTAGCAACAGTAAGTTTTCTGTTTATAAAAAATAGGAAATATCCGAGAGTAGAAATAATATGTTTGATTAGAACAACTAATATTCTCAGAACAAATGCCAAACTTGCAGGCACAGAAGCAGCTCTTTTTCAGGTCTGAAACAGAAACAAAAAATTTCAAAACAAAGGCCAAGTAAATTTGATTCATTATGATATTTTAGCCTGTAAGACTTCTGAGAGAAAATTAGTCTTCTTCCTGTCTACAGCCACTTGACTGCTGTCTCTGCAGCCTTCAGTAGAGTCTTTCCTCTGCTTTGTAGTGTCTGACTGAAAAGCCTCGTTGTTAAAGTGAGTCTCAACACACACAGACAAGACTTGGGTGGAGGACAACCCAGGCTTTTCTTTATTTTACCTTCTTTGCTTTTGCTTTATTTTTTACTTTATTTTTATGGTGATAAAATGCCAGTTGGTTGGTATTTCTATTGCTTTCTACATGTCTGTCATCAGTGTGATCTCTACCCCCGATCAGTGATTGCACCAAAAGTTCTGGAGACAGCTAAATGGCTGAAGTGAGGGCTTGGGGATAGAGAATCTGTGGGAGGAAAAAAGGTTGGCTTAAACAGGAAAAAAATTTTGACACTTAAATGGAGTTTATTTAGGCAGAGTTATTCATTGTGGACTACATAATTTTGGGCATTGAAATTTAGAGAAAATGGACAATCTCAGAACTTTTCCAGATTCAGAATCTGGTAAACACTGGAGATAAAATGTGCGTGGGGAGCAGAAAATTCTCCCAACTGCAGTTGGCTGCTCCCATGCTGGAACAATGCATACCCACAAATAGCAAGTAACCAAAACACTTTCCATTTCTTAATAGGCTGTCTGCTGTTAATTATTTTAGTTGCTTGCTGGGAACAATGGAGGTGGATTGGAAATGATGGCTCAGAAATTGTGAGAAATAAGTAACTATTTTTAATGTTTTGGACTTTACCAGTATATAGTGCCTCTCATTAGAACTCAAAACACTTAGAAAAGGATAACTCTTCGTACTATGCTCAATGTGCAAGCTAGTAGAGAGTGGCTAGGGAGTTAGTATGGTGTTTAACTTTGAACAGGGTGCAGGGATGGCTTTTGCTATAGCTATTTATAGAGGATTTACACGACTGTAGTGTTTATTGTGTCTTTCAATAAAAAGCAGCTGCAGAAACACACAGCTGGCAAGCTTCAGTACCTATGAGATACTGAAGACATTATCCAGAAAGCTGATGCACAGGTACAAGGAGATTCACATGCTCTCTGCAGCACTTTAAGTAATGCTTTTCTAACAAAAGTCTGAACTAATTTTAAATGTTTATGTTGTTTATGTTCAAAATTCTCGTCTTCTGCCTGTTTAAAGCCAGATCCTCATCCTGATATAAATCATCCGACCACATTGTTCAAGTTCTTTGGCTAGGTCTTTGCTACAGAGTTCTGCAGGCTCTGGTACAGGTATTGTTCCTAGAGATTCTCTCATCCATACACAGAAATATTCCTTCAAGGTTAGCAGTGCTATTGACCCAGATTTGCTTTTATAGCTATACATGTGGGCTAGAGGCTGTGTACTGATTGCACTCTAGCTGACACGGGATCTACTTACTCATGAGAAAACAGTGCAAAAATTGACTCTATGACCCCCTTCAATCCTCTTACAGACCCATCTTTCTATGAGTCCATGATGCTCCTCACTTCTGCACTCTAGCAATGTAGTCTCTATACTGTCTCTGAATACACATCATGTAAGAGAGATGCAAAGAAGAAAGGATCAAAGATGTGGCCATAAGCTGAATATCTGCTTCTGCCCATGATCTGTTTTCCTTGACATTTTCTTATCTCACATGCCTTTCATAAACTCCAGAACTTTCAAACCAGTCCCTCCTGTCTTCTACTGCATTATCCTGTCCTGTGGTAAAAGAATGAATGCAATTTATGTGTATCTACAAATTAAGACCCCATGGAGAGGCTGCAAAGGAGGTGGGACCACTGTTATAGCCAAAGGGCTAGACCAACACTGACGAAATTGCTGCCTAAATAAGAAGATGTGGCAAGTTTTACATCTCTATTTGAAATTGTTTATATTTTTTATTTAGGTTTCTGTAGGAGTTGAGTTGGGGCTTAGAACTTTATTCTTTAGGGAGTCTTTTGTGAGAGGCCATGTAAAGGTCAGCAAAACTTGCCTTATTAAGAAAGAATGAAGAGAAAAAAAGATAAAAAGAGCCTGGAGATGCTTTGATTGAAAAGAGCATGCTCAACTGCAAAACTACATCATGTCTTATTATGTGGTAAGACAGTCACTTCTGTGCTCGCTAACTCTATTTCAAATTCTAATCCTAAGATTTCGTAGTGGGGCTCATCCAAAAGCCATCAGGATCACTTCCACAGTTTTCTGTAAGCTTTGGATTGGACTCTGTCCACATGTATCCAATTAAAACGGTCACTCAGGCTCTTGAGATCATCTTCCTTTCATCCTCTTGCAACATGGGTTAGGGTTTCTCAGGACAATATGATATGCACTCTCCATGATCAATGCTAAGAGTAGTGGATGCATAAAAAAACCACTGGCACCAAACAGCTAATACATCAGATTTTGCTATAACTTCACACTGTGTTCAATCCTATTGACGTCAGTTCTGTGCAGTGTTTGGCCCTAGATTTTCCCACAATGGGATCCCATTCTTCTTGCATGAGAATATGTCTTGGACAAATTGCCATGTCACATGCATTCAAAGGGCCATGATAAGCCCTCCATCTTTGCACGGGGCTCCCAATTACATCAAAGGAATTTCTGCATACAAAACAAGGGTAAAATATGCCTCTAATTTAGGGTTAAATTATACCGTTAAGGCATGGGCGAAACTAAGAGGCAGCAAGGAAGCTGAACCACATTAGGGAGCCCATCCAAAGCACTGTGTCTCAGAAAAAATGCAATCCTTTATACTACAAGCATTTGGCACAAATGGGGAAGAATGTGTGATGTGCCTTTTCAGGGAACAAGCTATCTCCTTTCCCTCCTACCAGGCAGCACCACTGGAAGGCAGAGAAAGAGAAGAAATTCAGGATTTAATATGCTCTTTACCTCTCTTTTCACACTGATTCCAGGCAATGATTTGTAGGCCTGGTCCCTGATTCCCGCACTTCAGCCATCCACAAAGACTGTGAAAGGACAAGGATGCTCTTACTCTCTCTTCCACTATATATGCTCTTCTGAGGTGAACAGTTTAGCTCGTGGGGAAAAAAAATCCAAAGTTGGTTCAGCAGTGAATATTCTGATGATGTATGGGATTATATGGAAGAAATGTCATGCATGTATGTTCCTTGCATATGTAAGTATGATTACAAAAGTAAAGATGAACTATTATCTGTAAGACCCTAAGATAGTAATTTAAGTGGATGTTGACAACAGCACAAGCTTCCTAAACCAGAGTAAAATGTGAAATGCCACTTTCATCTGAGAATATTATAATGAAAATGAATGAGAGTATTATAATGAAAATACAACTCAGAAGGAGATTCTGCAGGGCCAGATATTTGCTGCCACTCTTTAAATATTGTGTGCAAAGTAAAAGTAAGGGCAAAGGTGGCAGAATCAGCTTCCTGCTCAGTCTTTTAGGTCTCTTTCATCTTAAATATGTTGTCCAGGTATCAGTAGCAGGTACCTCATAAGTTCACCTATGGCAGCCTCACAAGTAGCACTGTGCCAGGAGCTGCTACACCTCCATCAGGTTGCATTTTCTGGAGTAAGGGAAAGGATCACTATGTCCCAGAAGATTTTAGAACTGTTAATTGTAACTCAGTTTGCTCATTGCTATCCATAGAGCTATCAAAAATACAGTGATTTGGAAGATTTGGGGTAGAAGACTCTAAATTGTGTAATGGGAGGATTTTAAGGAGGATTCAGTGGATTCAAGTAATTTATGATTGCATCCAACCTTAATTGGGGTATCCCAAGGTCATACATATAAAAAGCAATGCCTCTTTCCATGACTTTGGTTTTATTAAAAACTCCTTGTATAGTTCATGACAGTTTTAACTTTTCACAAGACACTCACAAATTAGAATCATCTTCCTTGTAGGCCTGCTAATGGAAATCCCCTCATACAGTTATTAGTCACTGTCTTACAATAGCTTCTTGTCTCTAAGTACTTTGATGTTGTACATAAGAGCCGTGGATCAATTACATCCATTTTTCCCATTACCGGGCAAATATTTGGACATTTTCTGTTGAGTTGATTCAAGGCAGAACTAAACCAAAGGAGCTGCATACTGTGCAGACATTTCCAACCTTCAGAAGCTGAAGGTTTTGTGACCTGAGAGAATTAATAGATGTTTATTCTAGCAGGATAAATGGAAAAAGACCATTTCTATTTTAGGGAGATAAATGAAAAGCAGGGAAGATGGGGTTTGTTATGACAAAATTGTTCACAAGTGGCATGCTGAAATGAGGAAAAACATGTATTTATAGTATAATCCTCACGGCATGTTTGTCAAGAGAGACTCAAGTGGCAAAACACATTAGTAATTGTTGTGTTTCCTCACTTATCGAAACAAGTATTTCCACTAAAACTAGTCTGCTAAGGTAGTCTCCATTGCAAAGACTCAAAATACACCTATCTTCTGCAGTGAAAATCCAGAACTTTTTCATTAAGATGTGATTTCTTCCAACAAGGAGAACACATATAGCTATTTCTTCTTGCCTGTTTCAAACAATAGCTGTAAGTCTTCCACCACTGTGTCAGAAACATTTTCAAAATATTTCACTTGCCAGGATTCTTCTGCAGAACAGAAGGAGGAAGGCGAGCCAGCTGGCATGCCCAGCAGTGGCAATCTCAAGTGCTTACCATGCTCAGGAATGTTACAAAGTAAGAGCAAACGGATGGCATTCTCCAAACATGGTGCTGCAGTTATTCCTCAGCTGGTACTGCTCTTCGTTTGTCCATTACTCAAGTTTGCTAGTAATGCTTATGGGAATTTTAGCTCAAACAAGGGTTTCATTGAGAAGAGACTAATGCTTGATTTGGTCATCCATTTTTCATTAAATCTTTTTTCAGGAGACAAGACAGTTTCCCTGAAACCACTTTTTCCATAAACCAGAAAGGAATTCCTGTGACTGTGGTATAGACAAATCTTAATTCAGCTGTATTACTGCTCTGGTACTGGGCATCAGAGTGTGTCAGCTGTACAGAAAGACAGAATGGCAGCTTGTATGGGCTTCACTCTCTTCCTTCAGATGATCAGGAACTGCCGAATGATAGGGGTGGTGAATCCTTAGAAGTAACTCCAGAAGAGGATTCCTCACCAGGAACAGTGTGTGCTAATCTGTGAAGCAAAAAGACATTTCTTTTTGTCTAAAGGTTCAAGAAAATCAGGTGATGAAAGTGTTGTCAATATTATCTAAATAGGTAATGGATTTAGAGCCATTCAAGGAATGAACACATAAATGGATAATGTATTTCATGTTCATTGCAAAAACATTCTTATGTTTTCTTTCTGATGAAGTTTTAGTATTTTTATTTAAGCCTGTCTGAAATAATTTGAGCTTCTTATTGAGTATTTCCATTTACTGAAAAGCTGGCATTCAGCCAGAAAACCTTCTTTGAAAAATGACAGCATTTCAATCTGTCTGTAAATTATTTCATTAATGTTGTGAGTTTGGAATAGAAAATTAGTCCCGTTTGAACCCTGAAAAAGAAAACAATTAAAAACTTACACATGCAATTTTTTTCAAGTCCTTAAAATCCATTTGTGAGCTGTGGAATGAAATTATCATATCTGTCATTTCCAAGAGAATATCTTATGTCACAAATGTCAATGTGTTTCAGTAGGAGAAGGTATAGTTTAACACTGTTATCTGCTGTTACTGCCAGGAAGGGCATAAATCATGGTTATCTGAAGGCCTGATGCTGTTCCATTTATGTAAATTTGAGTCAGGAGAAATACCACTGTAATCAATGGACTGTACAATTGTACAGATAGCAGGACAAGGGTGCCCCAAACACATTGTGCCTTGCACATCTTATCTTTCTTTACCCACTTCCCTGGCTTCACCTCCTTTTCTTTATTTCTTACAATGAAAGACTGCAAAGAGCTACAACTGGAAACAGCCTTATCACAGGGAACCACTCTCAAATCAATGTGTCTTTTATTAGGCATTATCCTGAAACTCTCCACCAGGACTTGAACTGAGGACAAGACAAGTTGGTGCACTAATGCATTAAGCCTATTGTGATTTGTAGCTTAAAATGCATTATTTAATTTTCATTAAAAATGGATTTGCAGCATATGCAATTTCAAAAAAATAGGATGAAATTTACTGTCTCTTTCCATTTACGGCTCAAGCACTTTGTTGGAGGCATCATCATTCATCACAATGTCATCTCATGATTGTTATTTTGCCTGCTGGGTAGAGGCATTTTAGTTAAAAGTGAAAGTACCAATTGTGTTAACTATAATTATATGTTTGCAGTACATTAAAGAAAATAGATGTGGTCTGGGACTTAAGTTAAAAGCACAAATTCTGTGAGGTGCTGAGAACATCCTGCCAGATGCTGTGCAACCTCAGTTTCCATCCAGGGTGACGGAAAGCTAACGTGCCTCGTCTTTTTCAGGGTCAGACCGCTGACGATTAAACAATTCTAACAAATATGATCTCATTCTTATTTGTCTGGGACATTATGAAACACAACATGAAGGAAGTTTAGATGTGGTAGCAGAATACAAAGCACTAACACACCCAGTGTGGTGCTTGAAATGTGTTCCTTTATAATCCTATATTTCCCAGACAAACACTTGTAAACATTGAAGTAAAACAAAACACATTTCCTTTTTATGAAAAAAATGCCTTAAAAACCACAGGATTAGCAACACCAGGGAAGGACAATCCCCTGAAGGGCCTAAATCTTGTTTCCAAAACTTGGGCTGAGTTAACTGTGTTCAAGCTGAAATTTTTTATGGTAGAGCATGCAAAACATTTTTTTAAAAGGCATATCACGGTCAAATAAACCCTGAACAGAATCTGAAGTGATACCTCATGATTTGAACACTCTTACTGATTACAGAGGACATTCCAATGGTCAGGGTGGGAAATGGAACTCAGACATCCTGGATTTGGTTTCTGGCTTGGCTGCAGGTTTTCCTGCATACACAGGAGCAAATCACTTTTATCTGTCCTGTGTCGTGGTCTCATGGCTAAAGAAAATAAATCACATTCTTCCAGTCAGAAGCAATACAGGTGGGAGAACTTATCTGTCATTCCTGTCCCCACCCAAAAGCAAAGACAGAGCTAAATATATGCTGAGGTGATAAAAGCTGGTAATACTAAACTATTTACACAGTAGAGCAAAAACCATTGTGGAAAAATTCACTGTGGTCAGTTGTTTTGTTTGTTGAATGACATTATTTTTGAAGGTAGACAGAAAATGATGAAATTATTTAACAGATTTTTATTCAAACGTTGCAAAAGACTCCTCCTTTAGGCCTCTCTCTCATGTTTCTCCTGCCCGGGCTGTGCCCAGTCATCTAGTCACAAGAGGAAAACTATCATCACACAAGTGAGCACCGCTGGAAATGAGGAGAATTATACAGACAAAAAGCCTAGTTCATGGGGTGAAAGCATAAGAAATATAATACAGGCCCAGACCAATGTCTCTTTGACAGTGTTTTATCTCTGGCAGCAGGTTCAATTAAGGTAGGGCTCATCCTGTACCCTTCTTCTGAGTGCCTGTTCTTCAGCTATTGCCTACTTCCCGACTCCCAACATTTAGCAACTTAACTGCTTTCTGAGCCAGAAGCAGCATGTAAACCACCACTTATTAACACCCAACAAAGCATCTGACCTTCGTGAATTTGTCTAACCCAGTAATTTCAGGGGAAAAAACCTCCACCTGTTTGTCCTTCACAGCATGCTTCCCTTGGCAAGGACTTCTACAATTTAATGATGTGTTGAACAAAAAAATCACTTCCTTTTACTATATTTTCCTCTTGTCTAATAAAATGGCCCTTAGTTCCTGTAGTGTTGCAAAAGTTTTGTATCTTCATAATTTTAGATATTTTCACCATGCTACCCTTTTGGTCATCACTTTTGCAAGTGGAAGGGCATTATCTTTTTAAACTCCTTTATAGAAAGCTCCTCTGATTATTCTCGTTCCCATTATCTATACCTTTCATGTTATCCTGACACTGGTGCTGATTTGATCAATCAATCACAATGACAGTTGATTGACTGACAATTTCATATTTTAATTCTTCCAAATCTCCTGTGTGAATAGCATCTATTGTTACTGAGTTCTTGTGGTACTGATTTGCTCTAAAATCTCCCACACTCCAATTTGGGAGTTTGCACAGACTCATTCTGTGTAAAGAATGACCCCAGTGTGAAAGACTCCCACCTCATTTACAGAGGGAACCAGTGCAAATAATTCATTTAGCTGTTCCATAATGTCTTATCTTCCTTCGCTGCTTCTTCTCATCCTGCTGTCCAACCGTGCTCCTTCTGATGTATATGCAAAAGGCTTTACTGTTAGCTCTCATTACTTCTGCAAGTTGCTTCCACTGATATTTTTGGCTTGCTTTGCTGTGGTTTAACATTTATTTTGCTGGGGATTATACTCTTCCTCTGTTTTCTTTCTTTGGACACAGCTTCCATATTTTGGAAGATGTCTTTTCATTTTGAATGGTGTCTATTATGCTGCTGTTTAACTATGCCAGCTGCTTCTTCTGGCTGTGGCTCATTCAGAGTCCATTTTTATCAATGCTATTGATGACTGGCATACATTTATTCTTTTAAAAGCATGCATGCTGCTTGGAAATATTTTACTCTTTTAATTGCTATTGCCAATTTTCCCTTAAAGAGCTTCATCATTTTTATATAATGCCCCAACTAACTATTTTTCGGAAGTATTTTGGTAGACACTTGCAAGTTAGTAATGAACCTAAAAGTCTCTGAATTGCTTTTTAAGTGTTCACTAGCATAGAAATCAGACAACAAAACAAAATAATGAAAGGGCCTAAGGAAAGCTGTCATGAAAAAACTTCTCCATCTGATTCACATACTAACCCAGAGGTTAATGTTCCACCAGTGTTTGTTTCATAAATCTGCACAGATCTACATTAACATCATCCATAGCATCATGGGTGTGGAGCAAGAGGCAAATGTAGTACCTAGCATTATGTATTCACGTACTAGAGAGATAGGCATGCTGTAAGAACTCGAAGGGAGTATTTTTGGTTGTTCCTGAGAGTACATTAATGTAGATTTCTATTATATTACATCCTAGTAAACAATTTGTGATCAAGGTACCATACTGAATTCTTTGTCCTCTACAAAAGGATTTAAAATTACCTTTGCAAAAAACTTGAAGCATAATTAGATTCTGGTGCCTGGCTAAATGGAAGCATCAGTTTGGTTGCATATATTTCACTTTTTGTGCAAGATGCAGTATGGTAAACCTCCTTCAGCAAATCTGTGTGTGAAGGCCACAAATTAAGCCACAGTAGGTTCTAACTGAAGCTTCAGCCTTTGTGCAGAGCCTTAGGAAAACCTCACAGAGTTTTTGTGCTGTCTCTTAGCAAGTTATACGTGGATGTTCTTAAAGTAACAAATGGAAATACAGCACAACGTAAATGTAAGGGGCACATACTATTAATTCAGCTACTAAAAAGAAGAATGTAATGCAAAGAATGTCAAGTTTGCATAAAACTTGGGACTTGACTACTGTGTCATTAAGTGTCCCTTGATCCTTTTGCAAGAATATGACCATGCTTGTGCCATGCCAAATTTCTCTTCTTTAATATCTGTAAATGTAAATAAGTATTTATGAAGCTACTTCTCCGTATTTCTATCTGCTTTAAATAACAAGTGAGTCTTTATTTCTTTTTAGAGGTCACGTTACATGTCTTTCACGAATAGGAGAATTTATGTAGATAATGTACCACATACATACTATATGGATATGCAAGTGTACACAAATACGTGTTTAAAGTTGCTTATGCATATATGTTCCACATGGATAATGGTGCAAAACAGATGCTTTTTTTTTTCAGGAGAGTAGGATGGCAGTATTCCTGCCAATGGGAAAGAAGAGCTGAATTAGTTTATTTTCCACTTTGAGATTTGAATCCTGTAAGAAAGCCAGTAATTTTTGAAAAATGGAAGAAGTAAGACGGGAAGACTGGAAAAACAGATGTCATTGTAAGTGACAAATAAGAATGCAATTCTATTGAAGAAAAATGTCTGTTCAGAAATTTTCCAATCAGATGTGATTTTTTTTGTATGAAAGCTTGAGTAGAGTATAAGAATAACTCTGAAGTAGATCTCACAACTCAAATAATGTATGATGAACATAATCAGTTTATTTTAAATTAAATTTAAATTTAATTCTTTTTTTTTTAATTAAAACATTGCTTAGGAGAGGAAAAGACACGCATAAAGGAGAGCTTTTATCAGAGATTTTGTAATAAGCCTAGTTCTGAAATCCATCAGGCAAAGTGCATTGCCCGCAGCAGTTGACCTAGAAATCACTGCTATGAAATGATCTGGGGAAAGCTGACACTATTTTTCCATATTTGTCAGAGATACTAGGGTTTGGGGTGATCTAAAATTGCTTTAAATGGTTCAGTATATTTCCAGTTTTGTTTCTCACAATAATATTGAACCAACTTTTTGTTACTATAGAATGAGTCAAAAGCAATGAAACAGCAAAGACAGAAAGACTTGTGTGTTTAGCCAGAGCCACGCTTTGTCATTTTATCATATAAACTATGTCAGCTGGCGGCAGCATGAGTAATCTAAGCTTCAAACAATATCATTCTGTAGATAAATCAATGAATACAGACAGAAACAAGCTAAGTCTATTTTAGACAGCCTAATGATCAGTAGTTTTTTCTAATAGCTTGTCAGACTTCAACCTGTCAAGCCTGAAGATTTAGGGACACTGCTTCACTGGAGATTTCCTGATTGCACTCCTGCTGGGCTATCTACAAATCACAATAGGAGACTCCTAGGAAAAGGGGAGAAAATGGATCACCTTCAGGCCTTTATGAGGCACAGGTTATTGTCATGCCTCAACTAAATCCTAATTACTCTGATTAACAATGCAAGCCTGTCACTACTCATGCATAATAGTGAAAAAGTTTGCAGTAATGACTATGAAATTCTGCCTCTTCTGCTCAGGCCTTCACACGTGCCTTACTGGGTCTTTGTCCGCCTGGCGTGCCATTCACCCAGCTGCTGTTTCCAAAATAACGTTGCCAGGGTGAGCCCCATTTGCAATTCAGACCAGACCTGAACATACCCAGTGGGATCAACTGGCTCACAAGATGAGCTGCAGGATTTAAAACATATCGAGAAGTCACCGGCTCTGCACATTGGATTTCTTGCTTCTTCAGTATATTAACTTCCTTTTTAAAATCAAAGGTCTATGGTAGGTTGCTATTCAAATTTAATGTCATCTTTCTGTATATGTATATATATATATTTAGTATCTTACCTGTCTCAGAGCTTTGTCACCACTTAGCTGTTAAACATCTCTGAGGCATAATGGAAATAATACTTCAGGCAGGTGTCTGCAACAGCATATGCACATCTACTTAGAAGGAAATGTCCACCAGTTTAGTAAGAGGTATAGCATTGCTTTCATTTGAGGGAAAAAAAAAAAGAAAAAGCTTTTAAAATAGAGGAAAGACTTTATTTCTAGGGAAAAAGTATATTTTGACATGCTTACTCTAGGGCAGTAGATTGCAGTTATCTATATGGCTTTGCTAATGCCCCAGAACGCTTGACCTTTCATTTTATATTAACTCTGTTGTCTAATCCTGCCATCATTAAAACTGACTGCAAAATTCTCTAACGAAGCTCTGGTACCACTGGAATTACCGGCAAAGTTCCCATTAGCACCAGTGGCCATGTCCAGTGCCGGGGAGGCATGGGCCTGGTGTCCAGGGGACACGGGGAGGACGTGGCAGAGATGAGGGAGAAAAGGTTGTGTCCTGCCACAAAATTCAGCGGTGGCCAAGCTGTGGGATGGGACCAGGAACTCGGTTTAGACATGCACAGTAAGAAAGAATGGAATTGTTGCTAGTTTAAGGTGGAAACGTATTCCTCCATCTCTAACCTGTAAGTCCTGGCTCCTGCTAACTGCCAGTGCTCAGCACCTCACAGGACTAGCCCATGCAGCCTCCAGGCCGGTGTAATGCACTTTCTGCCCCTCACCTCTGCACCGATATACATTGAACAGAAAGTGCTGGAGTGTTCAGCAAAGAAGCCTATAAAATTAAATCCTCAGTTATGCTCCAGTAGGAAAAAAAAAAATTCATAATTAAAACTCTCTTTTTTTTTTTTTCCTATTTTAAAGGACATGTCCTGGGAACTGCTAGGTGCTTTTTTGCTACATCCTCCAGCTGAGGGCACACAACTCTGAAAGAGGATTTTGTCCTGGAAGAGCAGAAAATGCTGCTACTTCTTTTGTGCATATGTGCATGGTCTTTCATATTGCCTCTCAGTCAGTCCATTTATTGGGCCTCTTGGGTTTGGAGTTTATCAATCAGGTGATCAACTGAAAAGAAAGGGACATTTGATTTGCCTTGCTTAAAATAAAATTTCAAGTTAAAACATAAGAAAACAAAATGCAGTAATGGTCTGCTTTGAAAATACAGAGCTGTTTGCCTGTCAGAAGTAAACATCAGCATGCTGATTTCATTAAACTTTCTCTGGAAACTCCCTGGGCAGCCTGGCCAGCTGGCAGCCCTCTGCACCCTTCCCGGCACACTTGAAGCCTGCGGTGCACCGTGCAGTACTGCCTGGCTGGCTGGCAGCTAAAGGGACTGACCATCAGGAAGGCAGGCACCAACCCAGATTTTCCCATTTTGCCAGGTATTGGGAAACGTTGATGTTTCATTCCAGCACAGAACAAAATGAAACGCTGACAACCTGGAATTTCCCACAAAACAGACATTTCCTTTTCCGGCCAGCTCTGATGTACACGCGCGCGCACACACACACGCACATATTTGCAGAATTATTAACCGCTATGTAATGACACCAGACTATATGCCCACTTCCACCGTGTGGTATGGAGGGAATCCAGTCCTCAAAAATCCTGTGTTAGAGCAGCCACCAGAGAGCCCCGGAGCCTGGAAAGCAGCTAGGTGGCATAACTCCTTCTTCATGGAGCAACCCTGAGTTTTGTGCAATGTCAAGTTATGAAGCGTCTGCTTCATAGAGAGCACTGCCATGCCTGAGGAGCCTACAGAGAGCTCGACACAGTGCAGTCTGTTACTTACAGAACAAAGTACAAGAAAGGAATTACTGTTTGAATCAGAAGTGATTCTTTCTCCATCGCCTGTGAGTCCGGTTTATTTGTTGTTTTTTTTTTACAGGAGCCGTTGCAAAGTACCAAAAGCTATCGGAAAGTCTGCGTTACATCAGGCAAGCTGAGTGTACTGACCCTCTGAGCCAGCCCACAGGGAAGAACAACAGAAGGGAGATTGCAGAGGAAGATAGGACTACTTAAGTAGCAATTCATTGTGAACCACTTTTCTAAGCTGTTGATAAAAGCATTAAGTGTGAGAGAGGAAGGGGACTTATCTTCTTGCCCAAGCAGAACCCTAATGACTCCATAATGACTGCTAAATAATGTTGCCAATAATCTCCATTTAATTATACAGCTCCAGTATGTCCTAAAAAGGAAAGAAAACACAAAAGGCATCTGCAGTCCTAACATACCCAGTGGTCCCTTAGCCTAGTTCTGTAAAAGGCATGTGGATACGTAGCATGAGTTATTGCCTGGAAGATAATTCACTTCCCATCCTTCATCTCGTCTGAGACATTTACTCATGTGAAATAAATTTGCTCAGCTCTTGACGCAGCCATCAATAAATGCCGTGTCTATTGTAGCTTGTGAGCATCCAGGTAGGCTCTCCTCAAGAAAGAAATATATGTGGTTTCACAAATCTACTTTGGAAGGCTCTTCAGAAGTGTTTTATCTTTGACCAGAGGGGACTACAAAAGCAGGGTGTTTAATGAACACAGCACCACTTCATGCGAAAGTTTGAGGAATAGTTTTCAGACAGATGTCTATTGTAAGAGCTGGTGACTTACACAATGGGCTTTTTAAAAGCCTGAAAATATGAATTCCCTCTTTATCATTATTCATCTTTTTACAGATGCTGAAAGTCTGAAAATAGGCCAGTCTTTGAAATAACAGCTTAATACTACACTATACATGCAACGGGCTAAGGAGAATATTTTATTTAAGCACAAAAATCTATTTTTGGCTTAATATTCCAAAGCTTTCCTAATGTTCATTTCACCAAAATACTTCTTCAGGCACAGCCCAGATTCTGGCCAATACAAACACTGGTTTCATCTGGAATATTTAGCAAGCTAATTGATAAAAAACATGGCATAATAGGTGAAGGGTCTGTCATTTGACTTCTACCACCAGCTCAGGAGACTTATTGTTATTATAAGTAATACAAATTAGGGAAACACAAAGAACCAGATTTCCATTTACTCTGTGGAGAGAGCGCCAAATTCTAGCTTTGGGGATTAAATTATAACATGCAAGCCAGCAAAGCAGGAATGAAGAGCACCTCAAGAACTGTATTTTGATGAAAACATAGTGTGATTTCAACCAACAGCATGTTTAGTTCTAGCCATGTGTGATAAATATGCTGCCTTTGAAGCTCCAGCTGATGAACTTTGTTGTTCTTTTTGGTAAATTTGCAGACCATCACCTGTCCTACCCCTCATTTACATGTGTAGAGCAAAAGAAGTAGAAGTGTAGGTGTGAAAATTCACAAACCAGAGTATTACCTCTAAATTAGATGGGAATTATATTATTAAGGGAAGGAGGGGTTATGCTAAATAGCAGTCAAAAAACTGCCCTGTGTTAGCATCTTACAAACCTGATGGTAAGCACTGCTTCCACAGTGGGGAGAGATGCAGAAGGCCAGTGCAGGGAGCAGACCTGTCTGTGGGAGCTACCTTCCCTGTGCTTCCAGGGCCACGGCTAATTGCCACCCCTCTCAGAAGGTTATAACGACAGTGCCAGACACTGCACCTGATTATAATGCGAAACTAATAGCTTTACAGAAGCACTAGTAAAAGAGGCACAGTCACATCTACTCATCTCATTGCAAATATCACAGAAATCTGAGGGAACACAGGTCACAGCTGACGGCAAGCTCATGCAGCGTGGAGCCAGCCTCCCCGGTTCTCCGGGTGAGGTCCCCTGGAAAAGGGCAGGCAGGGAGGGGGCAGGCAGCAGGCTCCATCCCAGCACCCAGGGGCTTCCTTTCTTTCCTTGTGCGATGCAGACAGAGAATAAAAACAAAAGCAAGCAGAAGGAGATGCCAAGAGAAGAAGCTGAGTTCAGTGCAGAATACAAGTCCCAGAAGGCAATGGGAAATGAGGAAAGGCTCTGTATTCCTCCAGTGGAAAATATTAGAGCATGTACACAGTCTGAAATGCCCTTATTAGACAAGCAGTAGCCATTTTTCTTTTCCTAACCTCATTTTTTTCCATTAAAAAATAAAATAAAACTGGGCAGTTGATGTGATTCAGCTCCTGAACTGGCTTTTCTAGAGGTAATGCTTCCTGTCTGAGGTACTGTTTCTGGCTGGCTGGATTTCCTGGCTGAGATTTTCAAAGTCACCTAGGGAATCTGCATGTTCACACATGTACTATGAATTTAAGCAGGAACTGTCATCTGAACCCCATGAGCAGATGTGAAATACTCTTTTTTATCCCTCTCTTTTCACATACTCTTTATTTGCTGCATCTTTTATCAGTCTCCTTGCTGTTTTGTTCTTTCTTCTCATAGTTTCTCTTTCCGCTAAGACTCCTCACCTTTCACTCCCTACTGATTTTCTCTCTCTCTCTGCTTTTCTCCTATAGCTACCAGCTTCTTCTGTGTCTTTGACTTTCCTTTGTCTCCAGATGCTCTCTCTCGCCCTGTTATCACTCCTTTGTATCATGTCTGCCCTGTCTGGCCAGTTGCCCCAAATACAAAAGCTGAACCAGCTCTCCTGTTCCCAGTATGACTTATAAAATGGGAATTCATTGTAATGGTCCCTTCCCAGCAGTAAGGCTGTATAGATCATCCAAGCTCCACTCAAGAACATCAACATAACTGCAGAAACACCCTTTGCAATATTCTGTGGGATGGTGGGGCAGGGAGGGAGACAGACTGCGTGAAGAGGAATTGGCACACGTCTGCTTTTTTTGGTTACAAATCACTGCCTATATAATGGTCAAATGGCTTTGAACATTTAGCCATGCACCAGGTTGTCCCACAATATCCCAGATTTTCCACTGGCATCTCTAGTGTGCTGCAAAGGCAAATTCATGCCTTTACTTTACAGGTTCAAACCTCTGCCTGACCATGAATTCCCAGGAGTTCTCTGTATGCATCCCTATGTGTACAAATGTTGGCATTTGTACCTACTCTGTACCACTGATTTAGAGCTTCCTCTCCTGTAACCAGATTGTTTGTGTGATAAAATGGGAGGGTACAACCAGTCCCTTTGCCAGCTGTGCTTCAACTATTTTCAGGAATGCAGCTGTGTCTTTAATACTATTCCTAGTCTGGACCAAAAGAATACTAAAAATATTAAAATCAGGTAGCTGAATGCACTTTTGCTTCATTATTCAGAAGAGAACCACGTACTGATATTGAGCCATTCAGCATGTGATTATGCTTTTGGCTCCATAGGCAAAAAAACCCCATCACTAAATCAAAAAAATGTCTAAAAAATGATAATCATAGCTTAATTTTTTATGAAAAAGAGACAATTGATGTGTCTTATTGTATATCCAAAAGATTCAATATTTTAATTCTACATTTTAGCCTAACACCCAAACCACTGCACAGCTTTGAAATATTTAGGTCCTTTGAGGTCAGGGCTTCTTTTTGCAGTATGTAGTTACAAAAAGCTGTTGGAGTCTGCCAATTCTACAGTACAAAATTTATAGCAACAGGTCAAAAGACAGTTCCTAGAGGAATTCAACAGCCCTTTGTAGTAAATCAGCAGTCATGTCTTTGATAAATGTCTCCCGAGTCCAGCAGTAACTGTTCCTCGGTGCTGAAAGATAAAACGGTGGACTTGTATGAGGCATGTAGTTTAGTGAAAGTCACACAGCAACAAGGAACTGGTAAATAACTTCTGAGGAAGTTACAGTTAACCCAGTGCTTATGAACACCAAACTTAACGGCTCTGGAAAACAAGATGGCAGCCTAGCTGGGCATGTGAATTTGGGTGTGCTGCTCAGGTATAAAATGTGCAGCACCTTGGAGGATAATAAGGCAATTGATCTAATCCAAACGAGACACAAAACTTTTCAGGTGGACAAAACCCTCTCCAGACCTTCTTATTCTGATGGCATCACGAACTTCTCTGTTCAGCCTGTTACTTGATAATTCTGTTAAAATACGGGCCCTACAAGCAGAGAGCAGGCGTTCCTCTAGGCTTCATTTTCGTGCTCCAGGGGCCGGTCCTGCAGCTGCAACCAATACGAGCAACCTCTGTTTATAGGACCACTGTTCACACAAAGCTCTTTTTTGCCTTTCATGACCAGATCTGCTCTACTGATCAGCTGCACTCAAGCCCGTGAGAATATTTTTCACATCCGTAAGCAGGTCCGTGAAGAGATGCCACAGACTAAAGAAGCACGGAAGGGCCACTGGCTGGCTTGGGTGGCTGAGGGTGAGGTTTCTGCGTCAATTTTCACCCAGCAGAAGCAGTGCTCCCCTGGGAGGTGTCACAGCAGCCCAGAATTTCAACACCACAGGAGCATAGGCGGTGTTGGAAGACACAGCAACCTGTTTGCAGCCTGTCAGTGCCTCATCATTTTAACCTCAGAGAGGACAAGAGCTGATTAAGTCACACACTTCCATGGGTAGTCAGGGTACTGGTACCCTCAGCCCTTGGGCAGGGTAAGGTTTTGAATGACCGGAGTACTTTGTTGCTGCAGTGGTTTGTGAGTTTCTACCACTAGAATAGTATTGTGGAGGATGCCGGTGACTGTGGCAGAAGGAAAATGAACAGGTCATATAATTATTCTGACGGATATTTATGGGCCCATCTCATCAAGACTAAATTGGTGGTGGAGACTCAAATGAAAACTAGGTGTGACGAGCAGCTTAATTTGACAGCACGAAAATTTGTCCCCTGCTGGCAAACAAATCTCTTTACTTTTTCTATTAAAAAAAATTTAGTCTAGTTAAAAACCTGGATTAACTCCCATCCAAGCCATCAGAAAAGTCAGTCCGGTTAAAAACCTGGATTAACTTCCATTAAAGCCAACAGATCATCATCCAGGTACTGGAATCATGCTAGGAAAAATATTATTTCATATTCTTTTCTTCCCAACTGAGTATCTGGCCTCTTTCCACCAGGAGAGGGAAGACCTCCCTCTGAGAGGAATGGCACCAAGCCCTCACGAATTTTTGCACTCTTTTGAGAATTGCTTATTATAATCCCCTTTTTGGTGACATTTCATGTATATTATCTCAGGAGCAAATGCCCATCTAGACTGGTTCATTAAGGATTTTCTGAAAATGCCCTGGGATTTCTCGTAATAGTCTCCTGTACTTACTAATGAGGGAGATGTGCCTTTACAATAGGAAACAGAGCACATGACTATTTCTGAAACTATTTCATTAACTATGCCCTTATAGCCAAGCCAAATTTACTTACATACAAGCACTGGATTCTGGATAGAAGTGACTGTATCCAGGGCATTTACACTGGGAAGTTCCTCCAGAATAATAAATTACACCAGAAGAGATATAGAGGAATCATTATTTCTGGAGCAGCAACATTTTAAAGTTCCCTCTGTGGATTCACACTTAATACACACAATACAGGAGGAAGCTATTTTGTGGTCTGGAGAAGGAGAAGTTTTAAAACACGATAAAGTGCAGGAGTAATGAACCACTGAGATCTGCAGTGTCTCTTGCCTCTTTATACCTACCATATATTACTAAATACAATACAATAAAACTTCATGCACAGGGA
This sequence comes from Harpia harpyja, assembly GCF_026419915.1. Lineage (NCBI taxonomy): Eukaryota > Metazoa > Chordata > Aves > Accipitriformes > Accipitridae > Harpia > Harpia harpyja. The sequence continues at coordinate 13,692,156 of NC_068952.1, read as the reverse complement.
CCAATGAATAAAGACATAAAATGCATCATTATGGCATACTCTAAGGCCTTTTTAAAGTTCTTTTTGTTGATGTAAAATAATATAGGCTATCTAGGACTATAACTAGTCTGTATGGATAAATATAATACAGATGAATCTAAGGTTTATAGGGAAGAGATCTCATGGTCTCTACTTCGCTGATGCTTGTGAGAAAGAGACCTGGTTATCAGTGTAATTCTGGATTCCCACTCTGACGAGGACACTTTCAAGTCTGCTGTTCTAGTGCACTCTAGACTACTAAAATTTTATTTTTTCCCCCAAATTCCTATAAAAGCCTAGGAGCTCTGGTTCTCTTTAGATCCCAGATGAAATGCTGAAGCCCAGCATTTCCCCTCCCTCCCTTCTCTACCCCATTTCCAGTGACATGCATGGCTTGCACCATCCTGTTTTGCCCCAAGGGCCTCCAGTACACTCAGCCAGCTATGCTCAATGGTGTGGAGGAATCAGACTGGGTTCCTTCAAAAAATCTTGGCTTATTACCCACGTGAAGTTTCCTTGAATACAGTAGTCATTAGTCGTGCACATCTGCACGGGCATATCCGACAATTTAACTCTAAGTAGGAAAGATGAAGCAGAATAAAAATTTATTTCAACATCTGCAAAGCATAAACTAGTCAGGACTCAGATCTCCCAGTTTATGGTGCCACCACACTATCGCAGAGCAACACAGCCTGCTTACATGAAAATTCACTGCAGTCTAATGTTATTAAACCTTCTCTGTCAAGCAGTTATTTCTACTTGCCAGGCTCCTAACACCCCTCCCCCCCCTAATATGTAGGTCCCCATCAAAACAAAACATGCTTTAAAAACCTAACCTAAACCATCAGCAAGAACATCTTTATGCATATCATAGTAAGACAGCTGCGCTTTCCTGCTTAACACAGCTGACAAAAGCTGCATGAGACTGTTCCCAATCAAAGATGCTTGGCTGTGGATACGTTTCCAGAGAGCAAATTAATCCAGACTTTGAGCACCTTTAGAGCCTTTTTGGTTAATATTTCATCAGGAAAAAAAAAGAAAAAGACCTCACAGAACAAATATGCACAAGGTAAACCACTATATAAACAGGAAACCAAGAGCAAAAGTTTCACAGACCTTTATGAAGCTTACTATGCCTACCTGATTAACCTCTGTAGTGCTCCGATGTTATTGTGCATGGGGATACTAAAAAAAGAAACTCTCAAGTAGATTAGGTGTGTAGCTCAGTATCTTTGGGGAGGGGAGGAATGGTAAAATGTATGTCATAGCAGGTTCTGCCCATGTTTATGCCTGTAACATCTTATTTATGCCTGTGTCCGGGTACACAGGTAGGCACATACACAGCCTTTTCTACAGTATGGAAGTATCTACAAGCTTGGCCATGTTTCAACTTTTGTATTTGAAAATCAAAGTGTTTGGTAGCTGATTTTCACCCATCTGAGCCTTGAAACCCATAGGGTGGCAGCTCTAAAGAGCAAAGGAAGCCCCTCTCCCCACCTCCTTCCCTGCAGTGCTCCCTGAGCTGCCTGGAGCAGCGCAAAGCTTGCCTCTGGTCTGGGCTATAGCTTACATAAACGCATTTCTAACTTTCATAAAGCTGATTTCAGCATGAAAGAATGGATGGGCAAATGAGGGATGTAAGGGCAATGGGTGCTTGAAATCCACAGTTTCAGAAGATTGTTTCAGGTGTTCCTATTCCTCCCTTCTTGCCCCTCACTCCCTCCCCTTCCAATTTCTGTGGCTTTGCAACCACATTTGTCTCCCTTTTAACATACCTTTCTCTCCCCTGCTGCTGTGCAAAAGACTCCCACAAACCACAAGATAAACTAATTTAGGGTCAGGTTTTCTAGCGTGCTGAGTTCCCATTTAGGTCCCCAAATACCTGCCAGGTTTTCAGTAGTTTGGGTTGTTGGGTATTCAACATTTTTGCAAATCTAGCATTTATTTACACGTTTAACTAGGATATGAGGTCTTTCAAGATTCTGGTTGTAGTCTGGAGTCCTGTGATCCCTTGACTAAAACTGATGACAGACAAGGATTAGGAAAAGCAACTAAATGCAAATTGCTAACAAAGCAGTAGCCTAGCTTGTGCAGACAAAATGGTATTTTTCTCTTCTGGAGTCTGTTACATTCGTAACCTACTTTTACGTTATTTACAACAGAAATAGGCCAAAATGAACTACAGAAATAAGTCAGAGTGGAGCAGGCAGAGAATTGATTATTTACTCTACCTTGCTAGCAGCTCTACATTTTTGAATGAACTGCACTTTGGTATAATGGTTTTGCTGCAATAGTTCATCTCCACTACTTTCTAAGTCTCTCACGAGAATATTTTCTTCATGCAGAATACTAAGAAAGGAGGATATAGCTTTCTGTAGCATTGCCTTTTGAATTGATGTATGTCATGACAGCCATCCCAACTGTCACGCTTAGAAACATCTCGGGTCTCCCAAAATCATGAGAATTTAAAAACACTTAGTCACCATTGACTTCTTATTATTTGTCTCCTGCCTTTGAAATCCATTTGAGGTCATATTATCAAGTATTTGTCCACTTATAAGGCTAAAAACACAGCCTTACAAAAACGAAATCTGGGATTCCCAGATAATCGCTTGAGTACAGGAACTAAGGATTTACTTGTGAGACTCAAGTTAAATCCTGAGAGCTGGCAACAGTAACAGTGTGATTGTTACTGCAATTAATGAGAGTTTCAGAAATACTTGTAGGAGATAATAGTTCCTCTGTGTGCAAAATATTTTTTCCCATAAAGCTGCTATAGAGCTTAGCTTTGTATGTAGCTGCCAACATGAATTAGTCAAGAACAATTCATGTCAAATGATCCTTATTTCCCACTCTAGTAAGGCAAGAGATTTTGTGGGCAGAAGAGCAGCATAAGATGCTACATCTCAGCTTCAGAAAGTTTTTTTTTTATTGTCTCAGGTGACATTACCATAAGCAAATTAGGGAAACAAAATAATAATTGATCCAGGACAGATGCCTATACAATTCAAAACTACTGTATAGAATTTTCTGAAAAAACATACTTAAAAAGAAGTGACTACATTGTCAGACTACATGGCTGTATAATGTGGCATTTCCTAGGCATCCCTCCTGGGACAGTTTAAAATTTTCATTAATAAAATTGCTTCTTACATTTTCAAGCAATGGGAAAGCTTAGAGGGGCTGCAGGCACATTAAAGAAGACGAGGCTTCAGAATGACAGAGAAAGTGATCAAATGGTCTGAAAACATGGTAGCAGTATGCAATCCTAAAAAAAAATAGTAGTAGGATGCAATTTAATATGCACAATGGCAGGCCTCTAAACAGTCAGGAATAACCATTTGCACAAATTCAGAACACGTAATGATCACTTCTGCAGAAAAGGTTTTGGGGATAATAGTGGTTTACAAACAAGATATGATACCATGCAGTTGGAAATTTAAACAAAAAGGAGTGGGGGAGAAAACCATCATATTGCATTGTATAAACACTTTTGTTGGAAACAAGTAACAATCCTTCTATGATTAGTGTTGCCAAAACTGTAAGTGAAGTTCTGTTCTAAGTTTTAGGCACTGGATCTGAAGGAAGAGGGAAACCCATAGAAAGACAGAAGTGGAGAGAAATTATAATAATCTTCAAATATATGCAAGGTAGCACGAGAAAGAACAGTCTCACAATGACTAGAACAGAAAAAAAAAATGAATCTAAGTAACAACAGTGTAGATTTAGGTTAGTCTTTAGCTTTAAGACAATTTCCAATAAAGATAAACAACTTTTATAAGAGCAATAATTAGACAACCTAATGAAAGAAATTACATAATTTACTATAGAATAAAATAATCTCATTTTTTAGTGTACCATTCCTGCTGGACATCAATCACGTGAATAAGTTCATGTCACATTGCATGCAAATTAAACCAGGAAGCTACTTGTAGTGCAGTTAAACAAAGTTTGCAATTAAAAAGTGATGCAGAGGTACAAGTTAGGGAGTAGGTGTATTTTAGTATTTCTTAATAATGTGCCAAAAAAAGCTAGGAGTACCTAGATCATTCTGTTTCCAACTATTTGTTTTCTGTTACTGTTTCAGGTTTTCTCTATTATGCACTGACTGAAATTAGCTGAGTGGTTTTTGTGGAACTGGAATCAGAGACATAAATAACTAAATTAGCGTAGGGCAGTCCATAGGGAGAATTTAATTTTAGCTATCCTGTTGGATAATTTTATTTTGCTTGTTTTTTTCAATATCTTTTCAATATAAACACGTCAAAAGATACCTGTGTGAAATTTTAGCCTATCAGTCGGAGGATCTGGAAAATTGGAAAGAAATTCAATTGACACCAAATAAGTTTTCTGGAAAAACACTCACAGATCAAGCTGGATATTATTCACATTTTCTTAGGTAACCAACAAAGAAACAAATGTTAAATAAATTAATAAATCTGGTCTTTTATAGAAGTAAAGGTGCACAGTCCCCTTTCTCCATTTTGCATATCACCTTTAGGTGTATGCTGGCTACAGTTTCAACTAAACACATTGAGGAGCTGAACAGGCTGCAAAAAGATGGGAATCTCACTGAACTCATTATTAGCATGCCCTGTTTTTGAGAAATCTAAAAATTTGACAGGGAAATTAAGAAGTTAATTGAACCTAATTATTGTAACAATAGCCAAAGGCAAAGAAGATGTACTGATGTTAGATAATAACATTTCATTTCTTTCCTGTCCTGAAAGGCGATATGTGTTAGAACTAAAGCCCCTTGGTGCAAGAGTTTGCTGGAATGTACTGGTTTAGTATGGATCAGTGATCTTAAAGCTTTCCAAAGTGGGTGCAAATGTCAGTCCACTGAGTAATGAGCACCAGAGAGGATTGTTCCCTGCAGGATCTGTCTAAATAAATATGAAACTACCAGCTGTCAGTCTGAAAATAGGGTCAAAGGCTACTTTTTTTCCATCTGATTGCTTGTTTGTCAAGCATACAAAACAATACATAAAAAATAAGGAAATGAGGAAATACCAACCGGCATATGGCAGAGCTTTATGAGACTGATCAGTGTGTAGAATTGTTCCCTAGCAGTCATGTGAAAGTAATGAAAATTACTTTCTTTCCCAGAAAGAAAACATTTTGTTGCTGCATCTGCACCAGTGGATATGCATTCGCACCAGTATTGGGGCTAAGAGTGTTTTGAAGGAAATATTTTGGGAGGATTTAAGAAGCGAAGTCTGTGTAACGGAATGATTGCTCATTTCTCATGAATAGCAGATTACTCTATGACAAAGTGGGGTTTTTTATCTTGTGATCTGCAGCGCCATAGAAATCCATGCACTACTTCTACTCTGTGAGTCTGTGAGAGGTACCAAAGAAAGCAAGAAGAAATTGTCCACAGGCTTAAATGCAGAGTGCCATACCTTCACCAGATGAATGCTAGAGGACCAGAAGTTGAAAATATATGAAAACCACTGAACTAAACAGTAATCTAAAAGAATGCAAATAATACAGAGGTTGAGATATACTCTTCGAGGAGCCAGTCCATCTCCTACTACCTTCAACGAGAGCTCAGATGGGTCCCTGGTTCAAAGCCCATCGGAGTCAATGTGAGTCATTCAGAGACTTCAATGGACCTGACTGTACTTGGATAACAAAGTCATTTTAAAAAATATAAATTTGTTTGCAAGTATTTCATGTATAGAAGGCGAACTAAATTCATCAAATAGATATCTTGCTGCAAACAATTTGCCCTATATCCAGTGCTTACCTAATTTCCCTCAAAACTTCTGTATAATATCTGCAAACCTACACTGTAAACCAAATGGAGTAAAACTGAATTCCAGCATTCCATGGAGTTCTTTTTGAAGGTTTTATATGCTACATATACACTATATTCATATTTAAAACAGCTGTTTAACATATGAGGATTTTACTACTTAGTTTACTTCTACCATTTTTCCATTAATAAATTCACTATATATTCAGGCTTACGAACAGACTGAAACAGACCCAAATGTTCTAAATACACAGTCAGTTCATTAATAAATTATAAGAAAAGGAAAAAGGACACTTTTTCTATTCATGCTAGCTGAAAAGATACAAGAGAAACAGGCTGATATAATCCAATCTCACAGACCACAGGAATAAAAACATGTAAGCCTTCACCTAGAAAAAAAATCACATATTTTTAAAAAGCTTAAATAAAATTCCAGAAGAAAATAATTAGAGACACATCTTTTCCTATTTCTGGTCTTGCTTTATTCTCAGTGTCAGGTAATGCAGGTGTATTTCCTAAAACAAAAGCACACCCTAAGATTTTCAAATGTACCTAGGAATCACCTTGGCTCTACGGAAACCAGCTGCATGATATCTCCACTCAAACATATAAAACCGAAGGCACCAAAAGCTACTACTCTTTTAAGAAACTCTGGGTCATAAAAATGGCTGCTTTCAGATGCATTGTTAATATCGAGCATAACAACCAAACTTTATACCGTTCAGAGAACCTGCGAGCCTTTGCTGCCAGCACAGACACACTCACCCTTTCTACTTAGGCTCAATGGCAAGCTGTGCTGCGGGTCTGCTCCGGGTGGAGATGACAAACAGATGAGTTCCCACACTTGTATGCACTTGGGTTCTTTTGGGCAATTTTAGATGAATTCAGAGGTCACTGGAAAGTGAACCCTGACAGGACGGAATGCTTAAATTACAAGGAAAAAAGCAAACAAACTTGACCCCCACTCTTTGTGATGGCTCTGACAATCATGAAATGAAAAAACAAAAAAGAGGAAATTACTGAAGGTTTGATAGGAAAAAGCAGCTCGTTGTGCAATATAGTATTATATCCCTCTGTGAAACAGGGAGATCAAAGTCCACTGTATCTTTCAGTTTTCCTAGTTCTTTTCTCCCCCTGAAAATTCATGGACTCGGGACAAGCATGGTGCACGCTAAGCATTCCAATTGCTTTTGAAAGGAGCATTTTGCTAGTGGAAAATGTGCTGTCTCTTTGATTGCAAATGTAGTTGATTGTGAGGAGAATGAAAGGATGACCTATGACATGACCTGCTAGCGCAATAAGGTCATTTTTTTTTCCGCTCTCCTCACACAAAAGATAAGAGGCTGACTGCTTACAAAGTGTTCTGGCAAATGGACAAATTAGGACTGCCTGGACTCCCGCTCCAGTCAGGCAAGTTATTCTAAGTGAAGATAAGTGAAAGTTTGAAATGTTTTGAGGAGGAGGCAGACTGCGAGCTTTCATTCCTTCCCCAAATGGATGGATTGTGAAGGAAGGGAGCCGTGCAAAAATGGCTGGCCCAGGAGTTTCAGGTTTCAGACTTGAAGTTTCTGCAGCTGAGCGGCAGAGAGGAGGAGGACAGGATGGCTATGTGGGTGCAATGTCAGACGGCACTGGCTCAGGACAGCAAGCCTCAGTTCGACTCCCAGCTTCAACATTTGTTTTGTGAGGCACCACACAAGAACAGACAGGCAGACAAAATCCTACTTTGAGATGCTGAGGCACAAGCCAGATCCTGGGTAAAATTAATACAGCTACGTTACCATCGCATGGTATTTGAATAACACCTGTCCATTTAGGACAACACTGGCATCATGAAAATTCAATTTTATGGCTTTAAAATCCAAACTTGCTTTGGCTGGCCAGGTCAGTGCATCGGCAAGTTTCTGTCCATGTGTGCTCACATGTGTAAACATACTCTTGCTCTACTCTCAGACCAACATTTCAAGCTCTGCATGAATCAGGGAAAATATTTTCATACCTTGGTGTGGTATGTTATGAGATAAAATTATTTGTGAGCGAGAAGTGTTCAGATAGGACTATTCTGTTCATTTATACACCTAGCTAGAAAACTGAGATGATTTTTAGCAAAACTAGGGTCAGGTTTCAATTGAGCCCTCAGTGAGGCTATGGTTTGGGTGAAAGTTCCCTGGTTCCAACAAATAAACAGCCTAAAGCTCAATCATTTTAGCACAGAATTGCTTTGAGATCTGGGGTTTGAACCCTAGCCCTCAGTGCAGAATTTCTGAGTATGAACTCATTCAAACCAAAGCCAAAACAAAGGTTTTCATGAAACCCAGGAAGCCTGAAACACCAACTTTCTTAATAGTGCTACAAAGCAAGCTCCAGAAAACCACAGAAAAGCCCAAACACCACAAAAAAATTAAACAGATGGAAAATGTCATTTTCTGGAAATGCTTATTTCTTCCTACAAAAGTGGCAGGTTCTCTAATTTCTGTTTGATCTGCTTCAGAAATATACAGTATCAGTAAAGTTCCACCTAAAGTTTATCCGGCACACACCTGGTACCAGCTGCAAATCAAGGAACTATCCCACTGAAAGCAGAATCTTAATCACCCACCATAGGGTGACAGGCCAGATATGTTTTCAACACATTCATGGAAAGCTATCAAATGTGGTGCTGTGTGATTTCACTTCACAAACATTTTTTTGATGGAAATAGAATATTCTTGGTGTATTGGGTTTGCGTGCCAAGGTTTTGGTAGTGAGGGTTACAGGGGTGGCTTCTGTGAGAAGCTGCTAGAAGCTTCCCCCATGACCGACAGAGCCAATGCCAGGCAGCTCCAAGTTGGACCCGCCGTTGGCCAAGGCCAAGCCCATCAGTGACGGTGGTAGCACCTCTGGGATAACAGATTTAAGAAGGAGGGGAAAACCAGACACCTGAGCAATTGCAGCCAGGAGAGAGGAGTGGGAATATGTGAGAGAAACAACCCTGCAGACCCCAAGGTCAGTGAAGAAGGAGGGGGAGGAGGTGCTCCAGGTGCTGGAGCAGATTCCCTTGCAGCCCGTGGGGAAGACCATGGTGAGGCAGGCTGTCCCCCTGCAGCCCATGGAGGTCCACGGTGGAGAGGATATCCACCTGCAGCCCGTGGAGGACCCACGCCAGAGCAGGTGGATGCCCGAAGGAAGCTGTGACCCTGGGGAAAGCCCACGCTGGAGAGGGCTCCTGGCAAGACCTGTGAACATGTGGACAGAGGAGCCCACGCTGGAGCAGGTTTTCTGGCAGGACTTGTGATCCCGTGGAGGACCCACGCTGGAGCAGTCTGTGCCTGAAGGACTGCAGCCCGTGGAAGGGACCCACGCTGGAGCAGTTCATGAAGAACTGCAGCCCATGGGAAGGACTCATGTTGGGGAAGTTCATGGAGGACTGTCTCCCATGGAAGGGACCCCACGCTGGAGCAGGGGAAGAGTGTGAGGAGTCCTCCCCCTGAGGAGGAAGGAGTGGCAGAGACAATGTGTGATGAACTGACCCCAACCCCCATTCCCCGTCCCCCTGTGCTGCTTGGGGGAGGAGGTAGAGAACACCGGCAGTGGAGGTGTACCAGGGAAGAAGAGAGTGGTGGGAGGAAGGTGTTTTAAGATTTGAGTTTATTTCTCATTACCCTACTCTGATTTGACTGGTAATAAACTAAATGAATTTCCCCAAGTCGAGTCTGTTTTGCCAAGTGACGGTAATTGCTGAGTGATCTCTCCCTGTCCTTATCTCGACCCACGAGCCTTTCATTATATTTTCTCTCCCCTGTCCAGCTGAGGAGGGGGAGTGATAGAGTGGCTTTGGTGGGCACCTGGCATCCAGCCAGGGTCAACCCACCACACCTGGGAAGTTCTGGAAAACTTGCAAAATGAGACATGCATCCCAGCATCGCCCTGATGAACCAGATTTGCTCCATCTGACAGAATGTAGCTCTCAATTCATTTGGGCTCTGGTCCAGAGGAATCTTCAAGCAAGTATTTGACTCGAAGCATGGCAGCAATCTTGTCCAAGGATTCATGTGTTTTAAGTGAAGAACTTGCTTTAGCACTTCACAGAGGCTGGAGCTATGTTAAGAGATAAGCGAGAGGTAAACCTGAAGCTCACTCTTGCTTAAAGTACAAGCACAGACCTTTCCTTTTTAGTACTTTTCTCAGTAATCAAAATGAGCATATAAGTGAACTTCTTAGCCCTGTCAAAATCAAATATGTGACATAGAATAAGCAACAAGGGTGATTCTGCCCCCACACAGTCCACACAGTTCCCATTCTTTTTTGGTGGAAACTGTGGGAAAATTGAGTCCTGTGTATCTGTCAAGCCAAGTCTTCATGTGTGATCAGAACAATGAAGACAGAGAATCTGCAGATCATTTCCCTCAACACTATCTTGGACATGCTGATATTATCATGATGCTGTAGAGTATCCATACCTCCTGTGTCATGACTATATCACTAAAATATGTGGGCATATCTGCACAGTGAATCACCATTAGGTTAAAATGAGTAAAGTCAAATAGAAACTTTTATTGCCCCTTGTTTTAGACTATAACAGAAAATACTTGACATCTGGTCTCTTTTAATGGCATCTGGAGTTGTGTCTAAGCAGATACTGCAAATTCAGTTTCTTCAATTGCATTTGAATTTCAGTATGAGTTATTTTAGCAGAGACAGAAACTCTTCATTTTAGAGCTAGTTAAACTTAGAAAGCAAGAAGAAAGACACTCTCTAAAGCTCCTTTGGTTAAAATCAGTGTCTGTACATTGTACACCCTTTGATCTCTGGACAACAAAAAGCAACCTCAACTTAGAGGCAGGATGAGAAGGAGAAGCTGAGGAAACAAAACATTCATTGAAAGGGACCATCAGCTGTTATTCAACCCCAGAGTGGGACACTTCCAGCTACCTTTTCAGATTACTTTTTGATTTCTAGCTTGCTTTCATTTTTCTTTCAGGGGGGGTAAACTTACAAGCAGCTTCTGACATGTTTCAGATGAGCCACTCCACCACTCTACAGCCTCCACTCAGCATTATCTTCTAACCTCCAGCAATCATTTGGAGACCCTCTTGCTGCTGGTGTGGAACTGCTCCTGACGGACAACACAGAATTACATGTGTTAGGGTTCATGGCAGAAAGACTGTACAGGTTCAATAGATCTCATGGCTAGTGCATGGACATGGGCTTGTACTCTCAAATACTTCTGCTATCTCCAGTGTAACTAGTTACATGAATCATGTGAATAAAAATTCGCAGAATCTGACTCACGAGGGATACATGAGGGGGTTTGGTAGTTAACTCTGGCTGTGCAGGGACTGAGTCATAGCTCAGCAATCGGCAGTTAGTTTGGATACAGTATCAAATTCGTAAAGCTGCTATGTTTTGGTCACTAGAAGGGACAGAGATCTGTGTGGTTGCCACCTATCAGCTGCATCAATGCTCTCAAACTGATGGAGTTGGAGACAGAAAGACCAAGATTAAAACTCACTGACTTTTAATCTATGTTATATCAGTTTACAACTGGGACAGACTTAAGACAGATATGGCTAGTAACCAACAGTTACTGCAGCTCTGCTGCCAGGCAGTAACTTATTAAGTTGCTGTAACTCAGCTGTCTGTCTGAACCCTAGCACATTCCGTTAATGAACACTTGTTAATTTTTTTTTAACCATGCTAAGATTTCTATCAGAAGCATGCAATTTGGGTTTTTGAACATGGCTGCTGGGCTTCGGAAAAAGAGGAGGAAGTTATTTAACTTTTTCTCATGCATAGAGAAAAATCGGGGTTTAGAGTTTCTTTTTGTTTTCCTGATTGCTATCAAATGGCTCCCACACCCACTTTCCAAAACGCATTTATCCTCAGCTTATTCCAGGTACTGTTACTATTTAGCAAGGAAAACAACCAGTTCCAGGAGCACCTTGACTCTGTGTTCTAGCCACCCAAATATTGCTAACCTACCAAGTGCAAAATAAGGGGTTTAGAACACTTAACATGTGGTGACAGAACTGAATATTTGCAAGTATATTGGTGCACTGCAAGAACATCAACAGCAATAGGATAAGTTGTATCTCTACTCATTGGGCCAAATTCTGCTGCCTGTTTTCAATGCAGTTACCCCAGCGAAATCAGCTGAGTGACTCCAGATTTATATTCATGTAATGGAAAGCAGAATCTAACTCACCATATGGAACCCATTTGGAAAGAAGTCTAGTTGTGAGTTTTGTCTGCAGCTTATTGAATTGTTCATTTTTCTTATTTCTGTTTTTCTTGGTTTCGTTGCAGGTTGATAAGCAATCTGAATGCCTGCTGAGGACTAAAGTTATTATTAAACATCTGAAAGTAAAGGTACCTAGAGAAATAGATGGGCTATCCTATTTCCAAAACACTATCCAAGGTTCTTTTTGTTGTTACCACACAGAACTCTGACCCAAATCATCACCAGCCCAAAGGGAAAGCGCGAGAGTATAAGTAAGTTATAAAAGAGTATTTACCTCTTGAATAACCTATTCAGGACCTGCTGTATGTTTATACAATCACAGCTGTTGCAGAATGGGAGGAATTCTGCTCCTCAGGCTGAATACTCCGCAGCCCTTGAACAACAGGCTCAGCTGTTCCCATGCACTGCAGCCCCCACTCCCAGGGAGTTTCTGCACATCTGGATTTCTTCCACAGCTACAGCACCAGGTTCACCATAGACCCCATGCCCATCACACAGGTTACAATAGACACAACAGGCTGACAAACCAGCGTGGCTGCCATCTTACAGAGGATGCTCTCAAGCATCCAAAGACAAGTCTTGTGACACTAAATGTCAGCTGGATTGCCACATGAGGAATGTCTTTACTGGGATTCTCTGATTCGACAGCTCTGGGAACAGAGAACAAAACAAAGATCTATGAAATCCTGGCCAAATCAATCAGCACAAGATTTGTGCTGCCTATTCCAGTGGAAGTCCTGGGATGGCATTTGAGCCCTAACTGTATTTTTTTCCAGAGAAAGAGAGAGTATGCATGTCTGGAAAATAGTTTTGAACCCATGCACTTAAGATACAATTAAACATTTTATTCATTCCTTCTTAAAAAACACAGATGTAATATTTTAATTTGAAAGGTGGACTTGGTCCTAAAACATAATGGGTTTTTGAGGTATAATCTTCAGTTATGTGGGGTGTTTGTATGAAATAAAGGAACAGATAAAGTCAGTAATATAAACTATTGGCCCATAACTAAATGTTCAATAGTGTTATATTTGGAGAGTGCTGTCTTAGGATTTGATACACCTATTATCATTCAATGAAAGCAAAATAACCTTCCTTACACAAGTAAGCAAGAAACATGATAAATAACAATTGCAACAGTTGAACATTTTTTAGCAGTGCAACCTCCTACAAAATTAAAAAGAGAAAAGGCAAGTGAACTTGCTTCAACACAACTCTAGATTTTCATGAAGTTGTGAAACTTTCTAGAAAGTACTCGGAGATAGACAAAGCCGGTCCTATGCCAATATTTAAACATGGTGAATTAGACACAGTAGAAATAGGTCTGAATAATTAGCATTGTACTTTACAGATAAAGAAGCAAAGGAACATTATTTAATTACTGTCAACTAGTTAAAGGAAAAGCCTAAGTCTTAATATCCTCTTCTAAACATAGAGGCAAGAAGCAACAAGTTTGGATGATAAAAGTAGTATCAGTGTAATATAGGAAGATTTATGAAAGCCATTTTATGTTAATACCCAGTGACATTTTGAACAAGAAATGAGTACTCTGCTAAATTTATACAGCCTTGTGAAATAGCCTGAAGCTGGACAACTGAATAGGTCTCCACAGAGAAATGAGAAAAGGAAAATCGATTCTTAGTTCTACAGGGCTGAAATAAGCTTGAGCAGTCATATCCTTGACTGCTTACTTGATGAGAAAGTTGAAGATGACACAGAAAGCAAATACTTAGGAAACCAGGTCACAGCTACAGAGTCACCTGGACCGCTGTCTGAAAAAGGCATGGCTACAAATCTGAGTTCCAGTACGGCCAAGTGCAGCATACCCAGCTAAGCAAAGTGAATTCTGCCAAGACAGCAGACTACATCTGGCAAGTTGTAGCTCTGGAAATACTTGGTGCCTGGAGGTGTCCCTAATGCTGTGCTACAGCTGAAAGAATTAATTTATCTGAGGGTTAGATGAAGAAATATGATATTAATAAACAGGACAAGGAAAATCACCAAACATTTACTTTTGGAACTGCTGTCCAACTCTGTACTGGGTACTTAGGAACCATGAAGAGTGCAGAAAAGACTTGGAAAAATGAAACAAAGGATTGAAATTTTTGCCTTATACTGAAACACTCAGGAACTCAACAGATTCCTGTGTTAAGAAGAATATAAAAGGGTGACTTGCTTGGCAACACAAATGTTGTAATTCTTCAGAGTTGCAAAAGATCAAATGATAAGAAGCTTAACTGTCTAAGCACTGGAGCTAGACAAATTCTGTACAGTGACTGATTAGCCACTACGACAGCTTATAAGGTTATAGTGAATTCCCATCATAGGACATTTTAAATCAGGACTAGAATGTTTTCTAAATCAGATGCTTTTTTGGAATGAGAAATAGCTTACGAAAGTCCTATGTCTAAATTATGCTGGAGGTCAGACTAAATGATTATACTACCTCCATCTGGTTTTGTAGTCTCCAAGTAGAAGTCTCAGAATAAGCTTCCAAAGGGAAGGAGCTGGCCTACTAACATGTCTAGCTAGCATTTATTTGAAAAGTGTTTGGTTCTGATTGACAAAATACATTCTTCGATGTTAGTCTGCACCATACTTTTTTTTAAATCTTACTACTAAATTTTAACAACCAGTCTTTATTACTTTTGTCTTCGGCAGGAATACTTCACTTGTTAGGAAGAAGCTGTCCTCTGAGCAGCTGGTAAATTAGACAAATTCCCTTATAAAAGAAGTTTAGGGCTGAGAGGAAGAGACTTTGTGCAAGATTAGATTAACATAACTATTTATTTCCAAAAGGAAAGACCTAAAGGACAATGCCATAACATGTGTATCAAGTCACTTGTCTCAGTTCCAGAACTAATTACCATTACAAATATTGACTCTGCTCATCCTGCCAGCAATCCAACAAGATGTCTCTTACTCAATTTTCTGTTGAATCAGTCCCAGCCTCAGATCTATATGAGGCTGTTCTACTGATGTTTATATAGACCTCAGGCCAGAACAAGTGATTAGCTCCGGCTGGTTTGACTGCTTTAGCAGCACAGGATATCTATAAGCTGGACCCAATGACTACATTTACTGAGTTTATTGTTTGTCTCATTGGTGAATTTGCTGTAGGTGAAGATGTACAGAGGCCTTTATTTTATAATTATTTTTCTAGCTCTCAGAGTTTTCAAATTTATCTTTTCCCAGTACAAACATAGGGGAAAAATAATGAATAATGGAGTGATGTTTTTCCTTCTAGGAAGTTTTTTCAGCAGTGCAAGTACTTGCTAAAAAGTTTAGCAAAGCAAAATGAAACTATGTTAGAAAATAATTCTGTCAGGCGACAAAACTCTTCTTCCCCACCTTTTATAACCTAGGTTCCTCTGAAGAAATCAGAAATTTTCTTTCTTTCAGGGAAAAATCAGGGAATTCTCTCATTTATTCTCATTTGGTACCAGCGTCAGGACACTTTTTAGGCTCTGTTAGTATATTACATTTCTCCATCTTCTGGATAACAGTGGATGAAAACAAAATTATATGATGTAAATACACAGACTAAAAATGCAGCCTAAGGAATGCAAAATCTAGATCAGCTTTGGCAACATCTCAGCAAAAAAAAAAAAAAGAACAGAAAAAATATCCACAAAAATCACATGCTTTGGCTTTTCTTCTTAAACTTTTTTTTTTTCAATTAAACTGACCTAAATCTTTTAAGTAGAGTAAAAAACAGGGAGTTAAGTAACACCTCAGACAGGGTTTCTACAAGTTAAAATTGTTCGATCTCTTAAAATTTTCTGCATTACTTTTTATTCTCATTCATTTTTTTCATAATGCAGCTATGAAATGGAAAAATCCATTATTTATATGCAAGGCTAGAATCCCTCCACTAAACCAGTGATATTATTTTTTCTGGAATAATTTAAATACAGATTTGAATTCCACACAATTGGATGGGGAAGGTTCATGCCTTCAGTTAAGTGCATATGCCTAAAACTGTTGGTGATAATTGCAGTGAAGTGTAGGGTGTGCTACATGATGAAAAAGCATCAGACACGATTCCTTCTGAAAGACTGAGTTTGCTAATTTAACTTTGAGTAAAAAATTTGTCAGTGTTTAACACTTGTGGATCTATTTGCCCTGGTACATATTAGCTACCATTAAAAATGCTGAGGGTTAAAAAATGGCACATCAGCATGGAGCATATCTAACATTGCATCTGAAGTGTGGCTTTTCCTTACTCAACAGAGAGTGCAAGACTATGTAAAAATGCCTACTTCCAAAGCCGTGAATCCCCATACTATGCTAACTTAGAAGTGTTTAGAAATGTCAGCCTTCTCTGGAAGTGAATTGTGTAACTATACTTTAGACACAAATGCTTAATGTTACTTAAGCTCAATTTGTGGAAAGTAAATGCAAACCCTAATTTTGGCTTTGTTTATTTTATTTCTTACTTTTTTGTGGGAGGAGTCTTCTCTTTTCTTTCCATAGATAGTATAGGATCATCTTAATTAACCAATATTTTTAATGAGAGAATGTTTAATCTTCAATCAACTAGAATAACTACTGATTATTTTAGTGATATGAACTCATTAACTGGACTCACATGGGCATGTATATTTTGGGCTGACTTCATACGCTGTGGAGAAATACTTTTACTTTTTTGGAAATCTGCTATAGCAAGATTTTTAAAAACCTCATTTAAACAAAAATAATAATGTCTGTGCAAGATGCTTGTTTATTAATTTTCTTGAAGGACCCTACAGGAGGACAAGTCCAGCGCTATCTTTTCAGTGGGAAAATAAGATGAGAAGGGAGTAAGAAGTTTTGTCCTAGATACCAAACCTGGCAATGAACATGCTGGGTGTTTGTGCAACACTTGCTTTGGACGTGAATTGAGCAGAGAAGAAACATAAGGGTCTGCAGCACAGCCAGGGACACAGTTGGGAAGGTAGTGTGTGGTACGCCTTTGAAAGGGTTAGAAAGTACTCTTTTCCAAGCAGTCATTACATCTGTTGGGAGCAGAACATCATTCTGCATTGTGTCTGAGACCCAGGAATAAGACTGAAGGGTATGCCAGTAAAAGGCAGTTCGTTTTCTTTGTATTGGCAATATAGAATTTGAACTTGACTCATCTTTTCATCAAATTAGTAGTGGAGCAGACAGTAGACAATTTATCATGTAGACCATCTTACATCTGACACCTAAAATTCACATTGTCCAAATTCAGCACTTCATTTTGGCAAGTGGCTATGCATTCAGCTTTTAGGTCTTTACTTCTTGGACGATTCAGAGTACAGTAATTCAGGAAGTAATATTTTAAATCATCCAGTACAAGAAATGAGGCCACTTTCTCATCTGCTATTGCAACCATCCGAAGTTATTCCTTTCATGGTCTAAAAGAAAAGGGAAGGGATAGAAAAATGTTTGGAGGGAACTGCCAGCAAATGCCATACATTTTGTATTTCATTTTTCGGTCTTTTTTAGTGTTCATCTGTCCCAAAGTCTGAAGTATTTAATTTAATAAATTGTTATTAATTTTGGAAACAACACCAGATCCAATTTTCTTGCCAAGTAGACAGGCCTGTTTTGATATCTTAGTAATGAATAGCACCTTCAGCCTTGACTATTACTAACTCTTGTAGCGCTAAGTTGGCATCATTATAAAGTTCGTAGGTCCTTTCTTTCCAGACCAAAAGAATGAAAGATTTTATCAAGGCATGAAGTACATTCCAGCAGTATGGACAATTTCTTTATTGCTGAAAATGTAGCTTTAAAAATCTACAGATCCTATTTATGAACAAAAAATTCCTTATACAGCTGTACTGTGTTGTTTCCACATTTGTTTAAACACAGGAGTCTGGCTAAGGAATATACAAACGATTCATAAAAACATGCCTATGATACACATGTGTGAACCACATGGAGAGTAACATGTGGATTTCAAACTCAGGGCATGGGTTTTTATAACTATCTGAAGTAAGAATATTCTAAGTAGGGACATTTTTTCAATAACATTTTTGAAACCTTAACCTCAGAGGGTATCAAAAATGTCTCTCATGAGATATGGGGCCACACATATTGCAGACAGCTGTTTGGAAAAGTTAACACCAGACTGAAAAAGCAAAAGGGATGAAGTCTCCACAGCTCATTCCTTTCAGTAAGCGAGAACCATACCTGGAAGACTGAGCAGAGGTATCATCCATTTAATTCCATATCGATTAACTGCATTTTAAATTCCTGATCCAAATGTACAAGTTAGCTTATTCTGTTGACAACATATTATATAAAGTCAACCAGGAGATAGAAGTCGTAGTTCACATAGTCACTGGCAGCAATGAGGATCCCCATTTTCATATATGGAAACACTGGTTTTCAGCCTCAGTTCAGTGAAATCAGTGCAGGACTTTCCATTTTCTTTGGAAAGCGTTGGGTCAATCTGGCTAGCAAGCTTCTTGCACTGATGTTACATATTTGAAAAATACCACCTTTCAGACTAGTGGTAATGGCTTGTAAACGTGCTTATTATTGCCCAAAGAGGTAACATACAGTTGCTGACTACTAATTTTACTCTCATAAGCTAGCATGTAAGATTGCTCTGTTTATCAGTCACACAAGCATGCAAGTACACTAACTCCACCACAGCTATGCTTAATGCTCAACCAATAGAGAGGTCAAATGAAGCTCTATCCTGCTTCACATGTAGTCTCTATTGAAGCTTTCCTCAAGCCACTTGACTTTCAGTTTAACATAAACTGTAAATCATCCCAATTTCTTAATCTCTCTCTGTGTATGTGAACTTACTTACTCTGGGTAGTACTGTATCTGCATTTGCATATTCCACAGTGCAATAACGACAGGAATCTGGATATTAGCTGTGGATGAGATAGTTCTGCATCCGCTCTTAGGACCTGACAAGAAGGTCTTTCACAAGAGGGCATCCAATGAACACTGGAAGGCTGTTCCTTGTGCTGCAATATTTTCTCCAGTGTTTTGTTATAGAGCATTACACCTAAGAGCAAAGAATCATTATTTTAATGTCAATCCAGGCTATCTTATAAACCACTTCTTGGCTTTGCACTCTGCTTTTGCTCTTATGAAACTGCTCTACCACAGCACAATACCAAGAAAGCTCATTCTGGAGTAGGCACAAGCTTAAGTTCAGAGAGCTTTAACAGTTAATGTGTTTCAATTATTCTGAAGGCAGCAAAAGCAAGCCTTCACAGGTTCAGATACTGTGTTAATGAGCACAGCAAGAAGCCTGTAGTGAAAAAAAACAGGGAGGATGGGAAAGAAGGCAGCAAAGATAGAAGAATAAAGAGCAAGAATAGGTTTTGATAGACAAGGAAAGAGAAAAGCTCCACTGTGTGTAAATGAAATGAGAGTCCTTCCCAGTGATCTCAATATTTTTGTTATAAACAAAGAAAATGAGGCGGGATTATTTTAAGGTATCAGCAATGTACGCTCCAGCCCCAAGTCCATCTTTACACATTGTTGATGGAAGGGCAGGGAAAGGGATACCGGTGGAGATAATGTGGGGGTCATCACATGAAAATGAGGACTAAAATAATGTCTAATATTTCCTTACGAGAAACCCACAACATGGTGAAAATAAAGTAAAGCAATGCTCTAGCAGTCAGAATAGTGATAAATGGTAACCCTGGGGGTTTCTGCTATGGCTCCTGGTTTGGGACTGAGAACTCTGATAACTATTGAGAAAAAAATGAGATTTATCTGGAGACCAATAGGTGCAGCTGTGGAAAACAACCATCCTAAGAGAGAGCTTTAAATCACCTGGCACTCTGAGGTCAGGATAAGTGAAGTGGTGGCTGATCCCATGAGCCAGAGCTGCCCTGCATCAGCAGACAGGAGACTGAGCGTGCTCCAGTGGAGACATTGAAAGTGCAAGCCACATATGTAACTGTTATCATGGAAAGTATATATTCCCATTGGCTCCACTGTCAGATACTCTGAAGCCATGGAAAATGCCACAACAGATAAGTCATACACCTCTTTGTTCATTCCACTTGTTTAAATTGTTGTCAGTTCTGTTCTGCAAGGTCTTTATCAGAGCCATTCCTACAAAAGGCATCAGTCTGCTTCTGATAAGTATTGCTGATATCATTACTGCTGAAGGATTGCTAAGGGCATTTATTTCTGAACAATGAACAATGGGCCATCGACAGCATGTAATCAGTGATTTATCCACTTATCAAGATACTTAGTTAAATTTTGGGGTCCTGCTGCCTGTTTGTATTTGAATCACGACTCCATCTGGTTGTAAAAACACAAGAGCTTGGAGTAGTGGAGTACTCTGGATCCCACTGACTTGAATACAGAAGGTCTCAGGATTCAGCAGAGCTTAGCAAGCTGGCAAAACTCTGGTTTACCCTCTCAGGCTTGGCACTACTTGCATTGGAGGGCCAAGCAGCAGAGGGAATCCTGGGATCATTATTCATTTTAACAGTATTATATTTTTATAGCACAAAATACTGAATCAGAGCAACGTCAGTGCATACTTGATAGCAGAAATAATTTTTTAACTTGAATATTAGTAGACCAAACAGAAGGAATTTCCTTGGCCTCAGAGGAGAGGGGAGAAGAGGAAATAGATCAGATCCTGTGTTTGTCAAAGGAGAATTAAAGAGAAAACATCTCTGCCAGGTTCTTAGTGATGGACAAGTATGATATTATCTCAAATACACCAAAGTCACAGGCACATTGTGAGATTCATAAAAGTCAGATTATCTACTATCCATCTGAATGTTTTTGAAAACTGTAGCTGCAGTGTCATCAAAGAAAAAATACTTTTTGACTGTTCCTTACTAGCTGATATAACTTTGGAGAAAATAAAATTGTATTGGAAATTCCCACTGAGCCAAATCTAATTTTTAATATGATGTGCCACTTGGTTTCCTAGAGTTGCATTAGAAACGTGGCAGAAAAGGTTACTTCTTGATCTGTAGTTAAAAAAAAAATTCCTCCCCGACCCTCTTCATTAACCTTCAGAGACATTAGCATTAGCAATAGTTCATTTAATGTATTTAAAAAATAAAAGTTGAAGAATGATCGGTGGGAGGTTGTTTTGTTGATAATTACACAGTGTCAATAATAGCTCTGTAGCAAAAGCTGTTGTAATAAATCTGGGTTTTAGCTCTTCTTAATTATCCAGGGTAACACAGTTCGCTAAGCATGTCACTTGGCACAACTCCTTGCAAAGCAGAATTTTCCTGAAAAGGTTGTTTATAAAAGAAGTAGGGAAAAAAAGGGGGCTGAAAGTGAAAGACCCAAAGCTGGTAAGCACATTTGCCCATTGACACTCAGGCCCCCATCTTGTGCTGAACAGCTGAGGTATTGCTAGATGAAGCCATCCAGTTTAGAGCCAGGAGACTCTGCCTGCCTTAATGGTAAGACACAACGCTTTCCCACAGTGCATGGCTCTGAACTGGGGAGCCATACGGGACAAGTGCAACTTGGAACTACAGCATTTTGCTGTGGTCTTGGGGGTGCCCAAGTTGATTTCCTTGTAGCCGGACTGAACTTTAACACCAGACAATATAAAAAAGCCCAATCCATCGTGAATGTACTGTGAATATTTTTGTTGAGTTCACTGAGTTTTGAAGCTGTTCCATTAAATATGATGAAAATTAACCTGCTGCTACCCATGATAGCCAAGTTTGAAAAACCCCCACAGTTTTAATTCTATGTTATTTGGCACTGCTATGCTTACTAGGTAAGATACACTCACTGCATGAACAGGTGTAAGGGCAAATAAAACCTTTAAACTTTGCCTTTGTTATCAAGAGACCATCTAGCACTGCCTGCACTCAGAGCTGTTTAATTAAAAATAAATGTGTCAGTGTTTAACAGAGCACTCCAATCTTATTATCCACAGAGCTAGCTGTGTGGGACGTAAGACTCATTTAAATGCATCCTCCCTCTGAAAAGTTTTTAAATTTTTCTTTGACTGCAGTTGCATGAGCCAACAGAGGTTTATACATGACATCAGTTTGTCTGAATAGTAAAAAATCTTTAGGAACAACAACAAAATATCAGCAATGTTGTGAGAACATTTCTGAATTTCACCCTTAATTTTTACATGGGACATTTTAAAATTTAAACAACTTCAACCACTCTACCCAGGCGAATTGTGAATGTGAAATTTTACTGTTGTAAAATGGAAAAAAATGTAATGTGTTTATTGAGTTTACTATTTAATTAATATTTATAAGCATTAAATGTGTCCTAGTGACAGGCATATGAATTGAAATTGGAGAGTTTCTACCCAGAATCAAAGATGGGCATCTGATTTTTGCTTTTTTTAAAATCTAAGCAGTTTGAAGTAATATGGAGTTAGCAATGAAACTACAGCTATTTCTAATTATTACTGTGTCTGACAGGATGCATATGTTTATGGAATAATCTATGCATAACATGAAAAAGCTCTTTTACTGTTTTTGAAACAGTGTTTACATCAAAGTAAAACATATGTGTGATAAAAGAACAAAGCAGAAATCCCTAGCTGCTAGTCCTATTTGAGAACTATATATAGGATATTTACAACATTTTTTGGTGGGGTAGAACTCTGTGTGTCAGGATGATTAATTAACAGACATGAAAAGTTAAAGGACCGTGAAGGGCTGAGGAGGATACAGCATCTCCTAAACTATCAGGATAGGTAGAAAGGAACACTAGGATTTGTCAGGGGCTTGCTGCAAAGTTTTATTATTACTCAGAAGGCACCTGGGCCCAAAGCATCAAGTGGAAGCAATTTTACAAATCAAAGGAGATAAACTATGTGAAAAATTACAAGTAACTAGTTTACTCAAAGGACTTGTAATAGGACCTGGAGCTTTCATCCTAGCCCAATTAACAGTGACCAAGACTAAGTCTCATCAGTAGTAAATTGGGCAGATGTTCCCATCACAAAATCACCACTACAGCTGACACCAATTCACTTTCTTATTGGTCGTGTCCACAAAGAGCCAATGATTACATGACTATGAAATATTGTCCTTCCAGAAAGGCTTTAGGATGGCTGAAGAATGATGTCTAGACTGTCTAAACTGGGAACAGACATGGCTTAGGCTCCTGTTTGAAGAACTGTAATTGGCCTGATTCTTTTATTGGACACAGATATTGTAAATCAGGATTGCTGATTTACAGCAGCTTCAATGTTATCCATGGAAAAGGTTCAACATAAAATTTATGGATGGAAGGACTACACCAATGCATGCAGCATGGGCAACAAACAGGAGGAGCTGGAAGCCATTGTGCAGCAGGAAAACTATGACATAGTTGCCATCACAGAAACATGGTGGCATGACTCGTAGAACTGGAGCGCTGCAATGGATGGCTATAAACTCTTCAGAAGGGATAGGCAAGGAAGGAGAGTTGGTGGGGTAGCCCTGTATATTGGGGAGTGTTTTGATTGTCTAGAGCTTAATGATGGTGACGGTAGGGTTGCATGTTTATGGGTAAGAATCAGAGGGAAGGCCAACAAGGCAGATATCGTGGTGGGAGTCTGTAACAGAGCACCCAACCAGGATGAAGAGGCAGACGAAATATTCTATGAGCAGCTGGGAAAAGTCTTACTATCACTAGCCTTTGCTCTTGTCGGGGACTTCAACTTACCAGATGTCTGCTGGAAATACAATACAGCAGAGAGGAAACAGTCCAGGCAGTTCCTGGAGTGTGTGGAGGATAACTTCCTGACACAGCTGGTGAGGGAGCCAACTAGGGAAGGCACCCCACTGGACCTGTTGTTTGTGAGCAGAGAAGGACTTGTGGGTGATGTGATGGTCAGAGGCCGTCTTGGGCATAGCGATCACAAAATAATAGAGTTTTTGACTCTTGGAGAAATAAGGAGTGGTGTCATCAGAACTGCTACCTTGGACTTCCGGAGGGCAGACTGGCCTGTATAGAGACTGATTGAGAGAGTTCCTTGGGAGGCAGTCCTGAAGGGCAAAGGAGTCCAGGAAGGCCGGACATTCTTCAAGAAGGAAATCTTAAAGGCACAGGAGTAGGCCATCCCCATGGGCCAAAAGACAAGCCAGTGGGGAAGAAGCCTGGCCTGGCTGAAAGAGACCTTTGGCTGGAACTCAGGAAAAAAAAGGAGAGTTTATGACCTTTGGAAGAAGGGGCAGGCAACTCAGGAGGACTACAAGGATGTTGTGAGGTTATGCAGGGAGAAAATTAGAAGGGCCAAAGCCCAGCTAGAACTAAATCTGGCTACTGCCATAAAAGACAATAAAAGATGTTTCTATAAATACATTAGCAAGAAAAGAAGGGCTAAGGAGAACCTCCATCCTTTATAGCATGTGAGAGGAAACATAGTGACAAAGGATGAAGAAAAGGCTGAGGTACTTAATGCTGCCTTTGCCTCAGTCTTTAATAGCAAGATCAGTTGTTCTCCAGGTACCCAGCCCCCTGAGCTGGAAGACAGGGATGGGGAGCAGAAGGAAGCTGCCATAATCCAAGGGGAAATGGTTAGCGACCTGCTACACCACTTAGACACACACAAGTCTATGGAGCCGGATGGGATCCACCCAAGGGTACTGAGGGAGCTGGCAGAAGTGCCCACAAAGTCACTTTCAATCATTTATCAGCAGTCCTGGCTAACCAGGGAGGTCCCAGTTGTCTGGAAGTTAGCAAATGTGACACCCATCTACAAAAAGGGCTGGAAGGAGGATCTGGGGAACTACAGGACTGTCAGTCTGACCTTGGTGCTGGGGAAGGTTATGGAGCAGATCATCTTGAGTGCCACAACATGGCATGAACAGGACAACTAGGTGATCAGGCCCAGTCAGCATGGGTTTATGAAAGGCAGGTCCTCCTTGACTAACCTAACCTTCTATGACAAGGTGACCCATTTAGTGGATAAAGTAAAGGCTGTGGATGTTGTCTACATAGACTTCAGTAAATCCTTTGACACAGTTTCCCACAACATGCTCCTGGAGAAACTGGCTGCTCATGGCGTGGACAGGTGTACCCTTCGCTGGGTAAATAACTGGCTGCATGGCCGAGCCCAAAGAGTTGTGGTGAATGGAGTTAAATCCAGTTGGCGGCCAGTCACAAGTGGTGTTCCCCAGGGCTCAGTATTGGGGCCAGTTCTGTTTAATATCTTTATCAATGATCTGGATGAGGGGATCGAGTGCACCCTCAGTAAGTTTGCAGACGACACCAAGTTGGGAGGGAGGGTTGATCTGCTTGAGGGTAGGGAGGCCCTACAGAGAGATCCAGACAGGCTGGATCAATGGGCTGAGGCCAATGAAGTTCAACAAGGTCAAGTGCCGGGTCCTGCACTTGGGTCACAACAACCCCATGCACTGCTACAGGCTCAGGGAAGAGTGGCTGGAAAGCTGCCGGGTGGAAAAGGACTTGGGGATGTTGGTCAACAGCCGGATGAATATGAGCCAGCAGTGTGCCCAGGTGGCCAACAAGGCCAACAGCATCCTGGCTTGTATCAGAAATAGTGTGGCCAGCAGGACTAAGGAAGTGATTGTCCCCCTGTACTCCGCACTGGTGAGGTCGCACTTCAAATACTGTGTTCCATTTTGGGCCCCTCACTACAAGAAAGACATTGAGGTGTTTGAGTTTGTCCAAAGAAGGGCAACAAAGCTGGTGAAGGGTCTAGAGAACAAGTCCTATGAGGAGCAGCTGAAGCAACTGGGGTTGTTTAGTCTGGAGAAGAGGAGGCTGAGGGGACACCTTATTGCTCCCTACAACTACCTGAAAGGAGGTTGTAGAGAGATGGGTGTCAGTCTCTCCCAAGTAACAAGAGATAGAACAAGAGGAAATGGCCTCAAGTTGTGCCAGGGGAGGTTTAGATTGGATATCAGGAAAAATTCCTTCACCAAAAGGATTGTCAAGCACTGGAACAGGCTGCCCAGGGAAGTGGTTGAGTCACCATCCCTGGAGTTATTTAAAAGATGTGTAGATGTGGCTCTTAGGGACATGGTTTAGTGGTGGACTTGGCAGTGCTAGGTTACCAGTCAGACTCAATGATCTTAAAGGACTTTTCCAACCTAAACGATTCTATGATTCTATGACTGGGTTGGATCACTGGGTAGAGGGGGCTCTTCACCATTTTGCTCACCCAATAAGTTGCATGCAGTGTCACCTGAGGAAGGAGAGGCTTCCCTGATGTGCGTCCCTCGTATTAAGAGCTCAGCTGGTAAAGCTGTTGAGAAATGAAAGAAGAGTCTGACCAAAACATTTTGTTGGCAAATGGGAAACACTTTGCTAATAAGCCTTCCTGTTCCTCAGCGGATGAGTGTACACAATGTTACACACACAATGATGAGTGCGACCCCTTCTTGCTCTCAGATGACTGGGTTTTAGCCATTCAGATATAAAAAGGCATATTTTGAATTATTCTAATTTTCCTTCACTTTTTCTTTCATGTTTCCATTCCTTTCATTAGTTCTATAATTAGAATAATATTTAGTTAGCTAAAATGACATGGTTTAAGTGTGACTACTGTGTCTGGAGATAATGTGAGCAAATGTCAGCATAAAATTTATAGGTACAGAAACATAAATAATTCTTTAATGAGTCCTTTCAATCTTAACATAATCAGTGGGAAACTAAACCAGTTGGTCCCCCCACCAACCATGGAAATATAAACTCACAGCTGGATTGGTTGATTGCTGAAAAACTTCATTTTGGATAAGAGCCATTTTTAAGCAAAGAGCTGTTTACTTAGCCGGGGAAGTTTGGCTGTAGCGAGTAGACATCAGAATTGTTTATTATTGGAACCCAGAAGCACATTAATTATGTGATGTGAGTGACTGGGTAGCATCAGCCCTGCAGGTTTTGCACGTCAAATGCCCTCACCTCGCATGGCGTAAACTGACCCCTGAAGTGCACGTCTGTGCTCTAAAGGTGAAAGGAGGACTCTCCTCCATCCCCACCCAGGGTCTGCCGGGGTGGCTGTGCTGCAAATTTATGTTTTGGGGAGATCAGAGCGCTTTGATATACTGCACAGGGCAGCAGCATAGCTTCAATTTCACTTACATGTTGTGATTTCCTATGAAAGATCATCTGTCATTGGGAGTTCTTGTAACACATTTGCAAATAAGGTCAAACAATTTGTTCAGAGGTGAACACGGTAAGTATAAACACATTGTAAATATTTGAGTATGAGTTTAATGGTGTTTGAGAGGCTCGCATAAAAAACCTCACAAATAAAATCGCTATATTTAAAAACAAATTAGAAACTTTCACATTATTTTAGCCTTTGGTGGGCATTCATCATCATTATGGACACTTCTGTTTATTTGGGTTTGCGTTGGGGAAAAGGGAACATTTAGAAAGGCCCAGCCAGGGTGGGCAGCACTGTATGGTGGTGCTGGCTGGGCCCTGCTGGCCGGGCCCCAGCAATTAGCAGTTGCCACCCACCGCTGTGCTGGGGACTGACCGTGCCTTCCCACACAAAAACCCATTAGGCTTGCCCAAAAAATATTTTCAGAGAGCAATTATGGTGTACGGGAGCACCAGCTTTGGTTTTGTGACACTCTTGGAGGGGAACAGACCAGCTATGTGTAGTGAAGGAATGGGCGGGCTCCAAGGGCAGATCCTTGGCTCTCTGGGTGGGGAATGGAAGGTGTTCCTGTATGAAAAATGGCACATGACCATCTCTGCTGCATTTCATGGAGGCACTTCACACTCTGGGGAAGATAAAGTGAAGCTGACCCTCCCAGAACTACTTTAGTACCACTATTCTTAGGACTGCAGAAACCCCTGATTTACCTCAGACATATCGATCAAAGCACTAACAGGAATTTCTTGTAAAATCCCACTCTGATGTGCCATCCCCAGTCCTGCCACAACCTCTGTAGAGGAGGCTTCTTACAGAAACACTTATGGCCATACTCCAGCTCACTCCTGCCGAGGAAATTTCTTTCACAAAGGCTTTCATGTCGCCTTCATAGCACTACATTTTGATGTGGCTTTTGGCAAGAAGAATTAAGATATTTCCAGAGTATGTCCCCCAAATTTATATCCCTGAGTAGTCTCCAAGCAAAGCTAGATTTGAAGAGTATTAAACCTATTGATTTCTGATTCCAAAATGGTAAGAAAATGGCCTTGAAGTAAGTCTGAGAGTCACAATTTTCAGGTCCACAACACCCATCCTCTAGCTGTTTGTACAAGACCCAATCCTGCAAACACTTCTGCACATAAAGTGAGGAAAACCATACCTGAATGTAGACATTTCTGTCCTGGTTTCAGCTGGGATAGAGTTAACTGTCTTCCTAGTAGCTGGTACAGTGCTATGTTTTGAGTTCAGTATGTGAAGAATGTTGATAACACTGACGTTTTCAGTTGTTGCTCAGTAGTGTTTAGTCTAAAGTCAAGGATTTTTCAGCTTCTCATGCCCAGCCAGCGAGAAAGCTGGAGGGGCACAAGAAGTTGGCACAGGACACAGCCAGGGCACCTGACCCAAACTGGCCAACGGGGTATTCCATACTATGTGACGTCCCATCTAGTATAGGAACTGGGGGGAGTGGGGGCGGGGAATCGCTGCTCGGGGACTAGCTGGGCGCACATCAGTGGGTGGTGAGCAATTGCACTGTGCATCATTTGTATATTCCAATCTTTTTATCATTATTGCTGTCACTTTATTAGTGTTATCACTATTAGTTTCTTCTTTTTCTATTCTATTAAACCGTTCTTATCTCAACCCAAAAGTTTTACTTCTTTTTTCCCGATTTTCTCCCCCATCCCACTGGGTGGGGGGGAGTGAGTGAGTGGCTGCGTGGTGCTTAGTTTCTGGCTGGGGTTAAACCACGACAATTTCCAAGCTTATGTCTCCAGCTACTAAACTCTTTGAAACAGAGAATTATGTGTACGTGGAACACTATCTAAAGCATTTGGCACTATAATAAATCATAATATTAATTGTGTATAAATATGAAAATTGCATTATACAAAAAATTTAAAAAACAGTGGATTAAAATATAAATATATAGGTGGGGCTCCTAGCATTGGAAGCAATTTCTCTGTCCAGTGAAATACTATAAACAGTATAGGTAAAGAATTCCAGTTCATTAATCTTACTTTTGATCTTCTTGAGTGAAATTCACCCCAGGGTTTCATTTGGTCTCTGCTGAAGCCATACTATAAATCACATGATGTATAGCACACAAAGATAATTATTTTCCTAAGGTTTAGGCTAAGTATTCCACTGCAATGTTGCCATTTTTAAGCTTTTTTTTTTCTCCTGTGGCATTATAAATTGCAATGCTTGCATACATTTTGTACCTGTTACAGGGAACTGTTAAAAAAAAATGGATTCTAGGTGCCAAAATAGCAGGGAGCGCCAGCAGCTGCTTTGGGACCTCTGCATTAGTGAGCCTGCGTGTGGATAGCCCATTTCCTTCATGGCTGTGGCTGGAGGAGTGAGCGCCGCACAGCCTTTCACAGCTCCTCGGGGAAGGGCAAGCTGTTGCATAGGGACTGACCTTCCTGTCAGCCTGTGAGACACCATAAACCAAAACTGGTGGAGCACTGAACTTAAACTGCTTCTTCTCAGCCAAGATCACACCCTTCTGGAGATTGCTTTGTCCCAGCACAGAAGTGTGAGCTGCTGCAGTAATTCTGCCATGAATGAGAGCCTTTCTTTTGAGTCATATACTTTTGTTTCCAGTCTACGGTGTCTTGGCTTACTACTGTGCTGGGGATTATCCCTGCAAAAAGCCAGAGCCTGGAAAATGAGCCATTTTCAGCAGCTATGAAACTAGATTTTTAAAAAGTGTTTCCCTTTTTATATATATACACATATAAATATATATATAAAAAATTGGTTTCACTACAGTGAAACTAAGTAAATTATTGTAATAATAAAAATAATATAATAACATATTTTAGTACTATAATGTAATAGTAAAATGTAGTACCAATAATATTATTGTTAATATTATCATCAGTAGTAGTAGCATAACACTCTTATAGTTAAAGCTTCATTTTTCTGGGTGCTGGTCAAACATCATGAATTAAACCGTCTTTTTTCCAAGGAGCAAAAGCCCCAACCTTACAGGAAACTCCATGCAGACAAATCTCAAATGAGCACAGAGGGGTCCTCAGCAGCTTGGGGAAATGACCCAGCAATGGCTGTAGCAGGACTGGCATCCAAGTAAGGGCCACAGGAGAACTGTTGAGGAAGAACAGGTGGGAACCATTACATATGTATGAGGAGACATTTATATCAACAGTCTGGATTCAGTTCTCTCCTCTCCTACCCTCAAAATCCTACCAAAACCACCGCAGGCGGCAGCAGTCATACGGTTAAAGTTTATGGCAGAATTTGGCGCAGACAGTCTGTTTCTCCATTCCACTGGACTGGAGTCCCTCAAAAGTCTGATCAAATAATTCATAAATGCCTTGTGTAGTTATATTGTCCTGTATTAATGTAAGTGAGATAATATATTGCTATTACTTCATAAGATCTAATACAAAGTTAATGAAAAAAGAAATCCCTGGCGATGCAGAAGCTGTGAAACTATACACATTTAAAAGAAAATACTGTAAGAGCAGCTCTGAACTGTTTAATGTTTTTAAAAAATTCCTCCAGTCCTGGAGGGTCTCTGGAATTTCTTTCGTACTGGAGCACTCCAAAACATTGCATGTCACGCACTGGAGACTAGGCTGAAATTGTGTCCTTTGCTCATCCTTTTAATGCCTTAATTTTGAGTCTCCCGTGGTTGTACTTTTTTCATCAGGCCCCCTAAAAGAGGATTGTCAATAGCACAAACAGATCTACCTCTGACTACATCAAATGTTATGTTTCAGCCTTTCTTCATCAGAACCAGACTCTTCAGGTTCTATATTAAAGCTTGAAATGCTGTGCCCTGGCTTGCACATATTAGCCCTCCCTCCTCCCCAGATGCCTTCTAGTAGCATGTCAGGCTTGAGGCTCTGTTAATGCTCGTTTAACTCACTATGGGCTACCAAAATCCTTAAAAAGCCCCATTCTGCAAGAGTATGAAGTTTATACAGATGTATCAGACTGAGTGGGGCAACAGGGTTGAAGTGTGCCAGCAGAGAGAGCAGAGTTCATACCCGTGAAGAATTTATTTTGCTTCCTTTCCCAGATTTGTTTCAAGGATATGGATACCTGGAGGGGTGGCCCAGAAGAGATGAGTCACTAGGATATGCAATTTTAAAAACGGAAAGAAGGGAAATCTTCATGGAAAAGCCAAATGGAAATAAGAAGGAAAGATGAACAGAGCAAGACCACAGGGCAGGGAGAGTGAGGCTGCAGGAAAGACATGAGGAAAACCTGAGGTTGGAAAGAGTATGGAAGCAGGAAGAATGGCCATGCTGTAGTAGGCACAGAACAGTCAAACTAAACTTCTGGAGTTATTACTGCCCCAACTGTTTCCCCTGAAATGAGAGCCAGCTTAAACAATCATCTGGCCTGAGAAACTGCAGCAGGTCAGCAGCTGAGTCACAAACTGGTCTTTCTTGCTTCAGGATAAGGATTCATGACACAAAGGTGGAGTCATTGGTATATCTTCATCCATCCAAAGCCAATCTGATGCTGTAAATCTGCCCAAAATCTAGTCTAGCGGCTGCACTGAGGGAGGATAAAAAAGATTCTGCCTTTTTCAGGATGAAAATGAACTTAGCAGAATTAGCTACCTCATGTGAAAAGAAACCCTGCTTGCCAGAGTCACATTATTTAAAGCTTTTGATTGACCTGAGAGACTTCCTAAACTTTCTTTCCTGTGCCTCCCACTCCCCACACTATAAGAGTCTATTTTATTTTTAGATGTATCATGACAATAAATTCAAAACTCCTGGATCTCTCGGCTCACTCTTCGTAGCTGGCGCCTCGTTTGAGTAATGGGTCATGAAGTTGACATTCCTCCAGTGATGTATTGCTTGCTAGAGTGGCACTGACCAGGAAAGGCAGGTCAAATAGTCTTTTAATTTAATCTTTTACAGCTAGAGATGGGAATGCTATAAAAAATGCAAAAGAGGATATCCATATGATACTCTCGCTGGGGAGAGTATCCATGGGGGGGAGAGAGATACAACATCAGGAGCCATGGAGAGCTATATCTCAGGAAACATGGCTTATTTTGGGGACGAGCCAAAGCCAAAATAACAAGTGAGAGGGAAATGACGAAGAGGTTCTGGGGAATTTTTCACTAGCTGACTACCTTCTGTTTAAAGGTTTGGCTCCAACTTCTTTTTAGGTGGCTTCATCCAGAATACCCTTCACAGCAGAGGAAAACTGTTACTTCTGGGAAGTTAAAGCTGAGTATATTAAACTTGGTTTTCTGCCTCTGATTTTGATTAATAGTGTTTCTTAATATATGTGTTGTTTCTGTTAGGCCATTACTCCTGATGGCATGGTCCTGAAGTTTCTTAGATTGCTGTAATTTATTACACTGTTTCTTAAAGTTTAGTGTGTCCTCTTAACTTCATGAGGAACTCTGAGTCCACACAGACAAAAACATTAAAAAAAAATAGTGAATTGTGTAGCAAGCCACTACCACTTTGCATAGGATTATGAGGAGATGTTAACCAATTAAGCAGCCAAATTCAGGGTGACATGATTTGTTTTTATCAGTTTCCACTCCACTTGATGGAGTAAAGTTTGTCCGATGCAATTCTATTTGTTATACAATTTGAGTAGACATTTCCCAAACCAAAGAACAGAAAGTGCTCATTTGCAAAGATCTGAATCCCTTTTCTCATCATTGCTTTGCCATTTTACTATTCCCCAGGCTTCATACAAGATATGTCCTTGGTTTTTTAGCTCCTTCTAGCTTTTCAGTCTTTTTGTCTCTCACTGAAACACAAAGTTTTGTAAAGCCATCATCAGGAAACCCATACGCCAATGCTTGTCTTGCATGAGCAGAGACATGTGTGCTTGTACTTGCTAAGGATACTGCTATAGTTTCAGCAATCTGATTCCAGAAAGGAGATTAATAGTTCTGACAACTGTCATTGATGAAGGGCCATGTTTCTGCTCAATCCATAATAGTACTTTTTGTTGTTGTTTCAGCCCCACATATTGTTTATGCTGATCCATCTCTTCATGCAGAAAACCAAACGTCTATATTTCATCTTTGCTGAACTCACCCCATAGCATTTTACAGTCAAGGAAGAATTTCTGACACTGCTATTCATTCATCACTGACACTGGAAAATTATGAGATATTATGAGATTGCCTCAAGAAAGAAAAATGTTTATATTTGACTTCTCATTTCTTGACCCTCTGAGGTTATTTGCTTCATATTTTCAACTTTTACCCACATCCTAGAAGGCTAGCAAGTCATTCTATTTAATGGAAGCTTAGATTCTCATGAACTTCCCTTATTCCAGCAGCTAGGGCACAATAAAAAAACAAGTATCACAAAACTTTGTGATAAAATTGAAAAACTTGGCAGCACTTTTGCCTCCTGCTGATTAGCTCTTTACTTCATGAGTAATCTGATATAAACCAATGGAGTAAATCACCAGTACATAGTATTCACTGTGAGTAAAGCTGGCAGAAACATGTCCTGTTTGAAACAAAACATGCTGAAGAAAGCTCCCAACCTGATAGTCTTGGTTATAGGATGTAACACTGTCTAAAATGAATGCACATATATACACACACATTTATCTATATGCACACATATACCTACACTGTTAAAAATACTGTACCAGGTTCCAAACTAAATAGAACTGCTTGGGTTATGGTTCCAGTATGACCACGCTGTGTTAAATAAAACACCAAGTGACTATTTCTCTGTTAATCTTAAATCAAGTGAACTGCATCTGTATGAAAAGAAAGGAATTTTTTTATGGCTTGCCTCTTAAATGCCAAGCTGCCACAGAAAAAGCACAACGGGTGTGATCACAAGATGATACACAACATGAATTGACACACATATACCAGGTTGGCTAGAGGAAGCATTGCTTGCATCTTATAATTACAAACCCCTGGTTTTTGGAGCATTTAGATTTCTTGGTTGTATAGATTCCTTGACGTATAATAAACACATGTGGTAGCCTCTCCTCTAGACAGGACACCTGAAAAACCTCTTTCTCTCTTCTACTTGATTACTGATTTTGACACTACTTGTAAGAACTTAATTGCCTTCTAAACTTCAGCTGCCTTTATCAAATTTACTTGAAATCAGCTGGCATTGTAAAAAAGATTATTCTGGGGACAAAGAGTGTGACTGCAAAATAAGAAAAAAAAGGCATTTATTCAGCTAATAGAAGTAATTCTGGCTTATTTCTGTATTCTATCACAAATCCCCATGAGAAGCACTAGCTGGCATTTGTAAACGGCAGCTGCTGCCTATGAGCTAGTGCAATCAATCTTCATGCTACTGCAGCTATCCACATAAGAATAATCAGTAACTGTGAGTCAACAGGCTGAAGCATGTACCATTTATTCCTATCCACTTAGAATTATCAAAATAACAGCTCACCAAAGCAGAAAAGAAGGCAGTAGCTTCTTATTTTCATGTCATATAATACGAGTACAATAGTTTAATACAGGGCATTTACAAAGTCTTACCTTACACATTCATCTCACTTTATTGATTTGATATAATCAGAGACAAATGAAACCAACCCAATAGACAATATCGCATTAATGTCTTAGTTATTCTGAACTTCGATATCAACAGCACTCTGGAAAAACAGTGATTTATAAACTGATATTTGGTTCCAAACATGATCTTATTTATCAGTAAAGATTGGAGTATGAATTCCCCAGAGGATTTATATTACTGACTATAGGACAAAGTTCTGCTAAATGATATTATGGAATTGCCATCACTGGTAACATATTTAAGGATAGGATTTTTACATGTATATAGATTTAGAGAAGATAAAAAAAAAAAAAGGAAAATAAATAGATGATAGAATCCTTACCCATCACAAGACTATATTGTTTTGTCAGGAAAAATTGAGGAATAGTCCTAAAACTGAAAAGTTCCTATGTAGATTTGAAAAGCT
Organism: Harpia harpyja; assembly: GCF_026419915.1. Lineage (NCBI taxonomy): Eukaryota > Metazoa > Chordata > Aves > Accipitriformes > Accipitridae > Harpia > Harpia harpyja. Next base: position 13,657,200 of record NC_068952.1, on the reverse strand, counting down.
GAATCAATCCAAACCTTTACTCAAGTACCACAGAGGACCCATATTCAATTTTGAATGTTACATCTATGTTCTGGCAGTTACATGTGCCAATGAATCACAAATTGACTACTATTCATACTAAATAAAGTAGTATTTTCTTTAATTTAGATGTCCTGAATGAATTGCATCTGAGTTCAATTGGATGCATTGTTATGTTTATACATGGTGGGGCAAAGAAGAAAGAAAAGGATGGCTACTCTTCTCATTGACATTCATTATTTTGTTTTTTAAAATCACATTTGAGTCTCACTTAAGCCAGTCTTTTTCAACTCATGGGCTGTGGATAAAGGGATTCATGGACTACTTTGTAAAAAGTCTGCAGAAGGTAACTGCAAAAAACAACATCAATGGCTCTCCTGAAAATGGGTTCCCGTCCCTCATGCTGAAAAGGACTGACCATGCATCTGGTAAGCATATGCTTATTTTAAGCACATAAGAAACCCACAAATTGGAATGTGGGCACTCCAAAGCTTAAATTTAAGAAAGCATATTTTGCCTGATATTTTGTTAACCTTGTCTTTTGGATGTCAAATGCCCATAGTCAAAGTAATCATTCATGTGAATTTTCACATAACTTTGACTGGTTTTCTCATTCTTCTCCAGGTGCTTTCTATGCATAGTACGTCAATTTATACTGAGGCATCCAAAACTGAACTGTGGTGGAAATGTATCATTCATAGTTTTCTATTAAATCATTATTACAGTGAGATATTACTTCTGTAAAGTATTTCTCTAATCTTCTCTTTGTTAGTTTATTTTGAAAAGACATATTCATTAAGCTGCAATACTCACAATGATTCATACCTGTTTCCTCAGGGAACCATGTTAGATCAAAGTCCATTACAATAATGAGAAGTTTATTATATTTTCTAACACACACTACTTTTCATTAGAGCTGCCAGAATGCTGATAAATGGATGGAAGAATGAATACTTTGGGTGAGTACAAGTATTTCTAGGAGTGTCTAATGGTCCTCTTTAGTTGTTACCAATCCAGAATCATTTGTCAACAAATTGCATGAAATCTCTTTTCCCAAAATAATTTAAATAATAAACAGCAGCCCAACATGTTTTCTTATTGCTCTTTTCATTTAAAATTGGCTATTTACTATGAATTCCAAGCATGCTATATGTTGACAGCATGACTTGCTATTTATTTTATTTCAAAGCTTCTCACAAAAGGTCTTGTCAGAAGCCTTTTGAAATTCCACGTAAATTATGTTCGAAAGATACATTTCAAGTCTTACTTTATGCACTTTTTCAAGGAATTCTTGAAAGATAGAGCAGCACAATTTGCCCTTACAGAAGCTGTGTCAGTTGGTCCTTATCGTATTATGCTTATCTTAATGTGTAATCTAGTCTTGAAGTAGATTCCATTTGAGGTCTTATCTTTCCCAACTAGAGCAGATTAAAGACGAAAGTCTTTGTTCATTGAAGTGCTGTGACTTTCTTGCTCTCAAACCCTTGGAATTCAGAGACAGAGCCCCCCACAAGACCACTGTCTGGCAAAAGGTTTTATGCACTTGCTTAACACTGAGCACAAACAGTCTCACTGCAGTTAGCAGCCCTCTCTCTTGCTTAAAATTACATGTGTGATCAAATACCTTCCAAGCTGTATTGGACAAGTGAAAAACCTGAAACTTGGGTGAAGAAAAACAGCAGAATGCAACTATCTCATGCAATTAGCACTTTTTGCCCTTTTCAATATAGTTTTCATAAATCATATACAACGCTCATTCAGAAGCTTTCTCTTTTAAATACCTATTTCATTAGTTCTACCTTCCTCAAACACAGTTCTGTCATACCTAAGGAACTGCCAAATGTTTCCAAAAGAAGCACATGATGAGAACGTTTCTTGGTGAGAAAAATGAAAAGAAAACATGTGCCTGACTTTTCCAAAGCCTGTTAGGAGTTCTGTCTAAATTTCTGTTTTCCTCACATGTACAGCTTTGAAAAGAACCCTACCCCTAACACCAAACTGACAGAATTAGCCTTTTCGACATTTTTCCAGCGACTAGTGGAAAATATGCCCCCTCTACTCCACCTTCTGCTATATCTCTTACTGTGATGTTGTTTAGTTTCGCCGTGTTAGCATCCAATGCGAGTCATTTTTGCTGCGTGTAACTGGGTCTTTTAGCTGTTGTAAACCCTTTGAAGTTTCCTCTTTCTGCAAAGAGGTCAACGCGGTCTTTCTTTTGCCCTTTCAAAAGGACCTTTCATTCATTCCTGTGTTTGGTCAAGTTGTTGTGGGTTCTGCTCTGGCCTGGCACCGTGAGTCCCCCCTACACAATCAATTGCTGCTTTCGTTGCTACTGCTGTTTGTACTCCTTATTGCTTCTTTCATTTATCTTCGCTGACACACCAAAGGAAAGAGGGGGTTGAAAGGGGAGAATTTGGCTATAAGCTAAATTGATTGCATGTTATATTTCATGGAAGTCTGGCAGGAAGATTTGAGTGATCTCAAGAGTTTCAGGAATATTTTCATTCCTATTGTGCAAATCAATCAAAGCGCAGCTCAGACCGGGCTGTCCGCCCCCCGGCAGCCCATAGCAGAGCTTGCTGCATATTCAACAAAGGTTTGAATAGAACAAAAGTCTCCCAAGTGGACACTGCATTCACTTGATGGGGTCACATATTACCCAACATTTAATAAAACTCACATGAATTTGAAAGGGATTCCCAGATAGATCAATGAGTGGAAAAGTAGTAAATTTAACTGGTAGAAGGGATGCCCTAAAATCAAGGTGATGCTGTTACATGTGGCAGTTACTCTTCTGTTCAGACATTAAGTATAATGGGTGTCTTGGGACTATTAGAATGAATTCTTGCCAAATAAACATATCTACCACTTTCCTGTGATGCTTCCAGCCACCCTGGATCTGTCATGGAGGAATTCATTTAGAGTGGGTTGCTTTTTCCCAAGCCTTCATCCTCAACACCAGCTGACCAGGCTGGTTTGGACCCTCTGCAGCTTTACATGCTTCTCTGTGGCACGAGCATAAACCTGGCAGAGCTAACAGCTTCAGAAATGGTGAGGCTCAAGCAACACCTAAGCAATTGCCCCCCTAAGTGCTCGGGCAGAGATGTCTCCAGCAGATCACGCTCCCGCCCTTTGTGCCAGAGCACTGTCTTAACCTTTCTGAAAAACAGAACAACCGCTGCCGTGCCCCTCTCATCCTGCCTTTTCCTTTTAAGCCCAGGAGATCCCCAGGCTCTGCTGCAAGTTATAGCTACTCTGCTAAGCTAGTCTTCCACCAGGCCATGATAAAAAGGTGATCTTAGTAATCCTGATTGCTGCTAAAGTAACAAACTCTTAAATTCTGGCACAACATGTGAGATTTTAATTTCATGCCTGAAAACAGAGAGTGGGAAATAATGACTCGGCATTCCTTCTTAGCAAATGCATGGCCTTAGGCTATCTGAAGAACATAAGACCATATGATGATGTGTCACTGTTCAAAAATTCAAAAGGAATCCAAAGGAGTGCTTTGTGCTTGTTCCTCCCACCTTATCTGGTTTACCACTAGCTTTGGCAATCACTGTCACAAGTGAGAGCTGAGGGAATGCTGAGTCTGGAGTCATCACTCAGCTAACAAGTTAGTGTTTCTGCAAGATACATGGCAACTTGCTGACTGCCAGCACCTTATTTTGGACACAAGTCAGACTAGAAAGAGGGAATGGATGCAAGAGCTTGCAAAAACCTGTGGCTCTGGGCGGGCCTCCTTTCTGCAAAAAACTTCATGTACCCAGTTTGGGTTTTGAAGGGCAAAGCTTGTAATCCTATTTGCCAGAATCTCTTACATTTGGGGGTCATATTAATCACCCCTCTCTGCAGCATGCCACAAAATATACCATTTGTTTGGAGTGTTTGCTTTTTAGTTACTCATTTTCTCAGTACAAATATATGTCCAATTAACATATTTAGGTACAATTTTAAATCAATATAAATATGGAATATGGGGAACATAAAGATCAGAAGAAAGTCCCTGAAAAGGGACCGATAGGGACATACTTTGAGTATAAGAATTATTTTCATACTGCTTTCTTCTTTGTCTTTAAAGAGCAATCATTTACTTTTAGTAAAATATTCAGGATTAAGTTTTCCAGCTGGCTGCCCAAATCTTTTCCACCAATGCCATGTTTCTGCAGCCAGAAGAGCAATAGTGTACAAAATGTGCCCGTTGTTATGCAGTTACTCTGTAGAGTAATTTCATCTAGACAGTTCAGAAACCCAAATTTTGGCTTTATTGGAAATGCTGAGTTCTTCAGAAGAGTTTAGGGATTGAATCCTGCTAAATATAGGTGACAGTTATTGTCTGGCTGCAATAATCACTTCAAAAATCTCAGCCCGAAAAGCCCATGTGACAGCTATCAGTTCAAGGATCCAGGAGAAAAAAAGTATTCTTGCCGGGACTTTGCAGAGGTGGTCAGAAAACCACAGTTAAGAAACATTGAAAAACAGAACAAAACTTTACCATCTTGGAAAGTGAGTAGTCTGACGCCCAGCCAGTGTACTTCATAAACACTGAACAAAATGACATCTTTGAGCAGCATGTACTTTTCCAATACAAAGCCCACACACCACCACAGGGCAGCCCTGTTTGAAGCCACCCAATCCAGCCCAGCCGTGAGCATTAACACTATAAAAGAAAACACTGTTACCTGGCACACTTCTGCATCCCAGCAAGGATGTTAACAGTTGAATCCATGGATGCTAAGCTAAATGTTGTTACTAACCAAAAGTAAACAATCTGCCTAAAGCGCACAGCTGTTTTCAAGCTCTTGGATCTATAGATAGAAGAATAGGTATATGGGATATACTTTTACTATTAACCGCAGAGTTAATTGTTTGGTTCTCTGCCTGCACCATCAGTTATCAAACCAACTTTGCTGACTAGTACTGAATGAGCTGTTACGTACCAGAGTTCAAAACAGAGGTATGCTGATAAGAAAAAATGTGTGCTTAAAGCTTATCTGCTCTTGAAAAACTTCAGACCATAAGGTAAATACTTTCGCTGTGTCTTAAAAGCAATTTATGAAAGAAATAAGCGAATAAATAGTGAACAAATGATGATTAAAAAAATACTGATATTGCTATCAATGCATTGTAAAATATTTAAACCTGCTTCTGATTATCTTATGTGCTTTCCATTTAGCATGTAACAAACCCTCTTGAGTCTGATTAAATGTAAGCTAAAATTAAATACTTCCTATTTCCACCAAATACTATTCTGATTTGCATTGTTTTGCTCCTTGGTTAGTTTGGTAAAGGAGGTTAGTGGAGAGTTTTAAATCTGTTCTCTCCACCAGCTGGCACAGCCCACCAGGGGCAGGAGCAGGGCGAGGGAGCGCAGGAAGGGGGGAATGGAGGCGGCGGCAGGCGTGGGATGCACACCACATCCTGGAGTGCAAAACCCCGCAGGAAAAATTACCTTCAGCCTCAGGCAGGGCTGCAGCAAGCCCATAAGACTTTGTTTGATGAAATTTGCCTCCTTTCTCAATACATGCAAGTCGATCACATCTCAGTCCACTTAATCAGATACACTTTTAATTTTTGGCTGGAGTCACTGATAAGTGCGTTTGGGTTGGGCTGCTTAGAAGAGATTGGCCAAGAGGCCTCGGATCAATTTGGCTCTGTTTCTGCACTGAATGTGTAAATGAATACATCCGGAAGGAATCATTTCATGTTTACGTTGAAATGTGTTTCCTCAAGTTTTCCAGTAATCCACTTTCTGCAAATATTTGAGCCAGTAAAGTCTGATCACACAAACGTTATGGAAAGCAAACACCAAATAGCTGTGAGCCAAATAAATGAGTTTAAAATCCAGGGAGGACGTGCAGAATTCAATTGGTACCACTATCTATAACTCCTGAGAACAAGAGATCTCAGTTCCTCTTGCTGAATGCGTGCTATCTGGTGTAATTAACTAAGAAGTTGCTGGATCAAGGATTTGAGCCCCAAGCCTGGGATATACTGTAAGGGGTGAGTAGTGAGGAATATTTCTGTCTACTTAAGCCTGGGCTTAGCGTGCAGTGCAACTGTAGTCTCACTGGGCTTTTGCGTGTAGGTGCTGTGCTGAATCTAGAACTGTGCCATTATAAAATATCATTATACAGTCATTTAAATGTGGCTAATCTAAAGTAGGCCTCCTGCATTTGGTGGTTCCTACATTTTCCCTTTCTTTTTTTAAACTTCATCGATTTATTTATTTTCTACTCGAATTCTGGAATGTAATATCAGCTGGAAAACCAGGCATGCACAAAATAGCATTGTGGGGCTTCCAGCCAGGTACAGCACTGCCCTGGGAAACACTGGGGCACTTTGACTTTGCCTGGTATCAGGAGGCACTCAGCACCTAGCATGACTGGCCAGTGTAAATGAATGCTGGCGGGAGACTGATACACTGGGATTAAAGGTGATATATAATTGGTCCATATGACTTTTGTTGATAATAATTGCAGGTAACTGGCTGCATTCTGCTAATCCAAATGACTGTCACTGTGCGCTGAGGGCATATGTTATCTGCAAAGGTTTCATATTTCATTTCAAACAAGCAGTTATCCATTAATAAACCAGAAAGCAATTACATTAACATGCTCTCTGCCAAGATGGCCTAGCAACACACGTGCAGAGCTTTTTTGCCAGTGCTTCCCCGCTGAGCAGCACTGCCCCTGTGCCTCCCCTCTGCAGCACAGCCAGGCACAGGAGGGCTCCCAGGGAATGATAGAAACGCCCGAGTAATTCACTGCGGGAAAATGCAACAAGTAAATGCTTGAACTGTGTTGTCCAGTGAAAAGGAAACAAGACCATCTTGTGGTGGGAGAAGGGGCATGAAAAGATGTTAATCGCATGAGCAGTAATCTCTTTGGCTGTTCAGTGTGCCACACTTGGGCTTTGTTTGCCTTGACTTATCTGGCTTACTTATCCCAATCTGTGTGATCATGGAGGTGGTGGAGGGCCTCTTTAAGTGTGCACGAGACCAGCTACTGGAGAAGGGCAATGAAACATTAAGGAGGAAAGGTGGTATCATAAAAAAAAAGCAACCTTCAAGGCCACCTATCTAGACAAAAGGGCTCAGACAGGCAATAAAAGCAGAAAATCATTGAGACAGCAATGAATTATGAAGGCTATTAAAACCCACAACTGAATTTACAGAATCAACTTCCCCTGATGTATTATAAAAATGCTTTTCCCCAGGAACTGGAGATACCAGAATTTGTACTGCAGATTAATTACAGCTTTATTTAGCAGAACCGGGGAGGGGGAGTTCAGCTTGGTCAAAATAGTGTGGATATTAATAGGGTTAAACTTTCCAAATCTCAAATACTGCCAGGAAATCATTAACGTTACATTTAACAATTTTAGGTACTTCTGGTTTTGAACTCCAATTTTATTATTTATGGAATCTTGATTGCAGAAAAAACATACCAAGCACTTGTATTTAGATTCTGTTTACAAAGGAGCCCTGTGTTCTCCCTGTAACTTGCATAAGAACAGAAAAGTAGATTATGTGGTTTCTTAATAGTTCTTCACAAAGAGGCTTCTGTTTCTGACAAATGGTTTATGCAAATGTATTCTCTGTGCTGCTTCAAGCAGTACTCATGGAAAAATGACATTTTGCAATAGGGAACAATGAATATTCAATGCATCGTTTCTTAGGTAAGCTAATGGACAGCTTGTATTCCATGGCCGCTGCCATTCTCTAATTTTGAAATTTTGACAGAGGGCAGAGAAGTACCAACCAGCAGTGGGAGCTGAAAAGCACTGGCTTTCAGCCCTTCCAACAGTATTCCAAGAAAGGCAATTTGGGACTTTAAATTGCAGACTAGAGGAAAATTTTCAGTTTCTGCAATCTCAACTAAAGGGCTGTTTTACAAAGGGCAGTAGGGATAAAAAAATCTAGATGCATCCTTGAAGTCATGGCTACTGCTGGACTGTGGAAGGGCAAGAGGGTGAAGGCTTCACAAAAGCCTCCCACAGATATTAATCCCTGGTGTGAATGGCACAAAAAAGAGGCAATTTGGAATGTACAGGCTGTATCTTACAGGCCTTATTCATACAAGCAGGCACGCTGAAGTCAATGGCTTTGTTTGTATTGGGCTAGGACTTGCCTGAGAGCAAAGGCTGCATGAGGAGCCCTCATTTTGCAGTCCAGTTCAGAAAGGATGGGTTGGCAGTGGGAATTTGACCTTTTCATGACAAAACCGACTTAAGCCATCCATTCACATACAACTGCTATATATAAATGATAGTGTTAATTTGATAGAGAGCAAGAAACAAAAAGGAGTAAGAAAGACAAGTTAAAGTAGCTATAAAGTAAATGTTTTAAGCCTCCTTTGCCTCTCATGCACCTCACATGACAGCAGTAAGCTTTTTGAGTTGAGTCCCATGAGTGAACATAACAGTTTAGGGAAAATAGTCAGGCTTCACTGTCTCCTCCTCTCTCCTCTGCACTCCTGCATTTTTTCGCAAACATTTTTCTGGTTTGGAGATAGGACGCAAGTTGTTCTCAAGAGTAAGGGAATCTCAGCTTGTCTAATTCCTTAGCCATTTGTATTTTGTACTTAGTAGTCTTCTACAGTTACCAGAAAGCTGGGTAACTGTATCTTTGAAACTTAGACACTTGGAGGTAAAGAATTGTTCATAAAATCTTCATGCAGATTGAAGAGAGGATCAGATCTCTTATGTTCATTTACAGCAAAGATATTCAGTGTATGAAGCAGAGTAATTAATACCTTTGATTGCTGAGCTTTTCAAGTTTGTCACATTAAGTGCAATTGGAGATTGAAAAACAATTTCATGCATTTAAATGTCTGATAGTAAGTACATTTGATTAACAGGTGACCTCAAAAGAGACATTTTGGACATGCTTTAAAACTTGCATTCCAAACTGTGAATTTAACAGCAATGTTGTGAAAAAATAGACACATTAGATATTTTATTTCCACACAGTCATATGAAGTAAATAGCCCAAATTCAGTGTTCAGTTACCTCACCATGATTCCTGAATTAGTTCAACCTATATAATCCATTCATTCAACAAGGTAATTGTGGACCAGAACTCAGCAACTGAGATTGGAGATCCTGCACTACAGGATCAGATAGCACTGGATCTGCCTCTGTTGTTTTTACAAACTATGTCCAGAAAAATCAGAAACTTATTGCTTAGTCCAGATCTATATAACAGTAATATACGTCAAAAAGATTTCAGTATTGCACTTTTTTTAGTTCCATCAGCAGAGGTGCTTTAAGAAACTTTCCTAACTAACTGTTCAACAGGTGAGTAATAAAAAATTCCAATCTACACGTAGCAATATCGTCCACTGCTAGAGGTGGTGATCTTCAAGGTATAATCTTCACGGATGGTGAAAAGCCCTACCTCCTTTGTGGAGGCTGAGGTTTTGCTAAATAGATGTTTTTAACGGCCTTATGTGGGCTGTATCTGCTAATATCAAGATTCTAAGCTGAGCATTGTTTCCAACTTCCCTTGGACTGCATTTCTGGCTGATGAACAAACAAATATTGAAAGTAATTCACAGAGGAAAAAATTACTGAAAATACCAAAGATATGTTCCATTTGTAGATTTAATTAAGATATCATGTCAATAGAAAAGCACTCTGTCACAGAATAACGATTTCCTGCTGTTGTATATGCATCAAGCCAAAGCTGAGGAGTCTGTTTTCAAAGTAGGAGATACTGGTCCTGCCACAGCTGCCAAGACAAGTGATATGACACTCTTGTAGATAATGACTGGAGTTGGTTTGATAATTTAACCTTGTGGAAATCCTGAACTGCTGCTTGACAGAGAGGAGGAGAGTGTCAGAAGAAAGGTCATGTCTGTACTTACTGTTTCCCTCGGGGTCAGTTGCTGGCCACTGTCAGGCATCGCAGCCAGGGTGACTGGCTTTTTGGTCAGACCCATCAGGGTCATTTTGGAGAGATGAAAGTTGCCTGGGTGACAGACTCTCAGTGTCACCACAGCTTTGGATACCTATCTTCACATGATTCTTTGAAAGCCAACAGGACCTTTCCAAACGTAATTGCTGCTTAGTGTGGGGGAAGGTGCCGGAGTTTGTCTTGTCTCATCTGCCCATTTGCTTACCTGGCACCATTCAGGAGAAGTCCAATTTACCTCTAAACGTAGTTCGTGTGGTGCAGCTGGGGCGTTCTCACAGTGTAAAACTATGGCCAAGAAGCTGCACAGCTCACTGTGTCACAGCTGGGAAAAAGGAGATTAGAGAGGACAGAGTAGGTGGAGAACTCATGATAGCTCCCGGGGGGGACGATGGTCCTCTGAGACCTGTACAGAGCCTAAACAGGTAAGGAAAGCCTTTTGCAACATGTATCTAGGGCCAGAGTGAAGGAGAGATTTGGGTTGCCAAATCCAGTCCCAATTACTCTTTCCCTCACCGGTGCATTCAGCTCATGCTATGCACAGCAGAGGCTTTAGACCAGCTAACTTATTTTTAGAAAGTAAAAGGCCAGCTAGGTTATTTTCAGCAATTAAAAATGAGTTGTTATTTTGACGTGCAGTTTCCAGGGACTATTCCCTTCTGATGAATGAATAAAGGTATGTAGGCTTCTTAAACACTAAATGGTAAGATGTCCTCAGTTTGCCCAAATTATTGCATGTCAAGTTGCAGCTAAAAAGACAGTATTCTCATCTCTCCATCAGGCTACTTCATTTGTTATAAATAAAACCTCGATGCAGACAAAGCCAGAAAACACTATGTCCCAATAACTTTCCCCAGACAGGCACAGATAGGTGCTGTTATGTTTGCAAATCACGTTTCTGACACTGAGCCTAATGTGAAGAGAAAATGCCTTTTTTAAGTTTTCTTGACCAGAATCAACACCAAGACTGTAACAGAAATTGGAGTGTAAACTCAGGCTCCTATTATTGTAACCTCAAAGTTTCTCTCAAATTCCTTCTTGGAAGTCATGCTTGCCCTACTTGGAAAGATACTAAAATACTTCTTACATAACTGCTCAGGAAAAGCTGTACATGGGGAATAAAGTACTGAGCTGGCATTAACTTCATTTTACTCTAGTGTTCTGCAATATGACATATTTTACATCAGTTCCACTGCATCAGGTTCTTCTGTCTATCAACTTAAAGAGAAAAGTTTGACATTAAATTTATTTCTTGGATAATACACTAGATGCTTCTGAAGTCTACACTGAAGCATGAAGTGATAGTGTCTGTTGAAGCCATCAGTTCTTATTGACAAGTCTGGTTAAATTATCAGGTTGTATGTAATTTTATTTGAGTGTAGGAAAATGAAGGTTATAGCCAAGAGCTTGGTGGGGTTTTCTTTCCTGAGATGATGATTTATTCATTTTGGCTTCAATAGCTACGGTGTCAGGCGTATTTTATATTTTTCCAACTTTGACACTTCAAACATTTGATTTCCCTTTGCAACTTCCAACCTAAAACATGTTTCCCATTATATATATATTCAAGTGACTGCCTTGCACACACTGACTCATGAGGCTGGTTTTTATTTTCACAAAATATATAACCCTATTTGAATAAAATACAGATGGTGCCCAATACATTAAACACAGCAAATTTGCCATTCCCTCCTTCATCCCCTCTATGTTCCGTTCCCCAGATTTTCTGTGGCTATATGAAATCTTATCAGCCTCAACAGCTCTAAGAGGACATGGAAACAGAAATTTGATGCCATTCGTGTACGCTTTGCTACAATAAATAATGTGCAGTTTCTTAATTATTAGTATTTTTCCATAGGATTCTGCGTTTGGAGCTCTGCTTTAAAGTGAGCTGCATGCCCCTTGGAAAGTACTGAACAGCCAGCTTCACGTGGTCCTGTGGTAGAGTTTGAATTAAGGGCAATCAACATGGAATATGGCACCAAATAACTTTCCTTCCAAGGTGACAGCTGGAGCAGATTCAGCGGCCTCTTACATTGCCAAACAATTTTGGAAGGAAAAAAAAGGCAATATACTAATAGTATAGTAAATTAACAGAGTAAATTAGTAAAAACTGCTGAAATTAGTTGAAGAAAAATTGTTCTGGGTTTGCTATGAAAACATAAGTATAAAACATAGTATACACATGCATAAAATTTACTTGGAATGCACAAGATCTAGGTTTTCTAATAAGATTCTATCAGCATCACTAGATGGCATTGGAGGGTGCTTTATCTCATCATGGGAAAAAGGTAGCTTTTGTCAGTAGTCCACAGTAATTTTTATTAGGAATACTAGTAGTTAAGGAATTTATTCCAAGCAAGCTGAAGGCATGTTCTATGCAACTTTGGTGAGGGACTTGCAATATGAAGCAAGAACCAAGGCTGGCTGAGCTGTCACTGCATTGCTGCAATTTCCTTTGTCACACACAAGGAGTCCACCGTCTCTGAGCTAGACCTGGAAGACTGAAATTCGGACAAAAATAAATTCCAGAGGGTACCGAAGAAACTGAGAACTGATATTACATGGGCTGGTGACTTCAGAGAGCTAAGAGTTAATCTGTTCCTGAGATTTAGGGTGGAATTTTTGGTGCTGCATATTTGTTTTTCCCCCACAGTAAATTATACAAATATTATTATATAAATGGTATCTCTGTTTTTCTTATACCTTTTTTACTATATAGTTCTCATGTCCCTTTCCTATTACTTTCAGAATGAGATATGTTTGCCATCCTGTGATATTTTTTTCACCATCAACATCCATTTTGGAATTACTGCTAATTTTAGTCACCTACTCTTGTCCATTGATTGTTACTGCAAAGAAGCCACACAGAATCGGTTGCACCACAGCTACGGTGGTTTCTGAATTGCAAGATTATTATTACACTTACAGAGTTCTCTTTTATTCATACTCTTTAGCAGTTGGTAAAAAGAAGCAAAGAGGAGTTTGTTCCCATATGAACACATGATTCTGGGAACTTGGTCTTTAAGATATGGACTGTATATCAGAATAATTACAGGTCATGGAACATATGTTGTAACATAAGGCAGCAAAATGGTGATTTCTTTTCATATCTGCCACCTTGACCCACAGTCTAAGTCATTAAACTTTTCAATTCTCCAGGTAGACTGTACAGAGTCTGTTCGCAAATTCATTGCCTATTCGACAAAATGAGCATTATTTTTTGCCTCTGTAATATTCGCTCTGCTAAGACCTGCCTTTTATCAAAATTCTATAATGAATCAGAAATCAGAGCCATATACAGATTAAAACTTGACATTTAATTGAAGTGTTTCCATTCTTCAGGCTTTAGGTTTGTTACTCTTAGGACTAAAGGACAGGATGGTAAAACATGTAGAAATAGTAGCATTCGTGCTGATCAACAGCTTGTGTCCAAGAATGAGGCAATACCTGCTAGTAAGTCATATAAGGTTTTTAATAGGTCATGAACTCGCACAAAGCCAATGTCTTGTATAAAACATTAAGTACACCCACTTCTAAAAGTGCTACTGTACCCCTGGTCACCTATTTGTCTGACTGGCTGCTCTGCATTCCTTCTAGTGTATTTATAGAAAGCTGCACTTCATAAATACCAATTTGTACCATTATCTTCATACATGCCAGGTACTTGTAATATTGAAAACTGGAAATTGTTCTTAGGGCATACTTGAAGTTAGCAGAAAGATGATAAATAAGAATGGCATTATACCTGTTAAACAGTGAGTGTAAATGTGTAGAACTCTTATTCCTTTCCTGAAATTATTTATTAAATAGTATGTCTTTAATTTGCTGTGTCTTGCTAAAGCTTCCATCTTAAAGTAAGGTAACTCTTCATGGTGTCATTTTTTAAGTCTCACAGGAACCTACACACGTGCTCACACACACACATGTGTGTGTATATATGGGAAAATCAGTGTATTTTTCCTCACTTACATGGTCCAAACATTTAGGTCCAAGAGGCAGGTTTTATTAAGTTCCTACTCCATAGATACTTTAAAATCTAACAGTCCGATTCTGTTTTCTGTGAACATAAATCAAGGATTAACTGAATTACACTGGTAAAATCAAGCCAAGATCAGATTCCGGCTTTATCATTCCAAGAAGCCAAGTTTAGTCTTCCTTCTCAGCCTCACAGTGATTTGCTGAAAAACTGTGGTTAGCGGGGATTTTTTGTTTAAAAGCCGCAATTTCTAATAAATATGTTGTTTGCCCTCTGGCTTGACATCAAAGACAGTTTCATAATGAGGGTGGCTCCTACTGAATTATATTTCCCCTCAGTTTGCATGGGGAAGTGGGGCACCTATTACACACAGGCAATTGTTGACTGCATGCAACTACAAAGGGAGGATATAAAACAGTTTGTTTCCTTCACATTTTTAAAATACAGCTCTTAAAAGCATCCATGTCAACTTGAAAAAAATCACTTGTACTTACTTGCAAGAAGCTTACTTGTTAGAGTTAAGATGCCAAGGTCAATGTCTGTGCCAAAGAAAGGATATGGACCCCACGTGGCCTGGGAGCTCTCAGAGGCAGTCAGCCTGAACCAGCCCGATGTGTCTCACTCCTGCTTAAAACTCAGAGAGAGAAAAAGATATGTTTTCTTAAAAAAAGAAGGATCACATCTCAAGAAACATTAAGCAGAGTGTGATTGTAAAGTCTTTATATACTGCCTGCTTTTCACAAATCTTCCTCTTCTTCTTTGAGCCCCATTTTCTTCTTTCTGCAGTTGACTGATGAAAACTTCAGTTAAGCCTCTTCAACGCGAATCTGTTTGACTTCTTTCAACAGTGTTTCACATCTTGACCAAAAGGTTAGGGATATGTTTTCCTGGAAAAACTTGTGAACAGTCTTGCCACTCCATTTTTCTTCCCCCCCCCCCCCCCCCCCAGTAGTAGGTTTTAGTTAGTCTTCACAGAATTTACTGCTAGAGAATACAAGATAAGACTCTTCCTACTAAAGTTTGAATATCCTTGTATTCATGTATTTCTTCCTGACAGGCGACATAACATGATCTCTGGATCTTCACTATCATCTTCCATATGCTTTGAATTACAAGTCCTCTAAATCATTTGCTTAATCTGAATTATTATCAACAAGTGTGTCTTTTTTGCTTTAAATAGCAACTGTGCATGAAGGCGTGGGGCCTTATAAACGTTAATAGGGTCAGCACCAGTAGAAGTGGAGTAACAGTATATATTTTGCCTCTCTCCAATTTTCCTTGTAAAGCATGCCTCCTGCATGTCCCCAGGTGTCTGTTACAGCAGGCTGTGGGAGAGCAGCCGTGCAGGGCAGTCCCACGGGGAGCTGCTGGGGCTCTGCTCTCCATAACCATAGTAGCAGAAGGAGCCTACGTGGGTAGCTATGTTTTTCAGGATGCTTCTCTGTGACTGACTGATTAGTCACTAAGTCTACTCCTTTGCTCACCTGGTATGGACACAAGGCTGCATTGACTTATCGTGAGCTGTGGTACAAGTTGATAAGGTGGATTTCAGAGGCAGGGACAAGGTCTTCAGTGTGCACCTACCATGGGCAGGTCCTGCTCCATGACAGTGGTCCCCAGCAGTTACCACACTACATACAGTAACTGGCAATAGGAAGACCTGCTTTCACTCCAAGCTGCTGTCCTCCCTGCACCGCACTCTGCCATCCTTCTCACAAATCTTACAGGAAACTTGGTGGTCATGGCTGGCAGAAGTACTAAGCAAAATGCCTCAGTGAAGCAGGGAGAGGCAGGGCAAAGCACGTTAGAAATAGTTGTACTTACACTAAACTCCTTTATCTCATGTCAGAAGAATATTTTTCTCAGAGTCTTCACCAGTGTCTCACTGCCCATCCAATGTCCTTCACTCTCTATAACAAACTTAGCTGAGCACCTCAGCTGGCAACAGGGCCCACTTGTTTTCAGGCTTTCTCTCAGGGTGATGATTGCTCATGGTGATATCACTAATTTCACCACAGGTTTCTCTTAGGTGTGATGCAACTTGTAACAACCCGTTTCTGGAGCAGAACACATGAGACCTCAGCTTTCCACTTAAAAAGATGCATTGAAGCTGGGGAGAGGCCTTTGAAAAATGACCAGAGACAAAACAGTAGGCTCAGACCAAGATACAGAAAAATAGAACACATTTTTATTTTGGTCTAAGCAAAGACCAAAGCTCTCAGCGTGTCTCCACTACGACCCTGAGGATGTCAGCCCAGAGGTGATGCTGAGCAGTGACCGCTTCACTGCCTGGAGCCTGCTCCCAGTGGTGGGGCTAGTGTCACCCCTTCACTAGTGTCACCCCTTCAGCAAACCATCACGGAGACAGTGGGCAGCTCCTGGAGGTGCTCTGAGCCACAGCCCCACCAGGGCAACGTGGCGCTGGACTGGACTGAACGCTCAGCACAGCCCCTCGCAGAGCTGCAGCACCCACTGCTTCACGTGGCTCTCACTTCTCCAGATGAACTCAACATCCTGTTTAGCACTTCATTTTGTGCACAGCCAATTGGTTTTTCACTGAGGAAATAAGCTCTCCGTGTTCAGTGTGACACGTACATAAATACATATACACATACACACACGTGCATGTACGCACACAGACATCAGTCCTTTAAAGTCCTGTGGGTGTCTTCTTTCATATTTCTACCTTGTGGCTTGACAAAGCCAGGAAATGTAAAAAGCAGTCAAAATGTTAGGGGGAAAAACAGATAGAAATGCCTTTTCCACAGAAAACGTGGAGCAGCTCCCAGGCTGACTGGCCCAGACCTGCCAGCTCACTTTGTGCCTTGCTTCCTCCTCCTCCTCCTCTGTGGCTTCTCAGGGGTTTCCATGCCACAAGCGCCAGTCAGGCACTTTGCTGAATCAGACCCACTGCTGCCAAAGACACTTTCTCCCCATAAATTCAGACTTTTACCAGTGCTTATTACAGCTATTAAATTCACTTATTGTAGTATCACGCCTCTCCTATTAAGATTTTAATCAGCATTTCCACTGGAAAGCCTTATTCTCAAAGAGTTATAAAACTGCCTGTATAAAGTTGATTACTGCTGAAATTTAGAATCCAGCTTCTTGGCTTACGGCTAGGTTTCTTTCTTGCTTACTTGATTTCTGTTTGCAAAAGCTGATGTAAATTGGTTTGGCAAGTTTGTTTAATTCCAGGGATAAACAATTCCTGACTTGAGAGGCATTTTTTTCTGGTCTGTGGAAAGTGATGGAATGAAATTATCCTAAGTTACCTGACTACGATATTAAAGAATTACCCCGGATATCTTTTTTTTTTTTCTGTTAAATGTTGATATTTTTTACCTAGGAATGCGACTAAAGAATTTAACCATTCACATTGTTTTTAAGCACTGAGTATTTTTGGAACGGTGTACAGTGCTTAATGGGAAGGCAATCACAGAAGGTTAAAGACTTTCAAAATACACACCAGCACCTCAGTGCCAACAACCCATATCACTTCAATGAACTGGGCAGTATGTGTTGGCATGATTTATGTAGCAATTTTAAAAGAATCTGTAGTATTTGTTTATTACCAGAGCATGACTGATGGGTTCCTAAGTGCACGGCGACACAATCAGCTGAGCTATTACTGCTGGGAGTTTGATAATTTGTGAGTTACAGCCGTTACAGCATGTCATTTCAGTCACTTGCCAGAAGTCGTTAGGGTATCAGTGACCTCAGAGAAACCACGGTGAGACGAGACCCGCTGCCGATGGTGTCACTGTCAGACCACCTCTCCTGCATGGTCACACTGCTGCCTGGCTGCCTTGGCTCTCCTACTCTCCTTCCCTGACCCTCCTTGGTAAAGAAAATACACCATTTAGCCCAAGGAACAACTCCTTCAGGTTCTGCTCTCATCCTCACCCCTTCCAAATGTTAAAAGACTGGTACGAGTGTGACTCAAGCCACAGGGTAGGAAAGGCTGCTCAAGTGTTGTCTTCTGACAGTCACTCGCTTCGTGACAGGCAACCACGTAGACAAAGCCACCACGTACCCTGGAAATACACCTTTCACTGGGAGCCACTGGAACAACCTCAGTTCCTTCCTGGAAAAAATAGCCCAGGCTTAAGTTTACATACAATACATTATGTCTAAGTCTTCACTGGATTTAGGCATTTATTTGCAACACAAACAAATCAAGTATGAAAGAAATTGTATTTATCTTTTATTTTTCTATTTTTTTTACAAAAATAAACAATATGAGAAACAAAAGCACGTTTATTTTCCTGACTGTACAAACTACAAAACAGTATGACATTGGTCACTTTAGCACTTACTTTATTGCTTTCACTGAAAGCAAATTCTCTAGACACACCATGCCTGTAAAACGCATTTTATATAGAATTAAGGCTAGCATTCATTTGACATTATTAAGGTCATTTACTTCTTTCACTCTAAGAATTAGCAAGCAGTGCCTTAGAAAACCAAGGATTTGATGATAAAAAATACGAATAACTGCAAGATAGTCATTAAACTAGTACTGTTCCACCAGCCGGATTGCTTTGCTAGTCTGTCAAAGATGTGGCTTCCTGAACAATTCAAACTTAATTCAACAAAAGTCTTAAGCACAGGCTTAACTGTAAGCATATGCTTAGGCCTATCCCTATTCAGCAAAGCACTGGGCACTTGGTTAAGTCCTACCCTTTCAGTGGGACTATTCATAAGTTTATGTGATTCGCTAGACCTACAAAATGGCTCTTTTAAATTAAAAATGAAACTTTATGATAACATTGGAAGCAAAAATGAAAATTAGCTACAGTCTTGCAATTCTAAACATAACCAATTCCTTCCTTTTGACAAATATGCCAGCATTGCATATCTGATAGCTTTAACACAAATGCTGATTGTCTTCAGTAACGTTTGCTGTTCAGCTTACAAACTGATATGCTTCAGTTACTGTGTTGTGATTGTACGTGCCCAAATAAATATCAGCGCGGAGGATACAGACTTTGCACAGAAATGATCAACTTTCATCCCTGTACACACACATACAGGTCAGAAACGTTTTGCTAACCTTGGTTAGAAAAGCCAGAGCTGCCAGCTGATTTATAATGAAAATTATAACCTAACAGTGTATCGTATCTTGTATTTTGCTTTGTTTTTTGAAAAAAAAATCACATTTTCAAAATGTTGTTTTATTGCACATTCATCCTGGGCATGCAGGTTATTTCTTTAAAGTTTTGTTTAGCACTCTATAGATTAGAATGAGTAATAGTGCAATTATCTCTCTGGCCAGAGCCGCCTTCTACCTAACAGCTGCCTATATTTATACACAAACAGCTCTTGTCACTCACACATCAGAGTGAGCCACTTTAGGTGTCAGTCAGTCACCTTCACATATGTTATCTTGTCAGGATCAGGCATGATATGATTTGAGGCCATCTTGAAGAAGACAAGCTGCCGACCTGCACCGAATAGGAAAAGGGGAGGCGGGAGGAGGAAGCGGGGAAGGGAAAAAAAAAAAATTAGAAGTGATGAACAAAAGGTTGCCTATCTTAAAATACTGACATTTCATATTCTTCTTCAACCTATGCATTCTTCAGGAAACCCAAGACTGAACTCTCTCTTAACTTCAACTGGTATAAACCTGAAATGCTTTCATCTAAAATGACACCAAATCTCCCCTGGTTTCAGTATGTTTACTTTTATCTAATTATGGCCAAGATAGAGCTGTCCACAGCTAATACGGTAAATGAAGGAAAGGTCTGAAGATTTTAATACAAATTTCACATGATCTTTAAAAAAGTATTTAAAGACTCTCCCACTGATCAAAACAGGCTTGAGTTCAGGGCTTAAATGAAGGGCGTTGATTTGACTGTACAGGAGCAGAATCATCTTTGCGTGCTTGAATCTTTGCAAAACTGATCAGTGCAATGTATGTTAAACACGACTTTCTCTGAAATAGCTCTTGCTGATCACTTTGTAGCTCTGGGTTTTAAACAAGCTGGAACAAGGTTTCTACTCCTCAAGCAAAAAGCACCAGCAAGTGATAACAGCCTGGGTTAGTATAAGGCACCTGCCAGATATACATCCGAGGCCAGTGGGGGCTGCGTTTGGTGAGGTTTCACTCACTGGTATTTGTGGGAGCCGCAGCACAGTTCTTGTGTCTCCCCATGCTTAATGACCTGGCATCTTGTTCACAGCCCTGCCTCTCGATGAGTACCTGCCGTCCCACGGACCCGCACTGTCATTGCCTTTCCTTGCAGCAGGGGCCACAGAGATACTTGCCACATCTGTCCAGCCTCTGCCTTCCCTCTCTCTAAACTTCAGAAAATCAAATGCTATTTACTCCCAGCTGCCTCTCTAGGGGGCTCCCATAACACTATTTTCTTAAAAAGTAGCACATGGCAAATGGGATGCATCAACTACTGAGCAAATTTCCATGCTGCAGGTTTCAGGGACTCAAGTGCTCATGCCTCAGGAACACCAAGGTAAAGGGAATGCTAAATAGGACTAGAAATATTGCTACTATGTCTCATTTGCTTTTAATATTGTAACCTGAGACAGGAGCTGCTCCAAACTTCCTATGAATTTCCCTGTGCCATAATTACTTCTTTAGTATATTAATTAACTTCAATAGTCTGACTATAGACAGTCTGACATGATGACCTAGTAGTCATTGGTTAGCCACAGGCAAGGTTAATATAAATTAGTTTTTTCTAGGTTCCATGGAAGTCTCTGTTTGTACCTCCCAGAAGCACAAAAAATGCAGAAAGCCATAGCAGTACACTACCTAAGATACTCTGAAACGTATGAACTATCTAAAGTTTCTATTTGCTAGTGACGCTTTCGGAGCTGGGGACCCGCTAGGCACCTATATAGGCCTGGCCGTGGTGTGTATTTATGTTGCTCAACTAAACACAACTAAAGCACCCAACTGCACCAGGGCAGATTTTGACTTAAGGTTAAGATATGAGATTGCAGATGTACAGACAGAATGCTGAGCCTCCGAGCCTAAATAACTTGCCACACAAAAGTCTGTGGCAGAGCAAGGACTTCAATCAGCTTTCCCAAGGTGTGGCTAGCACCAGCCACCCTTCCTCTCAAAGACAGGAGCAGGGGAGCTGACCTGGCCCTAGCAGAAAAAGGCAGTCGCAGGCAGGGAAACAGCCCGGTGCATGTGGAGACAAGACACAGCGGTCACGGGATGGGACAGGCCTCCTGTCCACAACCAGCCTTCACGGAAGAAAAACTCACCCTGACTTCGGTGGGGGCTTTGTCTCGGCGGTAGGTTACGAAAGAACACGGATATGGTCCACTGCACCTCACAGGCATAACCACGTCTGTCTTCTTGACCCTTCAAGGGGTGCAGTGTGCCCAGGGGAATGGGGCCAGCCGCGGGGACATGCGGCTTTCCTGGGCATGCAGGGAAGGGGCGCGGGGTTGGGAGCCGGCTGCAGCATTCAGCTCTTTGAACCCCACAGCCACTCTGGAGCTGCAGCTACCAGAGATTTTTAGCAGAGACTTGCAACATTTTTGTTTCTCAGATTGCTCTGGAGCGAGTTGCTTGAAACAGGCACAAGTATGGTGCAGAAGCAGCACGCCAGGGCCAATTCTATACTTGATGTCAATCAGCACCGACTGCCTGCCTTCAGGGGAACCACATTGGGATTGCCAGGCCCACAGACCTTTTGGAAAATGTATTTCTCTTTTCAACAAGTGTATTCTGTTAGACAAGAAAATGAGTTGCGGTAGCAAATGGGATTTTCCCCTGGAAGTTCTACTCCTGCTACTTCTACTTCTGCCTGGTTTTAAACCCTCCCTTCTCACTGTTCTTTAGCCAAAGCCCTACTGCCAGAAGCACAATGCTCCCACCAGCGGCAGGGCATCTCTGACACCAGCTAGGCACACAGAAGAACCTGTTTGGTTTTGTTGCAAACTGCAACAACCATAGGGATTGGAAAGATTTATTTAAATCCAGATGTTGGACCATGTCCTGCACATTTAACTGCGGAAAGAGGTCACAGGCTTTTGTTGTGGTTTCTGCTGCTGTGTTTTAAAACAAAATTTCAGACCTCGCGGTTTGGAGACCTATGGTCCATGTGCCGTAGCACTCTGGTGCCAGCTCCCCTGAGTCCGTCTGCAGGTTTCTGCTCCCCTGACAGCTGGCAAAGAGAAGCCCCACCAAAACCGAAACTGCCTCAGCTGGAGCTTCAGAAACTATCCCACTTCTAGCTGCTGCTGGTGGCTCCCACAGCTCAGCACAGCATGCTCCCTAAACTGTATTAAAACACTTCTGTTCAGCCAGAACACGTGACTCAGCTGCTGCTTCTGCTCCGCAGCATCCGCAACCTACCTGTCCAAGTTGTCTGGTTAGTTAGGACGAAAGCTTTGCACTGGGAGTAGCTGTCACAGATCTCAATGGCTTCATTGACATCAAACACAGAGAGGAGGCAGCCCTTATGATGGTAAGATGGCCAGCATCTGTAGTTCTCATCAGGAATAAAAGCTTCAGGCACCCGTCTGTACTCTGCAAATAACCAAAGCAAAGCAATCATTTTCAAAGCTCCAGCAAACTGCTTGTTTTTAACAGGCAAGGTTTATTATAACAGCTTAGGAGCAGGATATATGATGGAAAAGGTGACGGGCTAGACTGTACCAGCCCTGGTTTACTCCCAAATGTGTTTATAGCTCTGCACCTTACTTTCCTTTTCCTTTCCTCCTTTCTTCTTCTCACCTTTTTCTCCAGAAAGCGTCTGTAAATAAACAGTCTGTGCACAAAACCCTTTCCCCTTCCTCACTGCACACGCGAGGCTTTGGTTTTATGAGGAGTTTTACAGGAAGAATGTCCCATTGAATAAACAGCATCCACTTGAATGAACTGACTCACTGTCCTACTTCTTAACAGTGAGCAGGATTGTCAGGGTGAGACCCGACCAGGCGTTCCCAGCCCTCCCTCTCCCTCAGAAGAGCATGCTATTTTCCTCCAGCTCCTTTAGAGAAGGAAGAAAAGACAGGCTTTTAATTAAGCAAACTTTTTTTGCTTGCTCAGATTAGCACAAAAGGGGAGTTTCTTGATGGGCCTCCGAAGAGAAGGAAAAAAAAGTAGCGGGAGCATGTCAGCGTGGTCCTCACCCAGCGCCTCCGCGCTGCCCTGCCGATTACTCCTCTCCCTTGGCTGCCGTTCAGTCTCACTAGCCTTTATGAGCTGCCTCTTGTTCTCTGTTCACAGCTCCTCTCACTTTCCCAGCCGCTGACAGGGGTTCCTCTAATGAATGCATCAGCAAATTCAGCTAATCATTTATAAACATTTCTGTTTAGCGTCCAGATGCACAAATTGATGGTTCACTCCTGTCTCCCCCCGCTACATCCTATTCAAAAAAATAAATAACATTCTATATTTCTTCTAATTGTATCTATCATGGAAACCAGAGCTGCCGGCCCTGACTCACAGCCTGTTCTTAAGTCACTTTGGTTCAGGCATTTTCTGCCTGACATTGCAGATTCAGCCTGTTAATATTTCAGACAGCACATAGTACGAACACCACCGAGTCAAAGGCGAGTGTGTCTACTACTCTAAACTGCCAGTATTTCAACTGGGAAAAGAAGTATACATCCACAAGTGCTCGTTCACACCACACAGTCTGAAATAGTGGGAAACAAATGCAGTAAATGCATTCTATTTTAAGCCTGGCTCAGTAAAAGTATCATAAGAAACATTCCCAAACAACAAGCAAAATCAGAGCTGATCATGTCCCACTTAAATCAAAGGCAAAAAAGTTTTCATTAATTTAGAAAAAGCAGACTCACGCAGATGAAGAAAGAAAAACCCAAATAAAAATGCAATTTTACATTACAAATGGTCATGTCTCCATAAAAAATACATATGTATTTATTCTGAAGAAAAGTCACAGCATAAATCAAACTGCTACTAGCTGGATAGGTAAAGTCCCTTTTTTTTAAATTTCTCTATCAACTGTACAGTGTAACAACAATTGAATGTAACTGAATAATATTCTCTTATCTCTGTATGGTCACTGCTGAGTATTGATTTGTACCTCACAGCCAAGGTCAGTAAAGTGATACGTGCAAATGAAATGCAAAACAATCAATTCATTATTGTCAGCACCACACACAACTATCTGTATCAGCATGCATGCCATGTTGACTGGATATAAAATGTGACTATTCACAACTTTTCTTTGCACGGTTACAGAAGTGCCACCTAACACTGCACTGCGCCAAACCTCACGCCACAGAGGACGTTCACAGAATGATGGCACTTGCTGCAGCAGAAGAAGATGAAGCATCTGCCTGATTCTCTGCGTCAGCAGGGAGCGTGCACCAGCACTTCCCGAGGGTGTTCTCAGAGCCTGCCAGGCTCCACACCGGGGCTGGGAGAGAACTGCAGCATCCCTCGGCAAGCCATCAGGGCACTAACCAGAGCAGCCCCATGTCACATCATGTATTTTTCTCCATGCAAGGCAGAAGCCCATCTGGAAGATGCTTATTTTGAATTATCATTAAATTTTTAAACTCTTCTGCGCACAGATATGCCTCTTAATATGCCTATAGCACTTTCTTTCTTCTCAACACTGTTCCCGGTACAGCTGTCAGGGGTTAGGCTCTCAACTGACGTAAACAGATTTCAAAAGAGCAGCAGTGATTTACATGACCTGAGGCTCTGTCAGAAGTAGGAGATAAAGTTCTCTCATTCCATTGACTTTTTCAAGGTGACCGAGCCTGGTAAATCATTTGGGCAGCTTGGACACATTAATCAACAGAGTTGGGCCAGCAATAACTGTGATGGTGATGGCAAGCTCCTGGATTGCAGGTGCAAGAGAGGATGCAAACGCCCATGCCGGTACCTAGGGCGGTCTCACCATGCAGCAGAGCCCTGTGGCTGTTCCTACTCTCCTTGCTGCTCCCTGCCAGTTCCTACACGAGGGAAGCCACCACCATCTGCATGACCCATGGGAACAGGGCAGCGTAACAGGTACACAGCAGTGTGACCCACATGCAAAGAGCATTTTCCTTGGTTGGGAGATCATCGAGCACCCGACAGGTGAAAATACAGCCACCAGAGTCTAAGTGAAAGCACAGAGTCACACAGCCTCCACAAAGGCAGCTTCTGGCAGCTCCCCCGAACTGGCACAGACCGCTGAATGCCTGCAGTTTGGGGATCTGAGCCTGCTGCCTACGCTGCCTGCGGGGACAGGAGTGGGATGCAGCGAGGGGGAAAGGCAGGAATGCAGCCCCTCTCCCCGCTTGCATGGCAGGCAGCAGGGGCGGCTGGCTGCCTGGGAGCACCTTCCCCCAGGAGCATCCCAATGGGAAGGCAGCCACAAGGAGCAGAGAGCGGGACGTGCGATGGCCCCGCACCCTGGCTCACGCTCCCAAACCAGCCCGGCACTCCCGCCACCCTGGGAAGCCAACACGGGATCTCCTCTTCCAACTATTACAGTCAGAACTGATCAGAAAGTCATTGCAACACCAACCAAGCGCTGGTCTGAGGAAACCGCACTTCTCTCCAAAACTCACTTTATCTCGAGCAGAGCAAGGTACCTGCCTTCTCCGTTTGCACGGCAAAGGCAAATATCCCTGGAATCTCTTATTTACACAGCAACAAATTAGGGAGCTGACCCCTTAGCCCTTATTTGTACGAGTTGTGAAGAAATGCACTCCTCACATGAACTAGAAGGACACTCCTGAAGGATGCCCCTCCACTGAGATGTGCTCCGGCAACGACATTAGCCCCAGCCCACAGGAGAGCTGGGCTTCCCCTACACCTTTAAATGATCATCTTGATCACTACAGTGCGGTTACTTCCTCAATTAAGCAATACTCCACTGGTTTAAAGACAGCTCCAGCTCAGGTTTTTGTCCTGCCAAGACCTGAAACTTGCTTAAATGGAGTCCGTGGAATTTGAAGGCTCACGGCAGTAAATCACATCATAAAAAGGTCAAAGTTCTGGTCGATTTCCAGACTAATGGTGTTTAAAACCAATAAATACTTGCCTAATACTACAAATGCAGCCATAAATTTACACTTTTGCATACATACACGTAGCTTGACACAGAGTACATAAAGTCTATCAAGGTAATGGCAAGGAACAGGTCAGAGAAATGCAAGATGTTCCTACCGGTATCACAACTGAAAAAGAATCCTTTTCTCCATCTACTGGTTTTGTGAGGGTTGAAGCAAATAAATGCAATGCAGTAAGCCTGATCTTGATGTCACTTACAACAGATTTACTCCAGCTTAACATACAGGAGCTGACTCCCTGTTGTATTGGCTTTGTGTGGCAAGGTTTTGGTAGCGGGGGGGTTACAGGGGTGGCTTCTGTAAGAAGCTGCTGGAAGCTTCCCCTGTGTTCGAGAGAGCCCATACCAGCCGGCTCTAAGACGGACCCGCCGCCGGCCAAGGCCGAGCCAATCAGCGATAGTGGTAACGCCTCTGTGATAACATTTTTAAGAAGGAAAAAAAGCCGGAGAGAGGAGTGAGAACATGTAAGAGAAACAACTCTGCGGACACCAAGGTCAGTGAAGGAGGAGGGGGAGGAGATGCTCCAGGCGCCGGAAGGTCTTCCGTGGGGAAGACCATGGTGAGGCAGGCTGTCCCCCTGCAGCCCATGGAGGTCCACGGTGGAGCAGATATCCACCTGCAGCCCGTGGAGGACCCTATGCCAGAGCAGGTGGGTTCCCGAAGGAAGCTGTGACCCCGTGGGAACCCCGCGGTGGAGCAGGCTCCTGGCAGGACCTGCGGATCTGTGGAGAGAGGAGCCCATGCTGGAGCAGGTTTTCTGGCAGGACTTGTGACCCCGTGGGGGGCCCACGCTGGAGCAGCCTGTGCCTGAAGGACTGCACACCGTGGAAAGGACCCATGCTGGAGCAGTTCGTGAAGAACTGCAGCCCGTGGGAAGGACCCACGTTGGAGAAGTTCATGGAGGACTGTCTCCTGTGGGTGGGACCCCACACTAGAGCAGGGGAAGAGTGTGATGAGTCCTCCCCCTGAGGAGGATGAAGCGGCAGAAAATAACATGTGATGAACTGACCGTAAACCCCATCCCCGTCCCTGTGTGCCGCTGGGGGGGTTGGTAGAGAATCCGGGAGTGAAGTTGTGCCCGGGA
Organism: Harpia harpyja; assembly: GCF_026419915.1. Classification (NCBI taxonomy): domain Eukaryota; kingdom Metazoa; phylum Chordata; class Aves; order Accipitriformes; family Accipitridae; genus Harpia; species Harpia harpyja. The sequence goes on along the minus strand of NC_068952.1, from coordinate 13,630,176 downwards.
AGAAGGGAGGGGTGGAGGGAAGGTGTTCTGAGTTTTGGTTTTATTTCTCATTACACTGCTCCGGTTGATTTGTAATAAATTGAGTTAATTTTCCCCAAACTGAGTCTGTTTTGCCCGTGACAGTAATTGGTGAGAGATCTCTCCTGTCCTTATCTCGACCCACAAGCTTTTTGTTATATTTTGTCTCCCCTGTCCAGGTGAGAAGGAGGGGGAGTGGTAGAACGGCTCTAGTGGGCACCTGGCGTCCAGCCAGGGTTAACCCATCACACCTGCTCACAGTTATACAAATAAATCCTACTAGGAAACATTTTTCCTGCCCTGTAAACATTATGAAACTTCAACATATCTTGCTATGCTGAATCTGGGACATCCTCAAAAGTTTTGTTTTGTCATATTTTTAATAGTTTTAAAATATTTTTACAAGTTTGCTCTGGTCAATCAAAACACGCTGTTTTGATCACACCAAAATCTCAGAAAGTTTGTTACAGCACTAGCCAGTCCCCATGACAGCCACAGTGATATTCAAACCAAGCACCTTCTCATGACAGGTGAGAGGCATCTTTAAAAGCAATCTGCAGCATCACTGACAGTGCAACAGCTATAAAAGAAAGTCAATGCTTTAAAATCTTATTCTAAATTTTTTCCATCAAAAGTCACCTGCATTGTCCCAAAGCCGACTACAATCTATAAACACACTCATTTTCACTGTACTAGACTGAATCACATAAATAACTCCACAAGTATATAATAAACTATGTGAAACCGCCTGTGGTTTCCCCCTTTTAGCTTGTTTGAATCACCCTAAATCTGACTTTAATCAGTCCTAATGAACGTTTATTTCAGCCACAGCAGCCAGATTGCATTTTTACTACCAACTACAGCTACTCGTTGGAAATTTGCCCAGTTCTCTTTTCTAGTTATCACCTGCCAATACACCATGGGTCAATGACACAGATGCAGTAACGTTCATCCTTGAGAGAGAAATCATGTTGCTCCTTTTCCTCCCTCCTCTTTTCCTCCACTCTCAAGAGGAACACTGGCAGTCGACTCTGGATTTGCTTTTAATTGCTTTGCTTACAAGTAAGCAGAAAGAGCCTGATCTTGCCAATCTCAGCAAAAAGTGGTATTGAGCAGTGTTTTGCTCTACAAACAGTCCCCACCGACTCCCAGGGAGCTTATGGAGAACAGAATCAGATCCTAAATAGACAATAATACACTTATGTTTTTAGTACGCTTCATTTTATGCTGAAATTTTCCTCATGCTTCAATACCTCACATTTAAACATGCTTCTGACAACAAGCCTTGCAAAAGCCGTACGCACAGTTATGCTAAGGAAAACTATTTTTTGGTATGTCTGAGAAAATGACATGCTAGGCATATCCTGCCTGTCTCTGCTTTCAATCATTTCTGATGAATCCCAACTGTTTGGAAGGACAGACAGGCCTGGCAGGACACGGGTTTGCCGTCAGACCGGGAGATAGCCCTGCTTCTCTGGTGAGTATTTCCATCCTTTGGCTGTTTCCCGCATGCAGGCTGGAAGCGAAGTAAGGCTTGCCTCTTTTTATATGCTTCCATTGTGCTTACAGTAGAGCCATATTTAAATCGGTATGCAGGCTGTCACCGAAACACAAATAAATAAGAAGAACAACATGTTCCCTTACATTTTATTCCCATTAGCATGACACAGCTGCAGTGGTTTTCCTGCCTCGTGCCCCACGTCCCAGGGCCGCTCACCGGGCTGCGGAGCTGCTCTGCACCCACGGCCACCTCTGCGGTGCACACCGATTTACTGAAAGCAACCAGCCCAAACTAGTGCCACAGGTGCTTGTAAGCTGCATCTGGCCCACTCGCTCACAAAAACAATGATGCTGGTGATGGACGAGCCCAAAGGTGTATAGGCTCACGTTGGGGGGTATTTAAGCTTAAAGACAGATGCCTACAGGATTTGTAAGAGACACTCGGTGACTTCTTTAGTGTTCTTCAAAGGAGCTGAGGACCGAACCCATCAGCAGAAAGCGTTTTGCTGTATGCTGCCAAGTTGGACCTGGAGAAGTTTAGCAACAGCAGAACACGTTGCTCAGTGAATAGGGCATATGGCTTGCACGACGGTGGAGATACGTGTGAGCAACAACCAACCGGTCACTATACAGCCCCACTGTATTTCCGGTGCCGTATGGCTGCAAAGCAACCTGCTCCTGTATTCCTCTGTGGGCTGGGATCGCCCGGCTGCTGATGCGAAAGCCCTCTGTGCAAGGCAGGGTGGAGAGGGAGACTTTCTGCCCATGCTTGCAGCCCTGTGCATCTTTCCCCCTCAGCTGGCCACAAAGCAATCTTGACGTCCCTGGGAAAGAAACACCAAACGCACAAGTGCCAGAGAACGCAGGAATCTGAGCTGCAAGGACTGGGCTGCAGTACGCTCCCAGCTGAGCCTTCAAGTGCCTTCAGCAGCATACTTTTAGCCTTAGCATTGTGGCCTGCCGTAGAACATACAAACTGCCTCAAACAATATTCCAGCAACCTTGCAAAATTTCTCTTTCGCATATACACATGTGCACAAACACCACCCGCCCCCCTCCCTGATTTCACTAATTCTTGGGTGGATTTACAATTTCCTAAGCAGGTTGCTATAGCGACCCTGCAGAATATTTTTTTCAAAACACTGTTGTACTGTAAATGTTTACATACAGCATAATCCTGCCAAACTGTCTTAAGACAAAGGAAAACACAAAGTGTCTTTGCTTTATGTCCAGCCTTCCAGCTTTTTTAGCATTGAGAATGTACTTTCAACTAACAACAGCAGCTAATTATGCCTTTCTGTGGGCTTGCACACCCTCAGGCCTAATAATGGGTCATCTATTAGCTTTAATGAATAACAAAGTTATTTGATTTACTAGTGTTAGCTGATTTCACACATTTCTGAGTAAATTCTGAGTTAACTGAAGGGCTGAGGCTTAGCTCAAGGGCCAGACACCCAGTTGGTACAAATCAGTCACTTGACTGAAGTAATAAAAATGTTGACACTGGGGCAGGACTTTACTGATGAACATCAGTAGATTTTTTTATAGCCTTCTTAATATGGATAATTAATGGAATGACTTAATCATTTTTAGATAACCTATGTCAGAAGAAATACATGGTTCCTGTTTTATTTCACATTCTTCTGGTTTCCAGCAAGAGAGACCAACAGTCAATGGAATATAAAACTATTTGTTCATAGTGTTGTTTTAAACACTGTAATGTTGCTATATCAACATTAACAGTAGTGTGATTTATGATTACAGAACACATACATAGCTATTGAATGTCTCCCACGCCTCCACTCTGTTTCTAAGATACTAAAGCAAAGTCCAGAGCATAATATAATTTACAGCACTATAAAATCTTTTACAACTGAAGCACAGTGAAAGCTTAATATCCAAGATCTTCTGTAATATGACTATGTCATCTTGTTAAACTTCATTTATGGGGACACTAGGGTTGACAAGAACTTTCTTCACGTCACTTCCCTACTGATTATCAATATCACCTTTCTCACTTCATGGTGTTCACAGGAGGAGGTCTGCCTTTCGAAAACATAGGTTCAGATAGATAACACACTGTTTCCTCAAAGTTTATGTTTTAGTTACGGTCTTAGATCACTTGCTGAAGATCATGATCTCTTCTTTCCTAGTACAAATTTACAATGCTCTATGCAAGACAATGGGTAATTCAAAGCATTTAGACCTAAGACATATTCTGAAGACTGTTACCTGAACCTTCTGTGATTTCTTTTCCCAAAAAAAGCAAACAAAACAAAATCTTGCAATTCTTGGATCTGAATTCTCCACTAGTTCTGCTTTTAGGATTTCAAAATAGATGACACACCAGAAAGGCCTTATTTTGTCACAACCCTTTAGATGCCAGAGGAGACTGGCATTGTTAATTCTTGACATTTCTACTGTTTGAGAGAGCAAAAATCCTGGGAGCCAAGTCACCTTGTGAGATTTCCATCATCTGGAGCAAAATCGATGTGAACTTGCACCTGCCTGATCTTGGCATACCAGTGTACGAATGCAAGGCTCTGATTAACTCCAATCTGGCCTGAGAACCAAACCATCATCTCTAGTTTTATCTTAACCTACCACTGGGTTGGAAAACACTCTCCATGAACTTTCATTATGCTGTAGAGCAAGGCAGAAAATGTTTAAAAAAATCCCACAACGTTAAACATATTTTTTCTTTGCTTCCAAAGAGTAACACAGTGTCCTCCTAGACCCCAAACAGGGCCAAAGCAGGACCTCAGCTGACAGCTTGGGAAAGCACCGCAGTTGTCCCTTTTTGCACTCATCTTTCCCTCCACCACCCACTAGGAGTTACACAAATTATTCGATCTGCTCAGTTGTTCAGCCCCGGTTTCAGCGGTCGGGAGGCCAGCTCAGCTGGGCATATCCTGCTAGCGGAAGAGGTTGATAACTTGGACACCGGTCTCTTCCAGCACCACTGACACCCTCTCCTACAACTTCACTGTACCACGGGAGAATTTCTCATTCCATAATCTCTGGATAATTTCTAATTAATAACTTCTAATTCCATAATCTCTGGACTGACAATATCAAAAACTAATTCTAGCATGGTATTACCAGTCAAATACCAGTTGAGGAAGGAATATGTTCAGAATAAAAGTGATATGAACGGGTAGGTAGGTGTATTTTCACCCTCACAATATGACTTCTTCATACTTTTCTGGCAAGGAAAGGGAGCCTTAAAATAGAAATAAATTACAACCCCTTTTCTGTTTGGTTAAAGTAGCCTTAGAACAAACAAGAAACAGGCCTGCACATCTTAAAGGCATGGCAGCTAAGTCTGGAAATACATCTCATCTAAGTGTAATTTCCACTAAGATATCTGATTTCTCAGGCTTGCCATTGGTTGAGAACATTTTCCTATCAAGGACTTCAACATTACACTCATGGTCTTTAACGTAGACTGGCCGAATATGTTACACAAAGCATCTATGGATTTTCAACATCTTTACTTACGTTGTAGAGTGCCTAAGTCTATGAGCAGTGTCCTACAAATAAAAAGGGCTCCTTGCACAGAAGGGTGTTACTAACCATGAATACGGGTAGCAGATTCTGCGTTATATTATCCAGGGCTCTATGGAATTAAACTAACACAAAAATGTGTAATTATTACAGTAGCCAAATATACATGGAGCTCTGCTCCATATTAGTAGAAACCTGCACTGTTACATTTACCACCGCTGTCCTAAGCTTCTCTCCCTGAGATTCTTTATAAACATGACAGCCCTCTAAAATGCAAAACGTCATCTTGTCCTGATACGGCAGTTAAATCTGGAATCAACCAGCATCACAGAAAAACTTCAGCCCTCCTGGCACTTCTTCAACAAAGGACGTGTTTGTACTATTGATTGTACTGCTGAAAATAATTTTGCTGTGTTGACAGGCATCACTCAGCACAGATTGTGATGAAAAGCTGAAAATTAGAAAGTTAAATGAACACCTGCAACAATTTTCCTGCCAATTTTACAACAAAATAAATATTGAGTTATTCTGATAAGTGGGTCAAATTCATCCCTGGTGTCATGGCCCTTTAAGGTTAACAGCGCTACGACAGGAATGAATTTGGCTCCTGTGTCTTTCACAGAGCAAATGCTTCACTGAACTTTTCAAACCCCCTGTGCCAACATTCATCTTCATTTAGAACCCATCTTTCCCTCTTTACTGAGATTTTGCAGCAAAGCCATAATTTTCTTATCAACTTGCAGTCAATTATGTTGACAGTTTGACATGAATATTGTACGTACACAAAAATAATTTGCAAAACAGCTTTTTCAATTGTTAAGACTTAAAGTCATTTCCATCATACATAATCTTCTTTGACATGTATAATTCCACAAGCTATCCTTCCAGGAAGAATATGCAACCCTTCGTATCACAGCAGCTTGAATAGCATTCTACCTACTTGTGATGCCGCAAGATACTATTATGCAGCTTTGTTTTCATCCTGTCCTTTTCTTTTCTTTTTTATTCTATTGCTAGCCGAAGCTGAGGGACACATTATTCTTCTCTTGCAAAGCAAGCAAAAATTTTATTCTTCCAATCTAGAAGTGCTTACATTGCAAGAAATTCCTGTAAGTCCCAGGAAATCCATGGAGGGTTACGGCATCTTGATTAGATTGCCCCTGACTCGTGTTCGGGCAGGTTCTGATACTCCAACAGCAGAGAAGTGTGTGGATGTGATGAAACACATTTTCCACAAATCTGCTATGGAGAGCAATGCTCCATCGGATTTCCTTATCCCCATTACAGCCTGCTCACACCTATGAATGTCCAGCTACGTCATTTAGTGAGAAGGGCTTCAGAAGGCACCCAGGAAGCAAAAAGCAGACAACAGATTATCATGTGTATGTTTTCAAGGGCCATCGAGCCCCATTTTCTGCACATTTGCCCTTTCAAACCTCAAAATAAAGGCAAAGTCTGATTTTAACTTTTGAGAAAGACCACTTTACCAGCTTTCGGCATCCGGGTCGTGTTCTGTAGGTACTCTCCACTCTTATACAGATTCAAAACTCTCTCTAGCTGAGCAGCTGTCTCATCTATTCCCCAATGAAGTTCTCCTTTAAAAGCACAGAAAAAGAATGAGTTAGATGAGGAGCAACCTGCGTAGGACAAAATGCGGTCACATTCGAAGAAAGCCCTAAGCATCAGAGCCCAGCAGTGCCCTGCTCTATGGCGGCCTTGTGATGTGGACATGAAATCCCTGAGTTACTAAAAATTGGGTTTCATACCTGACATGAGCCAGGCATGTCAAAGGCTGGCTCGTCCAGCTGGGAGCCCCAGGCCTGTGGGCAGAAAACACTGCAGTGAGCTTCCCACAAGGGACTAACTTCAGCCAATCCAGGGAACTCCAAAGGCTTTGCTTGTTAATTAGCTATAGCCCAGCATCATTAACTTCCCCGTTGAATGCACACAGTACAAGGTACAAAAGCCCTAGAACAATGCACCGAAAACCCTCAAATCAGATTTACAGGCACACGCAACTACTCTTGTCCCAAAGGCACTACCTTGGTAATGAGTAAAGATCTAGGGTAATGTCACTTGCCTCTGGCTTCTGAGGTGTAAAAGCACCACTGGTACCATTGGCAATGGGGAAGTATCCTGGTTTTATCATTAAAATTCCCCTTGCCAGAGACAGGGGTTCCTCCAGATCCCGCAAGTAACTGCGTCCTCATGCAGCCCACCCCAGTGCTGAAGTGTCAGGAGGAAGTAAATTCCCCTGTGAAGCCTAGATAAAATCTCAAAATGGATTTCTCTGGTATATGGGGCCATTCTTGCCTTCTCTGTATGGGGGAAATTTTACCCTGGATAGAAGAACAATCTGGTTCTGTTGCAGTGAACATAAAAGCAGCATCTGCCCCATCCCAAACATGATAGTCACATTAAAAAAGGAAATATTTGGCATTACCATGTTTATTCCAATTACCTGTTGCATTGACTATCTTATCCAGTAATGGCCTCAGTGAGGATGGAGCACTGTGTGGAAGAAGATATGTAAAAAAAAACCTGCAATGGAAAAGTAAGCCATATTGAAAAATTTAAAAAAAGAGTTTACAAATGTCTGGTAACTACTGAACAACATAAGGAATAAAATTCCTATTGCTTATAAGCCACTGACCTATTCAGGAAATATAATCATATTCTATAGTCAAATAAATATAGAGCTAAGACTATTCACACAGCTGTCTGGCATACCTAGACCACGCTGTTATACACAAGGCTGCCTTGTAACTCTGTGTAAATGTTCCATTAATACAGAAATTTGCTGTGAAGCCCCCTGGATTGTGACTATTGGCAAAGCTGTCTGTACTTTAACAAAGTAAAAGGATGCCATCAACCCCAGAAGTCTTGGGGTTTTTTTCAAACTTTGAAAGTGCATAAATCGAATTTCTGCTCATTTCAAATAACTGAATATTATTTTCTTTTCTACAGTTTTCTTAGACTTTCAAATGAATTGCCAGGAGAAAGCCGCCTTCTATTGTTTTAAAGCCACTGTAATTCAGAATGTTTTCTCTGTTCTCATAATTTATCTAAATTCAAGATGAATTCATGTAGCTATCATTGATGGATGTATATTCTCCATTTTAACATTTTTAATTACAAAAGAAAAAACAGTATGCCTTTACCATCACTCAAAATACACTTAATTTTCACATTGTTCCTTTAAATTCTATTACTCTGCCAATATTACTACCTATTGCAAACTCAGTGTCATAGCAACCTAAGATGGAGACAGACAGTTCAAGATCTGACAATATAAACAGTACTATCAGACATAAATACTAGGTAATGAGCAGAAAAGGACACAATTGGGAAATTGCCCTGCTTTACCTCTAACCTGCAAAGCAAAGTACAATGCTTTTTCATATACAGAGACCACATGGTCAGAAACCTCCAGGGACTCCTGCTCAGGAGGGAGACTAGCAGACGTCTCACATAAGCACAAATTAAAAAATTAAGTTACTGATAGCGAAAATTGATCACAGACTCAGGTATTATTGAGCTGACATATTCTACTTACACAATGAATATTTCTTTGAGATCGTAACTCCCTTTTTCATCCCTTACAAAAATAGTATTTATGAATTTCCCAAGCAGGATTATCCCCAGGTAGGTATTCTTAGCGATGAGTATGAAACAGCCAGTATAAATACATACAGAAATCGAAGAGGCAGCATAACATTTGTAATGAATAATTTGTCTGGTAAACTTCACCTCACTTTTTTTGCTTAGAGATTAGCAATCTAGATCCATAAGGCAGAGTCCGACGGAATGTAAATTGCAAAAATTCAGTGCCTGTCTTTTACTTTGCTAAATGCTGGATGAATGCGAGTCACGGAGGTTCTTGTTCTTCTGTGGCTATAGAAATATACAACTTGTTCTAATGCAAACACCCACGTGTGAAATTCTGACGTGTAGAGACACTGGTGCCTGCACAACTTAATTGCAGGAACATTTATTATTCATCGATCGCAGGGCCAGTGGCATCCTTTGTGATCTGCGTAATGCAGATTGTCAGATCCTTTTGCATTTGTTCCTACAGCCTTTTTTTTCCTGTCTTTTTTCTTTTTGAGAACTATCTGATCTTAAGAACCATCAATGACGGAGAATTAATCTCAGCCATTGGTTAATAGTTCAAAATATTAATTCATTATCCTTACTTTTAAAACTGTCCAGTGCTTTGAAAATTGTTCCTCCAAACATTTGGAGGAAAACCCATAGAGACACATTTGTGACAGAAGGTAACCATCTGAAAGTCACGATGGGCCAGTCCTTGCATAGTAGAATTTTTTCCAAAATGTTCTCTCCTTTAATTATTTACCTCATAAAGAAACCAGCTAGATAGGCTAATTACACTTTCAAGGCTAGTGCCTGCTATATTTTGAAATTATAAGGGGTTTGTGCATTGTTTGACATATTGCTGCTTTTGACTTCTACCTAACAGCACCAGCAACCCTTTACTGAGGGCAATCTCTAACCCTACAGCAACAGAGTGCGTCCGTGAAAATACGAAATTTAGTAGCCTACCCCTAACGAAGTGAGGATTTAGCCTTCCAAGACAACTGTACAGAGTTTGTTGCTAAAGCCCTAGCACGGGTGGTCGCAGCCTACTATAGCATGAATCTGCTGTTGAACAAAAACTCACTGTCTCTATCGAATTAAGCAAAAGCAGGGGCTGAAAGCACTGGGGCACTGTGCGTGTGCTACAGACTGGGCACTGTGCGTGTGCTACAGACTGGTGCGCGGTTCAAAGGCAATACTAAGAACTGTAATAGAAAAAGACCACTTCCTTCAGCGAGACCAGCAACCTGCCGCAAGCCCACCACACCGCAGACATATCCCCACTTACAACTGAGATGGATGGGTGCCTATTAAAGGTTTCTTAGCCAGACCAGTAAAATGGTCTTAACCAAAAGCTAGCAAGCTAAGCAAGATCTTTAAGCCAAGCAAATGGAAATGGAAAATTTTGGAGGACACACTAAAAACTGCACTGCACAACTGCAGAGGGCTGTCATGTGGTGCAGCCCATTTCAGTGTGGTCAGCTAATGCAACACACATGCTGGTGAGCACCCTGGGACCAAAGCAGAAGACTCTCTTTGGAGCAGCCTCTCCTCGCTGTGGTCTGGCAGGCAGTGAACGGCACGATACTTGAAAGGGAAGTCTAAGAAATAAGCACACCATTATGGCATTGCTTTGAGATCCTCCATCCTCCTATCTGGATTGGACAAGGCGGCTGCCTGCCCCAGCACCGTCCATCAGCCGGAGCAGCAGCAGGAGCATGGCACTGAGCATCGGCTACGGGCTCCCCAGAAAGCAGCGACACAGCTCCCCCAGCATCCCGCACAGCCCTCCAAGGGAAGCGATGGCTGACGGGGGAGAGCCAAGACCACAAACACAAAGCCATCGCCCAGAAGGACTCCGCTGTAAATTCAGAGAAGCCCTTAAAATCAAATTTGGAAGACAGACGGGACCTACGCGACCCCCATTGCGGGCACGGCGCTGCCACGGAGCGGGAGCAGCACCGGGAGCAAGTCCCTCAGCGTCTGCCTGTGCAGAGAAGGGGGCTGCGGGCAGAGGCGAGAGGGGCAAAAGGGACCACCCCTTGCTTTCAAAGGTTTGGGATTATGCCCCAGTTTGTCAGCAACTGAGAGTCTCGGTGGCCCCGCAGCTGCACCGGTGCCTGTTATAACCCTACCATGGCAGGCTCTGGTGAGGCAGGGAGCATCGAGCCAGAGCGCAGGATGAGAGCCCAGCATCTCTCTCTGAAGACAGCTCTTTGCTCAGCTGGTGGTGAAAAACGTGTCACGACCCCTCTTAACTGACACCGAAGAAGAGCTGCCTGAATCACCTCACCACAGAGCTAATGGGCCCCCAACTCCACAGGCACCTCTGTTTCACTCCTGTGAAAATCTCTACTTGTGTGAAGAATTCAGTGGGATTAAGCCAATGTAAAATTAGACCGAGTGGTGAATCACACTCAAAGTATGCAAAACAATTCCAAAGTTACAAATACTATGCATTTTCACAAATGAAACAATTATTCATGGCTTCACTTACTCTTGGGTAACGGTTCTGAGACAATACGTACTTGTTGATGTGAATAACTATAAAGGATGCTGGAGACTTTTTGCCTGCTTTCAATTCTCTTTTACCTTATCCGATCACGCACCTGTAGGCGTTGTAGAGATTCCTCTTTTCATTCATACTCTGACACCGTCCCTCAACCGAACAGGGCAGGGTGAAGTTCCTCGCAGGGAATTCCATGAAGCAGTCGCTGTTACTGGTGCAAGAGCTCTCCTCAATGCTGGCATCATCCAGATCCGTCACCTTCAGTTCCCCATCCACGATCACAAACTGCCGAGGGCGAAAATCCAGTAACGTCACAGAGCCAAGAGGAGAGTGAGCCAAATAATGCAGAAGCCGAACTAAGCTGAGACATATCTGAAATGCAAAAAACGTAGGTACCTTGCGTTATTTTCTCAGTACAAAGTATATAAATTAAACCACTTTAGCTGAAGATATATTCATAAATATATGACTTAATATAAGTGTTTTAACTTATTCTCAAAACTGAATCTTACAACTAAGGTATTTTTCATAGGATTAACATAATTGATTGTAAAACCCGTAGAGACTTGAAACAAAAATAAGCTTCTTTACCAGTGCTTTCCCACACTATTCTTGAAGCAGGGCTTATTGTTGCTATTCTTACTTTTAAGAGGAATAAAAGCATTAACTTTTAATAACACATTATGCACAGGCCTTGACCACGCAGCCTGATTCTGCTCTTTTACAAACTCCAGGTCTGGATGTTTTGGCCGGATGACTCTGCACCCACACCTGGAGCTCCAACTCCAGACAGGGTCTGTATTGCCTCCATACTGATCCTGCCTTTTGACTGCTTTTATAATTTTTTTTCCACTGGTTCCTCTCATGTTTGCCTTTTTCCAGGGGAAAAGGAAGCAAATTCCCAGAAAGAGGAACTCCACAGCTCCTCCGTAACTCTTTATTGTGCCTCAAGGTGAGTATGTCCACCTACCTTGGTAGGTCTACCTCGGTGGACCCTCATGTGCCACTTTGAGGCTGATGCTGCACTTTTCAGTTGCAGGTTAAAAATCTGAGTAACTATTACTAGACAGCAAACTCAACGAACGTTGAACTCAGCCCCCTTACCAAAGGACTGGTTTCAATTCCCGCATTCCTTTAGAGTCCAATATGTAATATATTAATGTAAATGTAGCATTAATATGAACACAGTTAAATACTGGAATTTTTATTCTACATATTAAATTAATAACAGGTCTCATTCAGTCTAGCAAGCTTATAATTGTTTATACATAATCTTTGTTTTCTGTTAAAATTCACTGTTAAGGCCACGTGCATTGAAGTAGTCAAATCCAAATTCAGTCTTGGGGCATAAATGGTATACTCAGGGGAGCACCTAAATGCACCCTTCATAAGAAAGCTGAGCATGTCTGAAGTTATCCCGCACAGACCCTTCTCCTGTGGGACATTAGGACTGCCTTAACACTTCTATAATCATTTCCCTGCTTGACAAGACCAGAACATTTTTAACCTACTTACAGGATACCACAGTTCACATGGAGATACCTGTAGGTGTAGATGAACACAGGCCTGGTTATGGGACGCTGGACTTGACCACCCTCTCCTTCCTCTGGAAGGACACAGGATTCATGTATGTACCATCCTGCAACATGCTGTATACAAAAGGCACATCCAGCCCTAACTAACCTATAATACACATATCTTCAATTGCCAATGAACCCAGAATTTAGCTTGAATACAAACACAGGTTGTCATCTGAAATTATTGCCTTTTTTCAAATGCCAAAAAGCCCCTGCTCCTGCACTGGGAACCTCTGTGACCAGCCCCGATGGGCTGCTGCCCTGTGTACCCGCTGCCAGGCTGGGACAGCAAATGCCCCCATACAACAAGCTTTAAGCACACAGATGAAGGTTTTGCTCAGTACCACACACCTCTGCTGAGCGCAGAGGTGCTGATCTTGGGAGAAGCTAACTGCCGAGTCCTTCAACAGAAGGAAATTATTATCCGTAGAAATAAGGTCAAATATTTACACAGCCATTTTCGGGACTGGGCCACAAACAAGTCTCACGTATCAAGAAGACGTGATTTTAATTCCTCCTTCTTCTCTGCCTTAGTTGTGTCCTAGACAAGCTAATGAGCCTGATGTTATCTAAGACTTCATTAGAGCAGTCATAGGAATATTTCATCTATAATTCCACCTCTGTGAATCAGCTCAGCACCTTCATCTAATTCTCCTTCATCTCCCTTTGCAATTGCTCACTCAGAAAATCCACGCTGGCAGGAAACTTCCCTGTTTATTACCCATAATCTAACATATCTCTTGGTCATTTACTTTATACGTAGTTGCCGTCACAGTCTGTTATTTGCATTCCCTGGATGAGACGAGCCGAAGACAGGTCCTGTACTTCAGGAGCCGTGACGAGTACCTCTACTGCTTATTAAGACCATACTTCTTTCAGGAAAAGGGAGCTGAAGTTTAGCGGAGGGAAAACACTTGCTCCATCTGTATTAGTAAAATAAACTCTGCCCGGGAACATTCCTGGGCACAGAAACTTAATCCCACATGCACACTTGCTAGCACGGTCTCTGGCCTGGGTTTGACAGGACCAAGGCCGTTCTCCCGCACAGTCCCCAGACGTGACCCAGAAGGCAGCACGGCCCAGGGACCATTTCTGACCAGCATCCTGCGTGCAGCCACCCGGCCTTCGGAGTGCAAGAATGCGATAGTACAGACGTGGGCTGCACCTTGCTGGTCCGCCTCCAAGATCAGTCAGGCACACTTTTAGTTTTCTGGTACAGATGTAGCCATGCAATCCAAAGTGGTTTAGATGAAGACTGCTGCTGCCTTGCAACGTCTTAAGGAGTTAACCTCAGCCGACAGCACATCCCAATATACACGGAGCGAGACAGCGCTGTCTTGATCAAAGCATTGCTGCAGTCTGGCTTCATTTTGGACAAATTAAGTGTGACCTTCATGCTCCTGGTAAACTGCCAATGTGGTGGACAACCTGGCTTTGAGATCTGTGTACGTTTATTTCAATATTCCCCCAGTAAAAGACAAACAGAGCAGGAAGCAGTAGAAAACAATTCTAAAACCAACCTATGATAAGGATCAGGAGAGAAATATAACATCCTTCTATTGTTTAAATCCCAGTTGCAGAGCACAACGCTCAACACCAAAAATCCTGGGCCTCGAGCTTTAACAAGTAAGCAATGTTTGAAGATATCATGTAAAAATCATATAACCAGCTACAATTAGAAAACATCAACAGACAAAATAGCATGATATATTAAACACTGCAGAAAGGGAGTGCTAAAAGTTGTTTCTAAACCAGGATGTAATCATATGCAAAGCAAATGGTTAATAAATGTGAATTGCACTGCATAGTACATAACCCCTACTTCATCCCTGATGTTATTTTGTATTCATCACTCTCTTAAAAGTCCTTCTAAAACAGTTGTTACTCACTCGAAATCTGTCTTCCCAGGAAGTCTGTAAAAGCTGAATCATCTCTAAAGGCGAACCTAGTTCAGTGATGGTCGTCAGTGTGTCTGGGATGTCATTGCTATCTTGGTAGCAATAGCCATAGAGCTGAAAAAAAACACAACCAGGCAATATCAGTGTAACGTATCTCAGCATGCTTTTACTTTTCTCTATGGATGAGGTGCAAAGTAAGCGTTTCTTACAAGGCTCTGAGCTCCACGCATTGTCTTGGCTTGAAGTCACCCCCCAATAGCTTTTGTGTCCTCCCATTTGAGGAACAGTCTCTTGAAAGTCCCAAATTAGCTAGCAGAGTCTCCTGTGGGCATCATACAGCACAAGGCCAGTGAAGTGCCCCCTGCATACCCCTCTATACAGGCTCTTATCTCAGTGAATGTTGTATTGGGTTTGCGTGGCAAGGCTTTGGTAGCGAGGGGGTTACAGGGGTGGCTTCTGTGAGAAGCCACTAGAAGCTTCCCCCATGACCGACAGAGCCAATGCCAGGCAGCTCCAAGTCAGACCCGCCGCTGGCCAAGGCCGAGCCCATCAGCGACGGTGGTAGTGCCTCTGGGATAACAGATTTAAGAAGGGGGGGAAAACCAGACACCTGAGCAATTGCAGCCAGGAGAGAGGAGTGGGAACATGTAAGAGAAACAACCCTGCAGACCCCAAGGTCAGTGCAGAAGGAGGGGGAGGAGGTGCTCCAGGTGCCGGAGCAGAGATTCCCCTGCAGCCCGTGGGGAAGACCATGGTGAGGCAGGCTGACCCTCTGCAGCCCATGGAGGTCCACGGTGGAGAGGATATCCACCTGCAGCCCGTGGAGGACCCTATGCCAGAGCAGGTGGGTGTCCGAAGGAGGCTGTGACCCCAGGGAAAGCCCACGCTGGACCAGGTTCCTCACAGGACCTGTGGACCCGTGGACAGAGGAGCCCACACTGGAGCAGATTTGCTGGCAGGACTTGTGACCCCATGGGGACCCACGCTGGAGCAGTCTGCCTGAAGGACTGCAGCCCATGGAAGGGACCCACGCTGGAGCAGTTCGTGAAGAACTGCAGCCCATGGGAAGGACTCATGTTGGGGAAGTTCATGGAGGACTGTCTCCCATGGAAGGGACACCACGCTGGAGCAGGGGAAGAGTGTGATGAGTCCTCCCCCTGAGGAGGAAGGAGTGGCAGAGACAACGTGTGATGAACTGACCCCAACCCCCATTCCCCGTCCCCCTGTGCCGCTGAAAGGGAGGAGGTAGAGAACACCAGGAGTGGAGTTGTGCCCAGGAAGAAGAGAGGGGTGGGGAGAAGGTGTTTTAAGATTTGAGTTTATTTCTCATTACCCTACTCTGATTTGACTGGTAACAAACTAAATGAATTTCCCCAAGACCAGTCTGTTTTGCCTGGGACGGTAATTGGTGAGTGATCTCTCCCTGTCCCTATCTTGACCCACGAGCCTTTCATTATATTTTCTCTCCCCTGTCTAATTGAGAAGGGGAGTGACACAGCGGCTTTGGCGGGCACCTGGCATCTAGCCAGGGTCAACCCACCACAAATGTTTAAGAAAAAAATATCATAATTTAAAATATCAATGAATGCAGAAACAGAATTCTATCTGAGGAAAATTAGTTTGGCCTATGCAGTATCTGGCTAAATAAGACTGATTTTCTGCTTAAAAGACATCACAAAGTAGCTTTTAATGACAGTTCCCATAGGACTACTTTTTGTGCATTGAGTGGCAATGTGTATTTCGATGACATGGTAGCTTGAAAAGCAATTGAAATGCCAAAATTTATCTTTTCCCAGCCAGAAATTGCTTCTCGCTATACTTGATGGACTTTTGTGTGCAGTATCATTAAAGAAGGGCAAATACTCCGAAATATTATCTGCCAGTAGCTTCATCAATTTAAAAGCATTTAAATGGCAATTTGAGCTATGCTCCAGCTCTTTCTTGTATTTGCTTTCCAAGGACATTTGAATGATTAATTTTCACTTGCATAAATAATTGCACAAGAAGAATATTTTAAGACTGTGGAGAAGAGATGTCTTGCTTTATATGGAGTGGGACAACGTCTGACAGGGCTGGGGGACAGGCTTTTACAAACTCCCTGCCAAGCCCTGGCAGAGAGGCAGTTAAATGAGCCTGATAAGGATCTGATTGCAACTTTCCAGCCCGAACAGCATGCACATGAAATAAAATTAAATGTAATCTCTGCCCCCAGTCAAATAAACCAAACAGTAAAAGGGTCTGTGTGAAAATGCAGCGTTAAAAAATGTCCTGCTGCTATTTCTCTACTGCCTTGCCCTGAATTAACTTTTCAAACCTCTTTTAGTTTTAAAAAGCTCAGGGAAGATGATGGAGGTCTCCTCTGAGCTGAGGGGACTCAGATATGGCCCTGCAGAAGAAGGCAGACTCATGCAGACAGGAACGAGGTCCAACCCTAATTCACCAGGAAAGCAGAGAGCCTGCCTAGAGTGCCATCGCTGGAGGGAGCGGGGTGAGGCTGAACACAACCACTGCAAGATTTGAGTATCAAGCACATTCTTACGGCTTGTGACCCTCCCAGCCAGAAAAGCAAAGACCAGGCTAAAGTCAGCAAATACGGAATTTGTTATGAACCGTTCTGCTAGCTCTGACTGTAGCTGTCTACATTTAAAGGAAAAAAGGGTGCCAAAACATGTAAAAGAAGTAAATGTTTTTCTTTTTGGTGTAAAAATGGTGCTGTATTTCAAAACAGCTGCTTAAGCATGGATGTTAACCTAAACAGAAAAAGAGCTAGAAGATTTTATTTTAAAACATGCCGAAAAGATTTTGGCATCGATGCACAACAGAGAATTTGTGAAAAATGCCGATATGAACATTTGAAATAGGAAAAGGGACTTTTCTCTTTACTGCCACAACCATGACAAAGATTGCAACAGCAATCATTTCTTAATCTAGAGCCATTCAGACCAGACTTGGGTTTGTTCCTTATCATCTGTGATACCATTTTTGTGCAGCTTATTGACGGGAGTTAAATCTTCGCGTGCTGCAAACTGTCTTAGAGGATTGCATCAGCACAATTCTGTTCAAGCCTTCTGAACTAAGAAAAAATGAAATTAAATGAAAATATTTAATACAATATATATCTCTTCTCAGAGACAAGCTGGATTTGGCAGTTCTTACTAGGTATTTCACGTCTCTCTTGGGTGGGGGCAGACTAAGAAGGCAGGATGAAGCTCGGTAGGTTTGAAAACCCTCACTTCTGAGGGTCAAAATCTAACATCTGTTTTTGTATCATCTGCAGAGTTCAGCTCTTGTCTTTAGCACAGCAGCACTGTCCGTTGGGGAAAAAGCCATAAGGGAAATGAGCAAGCAAGCCAGACTGGGAAAGGACAGTCTAGCAATAACTGTTGGTTCACAGTAACACTGCATACAAAAAAGATATCAGTCTTCATTAGACATTCTCAATGTTTGTGAAAACCATTCCAGGAATAGAAATACGGAAGACGAATGACAATTATACATACCTTTGATTACAAAAACATAATACATACATATCTGTACACACAAAATATTGATAAATTAGTCTATTTATGTGCATATGAACACATAAGTAGAAATTAATTACAGTATCTATTTGTGTCTATTTTATCTCAATCCACGAATGCCAATAGTAATAATAATGATTTAGACTTGTTCTCAGAGAGCTGAAACTTTGCTCCTAAGTAATTCTTTCATTTTAGTATCCAATTTGTACCTTGACAAAAGTCTTCACTGCCCGAGTAGCTGAATATTTGGTGTATATTTTACTATATTAATACCCATTTAATCACTTCAGTCATTGTGGAAGCTTAAATGACCCGATCCAGTTTTGGTTTCATATTAAATTGCTCTTTATTCTCATAAGAAAATTTTCTTGCATGAGTACTGCTGAACTTAATCAATCTCACAAGTTGAAAAACACAGTACGGTGCAAGTTAGTGTAGGTCTAACTCAAAAAATATATAATCTAACCTGAGGTCTTTATTGTTTTTACTTAAGTGAAACCTCTCCAGATGCAGTGTTATTACATAATTATATAGAGTTATAAAAGCACATAAGTCTGAGATATAAAGGATTTATTGGGCCACATTTATACTTTTCTAAATGAACTCCTGAAACTAAATGCAAAAATGCACATGTAATTACATGGCCATATTTGTATGTGCAATTACGATGATTACAAACTGGGCAAGTCCCAACAGCCAGTTAAGCATCTAAAATGGTTACATTCATCCCCTCCTGATGAACCACCAGCCAGCATACAGATGTTACAAAATACAGAATATATATATAGATGCAAAATATTCCAAGACAGTAATTCTTAGGCCTTCCGTTCAAGAAGCCAGCTTATTAAGACACAGAAACAAATACAGAGGTACTACCCAAAATACTTTTTCCCCTTCTTTTTGTTTTTGTCCAATCCATTTTAAGGTCTGAAATGAGACAAAATGGTTTGTATTCCCGGACAGTGAAGTAAGAAACAGATAGCTGCATGCATACAATAAGAAGAAAAATAACCACACGGGGAAACTGAATATAGCTGGAAGCAAAAGCTGAGCCAAAATATCTCCTCTATCTGAAATTCTATTAGGTTGGACATCATTCTCAGCGTCGCAAAGCTACACTTTAGATATATTCAAGAGTGATGGTTTTCATACGCCTTTTCAGCATGGTTCCAATTAAATGAATGGAAAGAAATACAATCCCACATCTTTTTGCTATCTCGAGTCGCTGCATTTAAATGCCACCCTAGTATATTTTTGTGTAGAATCTAATAGCAAACAGTCGCAATATTGGGATGCCTTTCTGTCTGTTTAGAAAAAAGTAGGCCAGATATGAAATGTTGACTTGTTCTCACACCGTGTGCCATAATTCATTTTGAGTAGCCCTGTTTACCGAACCCTTCCCTCGCTGTTTGCATTTTCTCAGTCATAAAGGCTGGGTCCTGCATTAGTCTTTATGCACCCAAAACCCCCACTGACTGCCACAGTTTTTATGCATGCTGGGCATACAGGGTTAGCCCCTGCGGAAGTTATATTGCTTTGTAGAAGCCCATGTCCCTACAGCCGGCCAGTTCACCTCCCTTTACAACTCCTTTTACTACAAATTATGGGGACAGAGGTGCCCCTTTCAGAGGAGCTGGGGGGGGGGGGGGGAGGGTGAAAGCAGAGGTCAGCCCCTACACAAAAGCCGACAAGCTTACTGAATAAAAACACAAAATAAAGGAGCTTATTAAGCTGTCATCAGCAGGGTAAGTCTGTGCAAACAACGAGCCCTCTTGCATTAGCATAGGCACCCTAGCCACATTTTCAGAAAAATAAATGTCAAGCCAGAACCTCGCCAGTGTTACACTTCATTTATAGAGGTTGCTCAGTGGGGAATGGTAGGACCAGCCACCTTTCCCAGCCGGAGCTCCACCGGCTCTGCCCCACTGCCCGGCTGCGGCAGACCCGCTGCCCCGGCTACTGGAGGGCAAAACCCCCCTGTATAGATCATGCAATTTCCCTAAAAATTACGACACAATGTGAATCTTTTTTCTTTGCCTTGACAGCTTTTAGCCCTCAATGTTCACAATCTTTAGATTTTCTCTACAACCACAAAAGCTGGAAATTTCCCCCTTTTTTCTTTAATGAACATGAGATTTCTGTGACTCCAAGAACAGGAACTTTGAGAACACTATTACCAGCTGTAATATAAGTGACAGGCTCAATTGCATTACACTAGAAGTAATTTCTAGAAACCTAATTCTAGAAACCTAATCTCTTTTAATTTGGACTTGCTCAGACTTACTACAGTAAGGCCTAACTGCTGCCCACAGTACAAAAGTGCAATTAAAAAAATCTCACTTTTATGAAGAGCAACAGTAGTCAACACTAGCCGCAGACTTTCTTTTCAAAAATACAAGGACACAGGGTTACCTAATCAAAACTGGTTGTGTCGAGATTGTATTTTGTGCTGACTTGGTGCCCTCAGGAAATAAAAAGCTCCTACCAGGAAATAAAAAGCTCCTACTGACATCGGTAGCCATTTGATGAGGCATTTGTGTGAGCTGCTACATGTCAAAACCAGCACAGCACATTTTAGAAGCTCTTGCTACTTTATTGCTATCATCAAAGTGAATGTAATATTTTTTCGCAACCAATCCTTGGATTCACCTTTCATTCCTGGAGCACTGGGACAGTCCCTGCAAGAGCAGGAACTCCCAGCACTGTCTGATACAGCTGTGATTTACCAATCCATGATTTGAGATGTTTATGTCACTCTAAGATCTATTCATCCCTCGGGTTTTAAATATTTCCCTTCATCGCTGATGGTATATACATATATAAATATACACATATATACACACAAGCACATATATATGTATATATTTGTGTATATATGGCATATATATGTATATGAGTGTTTCTATGTATAATATATACACATTATATCTGCATCTATATTTTAATGTTTTATATATTTTGAAAATATGCATTAAAATATAGTAAAATATTATTTTATATTGCCACACCTACTAAGCCCAAAAACATCTGGAAACCTGCAACATGCATCTCCCTGGAAAAAGGGTGAGTTCCCTGAAAGGCCTAAATTTAATAAAGGTCAATCCAGTGTCAACCTTCCTGCTACAGGATATATACAGATGGTACATGAGAAGTGAATTGATTTTCCTCACTGAAATCTAGCAATCAAGCCCTGCCAAGTGCTGAGCTTCACTGGGAACAGACTTTCATACAGGGCATCCCCAGGACCACGTAGAAACTTTTAAGAGCAGGACCAAAACTGTATGCTGACAGCTGTGAGGCAGGATTTCCTCTGCTGCTGGATACTGGAACCGAGAGCAAGCAGTGGGTAATTCAAATATTAAACTCTAAATTCAGAGCTCTGCCTAGGCTTTTATTTACAAATACATTATTACGATTAGCATTAAACTCCGGAAGAGCTAGAAGGTACCAGAATCTCGTACCTGGCACTGTTACTAAACATGGAAGTTCATTAATAGAAAAATTGGAATGTATTATTTAGAAACACACGCGTATGTATGTCTAACCACCTCTGTCGGTACACCCACAGAGATCCACAGATATCTCCATATATTTTATATGCATGTGTGTGTATACATACCCATATATACCTGCTGTTCTGACACATATTATGCTGGCTATAATCTTATGATTTAGTAATGTTAACTCCCTTTTACTCTCCCTGCTTTCCTTATACTCCGAAGTGGAAAATTCTTCTAAAAACATTCCCAGTGCTTTGAATTTGCATTGCACTGCACAAGCTCAAGGCCCAACCCTGCAAATATTTAGTCACACAAGTAGCCTACTCTTGTAAAGCCTTCCAGTGAAGACAAATATATCCGCTCATACAACCATGACTTCAATGGAAACGGGCTGATATCACTGGAGGGGGAGTTCATTATCTTGCAAATAGCCAGAGCAGAAGCTCCCCTGACCTCCATCCACAGCCACTGCATTCAGTTCCACTGCACCTAAAGTTTAACCCTTCCTTATGACACGATTTTGCACTAGAAAACTATCAAATAACCTCTGTGCGTTCCACGTCCAGAAAAGCTTGACTTGGATTCATTAGACGTGTCTGTATAATTCTTCTTTCTAAGGTATCTGAGTCATATCACTGTGTACTTCATCATAGTGAGCTTTAAAATAAGCTTGGAGTCTATCTGCAGCTACATAGTCCAAGAAAGAAGTAATATTTTCCAAATCATATTGTTCCAAATTTGGCCTAGAACAATATAAAATATCCATGTTTGGTGTCTACTACCTAAACTGAGTGGTTCAGCTGAGCACGACAAAAAATAACAACTCCTTTAAAATTAGTCTAGAGTCAATATTACTATTAGCACAGTGCCTGTGAGAACTAGTTCTTGTCAAGTTTTTCATGGCCATCACAGACATGAAAAATTGCAATCAGAGTTAGATGCCACAAGGCATCTACCTGAACCATCAGATGACTGTGTTGGTGCAAAAATCCATGAAAGAGACCTCCAAAAACCCCAGCTTGTATATCTGACACAGACACTTAATAAATCAGGACTGCAAGACTTCCAAGTATGGCCCCAGCTCATGCCCAAGTCCACCAATGCTCTCTGTGTCCGTGCGGCGAGCAGAGGGCCAGAGGATCAGAGCTCTGCCAGCCCTGGAGTGCTCTCCCACAGGTCATCTCCCGCCTCCTTGGCCAACCACCACAGCCCTACCTGCCCTTCCCAAAATATGGCTGCAATTGGAAGAGAGAGCATATACAAAAGGGCCACAATGATCCGTTGCAAGGACAGAATAGAAGAGAATATTTCAGTTGGAAGGGATCTACAACAATCATCTAGTACAACTTCCTGACCGCTTCAGAGCTGACCAAAAGTTAAAGCATGTTATTAAGGGCATTGTCCAAATGCCTCTTAAACACTGATGGGCTTGGGGCACTGACCAGCTCTCTAGGAAGCCTGTTCCAGTGTTTGACCACCACCCTGGTAAAGAAATGCTTCCTAAAGTCAAGCGTGAACCTCCCCTGGTGCACCTTTGAACCATTCCCACGCACCCTATCAATGGATACCAGGGAGAAGAGGTTTTACCTAGCTACCCCACACTTGGACGGGGTGGGGAGTGAAAGGAGAAGCTCTAAAAACCACATGCTTTCCCTTGCAATTCTGCCCTGGTCATAACTAATTTCCAGGCCAGGATACGGATGTGGTGGAGCGGCCTTGTTCACTCATTGTGGCTCCCATGAAAAAAGGTAAGCAGCAAGAGAGAACTTGATCATACCCACAGCATCCCATGGTGACTGGTGATCTCCCCAATCCGCCACACAGAAGAAACAGTGCTGGGCTCCCCTGAAGGAAACTGGATGAGGTTGGAAGTCGTCAGCTCCCATAAAGTAGGCAGAAATTCAAACCAGAGTCTTCTGGAATGATTTACATGGCACATAAAACTGAGAAGCAATCATAGAAATCATTCAGCAAATGATTGGGATTAGTTTTATGAATGCTGCTTTCAAAAGGATGGACGATGTAGCCCTTTTAACTTACGTGATGGCACGTGCCTTATGGAAAGCTGCTCCTGCCAACAGCTTTGCAAGTTGAACTGACTCTGTCATCCCATGCAATTCAATGGGAAAAAAACATTATTTGGTGACTTCAGCATCAAGACATACAGCTTCCCTTCCAGTAACACAAACAGTTAGAGTTGGTTTGCAATTGTACCAGCTCTGCGCTTCCAGCAGCTCTGGAGTTCTTGTTAACAGATCCTTTCTTCACTCTTAAAAGTGCAGGATAACATCTGGGCCTTTTGGGAAGCAGTCTCGCAATAAAGAAGCACTTTGTGTAATTCTTCTTTCCTCGCCAAACCGCATCCGCCTGCTCTCTCTGCCCTTCTCCACTCCACCCCAAGCTCCTTGGGGCTGTGGGGACATCTGTTAGCAGCAGCGAGCTGTCTCCACCGAGCCATCAGTAGGTGGCACTGCCTGCTTTTTTCTCTCCACCCACGTAAGTGTCCAGTGCTGACACCCTACATCGACCACCACTAACAACTTTGAAGGATGCCCCAGTGACTCAGACACCTCATCTCCTGCAAGGTGTGTCT
Organism: Harpia harpyja; assembly: GCF_026419915.1. Classification (NCBI taxonomy): domain Eukaryota; kingdom Metazoa; phylum Chordata; class Aves; order Accipitriformes; family Accipitridae; genus Harpia; species Harpia harpyja. The sequence continues at coordinate 13,605,956 of NC_068952.1, read as the reverse complement.
ACAGGAATGTCAAGCAGCGGAGTGTCCGGGACAAAGGCGCAGCTTCATCTCTGCTCGCCAGGCAGTGGTGGTGGCAGCTTTTCCAGAGGAAGAAGGTGCCCAGCAAGCGGTGCAAACCTCTCCTGCTACCTCAACAGGATTTGGCAGGCCCATCTGCTCGGGACCTTAAGTTCCTCTGATCCTAATGCCAGCTAAACAGATGGCGTCAGCCTGGTCTTGCACCGTGTGTGGTGGCCTCATTCATCTTTAGACAACCTGTCCCAAGAGCAGCTCAAATGAGCTACTTCAGAAAAGCTTTACAAAAAAATCCCAGTTTAAAAGGACTCTCCTACTCGCAGCAATCCCCTACCGATGACTGCATGTGGAGCACATAGTCAGACCCCAGCCAGCCCCAGCCCCAGCCTGGAAGGTTAATTCTCATTAGGTGCTTGGTTTTGAAAAGTTTGCTCCCAAGAGCTGTGAACCTCTGCTGCCCCATCCAAAATTCAGAATGACAAATTCTCCACATAGTCACCCACCACCTGGTATCAGCAATCACAGCATTCTTCTCAGGCCAGTGGTTCCCAAAGTTGTCATGGTCAAACTCTAGCCAACTGCAGATCAAGGCTTGTTGCTGGGAATCCTGCACCATTGCCACCACAAAGGGGATTCAATGCCCACCCACTGGCAACAGGGAAGAGGTCCCTGAGTAGCTGTTTCCACCACGGCTTGATCTCCCCTTCCCCGCTCCTTTCTGTGAAAACAACTGTGGATTCATGCAAGCAGGATGGGGAAGGACCAGACGTTCAACAGTCCATGCACTCCCTACGCAAATGTATTTGCACTGGAAATTAATTGTATATTGACTTTCTTCAGACTTGGAAAGACTGTCTACTTCCACTTGGAATACGCAAACTGTATACAAAGCTTTACTATTTTAATTCTCACATTAAAATTAAAACTGCCCTATCCTGCTGGCTATGCATATGTATAGGGAAACCATCAGGGTAAAATGTCTGTTAATTATCACATGTAAAGAAAAGAAAATCTTACCTAAAAATAGGTATTTAAAAATATCATGACCGTCTAGCACATCTTAAGTCTACCAAACTTGTCGACAGCAAATGATGTATTATTTTCAGTACTATTTTATTCAGTGAATTTTCTAAGTGATAAATATTCTCACTGTAATCCTGGCCATTTAAAACAAATTAATAAAAAAATGTACTAGTCCTAACGGAACCAATTCATATAGAAACTGCTTTGACATCATAACTTGGATGGTGACTTTTTTAGTGTGGATGCCATCCCAGTATTTCATCTGCGTGTCTTAACTTTACGCTAAAGCTAAATAAGCCACATGAAACGCCTTGTCTGGGCAGTCAGCAAACCACTGGTTCTGTTAGCAGCTGGTGTCTTCCATTGGCTTCAGACAAAGCCAACCGTTTTCCTTGAGCTTTTGTGTTTGTTTTTAAGAAAGTAGCTTCTTCTTAAATGAATCATTGTGAACTCACACTACCAGTGCTGATAAATAGCTGTCACAGAAATAAACTTGCACTCTTCCAACCGCCTGCAGTTTCAAACCTTCCCTCCCTTCTCTTCAGCTTCAGTAAGGCAAAGAAAGAAAAGAATTCCTCCAAAGAGCCATTTATGCCCATGAATGGCAACACCCTTAATTCTGATACTCCAGGGCTATAATTACATTATTACAGTAAATCAAACATTGCCTTTGTGTCTTTACAATCACGCTCATTGTTTGAAATTAACTGCAAATGGTTTGATTTTCTTTTCTTCCTCAAATACGGGCAGGGAGGAATTAAAGCACACTAAATCATCTTCCCCACTAAAACGCACAGAAAGCCAGGATTCAGACAGCAGCATTTGAACTTTGCAAGAAAAGAAACCGCAGCACGGAGGGAAAGGAAGAGATCAGGCACCGCATTTGACACAGAGCGACTGCAAAGCAATTAGCGGGCCGCTAAATCCTCTGTTACAATAAATCACTGACCCAGTTCCCCCTCTTCCCCAGTGCCCTTCATTATAAAATCAACTTTAATGAACTACCCCTCTCTTCCCCACTCCAAAGCAAATATATTTCCAGTGCAGCCTGCACCTGCCCTTCCCAGCGGCTGCCTCGCCAGGGAGCCTCGGGCAGCCCCGGCAAGAGGCAGCGGGCCGGGGGCTGCCCCAGACTGCGGGGGCAAGGGGGGCAATGGCACTTCGGCGGCATACAGGCGCTTTTAGTGATGGGCAGAGCACATAAATAAAAAATAGGAAGGCAAGCTGCCTTCGCCTCAGCGTTAGCTAATGCGAAACCTCTCTCCCTCTTGCTGGTTTTCCACGTTTCTTTTGATAGACTTGATTCGCCACATCTGCCGGAGCTGACACATCTGGCTCCTTCCCCAGGCAGAGGGCACGGTGGACATGTCAACATGTTGTCTGAAGGCAGGGGTACTTTCTGGAAAGAGCTCTTTTCCCCTCTATCATACATTGTACAATAATCAAGCCTTTTAAAAGGACGGCGGGGGGAAAAAAAAAAAAAAAAAAAAGCTGATTTTGACAAGAGACAGGCCAGAATGGGAACTGCTGAGACAGTAAAGAACAAGCCTGTTATCTTACAAACTACACTTCAGGCTGTCAGCTGCCAGAGATTTACAGGAAAACCCCCTTTCCTAGGACTGAACCTACACGAAACTTCATTTCCAGCAGAAGAAACTCACGAACGCATTCACCCCGAATAGCCCCTGACCGGGGCCGGGGATGCTCGGGAGCGGCGGGGCGCGGAGGAGGAGGACAAGGCAGCCCGGGAGAGGGCGGCTGCCGCCGCCGCGCTGCTCCCCTGCCCTCGGCGGCCCTACGGCGTGCGTGGATGGTTCCCCGGGTGCCGGGGCCGCTTCCCCCGCTTCTCCTCCCCCCAGCCCACGGCGTGGGGACGCGGGGGAAGACCTCCGGCTTGCCCCAAGCAGCCCCGGTTCGTCTCCAGCCCCGGGCGGGGCGGGGAGCTGCGGGGATCCCGCCGGCTCCGGCCGGGACGGCGCTCGCAGGTGGCAGCGGGGGCGGGTGCTGGCTCCCGCAGAGGCCGGGAGGGAAAAGCATCGCCCGCCTCCGTGCTCCAACCCCTCCCGGCTCCCCCCTCGCTGCCCCGAGCCGGGGCTGCTGCAGGCTGCCCGCCAGCCCTGCCCGCCAGCAGCACAGGAGGGTGGCATGTCCTTCGAGCTATTTATAGCAGCCGTCTCGTATTTGGGTATGCCGGGAGCCGCCGGGGCGGGGGGGTAAGGATCAAAATAGAGGTAAGGAGCAAAGGCAGAAAAGCTCCCGGCCTTGGCTGGCCCAGCAGATGTTGTGTCGCGCCTTTGGCATCTGTAGGCAGTATGGGTCCTACTGCTCCAATGAAAGCTGAAGCGCCTGTCAAAAGCCAGAAGAGGGGAGGAGATCCTGGCTTTTGAACCGATTTCCTCCTCCTCGGCAGCAAACCCTGGACAGGGATTTCTAAGCCCTGGGCCGGCTGCCGCTGAAAACAAGCTAAGAATCAGTCCTGAGGTCGGTAGATCCTGTCCCCTTTGAGATGTTAACAGAGACATAATTAATAAATTTCCCGTTGCTCGCTGGTGCCCGTTTTCTGCACCGGTTTTACGACTCCGGCGTGCCACCAGAGACCTATTCCTGGCCCACACAGCTGCCCCGACTGTGCCTAGATAAAGCCTGTCAGGGCGATTTTTATAGTCTCCCTTCAAGGTAACGTCTTATCAAAGGTTTAGCCCTCGCTCACGCCGCAGTAACCTCGCCCCGTGCGTCTCTAGAATGAAATACGTTAAACAAAAATGTGGGCGACGTACAGGGGCTCAGGGCTCTTCTGATCCCAGCCAGGCAGCTCTGTCAGGGGTTGATGGAGCCGGAGGGCAGACAAAGGAAAACGCGATGACAAAATCGGAACGAAACTGAAAACATGTTTCTGATTTAAGTGTAATCTATTTTTAAATTGGGTGGCATGTAAATATGAAGCCCTAATTAACACGCGGGATTTTTGCCCATGAGAGCATTTTCCCAGCACGGAGGATGGGCGTGTTTCTCCTCCCGGCGCTTGTGGAAGCGCCTGCTCGTCCTCCGGCAGCTCCGGCCCCGGCCCTCCGCGCCGAGGGACACCCCAGATCTCGCCTTCGCTTCCCCCTCCGGAGTCCACCCGACCTCACGAAACGGAGGAGTGAATGACTGCGGCTCCCCCGAGCTCCGCTGCAGAGGGAGCGGTGCTGCAGGCAGCTGCCAGCCCGCTGCCGGGGGTCCCCCCTGCCCGCACACGCGGAAACACCGCGGCGGCGGCTGCTGCTCGGGACCCTTCAGAGACAACGCAGCCCCCTTACATTTTGTGAGGAGGATTGATCCAAATCAACGCCAAATTAATCTTTCCAGAGCAGAAAACTACACACGAGTAACACGGGGAAGAGCCACTAGCGCCTACTAAAATGATCCGCGACTTTAAAAAACACACGCTTCAAGCTCAACCTGGCCAACTCGCTTCCACTGAGCAAGAAAAACAATCTTGGGGGAAGAAAAAAATCCCCATAGCGTTTACAACTGTGGGGTGTATTTCCTGCTGTCAACTCAATCAGTAACGATGGCTGCACCCAAGCACGGGTTTCCCAAGAAGAATTCATCACAGCAACAGAGGAGCAACTAACATCCTTACTAGGAGCACAGCTTTTTGTAGTTTGCCAGATGTTGTTCTCCTCATGTATTATAGTTAGACCTGGCACCACAGAGGAAAGAATACGGAAATAGGAAGGAAGGAAGGTTAATATCTATTTTCTTGTGGATAAACCATGACCACCCTTTCTTTGAACAGTATATGAAACTCGAGAGCTTTGATCGCTGGGATCTGAAGTTCTCGTGGGGGAGCTGGTACTCCTGCTGCTGAAGAAGAAACACAAAACTCCTTTACTCGATTCAGTTCAAAACACACCTACTGTGAGACCGTCTGGTCTAACGTTCATTTTTTATTCTACTGCAACGCTCACGCTATGCGAAACGCAATAGGAATTTCCATACCAGCATTTACATCCAAATGGACCCGTTGAGATTCATGCTGATGTGTAACAGTCCTACTATGCAGCCCTTCTGGCAAGTGCCGCGGTGTCGGCGCACTGACTAACAAGACTAACACTCGGCCTCTCCCAGTTGTTACTCCGTGGGCTGCTCCCTGTGCCGGGGCTGCGTGTACCCAGCGCGGCGCCGCGGAAGGGGCAGCGCCCGCCGAGAGCCACCGCGGACGCTGCCGGGGTGCCCCCCTCTGCCTCCTGCTCTCCAGGGGTGCCCGGAGCAAGCGGCGCTGGCATTCTAGACGGCCTTTATTTCCCACGTTTGGGGAGTGCTTTTGAATCGCCGAGTCCTTCCTCAGCTCTCGCCCTCGCCCCCTTCCTCACCTGGGTATTAATTTTGCGGACGAGGAAGAGCGATCAGAAAGCAAGCCGCAAGGCTGGCCGTGGCGGGCGGATGCCGGCCAGGTTAGCCCTGCTCCAGGCGGCAGGGGCGATGCCCCGCATCCCGCACCTTGCCCCGGGCTCGGTCCCCGGGCCCGGCGCGCCCCGCCGGGGCGAATGGCTTGTCGGCGCGCGGTGAGCACCGCTGATGGTACGGACCTTATCCCGGACCCGCGACGGGGAGGGCAGGCGAGGAGCCGCCGCGCCCGCAGGGACCTCTGCCTCGGCAACCGCCGGCCCCCACCGCGCCTCTAGACGGGGCCGCGGCTCCCCGCGGAGGCGGTGAACTCTCGGGGGCTTCGCGGCACGGCCCCGGCCCGCTCCCCGCTCACGCTCCGGCCAGCGGCGGTAGCACGGACAGGTTGCCCGCGGCGGGGCCAAGAAAACGGCGGAAACCCGGCGCAACCCGCCCGCCTCGGCGGCGCTCCGCGGCCGCCCGCGCAGGACCCGCGTACCTGCAGGACGTTGGCGTGGCGCAGCCGCTGCAGCAGGATCATCTCCTTGACGATCTTGTAGGCGGCCAGGCGGTAGCAGTCCCCCAGGGCGGAGAACTGCCGCACGCAGTGGGCGATGTCGTGCCCGCCGAAATCCACCGCCTTCAGCGCCACGGCCAGCGTGCGGTTGAGGACCGCCTTGTAGACCGCCTTGGTGTACCCCGAGCCCAAGTACTGCACGCCGCTGACATTGCGGATGTCGCGGCAGCCCAGCAGCGGCGGCTCCAGCGAGAGCTCGGCCGAGGCGCCGGCCCGCGGCCCCGCCGCCGCTCGGCCCCGCGGTCCCGGCTGCTCGGCCGAGGTGCGCGGCGGCGCCAGGTCCATCAGGCGCCGCTCCCGCGGCCGCAGCGGCCGCCGCCCCGCCGCCGCCGCCGCCCGGTGCTGCCGGTAGCGCAGCACCTCCTCGTAGCGCTCGCGGATCTGCCGCGCCAGGGCGGCCCGGCCGCCGCCGCCGCCCTCCTCCTCCGGCGGGTAGAGGGGGACGCCGGGCGGGGAGGGGGGCGCCCCGTCGTGGGGCGGCGGCGGCGGGTGCTCGGAGCCGGGGATGAAGAGGACGTTGAGCAGGGTGCCCAGGAGGAAGGCGAGGCAGCAGCCGGCCGCCACCGCCGTCTTCCTGCGCCTCATCGCCACTTCGCTGCCGGCTTGTCCAGCCTTTCGGGCTTCTCTCCTCTGCCCCTTCCCCGGGAACCAGCTCCGAGGCTTCCCCCCCCCCCCCTTCTTCCCCCCCCCCCTTTTTTTTTCCCTCCGGGCTGTGCCGGCGGCAGAGCGGACCCGGGCGCTCAGCCGGAGCTCAGCCCCTTACGGCGCTCCCGCATGACACTTGCCTCCCTGCTTTTAAGCCTCTGAAGCACTTATTATTAGCGGGACGCGGAGGAGGGCGGGGGGGCGGGGGGGATCCCCGGGTCGCTACCCCCCGCCGACGCGCACTGATTGACAGCCCGGCCCTTCCCGCGGCCCGGCCGAGCAGCAGGGGGGCCTGGGAAACGTAGTTCCCCGCGGAAGCCCCGCCGGCGAGGCCGGGAGCCGGGACTACATCTCCCAGGCTCGGCAGAGCCCCCCGGCGGGGAAGGCGCGGGGCGGGGCGGGACGGCGCGGGCGGGCCCACCCCCCGACGGGCGCCGCGGCCCCGGCGCTGGGGGTGCCGCAGCCGGGGGCTGCCGGGCGGGGCGGGAGCTGCGCGGCGGTGGTCCTCCTCACGCGTGTCCGCGCGGCGCGGTGAAAGTCGTGCCGGCGGCGGTTTGCGCGGGATGCCCTCGTCCCCGGCAGCCGCGGGGCGCGGGGGGGGGGACACACGCGAGGGAGACAAGCACCCGCGTACCCACAGAGGCGCACAAAGGCGGGGGGTTCCGATGCCCTTTCCCCACCTCTTTTCTCGCCTCCAAAATAAAGCAAAACGAGGCGGCTGCAGCCAAGAGCTGCGAGTTCACGATCCGGGGTGAAAGCCGCATCGTCGGGGTCTTGGTCGCTCCCCCTCCAGCCACAGCACAAGGCGGGCGCGGAGGGCGGGGGGGGGGGGCAGGGGAGCGGCGAGAGGGGCTCGGGGTGCCTGTCACCCACACGAGCCTCCAGCCACAAATCACGGTCTCGGCATGGGGTAGCCCCTGCCCTGTTGGAAATGTGAATTGCAGGGGTGAGTGCTAATGACATGGTTATCCATCAAGCCCACATTACGATGCTGTTAGCAACTAATTAACAAATACAATCAGCCCGCGAAACTTCCACAAAGGAAAGACCATCAACAAGAGAAAAGCCGTAAAGAGTCAGGCGAGGCAAAGTTCACCACAATGGAAGCGGGAAATCGTTTCCAATAAGGGAAAGGGACGAGCCATTTAGGTAATACACATCGGACGTACCAAAGGGAAAAAAAAAAAAAGAGAGAGAGAGAAAAGAAAAAAAAGAGAGAAAAAGAAAAGAAAAAAAAGAGAAAAAAAAGAAAAAGAAATTGGCGACGGCTCCCAGGAGCCAGCGTGCTGTGATCGCCAGCGTTTCCTTCAGCGCCGACAGAGAGCGGAGCCGGGGGAGGCTCGGCCCCGGCCCCCGCCCGCCCGCCCGCTGCCGGCGCCCGGACCCGCCGGGAAGCGCTCGGGGACCGGAGGCAGCGGCGAGACCGGGAGGAGGCGGGCGGAGGCAGCCTCTGGAGGGGATGTGGAAGATCGACCGGCTCTCCCAGCAGCCTCCTCTTTCTGTCGCTGCCTCCCGAGAGCCCTCCGCAGGCACCGGCGGCACAGCCCGCCCGCGGCCCCGCACACGGGGCGGGCGGAGGCGCGGGCAGCAGCCCGCCCGCAGCACACCGGACCGGGCGCCCCTTCCCCGCGGGACTCCCGGAGCCCGGCACTAACCACCACAGATGAATAACGGGGTGGGGGGGGCACGCGATCGCCAATTAAAATAAAAATAACACGGAAGGGTGGGGGAGGGCTGTGCCCGGCGGGGCAGCGGGCTCCCGGTGGCTGCGTGCCGTCCAGCCCCTGCCGTACTCGCTCCGCCCGCCGGGGCGGTGCCACCTGCCCTTCCCGCGGCTGCGGGGGTCCCCGCGGGGGGGAGAAGCACGCTGTGGGTGTTGAAGAGCCGGGAGTTTATGCTTGCCGTACCCCACAAGGGTTTTTCTTGGGGGAGGGGGGGCGTTAGGGGTTTGGGGTGGGGTTTGGTTAGCTTTTTTTTCACCTAATCGTTTCTGTTGTTATCCAGCGGGAGCAGCGGGTTTTTTTAGCTTTCAGCCATGCCAGGACAGCTTCGCTGCAGCTTTCCCGAGCCAGCCCCTGTTCCTGCTGCGGTCAGTGGGATTTCACGGGTGTAGAGGAGGACGGGTTGCAGGCCGGGATAAATTTTTGCAAAGTAAGCGGGTTCACAACGATATGAAATGAGTTTCCAAAGATGTCGGGACACCTGCAGGCCTCCCTGTTTTGAGTGGGATCCCACCACCACCCCCGCAGGCGGCGGGACGCTCGGATTGCCTTCCCGCCGTAGGTTTGGGAGAGCTGAATGGACCGACCTCCGCCGGTGCGCAGCCCCTCCTTCCCTCCCCCCCCCCCCCCCCCCCGGTAGGGCAGAGGCCTCCCGAGGTGCAATATTTTGCAGCCGGTCATCTCAGATCGCACGTTGCAGGTCAAGTCACCGCGGAGGGCTTCGCCAGCCCGCGCTTCCCGAGCCAAGCGCAGCAGGCGCGCAGCCCGCCGTCCTGCGCGTCCACCGGGGAAATCACGGCGATTTGCCCGAGAGCACTTGAAACGTGCACGCTCGGCTGGATTTATGGCTTGGCCGATGCTAGCCAACGCTTTCTATTCCTGCACGGATAGAGTCAGAGTAAAGTCGGGGCGGTTGTGCAAGCCGAGAAAGGAGGAGGCCCTGGAAGCGTTACGAGCAAGCCGTGTGATCTCAGCGGAATATTTCTTACAGGCCAAACCGGGGGCGACCCGAGGCCAACAACCTCTTGGAGGGAGGGGAGCCGGCTCCTCCGAGGCGCCGTGCCCGCCACGAAAGCGGAGGGTGCCCCGGGGGGTGCAGGCAGCCCCGGGGGAGCGGCTGAGGGCCCCCGGCGGGGCCAGCGCGGAGAGAGGGGGAAGCTTGCTTTGCCAGGTACCTCGCATGGCACCTGCACCCCTGCAAGCTTTGGGGGGGGGGGTACATCTCCGCGAGGTGGAGGCAGTGCCCGCTTTTGCTGGACGAGGAGAGGGTCTGCGGCGGAATGGGGGGGCGGGGCGGGCTTAACTTGTCACCGTGAGGAGGCTGTGATTTAAGGAGAGCAGCCCGAGGGGCCGGGGGGAAGAGTCACCCTTCTGCCTTCCCCTTTGCCTCTCCCCAAAAACGCGCCGCTTCGGGCCGGGCAGCGCCTGGCGCCGCGGAGGTTGCGCACCCGTCGCCAGCCCGCCGTGTTCGCGCAGTTTACGGGAACACAACCGGACTGCAAAACAGATGCTCCGCAACCCGTTAAAACGGGCCACCTGTTTTTCACATCACGCCCCATCTCAAAGCCGGTTTTCTTCATTATGTCCCTCCCGACAGATAGCATGAAATACATCACTCATTTAGATATGGGAGCCGACCTCTGGAGGACGACTTGCGCGGAGCACTTTGATGTTGAGAGACAGATTTCAAAAGACAGAAAGCCCCTTCCATGTTTCTAATTACCCCGCGCCCGGGGCCTGCCACTGATTAGAGCGGCGGTGCCGGGGCGAGGCGGGCGGGCGGCCCGGCTGGGCGAGGAGGGGCAGCCCGCCGCCCTAAACCGCGCTGCCGGGAAAACCGACAGGGGGGCATAAACAGAGCTACCGACTAAAGTCAACGGCGAGCTGGGGCGAACAGCAAACAGCCCGTGCCGGCGTGAAAACGCAGCAGAAGCGTTTTTCTGCATCCCCCTCCCCCGCACCCCCGGCCTCCCCGCCGCCGAAGGAGATTTAGGAGCAGACGCTATCTGCTCCTGCAGCCAAGGCTCTTTTGCAAGACGGTGCGCTGAAAGCATTACAGACCTTGCTAACGGTTCTGCTCACATGCGAGCCTTTTATCTCGGCAGCGCAGTTGGAAACGCTGAATCACCGCGGAGAGAGGGCGGACTGAAGGGTATTTTTTCATACGCAACAGGCTGCTCTTTATTTGATCTTCACAGTCCCTATTTCTATCAATATTCCTAAAGCTGAGGGATCAAACACGGAAAAATTAAAACCATGCTACCACGCTAAATAAGATTAAGATCGTGGCAATATATTGACTGCTCCCTGGGGAAATAATTTTGTTGCTGCAGGAGCTGTGGCCGTCCTGGAGGCAAAGCTTGCGTTTCAGGAATGGGTGACGGGAAAGGGAGGTTTGGTTGAGTCTGCATCCAGACCCGTCTAGGAGCAACTGCCAGTGCCCATGCTCCTGTCCCCCTCTGTGCTCCCAGCCCAGCTGCATGGGCATCGCTGGTCTATGGAGTCAAAGAAATTTGCCAGGCTAAGCTCAGCTATCCCTGGTTTTACACCCACAAGCAGGCATCTTCAAGTGAGCCCTACTGTTGGTCTCAAGGGATTTTGACTCCAGGCCCCAAGAAAGAAGTCCCACATTTTCAAGTGCGGGTAGCTTCACAATCTCACTTAAAAACCACAACGGGAAAAATGTTGAGTTGGTATCCTTCAGAGCTTCTGCTGGGGAGGTTTGTTCTTCCAGAAGTGTTCTGCGCTCACATCACTCCCCTTTGACACTTAAGAGTTAATTTTCTTTTGAAAGGACTTCATAACCTGTTGAATTCCTGGCCACCTGTTCTGGCTGCTTATGTGGAAGGAGAGCTTTTCTTGGAAAGCCCAGCCTGAGCCGCAAGGCCAGAAGTCCCTTGAAAATGCAAGTCCATGTCCTGCACGCCTTTTTGCTGAGGGCTCCTCCATGTCCAACCTCTCCGTCATTCCCTGCTTTGCCAAGGTCTTGTCAGCTTTCAGGGCAGGGTGGAAAGCCTCTCTTTCCTCAGAGATGTGGGACCAGTGGTGGGCCCTTGGATGCATGTATTTCGCAGCCTTTTTTAAGTTTTCTTCCATGGCAAAATCTTTGTAGTGCTTTTTACTTTAAACAAGATCTCTTTTTTTGATGTTGTTTCTTCCTTTTCTCTCAGGAAACCCACTCCCTCGTATATTTGAAGCAAGCTGAGATGCAGCCAATTGTATTAGTTCTGGCTGGAGCAAAAATGCATAATGAAACACTGGATGTGTGCTGTGAGTCCAAAATAAATGGTCACTAGCAGAGCCAGCAAAAACCTGCAAGCACAGACGGTCTGCAAAAAAAGGAAAAGCTTGGACTCTACCTGCGGTGCTCTGCATTTTTCCAAAGGGAAAAATGAACTTTGGGGTTTAGAGAGCTTGGGAAGAGACACCGGGGCACAGTGCCTTTTTGATTACATTTGTGAATTGTGATGATTCTTGTATGTTTTGTGAATACAGCATCTGTAAGTGGGAGAAGATGTTTTATCTCCTAACCTGTATTCTCAAAGCACAGCAGTTTGGGTTTTTATGTGCCAGATGTCAGTGTGCCCTGATTCTTCAGGCAGTTGGGATTAAAGCTTCCTTGTATCAGAGAGGTGTTACAAGGATAACTCCATTAATGCATGTGGAAATCTGGTACTGCAGCGATAAAGACCCTGTAAATATTTACACAGACAAGCAAGCTCATGGAAATTTTGCATTATTAGCTTAACATCATTACAAGGAAGTAGTTGAGAAAGTCAGCAGTATATTACATTTGCTTTTGGTTTTAATTAAACATTGACAACATATCTGGTGCTGCTTCAAGCCACAAGATTCAGAGGGTCACTGCTCTAAATATTTTACAATCTGCAGGGAAATATCAAGTCTCAAGAGAAGGAAAAAAGTAACATAGCCGCTATAAGAATAAATCTTGCCAGTCAGACCTTTTACACTTTTAAGAGTTAATAAAATAGTGGGTAAAGAACAACCAGAGGATATAATTTATTTGGACATTCAAAAGCCTTTTGATAAACACCCATACAAGAAACTGTTAAGGAAACTTGGTAACCACAAAGTGAGAGGTAAAGTCCTGTCATGGATTAAAATCTGGCTATAAATGGGTATGGAATAAATGGCCGATTCTAGCAGGGAAAGAGATTAATAATGAGGTGCCCTAGAGAGCAGGACTCAGACCAATATTGTTTAATGCTTTATTAATAACCTGGGGGTGAGTAGTGAAGTGGCAAAAGTTGATGTCAATAGAAAAGTACTTAGCTTAGGTCAGGAGCAACTTCAGAAGAATTTAATAAAATGGCAGGACCATGCACAGAAGTATGAGGGCAGTTTGGAAATTGCCTTCAAAACCCACAGCAGCGCTCCTGCTCCTCCTGGCACGTGGACCTGTCCCTCCCACATCTCTACAAAGGTGAGGGTAGGTAAGCTGAGGACAGGCAGATGTTTCCAAGCATCTCAAGTACTTTTTCACTCCTCCCAGTTGCTGCCCAGCTCCCCAAGCTCATTATGCCAGGAGGAAAGAGTGAGCTCCCACATGGCAGGCCCCTCTACCAGCCTGTGAATAATATCCCTGTGAGCTCCTCCAGTAATTGTTTAAAAAAGCTGATGTGAGTTTCCATGGCTGATCCTTCCCTGAGGACAGGCCAAACGCTGTAGGTCACCTCTCACAGGCATTTCAAAAATTACGTGTTTGGTCTGACGAGCGTGACACGGCAGCAAGCCTCAAGTCTGCTTAGTCTAAGAACGTAAGCTCCTGGGTGCTGCCTGGCACCTGGAAAAACAAAACCTGCCAGCACAGCTGGGGTGCAAATACCTATATGAAAATAGCAGTCACATCATCTAGTGCGTAACAGGGTAAAGACACAGGCAGCTGCCTGAACTTATGCCACTGAGCTTCTGGGTGAGTTGTTTAGGTGAGTTATTTACTCTGTGGCTTTTTCTTCCCACTATTTCACTCTTACGGTGTGGCTGTGTCTTGCTGGACCGTGTTGATGTGAACTGTAGCATCATGACCTTGCGCAGGCCTGAATTCACATTGCAAGCTCTTTATTTGAGCCTGGTACACGGACAAATGTACTTAGCAGCAGTCTGGATGACATTCAGTGCTATCTTTGTGTAATCTCATTGCTGCCGGTCCTCTGTTCAACTGTTCTGTCTTCTCCACAGTGCCACCCAAACACAGTGCAGGCTGCTATGGCTTTTGAAAGTAATGACATTCATAGCAATTCAAATGGCTGTTTTTCGCAGGGATTTATTATTGTCTTCTTTTTAACCAGTGGGTCATTTCCAAGGATACTATTCTGGAAAAGAAAGTAACTCATAAAGAAATGTTTTTAAAAATCCTCTTGATATGACTTGTAAAGTATTTTGAAGTACCACCCACAAAAGAAATTGTTTTTAGATCCCCTCTTTCATCTGATGATTTATATTACATTAGAAATCTCCCGTGTTCCCAGTGTCGGGACCCCAGAGTAGTAGGTGGTGTGTCAGTGCTGACCACAGAGGGCTCTGTTCCCAAAGGGAACTGGAAGGAGTCACACCCCAGGTGGGAAGTCCACATGCACGTGGGAAGTGACTTACCTCCGATCATGCAGCATCCAGGAGACAACCCAGGGCTTGCCCCTCTCAGTGAATCATGCCACCTCACCTTGTCCCCGCGTTTGTAGTTCAATCCAAGCTCTTCATGGCTTGTGGGCACTCTTGGATTCTTACTTTTACTTCTTTTTTTTTTTTTCTTCATAATCTGAAATGAAAAACCATACACACATGCACATAATATGCATTCTGCCTAATAAACAATAACCTAATACTTTAATGCAGGGGGGTGGGCTCCAGGTGCGAATAGGCTTTATTTGTGGAGTTTTATGAATTGACATCAAATGAGGACCTGCTCAGAAGTGAAAGAACAGCTTGAGCAGCACTGATCTAACTGCTCAGCACGTGTAACCAGGGGTTCTGCCAAGGATCAGGTTGGAAAGGAGTGATTTTGCAGGCCAGGGGTGCATGCTGTGTTTGCTGCTGAGCCTGAGGCGCAATTCTCTCTGGCTGTGGTTCACAGAGTTATTACGGGAAGCAAAATGTTCAGGCAACATCAAGGTAACATTTGCAATAAGTACGATACTACATGAGCATAGTGCGCAGTCATGCAAACGTGAAGGTCACTGAATGATTTGGGATTGATGGTTTAAAATTGGTACGTTTTACCATCAGCACCATTAGCACCATCACTTTTCTCCGTAAGCACCATCCAAAGAAAAGCTTTGGGAGCTTGTTCTGAGGAAACAGGATAGGCCGGAGTCTGGGGCAACCTGTGGCTCTGGGCAGCTGCAGCATTAAAGCAAGAAAGCCTAAAACAAGCATTTGACTTCAAACTGCCAAGGCAGAGCCCTGGCATTTCCCTGGAAGTGGCTGCCCTCTGTGTGCCTCGCTGCCCTGCCCAGGTGAGGTGGGAGGTACGGCTGCCTCCGCTGTGTTTAGTACTCATCTCTCCAGGCTCTGCTTGTGGTCTTCTTCTATTTCCCATCTTCACCACTGAGCCTGCTTCTTCCAGCACACCCCCTTTTCCCTCCATGCAGCAAGCCCCTCCGGGCATCCCTTCTGCTTCTTCCTCCTGCCAGCAGAGGAAATGGCAGTTTCTCTGCCCTGCCCTGCCCTGCCCTGCCCTGCTGCTCCTGCTGCTCCTGCTGCTCCTCCTCCTCCTCCCCCTCCTCCTCCTCCTCCTTCTCCTTCTCCTCCTTCTCCTCCTCCTCCTTCTCCTCCTCCTCATCCTCCTTCTCCTCCTTCTCCTTCTCCTCCTCCTTCTCCTCCTCCTTCTCCTTCTCCTTCTCCTTCTCCTCCTCCTCCTCCTCCTCCTCCTCCTCCTCCTCCTCCTCCTCCTCCTCCGGGCTTTTGAGGGCTGCAGTGACCAAGCCACTTCCAGCAGGACGATGCTGATTCTTTTCCTCCTGACTCCCAGAACAATTAGCAAAGGTTGGCATTTTGTTAATCCAGGTGTAATTAATCACCACCAATGTTTCTATTTTAATTCCTCTGTCCCTATAGTCTTGAAGAGCTTTAGGAACTGTGAGCTTTTATACGCAATTGTAGAAGATACTGATGTGGATATTTTGCCAGGCCATAAAATCCTTTGCAGCAGTAGTAGTTTTTTTAGAGGGCTTAAACAATTTTGGATTAAAATCAGGACAGAAATACAAGGGCCAGACTGGAGAGGTACAGAATGAGGTTGTCTGAATCTTAGTTGCTCCAGCAGCATAGAGCAATGGAAAAGATCAGGAGCAGAGTGTTTTGTACTCAGAAGACGATTACTTGCTATCTACCAGTTCACAGCCATGGCAAAGAGGAAGACCTGGATCTGTAATTTATCCCTGTGCCCTTGGTATCTACCTCCAAGGGTGCTGGTAGGATAATTGCAGTAGTGGTTCTTAGAGATGGGAATGCGGTACTTCCTATGAGAGAACCCAAGACTGAGTCCAAGAAAGATGTCAGGTCACTTTACAGCCTCTCATTTGAATAGACAAGATGTTTGAATTGTTTCTCAGAGTCACTTAAAAAAAAAGGCATGTGAAAATGTCAAAGAATTTCCTCTTTCCCTTTCCCACCCAAATACAAAATCAAATAAAAGCAAACACATGGGACACAAATATAAGAGCAGCCCCCTCTGCACGTATTCTCTGTGATACACAGGCTGTTTCCAGATGTATGGATTAGACCTCATCCAACTAGTGCTTAAAGCTCAGCCTTAGCATATCGATTGAATACTCACCAAGTTGGAAACTTCTGGGAAAACTAATGCACTCGGTGGTCAGGCTCACACCTTCGGCCATGGTACTGGTCACTGCATCTATTCTGTGGTCCTGTTGCCATCTCTTCATTCCAGTTAGACCATTTTCAAGCCTGCTAAAGCATAGATTTAAAGTCCTTGGAGTGTAATTAAAAATGAAAAATAAATAATGATTTTTTTTGTCTTTTGCCTGAATATTTTTAAATCAACTGTTGCTATGGTATAGGAAATATATAGCCCTGACAGTACAAGCAGTGAAGTACACTCATGGTGAAAAAGCACAGCATCAACACTGCATCACGTATAAAAACCCAACTGCATCACGTATAAAAACCAAACCCACAAGTGTTTAAAAGCACTTCAGGATCTGCACTCAGAAACAGTTCAAGATTTTCACATTATGTGTATGAACATCTCACATAACTACTTTTGCTCATTGAGTATTTGTATGTGTGGTTGGACCCTGGATGAGAATTTTTCAGATGTAAATATGCCTGCAGTAATAGTAGGTACATGGGCAATAGGGCATCGCTGCTCTTGTGCAGGGCTCACACCTTAGGCTGTAGTTATTACTGCCTAACATGGTGCTCAGTATTTTTGGTCCTGATTCCAATCCTAACCTGCTTCAGCACTGACCTCTTATTTTGAGTGATATTGGTATGAATAAGTCTAGACCAAGGTTCCTGGGGCTATAGATGTACAACAGGCATGTCAGCTTTACAACAGCCAACTTTATGGTGCCAACATAGGATTTTTATGTTCATGTTATGCACCAGAAGAGCCTGGGCATCCCAAGAGGGAGAACTAACTGCAAATGGGACTCAGGACAACCGTCAGACTGAGAAAAGAGCCGCTTAAGCTCATCAGCAAGTACAGAGTGCAATATAGAGTTAGGTGTCTGGCTTAAGGCTGAAAGGTGATGCCTCTGCACTTGGGATTCGGACCCTGAAACACCCCTAGCTCCCATGAAAAAGCAGAGACTGAGGCTCCGTACTGCTACCTCATCGTGTAACCTGGTGGTTAGGATTGTCCTGCAATCCAGGAGACGTACATACCTGAATCCCTGTACTGCCTGACCAGAGTTCGTCCCTTGTCCCTCACCTCTTACTGGAGTACTCTGGCAGGAGAGTACATGGTGGGATTCCCTCCACCATGACTACTCATGATGGGCTGTGTATTAAAAACTATTACAGAAATTATTCTGTACTGTGGTGTTTTTTATTAGCTGCTGCATAAAAGAATTGAGAGTCAGTCCCTGGTTAAATGATGAATGGAAGAAACAGAGACACACAGCACACACATTTCCAGCAGTTAGGGCACATTTAACTCTAACAACACAAAAGGTGGATTTAAAGGCCAGTCTGCTGACGTTGGCTTTAGGAAAGTAAATGCACTGACTCACAGACCCAGGGGAGATGCCCAGCGGTGCTCTGCGAGGCCGGCTGAGCCCCGAGGATGGCTGCAGAATCAGGCCCTCCCCGGGTGCTCACACCTGCACGGCTCGGCATGTGCCCCGCGGGAAGGGGAGCACCCCGCAGCCTTGGCTGGCGGAGAATGACCTGCCAACTGGCTTTGGGCACCCCTGGGTCAAGGGTCGAAAGGATTTCTGAGGATTTTTCAGGTTCTGAAGCTTCCAGGTGCTTAGAGAAGCAGGTAATGACTACATCTGTCTATGGAAGTGTTTTTTCTCACAGCGTTTTGAGGATGGATATATCCTCAGTCAAATGTGGTTACACTTTGCAGGGGGCTTTTTATTCCCACCTTTCTCTAAAGCATAATAGATACCAGCCAATAAAGTCAGCAGCATTGTTTTGCAAGTAGAAAAACTGTATAACTGTGTATAGTCCTTTATTATTCATAAAATATTCCTTGATAATTTAGCTCTGTTTATCCTGAGAATTAAAAAAAAAAACCAATATGCTGTTATTCAGAAAAAAAACCCAAAACCAAAAAACCTTAAAAATTGTTTTAGTCCTCAAATCTAGGTCAGAGACTGGAGCCACCTTTCAATCTAGCAAAATCACATTGATCTCAACTGCTTTTCCAGAAATGCTGAGAATTTTATATTCTTTGAGCACCCCAATGGGCTGAAAATATTCCTGACAGATTAGTAGGCTCTCAGCTACTGCTCCAATTCATAGAAATTAAACCTTCCATCATCTGGTTTTTATATTTGGAAAATGTCAGCTATACTTCCTATCACGTATATTGTTGCTTCAATGCACTGAGCCTTCTGTGAATTTCAAAACACATAACTCAGCTCTCAAGCATTTCTTTTGTAAATATTGATAATGGTTTCAAGTTCTTTATTAAATAACTTTTTAATGAGTTTGAGGACAAAGAACTATTTTTTCACAGTCTCACAAAGATAAGAATCATAACATATCTTTCTGTACCATGGAACACATGGTTCTCAATACCTCATTGTGCAGCATAGGTTTTCCTCACTTTTTAAAAGTTTACTTAAACAAAAAAAGCCCCACAATTACAAGAAATAAAATCTAAGCAGGCCATACTAAAATGTCCAAAATTGCATGCAAATGCTATGTGACAGCTTTGCAGGTCAGTGCGTGCTGGCATTTGGAGCAGCATTAGGAAGCTCCCTTTTCCCCTTTAATCCAACAGCGAACAACTACAAAATGCCACCATCACTCCTTAATAAGGTTCAATGCATAGACCTCTCCTTGCTCAGTGTTATTTATTGCCTGCGTTTTTACCAGAAAGGATCCCTGTGTATACACTTAGGATTGAAGACAATAAAATATTATGGCAAGGTTCACCAGGGGAAGTTTCCAGGGAGAGGTTTTTTATCAGTTTACAGGCATGGTCAAGGTCCTGCAGCGGAGCTCCTTTTTGGAGCAGGCTGTAAACAATTTACATGGGGAGGTAAGAGGAAGTCTTTAGGGTGCCCTGAAAAATGTTAAGTTAGAGAAGTTCTGACCTCTGTCTTCTAGACCTGGCCCAGAGGACTGATGTTTACTAGCAAGCATGCAGCTCTCTAGGAAACTGCATACTGTCAGTAGAAGTAGGGTTATTTTTTTTAATACATTTCAATTACAAGTTGGACTAGGCAGCAGTATACTAAATCAAATATGCTGTACAACTAATTTTCTCTATAAAACCCCAAATGTTTACCTTTGAACTTAAAAATGTTGCCTTCAGGCATATAGTATTCCAGCCAGCTGTAGTTTAAATGCATGGTGCAGGTTCCGTAGCTTGCTTCTTCATTCAACACTCAAAATCATTCATGTTTGCGAAGCGGAATTAAAAGCTGGCTAGGAACAGATTACTGGTCCCCTGATATTAGCCTTTCTTCTCACACATTCCCTCGAAGACTTTCAGGTCTAATAATAACATTTTCCTGTGCTGGTCCTATTGACAGCTTGAAACCTTAATGACAATCCATTTGAAATGTAAATACTTGGTCTTATTTGTATGTTTATTCAAGGGAATTTGTATTGAATCATTTAGCTGTGACACTACAAACAGAGGTCAAGAGACAAACAAGGAAGTTTAGGTGCTTTCAGATGGTGTTTTAGGCCTGGCCCACAGCTGGACATGTTGCCAAAGCTGTGCTTTCTCAGAAGGCTGAGAGAGACATCTCAGCCTCTCCAGTCTCCACCTGCACAATTTTTCTTGTTAAAATTAAATACAAAGGCATGCATTTGCACTGCTGGCTTTTGGTTTGGGTTTTTTTTCCCTGAAGTCAGGATGGCAACAAAGCCACAGAACATCCCTATTAAACATGTAACCAAAAGATAAGGGTTGGGAAAGGAGCTGTTGTTGATTACTGGCTAGCAGGTTCTTATTTGCATCTATTATTTTAACGATGCTGAGACTTGGCTGCAGTGTTTAGGACGTGTTAGGTCACTGAGAACATTCCAAAGGTATCTTTTCAGCCGTTTCCAGTTAAGGAGTATATTTTACTGAGTTGTGAATTAGAAGAACCATTCAATCTTCCATCTTTGTCATTGTGCCAACACACGGGAAATGACCTCGTCCTAAAAGCTGAGCACCTGCAACTCTCATCAAGATCCATCTAATGTCACCCATTGCTTTTCAGACTCCTAAACGGGCCTCTTACAATCTACCTGCTTCAAATTCCCTGAGGATTTATTAGCTCAGAACACAGATTACTTGTCTTGGTATCAGGGATTTCCTTTCTTTTGAACGGGAACATAAAAACACAAAGAAAGTCTAAACTCAAGTAATGTGAAAATATTGTGTTTGAATCCAACCCATACATTCAGAGTTACAGTTGAATGTCTGACTTCAACTTGAAATGCGATGCTTTGACTCTGCATATGATCTTACGGCATATAAAATGTTTGGAAGCCTTTGAAAAAATGGAAATATTCTTGGCTTTGGTTACGCTCTTATTATTATGCTTTCTTTAATGCATTTATGGTTGGCACAATAGATCTTTACATTTATCAAGCTCGGGTAGCAAGTTTCAGGACTCGTGAAATCCATGTCATTACTGATTGTAATGGTAGTACGCTGTCAAGTCTGTTGTGCACTTTACAGATGATGTATCTTTAGGTGAGAAGATCCTCATGCATAAAAGCTATAGTCCAAAAGCTTGATCCAAATCTTCCTGAAACCTTTCCAGTTTATTTCAGTGACATGTGGGACTAAGTTTGAAACGCTGAGCTCTTCTTTCTTAAGAGGTGAGCAGTAAAGTACAGCCACCTGCAACTTTACATTACCCTGAAATTGCCCTACTTTTGCCCTTTTAAATTCAGACAAAGCAATAAAATTTAATGTGTATGTGCACTTACTGCATTAAAATTAATGGTTTCATTTTCAGGCTGATTACTGACCATGATCTTAAATGAAATTAGTTCTTCTAGAAGATGGCTAAGTACCCTTAGAAGTGAATACAGTTTTTTAGACATATTAAAAATGCAACATAGAGAGCAATGAAAATTTCATGCTCAACAGGCCCAAATGCCTTAGCGATCTCAGGTTTTTTTGATAGGTCCTGACAAGAAATAATCTCTGAGCTTCATTCAACAGCTGACTCAAGTCTGAGTTAAAAGGAAAAAAAAATCAGTTGTCTTGAAAGGTTTAAATGTAATCCCTTCTAATGAAGAATATTTTTTTTCCATTGCTCTATGCTTGCTTTTAATCCTATCAGAAGTCTTCTGTAAGAACACCTAAGCAACTTTATACATGGCTTATTTTGAAGAAGAGATCATACATTCATCGAGCATGTTCAGCAATGTTCTCCCAGGGGTGACTTTTGTATTATGAGAGTAAAACTTTAAAGCACATAATTAATTAGCAGTCAGAGCTAGCTGGATGTGAATGGAAGTGAGGAGCTTGCAATCGGACCAAATTAATACAGTCACGTAGTCTGCAGAGCCTGCAAGCTTACGGTTCCATTCAGCCAGATGCTGTGTGACTCCAGGAAGGAGTCAGTCCCTGTCCCACAAGTCTGTTATTGAAAAGAAACTCTTTGCCATTCTGTGAAGCGATCTTCAAAGATTTTAAATTATTCCAAAACTGATATTGTTACCCGTACAAATACTGATCAGTGGTTCACTCTTCCATCAGTCAACTTGAAATGCATGGAATTCTTTCAAGGCTGGAGTATGAATTGAGGGGAATGAATGTGTTCTCAGGTAAGAATTTAATCGATAGGAAAAGGTATCTGAACCAGGAGATGACTGGAAGACATAGTGTCAAATAACTGTCATGGTTTAACCCCAGCCAGCAACTAAGCACCACGCAGCCGCTCACTCACTCCCCCCCCACCCGGTGGGATGGGGGAGAAAATCGGGAAAAAGAAGCAAAACCCGCGGGTTGAGATAAGAACGGTTTAATAGAACAGAAAAGAAGAAACTAATAATGATAATGATAACACTAATAAAATGACAACAGTAATAATGAAAGGATTGGAATGTACAAATGATGCGCAGTGCAATTGCTCACCACCCGCCGACCGATACCCAGCCAGTCCCCCGAGCGGTGATCCCCCACCCCCACTCCCCCCAGTTCCTATACTAGATGGGACGTCCCATGGTATGGAATACACCGTTGGCCAGTTTGGGTCAGGTGCCCTGGCTGTGTCCTGTGCCAACTTCTTGTGCCCCTCCAGCTTTCTCGCTGGCTGGGCGTGAGAAGCTGAAAAATCCTTGACATTAGTCTAAACACTACTGAGCAACAACTGAAAACATCAGTGTTATCAACATTCTTCGCATACTGAACTCAAAACATAGCACCCTACCAGCTACTAGGAAGACAATTAACTCTATCCCAGCTGAAACTAGGACATAACCTTGTACTGTAATTTCACTGGGATCCCATAAGCTCTGAAATCAAAGCTAGTTCCACTGAACGCTGTCTATGCTCCCAGTCCTATTCAAAAGTTGGCAAAGTATTATCTTCATAGCTAGTCATGGTGTACAGTTAAAGTATGATGGCATTGTGTTAATGCGTGGACTGTTTATTACACTTGCTGCACTTTCTAATGTAGTAATCTTTCCTCAGTTTTGCATTCATTACATGTCCTCATAACAGATGACCGAAGTTGCAAAATGTGAGCTGTGTATCAAACTTTGCAGAAACATAGAGGCTCTCCCTGTGCATCTTCTAACATGTTAATAGACATACATGCAGGCTGCATACTCAGCAATCAACGTCTAACAGCCTTCACAAGTTTAGCAATCAACATCTGGAAAATTGGCAGAACCAAGCTCAGGATTTGGATTATAGCTTTTTTTTCACAAGGTGTGCAATTGTCCTAGGCAAATAAAGCCCTTAAGCCCCATAAGGAGCTTTAGAGTATGCAATTACTTTAAAGGACAGCCGTTTAAAGGACACTGAAAGCATCACAAAGTTTTACAGTCTATGTGGCAAGACTTTCCGGCTCTTAATTACCAAACTCAAACCAATGATAACAGTTTGTCTCATGAGGAAAAAAATATCCTGATAGATGTTCCTAGTCATACACACAGTTCAGCAGTTGGGGATCTCTGGATGGAAGAGTACAGGTATTTTTCTTTAGTTCCTTCTGTTAGTTACCTGCCAGGGAAAAAAGAGTTGTGCAGGTGTCCCAATGTTCCCCTTATTTTCTCCCTGAATATGAGCTCTACAGCGGTGCCAGAGAACAGAAGTGTCTTTATATTATATTGCAACAATGGACTGAAGGACATATTCCTGAACCTAATCACCGTATGTAAGAAAGGCAGCACTGTAGCTAGGACCCAGAGGGAAGAAGCCCACAAAGTTCTTTTGTAGGCTGTTTTCTTGTGGAAAGGATTCAAAAACGATGCTGCTGAGCAGTTGATGCCTTATTTACTTTCCTGGTTTTGTTTTAACCCAGACTGGCTTACGTAAAAGGAGACTCCAACACACTCACCCAGCACTTCTCGCTTGAGGCGATGAACCTAGCAATTTCATCTATCAGTTGCACCAAACCACAGCACACTTTTCTAAGCTTAGCCTGTTATTGTCTTTCAGGCTGCAGAATAACCCAGGGCAATGGAACAGTTACTGGCACTATAAATGTTTTCAGACACTGAAGCTAGTAATATGCAACCTTATTTGAATTAAATTACCTCTTTAAGAGAGTCTGAAACTGGATGACTTCATGTAATTCATTATGTTTAAGAAGGCGGTTTAGTGTGGCAAGTTAAAACCCATTAAATTGCTCTGTAGTTTTCTTGGCTGTGGTTGTTTTTCTTAAGTGAAAGTAATTAAACATAAATATTTACTAATATCCCAGGCTGTGAAACTCTATAGCCAGTAAGAGGAACAAGGAGAACCGACCCAGCGTTGACTTCCTACGTTAATACCCCACGCTGGCTGAAACATGCTTGCTGACTTTTTCACAAACAGGGCCAGCCGATATGGAGCTCGGGTGGGGAAATCAGAAGCTGAGCAGTTGAATTTATTTAAACAAGGGGAGGAAACCACCACTCAGATGTGATCTTTTTTTTTATATGCAGGATTGATGCAATGGGCAGTAAGACATCACAAGTAAATTGGCTTTTCACCTACTGATCCTGTCCAAAGACCTGCTCCGAAAATCTGTTGATGTCAATGGAAAAAGCCCCCTGAGTTGCGTGGGTCCTGCATCAAGGCCATACTTTCACAAGCACTGTAAATAAGCACAGGCGAGCCCAGCCACAGAGACAGCACTGCCTTCTCCTGCCCTAGCCATCCCACCTCACTGCTGCTAAACCATCTCCCTCCGGCCAGCACAAGTGTTGGCTGCGGCCATGCGGAGAACCCATACCAGCAAATACCAACCAGGGTCGGTGCTGCCAGCTTAGCTTAAGGTTTCTGTTGCTGTAAAGCAAAACTCCCCTTGCCAGGCTACTGTAAAGCTGGTGAGATGGCAGACACTGGTAGGGGCAGGAAGCTGTGTTAGTCTAAGTAGTATAAACTCCCAATATGTGTGTTCTTGAGGGGCCCGTCAGGACAACAACAACAAATGGGTCCAGACTGGCCCAATGTGCCCAGTGGATATCTCAGGGTTAAGACTCCAGCTGAGACCTCTTCAGATCTGATTTTCAGAGACAGGTATATGAGAGTTAGCCTTGAAATAGTACTCTCTACTCTCTCTTTATACTCCATTTGAAACTAAGGGGCCTCTCGTAACTCTTTAGGAGTCCAAGGTAATAGAGTTAAGCAGAGTTAAATTATTTGTATGCTGTGGTACTTCACTAAGTTGATCTATGGACAGATTTTAGCCTTTCTACACAGACCGGGCCCACTTCATGGTTATAGTAAGACCTCTTTTCCCCAGCATCTGATAAAAGCACTCTCATAAAAGACCCAAGTTCTCCTACGTTGTCAGAGAAATACGAATCTGCTTAGCTTGAAGAAGATATCAATTGCTGGCCCAGGGGCACTACTCCCAAAGTGAGGTACCATGCACCGAGAAAAAGAGCAACAAAACCTTAAAGC
The DNA here is from genome assembly GCF_026419915.1 of Harpia harpyja. Taxonomy (NCBI): domain Eukaryota; kingdom Metazoa; phylum Chordata; class Aves; order Accipitriformes; family Accipitridae; genus Harpia; species Harpia harpyja. Next base: position 13,580,872 of record NC_068952.1, on the reverse strand, counting down.
AGATGGCGATTACGGACAGACATATGCCTGACCCTCCGCCTTCTCCGTACCTGCTGCCTTCCGTCGCGTGCATGGCAGGATGCGAGGGCAGCCAGTGTCTCAGAGCACCAGGCTGGGGCAGCGCGGCCTTTGCAGAGCAGGGGTGCGGGAGGGTTTCCCAGCCCCGAGGGCGGGTGCTGAACCCTCTGCCCCCAACACAGCCCTTCCATCACCCCAACTGCAGTGGGGTGCCCCAGGGCCACAGCAGCACCCCTCGGCTGAGCGCCCAGACAAGCAACATTATTAAAAATATCATGAAGCTCTAAAGCCAAGCAGCTCAGCTGGAACAGGTGTCAGGCAGGGGGAAAGCTTGAATTACAGGGACAGGGGAGGTTTGTTAGCAAATTCTTTGGTTGAGCTTTTACCCAGAGATCTTGTTGCTGCATGTTTAATACTGCTGATGCGGCTGTGCATTTTTTTAGGCGAATGAGGAACACTGAGTTGTTGCATTCATATCCACATCCACATCCACTCAGAACAGACTGCGGGAAGGTTTGCCTGACAGGGTGCTCAGTGTGCAGGCAGAGAAGAGGATTAGAACAAGAGTAACAAATTTGTGGATTGACTTTTTTGTCCTGTGAAGTAACAGCCCTGTAAACTATCTCCCCTGTCCAGCAAGGAGATGTCGCATGAAGAGTGACACTGCACTCTTCCCGCTGACCCCTCAGAGGACACATTACAAGGGTCCAAGTCACCCCCAGACCACTGTTTCTTTGCAAGTCCTGCCAAGCAGGGTGGCAGTTCATGCAAAGCACACTGTTAAGACACATGACGTATTTCAGTCGTGGTTAAGCCCAAAACCTTCTGCCAAGAATGACCTTGTTAAAAGCTGCTTTAGTCAGAAAGATGAAATACTAAGCTGCCTGCCTTTACAAGACAATAGCTCGTAGGAGCTGAAATTCAGACATTTTCCTTTGGAATAAGCTGGCTGGATCATTTCAGTCTTTGGGGGGTATAAAGCGCAAAGAAACTGCCAAAATGATTGAAAAAATGAGCTATATGCATGGCTGGGAAGCAACCTGTGTGTTCTGCCAGAAGAGGTTACCCCATGCATGCTCCCAGCTCTGCCCCGCCAGCCGGGTGCCTGGAGCTCCGGGCCTTCCTCCTCGTCCGGCTTCTCACGGGCCTTTCACTGGACACCGGCTCCTGGTGGGCAAAACCTCATTTAAGGCAGGGCACCGCGCTCTCTTTGGCAGCACGGCAGCGAGGGGCTAATTTTTCTGCCGATAAGGATTGACAGTAAAAGAGGACATCGGACATTTGCTAAGGCTGTTGGATATATGGGAAGAAAACCAGTTAAAACTGTATTTATTGAATGAACAAGCCCTTATCTAATTTATAGTCAGCCGGAGCAGCCTTCAGCCATTTTACCCCAGGCTGAATTTTTGACAGATTTTTGTCACCGATTCAGTAGGATTTGTTCAAATTGATACCTGGAAGGAAAATTGCCAACAAAAGTTCAGGTCCGAAGGTGCTAATTCAGTAGATGGCATGTTTCTATCCAAGGTAATACTAAGTGAATACCGAGAGCCAGGCTTAGTACTTTTGTTTGAAATCCGGAAGGCGGCTTTCCGTAGTTTGAGAGCATAGTCATCTCCTTTCGGCACACAGAGGACTCCTGGAGTCTGAGATGCTTCATTTAGGAGGAGCGCACTCAGGTTTTCACCCTTCCTATTCGTACAGGAGACAGACAGAAGTGGAGTGGCCGGTTCTCAGACCCGGGGAGCCAGCCTGCAGTTGTGCTGAAGCTGTCGGCGAGCCTGGGGACAGGGCAAGGCGCACGCAGAGCTGGGCTCCGCACCAGGGTTTCTGTGCCAGCGTGGTATTGCTGAGCAAGTAAGTCCTGGCCGGCTGCATTCTGGCTCACAGGTGGCACTGGGAGCAGGGACCCAGCCACAGCTGGTATGAACTGCCGTGGTATTGCTGGACAGAACAGAGATAAAATCTCTGCTAAGTCTGAGAAAACATTCATGCATTCACGTCCCGGACAAATTTGGTTCCTAGTGCTGCCTAACAGTGAGTGAAGCTGCTTTTTTTGCTTGTTTTCTCATCCAAAGGCTGTAACAAACCCTCACGAGATGTTGTAGCAAATCTGATGCCAGCAAATTTGATAATTTCTGTACCTTCAGGGATTCTTCTACAAATTTATGCTTTTATTCTAATTGCTGTGGGTATTTCGGTCTGCAACGTGATTCAATCGAGCAAATCAAGGAGAATGATGAAAGGGATAAAAGTTTCTTTCCACTGCATTTAATTGGGAGTTTCCCCACAACCTGTGTGGCAGTAATAGGCTTAAAGTCTTATTTGTACAGTAATGCTTGATTTACTTGTTTCTCCCCTTCTTCCTTTCTCTTCCCGTGGTGGCACATTATTGTTTCAAACCGCTGATCTTTGCTGCGGTCTCTTGTTTCCCACAACTTGCATTGCTGGGATGTTTACTTCCTGGATTTAATTCTAATTTAGCTACTACACTAATCCTTAAATAAATCTTTTTCAGTTCAACTCTTTCCCTTAACCCTATACACCGATGTTTACACTAATTTAAATAGGCAGGATATTAGATTAAAGTTAATTGAGGGAGTCAACATACTAATCCAGTTTCTACAGGTTTACACCCCTGAAGAAAATATTAAAAGCAGCCGTATAAATTCCCCTTTCTCATAGTCTGAGTGAGGGAGAATACATTTGGAGAGTGGCCCACTATTGGGTTTTGGAAACCCAAGTCATTTGTACTGTTAGTTTCTGAAATCGTCAAACAGTGTTACACAACACATGCAGCTAAGCTGGATTGTCTCGCTTTCCCATTTTAGGGCTGACAGCTCAGGAAAGCTATCTGAACATAGCTGGAGAAACAAGTTTCCATGAGAGCAAATGACAACATATTATCAAACTGTAATAATCCATATAGTATTTCCAAACAGTACAACTAAAATGAAAAAAAAAAAAAAACCACCCCCCAAAAAACCCAAAACAAAAAACAAAACACCAAAAAATCCCAACAACTTGAATTAAATGACTTCAATTAAATGTTTTGAATGATATGGTTTTTTAAAGAGACAAGACTGAATTTTTAAAACAGCTGATCTAGTAATCCAATTTCCAGCTCACAAGTCATTTAGACCAATGTCTGTTGGTGCAAATTTTCACCTACAATTATGCACAAGTATAATCTAAAATGTATAAGCATCTAAAAGCCAATACAGTGATATCTAAATGATAAAAAACATTGTCAGATTTAATACAGACAAAAAAAACCCCCAACAAACACCACCACCCAAACATTTAAAAAAATTCTGTTCCACAGCCTTTTTTTCTGAACATAAGTTTATCCATCTTCTGAGTGTGCTGCAAGTTCTAGCTATTTTCTTGCATTGTGAGGGAATGGAAGGCTATGATGGGAACGTTTTTGCTGTTTGGTATTTTTTTTGTGATTTAACATTGGCACTGAGATAGTAACTTCAAGTAATAATTTAATTATGTTCTGTATTGCACAGGTGTAAAAGAAAGTGGTTTATGAGTATTACTGAAGCTGTGTATTTCATTTCTGTCTTAGAGTTACAAAAAAGCCTAGCAATGGAGAGGATGCAGAGCTGCATATAAAATAAAGTTAATTCTACTCTACACATCAACACCTATGAAGTGTCTCCTTCTGAAAAACCAAAATCCACTTTTGACTACAACAGCCAGGAGTTCCCAGAGCAGAAAGCCACACAGAGTCACATCACTCTCCTTTTAAACTGCAAACACCTACCTTTTCTTCATGTCTCCTTGTAATGAGTTGGATGCTGACTTACTCCAATTAATAAATGTGACCCAGGGTGAAAATCAGTGGTGAATGGCAGCAAATCAAATTCTGAACTCCTCCTATCAATTGCTTGTCCATAGCCCATGCACGTATTTATATAATAAATTCACCCACTGTACTATGCAGAATCCTGTTAAACCCTGAACGCTCTGGGGCTGAAGTTGTAGCTTTTCCCTGCCAGGTAGGTGTTTACGAGCCTGGTAGCACCAGAAGCGTTTCTGGAGCCCACAAACATAATTTAGCTGCAGTAATGTGAAATTACTGAGCCTGCCTCGTGCCGACATGTGTTACACACAATTGTAAAAAGGAAAAAAAGTTTAACAGCTTAGCCACAAAGGAATGTTTATATCTGATTACACTAACTGCTAATTTAATGGTAGTTAATCAGTGGCATGTAATACAAGCCGAGCAGCCCAATGGATTTATTGATGAATGGCATTTAAAGTTGTTAGAAAACCGGTGCAGTTGTTACGTTCAACAAGCAGGCACAGAGCCCTATCAAACAGTAGTGTATTTACTAAGGGCAAATTTCTGCTTCAGCTCACAGTGCTTCAAATCCTGAGTTACTCCACTGGACCAATAGGCCAGCGTGTGAGCTACAGGGCCAATCCTGCACAGCGCAGAAGAGATCCCCTGAGGTTGATACCAGTAAGCATCACATTGCTGGGACAGGCTCTGAATTTCAGAGAAAAGCAGGCACCCTCCTGGAGCCCACGTGCTGCTCCTACCTGCCTTCAGCCACTGGAACAAAAAATACCATAAAGAAGAAGTCACCAAGGCTGCAACTTGAGGCTGAAATACTGGAGCGGGATATTTATTCTTCCGTCTTTAGGTGTACCTGTGCTTCTCTCCACCACCCACAGGTATATAAGCTGCAAGGGGCACATTTCTACCCCCCTTGAAGTCAGCAGGGGCTGAGGAATGGATGCAGCCCTCTGCAAATGCAGCACTGGCAGCTGCACAACAGCATCACTTCCCAGTGTGTAAGCCTGCCTACAATCTGGGCTGAGGAGGGCTAATTTATGGGAGAGGGAAAGAAAGGTACAGCTGCTTTATCCTCTCTGGCAAATATTGATCTGCCTGGATGCACACTCTTCACCTCCCCAAACCTGACCCATACAGCTGCCATGTACCACACAGCTTGCTTTCCTTAGGATGAGATATGAGCAAAGGGAGCCTGCGAAGCAGTGCTTGAAGCAGATTCCTGCGGAGTGCATCCATACTTGAGACTAAAAAGCAGAGAAAAGCTTTTTAAAGGAGACCAGACTGAACCTTTTTACTCATGGAGGCTTCCCCGAGTGGCCACTGCTCCCTGCTCCCCCCTGGAGCGCTGCAGCATCCAGCTGTCCAGCCTCAGCCTCCTGACCCTTTGGCCAGTTGAAATCATTGGGAGTCTTTACTCCTGACTTGGCTGGGGTGAGGCCAGCTGCCAAGTAAGAGGCATCTGTAAAGGAGTAAAAAGTTTAAAATTATGTCAGTTATTTATTAATGGGAGACAGTTTACTGAATGCTGCCAAAATTTAAGAGCTTCTGTTTCTTTGCGAGCTTCAGTTCCTTCTTGTGTAACTGTCAGGAATGTGTCCAGCATTGCCTATTTCATGAACAATTTTCTTTTATCATTTAAGTGGAAGATTTCAAAGACACAAGATGGTAAGTTTTCAGGCTGTTAGCAATGGCCACAAGAAGAGCAGGTAGAAAAAAAAAAATAGTGCACTTGGAGAGACCTACCAAATGAGGTGCCTTGTGACCCAGCGTTATAGTGATGGGGTGTTTGAGAAGGGCTCACTTGAAACATAAAACCTGGTCAAAACCTTGATACTGTATTAAATTCACCCCGATGATATTGTAGGGAAAACCGAAAAACTAGCATGGCAGTAATTTCTCATTCAGAATTAAGTGTAAGCCAACCCTTAGAGGAGGCAGTTCATTAAATCACCTCTCGGCTTGTGGGGAAGTGTGGGGTGCCCCAATAGGCTTCCCATTCCAAATGGAAATAGTAAGCTGTGCTAAACCAGTTGCACCCTCCTAGAGCAGTTTATTAATAAAGTCTACCATTAACATTATAACTCATGTTTGATCCTGCACGACACAGGTATAGAAATGCACATCTGCAAGTAAAAAATACAAGACAGGAGACACAGGGGAATTAGAGGTGTCAGACACAGGAGCTTGGCTGGGGAGTTTCCAGATGAGCCTCCTGCGGTAGCAGGACTAGGCACGTGAAGCAGTTGGTGGGGCTTATTAGTAAGAAAGACTTGCAAATTCTGCATGCATCCTCACAAACCTCATTTGCTACTACCTAACTCGGTAGCCCCAGTGAGGCTGGTGCACGCAGACATGTGGGTACTCGCAAAGGACTGCAAGAGGTGGGATGGGACTCCTCTGCCTTCGCCTTAGTCACCAAGAAGTCAGATATCTAATGCAAGCTACTTATCTGGGCTTCCTCTGTAATCAATAGTCCATAGATGAGGTGGGATGAGACACTGCTTAGATGCTTTTTGCCCATTTCTGTATCTAGTTGGAAGAATCACCCTCAGGAAATGCCTCTTCTCTCCATCAGCCATTAAGGGTGCATAGCTGACTAGGTTCAGGTGGCTTAGCTGACCGGCAGTAGGTGAAAAATCCCCTTCTGAATGGGTGGTGTTCAACCTTATGCCCTTTCTTATTGCCCTTCTACCTCGGGTCACAGCTGGGAAAGCACACAGGCAGCTGCAGTCCCAGAATCAAAAGTAAGTCAAAATTCATTTGGAGTTAAAAGTCAAATGCAAACAAAACTGCTGAAGTGTGCAAAAAATATATAGATCTGAAGGTTTAAGCATCAAGACTGTATTTTCCAGAAACCATGAGAGATTTCTGATCTCCCAAGATCCACGCTCACCCAGCACAAGTGTAAGTTCCCCTGCAGCATCAGGACAGTCAGCACCATTCTTGATGGGTTTGCTGGGACCAGCAAGATAAGCAATTTAAAGACAGGCTTTCTCCCCTGTCTTCCCTCCAACTGGCAGCACCCTTCCTGGGAGAGTGTAGGAATGCCATGGGGGTTGGTGGGGAGCTTGGGCCCAAGACAACCTTCACTTTCAGATGAATCCCATAGGGATGGACCCTGACAGCTCAGATCAGCAGGGGGTTTGCCGAGAGCAGCAGGACAGAAACCCACCTGCTCCCACAGCTTTTCAGGAACCCACCGATCTGTGGTAAGAAACTTTGATAAACATTTGCAACGCTGCTAAAATGTTGTGAAGGGTGGGAGACCTGAAGTCTGTACATAGGTCTGTCAGAGCAACCTATGAAGTCCTTCAGAAGAGAAACACTTGAATTAAACACAGGAGTCTTTGCATTACTGGAGCTGGAACCAGCTACACCCCGAGCGAAGTGCACTGCAAACCTGTGTTGGCAGCTGAAACAGAGGCCAAGAAGTGCTTACAAATGGGTCTTCTGTGTCCCCTGTAGATGGAGACAAACATCAACTCGGCCCGTTCGCTTTCTTCTCAGGTCTTCCCCGTCATTTGCCATTCATGTTGTGCTGGGCTAATTCCCAGTGCTGTGTATTTTTGAACAGACCATTAAAAAGTTGTGGTGCTGGTCACTTCTCAGGCAAGAGGGAGTACTCCATACATAGGAGGGTTTGTTGCTTGTTTATTTCCAGAGCCGAATTTTTATTTCTTTCCAGCTCTGCACATACAAAAGAGCAGCAGTGGTAGACACAGACTGTGCTGTGGAATTTGTTGCTGGTCTGGTATAAACAGCCCATCCTGTGTATTGACCTAATGTAAACAGCCAGTAGCCTATATAAACAACCAGCAGTTGAGCTCAGGCTAAATGAAGCCCCAAAGTATGTCTGAGCAGCAAGAAATCAAACGTCAATACATATATTTCCAACTTGTAAACTGTTGTTTCTCTGCTTGCCAGAAAGAATTCTCTCTTTTCGGAGATTTCTTGAAAGTTTGGCATCACGCAGTTTGCAGTTTCCCCAAAGAGTGGGGTTGCCAGGGGACGTTGCTGCTGTCTCACAGCCCTTCCTGCACCCTTGGCTGAGCATCTCCCAAAAATTGGGCTTCCAGGGGAAGGAGGAACACAGCAGCAGGGGCTGAAGGATCCTCAGGGAGGTGCGGGTTCAGCCCCAATATCCTAAAGGGGATTTTGCAAATTTCAAATCTTCCCATTGGAAAAAGTAAAGTCAAACTGTATAGTTAGACCACATTTGCATATATGATTATCCATATAGTCATCTTAAAGAACTGGATTGTCCTGAAAAGTTGTCTCATTTCTTAGAAAACTCCTCTTTATTTGGGGTAGAAGTCTATGAGAAGACAGGATTCATTCAACATTATGCCTTTTTTTTTTTCTTTGAGATACTGCTCTCTCTGAAAGTCCCAGCCATTCTTAAAGAAATATATGAAATATTCTTTAAAATTCAGTTCACAGATCAAGATTAGTCTTTACTGTTGATTTGACTACATGGCTATTCCGCTTCTTTACTCTGAGACAAATACTGAACTGAGCTGGAATTAAATGGAAACAGTGAAAGAGAAGGGAGGGGATGCAAAGGGCAAACAGATAGAAGAGAGGGGTAAAAGGGGGACCCTCATATAGCTATACTTAGTAACAGCAGGGAAAAAAAAATAAATAGATGCAGTTATTTCGGGTGGCTGAGAGAAACTACAGAAAGAAAACAAGCCTTTTATCTTGAAATAATCCATCTGACTTCAGCCCACCTTGGCAGATAGCTGTTTGCTCTCCGAGGAGAAAGGAGCCAGATGGTTCTCATATTTCTAATGGCTGCATATCTACATGACAAACACCATCTCAGAGGTTAGCAGTAACTGCTGGAAGCTTCATTGGTGTGTATGGGATGAATGATTAAAAGAACATGAACATTTTTCTTTTTTTTTTTTTCTTATTTTTTCCTTTTTTCTTTTTTCTCTCTTCCCCTAAACCAGCCTGGGATGGGAAACACCCAGGCTGCATCTACACCTTCATGGAGTGGATGGACGACTGTGGTTTGGTGTGACTTCAGCACTTTTCACTAACTGGATTCATTGCAAGTTTACAGGGATGGTCCAAAGCCAAGCTGTCTAGTGTAACCACGCCTCTTGCAAGACCGTTGACTTTTTGCATCCATACAAAGAGTAAAAATCAGACAGAATTCAGCCTGAGGTGAACCCTGCTGGGACATAATGCATTAGGTTTCTGTACTGCTGAACCATGTAATGAATCCCAGGGTTGGTACTAATGCAAAACTAGTGGTGATGTGCTAAATGGTTTAACTGCTCATAAAATGGTGGCTAACCACCTGTCCAGTTTTTATCGGGCAGAGGAAGTTTAGCGGTAGTAATAAAACCATACTATATTAAGTTACAGTGGCTAGCTCTAAACAAAAGGAGAAAATAAAATTAAAAGTTAATTAAAATAGTTATGTTACAAATAAGGAGTCAGAGAGGAAAGCAGGCTGAAGCCTTCCCCTTACTGTCCTGAAGGAAACAGGTTCTCATTCAGAAGAAGGTGTCACAGCAAAAATGACACTTCACACTACTTTAAAGCTACCTTGAGCTCTGTTTAAATATTCATAGGAATTGATTGGAGTGAATGTTAAGAATTCACTTTGAAGCCTATCAGGATAGCTGCACCATTCAACCCTGCTTGGGGTAGTAACTGCATTTTTGTTACAAAAACAAGATTTTGCCTCAAATTGCTGTGCTGTGTGAAAAAAATGCTCTAGGTGGCTTTTGAGAATGGAAACCTGTGTCCATCCTACTTTAGTTACATTTTCACAAAGTGAAAAATAAAACACACTTTTAAAATAAGCTTACTTCAGTATTAAATAACAACAGGAGAAAAAAAAGAAGAGATGCCTTAGCAAATATGAAACCTCACAGGCAGAATGGTTACTGCCAGAACAAGACTTAGAAATAATAAGCTAAATTTAAATCTTTAGGACTGACTGAAAATTAACATAGAAACATTACTATTCTATATCATGGACTATCCAGCACTTCCTGTATTAGCGCCCAGTAAAGGCATTCCCCCAGGTACTCAGAAAAAGAAAGTTGTATATATTTTTGAGATTCTGTGGTCTCCTGTATCACTCCATACGTACCAGTACCAGCTTACCCTTATGCTGTAAGAAGTGTCATATACTGAACTACAAGTTCATCAGTTATTAAGAGAACTTCACATAACTCCATTGCTTAATCTTTTATCCCCGCTGTATTTCTTAAACTGTAGGTAGGGAACACCAACAGAGTCAAAGGTACCCACAAAGGTTCAGAAGCATCTTACAATTTCTGTAAGGTTATACTTTTCTAAAAGTACTAGTTATAATTAAGACCATTATTATGAAATATAAGAAGGAAAAAAAATTATATACACTCTTACTGTCAACAGCTTAGTTCCTCAAGATCAGAAAAGTGAGAAATCAGGCACTGCTGCAAATACTTACACTAACTAACTAACTAACTAGGGCATAACCTCTCATCTTTAACCACCAGTTATTCCCAGCTCCTTGAGAATTCTGCAGTGGGTGTATAAATTCAGATCTGCTAATTACAGCTGCTTCCTATTTCCTCTACAGCACTAAAAATAGCAAGCTGCTGGCAGACAGTAATGATAAGGGTCACCTGAGAAGACGAGTGCTCCTAATAGGTCACAGTTGCAAAAAAAATTTAGAAAACTTCATCAACAACAAAACTGTGAAGAGAATCTGAATCCCTGCATGCTTTTTACTGGTAATAATATTATCTGGTGTATACATATATATGTATATAAATATAAGAAGATTATTGTTTCTCCTTGCACAATTTGTTCACATTGAAAAAGATGGCCTTCCATTAGTTCTTTGCCAAAGACTGGAAATCTCAAGTAAGACCTCCCCAACTTGGGAGGGGAGCAAGCAAGTGACATTTCACTGTTCTCCTTTTACAGGTCACTGTGGCCACCATCACCTCCATGCCGTGGTTGTCCTTCCTCGCCGGTGACACGCTGTTCTCTGCAGCTGTTATAGGGACAGGCACTCCAGTGCCAGCCTGGTCGGGACCCTAGGCACTAATGCTAACATCCCTCACCAAACTGGAGCTGCAAATAATTACTTGCAAGCACAACAGAGCTGATTAAAGCTGCTTTTATCATATTTAGACTTTATGGCAAGGGTTTTTTTAACCTAGAATTTCCAGAGGGAGTCTTCAGCAGCATCTTAAATTCCAACCAGGTGGATATGGAAGTGATATAGCTATTTGAAGAGAATATTGGTGATTTATTTATCATTTGTTTAAAGGATGAAGGCACCACTAAGGCACTTTTCTGTCACAGGAATACATATTTCAGCCAAGCGCAACAGTCTTCAAGGTTTTCTGTGGAAAAAAATCCTTTAAAGGTCTCAGATGAGCAGGGCCGCGGCTAATTATTTGTTGTATCAATATAAACTGTGCAACTGAAAAATTTAAGTAATCAGCCTGGAATTACCTACTTCTACTACTCCTGTGTTATAGAAAGCCAGCATGACACTGCTTCGGAGTTTTAAACCACAGGTAGCCTTTGGGGGCTATTTCAGGCTGCAGGGAAGCTTTCTGCCACACGCAGATGTCTTCCTGCACAGGAGCAAAGCATCGGGGTGGCTGGGGAAGGACAGCCTTGCTCTGTGCCCCGTGCTCTGCTTGGCGAGGGCACGTCTGAGGGTGCCTGCTTTGCCTGGGGAAAGGGGCTAGAGACCGAGCTCAGACCTGCTCCTGGCTTGCCCGCACTGCCTCACTGCTGGCTTTTCTCTGGCTGTCTGGGGGGCTCCGGCCGGCATTCGCCCAGGCAGCCCAGCCATGGAAGGGCAGCTCTGAGCTGTGGGGACCCGAGCTGGTGTGCACCACGCTCCATGGGGCAGGAGTTTGACCCCAAACCTCTTAGCAGCACAGGCACGGCCAGCTGAGACCCCAGCCAGGGCAACATGTTAGCACAAACAAGAAATTATTGTGCGTAGAGATAATCTTGCCATTGGCTGCTTCTAGGCTGGTGGGGTTTTGTGCACGGGTTACTAAATCCCAGTGCTCACCTTAGGAAGGTCAGTATTTTGACATTACCAAACAGAGACGCTGAGGCTTACAGAAGCAGTCTGTCCTAGCTGCACTGTGGGCTGGGGTGGCGGTAGGTCTCAAGCATGCTCGGGATCTGACAACACATGCACCGCCGTACTCATTAATACTCATTGTTTTAATAAATTCACAAATTAAAAATATTACACTGATTAAGGAATGCATTCCATTAGAAACATAGGGGTCTGAAGAATTTCATCTCCGTCTTTAGGAATCAGCTTTAAGTTCTTTTGCGTTCATGATTCCAACAGCTTTAGCATGATGGAAGTGTACCAGAATGTAATTTAAAAGGAGAGGCTAAGTAGTGTGAAATCAGGAATAACTGAAATTAAAGCTTGACTAGAAAAGCAAAACTTTCATAATTAAACTCGTTTCGGTATGATGGATGTTTTTGATTTGCATAGGCAGCTCTGTGAGCATACATCTGGGTAATACCAAACTACTGTCCAGAAAACATGTCAGATGCTTTAGATTAGGGATTATATTTTCAGTCTTTCCTTAGTTCCCTTGCTATACATATCATTTCAAGGTAGTTGATTTGCCAGTTGCCATAAACCCTGTTTAAATATTCTCCGTGTCTAACAATATCACCAAAGGAAAGCTGAGTTCTGAAAACCACCCTGGCTCAGTGTGACCTTTTTCCTCTGGGGAGCCTGGAAATGCTGCTCTCATGGCAGCAGCACCTGGCTCTGTAGTGGACTTCGCAGAACAGTTGTATTTCTAACAGTTCAGATGGTTCAGACCTGGTCACGTATGTATTGTTTCAAAGGTTTCAATGACAGATCCAAATCTTTAAACTTTATACTGAACATGATGCTTATCATATGGCAAAGGAGTAGAGACTCTTGTTTATTATTAATAGCAGCCCATATAAACACAAGCCAAGTCCAGTCAGAGATGCTGCTCCCCACCCAGCATTGCTGTAGATTACATTTGCCTGCTGCTTTTTACATTACCATTATTCATAGTCCTTCATTTTGCTCGGTTGCAAATGATGGACAGAAACAGACAATGCACGAGGGTTTGGAGTGTGGATTTTAAAACACGTGGGAAGAATAGAAATTATATATATTTACAGATACTCCCTCAGAGGTCTCAGCAATAACATCACAAAAGAGGGACTCTGAGCAGTGTGTCCTTTCTGGCAAGGGGGCTGAGGGAGGCAGAGATTAGAGCACCTGGTTTACACCCTTGGAGACTCGGTGGATTTTCACTTGGCAGACACTTGGGGCATTAATACAAGTCTGGCCAATGTTACCTGCCTGGCTGGGTCTGCTGCCTTCCGGGCAAGGAAGTAAAGATATATTTTGATCTAAAGATATACATGCATATGTGTTTATACATACATATGATTAATCCATGGTTTTCCTTGTATATAAAATACTGGTTTTCAAGCCTAAGCTTGACCCTTTTTACGAGGCCCTCTACGTCATCCTCTGAGGACCCCATGGTCTCCTCTGAAATATTCTTCAAAAGATATCTTCTGAATGTGTACATATTTATGTCTCCCAATATGTATATATATTTATATGTCTCTCTCTCTCCATACATATATTTAAATGGTCTTGAGTACTTATTGTCATGTCTTTAGCTGATGTGCACCACTAATACAGGCAGTGGAAATAAATTCATAGTATCTCATAAGGATCAGATCATTATATACGTAGCTACAAATTCACCTTACTGAATTTTATTTTTATAGGCCACCTATCACCTGATGATGATATATCTGGCTAGATATAATGCTTTGAGACAATAAGGTTAAGCTACCACACTAAGGAATGCAGTATAAATCCAGATGGGTAGAAAAAATAGAATGGGATTAGTGGTGTTTTACAGCTTGGGGAAGACAGGAAAATATACATCAGTAACTTCTAAAAAAGTTGTACAAAGTCCCAGGTTCAAAAACTGGTATTCTTGCTCAATTGCCCATCTCCTTTCAGCCTTTCTATTTATAAATGTTATTGTTGTGTGTGTCTTCATTAGTCCCTTTTGAGATTACTCTTTAACAGGTCAGTGCATTCATATGATGTTAATACAGTATGTTTAAAAACATTTAATATTCTGCTACCCATAGGAATAGGTCGTTCTGATGGGTAAACATTTCAAGCAAAGCAGGTAAATTAGATTTTGCTGAGCTGGCAAGATGCATCCAAAAATTGGATGTTTTGGGAAACAGGCTCCATGAAGATTTTGTACCTTAAAATTCCTTTTATTTATAGCGTATGATTTGATTACACCATTGGATACCAATTATTCCAGAAGTTAATGAGCTGTGTAATTTCCCATAAAACAACAATCTCATGCAAAATATGTTAGCAAAGGAAACACTATAGTTGGAGGGAGAAGGTTTTTTTTCCCCTTTTTTTCCCATAAAATAAACAAAAGGAAATTATTTCAAAGCACTCTTTAGAAATTACGTATAGTTAATAATTAACTATGCAAAACTGCTCAGCATGAGATAGATTCTCTAAGGAATGGTAGAGTGAGGAAGAAGAAAATCCTCAAAGTTAAACAGAGAGTGAATTACATCCAGCAAAAGCTGTGGCGCAGGCCCTGAGGACTCCCAGGAAGACGAGATGCTACGTAAAAATGCTTTCCAACTTCTCCCATGACCTTTTAGGCAGCAGGTCTCCAACAGCTGCAGCTCCTTCCTTTCTCTGAAAAGGAGCTACCATCTTCCCTGCATGACAGATCCAGACTGGAGTCCATCTGGTTGCTGCAAGACATGCTTTTGCTGTGCCCAAGGTGAAATAAAGTGCATCTGGGAGCATGTTTCCCCAGATTTCCTCCTACCATGAGTGGCTCTGCACCTGCTGCCTGGTGCTGTGGAGTACGTACCATGAACGGTGCCTGCACCCCAGCCCAGCAGCACTGGAAATAGACCACTCGGCATTTGTTCAGAATACCTTACTGTGTATCTGGACATTTTTAAAGTAGTAAATTATACCCATGTCTGCCATAGAGAAACATCACCAGCTTTCTTCTCCAGATAACTTATGGGAAGGGGCTTGAGCTGAAGATGCTCAGATGAACCGAATGCCCGGAGTAGAGAAAAGATAATTTTTCCCATTCAAATAGCACAGACCAAAATACTCTCTCAAACACCTCATTATTCCTATTAAGGTAACATTTTGATTTGAAACATCTGCGGATTCTTGAGACCCGACTGAACCTGACATCCTCAACCTTTGGCAACTGTATTACACCTGGCATGCATTTGTGCGTATGTGTGCCTTGGGTGAAAGGCAACGAAGGGCTGAACATATTCTGGTAAAGTGGGATCCCTCTCCAAACTCCTTCTGGGTATAGGGTACCAGCAACATCCCAGTCCTTCTGTTTGTGGGCAGTCCTGATATCCACACAGAGTAGGACTTGGTCCACAGCAAGTTTGAAGTAACCTGTGTCGTACCTCCAAAAGGATTTCCATAGAGATCATTTCTGCCATTTCACCCAAAAGGGGCTACTGCCTGCCTTTACCTCTGGTAGATGACAGCTCCAGGATGAAGCCCATCCAGCTGCTGCAAAACCAGATTCCTGCATTTCTTTCCCAAATGAAGCAGGTATCTTATTTACCAGCATCATCCTTCTTTTCCAAGATCATGAAGATTTTGACTACAAGCAGGAAAAAAAAAGAACAAAACCCAAACAAAAAAACCCCCATGAATTAACAGGAAAAAAACCAAACCAAAACAAACAAAAAACCCCACTTCTTTCTAACACAATGATAATTTAAAGCCCTACGAAATGAAGGCATTTCTGAATAACTAACTAGACTTGTCTCTGGTTAGCATAAAGGCATGCCTACTGCTAGGTTGTTGTATAGAAATCCTTGAGGAGGAAAAGATATATTCTCAGCAAAATAAAATGTTGTCAGCTCTTTAAGCCTTAGTGGGAACTGAAAATGTCAAGCTTATACCTGTTAGGCATCATTTAAATTGAAATATGGACCTTCTTCAGTCTTCAAAGTAATGCAATTCAGGTGATAATGATGGATTAACGTTGAGAGAAAATGACCTAGCAGCCTGTTAGTTACTTTTTTCAATTGAGTGGGAGCACACCAAATTTTTCATCGATCTGCCAATTGGAGACAGCTGAGAAATGACGACTGCACTTACTACAGGGTTCATACATAAATATTCACTGATGAGCACATTAAAATATGGGAAAGCAGAAGAACGGTTTGTTCAAATTCTGCTGCGTTTAGGCTGGTGTTCAAACAGCTATATATTTCTAAACAGTGAGGGTTTACAAGTTCAAAGAGCTGCCCCCTTCACAGTCAAGTTTCTTACAACATCACACAAATGCATTTTACAAGGCAACTCCGTTACTCACAAGATTAATTCAGTGCCCTTTAAACTGTGGGAGTCGTATTCAAATGTGGTTTAGATTAAAGTGATTTAGCATTATTCCAACTTCCAACAACATGAATGTATGTTTTCAATGGATGAATCTGAAATCAGCTGTTCTGCATTGTTAAGCCTCTTACAACAAGCTGTTTGGATTGCTGGCTGCTCAGCACCCCAAAGGGACAGATTAATCTCTGAACTCCGTGGCTGACTCCTATTTAGAGTTCTCAAGCGTCTGCTGTTCTTCTGGGCAGCCCTCAGACAAATAAGACAATTTACAGGAATCAATAACAAGCAATTCCAGACAGTGGTGAATTGGAGATAACTCTCACCCTAGGCAGATACAGAGACGATAGCTGCACCCTTTGCTTCTTAAAACCCAGCGCTGAGGTTGTAGGGGTAATCCTCCCTGAGCAGGGAAGAGTCATCTGGAGTGCTGAAGACACAAAGTCTCACCAAAGAAATGAGGATTTTGCCTGAAACATGGCATGGGCTGCGCAGCCCAAAGTGATGCTGTGAAGAGCACATTCACTTGGGAACATAGCAAAAAGCCCATGAATGCACCCTGTGATACACCCCAGCAGTAGCAAGAACAGAGATAGAACAGCAAACCCTTCATAATGTCATTAGTCATAAGTAATAAAGTAGGAACAAAAGGGGGTTTCCTTCTGAAGGGAACAGTTAACTTTTCCACTTCAGAGACCAGAGAGAGATGACTTTTGTTACCTGGAGCACTGAAATGTGCAGGAAATGGAGCTCCGTGGATCACTCAGGCATTAAGTCTGTGAACGTGAGATGTTTTCCAGAGAGGCAAGTAAAAAGCACAAGAAAATAAATGTAATTCAATAACTGTTCAGAAGAGAAAGGCTTTGCCTCTGCTCATCAGTGAAACCTAACAGTAATAGCAGGTGTATGAAAAGCAAATCCACCACATGCATAAACGTGAAGCAGGGACACCTTACTGATATATTTGGGTCAAAATATGAGGGAGCCCTTTAGATCATTAGTAAACAGATTCACCAATCTGTTGATAAATAAATAGTTTAAATTCAAGCTCGTTGTTGTTTCTGGGAGTCCTGTTACCTACTGTCATTGGCTGCTGAGATGAATTCCTATTTATTAGTGCACATGTGAACCACACAGTTGCTTACTGCAGTTCCTGCAGGTTGGTATGCACATCAGTTTGAGAATGGAGGATTTTGCCAGCAGGATCTTCCAGCACTGTGTACATTGCCTCTCAAGGAGTCCTGCCAGCATTCATGGTCCTCTGGGTGCCTCCCCCAGCTTTTTGAGAGCTCTGAAAAATGGAGGAAACAGATAAATCATGAGATAAAAAATAGACAGAAGATCCACGGTGGCTACAATAGCTCAAAGAACCATTGAGCTTACAGGGCAAATAAGCAGTCTTTCTTTTTCGAGTACCTGTTAGCACAGATAATATTAAAGGTGACTGGTAAGAAACAGCTTTCCTGGATGTGAGAGTAAAGGGTTCCCAATGGGTAAGTCAGCCATTGCACTGCTCTTCTTCTGAACCTGGTCTTTCACCCACCTGCTGGTGCTTCACACAGATTTGCTCACTGCAGACATGGGAGATGGGCACAAGGCTGATGCAGCCAGGCAAAGGCGCTGGTGCTCTGATGGAGCCTGTGGTGAAACTCAGAGGCGAGGTACCTGATCCACCAAAGCAGGTGGGGACATGCTACATGACCCAACGCAAGGATTCTTTCTGTAGACCTAGTCTGGCCTTTTAATGCTCCAGTTAACAATTAATGGCAAACAAGTTTCTAGTGAATAATACAGAGTGAATAGAAAATAAAGGCAAGCTGTAATGAAGCAATGAATGTGACTTCTTATCAGACAGAGGGGGAAGTTTGTTACTCTTTTACTGCCATTTTTCCCAAATGTTGGTTCTTTTCTTCCTGTGGAATGAATGATTTCAAATCCAGCTAAGGGGAAAATACTCAAGCCACAGACAGGGGGCCCCGGGATCTCCTTTTGATTTTTCGCAAGTGTCCTTTGAAACAGATTTTCAAATTCTAATAACCCACTGTTTGTAGGAGAGGCAGGATGAGGAGTGGGCAGGATTTTTTGCAGATTATGGAATTTCTTTGGGATGGTGAAAATCTTATCACACAGCCCTGCATATCTGCATGGGACATCCTAATCATTAGTCCTTTAAGCTGTCTTGTACCCATGCTGAGATTTCTGCTACATCCAGTTATGGCAAGGAGACCCTAGGTGACGAGACACAATGCTGGTGTTGCTTAACACATAGATAACCCCATTGCTATTTTGGTATCGGGAGTCTGGCCAGAGACTCTCTGGGGAGGAACAACTCTTTCTTTGTATTCAGTGGCTGAAACCCCATCCTTGCTCTCTGCATAGCGGGTCCCAAAACCCCAAGAAGGGCCATGGTGACACCACACCAGAAGAGTCCCAGCATGTTGGCTGGGCAAAGCCAGTGTCAAAAGTCCAGTGGAGGTGAGAGCCTACAGGAGAGACATGTAAGTCAGGCGGGACCACCAATGATGGGCCTCATCAGACAGGTGTCATGGTGATGGAAAGATCAGTGCCTGAATTATGAGAAGAGAAGAGTTTTTTCTAGGAACTGCACTGATTTAGAGAGCACTCCCAGTGCTCTGCTCACGCTGGTGGCTGCCTTGGCAGGGAAACGCGTGTGGCTCCACCTCAGTCCCGGGGGAGGAGTGAGATCACTGTGAAGCTTTTGGCTCCTTCCCTCCATGGTGTGCTTAACTTGGAGGACTTTTCCCTTTGCCTTGCGGTGCTTATCCCAGTGGGAGACTAATGAGTCCCAGCTGTGGTACCCAGAATGGCTCGTTTTGGTCACCAGCTGCCATACCTGAGGTGTCGGTGCTGGTCTTGGTGTCTGACCTTAGCTGAGGTCAGCTTGAATGCAGTTGTGAAAACTGTTGGCAGAACCAAAGGCTAGGTTGGGTTTAATTTAGCACAGGAGTTTGTCCTCCATGCCCAAGGACACCACAGCCTTGTATTTCATTGTTTCAGAGAAGGGGTGGAGATGAGGGAGGTAAGAGTACAAGGCCACCAAGTGGAATGTGGGCTTTTACCAGAAGTGGAGGTCACCATATCCCTTAGGGGATCAGTCAGCCACAGGATGGATGGGACCGGAGGCTCAGTTTCAGTTTTCCCTTTGCCAGGACGTGCTTGGAAGAGTTGTACTGAGGCATTATAAAGGCTGCCTGGCAATGAAATACGGTCCAGGCACTTGTCACTTTGTGAAAGCAGGAGACCATATCTGAAGATCTGTACATCTGAAGATAGACAGGAAGTGCTTATTCTAAAAACAATGAACAGGTCAATTATCTGGTGAGGTCCCATGTCACCGCCACGGCAGATGGGAAGGGACTGAAGGGAGACCCTGCTGCCTTCTCATCATTGTGCCTATTCATCTGCGAGGGCTTCAGAGGCTGAGAGCAGACATGCAGCTCTTGGCGAGGCCGATAGCTACCCCACTGTCAGGTGCTGCCCATGCCTACCAGCCCGGAGGTGTCCATTCAGATGCTCAGGCAGGATCCAGCACATTTTGTGAGTTTGCGCTGAAGAGACGCTGTGCACTGCTCTTTGCTGTGCACTGTGTCGGTGTGTCATTGCTCTCATGCTGGTTTTTCGTTATCTACCTGGGGAAGGGAGAACTAATCTCCCACTGCAAATGGCAAACATCAATTGGCAAATTGTCCATAACTAAATCTCCATCTGTAACTCCACACTCTTTCAGGAGTAACAGCAACACTTTAATCACTCCATGGATCAAAAAGGAGACCACAATATTAAGTTAGTCCATTTAAAAAAATTTGCCATCTAACCTGTCCCAGCATTATTCATTATTTTTTGGTTCAGCTCTGCACTTAGAGTCACACCTGCCTTCCTCACAGAGATGGGCTGGTGGAAGGATGGGGAGAAGGAGAAGAAGCAACCCCAGTGCTACACTACCTGTGAGTGCGAATGAGAGGCAACAGCGTTGCTCAATGCTAAAGACAACACGGATAACGTGGAGCAGGGCCGAGGGGCTAGCGAAGCACCACAGAGGGGAGCAAGAACCACTGACGCAGCCCATCGTTCTGCCCCCGCCATGCCCAGCCCCTCGGTTCATTAGGCTAAATTGCCCCACAGATGTCAGCACACTTCTTCAGGACTTGCCTGTGACCTTCCCAAGGGCCAGGCAAAGAAAGAAGCTGAGCTCCAGCTGTGATTGAAATGTTAGTTTCTCTAAGAATAGCAATGGGAATCAAGAATACAGTTATTTTCTCCTATCAAAAACTTTCCTCAGATTTGATACTGTAACTTAACTCTGCTCTCATACTTCCAGTCCCACCACAGGCACCAGGCCAGGCCTTCTGGGGCTGATCAAATGTTGAACTTTCGCAGTAGGTCTCACCAGAACAGCGTAGGACAGTCATTTTGATATGCTGGCAAAAGTCACAGTCTTAAACATTGATAAAATATGCCTCTGTGGCTGGGTCTGTGTTTGCATTTTGTTCAGATTTCTTACCGTGACTTTCCCTTCCCCTCCGGGTCACTCCACTAGCAGTTGCAACAGTAGGAGCATTTTTGTAGACCACCAAACTGTTCACAGTGGGTGCTTTTCCCACTTTTCCCATTGCTATAATTAATGCAGCTTATGTATAGAATTGGATACCTTCAATATACTGGGCTCTAACAAGTTTTGTAGCTCCCATGTTTTTAACTGTCTGGTTTCTTTATGAAATTACCACTTTTGAAAACCTTTGATTTCAAAACAAATGTGAAATATGGCCAGCATAAATACTACCCTGAAACAATAAATAAAACCTGTGCAGTAATGACAGTCTTGTTCTTCCCAGCTGTGCGAATAGTCCTGTGGGAGTCAAGCAGACATAAGTTAGAACAGCCTTAAGGCAACTCTAATACGCACCTAGGAGGTGGATGGGTCGAACAGCTGGCATAGGAACAGAGGAATTTCAGGATTACCATAGTTACTGTTTACTCACCATCCCTGGCCCACAAGCACAAATCATGTGGACCTAGGGGTGAAAGCCAGAAACTTTAATATAGAATTAAATTATGGTTAGCAAGGAACAAGCATCAGAAGTTTGGCAATTAGTTCAGCTTACATAATCTTCTCAAAGTCCAGCTGCTTAGCAGAATTATCCAAAGTAAACTACCACTGGTATTCCTTCTTTTTACAAAAAAAAAAAAACCAAAAAACAAAAAACAAAAAAACCCCAAAAAATTATTCCCACAT
Organism: Harpia harpyja; assembly: GCF_026419915.1. Taxonomy (NCBI): domain Eukaryota; kingdom Metazoa; phylum Chordata; class Aves; order Accipitriformes; family Accipitridae; genus Harpia; species Harpia harpyja. The sequence continues at coordinate 13,559,344 of NC_068952.1, read as the reverse complement.
GCAGACTTTGTGCTTAATTGGACATACCTGTTCATTTTCACCCAGGCAAAACTTCTCAGTTCAGTGAGAGGTTTGTCTTGGACACAGTTATGAATCATGTGAATTTTTGTCACACATTTTAACTTATATCATTATGCCACCCATTAAAAAATGGGCATTTGTCCTGTACCTAAGACATGTCAAGCCCTTGATGCAATAACATAATCAATATATTCTATCGGCTAGAAGACACACAAATAGGAAGGAGAAAGATACTAAGTAAATAAATTTTTTTTAAAGGCAAGTGCAGACAAAAGCAATGAGAAAAGACTTCGATTCACATTATTTCCACATACTGCCCTAAACTGGCTTACATTGGTATGCGTCTGAGTCCCGGGCTGACAAGAGGCTGGTGAACCTCGGAGGACCTGGGGCTGCTTTTAGCTTTGCGTTTCCATTTGGAAGTGAAATCTGACACTGAGCAAGTTTCACCTGGTTTCAGGTTTCACTGGAAAAGGGGGAAACAGATGAGGAAATGCAGGTAGCTGTCAGAAGGCAATCACAGCGAAAGACGTGAGGCTGTGAGCAGCAGTGGCGCTGGGAGCGTGTTCATACTGCAAACAGAAAAGCATCGTCAGGTGAGGAGCATCCGTGTCCCTGAGTGTACAATGCTGCTGCATCTAATATGGACATGCAGAAACTGGGCTCAGCAAAGTAGTTTTGGTGGTCTTTAGCCAAATGTCTGTCTGTATATGACCTTTCTAAATGGCGGGGAGACAAACTGTTTCATCCCATAGCATATCAGAAGGCACAGCCAGACTCCGCAGATTTTCCCACAAATATTGTCTGCCCTGCAGCCCCGTTCCAAAAAAAGTTATGGGATGATAAAGTATTTGTCCGATATTGAGACAAATGCACAACAGCTGGAATGTGAGACCTGGCACCAGAGGGCTTTTGCCAGCAAGCCAAGGAAAAGTGTGCAAAGCAAGTAGGAATGAAATTACATGCCTCGTCTGTCCGCACTGCGTAAGAGTGCGGGACCAACTAACCCAGAGTGATAGATCAGTAATTCGTCGTTGTAAGGGAAGCAGTTTACAAAGAGCACCAGAATCCTTGAAAGATATGTAACACATTCATTGAATTCCCCAAATAATATTTTACCAGTAAGAAAACCCAAGTGAGATTTAATTATATACCCCACAAAAAAAAATCATTAAGCATTACAGCTGCTTCATTCCGCCCTTCCCAATTGCTGATTTTTATCAGCAGATTAAAACGCTTCCAGCTGAAACGCTAATTAACTGATTTCATGTTTTCTGCCTGTCCTGATCACAGGGAAAGTCTACAGTCCAAGGGATGCACAGTCATAAGTAACTGGAAGGATTACTGCCTACGCTGTGTGATTTCCAATGAAAGAAAATGTGCTAGCCTTCAGCTCTTCATCCGGCTCTCTTACATTCATGCACTCAAAAGCTGCAGCATCTGTCCTCTAGCCGATACAGCTCCTTTGTCGCAAGGTCTCCCTCCTGCCTGTTAAACACTTCCTCTCTCTTCTCTCCATGCACAGATCTTATTCTTAGAAGAATTCAATTGTAAACATGGAAAAGGTTGGGGGAAAAACCTGCTTTTGCAGATGTAAATGCATGGGAGGTTATGCTGCAGCCTTTCAGAGAACAAACTTGTGCTTATTACTGTAGCAGCAAAGCAATACAGGCATAGAATCATATCCCAGGGTCTCTCTCTGCACTACAAGCTTTTATTAGGCTTTTTACATTTTTCCAACCATTTTCCAAATTTGACCATGTGAAAATCTTAATCACTGAATCAGACTAAATGCAGAGATGATAGGGGTAGATATTTTCCTACGCCCTTCAGTACCCCCTCCAGTAAACTATCTACATATTTATAAAAAACATCTAAAAATGTCTAATTGTATAAGAGTTCACAAATTCACACATTAACAAAACTCCTTTCTGGCAGACATAGCACTATGTATGTTTTGAACTAGCATTTAGTTGTCTGTGTGTTTTTATATACACACACATGCACACACACACATAGTCCAAAACATTGGCAGCCTGAATAAGTATATCATTCTGGCTTTAATTTTGAGGAATAATTTGTTTCATTTTTACTCTGGTTTCGTCCTCTTTTTTTTTTTCTTTCATTTTTTCTTTGTTTTTGGAGTGGTTGCATTTATAGCACAGAACATCATCTTTAATGAAAATGGGAAAGCTCCACAAAGGAACACTCTGGTCTAAGTCATACGAGCTTTTGACTTAACAAATTAAGGCCTGGTGCTGCATGTACTTTATTTCATGTTCTGTGTGCAGCAGTGGGTCTGCTGCACGTGTGAGGTGAGGCTTATATTTTGGTAGTTTAATATTAAAAAAGCCAGATCCTTAGGATATATTGCATAGCATTCATTGAAACAAGACCAATATTGCACCAGTTTGGAATATGGTCCAACTCAATTACATATAACCTGTCTAAACATATATATCTGTAAAAAATATATATACACACATATACATTTTATGCATAAATAAAATAGAAGCTGGAATAATATTGATATAATTATTTGATACATCTGGTCATTTCTGAGTTTTTCAAACTATACTGTTCAAAGCAGAGCCCAAACTCAGCATTCAAACAAGAAAACACACCCTGAATGGCTCTTACTTAACAGATTTGTGACACATGTTCTGTACAAGCAAATAAATAATTTGTGTGAAAAATTTTGCAATATGGAAGTCTGGATTAGTTGAATTTTCCTTTACATACTAGAACAAGCATAAATTTTTCTTCTCCTAATATTTTAAAGTGAGAGAATGATACAACAGCATTTGGCAAGAGAGCTTTTGTCACCTGATAATGTCTCTGCTGGAGTAGAGTACTAATTTCCAGGCACTCTCAGGCTTCCAGCATCTCAATTGCAGCAATTTGTGCCTGTGGCCGGTCCCCCAGATACCTGCACATGGCAGCCCTGGCTGGCTGCTCAGGGGCAGGGCAGGGGGGCTTGCACAGCCTAGGCTACCATCCAGCCAGGTAAACCCTCAGCATGGTACCTGGCCAGCTAACACATCCCTCCCAAAAATCCCCCAGTGTACTTCAGTGCTTATCACGGGCCAGCGAGCATCCCGTACGGCTGCCCTGCTAAGGAGGGATCAGATCATGGCTCACTTGAGTGTGTAGCGTAGAGGTAGCCAGATCCAGTGCTCCCAAAAGCCCCAGCCCAGACATCACCGACGGGAGGTCTGGGAGGGATGCAACAGGCTCCAAAAAAAACCTAAGGTACCCCAAGCACAGCTGAGGCACGGCAGCCTCACCACCCTGCTGCCAGTACTATATACACCAGGAAAATGTTACTCCTGACATAGGCTCAATATAATCTAAAAAAATCCTTAAAAAAAGAAACAGCACAACATTTAGAAACCACTAGGTCTATATTTTGCCCCCAAAATAAATGTTATTTGCACTCCACTACAAGATGTCATCATGACTGCAGCATGGTGTGTAATGAGAGAGTTACTCCAAGCTGCCAACAGAGATGATCCAAAATAAGCAGTACACTGTAAATCCACAAATAGAAAAATTAGGGCTTTCACTTACTTTTTTTCTCTGGACATAGCCTAAAATTGGGCTGAAATTACCTTTATCAGCATGGCTCTGAGACCCTGATCTAAACAAGTCAGTGGGGGTGAGGAGAAAGAGTAGGCTTCCCTTACTACATTTCCCAGCCATTGCTCTGGGAAGCCACCTATTTTCAGCATGCAAGTGGAAACCATGGAAAAGTTGAAAACCTTGAGACACTGCAACTAGGTCCTAACATTACAGAGGCCATGCAAGAGTTTACAAAGTCAGATTACAAGCCAGGTACTTACACATTGCCAGCCTTGCACACCACCTGTCTGAAGAGGGTTTCACGGAGGCACTGGCCTCTGCTGCCTCTGCTGTCAGTGGTCCCTGATGCCTCACAGGCACCAGCCACATCCAAGCCACTTCCGGAAGCAGGATGGGAAAATTTTTGAACACAAAATAACTTTTTTACTTTTAGACCTAGCTATGCTGAAAGGAGCATTTACAAGGATCTGAGGCTAAAATGTCAGGGGACAATTTTTACAACGCAGTGCGAGGCTGAGTCCTGCATCAGTTCAAGATAAAATTGTTCCCTACCCTTATTTCCCACAAACTTCACAAGGAATAGAGTAACACATGCTGGAAAAAGTAGCAGTGTCTTCTAATTAAATCCTAATGGGAGCTATTTTCTGCGAACTGCATTTAAATTCATGATGAATGAAGCTGTTGATAATGCAACGTATTTTCTTTTGTACATAGTAAAAGAGAGAAAGGTTAGAAATTTGGTGACTTCCGGCTAAGAAGCTCTTCTATACTTTCTCAGCTTTAAGACTCCAGCCCTGCAAAGATGAAGCATATGTTTGGCTTTATTTATTGTATTGACTCCAATGTGGTTACTTACTATATCTAAAAGTTAATCAATTAAATAAGCCTCTGCCTGGTTGAGATTAATTCCCACATATGTGTTGTCTAGGACACACTGTATAGTTTATTTTATGAGAAACAATTGCTATCTTAATTTGCTGATTTGATTTTAAAAAATACTGACAGCTGTGCTATTCAGCAAATGCAGAAGTGCATCAAAAGGAAGAATTTATTCTTGGATGTTGGATTTTAGCCATGCTAACATCAGCCATGCTACTTGCATACCCTGGTGTAAGACAGGGAAGAATCAGGTATAGGGTCATTTAATTCTCTCTAATTTAAAGCTTGATTCAGTTTTATGGACACAAAGTTTCACTGCCTGCAGTCATGGAGAAATCAAGCATTGAAGACGAAGCTTTACTGGAGAGGTATTCTCAGCTGAATTTTCTGATGGATGCACTGTGCTTTGTTTATTTTGTCGTTGCCTGCATTAAAAAAAAAAAAAGTATTCTTTTGCTTCCTGTGAATTTTTTCTTTAACTATTCAAAAAAGACTTTAGTGACAAAGCTCTGCTTAATATGTTCATGTTTCATTTGGACCTTGTTTGGCTGTTTATTTTCATCATCCACTTCACTGCACTATTTTACCCTCCAAAAAACATGATGCGTTAGCAGTTTTTCCCCTTCAAAAAGCTGTCAGAAGCCTGGTTTAAAAATACCACGAGCAGAACATCTGACAACTCTGGAGAAGAAGAAAAAAAAAAAAAAGGGCAAAAAAAGATACAAAGTGATGTCCCACTGACTTCCTCATCTGTCTGTCAGCCATCAGCCCTGGCACTGGCATGGCGGGGCCACCCACCTCCCCGAGGCAAGCCGTGTTAAACGGGGCCACCTCCAACAGGGAGACTGTCACTGCCTCAGTGTGGTGTTGACCTACTGTAACATCAGGAGGAGGAGAAGCAATAAATCAGATGTCGGAGGGAGGTGGCTCTTGCTGGGGCTGTCGAGGGAGCTGCGAGGTAAGAAAGGGGTTTCGGTAATCCCATGGGCTGTTTGGACTCCTGTGTGTGCATGAGAAGAGCTGCCGGGAAATGCAGGTTTCGAAGGCTAGAGAGCAAAGCAGGCAACACTTCTCCTCAGGAGTAACAAGAAGAAATATTTTATGGCCTATGACTACCAGAGGCTGGGTTAGAGGAGCCTTCTGGAGCTCTGGAGGGCAGCTGAGAGCTAAAGGAGGATGCCAGGAGGGCACATGATGGGGCCTCTGCCAGCCCTCTGAGGGCATGAAATCAGAGCCTTTCGCCAGAGTCCACCTCCAAACCACGCTCTCGTGGAGGGTCATAAACCCAAGGAACTTCAGGCCACCAGCAATTTGGCTTGGTCCCGGTGTCTTAACATCTGACGTTCACAGGGAAGGGTTTTTTTTCTTGGCTAGAACTGCAGAATCAAACTCTTAACAGCCAAAGTGCCTAATTTTATAAATGTAGACTTTAAAAACACAATACAGGCAGGAATTAATAGAAATTGTATATTCCCATTGAGAGTTTTAATATTTGTAAACAATAACACAGGCTTATGAAGCGATCCTGAAAAAAAAAAGATAGTTGAGATGCTTCCTGAAGAGAGAAGGAGGTTAGGAGAGCTGACAGGCAGATAGAAAACAGCTCCTGAAAACTTTCAGCAGAAATTAAATAAGTAAACAACAGTCTTTGATTTTCTGGGCTTTTGTCAAAAAAGTGATTTATTTGGGTCTTTGTTTGGGGCAACAACAAAAAAAACCCCCAACAACCCCACAACATTTTCAGCTTTCACTTTTTTATTTCATGGAAACCTTTTAAAAATTTATGTGCATGCATTTCTCATAAGAAAGAATTCAAGAGAGAGCTTTGTCCATCTCTAGGGAGCATCCAGGAGATGTTTCATGTCCTTATTGCATATTGAAAGAGTGCCTAATGTAATAAGTAAGCCCTGATTTTTGCAGGCAAAAATTTTTCTTGCCAAGTTTCACACTGGAACAAACTGCAGATCTCCCATATATTTTCTTCTTAGGATTTTTTGCCAAATTAGAAGATACAGTTTGCTTGCACATACCACCTGCTGATTTTGTGGAAAACAGGAAAAACTCAAGTTTGACATACGACCTCCAAAAATTTTTCTTTTTACAAACAAAACAGAAAACACTTCTCCAGCATCATCACATCCCAAGCCACTATAATTTGCAAAAAAAGTTAGAGCATTTTTTCTTTTAACTGGAAACACTCTTGGGCTGTTTCCACAGAAACCACATGCAAATGTTTGACAATTTTTGCCTTATACTTTCAGACAGAAGTCAAGAAAGTAGTTATTTTTTTCTTTTATTGTTTTAATGTGATATAGGAATTAACATTAAAAAATCCACTGTAATTCATTTTTTTAAACCCTTGTGCAACTAACTTTTTAAAAAATTTAGTAGACTGTTTAGGTTTTTTTCCTTCATTTAAATGTATTTTTTTCAAGTTTGGTTTAAGTCTAGTAAGTGCCTTCATTTCTAGCACTCTAAGGTGGCTGCCATAGCTTCACAGCTCCCTGTAAATTTTCCTGTGTACGGACACTGGCATTAGAAAGAAGAGCTGCAGTGTTTCTGCCTAACATATTAATCGCCTCTGCTACCAGTAATTTATCTTTTCCGATGTCTACATAAAATAAATTACTTGTAATGGCGACAAAAATAGCTATCAAATGTATGGCACTGTCCCACTGTATTATTAAAGCCTCGTTTTAACAACATGAGTGCAGATCCTGTTGGTCTCACCTGCTTAGCTATTAGTTTCAATTTGTCTCCCAACGCTTGCCAACACGCTGGGGTGTGTGAGGAGTCCCAGAAGACCTCTTTGGAAAATCTCACTACATTCCCACACCTCTGACAATATTTCACTATACCTCAGGGTAATGCTAAACAGTCTTTGCATTGTCCTATGCCATCTGTTCAGCATTTTTAAGCATAACTGCTCCGTATTGGCGTCTCATGCGTTATAACCAGTTTCTGTTATACCATACCATTCATTTTTGTCATACTCTTTTCTTCCAGTTAATTTCTTTTTCATCGCTAGCCAGCGCCGAGTATCACACAAATGCAGTGCATGACACAGCCAGGAAACTGAAGCAGTGGAGGGAGCATCGCCTTGCTCTTTGTTATTGCCAGAAGCAGCATATTCTCAGCTCCCTACCTAGGGGGACCAGCCTGTATCACTTCCAGGAGAGCCAGCAGGTATCGTGTGACAAATCCCACAGCTAGTAACAGGATAGCATGCTCATACAAGAGGAATACTGCACAAGCACTGAATCAAATGCAGGTAAGGCACTGCTGTTGCAAACTCGGCATGAACCATCACAGTCCGGTTATGCCCAGGTGGCTTGCACCACAGGGAGGGAGCACACCCAGCTGGGCAGTATTTCCATCCAGCAGCTGCAAGATTAAAGCAAATTTGGGCTTTAAAGCTGCTAAAGTCCCAGGGGCTCAGAGCTGGCCACAGGCTCCCCCCTGCCACCCACCGCTCCCCGGGCTTGGCACTGGCTGGGGAGCACAGAGGGCAGTGCTGCCTCTTGGCCCCGCTAACAGCCAGCTCCGGGTCTTTAGCCCTGTGCTTAAGCACAAATAAATTACATCAGGCTTCCTCAGTCATAAAATGAGGATGCATATCCTTATTTGGGAAGTATTTTGGAGCTGGGAGTGGGGATATCATATAAATGCTAAAAGCATTACTATTGCACTTTTGCTGCTTGAATTAGTCTAACATTTTAAATGGAAGCATTTCATTTAAAACCTCCTAGCTTTTAGACTCTTCAGTAGACATCATCAGTGACTACTTTCCCTAATAATTCATGTCTTCAGGTGCTTGACTGGTATCCTAAGCGAGTGCATTTCCAGTACCTGAGGAATAATAAAAAGGTTTTATGCTAAGCTGAGATCAAAAGCCCACTGGAAGACATGGGAGTCTGTCTGTAGCCATACTTGACTTCAAGAAAGCCTTAATATTAATTAAAAAAGCCTAAAGTAGTTCTGAATATTCATGCATTGTTCATTCAGTTCTGGAACAAATCATAAATTAATTGAAAGGCCTGCCAAATTTGCCTAGTCAACATCCTGAACTGAGATTTTTGAAATCCTGATCATGTCCCAAACAAATAAGTTGTTTTTTGGTTTGGGTTTGTTTGGGGTTTTTTTTTATTTTATTTCTTTGCCTTCCCATGACACTGTTCACTAACCTGAAGCCTGACCATTGCAATTTTTCCAAACAAGCACATGTGGTGACATCCATCTCCCGTAACTGTTGACCTCAGGAAGTTAAGAAAACAAACGGTTTCAAAACCACACTGTGAAATATGGCTGCTAAGATGGCCAGCACATTATTCTCATTTTTCATTAGCCTCTCCTGTAGCTGTCACAGGACAAATCATCAGGCAGGAAACGGCAGCCAGGTCTTGATACAGCAAAGTCTGGTTAGGCTTAGATCTATGGATAGACTTTTATAAAACCTCATGGTAGGAATATAAGATAGCATCTCTTGGACACGTGCTAACCCTGGCATTCAGAGTAAAGCAAGTGGATTTGGGTAAAGCCTCCTGAAGGGTATATCATGGAGCCATCGTCCCCCTGGGGTCCCAGAGCTGCCCACAGAGCAGGCCAGGCACCCTGCACTGCTCGCGCCCCCCCCCAGGAGCCCAGGAAGCACCTGAGCAATGCCATCTTCAGCTCCTTATGACCCTGTGCTTGAGCACCCATAAGGGAAATTAGATTTCACCTTTTTTTTCCTGCCTTGGTGAGGTTCTCTTTTATATATGACCCTGCCTGTGCAGCTCAGTTTCGCTGTGATTTTTCATCCGAGATGATAGTGAGATGGAAAAGACCATTTGCTATCTCCCACTCCCTAGTTCTGCACATGTACGTGCATTACCATAACATCAGGTGCCATGTCTAAGACCTTATCTTCCTCCCCTTTTTGGTACCGGGCTCTAAAATATACAAATTCTTGCACTGGCTGTGATGCTCTTAAACTCTCACCATTTGTGTAGGCCAGTAAAGGTGGAAGGGATGGCAGCCCCCAGTTTGTGGAAGGAGAAGTGAGATGCATCACCATCCCTGGAGGTATTTAAAACGTGTAGACATGGCGCTTAGGGACATGGTTTAGTGGTGGAGCCAGCAGTGTTAGGTTAACGGTTGGACTCGATCTTCAGGGTCTTTTCCAACTGAAGTGATTCTGTGATGGAATGAGAGGGAGGGAGCAACTTACTGGCATTTCCCCAGGAGTCTGTGCTGCAGACAGCAAGGTGCCCCAGCAGCTCAAGCCCTGCTCGGGGGCCCAGGCAGGCAGCCAGGCACTGCTGGGGGACAGATTTGGAGCCAGGCTAAATTATTCTGCAAGGAGATGAAGGAGCACTCTGCTCACCCGGGACAGGAGGGACTGGCCATCCTGCATCAGTGGGGAAATGAAAAGCAAGCCCAATAGGTGTTCATGGTTTCGGCCAAGGGGATGCTTAATGGGAGCTACTTAGCTTTGCTCCCAATAAACAAAGATAGCTCTGCTCTGGTGACTCTGTGTACTTGTCAGTTGGAGGCTTAATTGTGTCCTTAAGGCAGAAGCCTTATGTTTGGGCTTTTTTGTGGGGACGAATATCCATAGGGAATCTAGTGAGGTTTGTTGTTTAATTTTTTTTTTTTTTTTTAATCTGAACAAACAGTTGCATTGTTGTTAGGTGAGTCCCAGAGGGAATATCAAGACAGCAAGGAAGGATGGATCAGAGCCAGCCATGGAGGAAAATAATGTACCTCATACCTAACAAGTGGGAAGTTCACAGGTGGAAAGGTTCCTGAAGCTGTACTTTTAATCCAACCCATAGCCTCAGTGTAAGTCCTGAAAGGCAAGCAGGTGTTCAGATCCATCTGAGGTTATCAGTTTTTCCATAGTCAGAATTACTTTATGCCTTGCAAAAAGCAAGGGACTAATATTCCTCTAGTTGCCTGTGCTAACAGAGGTGAGAGTCCTAGGTCTAGTAATGTCTGGTATCACAACTGCCATGCCATCTATACCTATTCACAAGCAAAAGAGCTAAAGACACCACCATCAATATTTTAAAACAACTAACCTGAATAATGTTGCTTCCATATCAAAAAGTCCCGTTTCCAGAAACTACTGCTAACTGTTGGTTTGAATTGGAGAATTCATTTGATTGACAATCAGGTGTCTGCAATTATTATTCATATCCAGGCTTATGAGATATGAAATGCACAAATGTGAATAATTCTGTGCAAACCCCTTGGAAATAAAACCCATGTGTTAGCCAACAGCATGTTTTAATAATTAGAGGACAGCAGCCAAGGAATATCATAGTGGTATTCAGAATGTATCACAACCACTTTTTCTTTCCTTTTTTCCTAACTCTCTCTTCCTCTCTCATTTCTGTGCTGTCATCTTGCCTTTCAAGAGGGCAGGGAAGCATTTCTAAGCCTCTAACCTTTGGTGCCTGAGGAAAGCTCATCTCCAGCTTCCAAACTCTGCTTCACCTTCCCCAGGTGGGAACGAGGATTCCTATGAAATGCAGCAAAATCAGATCAGAGAGAGTACATGACAGGCCCAGTTCTGCAGGTTTGTCTGACTCCTCTTTCAGAGGCTTCTCAGAACCAGGCCAGAAAAAAGCCAAAGGATCCACAAAACGTTGAATCAGTCTTAAAAAATTTGGGACATTGGCCTAAAAATACCAATGTCTCTAAAAAACCAAACCAAAGCAAAGCAACAACTCCTTCCAATTCTTTCATTTGCCTTCTGGTTTCCGAGCAGTTTGTATTCACACAGCATGTTTAAGCTTTCCTCCTTAAAGACTAGATGTACTTAGGAATAATAACAAGAAGAAAAAAAACCAATCCTAAGAGACATTCTCATGTAATTACACATGTCCAGGAACTAAACTTGAAAAAAACAGGAGAACATATGGATACCCTAATAAAATCACGAGCTGGCAGTAACCAGCTTACCCATTGTTTGGTCACCTTTCGGTGCGGTTTTTGTTCATGTGGCAAGCAGGGCCTTCTCCTGGCATTAGCACTAAAATCCATATTCTTTGCTATAACATTCAATGATATCTCAGAATTACATATCCCTCCATCCCTCTAATAGTGTTTATAGAGTGTCTTTTACAGCAGCACAATAATCTTAAAACTAGTTATTTTCACAATCCACTGATTGCATCCTTCACAGGCTGGTAGTTATAATTCAGACCATCTCTTCTTCTCTCAGTGGTTTTAGCCCAAGACCCAGTTGTCCCCTACATGTTCAGCTCTCTCCTATTTCACCTAGGTGCCCCACACCACCTGGGTTGTCACAACAGAGCTGGCAGACTCCAGAGTCCCTGCTGGCAGGGCTTGTTCATCAGCCAGCTCCTTCGTCCCACAGATCTGGTCCTGCACCATCTATGTCCAAGAGCTAGGATTTGACTCGCAGGCCTTGATCACAATCCCACTGAATCTTTGGGAATTTTGCTATAGATGTCAGGGGGTACTGGACTGCAAATAGCATACAATTGTGTGAAAAAGAGAACATCAGCATCATTTACTTTTCATGTGGACTAATGGACAGCATATTGGCATGTCAACAGGAGAAATCATAGTTGTTCTTTCCCTTCTGTTGCAAAGCCAGAAGGAAATCATACCTCTGCATGCCTCTCTATACCCTTCCAGTTCTTTTATTTATCTTCTTGTATTACAAGCTTCCTTAGGGAATGGGCTACCTCACTATCTGCCTTTACTGTGTTAGCACACCAGGAAATCATTTGGGGGTCAGATTTCTGGACACTTCTCCATATTGCAATACAAGTAATGAGAATTAAAAAAAAAAAAAACCAAAACAAAACATCAACTACAAACACCTCTTTTGCTCAGATTCCTGGTTGAGAGAAGCTCAGCGATAAGGAGACCTGCACTGTGAACTGCAAAAAGTTCAAACAGCAAGAGCCTGATGCAAAGCCTTATTTACTGTGATTCTAATCTACTTCTAATCCACCTTGCTCTGAAGACCACTGCACAGCATAACACAGAACCTTCAGATAACAGTTACAAAAACCCATTGATTTCTCTGAGCAACATAAGCTGCCAAAAACCCATTCAGCCTCTGCGGAAAAGACCTTCACCTCTGGATAGAGCCCATCGGTGCACACCCTGTTAACAATTGCCAACTCTTAGAAAATTACTTTCATCTGGCTGCAGAAAATGCATATGTAAAAGTAAGCCTGGCAGCCCTTCTCAGAGCTTTATTCACTGCAGCTTAAATGAGATAACCATCTGTCATTCCACTGTGCACACCAGTCCTGTATCTTGATTACACACAGCGTCTGCCATACACGAGAGATGCTTTGGGTAGCCTGTCCTTGTTACTATCTTTTTACTAACTTCCAGGTAAATATTCATGCCTGGCATTTATATCCTCTGTCCTACAGGCAGAGATGGGGGACGGGATTTCAGTCTCCCTTAATAAGAGGTTTTGTTTTAATTTCTTTTTTCTTATAGGATGGTGCACAGTGAATGGGTCCTTAAAGTGTTCAGTTGTTGCTCACCTAGGCATTGTTTTCACTCATTAAAGATCAACCTCAAAGGACTGAAATACGATTCTTATCAGCACACAGAAGCAAATATAATGAAAGAAAAGTAACAGAAAAAAAAGAAGAAACTTTTGTTACAGCATTATTGTCATGAATAGTTGCTTAACAATATATGCCCTTCATGCATGCAGCATCTGGGTAGCCCCTTCAAATTGGTGCCCACGGTAGGTGTCCCACCACACACCTCTTGTTCCCAAGATGTCTACAGCTCTCTGCATTCAGTGCCATTCCTAACTGGACATCAGTTTTCCTTAATTAAAAAATTTGGCAGCCATCTCTGATGCTTCCCTCAGGCTCTGCCCAGCACCACCAGTGACAAAGAGCGCTCAGGGACAGAGCTGCAGAGCGAGTCCAACAAACATCAAGCAGTTAGCTGTCTCTTGCTCACAGAGGCTGATGTCTTCTAGGCAGCGTCAGACCTTGTTCTTTGAAGCTGAGGTGCCCAGACAAGTCCCCAAAACCACAACTTTTCTGGTAGGTAGGTAATGACAGCAAGGAGAACTAGGTCCAGTAGATCCAAGTTTCTTCTTGACAAAGTTAATAACATGGCCTTTTCTAAGCAGCTTGAAAAACACACTTCCATGCCATGGACAGGCAAAACTTCACCCTTGCTAAAACACCACACTTCAAACTTACATAGAGTTATCAGTGCAATACTGCCTTTGCTCAGTGAGGCAACTCCTTTATGTAAGTAAAAGCAATAAATGCTCAACTACTCTTTGTCATTTATTAATTTCTTAATTCACTTGGAATGGAGTGGCAAGATCAAATCACACAGGAAATGTTCAGCTAGCAGCAAGAAATCTCTTTGAGTTCTGAGAAACTGTTTGCACCAGTGTCATGATTATTGCCAGAGAAGTTACTGAAACTTGGCTGAGTTGCTTAAAACAGAACAGGCTCAATAAACACACAAACAAATAAACAAATTCTCTTGGACCCGTCAGGGTTTATGCTCTTCCTCATTATCCTGATGCAGATGGAGAACTTCCTAGCCCATGATGTTCACCAGAAGATATTTGGTCCACCTGAACATCTATCTTACCAGTATGAGTAGCTATTTAACATACATATATAATTTATACAGGTTTCTTTTCCAAGTTAAATAAGGGTGGCCCATCCACCTATGTCAAGACCAGTAATTATTTTCCAATTTGGTGAAACAGAATGACAATTCCAATAAAAGATTTGTCTAATTAAAGGTGAGTGACACATCATGATCATGAGTTCCTCTTATCCATCCCTACCTTTCCCATTGCCAAGATTAATCCTTCTAATTACCCCAGGGATTAACCCTAACTCTAATCATCATGAGTCAGATTAGTTGTACCCTCAATGATGTAGGAAAAAGAGATAGAAATAGACTTTATTAGAAAAAATTAAACAGTACAACTACAGAACAATACAGCTACAATCACTACTATAGATAACAGTCATATGTTACTTTCTTACAATAGTTCTCAATTAACTCATGAATATGTGCATAATGTCTACGGAAGTAAATAATGCTTTATTTGACAAATAACAAGCAATCTTTTCTTGCTGGGAATTAGAGAGTCCCAAAGCTTTTAACACTTTGTAATTGCCTTGGTACCATTTTCGACATGCACCCACAGGGAATCCCTTAAATTTAATATACTTTGCGCTCATCAGTTCCTGGATCTGATCTTTAAGGTGTTGGTATTTCCTTACTTTCTCTGCTGCCGTGTCTGCCAGTGATGTTGATTTACTTTCATACCAAATTGTAATATCTACAACTAATGCCTCATCTGCCTTAAATACAAGATCAGGCTTATATAATTCATTTTGTTTATCTTTTAATATAGATTCTTGGAATATAACTCAATCTTTCTTTTTGGCTTCGCTTATCAATATTTCACATAATTGCTTGTGCCTTTTAATCCTGGCACCTTGTACCATGGGGCAGTACCCAATGATATGTGCTCATTTCATTTGCTGCCTGACAGTGTTGACAAGATTTAGCTTGTGACTCCTGTCTTCCTCTGGCTAGGAATTCCCTTGTGGGATACACGTTTGCTCTTAGTTGTAGTGCAGCGAGGAGTTTTCTGTGAGGAATGCCTCTGTAGTGTTTGATCCAGTTGTTACTAATTTTATCCTTTTCAAAGTTGGTAATTCCACAGCTCTGGGACTGCAGCTTGGTCCAATTTACCAATTCTTGTTTTCTCCAGTTATACAGTTTAGGAAAAATAGGTTTTGGGGCCAATAGCTCCCATTCCAATGATGGTTCATCATCGCCCAATTCCTCTGATATTACCATAACCGCCCTCAGGTCCCAAACAGATGGAATTTTGTTCTTATCTCCTCCAGCTATAATCCATAGTTTTTCAAATTCTTTTTCGATCCCCTCTTGTTTTACAGTTGATCTTGTTAATTCTATGATCTATTGATCTGCAATTCTATGCAGTCTTCAGGCTTGTACACTGGGGATCAGAACCGAGAGTCTCATGATGCCTAAACCTCCATCATGCATACTGGAATACAAGATGGCATCACAGGTACTTAGCGGTAGATCTAACTACTCCTTGACCGTCATTCAAATTGTAAGGTCAAGTGTCTCTAGGTACATTGCTTTTACACCGGCTTGATCTGCTAAGTAGATTAATCGCAAGATGGTATATCCCTTCAAGATGTCTACCTTCTGGAGCAGTTTCAGAGGAGCTTCACCTATCCATTGTAGCCAGTCCTTTATCTTCTCCAGTAGTTCTGGTTTAGATATTCCAGTCCACAGGCCTATACATAGTCCCAAGTACTTTTCAGAACTGCCAGGTTCAATCATATCGAGTGGGGTATCATTAATTAGCCATGGAGGACAATCATTGATCATATATGAGTCCTTTGTAGGTTGTATATAAAAACCATGACATTTCTCCCTGTGTCCTGAGGCCTGTTAAATCACAGAAGGCCTCTAAGATTTTAATATTCCTTTGTATTGCATCCCATGATCCACTCAACAGTACTAAGTCATCCGCAAAAGCCATGATTGTTATGCATTTTGAAGAGCGTTGGTATCCACTTCCCTCTTCTTCTAACTTGCACAGTAGGGGGTCCACAGATAAGTTAAATAGCAATGAAGACATTGGATCGCCTTGTTTCACGCCAATTTGAATCCCAATAGGATCCAACTGCTCATTCTTCATATTAATACGAGTCTTGATGTTTTGATACAAATTTGTAATCAGGGTGATAATATGATAGTCCACACCCTTTTGTCTTAGTGCCATAATGATGTGAGAATGGCTCATGGAGTCAAAGGCTTTTTCTAGGTCGATGAAGACTACTCCCAAGGGTCAATGTTCTTTCTGAGCGTTCTTGATCAAAAGTTGTAGTAATTTCAAGTTCTCTGTACATCCTGCTGATCTGATGAATCCCCTTTGTTGCAGGTTAATGGGGCATGCCTTAGTCAGTCTTGCCATCAGGATCCTTGAGAATAGTCTCTAGATAATCAATCCAATGGTAATTGGTCACCAGTTGTTGATGTCCTTCTGGCACTCTGGCAAGGATAATTTTGATATTAATACAGTCCAACATTCTTTCACCATGTCCGGTACAGTGCCAGAGACCAACCATAGTTTGAATAATTCCATCAATTGGGTAAATTGAGGGTCTATCTTGATGATATCCCTCAAACTTAGTCTGGTCCCAGCACTGTGTTCTTGTTCACCTCTGATATTTTTAGAGATCTCTTTCACCGTGATCATGGCTTCGAATGCCAAGTTGTCCACCCGACCAATAGTTCTGAATGCACCCAGGCCCTTGAACATTCCTGGTGATTCCCATCTTGACTTGAACACTTAATGTACCTCATCTCGTGGGATACCACACTTCAGGGACCCCACATCATCCAGGATGATACCAGCCTGTTTCCCTCTATCCAGGTAAAACAGCCACTAGAATTGTAGGAACTGCCCCCGTTTCACAGCTCTCTTCTTCATCCACCCCTTTGGTGGTTCCAAAGGACGAGCTTTCCAGGCCACTTGAGGCTGTCGATCTTGGCTCACTTTCAACTTGGTGGACTTTATGGTTAGGCATGAATAGCAGTCATCCATTGCCTTATCAACTAATGTTGATGGGTCTTCTTTCCCTTCAATCACCTTCTCAGAGATTCCCTGAAGAATGGGCAGTTTTTTAGGTGTCAACTGTTCAGAAATTACCTTCCGATAATGGGACCTCAGTCCACCATCTACCTGCAGACCAATGCTCACAAGATGTTCCCCCTCCTTTTCTAGTTGTTTCTTCCAATCTTGATCTTTTTCCCTTTTCACCAGGCTCTTATGAAGACTCCTTCTTTTATCACTTATCTGTTTTGTTGTTTTAGTCAGAATATATTCTGCAATCAGCTTACTGATGTTCTTACTCCCCTCATACTGTTTATCCAAATTCCTCAATAATTCCATCTCCTCTTCTGTCCAGCACTGTCAATGTACCCCTCTGGCAGTACCCACTTTCGGGTGAGTAGCGGCGAGCCACTGAACATTTCTTGTAACTGGATGGCCCAAGCACTTATGTTGCCCCAGGCCGATTTTTGTTTCAAATGTCCTTTCACGAACCTCACATTTCCAATCCCTCACAGGGGCAGCTTCCACAACCCCCTTGCACTTCTGGAAATGGCAGTCAATACTGTGGTGTTTCACACTGGTTCTCCCGCACTGAGCACATTGGAACAAGATCTTTTTCTTCCCATGTGATCTTTTGAGATGTTCAGACCCAACATTTTTCCTATCCTGTTTCCACAGCATGGACAAGATGGATTTTTGTCAGGGATCTTTACCACCAGAGTACCCTTGGTTGGTAAGTCACCTCTGGGGCCCAGGATAGGGGTCAATGGCAATAGTAAGGTCCTAGCCATGGCTCCAGGAGGTGAGGGTTCCCCCTGCTCTTCACTCTCTTTTGCCTGCAGAGATGGACTGATCACATTGTGCCTGAGGCTCAAGGAAGCAGATACCTTGTATACCGCTGGTAGCATAGCCAGATTGTCAGTCAAGGTAGAAGAATGCTGGCACTCCAAACCAACCATCTCTGAGTTAATAAACTCCAATCCCCTCAACTCAAACCTCGCATCCAGCAACTTCCCATGGTCTTTGATGGAACAAGTAACCACATTGTCACACAAGTCCAAAGGACTTGTTTGTGTGGCAACCAACACGAATGCAATTCACATCAGCTGACCCATTTTTCCCAGTTGAAATTTGAGGGTTAGTATAAGTCAGATGGCACCACCCTCAGGGACCATCAGACTGAGCCCAACTATACCTGTGGGCACAGGCTTTGGGCAATGATGTAGGATCAATGCCAAGAATGTTTCACCTTAGGAAAAAAAACACAAAACTATCTAGTGGTTGGTGAAGCCAGTCGATAGGGAGGAAGTAGGTATAATTCCCACTCTGGGGCAGAGGTTATCTTGGTTACCCCAAAGGGCATCCAGCAGGACCATGTGGAGGTGTAATCTCTGCAGCTCTGCCCAGTTTGTAACTATGAACCCATCTTAAGAGAGTCATAGTTAGTCCCGCCATGTACATTTGGTCCACCTGAACATCTATCTTACCAGTATGAGTAGCTATTTTGAAGGATGCCCTGGTACCCTTTGGTTTCCCCTTGGAACACTACATCAAGGTATTGTGCATGTTCCTGTATCCCAAATTTAAGGAGAGCCACCCTGAAAGAATGGAAAGTCTTTTCCATTCATTTTAACCTAGTTTGTAGGTTACCAATAAATACAAATGAACAACTTGTTAATAAACTCAAAATACAGATATTTCCACTTCAATACTTGTAGAAGCAGGTGAACAGACATGAAAAGAATACTATGTGTGACTAAGGAGTATTTAGATTTATAATAGGTTTCTCTTGCCCTGCCTTTGTAAGTTGAAAAATTAACAGACGTTTCACAGTTTGCTGTCTAGGGAGCCAGTTTCTGAGCAACCCTTTCTTCCTAGAAAGAAAATCTGTCTTAAATAACTCTATATTCATTAATGACTCTTAGGACTTAGACAAACATCCTTCATAATATTTGTTCTAGCCCTGGAGAATATTAATATTCATGTCTTCCTCCACACCATCTCTTCCAAAGATTTCTTCACCTGTACTCTGTCAGAAAAGAGCTTTAACCTTCCA
The DNA here is from genome assembly GCF_026419915.1 of Harpia harpyja. Taxonomy (NCBI): domain Eukaryota; kingdom Metazoa; phylum Chordata; class Aves; order Accipitriformes; family Accipitridae; genus Harpia; species Harpia harpyja. Next base: position 13,540,166 of record NC_068952.1, on the reverse strand, counting down.
TGCATGAATTCATTGGCTGCCATGTTCATTGGGTATAACTAAGTGCAATTTTCACCTGCCCAGAGACTAAATGGAGTCAAGGAATGAGTATTTGACTAAGCTATTTGGGAGGTGAATCTATGGAGGTCCAGCCTTCGGTGGGCCATGGTCTAATCCTGGAATGAAGTTTCTCTTCATGTTATGGACTTTACACCCTGTGCCATTTTATACCTTCTTAATCATACTTTAATCTCATAATTGGACACAATGATAACTAATCCCTCTGGAGTGATAATAGATTTACAGCTCAGTCACTCAGAAAGGTACCGTAATGGAAAGGATCTAGGGACTAATCTTCAACATTCCATCTTGCATTAGCAGGGAGAATGGTAAACCACGGGCATGTGTGCACGTCAAGTCATTTCCAGTCTTTGTTCCTGTTGCTCTCACGGAGTAGTGACAGCAATTGCTAAGGAGAAGCTAGTAATCACCGAAGGTGCGTGAGAATTAAGCCCAACATGAACTGGGGCTGAAGGGTTCAGATCCAGTTTGAAACTGATGCAGGTCTTCAAGGCACAGCTATAGGTGGAGATCATGTGGAATGGTATCAGTCCACTCTAATACTAGCACGCAGGATGAGCCAGGCTGTTGCTTGACAACATATGGTTTACGTATTACACAGCCTAGTCCTGCACTGTGGGCCAACATGGAAGGGGTCATGGACTTGCTTCCTACCTTTAGGGTGTTACCACAGTCAATGGATTAGGGAACTAAAAAAAAAAAAAAAAAAAAAAAGCTTTCCTGGCAATGCTCAGACCCTTTTAAAAACCAGCTTCCCAAATTTCTGTTTGATCATAATTTTGTTTGCTTTATATGTTTTTGAAGGCTCTCTGACGTGACAAACCCCTATTCTGCTGCTTGCAGCCAGATACAGTTTTGCAATGAAAAGCTTTGTTCTCCTCCAATACTGGAAGATTTTTGATTGTTAATCTACTCTGTTACTCATCTCTGCATGAAGTTACCAGATCTTATTCTTTACTGGCTTCCACTGATGTACATCAGGAATCTTTCCAAAGATATGCCACTCTAATACTGAAGTAAGTGAAAGGAGGTCCAGACCTTGCATGCTTCCTAGAACCTACTTCGAGATGAGGGGAATTTTTTCTTTATTTTGTTGTAATTGTCTTTCTGCAATGAATCTAAAAAAAAGTTTAAGTTTTTCTAGGCAATTTTAGCTGGCATTCAGCCACTACTCTACAGGGAGCTGTGGAGTGGGTAGGCAAGGTATTGTGTCACCGCCACAGATAAAACAGTAAGATCATAGTCATATTTTTTTTATATTGTTAGCTCTAAGATTTGACCAGTTTTAACATACTAGTGATTTAAAATGTCTTACATGCTGGCATTGCTCACAGTAATGCTCTAACTCATTCCTGTTGAACCATACAAAGCAGATGACTGGAAGCGATTAAAGTCTTCATCTGCCCTCCAGCCCCAGCGGTGTCATTCAGGCAAGAGGTTCTGAGCCCTTTCAAGCCCACCACACATTCCCCAAATTGGAGATTTTTGAGGAATAAACTCTCATTTTTAGCACAAAGCCACTGGATGCCAAGAACTGCCATTGTGCAAATGACATGCTCCAAGACGCATTTTACTATTCAGATCCCAAATCCCCCATTTCCTGTTGACTCTCATTGCTTAAGCTAATATCATTCAGCCTACTCTTTCAACTGGGTAGAAGGGCTTAGTCAAACCCCACTGCAGTCAGAGGAACACAGTGCACATGTGTAACAGAGTAGAAACTGTTGGCTCAGAGCATATTCATTTGTTGTGTGTAACTCAGTAATAAAAAACAAATGCAGAGACTTCATTTTATATATAATAAAAATACTGCAATATTTTATGTGTCTCATTTTAGCAGCCTGTTTTTAAATAACAACCTTATTTTTTTTCAATTGCAAATCTCTGAACAGAGGAGCAAAACATTAAAAGTATTTTTAGTTTATGGGCTAAACGTCCAGCCCAGCAGTTTGCTAGTAATATAAGTATACTGATAATAACCACAACTAGCAGGGGATGCAACGCAGCCTCAGTTATTTCTCTGTTCTGCAAGAACATACTCCTCCTGTTAAGAATTCAGATGTCAGCCAGGATTGCTAACTGCATCGGTTCACACTTCCCTGTAGAGCAGGAAAATGGTAGATTGTTCTTTGAAATACTGCAAAGCCTTTCTGAAGGCCACAGCTCAACTGCTCAGGGAACTGAGGGAACAGCACTGAAAATTCAATTTCTCTTCTTCAGATAGTTGTTTTTAATCAATAAGCAGGGTACTGTTGGAAACTTATCATTTTGCCCAGGGAGAAATAGGTACAATTCCCTGAGCATGTAGGGTTGTTGGTCTTTCTCCAGGGAATGCCAGCGATACTGAGGGACCGCCTGAGCTTAAAAAGATATTCAGTAGAGTTTAAAGATACGTAAGTGGAAATCACTGTGCACATAAACATACCCTGCTTTTCCAGAACATTTGCTTTTATGTCCTGAGAGTACACTGGTCTCTGCAGAGCACGGTGTGGGTCTGACCCACAGCCAGCTGATGTGGGCAGGAGTCCTTCCCAGACTGCTCCAGGCAGAGCCCATATGTGGGGGTCCTCAAGGCACAAGCAGAGACACCCAGCACCACAAATCAGCAGGTCAAAGGTTCTGGTTTGCTTTAGGTAAAACATTAAGGGTGCTGTGCAATGAATGCACCATGAGTAAAGTACCACTAGAGATGTCAGCCCAGAGCTGCCAAAAAATGCAGAAAATTCAGTGTTAATTATGATGTGCCACAGCAGCATTTTTATACTTTCAAACCGAATTTACAATTTCCAGAGACATTCCAAATCATCTTGGTACCATTCTGGTAAAGTCTGTAGTAAAAGACAATAGGTTTCCTGGACGCAGATGGGCTTAACACCTTCAGAAATTAATTCATCAGCAGGGCCAGACACCAGCTCACCCTAAAACTAGGGAGAGAACATACTCCTGAATCACATCGCCAGTGTTGACACTACAATACTTTTTCCCCCCCTCCAGTTGCTGTATTTAGATTAGGATGCATTTTAGGATACCACAACCATCAGAAAGGAGTCATCACCATCCTCTAAAACATGTACCACAGTCCCTACAGAGGCTGAACTGGGAGAACTGGAACAGAGTGGCCCTTTTTGTTTTCCCAAGCCAGAGGGTTTGGAGTGAGCAGGATGTATTTTTTCCCTCCAGTCTTCAGAGGTGAAGACAAATTAGCCTTTGCTTCTGACAAATTGGCTTCTTGTTTTCAATAACAAAGTCTCCTAATTGAAAACGTAAACCCTGATTTGAAAATCCCTTGTGTTTTCACACTTTGCTTTTATCTTATTTGCGCTTCTTCACTTCATCTTTGAAAAGCATTTATGGAAAGTGAGACAGCCTCAATGTCTCCCATTAAAATAATGATAATCATTACTGATTCAGACAGAAAACACGTTTTTACCGCCAGCCTTTCGCCTATCAGGTACTTTTGGTAGCAATTAAGTTGTCCTGTCTATACAGAGGGGAGTGTCCTGGAATAAAATACTGGTCAAAGTGGGAAAACATGGAAAAGTACTGTACCAGTGGGTCCCCCCCCGCCCCCCCACTTAAATGTCAAAACCAAGAGCCACATACAGCACAGTGGAGCATAGCTGGAGAGCACTGCTGGGGTCAGCAGCCCAGGGCCCGCTCTGCCTTTTCCTTCTCCTCCCAGTAAGATGCCAGCAAGCCAGCTCCTGACTTCTGATTGTTGCTTCGAGAAAAGGGTCTGAGAAGGCTCTGCTGAAGTTTGCTTTGTCGATAAAGGTCTGAGAAGTGCTCTAGGATCCAAGGCTTAAGCAACTATCTGGAAGATGGTGCAAACCAACTCACTCCTCTTCCAAAAGAGCAGAGCAAGAGAAGGGTGTGCTCTCCCCACACTGATTTGCTTGGCATGGGGAGATAGGGCACTCCTCGAGAAAGGAATTATATCTTCCCTTCCTGTTTTCTTTGGGCCCTGGAAAGCCCTCACTAATTAGGGTGTTGCACTGTCCCCAGGAAACAATGAACAAACAAGCCAATTAGCCCCAGTTCATTGTTAAGCTCGAAGCCAACCCACAGCAACACTTTTCAGAGCAAATTTCCTCACTGGTGACTTTATTTTGTTACCATTTTTACTGCCATCTAATTGAAGCCACTGATGGCTAACTGCTTCATTTATCATCAAGTTTATAGGCCACACACTGCAAAACTAATTAGAGAGCAGACATTGTGTTTCAGCCTCCCTTTGAAATATTGCTGGCATTTAGATGCAATTCCAATTATGTTTCAAAGAAGCTGAGAGAGTGGGAATGAGAAGATTATTTCTAAAAAACAGCACTGAGATTAGGCAGGCCCAAACTATGCTCTAACACAGCTATTTTAAGCTTAGTGGGAAAAGGGGTGAAGGAGAATTAGCAGTCCCCCCCCAGTTTCTGACACTACTAAGCACAAACCCAAAACCCACATAATGAATCCTGTATAAATGCTAGCAGTGAGCTCTGCTCCACATGCACAGTTCTCAACCATACTGATTTTCACAGGGAAGTGGTGAATTTTGCACTTGAGGTGAGAAATACTGCCCTAAGGATTTAAATCTGACAAGTGCCAAGGTCTCGTGAAGGTTCCTCTGTTTGGCATGGAAAGCGGGGAAGGCAGACCTCTGCATTCACCGTGCATTGATTCAACAATAAATCACCCAAAGCCTGCAGACATTTGGCAGACCTGCAAAGAATTGTTGTTATTTTAACTGAAATCTGATAGATTTTCTGCTTCTAAGGCATTTTCAGATAAATGGCTCCAATTTGGAGCCAGCTTCACTCTTGCCTTGCACAGGTTTCCCCACTAACTTCACGGGGGCTACTCTTCGGAGTGAGGTACGCAGAACCTGGCTCTGAGCAAGAATAAAGCTTAATCTCTTTCCTGCTTGTTGTTTGATATTCTCCTGTTGGAAGTATTCCTCTTCCTTCCCCTTTTTAGGTCCCCTACATCCTGATGGGCTCATTTCTCCCTAAATAAACTTAAAGCACAGAAGCGAAATGCATTTGTTGCCTGGGAAACATGCAATTCAGTATATGAGGTGGCCATCCGGAGAGACCCATAGACCTCCAAAGAAGTTTTTATATCAATAATTGTAACCAACCAGAAGTACCAGCTTAGTGCAACATTCCCTGTTACTTGTTTGTTACTTTTCAAAATGTTTGACAAGTTCCTTATTATAGCCCATGATTGATTTTGGTTTTATGTAGAGTCTTGGTCTTAATTTCAGAATAGTTTTAGTGCAATAGTGACAGAATTTCAGAAGGCAGCAAAAATCACTGCCTGAGGATTACTGGTGAACTCTTCATCGTATCGTCACTCCATCTCATTAGCTTCCCTTTTTCACTTTGATTCAATGACTGTTTTCTGCAACACGCTACTCCTTTGAAACAGTCCTATCACCTCAGGCCTTCCAAATGCCACTAAATATATTGCAATACCATATGATATCCTGCTTCTGGCATTGACAAGTACACTATCGACAACAAACCCTCTCTCTCCCCCAGGAAAATATTCACACCACTATTTTCCTCTAAGAACTATTCAGAGGGGGGTCCCCCCCTGGGGAGACTGACTGAGTGTGCTCCAAGAAACACTCCATCACCTTGCACTATGGGGTTATTTTCCAGTTAAGTTATGGTGGTTCCTAAAGATCCCAGCAATGATCATTTTCCTTCTTGCCAGATAAGGAAACTATTATTAATAAAGCAATAATATTATATATTCTTTCAGATATGAATCTAGGGACATACATTAAATTCAGTCATGCATCAGCCCCCTGTAACACAAACTCTGGGAGTATCTTATATGACATATCATGGAATTAAACTGTGTATCAGTACATGATTATTATATTTATCAAGGACTTCTTCCAGCTGGTTCACGGTGCTTGCTAATGAAAGCAAAGCCAGAAAGGGACAACATCCTCCGCTAAGAGCCAACCACACCCTCTCAGACAGTGGTACCAAAAAAAAATAATGCAGAGAGCCTTGTGCTTGTAGTAGAGAATCTTGCAGTAATCAAAGCAAAAAGCCAGGTAATTATACCAAGAACCTAGTCCGAAAAAGGTTACGATGGGTTTAAAAGCTGATCTTGGTCTGTGATTAAAGGATCACATGTAAGGACTTATCCTGGTTGAATGGGGAGTTTTCTGAACTGGGAACAGGCAATTAAATGGTTTACAGGGCTGCCTCTAGCTTTCTTTATCAGTGAGCACACCTTCTTCTACCTTTTCTTCAAATAAGAGCCAACTCTAATCCTCTTTGAATTTTTTTTTTTGTTGTCGTTAGTGTTATGGCCACAAGGCCTCAAGAGAGTATCTATGTCAGCTGAAAGCAAGGCTGAGGTGGCATCTACATATGGATTCTAGCACAGCCCCCCCCCCCAAATCTTAACTGCTCTCAGACATGCTGGCCATTGCAGGCAATAAAAACAGCTTTAAAAACCTCAGCATTAAGCACCTCCTTGTGATAGAAAAGCAATTTTCTCAAACAACCTTTTCACCAATATCTACAAGCAAGTTTTAAAAGGAAAAAAAAAAAAAAGGCTTTATCAACAGAGCAACAATCTAACCTTTCCCACTTCCTCCAGACTGAACCAGTTTACTGCTTTAACATTCTTCTCCAGCATCCAAGCTCCATACCGTAATTTGATCCCTCCAGTGACAATAAGAAAAGCAGTCTATGTTGCTGCATAAGAAAAATAAACCAGCAATTAACAAGTTCCTATATGTTTCCTGTTTACATAATACAGCTCTTTTGCAGGGCAAAAGCCCAGAAGAAACTGATAGGCCTGGAAAAGATTTGCAAAAAAGGCTATTTGAAATACCCACCAAAGCAACTAGACTTGTTTCCTCCATGAAGAGTGTAAAAGGATGGATTTAAACATGGATCTAAATGCTGTCAGGACTGGCTAGAGGTGGCAGCAGGGAAGCCTTCTATAGGTGACACCTGTGGGAAAGCTGTTCTGCACCACTAGTAGTGAGTAGGGACATTTCCCATCACAACTTCTTTATTTAAAAAAAAGACTATGTGCAAAGTATATACGCTTGTCCTGGTTTCAGCTGGGATAAAGTTAACTGTCTTCCTAGTAGCTGGTACAGTGCTATGTTTTGAATTCAGTATGCGAAGAATGTTGATAACACTGATGTCTTCAGTTGTTGCTCAGTAGTGTTTAGACTAAAGTCAAGGATTTTTCAGCTTCTCACACCCAGCCAGCGAGAAAAGTGGAGGGGCACAAGAAGTTGGCACAGGACAGAGCCAGGGCACCTGACCCAAACTGGCCAACGGGGTATTCCATACCATGTGACAACATATAGGAACTGGGAAGTGGGGGCAGGGAATCGCCGCTCGGGGGACTGGCGGGGTGTCGGTCGGCGGGTGGTGAGCAATTGCACTGCGCATCATTTGTACATTCCAATACTTTCATTATTGCTGTTGTCATTTTATTAGTGTTATCATTATTAGTTTCTTCTTTTCTGTTCTATTAAACCGTTCTTATCTCAACCCGCGGGTTTTGCTTCTTTTCCCGATTTTCTCCCCCATCCCACTGCGGGGGGGGGGTAGTGAGCAGATGCATGGTGTTTAGTTGCTGGCTGGGGTTAAACCACAACAACGCTTCATTAGAAATGCATTAGAAATGACTGGGTTTTAAATGGTATAATAGTAAAGGGAGGTGTTGATTGGCTGCTGCTTATTTTTTAAGGGGTCTCAAGACAATATACTCCGCTATCAGTCTTGTCACATCCCCAAGATAAAAAGTTGTACTTGATCTTCAGTGAACACTGCTACACACATTGCCATTCAGCTTCTGTGCTTGAGTGCCTAATCAAAATAACTAAATTGCACTTGCTGTTATGCAGGACATTATGTTCTAAGGCCTTCAGTGATACCCATTATGGTTTACAGGTCTCAGGTTTTGGGTTGGATTTCCCCCCCCCCCCCATTATTTATGAAGTCTTATGCAAACCACTAGCCACTTGAAACACTCTTTGTATTGGGTACTTTCCTCCCTCACCCCAGCCAAATGTTTGACATTTTTAGTTTTAGTTTTCTTTGAGCAGAATTTTAAATTGAGAAAGTGAGCTTTCATTTCAAGAGAAGGCATGAACTGCAAGAGGAGCTTAGACAGCTCCCTTCCTCTTTAGGTAGGGCTGTAGACACAGACCATAGTCTGACTGTCTCTGACAATAAGCAGCACCAGTGAGGCACTGGTGTAACAGCTAACTCACTGCATGAAGAGTCTGCTCTAGTCCCATTCCTGCCATTAGTTTGCTGGACAACATTTCCATCACACTGTACCATGATTTCTCATTTAACAGGAGCTCAGTCACCAGTCTTTTTTTTGTAAAAGACTTCAAGAGGAGAAGTCCTGTAGAAGATTCAGGTACGATCTTTTTGCTACAATTGTATTAGCAGAAGACATAAAACCCTACCACTGGAAACATAATTAGTGCTATTATTCCTGGCTTGTCTTAGTTTGAGTTCAGATAGTTCCAGTCATGAACAAAGTTTTTCATCATTCCAGAAAATTTAACTACATACCAGAAGAGCTGCAATGTTTTTTTGTGTTTTCCAATTTTTTTTCTAAACTATTAACTCAAGAACCAGAAAGTCATATAAAAACCATCCAAAGTTCAAGAGTGCTACAAAGTTTCATTCCGATCCTCACTTTAAGATCAACTGAGCCTGCAAAAAGGTTTGGGCTAGTCAACTTATTTTTAGAAATTGAAAACAAAACTGTTGGGACAAAATTTGATGTGCACATGTCATGCAGGAAAACAGTGCAAGTTCTGGTCAAAAAGACCAAAGCCCATGCTTGAAGACATGCTTCAAAACTTCCCTGAACTTGGCCTAATTGAGAGAAATTTAATCTAAACTGACAGGCCATTCCCCACTGATTTCAGTGGGAGATGGCTCAGAGGCCCTATGTACCACAGGCTTCAGCTCCCCATAAAGCTAGAGGGTCCCACAGAGTTAGGACTGGCTTCAGGTTCTCTGCTCCAGAGCCATAACTTCATGCATCCTTGTTAAATTCCCCTTTTCATACATTTAATCTTTAAGCTTCAGTTTTTCATTAAATTCTTAAGCTTCAGTTTTCAGATATGCATTTGTGGACTGCCAGATCTAGACAAAGAAGCTGCAAGCCCAGGGACAGTTATTATGTTCAGAAAAGTTTGGATGCTGAAGAGAAACTTCATGTGGTTGCACAATAGTAAGTACTGTGACTTCAGCATTGTTTTTTATCTTTCCAAAGATCTTTTGTTCCTCTAGTTGTTTGTTATATTTAATATACATTAAGCCAGCAGTTTCTCCTCTTGCAGTTTGCTTGGGACTATTATTAACAAAGGTTTAACATACACAAAATTATTCCTCAGATGTCCATGCCAATTTTGCAGACTGTGCATTAAGAAGTTTTCAAGTAAACTGCTGGCAAGAAAAGGCTGGATAAATTAAAAACGAGAAAAAGATTAACTTCCCATACATATTCTAGTTCAAAAAATGGTGGAATAGATTTCATTCACATTTCCCAGGACGCTACTGAAGAGAATGGTTTCAAATCAAAATGATTGCTTAACCTTAACTGTAGAGTTATGACATGAAAAAGCTATAATCATCAAATTAAAGGGGTAAAATTTAGGAGAAGTGTGGGTTGAACGATCCTAGGATACATGGTGATTCCTATGATGTGAAGTGGGATATGGAAAAGGAATAACATAATAATAACATACATTTTTAGTATCTTTCATCCACAGGAATTTCAGAATGCTTCCCAGACTAAACATGAAAGTATGGATTCTGATTTCCACTCCCCTGGTGTAAATCCAAAGTGATTTCACTGAAGGTATTAGAGTCAACCCTTCTTTTACAAAACTGAAATTGAGATCAGAGATTTGGCCCTATTGTAGGCATAAAGTAATGGGTTTCATTTGTGCATTGGTCTCATTCAAACAGCTATAATTTGAAGCAAATTCGTTTTCCAGCATTGGGAGAACTAGAACTGATAAATCTGGCACTCAAATATATACAGCTAGAAAGAAGAAAAAGCAGCAATGCAGCTTTTTAACATTCATCCAGAGATGTAAAAACAGGCAAGTATCCCTGTGAGTATAAAATATTATTGCTTTAATTCAGATCAGTAAAAAGCCTTTCCAAGAAAACACTAAAGTAAAAGAGTGGGAGGAGGCAGAAAGAAGAAATATATTAAAGTACATGAATTTAAGTTACAAAGATGTCCTCTGTCCATCCACTCAAGAACTCTTTTTTTGACAAGGAAATAAGCTTTCTTTGGTGTAGCACCCCTCCTTCCCAGCCACACCCAGATCCCTTCTGAAGTGTATGAAGATCTAGTTTTCTTAGCTCTACAATCAATGCCTCTGCAATTTTATTGTGCTGTGAGAATTAGAAGAAATCCTTCATGACTATCAACATTTTCCAAGTTGGCTTGGGAAGACATTGCAGCCAATTTGCAAGCTTTTTTTTAAAAAAAAAAAAAGCCTAAGCCCTATCCTAAAGGTTGCTTTCTGGATCTGATCTGACACCTGCTGAAGCTCACTAGAATTCCTCTGGTAATTCCAGTGAGTCTTAGACTGGGGTCTTCTATGCATAAGGAACTAAAGTAGATTTCTTAAGCTTCATGAGAAGAAAGCTGGTAGACCATTTTCACACACACTGCAAAAATGCTCCTTCAACCTTTCTTACAGGGCAAAGACCAAGGGTCAAAGATCTTTCATGGAGAAGAACATCTCTACTTTTGTCTGCTTTTGCACAAAATTGTACCTTTCCTAATCCAACTGTGTGTCAGCAAATAACTTAAAACTTCCCAGGAGAGTATTTATCTGATCTCAGGTCAGTAAGTGTGGCTTTAGAACTTAAACTGCTGGTATGTAAAGAGCAACAAACCCTGCAGTTTATTTGAACAGTAGGGTCAGAAAGCAAGCATGAACCTAGAGAAGAGAGTTATAAAAAGTTCACTTTGAGTGATGAAAATTAAACTATCTGCTGTTATTTAAATAAACAGAGTTTGCACACACCGTTGATCAAGATTGAAAAAGTCATCTTATATTTCTGGGCTTCTGATTTCAGACAACCAAGGGTCACCACCAACTCAAGTCACCATCTAGTAAGTGAGTTTGCAAGTCCTTGGCCTCCTGCAATTCACCTTTTTAAAAAAAAAAAAAATTAAGATGTGATACTGCAAATTAATGACACTACCAGTCCAAAGTTCAGTTGCCTAAGATTTAAATTACTTAAAGTCAAAAAGGCGACAGTGGTAATTGACACAAGTCATTTAGAAATTTTTCACATCTGAAAAATCCTCATCTAATTAATAATCAGGGAGCAATTCTCTGGTTGCTTTACTAGACAACTAAGCCCTGAAACAAAGACTGTGAATTTAAAAAAAATACTGTGATTTATATACAGGCTGTCATGGGGACTGCTAAAATTGAATAAAATTTGTCCTTCATGGTGATTTTGTAATGACTAATGTTAATTAAGGTACAATTTCTTCATACTGACTTTGGGAGGCCTCTTCTAGCCTGTCAGAGGAATGATATTTTTAAGCAAGCCCTTCTCTGTCTGACCCCTGTGCTTTTTCCAGTCTGGATCAAACATACAGTCCAATGGTGTATTTTATTTGAAGAAATAAAATTTCTTTAATGGTTCAGCAGTAACCTTGTTTCATCACTCAGCATGGCAATATTTGCTCGAGCAGGGACCAGTGCCTGAGCACCTCTACTCCTTCAAGGAAAGGAGAGGGGACTGATTTTAGCCTCTACCACTCTCTCACCAGGATTTCACCTACCTTGACTCTGTTCCTAGTGTCTACCAGTCTCCAGGACACAAGGAGCACACAGCAGCCCTGGGGAAGGAGCAGGGGGAGGCATGGCCACGCTGTGGCTCTGCTAACCAGCCACAACCCTCTGGCTGCTGTTGGCTCACAGCTTGCTCCCAATCCTTCAACCCCGAATGAGGCTAAAAGCAAGTGTTTTCTTGAGCAAGGTACCCTGCAAATGCAGGCTTTCATTTCTGAGCAAAAAAACCCACCTGCTGCCATTTGCTGTGTGTAGAAACACAGGACTTCCCATATGCTCTCCATAAAAATACAGGTTTGCAACAAGGAAGAATGTTTGAATTATGCAGTTGGTTTTTTTTTTTTTTCTCCTTTTGATGAAACAATTCTGACAAGGCCTAAATATTCATCAAATCAAAAAGAGATAACACTAGAGACAGGTAGGTTCTGATTTGTAAGGTAAAGCATCTGGAGTTCCCACTGACTTCAGTTAGAACTTCAATCACCCATTCCTCCCTCAAGCCAGACCTTCTCCTTGATGCAGAGCTGGGAACTGCTCTGAGTAGTTCAGAGAATTTTCAGAATGTCTAAAAAAGTCACTGCTCTCTTGTTCATTTCTGCAACAAACATAACAAGCTGGATTTTTAGTTACAACCATTTTTAAACAGAGCAAAGGAGCTAAGACCCAAGCACAAATGACAATGTTACTGACTGACAGAATGGGATCTGGATAGAACCGATTCCTCTCCTATGCCTAAAAAGTACATGCTTTCAGCACATACAGATGGAAACATGCACCCCATGCATTTGTTTCCTTCCCTGGCTCAGGTCATCATCACAAATAACAAAAGTGAACAACAGATTCTGGCACCTCCCTAATTGTCTCCACCTGTCTTTGCTGCATGCAATATGGAAAAGAAAATATTCCCCAGCATCCCCGTGGGTAACAGTGTCAAAAGATATCAATGCACTCTCATCATCAAAATCTTTCTACGTATTTCTAGAGTACCTGGCCTATTTGTACCAAGTGAACAAAAGTTTAGTTGTTATATCCACTGCCTTTAACTGGGTATGGGAGCAATTTATGGATAAAAGACATGTTTGGTGCAAGCCCTTATCAACTTGAAGCAGGCTCTTAACTTAAACATGGAAAAATCAATTGGAGGTGAATTCAAGAGTGGTTAATAAATCCATTTTAAGGGGAATCATTTCTTCATTCTACTCCTCAATACTCTCCTCCCCAAAAGCATTCTGAAACTCAGACATGTATATCAGCCCAGTTAAGACATGTTCTTCGGAAGATGTCTTCTACCAGGTTGCACGTACACGTCCATTTCAGCAGAACTACTTATTTAAAATACCAGGCAGCACAGCTGCCACTGCTGAGGCCTAGATGAATACACAATAAAAGTGCTTTTTGGATTATTAACAGATAATCAAAACCTTCCATAGGACATCAGTTACTCCTCCTGATACTGCCAACATTGGCCTTCCTCTGCATTTCCCCTGAGTTTCTGTAAAAACCCCATATGGGTCTCACCCACCTTTTGGAGCTACTCACCCCTGAATGCAGAAAACCAGTCCAAGTCTTGAGGAGGAGAGAAGCATAAAAAAAGGTGGTGGGCATGTGGGGATCTATATAGCTTGTAAAAGCCTAATGAAAGTTAATTAATTAATTAAGCACTCAGGACCTGAAGGGCTGCCTCTGAAGTGACCCAGAGAACTCCCATGCCCTCGAACAATGTGGAGCTTTGTCCCCACCTGCAACCAGTTGGTGTTTGTTACTTTTTTCTTCTTCTAATGTCTATGGACTCTCAGCATTGTAATCCAAATAAGATTTTCAACACAGGTTGTTTGCAGATTACTGTGGAAATGAGGGGCTGTGTAGTCTCCTGACCAGAGCAGAGAATCTGGAGTACCCTTTTTTGCATTTATACCCGCATACTGGGAGGTCTTCAGTGATGCTGTCTGTGTCTGATTTACCCTTCATAACACTACCACCTGCCTGTGTCTGATTTACCCTTCATAACACTACCACCTGCCTGTTGCAAGTCCTACTTGAAAAATGTTTGAGACAGCCAAATAAAGGAAGTACTAGAACTACAAAAACAACTTAGTCAATAAGGTATCAAACCAAATGCTGAGTACTCTTGGCATAAGAACCAGCAATACGTTTTCCATGTGATACGCTAAAGAGCTGAAGCTGAAATCTGGTGCATCAAGTCAGGAAAATGGTCTTAAAGTGGGATGTTAGCTATACCAAGCAGATGTTTTTACAACTGACTGTATGGAAGAGCTGAGATGTACCCTATCAGTAGAGAGATCTGCATTGTCCACTTATAAATATATTCCCTTACTCATGCTACAGTCTCATTCAAATGGGAATTTCCAGTGTATGGGCCATATTAATTTCCTTGACAAAGTAGGGGGTTTTGTGTCTGATGAGTTGATCTTCAGGAACAAAACACAATTTTTGTGAGGAGAGAGAAAGGAATATATTTCTATGGCAAGTTATTACAGAACTGGTCATGTTCCTATATGTTAGTTTTGCATCTCTCAGCCAGGGTTTGGCGTATTTTCTCCAGCAGTCTTGGAGTGCTTACTCCAGCACCACAGACCACATCCTGCACAATGAATGGGAGGAGGTGGCACAGAAGCCCAGCAGTGGGACAGCAGAGGCATCACTTGCCCATGGCTGTTTCTGGAAGACATCCTGGTGAGGTTTTCTCGTTCAGCACTCTACCACCTCAGAAGGGACTGCAATGCTTCTTACGCATATGCAAACAGGGCAAATTTTCCCACATGCCAAATGGTGTTGAATTTGCCCAGAGCAATGGCTAAGGAGGCCTAAATATTTGGCCAGAGCTTTGTCATTGTCTTTCTTCTCATGCCAGACTTGTTATTAGCATTGTCTTCATTTTGGAAATGACTCGGCAAAAGGAGAGAAGAGTGCCACTCCATACCTCAGGCCCACGAGTAACTAAAACATTTCTTATATCATTGGCAAAGAACCTGTCAGTGTTTTCTTCTTCAACATAAATCTCGCGCTGTGAAAGCCTACTGCTCACCCTCACTTTCCCTGTCCTCTGCTTTTCTCCTGACAAAACCAGTGACATGACGGTTCTTAAATAAATCAGCCCCCGGTTGTGTTTTATGATGTCATGGTGAGTGCAAGACTGACCCTTAGTAATCAGCATCTCGGCACACCGGGAAGCTTCCTGCTTTAACCGCTCTAACAGCCAAGCAAACTTGCCTACACTGCAGAAATGATATGAATTACCTCACCTCTGTGTATCGTAATAACCCTTACCACACATTATGCCAAATGTTCAGCACTGAGCTGCAAGGAGCCAAAATGCAGACAAAAACCCAATAATGTCTAAAACAGAGTTCAAGTGAAGCTGGGTCCATGCCAGGCTGTGGAGATCGTTCTTCATGTCAGCCTCGGATCTGACTCTTGTGCATATGAACTAACGAAAGGGGCAGGGAATAAAACAGCATTTGAGTTATTCTCACAGAGCAGGTACTTAATAATATCCACATTTCCAGCATTTGAACGTTAGGCTTTTATTAAGCAAAAAACAACTCCCACCAAATATCCCTCAGTTGCAGTAAAGGCTGTGAGCATGATTTTATTTCAGCCTGTGAACAAAGCCATATGGATTTCATCTGAGGGATTTGGGGGTTTTGATTCTTATAAAAGTCATGATGTCAAACAAAACTTCAGATCAGTCCCAAAACATATGCAGTGTGACAGCTGACAATGGAAACTACACAATGACATTGTTCGACCCAGCAACATCTTCAGGCTCAGCAAGGAATCAAGCACAAATGTGGACAGGCTTCTGCTTTCCAAATCCAAACGAAAGGCGGCGTCTGACACTTGAATTATGCCATCCCACAGCTGGGGATCCATTTTGACAAACATGGCCATTTCTCATGGCCACAAGCCATTCTCAAACTTTTAGAAGATTCAGTATTATGAAGAAACTGCAGTCCCACGCACCTCGCCACACAGCCTTTCCTACCTTTGAATATCCCTCCATTCATCTCCTCAACCATAACCTGCAATATGCACTTTATAATGCCCATAGTTTTTGCATGGTGCACAGCTCAAAGTACAGCAATGCTAGTGGGGATGTTCCTCCGAGGGCTTAGGCTTATAATCAGTGAGTATCTCTAGTGCTTTCCAGTTACTTCTTTGACATTAATGCAGAAGGAAAAGAGGCCTACTCCAAAAATACATGTCAGATTCTTCAAAAACCAGGTCTTAAGGGTCTATGAGAAATGTCTCTTAAGCTGTGGCTACAGCTGGTGGGATGGTAACAGGTAAAGCAAAAATACAAACATTAAAAGAACTTTTAAACATAGCAAAATAACTACCTATTTTTGCATCTTGTGAGAAGTTGCTTAGAAACACAGCAACACATTTAGGGTTATTATGCATTCAAAACAAAATTCAGGATATGAAACAAGATCTAGGTTTATTGGCTATGTGCTTTCCTATTCAGCCCAGCCAAAAAGACAAAAAAGGCCTGTTTACTTTTAATGCCAAAAAAATTACTAAAACGTTTATAACAGCTGGTCATACTACTGAACAAACCACTCAATTAATCAGCTAACTACCGTATGTTTGAAAGAGACAACGTAAGTTTCCATTCCTAATAAAGTGCAAAATATTGATTTGTTCCGGGACAACACATGAATAAATTACTCGTGTTCATAATTAGGCTTTGCAATGTCCAGAAATTCTAGGTACTTTTCACACATCATTTATCAATATTCTTTCTTTCATTTCTCTTTGCTTTTACCCCAGGTTTTTTAGAATGGTGGCCAAAATAAACAGAATATTTCCTTATAGTTCCCTCTCTCACTTCCTGCTTATGAAAGAATTTTCACTCATGGCCTCTTGGACTTCTTGGAGTCAGATTTCTTCCAGAAATCTGCAGCACTGTTTTCCCCAGCAGCTAGAATGCAGCATTTTAATTATGAGTATTATTACAATCTCCCTTTCACTCCCCCATCCCACATTCCTCCTTCTCTGTCCTAATGGCTAGTCCCTTCCAAACCAGCTGTTAGAGGAAAACCTACAAATTTACTGCTTGCTTCCTTAGTATAATGCCCTCTCAACACCGCTTTCTGAGTGCTGGTCTCTCAAAAAATAGAAAAAAATGAAAAGCCTCTGAAATTTGTGACATAGCTCTTCTGTGTGGTGTATTTTTAGGCGCACTTTATAGGTTGTGAAAGGCTTAATCTATCCCCACATGTTGGAGTGCCATGGCTTGCGGCAGTGGCTTACCCCAGAACAGCTAACGAATATGAGGGCTCGGGGATCTCTGCACTCACTGTGGGCTTAGCCGGGCTGCAGCATCCCACGCTGCAGCCGTCAGTGAAAGCCATGTGGGTGACACAGGGCACATGGGTCCTCTAGACACACATTACATCACTAATGCCTACAGTAAACAGGTGATTCTATAATTGATTTCCAGAACTTCTTATAGTAGTTGAAAGAGATTTCATGGTCAAGTGTGAGTTTCCCAAATGATGAAAAAGTTCAAAGGATTGAGGAGGGCAAATTCCTTACAAGGACAACAGAGCTCTGCTTCCAGAGGTATTGCAAACTAAGTTGCCGAAACCATCTGAGAACTGTCTTCAGATTGAACTTCTTGCCAAGGAAGGACTCAGATAACACTGTCTATATGAGAAAACATTCCAGGCAATATCCCATCACATTTTAAGTTAAAACCATAGATTTTATCTTTTGATAGTGCTGACAAGAGATGTATTTTAGCTAACAGAACCATCCAGGATGGAACTGAAGGAGACCACAGACATAATGTTTACTCTGATTTCTAGTAATGCATAGGAACAAATCTGTCTCTTGTGATTATTTAATTGCCTGGACTTTCTTTCCATAGTATGAGCATGCGTGTGAGCTGATATGTATATTTATGTACATATACAAATATATTTCTATATGTGCCTTTGGCGTAGATCAAAACAAATCTGAGAATGACAGTAACACAGTACTCGCTCTCAGCTGCACTCTACGAAAGGCTCATAAGAATTGAATACAGAATTTTTTTCATCTGGCACTTTGCAAGTAAGACACGTAAATTCGGTTCCTTAGGAAGATTCTACAGAGCTGGAAATAATAAGGTGAATGCATTCAGTCATACAAAGGTTTTTCTTAACCTGCCACACCTTTTTTGGAGTTATTTTCCTATTCATTATATTCTTTACAAGAATGTCACAGTCCCCATAACTTAAAAGCTTGAGGTTAGATAGAGGAAATGTGATAAAAATATTGGATGCCTTGCACAGGGAAGTTACATGAAACTTACACCAAATATGAAAAAATAAAGTGATTTCTGATAGTGCAGAGATTAATATAGGTATATGTATGCTCACAAAGGAAATTCTTTTCTGTAAAGAGCTGTAGAACATGTATCTTGGGCCAGTAGCAGAAGTTGGCTTACTAAATAAATTGAATTGAACGCATAGGAAGCAGAGATGCTTTATAAACACATAAATCATGCAGCCAAACAAGCAAAATGGAGTTGTGATCAACCACAAACCTTGGATAAGCGAATTCAGAGTAGCAAGTACAAACTGTGTATGTGCACTTCCCAGACTAAATATGTTTGCAAACCTCACAAACTCGAGAATTACAAATGTCAAAACCAGCATTATAAAGAAACTGTTCAAGAGTCAAGAAAAAGGGCTCCTTAAATAAACAGTTTGCAGTGATTCTTATGACCAGCTTTAGCCCAAGACATGCTTTAGGATGGTGATTGTCCTTTCAAGAGATAGCAAGGTTGCTAGAACATTTTGTCAGATTGCCTGATATAGTTGAACAAATGGGCACACTTTTGAGCACAAAATTCCTTCTTGGAGTTTAAAAAAGAAAGAAAAAGTGTCAAGTTAAATACAGTTTGGGAATAATTGCTCCAAGCTTCACTTACTTATGTTGCTCACTTGAAGAAGGGCTTGTACACTCAAGAGCTTATCCTTTTTCCCATCTACACACAAGCTATTTCTCCCTATAAGGCTTACCAGTCCTGTGTGCTCAGCCCGTCATAGAGCTACAACAACAGGCTATTACTGCTTTAAGGGCAGTGATGGCAAGAAAGCAGCTTAGCATTTTAGAAGTCTAGAAAGTTTTTCTGTGAGCAACTGTCCTTCAGGGTATCAGTTTGAGTCATTTTGTTTCATGTTGAAACAACCTCAGTCCAGAGAGCCAAAGTGCTATCCAGCCTGGCCAAGTAAATCCAGGTCACCTAAGACAATCTTGAAGTCATCTTGAACAAAGACCATACATCTCTAAGTAAAATTGAAGAACAAATTATGACATGCGATTAATATCTCTGATGGCGAAAAGTAATGAAATTGGCCCTACCTGACTGCTACATGATCAAACCCAGCCCTTGTGTCCTACCTGCACAACTGACTGATGGCTGAGTCTTAAAGAGAAGGCAACCCACTCCTCCTCACACAGTCTGCACAGCCCTCCAATACTAGGAGAGGCACACACTGATTCTAAGGGTGACATGCATTACTTCCCTTTTGATTTACTATTTTGGAGAAATCCATTTTCAGATTCAGAAACTAATTTTCATCTGAAACAAAGAAAAACCCGTGTTGGAGATTTCGTAGCTGTGTGATGCAGAAGATCACAAAACCCTAGCTCGATTAGATTAGATTTTATTTTCTCCCGTGGTAATTTCGCCAACACTAATTTAGCAAGGCTGATAAAATCAGTAGCTACTTCTTCACCATATGCAGACACATTGCTGAATTAAAGAAGACAATTTATTTTTTAAAGGTGGTGGCCCTAGATATTCTCATTGTCTTCCATAATTTTACATGACCATACATTCGCATCCCTCATCTTTTCATTTTGTTGCTTTTCCCCAGTATTACAGTCATCTATTGTAGCTGCTTTCTCTTCCTAGTGGTTGATCTTGCAAATGCTTTCTCATACAAGGAATTCCATTGACTTCGATGGGAGTCCTCTTATAAGTAAGGTTTTTTAGTATTGGGCCCTAAGCTGTACATTTTTTGAAGCAGGAAATCCTCTTTATCTGTTTTGTAAAAGATGATAAACGGTAGCCCCAAGGGAGACAACTCACAAGAAATAGATGGCTTAACAAAACTTGCATCTGGCATACACATACAATTAGGTTTCTTCAGACTCCACATTTTTTTCTAGGGAAGGGAGGAATAATGAAGCTTCAGGGGTGGGAAAGTTATAAATGACACTCCATGAAAAGTACTTCTTAAAGTAGATTTTTTTCCCCTCTAGATTTCTTTCCCTCATCAGTAG
Source organism: Harpia harpyja (assembly GCF_026419915.1). NCBI lineage: Eukaryota > Metazoa > Chordata > Aves > Accipitriformes > Accipitridae > Harpia > Harpia harpyja. The sequence goes on along the minus strand of NC_068952.1, from coordinate 13,519,963 downwards.
GAGGCTGGTTTTTAGACACGTTTCTTTAACACTATGACCATACTGAACCATTCCCTTTTTTTTAATGGTATAACACAAACAGCCTCAATGTAGAAAGCCTGAGGACAGGCTCTACAAATGATTTCTTGACCTCCTCTTGCAGCCCTAGACAGCATGAGAGAGGTCTTCTGAGGGCAGCTCCCACACCAGCAGCACTGCCACCCCACACAAGCCGAAAGCCCGAGGTCTCCTTACAACTGCCAACACTGAAAACGCACAAACACGTGGTTAATGATCTTAGCAGAGACTCGATTCTGGGGCCTTGCGTGTCAACTGTTTTCACATTTACCCTCTTCTTTGCAATGACAAGGGCTATAAACTTTAAGGGGGGAGGTTGTTATTTTTTTTAATGAAAGCTTCTTTTTTTGTTGGGGGGGGGGTGAGTAGCCAAACTGGGGCTCTAGGGAGAGACAGTAAAGCTCAGGTAATTTTACATGTCTCTAAATTACACTGAGGTGGGGCAACATAGTGCAGTTGGGGTCCCTTACACCATGCTAGAGCGCTTCACCATGCCGGGGTACGTGTCACCCCAGTACAGCTCTGCCACAAGCCCCAGAAAAAGAGGGAAGGAATGAGAGGCAGCCACACAAGCCTTCTCCCGGTGCTCTTGTGGTGTGTGTAGCATAGCCAAACCAGGAACTGCTCCAGCGATGGGGTGATTTGTCTTGTTTTATTCAATTAAGCTTATTTGCATATCTGAGGTTAATCTTTTTTCCTGTTATTCTAGCAGCAAATGCACACCAAGAGACATGCTGATATAGAGTGGAAAATCATATGTTTGTGTCTGCCCATCACTGAAGTCAATCACAATAAAAGATATGACAAATTATGTGATTCCTTCTCAAGATCCAATCCTGTGATGTTTATGCAGAGCATAAAGATACTTATGCCTTTAATGCAACAAGCCTGCTTTCTATTTACATAGATGAGTGAAACATTGCCCTGGTATTACACAGAGTAAAGTGTGCAAATTCTAAACCCTTCCATAGTCCCTGGATATAAGAGTGCATTCATATGTTTGTGTTTAACATGAACAAATTTATGATCTGATGTGGATTCCTCTGAGTACAGATGTATTCCAACTATTTGCTGAGTCCTAATTTTGAAGGAACAAATGTGAGTGCTTTGAGGGGGGGGAAAGAGTTATTTTCTATTTATTTTAAGGGTTTTCAGTGCAGTGCAGGCTCTTTTTTTTATGAAGGGGTGGGTTGGGAGTTGTCTGTGACAGTTTAAAGGATACAGGTAGTGAGAACCAGCATATTAGTAGGAAGTCAAGACTGGGAAAGTAAATCAAACACCTCCAGATCTATTTGTTCATTTTTGCAACTGCAGATAGTGCAGGTATTATGAACACTGCAGATAGAAACAAGGCAGAGATAGAGAAACAAAAAGTGATCACATCTCTTCCATGTAGCCATGCATCTGTGTCATGAAGAGTTTCCCCTTACCTTGAGGAATCCCTCTAGATATTAATTCAGCTCCTGTTCTCAATTGCATAAAGATGCCCGCTGCCCAAAGAGGATGTGAACCCTGCAGGGACTATACCTCGCTGTGCTCATGGTCCCTTTTACCCAGGTTGTTTCCCTTGATGTTACATACAGGGAGACAAGGGGCACTCTGGCTTTCCCAGTGCCTAGTTAAGTCAATCTTAAAGCCCTTCTGTGATGATAGTGTGAGAGGGCTCACTGCAGATCCCAGAGCATACATTTCAGTATGCCGGTTGTGGTTCAGGTTAGAGATAACTACATTAGAATAGGATATATTTTAGGCTCAGGATCAAAGTTTGAGGCCAAATCAAGGGAAAATTCTGATGTTTCAGTAATCATGAGAAAGGTCCTAATCATACTGATATGCTCTCAGTTTCCACGGTGCCAGTAATCTCACAGATCAATCTGATTTTTCTGACACTTTTGCATCTTGAAAAGTGGGAAATGGAGAAGGGTGTCTATTTGCATAGTTTTAAATCTGCTCTGGAACAAGACCCATTGGAACAGAACTGAAAAAAATCTGAATCCAAACACTTCTTTAAATCTAATGGGGATTGTATTCCTGGTTTTTATTTTGTCATATTTCTCACGCATACAAATACTTATTTTTCCATAATCAGTCATCTGCATCAAACTTACATGTCCCAGTGTCGTTTCCTTTGATGTAGTTGGCCAAATTCCCATTGATTTCAGTTGGAGGAGGGTCAGAACTAATGTGCATTACTGAAAACATGCAAACCCATATTCTGAGCTGGCAGTTATTTAAAGAGCTATGGAGCCTTTAACAATTCAAAGCATATAACCTGTCTTTGATATGACTTACTTTGCCTGCATGTCAGAAAGAAAATGTACTTCATATCGTGTGTCTTCCTGAAATACCCTTTTGATGTAAAGGTGCAAGCCAGCACCTTCTTCCTAAAGTCTCCCCTTGGAAGCAAACACCTCAAGTCAACCAGCTGAACCAGACCTAATTGATATTTTGCTGTCCCTGATTATTGTCCTTACTGAAACCGGAGGATACGCCGGTTTCGGGGAGCCAGATTATGAGCAGTAATTGTGGATTTTATGCTCTAGGAAAGAAAGGTCAAATGCTGCTTTCAACAAAGTCAAGGTGGTGTTTTTTGCAGGTGGAGCAACAGAGGGCTAAGATCATCTGAAGCAGCAGTGAATGCCCTTACCACCAGGCCATTGAAACACAGAAAAGGCCACTTAGTAAGAGGAGTCCAGCACTATAGCAGCAGGTATATGAACCAGATTCACTTCAACCAAACAGTACTAAAGATGTGCCTTTCTGTTTGCCAGAGGTAGAAACCTAGAACAGCTGCAAACTACTGACTGTCTTGGTCAATTAAAAATTAAACTGCTGGACATTGCTTTAATGGTGACCAAGAGGAAGGACCACTAGGACATTGGTGTGGCACTGGAAGATGGCTGAGACTCTGATAACTGCCCTGTAGAGAATTCAAATTTATCTGACAGTTAAAAGTAAGGTGAATGCAGGCTAGGAAAGTCCAGAAAAGCAGCTACCTGGAGAAAACGGTGAGTTTTGCTAGGGGTTTTTAGGCTGTGTGCCTAATTCCCATGGAGAGTAATGAGAGATAGTAGCCAGAGTATAGGTGTGCGTTTATTTTTTACAAAGAAAAGAGTTTGATCCCTGTTTAAAGGCCGAACTCACATCATCTGGAAGACAGGGCTCTTCTTTTTAGAGGTAACATACTTTATGTTTCTGGCAGCAGATCCAAGGTAAGAATTTTCCAAGCTCCTTTGCGTTTCAACTTTTTAACTTCAATTCACTTTGCTACTCTCAGAACACAGCATTTATACATACCACAAAATCTCAGATTACCTACAGCTTCAATACATATGTTACCAGATAAATCACTGCAAATACATATATATATTTGTGTATTACTCTTCCCTAAGGAAATGAGCCTGTGCAATCACACACTTTATCTCCTTCTAACTTTTGAAACCTTTCCCAAACGTCAACCACATTTGACAAAGGACTATAGGTCACAGCGATAACTAAGTTCCTAGAAATACAGTGATAATCAGTAGCTAGGTCAGTGCAATACCCGAAACAGGAGGACAGGCTGAGTTTTGCAATTAAACCCTCTGTGTAGCAGCAGGCATCTGGCCAAAGAGCATGCATGAACTAACTGGACAGTCGGGGTATGAGTAGCTCCTAATAGTCGTGACAGGTATCTTCCTCACTAAGTGTCAGGAGTTTTTGCAGCACAAGAAATTTAATGGACAAAAGGAAGTAAATCTGAAGGCAACCGTGCCTCTCTTGACCCGCTGCTTACAGAGCAACTTGCTTGGGAAATGTTAATTTCTTCTCACTGGATCTTGTTAGTGCATGGGAGAATTGACTTTAATTATGCATCTTCCTTTGTCACGGTTCTGTCTGTGCCATATCACGTGCCATAGAAAGCAATTCGATACATGCAAGGAAGAAGTATAGTGTGCTGCCAAATTTGCATTCAGTTTCGTAAATGACAGACCTTTTCTTTGAACAGTAAGCCATTTAATGCCTGGTTTGAAGGAAGGACAAAATTCTAAGGTATCATGTTCTTCGTAAAATACTCTGTCCATAGTTGCATTTTTTTTTAAACTGAATTCAGAAAATAATTAAAGATCTTTCCCGATCCTTCAGTTTTATGTCAAAGGTCAACAGTGTGAACCTCTAATGTGTTTGACCCTAATTAATTAGCCAAGGTAGAGCACTTGCATACCAGCATAAATTATATACATACTTAAAGACCAATAGCGAATCCTCATGAAGTCACTTTATCCTTAATTTCTCATGGAAAGACACCTAAATGCCCCTTTCCGGTTAACACAACAAAATGATAGTTCTAGACCTTGTCCTGAAATTTACAGCAGCAATGTTTATTAACCAGATATCTTTTCCTAACTGTTATTGAAAGATGAAATAGAAGAAATCTTTTCATTCATGACTTTTTCTTAAGATGTAAGAAGGTGGATTTAAGAACCTGTCTACATTTTATTGCACTACAAACGATACAGCCATGACAAGCAGCACAGAACTGGAAAAAGTAATTGCAACAAAATTGGTGTATTTGTCCACAGAATAATATTACATGAGCTTTTCAGTGAGAATGTGGAAAAGAAAAGGAACATTTCGAAGGTCAGGCATAACATTAAGGAAGCAAGACATTCTGTTGGGAAACGTGTGGAAAGTTTCATCTTAACTTCACCTGGAGCCAGTTTCCAGTGTGTTCTCTTCCTAGAAAAATAAGGTTTCCAAAGTACAATACATACATGTAGTAATGAATAAACCTAATTATGCTAATAAATGCTTAACTGATCTTCCACAACATACATTTGTATAGATTATATTTCCCCCAAGAATTTGCAGACTTATGAATGTTCTCTCAAGTTGTCCTTGAGAAGTTCTTTGCAACAGAAATCATTAGCCTGAATTCAGCCCACAGCTCTTGACCTTTGAGGTGCTGTCCATCTTTCCAGTCTACATTGTGGTCACATAGTGGATTCTGCAAGCAGAAGACATTTCCTGGTCATTTCAGCTGGATTCTGGCGTTGTAACTATTAGGTGATGAGTTAAAAGAAATGCTTTGTACATTCCTAGAAAGAAATGCAAACCATTATGCACAGTGAAACTCAGAACAGAGTGAGAAAGTGCAGATAGCATTAGCCCTATGTTTTCCTGAATTGGGACTTCAGTTTTTAACACAAAGAAAGTACACTCATTTTCAAACTCTCTGAAGAATAATCTACAACTCATTGTAGTTAGCATTACTCCCTTCAGTGACCCTCCTGGGGTTGGACCCACCTTTTTTGGTTGTTGTGATTATAAAACAGAATGTCTGCCTTACTTTCAGTTTCTTGAGGAGTGAAAGGAAGCTGATTTATGGTGCATAAATAGCCTAATATTATTGTAACATGTATTTGGTTTCTCATGAGTGTTCTGTACTTGTGTAGATTACACAGTATAATAAGCAAAAAAAGAGCAGCATATCCTATTGTAAAAGGGAGTGTTTGTAGTTTTTGTTGGACATAAACAACTTTCACCTAGCTCGTAGCAGGGAATATGCTAAATCTACTTGATCCAGTGCATTATGCAAATACAGTAAACCTTTGAAGATTTCAGGCAGTCCACCCATTTTTTCCTAACCTTCCTTTATGAGGATACAGCATCCTCGGTCTCTGAAAGCACTTCTACAAGGCACAGTGTATTAAACTTTTTAAAGATTATTTGTGGAAAAATGGTTTCTTTGTCATTCAAGATGTGGTTTTAGGCCTATAATTTCCTTCAAGTGAGCACAATTCCGCTAACAGCAGTATATTATTTTGACAGTAAGTCAGTTGGCATAAGACTTCATTGTGTATGCCTTTTGTTTATATAATCCTTCCTAACAGTAACAAGGTGTTTACTGTTCAGCAAACACATTTTATTTTAACTGCCAACAGTAAAACTGTCTGATAAAGTTTGATTTAGCTAAAGAAAGCAAGTTCTCATTTAGGCCAAATAAATCCATGGTGCTATAGACAGCTGTTTGGAGTACATAATCCCCCAAGCTCTTATAGCAAGGCAGCTCTTGCTATTGAATGAGCGAGAGAGAGCAGGCTCAGCTGTTCAGGATGTGCTCCATTACAACTGTAATCTATAGCATCGTACTGCCATATTGTGAAAGCATTACTCACATTCAGCGGCAGTGAAGCAAATACTCCTCTGACAGATGCTCTGCAGACTGACAGCTGACACCCTAAGCTGAGCTGTATAGATTTTTCACTAAACACGTCCTGCAGCCTGGATCGATGTGACTTGAATGTCTGCTTCTCCCCACTCTCCTGCGAAGAGATCAACATCTAATACTGTTTCTGCAAGATTCTCAGGGAGTTAACTTTCTCCAAGTGGAAAAAGTTCAGATTTCAGAGAAACAATGAATACAGACACCTTTCAAAATAACAGCTTTTTGCTGCTTAAGAGAAAGAAGAATTCATAAGCCTAAAGGCATTTTTCTTCCATTTTATGGCTGACTTTATCCTGGAGAAATTTGCCAAAGAAATGTGATTTTTAAGGCTGATATTATAAAAACTTTTGAGAGCAGCAGGGAAGAAATAGCTGATCTGTCACATGAAGTCCAAAAAAGTTGTCTGTAGCAAATGCAAAGCAAAAAAGACTTCCTGCCAAAATCAGAATATGCAGTGAGAGTATGTACACAGGCAGAAGTCAGGATGTGCATAATAAGCCAATGCTGCACTTCCATTTTAAAGAAAAGGCTGTAGAACGAATCATTTTACTGTAACGACTATAGCAATCTTCTAACCTTAACCTCAAAGCACTGGTAAAGTAGTTTACCTCTTTTTTCTCCCTTTTTTCTTTTATAGGACTACTTCATTAACAGTGCTCCTGTTCCCACTGAAGTCACCAGCAGAACTCCTGTAATTCACTGAGAACAGAAGCCGTCCCATAAAGCAGTTGTGGTTTGGAAAATGCTTTCAGGAATGATAATTAGTTCAAAGCTGAAAAGCAGTCACTTACCTACAGTGAACATAAGGAACAAGCACAGAAAAGAACACAAGCTGGTTTTGAAGTGTATCACGGGAGGTTTAACTATAATTTCTGTACTGGAATTTAGGGGCAATTGGGTTGGGTTTTGTTCTCTGTTATTATTTGTGCCATCTTCAAACAGTCTAGATGCCAAGATTATAAGCTTACATTAGATCTGGGAGTTCCTGGAAGGGCAACTAGCTCTGCTTCTGATTTTCATCCTGCCACAGTGCACATTGCATGGAAAGACAAACAGATGTTTATGCCTTGCAGAAGGATTACCAGAGTAGGGTTAATTGCAAAGAACTGAAATTCCTCTTTCTGACTGAGAAGCTTCATGTTTTGAAAGCACATCTTGTGGTCACTTTTTGACTTTCAATGTGTTGATTCACTCCTTGTTTGGTTGGACTTTGCCTTTAAACTCACATTGCATTAGAGTTTTGTAAATGTATATGTAAAAGGTAAATGATTATGTGATAATTGAATGAAGGCTACTCTATTAAAGTGTGGTGGGTTGACCTTGGCAGGATGCTAGGTGCCCACCAAGCCGCTCTATCACTCCTCTCCTCAGCAGGACAGGCGGGGGGAGAAAATAAGGTGGAAGAAAACTCGTGGGTCAAGGTAAAGGTAGTTTAATAAAGCCAAGGCCATGCGGAAGCAAATTAAAACAAAAGATTTATTCTCTACTTCCTATTAGCAGGCGATGTCCAGCCACTTCCCAGGAAGTAGGGCTTCAGTATGCATAGCAGTTGCTCTGGAAGACAAACGTCGTAATCACGAATGTCCCTGCTCCTCCTCCTTTCTCTTAGCTTTTATTGCTGAGCAGATGTCATATGGTATGGAATATCCCTTTGGTCAGTTTGGGTCAGCTGTCTTGGCTATGTCCCCTCCCAAGACTTTGCCCATCCCCAACCTACTTGTGAGGGGGGAACGTTGGAGAGACAGCCTTGATGCTGTGCAAGCACTGCTCAGCAGTAGTCAAAACACTGGTGTGGTATCAACACCCTTCTAGCTACCAATACAAAGCACAGCACTATGAGGGCTGCTATGGGGAAAATTAACTTCATCTCAGCCAGACCCAATACGTAAAGACACAGAGAATGGAACAACTGGCAATGGTGTTGCAAGAGAGGGAGGCAAATAGGCAAGTGTGTTTATAATTTGACTGGGAAACTAAGTAATGCTACTGAAAATATTTAGGATCATCTGTTAAATTTATTTTCTCCCTAGTTTCCACAAACTGCTGTTGCATTCTAACTCTTGAGCACACCATGATGTGTAGGAGAGCAGACTCTCTGTGTCTTTGCATAGTCACACCAGAAATTCCAGTTACTTCTACAATACCAGTCCTGATAACAATGAAAATGCCATTAAAAAACACTCACCCTCAGCAATATTTGCTAAAGAATGTAAAAAGATTTTCTTCTCTTACATCAGCTTTACTGATGTAATTAAATTTGTATTGAACATCTCAGTGCACAGTGTTACATACCTGTTTGGATACTTGTACCAGAACCGGACCAGCAATGTCCTCGGTGCATGTCAGCTTAACTGATGCCGTGCTTGAATACATGGTGCATCTAATTTATAAATGGGGAAGATCTTGTACAGGAACACACTGTTGTTACGTAAGTGTATGCCATTATTTAATCAATAAAACCATACATTAAACACTGCACACTCAGAAGAGAAAGGATTTAAAGATAATTACCAAATCATTGCACTCATCAAAAAATCAAAAAACACACAAATAACACAACGTACTCAACACATCAGAGACATCTTTGTCAGAAAGGCATGTCCTTGCTTCACATACACTAATATAACGCTAGTTAGGCAAAACCATTAAATTGCACTGCTTTGTAAAAGAAGCTATCAAAACCTCATCAGTGTAGATAGCTGAAAGCAAAAGATTGTGCAACCTCAAAGGAAAAACTGGCAAAGAGCAAATCTGACCGTCAAGGAGGTATGAGATGCAGGTGGCCCATAATCAGATTGCCCAAGCCATGTATCTCATCACAAAATCATCCTAACAGTTCAGAGTAGGTTCCTCATTTTATCTGATCCTTTTAGAATCAGAATAAGCAGTTTTTATAGGGTCCTGTTTCCCCTTTAAAGGCCTTAGTAACTGTTACTGGAGAACAATTACATATTTGATAGTTAGCATCACCTCCAGGGATCATTCTCTTGCTGACACTGATGTTCATACACAAACAAAAAATTCTGGCCGTAAATGGTTTAACGGCTGCAATTAGGCTGATAACACAGCCTATTCCAAATAGAGAAGATGGAACTGTCTGAAGTAAACCTAGTGACCTCTAAAATGATTTATGCCTTGAGAAACACTGTGCCCATGAGTCTGTCGAGGTACGGGCCCACGTAGGCTGCCTTCTAGGCATAAACACATGAGGAAAATTCCAGGGTAATTTTTTTCCTAGTTCCACAGTAACCTAAAAATAATAATTTTCCAATTATTAAAGCAGCTTCTAGATAATAATTTCAAGGAGTTTCCCAATGACAATGCCATTTTACAAAGGGTGAAACGAGGATGTTAAGTAGCTAACTGCTTAGTGTCAGCTTTGTCCAGCCCTTGACCTTAACACAACTGCAGTGAGGGTTCATGTTGATTTTGGGAAGGCGGCTCTGTGCTCACATCTGCCAGGGCTCCACCACCATGCAGGCATCTCAGGGGCTTAGTGCCAAGGCCACCACTGGCTCCTGGCCTGCAGCCCCCAAGGCTCCCTGCTGAAGGAGAGCAGCAGACCATGTATGGCACGTTGACTGTCAGGGGTTGCTGCATGCTCCTCCAGTGCTCCACTTTGCCTGGAAAAGCAAGCACAGAGCGGCACAGAGGAGCAAGGAACTCATACTCTGTGCTGAGACTCAGCACCTTCCTTCCAGGAAGCACTGCAGAGGCAAAGACACAAACTGGCTACAGATTGCCAGTTCATGTTCTCCCCTGGTCCCTCCTCAGTTGCTCCAGCGGAGCAGAGAGTTTGATGGAGGATGTCCCCAACATAGTGCCTCTTTTTTCCCCCCAGCATAGCAGGAAGCCAGCAAGAGAACTGGGAAGGGGAGAAAAGGCCAGCAGCAGCGGCGCTGGGACCCAGTATCAACACACTAGTTATGAAACAAAGCACTTTAGGATGCAGCTGGGGAGTACATATGCACCAACCAATCCAAACACAAATTAACTTCTCAACAATGTTGTTCCTGAGGCTTGCAGCCACTGAGAGTCACAAATAAGCCAGTAAAAGTCGTCAGCTTCCTACTGGACACAAGGACTTAGATATTAAAGAAGCTTTTGCTCTAAGCATCTGAAATACTCAAGTCAGACTGACCTTGGTGGGATATGATGGCCTGTACAACAGGTATTGTATGTTCCTGTCTTTATGCAGATCTTGCAGAAAACATTCACACATGCATGCAGCACGTCTGCAGCAAAAACAAGAAAACCCTCAGCTCACCAATGTTTTCAAGAATACAAAAGAAGTAAGGCTGAAATTGAACCTCATGTCTGAAGGACTGGCACCAGCCTTCAGGAAAACTTAGATACTACTTCAATTCTACTTTGGGGGCTGAAATGTTGTGAAGACTTTGACGGATGTTCTGTAGGAGAGTGGTTTTTATTCTGCTGTAGTAAAATACAGAATTATTAATGCCTGAGAATAGCAAAGTATGCCTCTGAATACCTCATGTAAAGATTATTTGTCTCATAGACTTTGGCAATTACCAAGAAAGAGGGACCGCCCTCATGCTTAGAAATTTCTTAGAAGAAATCTTTATAGCCTTCTTTATAACCATCTACCTCTACCATTATATTACAGCAAATTTTCTTTAAAGCTGCTAAGAAGAACTTACGTAAACTAAATACAGCCTATAGGAATTGTGGGAAAAAAAATAGCAGGAAAGATAGCATACATGACTATAAAATAATTTAACTCTTTCAGAGAGGAATCTGGGCGTATCTGCTTTATGTGTACACTGCAAACACTATATTAACTGTGGCAGTAGAAGTACATCAAACAAAAACCAGATACATCACAGAATTCTTTACTGTTCAGATTTTATATTAAAACTTGCAATGGGCTTTATATTATTGTTGTTTCAAAATCTCAATGAGTTTTCTCTTCCTTGTCTTCAAGATTGCTCGCATGTGATTCATAGCAGTATCCATTCAGGGAGCATGCAAATACAACTAAGTTTTGCAATACTTTCAGGTCTGACCTTCCGCTTCCAGCTCCAGATAACGTATCTTTAATACATACTCATTAGCATTATTAGGTGCAGCATCTGTTGATTCTTTGAAAAAGGTTAGAAGTGGAAGAGACCCATCATGCCAAACACTGAGACAAGGTTAAGATGGACAATATTTCACGATCAAGTACCTTTAAACAATTTGACATTGTGGGGTGGTTTCTTCAGTTCCTTCAAGAAATTATTTCGTCACCCAGAGGAGCAAAGCACAGGGGAATTTTCACCTGAAACTTCACCTAGCTTTTCATTGTCCAAATTGAACTGTTTCATCCGCATGGAGTTGCCTGTCAATAGCCCCTCTTCCATGCATGTTCATGGAGCAGAGGAGATTGGTAAAATGACAGCCAAGCATGTTCTGCTTTTTCTGTTACCAGTGCTTCAGCTGTGTAGCTTCCAGTGTGAGCTTTACATGTACTCTCTCAGGGACCTGTAGCTGGTACAAGAAAATAAATGTTATTTCACGTCAAAAGCTACTGTACTTGTATTTTATACCTCTTGCATATACATGCACATGTAGAGTCATAAACCCAATTAGACCAAAGAGGGCATATGCACATCCTTAGAGAGAGAAAGCTCAGTCCTGACAGTGTTATACGTTTTGGCTACAACTGTGTATATATTTATACAGGCATGTGCCTGTGTGTTCTGTCATCATATGGTATCACTGCATTCAGGACAGCTGAAGCTATAAGCTTATCCTTTCTGGATATTTATGTGACAGAAATGTGGAAGCTCTCCTCTGATTAAACAGAAGTTTCACAATATTCTTCATTTCTCTCCCACCCAGAGATAAATATTTTCTGCATTTCATGATCAGGACTTCAACATTTACAACTGGATCATCTACCCCTCTTCCTAGACTGGGATTTCTGAGCCCGTTTGGAGCACAGTGCATACATCCATTTCTCCTGTATGTGGCCAGAAAGGATGAGCTACAATCTTTCCCAAGCTTGTTGGCACTCCCCCCAGAAGTACTGTGTACCTCAGAACAGAAAGTCTTTGCAGTTTTCTAGGGCTTTTTTTACCCCTTTTTCCAGAAGCTGTTTGTCCAAACCTGCTCTTCTCTTACAGTCTGCACTGGAATAATAGCAGGGAGAACAGAGTCACTCTTGTGTCTTGTTTTATATAATATTAACATTTGCATGGAAAAGATAAATGCTCAGGCACATGAGTCTACTTCTAGGAGAATAAACTTTCAAATGAAATCACCTCAGAAACCAAGGGAAGTCTTGCCACTGCTCTCCCTGGTACCCCTTTGTACCTGGTACAAAGTGCCCATCTTCACATTGTCACAAAATAACAGAGCTCAGTATGCCTTTTTTTTTTTTTTTTTTCCTTAAGTAAATGAAAACACCACTAAAATGGAACTGGGCCAAATTCTCTGCAGTGGAAGAAAGGTCAACTGTGTAGACTTCAGGGTACAGCTTTGCATCTGTAATAGTAAAAAATGTGGCTGAATGTTTTCCCGATCTCATTTTTTAAACGTGTTTATTTGATTTTATTTTGCCAGCAAATTTATGCAAGTATGATTTATATGTAATAATCCCCATATTTTTTTAATTACCTTGCCATAAAACCTGAATAACTCCCCCTTACTTTGATCTCCAACACATTCTGGAGAATACTGCAGCAGGCATGCCTAAATCAGTTAAGCTATGCACAGAGCTGTTCCTGGAGGGAAGCTTTCCCACATCAGAAGATTGTGTAATAAAACTTAACACAGCTCATTAATTTTCTCTCTTAACCAATGCATCTGACAAGAAGTGACTTTGAAAACCTAAAGGAATGACACAACTCTTATGCTTTGCGTGAAACATCTGTTTCCAGCTCCTTTGCTATTAAATTGACATCTTTTTATTTGAAAAGTTCCTTTTATTTCCCAACTTCCTGCAATTGGTAATGTATATATCCCAAAGAGCTTAAATTCACAGGTTTTAAAACTTGATTAACTAAATGCTGGGTTATTCCTGTCCCAGAGGAAAAATGCCTCTCTCTCACAGACAGATTAAGTGGTACAACTATGCTTTTTAATCAATTATTAAGAATTTGTTTATTCAAGCAATGTCAGACTTCATAAAGCATCAAAACAGACTTCAAATCCGCAAATAATGTAAACACCAGTGTGATTGCATATGAAAAATGTTAGCATTCTCAGATCTGGAAAATCGATAGAATGCTAGCATGTTGTACTTGCTCCCTCGTCCATGAAGGCTACAGACAATATCATGTTTCCAACTATGAAAGCCTACAAAGCTAGTCACAAAAGCAGAAGTCTTGCACAAAGAGTTAAGGTGATTTTCAGCAGAAGCAAAACACATTCATTACCATGATTTTTCCTTTAAACTCACATCACTTACACCCATATTCATATTATATTGCTCCCTTCAATTTGCCGTTCCTGGTATACTGAGGAAGAGAAGACAAAAAAACCCTGGTAAGCTTTTTCTGGATCATCTCATGTTACGTGCAGATATCAAGCATAGCTAAATTCTGGAAGCTGATTCAATTCTACTCTGAAGAACAAGATGAATGCATTTTATTGCATGTTGTGTTTGTACAGAAGTTGAGTATTGTTTTGGTAACTCTGGTAAACCAGCTACACCCTACCAACTAATGCAATTTTAAGACTTTGAACTTGTTCATACACCCCTACACCTTCAAAAAAACTTTAATCTCGACTGTAGTTTAGCATTAAGGGAGACATCTCCAGGTGTGAAAGATTAGAATTCACGAGTAAGGCCACAAAATGGATAAGGCTGCATTTTTAAAAAAAATAATATATTTCTGTAATTTTTCTTTTCCATGCAGTTAGCAAGGAGCATGGAGAATTTAAGAAATTAAAGATTCTCAGCAAGTGTTTATTAACATAACATAGCAAAACAGGTTGTTCCAATTTTGTTTCTTGAGAAGTTGTTCAAATGTAGTCTATGAATTTTTTTTCTCGTAAAGGAAGGCTTAGCAGCAGGAAACTGTAATAAAATGGGATCTTCGATCTTTAGTTTTAGACCATTTGGGGAAAAACACATCCATTTTTCATATTATGGCATCTTCCTAGTATCTTGATTGCTTTGAGAAGACACATTTTTTCTAAATGACGCAAAGATTGTCAGCAAAGACCCAGTCCTGGAAGCGATTGAATCTTCACACATGATTTTAAATAAGATTAATGGGGCAGCACCCTGAAATCACACCTGCCTCAGTGGAACTATTTAAGTATATAAAGGCCACACAGGAGTCCAAGCTGGATGGGGGTCTAAACCAGAAGTGACTGGGGAATAGCTTGATTATCAAGATGTAGCCTTCCCTCCTCTTCCTTTCTCCTAGGCTGTATCATTGGCTTTGCATGGCGTGTGAATCTGAGCCCAATGCTCAGCTGCTGTCTGTGAGCCTGGAGGTTGCTCGCTCTCTCAGTCCCGTTTCTAGGGGAAGAATGTGAAGTTTTGCCAGATCTATTCTTAATCCCTGTCAGTCCCAAGTGCAGGCCTTTTTCTTACACACGCCATACAGATGAATTGTACTCAAAGGAGTTGGTTAGCGTGTCTTTTAAACTACCTTTGCACTATGGCATAAGTGGTGCCCACTATCAAGTAAAGCATGAAGCATTGTACCAGACTGGCGATTACTGCTTTCATTTTACAGTCCCTGCTAAATAAAATGCTCAACAGAAAGACAAAAAGAAGGAAGGGGAGGAAAAATATGTCCCTTCTAACATTGCCAAGCCATGCAGTAAGTGGGAAAATAAGGCAGTATGAGTCCAAGACGAACACAGTTTGCGTAATATACAGGATCAGGGGAACTGAGCAAACAGAGTGAGCCAGAGATTTTTGACACATGTAAGGAGGAATGCACTCCCTAGCTCATGCAGTTTGTTTCTTTTGGGGAACAAGAAGATGGCTGAAATGTACATTGTAATATGAATCAACCCTAATATTTGCACTATGGTACCAGCTTTGTCCATCACTGGCACTTTTTAAAGCACGGCTTAAACAGACATGCAGGAATAAACTTGCATCTGGCAAGGAGTGGACCACCTGCTCTCTCCCAGCACTCTTTGCTGTGGTTCTGATATTCCTCTCACCAGAGCTCAGCGTATTTTCCTTTCCTTTTATTTTCGCATAACAGAGATAGCCAACCTTGCTAATCCTACAGGTTTCATATGAAAATCTCAACAGGGTGGGACGTGGGGATGACTCACTTGAGGACCTGTTGAAGAGCAAGTCTGGGCTGCCTTGCAGCCACATCCCAGGGCATCTGGGTGGTATCAGCATTAGCAGCTGTAGCCACTTGCTCTGTCCCACAGAGGAGCTTCAGGTTGTCCAGAAGTCTCTATGCTAGCCAAACACATGACAGAGATCCACTTTGGAAGGCCCATCTTAACTGCTTAAACACTTCAAGCATGTTACAGATCTGCCACCCTTGCCCCATGAAGTAAGTGATTAACATCGCCATATTATCAGTGCAGAAATAACTTGCCCATGTTCACACACGAAGACTATGGCCAAACTGGTAATAAGATCCAGATTTGCTGCCTCCCACTCTGCTGCACCACAGAAATGTGACATATTTCCACAAGCTGTGCCCTAGAAGACAGGGGAAAGAGACAGCGAAAAGTCATAAAGGAAAAAAATCACCAAGCAGTGTATGGCAATAGAAATATCTCTTCTGCACTGGTGGTTTAGTGTTTGCAAGTATTAAGAAAAATACAGGAACTGTCCAAACTTTCCAGGAACAATTTCCCTTTAGGGGGTCTGAGGAAAGAGTTTCATAAGGCAAAGAATGAAAGCTTTCATCTGGGTTATTTTTCCTACTGTACAAAAAAGACGATAGAAATTGCAATTCAGAGAACTAGCGGTGGGGAGAGGGAAGTAAAGACAAGCCGAATCATGTTTAATAAAAAGGTTTATAGTCATTCCTAGCAGGATCCCATCCAGCTGGCACATCACATTTCTATCACAAGCTGCACTCAGTGAATTAGAGGGTGTGTTATTGCTCCAGCAATATCACCTACAGACCTATTTACCCTCACTGTAGGGACAGCATTTTTTCCTAGTAAATCTAGGCTACCAGAAAGTATTGTGTCATGATTAAACTTAGTTTCACATGCCCTTCTTCTACCTGATATTCCAACCTGAACTGGACCCAGCCTGGTCATTCATAACAGAAGAAAGCAGAATTATCAAAGTAAATACTGGCTGACATCAGTGATGCTGAGGACAGTAAAAAAGAGAGAAGAGTGGTGAAACTGGCACCACGCAGAAAGCCAGCCTAAAATTTATGCACCACTTCCCCCCCCCCCCAATATACCAAAAGTAACTCACTGTAGTGTGTAGAACTGGGTGTGAGCTTTGTGCAGGGGGCTAAGAGAAAAGAAAGTGCTGCCCCAGTCTCTTTCATACCTCATCTTCACATTTCTCTCACCACTAACCATTTTCTTTCTCTCCTATTTCATCATTTTTCTCCTCCACTAGAGCAGAAATTCAAAACATAAAATAGTGTTCCTTTTAGTGTATTTTTAAACCCCCATACTAGAAAACTTTCAGCATTATTCCTAAAGCCTTACTTATTGAGCCTTTGGATTTCATTTATATCCAAGATATAAAAAAACCAGCACAGTCAAAGATTCCAACAGAAAGAAACTATAGATGATAAAACACACGATTTACATGACTTATGAAAAACCACGTTACTATACAATGTGACTATACAGAATATACAGAATGAGTTCAATTGACAGTTCAGGAATTATGATACAAGGAAAGCATATGCAAATTATGAGTCACTCCTCAGTGGATGTCAGGAAGCATAATTAGTTCCAGCACAAAGTTGTCCAACAGGTCTGTGCGTATTGGAAAAATAACTTTATTACAGGGCATCATGCATGACTTAGGCAAGTAACTGCATTTACAAATGAAGCGAGACCAGCTTTGAGATCCACACGAATGGAAAGGTTTGAAAAATTGCCAATAATACGTATAGACAATGCCAAGTTATTCTTGAATCTATACATCTGCCAAATCAGTTGCATATACTGCATATCAGTCCGGTGATACAGGAAGAGAGGCAGTAAAGCTGTGCCTAAGATGTGGGTGCCATTGGAATTTTGCAGCTGTGCTTGAGCTGTAATTGGAACCAGCACTGCCCTGAACCAGCTACCCCTGGAAATGAAAAGGGAGACAATCTCTGAGGTTGTCTGTGCCATCCCCTTACAGTTCTGGGTTGTTTTCCTAAGACGGCCTTTGAACCTTCTGGTGTGACACAGCGCTTCCCAATATGCGGTGCTGCCTCTTTTGCAGGAGCAGAGGCACCTCTCCATGGCCCATACGGGGGCTTCCACACCAACTTCGAAAAGCACTGTGGAGGTGCAAGGTCCCTTAGGCTAAGGGTCTGAGGATGCACAGCACCAGAATATCAAATTCCAGTTTATGATCCGGTAGAAAAAACTAACTGCATTCCACTGTGTCATAACTGTTTTATTTCCTACATGTTTAAGCAAATGCAAAGTTAACTTCTCTTGGTATCACAGAACTGTTACAACTGTGAGTTCCTACCTAGGCTCACATTACAAGTACAGCATGACCAACAACTATTAATAAACATCTTAAGCTGCTCCAAACAAACAGCTCTTGATTCTTTTATAGGACTAAATTATATAAATTAACAGGAAGATGTAAGAAGCAATGCTCATTAAATGTTTTTAATGTGCTTGCATTGCACTAAAGCACAACAGCTTGTAAAACTGTTTTTACAATTTTTGTGGTAACACAAGCCAGGAAGCATTTTAGTGCAGCTAATTCTCTTAGATTGGTTAGAAAAGCACCATCATTTGAACTTTTTCAGTGACCCTTTCTGTTAAGAAAAGTAGTAGTAGATCTATGCCCTTGTACAAAAAGAATGCTTGGTAGAGCTATTAAAATATCCATGGTCAGCTAAATTTTGTTTTCCATCTGGTGGGTTCATTTGCACCTATGAAAAGTGAACACAAAAACTGCTACCATTTTGATTAGGTGTTTTCACAGCCACAAAGTGCAGAAGTGTAGGACACTGCTAGGCAATGAGAAGCTAAGCAAACTCTACATACATTAGAGGTATCATTTCGCCTTGGAAGTGTTGTCACACTTAAGTTCTCTTCCACACTGTCTCTGAAATCTTTGGCAAATCACATAATCATCTCCGCACTTTGTTTCCTTGTTTATAAACTAGGGATAGTATTTTCCAGCTTTGAATGTCACAAAACAGTATTTTCGGGAAGAAAGTCTATCGTTTGTTTCAGCTTTCAAATCTCTACTCAATAAAACAAACTCTACAGCTTATTAGGGGCATTTGTATAATTACCCCCTTCTGGCAGGAAGTATGCACGTTTGCTTACAAGCACAGAACATTCCCACCAGCTAATAGTTACCCTGGGTTTAGTTTAGATGGGGCATCCCACACACACCTTTTTTTTTGGTATATTATACAATATTCACCTTAGTAGCAATAAAATCTTAGAAGAGCCATTTTGAATATGCTCTCTTCTAATGGCATTTACACCCATACTTCCAGCTGTAGGTATAGCTGAGTGTGAAGACCTAGGAAAGCCAAAGATGGGTGGAATTTGTGGAAGTAATGAAGTCAGCAAAGGGAAAACAAGCTAAAGAAGTGAGCAGGACTAGCAATCACAGAGAACAAAATATTGAATTATAAAAATTGTCTTCAACTAGACCTAAAGTTCGGTGTTCTAAAATCTGACAGGAGCAGAAGACTTTGCTTTTACTCTCTTGTTCGACAATGTCGCTAGATCCCCTTGCCAGATATCGTCCATTCACGAAGCAATATCCTTTACCTACAGAGATCTGCAGTTCAGGTTGGGTTAAAACCCCCAAGGCATTTCGCACCGACTCCTGTTTCCTCAGTCTTCTAAGGTCCATGGCTGGAAAGCTACCTTACTCCAAGCAGACAAAAAAATCTTTCCCCATGAAGAACAAATGTGAAGAAGTTTCTACAGAATATAAATTTTAATAAAGATGTAAAATAGTAGGAGCTACAGTGAATGCCGAAAAAAAAAATTATCTTTCAAACATAATCAGAGCTGACACCAACGGGCTAATGCCTTATGTCTACTAGGTTGTGGCAAAGCTGGTAGGATGAAAGACTTGGCTGTTGTGAGACTTATGCCATTTTCGGAAGCAGAAACCCTGGTCCATCCAAGAAGCCGTTGAACACGTTCCTTCCTTTAACTGTATTTTGCCAAGCAGGCCCTGCAGTTCTGGCCCTTGCACTCAAACTTTACGTGTTGGGACACAGGAAAATCCCACCCCACCCAAGAGCTTTCCATCGCTCTGTCCTGAGGTGTCACCCACACAGACTCCCATTTGTCATCCTCGTGTCCTCTCTTATTTTACTGTCACTAGGTAGCAACTGTCTGCTCTTGATTTTCAGGGTTGACAAAGCTTTCCTCCTCAGTTTACTTCTCCCTATTTTAGAGTCTGCTAGGAAATATGAGACATTTTGTACCCAGGATGATGTTAACAATTGCAGTCGTTGCTTTGCTTCATCATTTTAACAGAAAACAGTGACAGCAGTAAATATGGTGTGGCAGCTGTAATGATGAGAATTACCATCCTGAAAGAGAGCTCGGTGAGGTTTATAAAGCTCACAGTTTTTTAAAGGAAAATTATTTTGTACTCTGGGGCACCTTAGGATCACAGGTAAATTACAGTGAGTACTAAAAGAGCATGAGACAAGGTTTGCTGCACCTCTGAGCTTGAGGTCTCTAGCAGACTTTAAGTAATAGGGATGTTCAGAAACTGGAAACAGTTCAGAAAAGGGTTAGAGGAATGGGGCTGTGGCTGGAAAACCTGTCTTTTCCTGAAAGACAATAGAGATTCAAACTTATCTAAGGTAATTCAGATGCTTGATTTGATCATAGCTTATAAGCACATCCATGCCAAAAATATTTTCCATCTTATAAATCATCAGGTCTACTTTAAGCTTGTAGACAGGGATATGAAAAACTCCAATGGTTACAGCAGACAAAATCAGATTGAAAATAATGTGCATTTTTACCAGGGAGGTAAATTAGCACTAAAACAGTCTACTTGAGGACATAATATATTCCCTGTCACTTGAAGACTTAATCGCAAAACCAACTGTCTTTATTTGGGTCTATAAGCTTGATGTGAGAACAGCTGGCAGAAATGGCTAAGAGGTCATCATTAGGATCTGTCCTATCTCTTGGAATCCAGGAACCTACACAAGAGCTGCAGTCCTGTGGGGATATTTTCACACCTTTAATAGCAATTTGTCTGCTCATGCAAGCACTGCCAAATTTAAACTGTCTTGATATAGAAGAAAACAAACATGATGGACCTCTGCAAGCATCCAAAAGCAATGGCAAATGACTTGACCTCATTCACCGCAGAATTATAACATGAATAAAGGTAACACAGTTCTGATCTATTAGTGACAAGCTGCCCACTGAGTGACATTCACCAATGATAAAGGTCACATCCAGCATGAGGTTTCTACCAAAAACACCTGCTGAGTGCAGAGGCTCTGTGCACGACACTTGGGAGCATGGTGCTGCACAAGAGCAGGGTGACTCCGTATTTCCCACCAGATTATTGAGCTCAGATCACCCATCCTGCACCAGCACTTACTCTCCTGGCCCAGGTATTGCAAACCTGCACCTCATAAGGGCTGTGTTGATGACAGCTACGGACTGTGGTCTGCGGAGCAAAACTGGCTCATTTTGAAGTAGCTGCTCTTGCCCAGAAAAGCACAACAGTCCAACACACCCAGCATTAGACCAGCACTGTTTTGACGGGGAGCGCCTCTGAAAAACACAATCCTTGGTCCATTAATATGGATCCATGCCTTGACAAAATCCTGTGGAACACACCTCCTACTGTGTACAGCCTATTTCAGTTTCAGCTTATTTTGAGATTAAAAAAGGAAGCACAGACTCTGGGTTGACCCTCTGCAACAAAAACAATGCAAAATTATACTACAAATTGTTGTTACTTGCCAAAATCAAATAGATATGTTCCATGTTATACAAGATTAAAAAAATTCTACCTCTCAATAATTTCTAACTGCAGACTCCTGTCCTTGCAAGTCCACAAGCCTGTCAGTAACTTCATACGTTGTTCAGTTTGATTAGAGGGTTAAAATGTGGACACATGGGGGATATTGTCTGGTAAAGCAAACTTTGCTTTTCAACATTTTCTGCTCCTAGCTTTACATTTCTTAAGACTAATCGGCAAAAGAAGGTAGGAACCCAGTGCAAGAGTCCAGGTTAGAGTCCACTAAAAGCCAGGATTGTTCAACTCCTCAGAAAAAAATAAATGCCCAGAATATCTCCCACTGACCACCCATGAATCACAGCATTCTAAAGTCAAAGACTTTCTGAAAATTTCTGCTTAATAAGAAAGCCAAAAGCCAGGCTATTGCTTTATGACATATGCTTTGCTCATGTATTTTGACAAGTACAGTTCACTTCTCATGCATAATACTTCCTAAGCTATTGGGAAATTCACATGGTACATTTTGTAAAATATAAATAATTATCTGAGAAGTCACTACTGCACTCTAAAGCCTTTAAGAAATTGAAAAAAATGGCATATTTGGGGGCAAATATTATGGTATCACATAAAATTCCCAAATATCTCATGGGCAAGTATTTCACATGACTGGTCCAAATAAAATTGATGGACAATCTGCTGTGTCAAGATTATGACTACTTGATGAATGATTGTTCCAGTGGGTGACTCTACCCCAGAAAGGCGTACTTTTCTTTCTCCACCTCAGCCAAATGAATCTCCACCTCAGCACTTTGTAGTGACATTCTAGAGGTCCTTTGTTATGATTTTTATAACTAGTCATTTTAACATTGGGATGACATTTAAATGCATGTCCACCTATACTGTATATAAATTGAATAAACAGTACATAATAATGCCTGTCCACCTATACTGTATATAAATGAAATAAATAGTACATAATTTGCTTCAAAAACATTGCCATATTGAAGATAACAGAACGTGATCAGAATTTATCCCCTTCTGGCTCTTTTCCCATTGAAGACATACAGCTTCACCTGGTAACTCTAACCTGCAAGAACTTTAAAATATTGTGGTTTTGCTGAGTAGGACAGGACTAAAATGACACTGTTGAGTAAATCAGACAAAACTTTAATAACTCACATGCATAGTTCAATCTTTGGAGATTTTTAGGACCATCCAAGACAAGCAACATCCAGGTCATTGTTGATTTTAAACCATGATTTGAATATATGAAAATATATTAAATATTTCAGCTGTACAAATCTCTAGAGTAATTAAAATAGAAAAATTCTGAAATTGCACTATTAAAAATTTAGCTAGACGATAAATCTAAGGATATGGGGGACTGTCAAATGACTTTTATTGCTCTGTTCTTGCTTTTAACTTAAGGATGATTACGAATCTGCATACTTCATTAAAATTGTGGTGAGATCTGAAACCAAAACAACACTGGAGTTCTTGATCTGTACCCGACTGTTCATTTTTCTCCAAGACATTGCTTAGGAAAAAAGCCTCTTCTTTATTGAAGTTTCATATTTTACAAGCAAACCTGAATGTTTTTTAAATAATATTTACAATTTCCTAGGTGTGTACTCTGTCCTAATGGGAAAATAAACTCTTGATATTATAGTGAGTCAGAGTTTGCTACTTGTTGAATATCTCATTTTAGACTTCCCATAACTAGATAGAACAATCACAAGAAAAACACAACTTTCATTAAACAAACTGCAAAACAGTCACCCCTGAGAACCTACTGGGGTACATTTGTAATCAAATAACTCTCCGCATTACTTATGCGTATTTCTGGCTTTCTTACTTTTCTCAAAAGGAAACTGCTCGCTACTAAAATATAGCTTTTAATTTGTGGAGGGTAAAAATTTAGTACTTAATAAGCATACTTACCAAAGACTTTTAAAAAATTAATAGAAACCAAATAAATCTTAGCTATTAAAAAAAAAAATCTGACACACAGGTTGAGTTATACCAGCCAGCACAAGTACACAGTAAGATTCCAGATGTGCTATTTTCCTGTACACTGACAGCTATCAAACCCACCCCTGCAATAAAAAAGTCCTGAAATGGGTTTTTAATCAGGTCTAGATTTCCATTAGCCCATGAGGACTGATGTCTGTGTGTTGTGGTTTTTATTCTTTACAGCACATGCCATTGCTCTTAATATGTGGGGAACACATATTAAGTCTAAACCTTTTTTTCAGTAATGTCCTGAAATGGATTTTTTCATATCTAAATTGAAGCCAAATAAACGTTATTAACAGCTGTATTTTTACAAAGTATTTGAAGGAGGGGTTAAACTCAGGATTGTTCAATTAACATTTCCCAGGCACCATGTAAGACCAGCATGTTTGATGGATGGACAATGTAAAAAAAGGCTCTGAAGTATGAAAAAATGTCAAGGGAATTCAAATAACATGACAAGTTTCAGTACAAATAAAATAAACCCCAATCTTTCCCTTTGAAAAACACTCAGAGGCTGGCTTCGCATTAATTCACATCTTCCTGGAAACTGTTAGATAGCTATCAATTTCTTCTTATATATTTATTGTAAACATTGGTACAAGATGTTCTGATTGCTTCCAGGAAAATCCTATTAGTTACAGTTGTATAGAATCAATTTCACATAAAAATCATACAGCACAGTTACAGAGAAAAAGAAATCTGTAGGCATCCAGTGTAATGAACAAACCACTGTGGTTTATATCCATTGCAAAACTTCAGCAGAACAATTGGCACCAGTACAATGTTGCAAGTTAAAGATATGAGAAGAAGCTGTTTAGGAAAAAAACATTTAACCACACTTAAAAGGCTAACAGAAAAATTTAAATGATTACTATTGTTTGTGTTCTGAAAGGATGTAATTGACCTCAATCACATAAATAAAATAATCATGCAGACCAATATTTGGACTCATTAGAAAGCTGACATATTCCTTTACTTTGACTAGATGTCGAGCATTTGACATTTTATACCTTTACAGTGCAAAGATCGTTTGCAATTACTGCCAAAATAATAGCCCACTGTATGAAAAAAATGGTCAGGAATGTGCAGTTTATAAACCAGTCTTCCTTCCACTTCCCCAGTCTAAATGTAAGTAACTAATCCTCCAAAAAGCAAAACAAAAATGGATAAGAAAAACCTTAAAATTTCAGTATAAAGGCACTGTATGAATCAATAGCAAGGTTTAAATTGCCCCTCAGCAATTTCAATACAGGCTTTATTTTTTACGTGACTATGGAGAGATGTCTCTGTTCAGTAACGTTAAACAGCAGGGTTTCTATTTTGCCACGCTAAATGAGTCATTCTACTTTTTTTTTTTTTAATACATCTTTATGGCTGATGCTGGAAGCAACACCATGTTTTCATCTCCTATTTCTCATCTGTGTCAGTGTCTTGTTTTCACCGCAAGGACCAGCAACCACAGCTAGCAGACCCATGTCCTAAAGGAAATTCAGAGTTAAAATAGACAAATCCTGGTCCTGTTGACTTCATTAAGTTTTCCGAGCCTGCCTTTTTTTCCTCCTGCCAAAGGCAACGATTATGCTGTGACAATGCACACACTGCCCTACTTTGCCCATCACCTTGCCTGTCCCCACAGCTGGAAAAATGCTGCTGTAAGCCGGTAAATTCAGAGTATGGGACTGGAAAGGCAGAGCATGAGCGGCTCATCCTCCTCCTTTGCCCAGGTACTGCATGCCTGGCAGTGCCCTGTGCTATGAAATTTAAGCAGAATTCCAGTTGAGATTAATGAGAGATTAAAAATTCCCGGCCCGTTCATGGCAAAAGCCTCAGTCCCAGCAGCACCAGAGCCATGATTCTCATACACTGTCTCAGCTCTGAGAGGCGAAGCTTTATGAGGAGTGGAAGACCTGACAGCAGCAGCTCAGCTCCGTGCCCAGCAGCCCCATCCGGGGTGGCAGACACCTTTGCCACCACTGACCTGAGCGACCAAAAGCCAGCAGTGCCTGCCCGGTGTCAGTGCCCAGGTCACCACTGCCCAGCACTTTGTGCTGAGGCAAGCAAAAGCACAGGACCAGCTACGCTGGCCTTGCCTTTGTTTGCAGGAGGGTTTGCACCCTGGGCGTAATGCCTGGAGCCCCACCGTGTCCCCAGGATGCTACGGGGAGCTCAGAGGAGGCAGGAATCAGTCTCTCATCTCCCTCATGGTTCCATTTGCCACAATCCAGCCAAATTTCATGTCAGAGTACACAGCGGCACTCATATTCATAACATGAGATGGGATTCCTTCAAGTTTTTGTCCACAGTAATGTTGTGGCTTTAGTTTTAGTCAGATCCACAACTGAGTGTTTCTATTAAGTGGTGGAATATCATAGAAATACTTATGACATCCATGCTAATACCAAATGAGTTCACGATGATTTACACCTATTAGAGAAAAGAATATTGAAAGGATTATTAATGGTGCTACCACAGAGCTTTGGAAATGGTTGACAGTACAAGCTCAGAAACTGAGGAAGTGGATTTGGAATATGCAGAGCAGAATATGAGGGTTTGCTTTTGGTGAGTAACAGCTTGTACAAATACTAAATCAAATAGCCACTTCACTAATCTTTTTGTGATTTTTTTTTTATTTTATTTTAAGGTTTTTCTAATAAAAGTCATATAAGCTAACTTTGAAATACTGGCATTAAAATCCATCAGTTAATCTGTGAGTAGTTCTTACAGAGACTGAGACAACTCCTTTCCATTTTTCTAACATTCCTAGCTATTTCTTTTTGTTTCATTTGCTTGCAAAACTAAACTAATTATTGTCTTTCTTGATCCTGGAGTTTAAATAAGCCAGAACTAATAAAATAAGAAGAATCAGAGCTAGACTAAAATTTATAGGATTATCTGAAGGAATATTTTGCTTTGGACAATAATTTTTTTGAATAAACAAAAACACAGACAAATGTGAAAATATCAAACCATTGAAACACAGGCAAGCTGAAGTTCTCCTGTGCATTTTGTACTGCTTGGCAAATATATGTTAACAGTAAAGATGACTTACAACAAGCCTTAACTGCATAAGGCTATTCTTTAAGCCCAACATATCACACTGCCAAAAACAATTTTTTTTCCTTGCTAAAGATAAAGCTTCTCTCTCATGTCCATCAGAAGATGAGTAACAAGAACCTTGTATGGTAGGTGCAAACTTTCTAGTGGAGCTGAACAACCAGCCTGTTCACAACAACCTCTGCCAGAGTGCACATGGACCACTGCAGGAGCCTGCATCCTTCACAGACCTGCATTTTCAATGTCCTCTTCTAGTGGGAAGGGCCGTGGTTTTAGACTGTGCCATCTGCGGTGGAAATGGCAGAGAGCTGCCTATTTAGAGTGCTTACAAAAGCTGCACCTCTGGATGTTAGGGCTTCATTAGATATAGTAGTGGAGGTGTACAGATGTGACCTAGCACATAGACATAGGACTTAATGAGAAAACAGACTTGCTCCTGAGAGAGTAACATGGCCACACCAGTCTCACACTTTAAAGCCCACTGAACTGGATGCTAACCAAGCAAATACCACAGATTGAATAGCCTACGCCACCAGCAAAAACAGGCACAGAGGCATAATTGAGATCAGTACTAGCAAGCATTTTTTGGAAGATCAAGATTCAAAGGATACACACTGAAACCTGAAAAAAAAGACCTGTATAGCATTTAGTCCTTGAAGAGTCAGCCACACTGACATTACCTTTAGAGCACGACAGAGTAAATTGGTTTAGGCTACTACCTCCTCAGGCATCTCATGATAAAACTCTCTCTAGGTGCTTTTCTTGCCTTCATTTAGTTGTCTTTTGGTCAATGTAGTAATGGGGTGATGAGGCCCTGCCCCTTCAGGCTACAGAGTACCTCTCACCAGGTATGTGGCTCTTCTGTAAGATCAGCTCCTTTTCTTCTACATTTACATTTTCAATCTGAACTAACAAGTTGGCAGGGGAAAAAAAAGGAAAAAAAAAAAAAAAAGCAAACACCAAAAATCCCCCCAAACCCTACCGAATTGTATAAAACCTCATGCTTTTCCATACCGACATGCAGCAGTACAGACCAAGACCATCAGCTTTTCTGTCCAAAGGAGAACTATGAAGCTGCCACAGGAGAGCTGCTACAGTGAAAGCATTTGCATTTGTGGAATACAGCACCTAAAGCACATCAAGGAGTGCTGCCTCAGCCATCCATCGTGATGGATGTATTTTTCTGAAAATCTTCTCTAGTACTTTGGTATCAAATTTAGTTTCTGACACTCGCCTGATTTTTATGCTTTGTTTACAGAAAAGTAGCTTTACAGTTAGTGCACTGTGCCTGGGAGAGAACGGGATGCGTGTGTGCACCTGCCTTTGTTTTGCAAAGAACTTTGAGATGGAGCTGATTGTGAAGGCACTGTACAAATTGACAGACTGTGGTTAAGTCAGAGCAAAAGGAAAACAGGCTGCCTAGATGAGCTTTCAATTTAAACCACAAAGGTAGACAGCAAGCACTAATTCAAGAACAGGTGGCTTTTTGCTCATAATATTTTATGGCTTTCATTGCTTTACAGTGGAATGAGCTAACCCACAGCTCCCCTCTTGACCTACCCAACATCCTCAAGTTTAGTAAAAAACAGGTGTTTGGTATCTTGGCTTTCGCTGAGCACTCCCACAGCCAAGGGACTCTAGCAGTCTAAAAAACTCACTTTGGAATGGAAGGCAAATAACGGAGCATGTACAAAGTAACAGGTACGCACGCAGCAACTAAAAACTTTACCCACAAAAGTAATACTTGTCTTTTATATCCTCCACAGGTAAAAATGCAATAAAATGACATCAGTTCAGAAACTCAGAAAGATCTCATGGAAACTTCTTTAAAATTGGGCAATTGTGATGAGCCTGGAGCTATCGGGAATCACGTACTCAGTAAAAGTTCTGAGTTTCTCCACTCCTGGTACCAGGCCTGAGCTAAAACCTTAAATCCAAACTTGAAAACTCTGATGCCAATTTGACCAGAAGTGTTGCAGCTGGCAAGTCCTCGCATTTTGTCTTCCTCAGATATTGCCTTCTATTGATATAATTGGTATTTATACTGTCTATTCTAAGAACTTTCTGAGTCTTGCTGCAAGACAAAGCCAAACAATAGGAAAAACCCAATTATAATGAAAGGAGTAGTCCTGCTAATGCTAAAGCAGTTAAGGAAAAAAAAAAGGAAAAAAAACCCCAGCAATTTGATACAAAATCCTAACAAGCAGGTCATTTCACAGAGCAAGATTCATACACTGTGACACTCTTCTCTCAGTTGCCAGAGTTTCCATTTTCATGCATGGTGAAAATGTATGCAGAGAGTGCTCATTTTATAGGATTACCTGTTAAATCAATATGGAAAAAAATCTTCTCTGAAAAGCATTTTTGAGTTGGTAGCTTTGGAAAAGTCAGTCGTTTGTTATTTAAATAAATGAATAAATAAATAAATCCAAAGAGATTAATAGACTGCTAGGTAGAGAACTTGTGAAAACTATATACTGCTCACCAAGGCAATTCTGACACTTATGATGCATATTCCATATGGATAAAGTTATACCAATTCACATTAGTACTTAATAGGAACTAGATAGGAGCTATTCATCTGAAGTGCCTATGGCGTCCACATATGATAAACACGGTTTTAGAAAGAGATGCCTACTATTATATGAAACTGGTATTTTATTTAAAGTATTTTATTGGACTTAGTGCATTCAGTTTAAAAACAGTGTGTGACCTCAGAAAAGGGAAAAACATCTGCCTTCTTGTGTTACATCAGTCCATGGGGGTCTGTAATTTACTTTTTTTCCAATCTTAAACATTCAAGAATAATGGAAGGGCAAGCCAAGTAATATTAAAAAACCTCAAACAAAATAAAAGCTGAAAAATGTATATACATAAAACAGATCTGTGAAGCTGAAGTGAAATATTTCAGATTAACTGGCTAGTTGATTAATGAAGCCAGAAGGAAAAAGTCCAGATCAAGTTTAACATTATGCGTGTGTGCGCACACAGGCATGTGTGTGTGTTTATTTCATGCAGTTCAAGTAACTGATATTTATACATCCTGATTTCTCTTCCCGTCATCAGTAGCCTACATCTTGCTTTTAGAATTAATTTATAATTGATTAATTTTACTCACGGTAAGGTTCAGAGTTTATGTTTCAGTATTTGATTGGGGGGGGGGGGGGCGGGGTGTAGTTCAAACTGTTTTGCCAAGGCATTTAAGTGACAGTTACATGTCATACAGGCAAATGTCTAGGGAAAAAAACACTGTATCAATTGAAATTCAGTCTGAAAATGTTAAAGACAATCAGAATAGCTATAACAACAGTCTCACTAAAGATCAAATATGAAGAATAAGCATAAAGTTGTTTGTTTCAGAAATAACAAGGCTACAATATGCTAGCAGACTAAGGGAACCCACTTTATAAGATCCAGTCACATAATAAAAACTGATACTTCCATCACTCTGCCATAGATAAATGTGTGCACATGTATGTCTGCATTTAGACATTGGTATACATGGGACTGGAAGTCGGGGAACAGTGTGAATGACAGCACTGTGGTGTTTAGGTTTGAAAGGCTATTTCTGGTAGCGTGCGTGCATGTACGGCAAGAAATAAGTGAATGGACCAATTTGTGAGACCCAGAGAAGGAAAACATGCAGGGAAATTGATGTCTCATGCTGAGACTTGGAAGAGCTCATGGAATGAGGCGTGCGGGTGTCTCAAAGCTTCCTATGCACACCATCAGGTTTCCCAGGGAAGCTGCAACGGTGAATAAAGGCTCAAAATCTTTTTACATTATTTTTTCATATTTTTGGCGTAGACATGCCAAAAGCCCTTTGGCTCAGACAATGCACAAATGGTTGTGATGAGACAGGGAAGAGGAAAAAAGTCTGGAAGAAAAAAGGGAGAGTACAGGAAAAGAGGTAATTTTTTAAATTTACTAGTAAAAAGTAGGTGCTAGAAAGTGTCATCTTCTCCTTTCAATTAAATATTCATTTTAGGGTCCCTGAAACAGAATATGATAGAGGGAGTGGACACACTTTACAGATGAACTCCTGGGGAACCTTCTGAATATAAACCACAGGGCAGAAGGAAGACATCTGTGTGAGGTGTCAGCAACTGTATAAACAAGGACTTGTGGAAGCTATGAGTGGCTCAGCAAGGTATATCTGACTTTTGTGATACATATTCTACACAAATGAGCTATGGAAAGTCAGATGAACAGTGTTAAGAAGGGCTTGAAATGATGATGCCAAAATATATGGAGAGGAAAACAGAAATGTGAGGAAACCGGCAATTCCAAAAAGGAGCTGAGAATAAGGATTGCTATCTTGTCTTATCAGATTAAAACTTAAAGGCTTTCTAGATATTTCTACAACACAAAATAAACCCTCTCATCTACTTAGAAGAGCTTTATGAGGCAGAGGAGTTGAATGTTAACAGCTTCATTTTCTGGTACCAATCTAATAAAAATGCCTAGCTTTAAAATATGTCCATCTTAAAGTCACAAATCAAGCAGTATAGTATATTTCCTACAAATATTTGTAATTATCATGAAGTAGTACAGGAGCCTTAAGAATGCAAACAAAAAGAGCTCCTGAAGTAAAGCCTATTGATGTTACCTCATACTTCACCACTACATACACAACGGGGCAATATGCAGCATAACTTCTTGCATGTGTTCAAACTCAAAAGGCCTGATGGACATAAGAGAATAAGTAAGGTCCAAAAGCTGATGTCTAAGAAATCAAACCACTAGGTTAAAAGGCTTTCACAGTGCTTTCAAATCAACCTACCTGAAGACATTTTTCTGTCGTTAAGGTATATTTAAAAAAAAGTTTTTCTGGAGCTGCTATAGCTGAATCCAGCACTGCCTACACACTATTCTTTTTTTTTAATGACCTCCTGATCGTTATACAATCTTGACTAATTTCTGCAATTAGAGAGGTTCATTTTCAGAGACTGAGATGCTAATGTTCTTGAATTAGTTTTTATGGTTCGGAGCTTTTAATTTGAGATTTAAAAACCGTCATAGCTCACAAAACCAAATAAACTGCAGCTAATGAAATTCACAGAAGTGGAGTGCTCACAGAACATTTCTCACTAGCTTTCCTGGATGATTTATTGACAGCTGGTTGTAAAAACAATTTTATTAAAGGTCATAATGTTTGGTTAGGAAAAAAAAAAGTTTAATTTATGGTGTAATTAGCCTTCCTGCAATAGGCATGATGCCAGACCCATCACTTACAAACTTTGGCTTTGAAATAAGCACTTGGTGTTTTTAATTATATCTTTGAGAACATGTTCAAAGGAAAGACCCCAGTGATGTGGTGTTACTTTCTCTCTATAGCCACTTTATGGCTGTTATAATGGCCACAGTAATAGATTTACTTGTACTGATTGATATGTAGTGATTGTACAGCAGTACCTGAGGAGCACAGGCGGGATGTGCACACAGCAGCAGAAGCCATGCTCCCTGGAGGAAGCCATTTGGGATCTGCTCTGTGTCTAAGCCTGCTCCAACAGCTGGGATAGTTTGAGATGTGCAAGAATGACCAAGCTTGCTAAGCAGTTATAGTTTTTTTAAAATATCCCTGAAATGTTATCTTTGCCCTGCCTGTTCTGTGGCAGAAAGCCAGACAGGAGCCCCAGGTCCCCTACCTGTAGGGGGGCACTGTTGCTCCTCTGGGAAGCAAGGCCTAGCATCAAGACATGACCCACATGCTTTCTTACGTTTCTCCATTTTATTCTTCAGTTCTGAGCTTTATTTTGCTGTTATTTCTTTCTGAATCACAAAATTAAATTGGCAAGGGGAATGGGATTAAGGGACCAAGCTTGTTGTAGGCATCCAGTAAACCTCCAGCCTTTCCCAGGTGGGGTTCAACTGTCTGGCAAGAGCAGGGCCGTGGATACTGACTGAGAACTTACATACAAGGTGTCACTCAGCAATTATCAGCCTGGCCATGAATTTTTATCTCCATTCCTTTTCACCTTGTTATGCCATTTCTGTCATGAGGTTTCTAAGATCATATATTGTCACAATAGACAGCTGCAAAACCCATGAGAGGTTGCCAAATCGCTTTTAAAATAGGGAGAGTTTCTGATCTGAACTTCAGACAAAGATTTAACACCTGTATGGAGAGCCAAAGTTAGGAGAGTCAGCACTGGCTTTTCTTTCACTAAAATCTAGAAGAGGCAATACAAATTCCCCTACAGAGAAAACATCTTGGGTGAAGAGTGCCTGTGAGGATAATTCCTGTGACAGCCATTAGGGGAGCATGAGGAGGCTCAGATCCTGAAGTGCCAAGTTAATCTTTCCATCCTCCAAGTGGTTCCACACACAGCCTACCCTTCAGAACATATGTTGTCAAGAGACATTTTCATGAAACTTAAGACATGAAAGTCTGCCTAACACTGTAGAAAAGTTATAAATCTAACACCTAAAAGTCTGAGAGCCGTATATGTTTTTTACTAGGAAGCACTGCACCAGGTATCACTGCACATCAGCCATTCTGCCCACCTTTGTTGCCCATAGCCCTTTTAAAAATTGATCCACACATCCAGCCGTATGTCCATCAATTTTAAGTGAGGCAAAACAGAAAAGGAGCTGAAAAGGAAACAGTTTTGTTGCAGAAACTCTCCCAGGATGGACTTCAATTATCTCCCAGTGGGAGTCTCAAACTGGGCAAGAAAGGAGTCATGTTAAGCCAGAAAAATCAGAAATGTTAAGGTAAACCCAGCATTAATTCCACTTCTTGACTAAAACACTGTTGAAAAGAAAAAAGGCTCACAGCTGTGGGGCACCTGAAATCTAACACAGAGCTGCCCAATCCAATTAACATTTTTCTCATTTGTGACTACATTTGAATCCTCTACACAAAACATCTCAGAAAGCTTTATCCATCAAATCAATATAAACATTGAAGTATTGCCTAAAATTAGGTAGCAGTGAATATGTGCCTACAGAGTTGCCACGGAGAGGTGTATTGTGTGTGAACATCCTGTCCCAGGGCTAGAGGCATTTGGCAGTATACATCAGCAGCGCCCAAGATAATGTTTTCAAGAAGCCAAAAATCACAGTGCCAGGTCCTGCCAGACCTGATTCTGGAAGTTTTGGTGGCACTGCCTAGCACTTCCTTGAAGCAAATGCCTCAAGGAGGCATTGATGTTGAGTATTAATGAGCAAGATGACTCTCCCCTAGGTTCTGCCGTTACCATTAAGCACATAAAGCTGCATCTAGACACAGCTGAAGGCAAAACAAAAGGCAAACACATCCCTTCCTTTGAAAAGGTTTTCTTGTGTTTTTCCCAACTCACTCAAGAACCATCATTCTCTTTCTGTTGCTCTATTTTCTAAGACACATCATCACTTACAAGACATGAGCAGGGCCAGGAAATGTGAAATTGTTCAAGAAAAGTAGTTTCTCCCAGCACCACAGAAAACGTGAGGCTCGGGTTGGGGAAAAGCAGTGGAAGAGACAGTTGAGTAACTGTTCATTAAAACTCTACTCTGCCCTTTCTTAGAAAGTCTGTGATCACCAATTAATTCTTTTTATTTTGTTTTTACTAAAGTAACATTATATAGGTTTACAGAATCTCATGAGACAGCCCTTGTAATTCAACCTGAGAAAGACACATACTTCATCAAAAGAGCAGTTGGTTTCAATGATCTACTAAGAGTCCCAAAGGGTTCTTTTTCTAATTTTTGAATACAATTATTAAATATTATTTGGCAGCATTGTGTTTTTTCTGGCTCAGCTTCTTCAAAACAAATGCTTTATAATTAATTTTGTTTCAGTCCAGTTGAATGATCTAGAGTTAATTCCAATATGATTAAATCCTTTCTTTGGAATCCTTCTCGCCCCAAGTCTCCCCCTCTTCCTCCTCAGTCTTCAATTTTCACCACCACCACCCTCCACACATGGGTCGAGTATAATTTTGTGAGGGCTCAGATTATTCTTTTCCTACTGATATAAAAGAGATTCCTCAACCTCTTACAGGTTGAAGCCCATAGTGAGCTTAACTCTTTCTTCTATATTGCATCCGTTTCGGTTTTTCAAAGCTAATAGACATGTGATACATAGCCTGAAAGATTTATTACAAAATTAAATCAAAGAAAAAAACATATACAGTATACTAAATTCAATTAGGAGTCAGCTAATCAAGAAAATACTATTAATTACAATTTTTCTAAGGAGCCAAGGGATATCCAGAGGTAATAAATTACACAGACTGCTCCCTAAATCAAATAACACCTCATGTCTGAGATTTCCAAATAAATAACCACCAGTTCTGGTAAATGCTATGAAAAGTAAATGTCTATGTTACACAGTCTAACTGTCATTCATGGTACTGCAAGCAGCAATCTCAGCAGTTTCACTATAGAGTTTGGTGTAGAGACATCTGCAAGACTGGTACCTCAGGGGCCCATGCTAGACCACAGTATTCAATGTGAAGAAAGTTAAGTCCTTCACTGTGTGTTGTTCAATTACTGAGTGCTAAAGCTGCGTGCTGAGCACCAGTTGGTATTTGGTTTTGCATAATGTATTAACATTGCATATTTGTATAATGTATTAACATTAATACCACCAGACTGCACATTTCAGATAAGGCCTATTGCAACTAGAACAGGTAGCATTAAACACTTGTTAAAGCCCAAAATACAGTGCTGAAAGAGGTGGCAATGAAGCCAAAATTTGCAGATTTTCCTTTATCAAAACATGTTGCAAATAAACTTCATTTCTACACAAAGAATACTGTTTTCTATCATGTACTCATGCTGATTCTGTCACCTTTCCTGTATCTACAGAGCTGGAGAAAACAAGCCTGAAAGTGCACTCACTATATGAAAACAGGATAGCTATTTTTAACTGCATACTCTAACACACCAATAAATGTTATACTTGTTCCCAGCTTTAAAGAGTGACTTACAGTGACAAATTTATTGCTAATTGCACAAACAGTTTATTATGCAGGACCATAAGAAATTTGGGGTCTAAAAGACGTGTACTAAGAAATTATTTAATCTGGCAAATACTGATGAATCAAGCCCTTATTTATCCAGAATTTTTTAAACTCGGAGCTTTATGCCGTGCAGTAATTCTGTAGGTGATTACAAAAACAAACGGGCTTTAGGGCAAAATGTTAAAATTTGGCTAGCTAAAATTAGGCAAGTTAGTTATACTCAGATTTCCAAGTAGGTTGACAAATTTCTAGATTCAGTGAGTACTTCCAGCTCCCAGCACAGAGACCAACCTCTTTTGACTTCTGTACTCAACCTGTTCACCCTCTGCATTGACATGTAGCTGTATTTTCTGACCTACTTGCCCAACCTGGCCTTTCTAACTCAGCCAGCCTTACCTTGTTTGACACAGACAAAATAAGCCCTGTTTGTTCCTCCTATCCTACATTTTGAAGCTCATTGCTCAACCAGAGACAAAGTTTTCTAGCTTGGCTGTTCCTAGCTAGCTCCTTTTTTCCATTTGTGCAAATGTCTGAACTGCATCCAAGCTATTCTGCAGATGCCTGCCTCCCTCCATGCCTGCTTCCCTACTAACAGCTTCTCAGTGTAATTGTCCTTCTGCCAAAGGCCATCTGCACGCGAGCCGCTGTTTGCCCTCACCGAATGCTCTCCAGCACATCTGGAGGCTGCCCCTGCCTACACAAGACTGAGAGCCTGCACGCGTCAGACCTGGTGCGTCCCTTCGTCTAACTGTAAGGAACCTAAACACAACTTCAAAGTCATCCCCAACGCCCAAGGTACTGTGACAACAGATGCTGAGCCCAGTTTTAGATTTGACTTCTAGATGTCAGTCAATTCCCACAGCATAGGTAAATTTTAAGATGAAGGACCGTCATTCAGGACATAGACTTCATTCCACATTGACTGCCAAGAAGCTTTCAAAGAGCAGCTATTTTCAGATCCAGATCTGGGATGAATTTGTATGTGACCCCAAAGCACAACATCCTGTTTCCCCAGAGCCAAGCATGGAGATGCACCACTGCCACAGGCTAACACATCTCTTTTAGCTTGGCACCAGTTTTAAACAGTCAACATTCTAAATTCGGTGTAATCCCATTTCCTGAAGAACTTCTGCAACTGAAAAGGGGATTTTATTAGAATTCAGATCTCAGTTTGCGACTGATTGAAAAAATAACTAACAGGTGCTCCATCTCCAAGCTCCACTCTCTGCAAGCCTGTTTCTCTTCTAAGAAATAGACGTTTCGACCTAAAGTCCCATAATGGCAATATTCTACCACCAGTTTAAGAAAAGGAAAGAAACAATTGTTAAAACAATATTTCAAACTATGAACTGCTGACAGCTGTCTCCCACACTTACCAGGTTGAGTTACAATATTGTTCCCTTTTAAAACAAGCCTTCATTTCAGTGAACCACAGTAAGCCAACTGGCATATAAATCAGCTTTCTGCAAAATGGAGAGCAAATCTACAGTGGCCATTGGAAAGGCAATACTGAATGTAAATAAGAAAATATCCATACGGCACACTCTTCCCCAGATACATTCATGTAACTCCTATTAGTGGTAAAGACTACAAACCCTATTTTCTTAAACTATTTGACCTCAAGAGATCTCACAAGCAGCCTGGAACATGCTTAATGAGCATTTGTACAGGTGGCCTTCAAAGACAAGGTCCATTGGTGCTTATGAATCAGTAGCTGCATGTTTCCTTGTGACTAGGCATGTAAGTGTCAGTCAAATCTATTCCTTAAACTATGAAGCTGAAGTGCTTAAAAATCAATGACCTAATCAAACACTTTGAGGAAACCTTTCTTCCTTTACAAAATGGGGATGAATAATGTAAAAATATTTTACATTAACATCTTGATTTTTACCACCATTTAAGATGGAAATTTTCAATACATTTGAACATATTTTAATACCATTGTTAATTTTTTTTTCCTAAATAAAATTCTGAGACTGACACTTCATTTCAGCTCAGGATGAAGCAAATTTTGAAATTTCAGCTACCATTCCAGTTTGAAACTATATCTTTCAACCAGCTCTATCCATTCCTTCTGCTGGATTTAATATTTGTTTACCAGTAGCAGTTACTCTTAGCTTCAATTTCATGAGCAAAGACAACTTCTGATTACAATATGTTTACTAAAAGAACCATAGTTTTTTGCCTGATTAATTTTTCTTCCCTCCCAAAATATGCTGTGCATCTTTTGTAAATAATCCTTAAATACCTCAGGTCAAATGGTACCACAGTAACAGAGTGTATTATTTTCATGTTTACCAATGGTACATACATTAGGGAAACAGTCAAACTCAATACGTTTTATAGTGAACACTTATGTATTATACCATTATCTTACTTTGTAAAATGCTGGGTTAGTACTGTGGTGAAGAACAGTCACCTGTGGCATGCATCCTGTGGCATTCATCAGCCCTGACCTTGCACAGATTAGAAGAGACCTTCTCCAAAGACCACTGAAGTCAGCAGGGTTATCATTTCGATAGGCTCAGGCTCTCTTCCTGCCTTCTCATTTGTAAATGAGGTTTTTATTATTTAGCTTCCCTCACAGGGGTTAAATTAACTGACATTTGTTGAGCACATTGAAGTTTTCAGTGAAGTATTAATATTTACAGAGCATGTTTTCTTCTTGGTTTGTAGTTGTCGTTTTTAAAATTGCTTTTGTTTTTCTGTTTGGCTCTTGTTCTCTGGAAGGGCCATCGGAGTAGTCCAAAACTTCCAGTGGAACAAGAGAGGAAACTCAGCTTTTTCCTTATTGGTTATTTGTGCTCAATTTCTTTAAGAAACATCTAGAGTATATTTACATTTGCCAACTGTGAAAAGTAGAAATGAAGCTTCAAGCCGGGTTTTATCCCTTATGAACTTCGTCTGTGTGAAAGCCGCATTAACAACAGCTCCTTCCTGAATGTCTGCTTGCCAGATGGAAATTTATCTTTAAAATCTGTACAGTAGTGTGATATTACTGACATGTTATTTCTATGCAGTTTGTCTGTGCATTAGTATTCTCTCAGAAAGGAAAAATCAATCCATTTTAAACTCAAAATATAATTGCCCATTAATATCCCCTGATACTGTGAGAACTTTTAATCATGTCTATACATAAAACAACTCATACAGAAGTTTGTTTTTTCTTAATTAATAAAGCAAATAAAAAACACAGCAAGCCATTAGACTGATGCAGTTCACTTACAGAGACTATTGTATTTATACATTTGATTGAAGACACTATTTTAAATTATGCATTTAAAAGAATTAATTCAACTATTTCATTTTAATTAAATCTTACTATATTAAGACTTGCATAGATTACTTGGTCATCACTAAAATAATTCCAAATATGCAGTATTTCAAAATAAGTAAAAGTTTCGGGAAGAACATATTTTATTTTTCATTTTCACCCAAAACACCTGGTACAATCAATCACAGACTCCCTGTCAGATTAATTTCTTTCTGACTTACCTTTCCTAGTATATACTTAATGAGCTCAACAAGAACTTTACCCTTTTGTGTATCAG
Organism: Harpia harpyja; assembly: GCF_026419915.1. Taxonomy (NCBI): domain Eukaryota; kingdom Metazoa; phylum Chordata; class Aves; order Accipitriformes; family Accipitridae; genus Harpia; species Harpia harpyja. The sequence continues at coordinate 13,481,065 of NC_068952.1, read as the reverse complement.
TACACTAACATGAGAGTACCTGCCAGAGTCATTTCTCCCCTGGAATACTCACATCACAAAAAGCAGCTCAGTCTCCTTATTCTGGTGACCAAGCCCACGTGAGAACAAATTTCCTTCTGTTCCGGCTTTGCCGCAAGAAAACTGCCATGAGAAACCTGTCCCATCAAGTGGTGCACAAACAACAGAGCCAAAAAGATTAAAGATTGCCATTGATCTCACTGAATGAGCATTAGGCAGAACTACAAAGTTCACCTCCTGACAAAAGGAGAAGAGGGCCACTAGCCCTGGCATTAAGGCCAACTATTTCTTCATTTGGCCCAGCTGGATATTTAGTGCTCATGTGACATGATGCCACCTGGTACTAAAGCAGTGGCTTCAAAGGAGCCACCTATTATTTATCAAAAGCAGTGGAGACTCAAATATCGTCAGCCCTGTAGTTAAACTCTGGCAAAAGCCTGAAATAGTTTAACTAATAAGATAATAAACAATATGGGGTAGAAACAGGGGTTTTGAGAGCAAAAATGTTGTGATTTCCTCTTAGTTGGGTCTCACTGCTGACATAAATCTTCTCTGACGTGCAGCCTAGGTTCCTCTGTGTTCAAATAGTACCAAAATTTCCCCTGGCCTAAAACCTTTCTAATAATCTTCTGTGGTGGTTCAAATTTCTAGCTTAACTAACAAAGAGAGTTTTATTTCATAGCCTTGTCTGTGAACCTTGAAGTCTTTACATATATCTTCAGTTGGGGTGAGAAGGGGTAAAAGGAGCAGTATTAACAACTATATATATTTCCCCAGGAAAGAAGGGGAAAGAAAGAAGGGAAAACAGCATTGATTAGAGTAGCTAAAATGCTGATTTCTCACCGTTTATTGTCCCAGTTGTGTCAAGAGTAAGTTTTGCCGTGTTCATGCACAGGAACCATCCAGTAAGAGGTGGATAAAAAACCCTGTGCTGACGACTCTATACCTCTTGCTTTTATACTTCTGGGTATATCAGAACAGAGTCTTTGCTACTCATCTACCTCATGGAGGAGCAGAGGACAGGACCTCAGCACAGAAGAAAAAAATAGAATTGAGAATATGCAAATTGTTCTAAAATCAAGCTGAGAGAATGACAAAATAAACTATGAACTCTAGTACCTTTGAGGAGTGATTTATGTCTGTGCCGTGACTTCAACATACAAACTACGCACACAGCTTAAGGGCTAACTATCTACTCTTAGATATCTCGGGAGATCTACTGTCTCTCTTCCCAGCATAGCTCTTCCCTAATTCAATAAAGCCGCACTGTCTGGCTGCCCTCTATCAGGATGTGTTGCTGAATATTTTTCCATCCCTCCCCTCTTCTCTCCAAACTAAGCTGTTCCATGGGGCGAAGTGTAGGAAAGAAAGCACTTGGGCTGAGCCACATTTGAGATGTGTCACAGCAGCAAAAGGAGATGTAAGAGGGGAAATAACATTCTGCAAAGTTCGAGATTAATCCCAAACTTTCCCCAAACAATTTTCCTCTGGCATCATTCTGTGCTAGGAAAAATACCATAATCAGGCAGAAAGAAGGCTTTCTTGTGAAAGTTAAAAGGGAGAGACTTGTAATAGAAAACAGGTTAGAAATTGAACTACAGAATCATTATTGTACTTCCATAATGCACAAGCCACAGCATTCAAGTTTTATACAAACTATCAAAATCTGCATGAGTTTCCCATCATATCCATCAGTAGGCGAGCCTTATGAAAAGCATTTTCCCATGTACTTATCAAAGCTACACTTCTTATTATGCCAATCACAGGCTCTTTGTTTAAAGGGCACAGTAGGCATCTTCCCAAGGTTTTATTTTTACTCTTCTTGTGCCCTCCAGATTAATGAGAACTGAGCCCCTGCTCCTGGTGCTGTCAGACCTCTCCTCCATTTTTTTGCTGACAGCCAAACCTGCCCTTCCTCCTTTCTATTTGATGTAGAATTTATATCAGCCACATGGGAAAAGGAGGAGCAGCTTCAACCACTGGCTTTAATCTCCATGTGAAAGGCAAAGCAACGATGGGGCAACAAAGAGCACTGAAGTCTTCAGTGTAAATGTTGTTGCTCATTACAAGCTCCCTCTCTAGGGATAAAAAAAAAATCTTCAAAGGGGAATTGCACCAGTCTCACACGCCAGCGTTCCCTCTCACACACACGCGCCTTTCACATCTCATACATGTGGTTTCCACGCAGGAAACAATTACTGTAATTAATAGACCCAAATAACCCCACTGTTCATTTAAAAATGCACTTTAAATTGACAGAGGCATGAAAAAAGTGGCTGGGTGCTTGCATCTCATTACCCTTGTGGACTAAAAACCTGGTTGTGTATATAGACTGTCAGCTCTATATTTATTTTTCCAGACCTATCACATCAAATTCAACTCCAACACAAAACAAAATATGCTCAAGATCTGAATGTTCTGCAGGAGGCACTCAGACGCCATTGTTTCTTCCTGCGACACCTAGGAGCTATTTTGTCTAGACTGAAATAAATGTGACTGACACCAGCAAGAAGAATCGTTTGTGCATCAAGAGGTGGTGGTTAATATTTTCTAGGGACTATAATGTATCTCATACAGAAGATTAAATTAAGGATCCTCATTTGCCCAGTTGGGAACATTTACATTTCCTTAAAATTATTTTTACTCAAAAAAAAAGCATCAGCATATGCTATTATTTTTTACTGTGTTTACATTCTGCCATATCAGACATGAGAACATGATTTCCTCTTTAATTACTCAGAAACATACTATGATCAAGTCAGGGAATTGATAACTAATATTTCTATTAGTTACAATTGCTTTTTTCCTCCCGCTACTTGACTGCAGAGGCTGTTGTACCCCTCACACTTGCAAGATTCACGGCAAACCCCAGTAGGTCCCTTTGCATGTGACCATGAGATCAGGAGTCTGTAAAGCGGTTGTCTACACATCCAAGAATTTCCTTAGGATGGGACAGTAGCCTTCTGCTGTGCTCCACATCCAGGAAAGCGGCAGCAGCAGGAGGGAATAGGTTTACGCAGGAATAACATCTGACTGCAGAGCTGCAGCTGTGGAAGCAGTAGGGTTGCCACTGCGAGTAAAGGCTTCGCAGGGCCACCAGGGCTGAGCAACATCCTCTTCATACGGACCCTGTCCAACCCTCAGCTCCTCCATGACTGGGAGAGACAAAGGAAGCAAAATTTGTCTCTGTAGCCATGAGGCCTAATGCCCTCACCCTCACACAGAGAACTCACTGTAGAGGGTCTGGTTTGTTGCGAGCCTGAGATACAGTGACGCTTGCGTAGATGGAATAAAACAGCAATCTATTTTTTTCACCTCTTGTTTCTTTTCTTTAATGGTGCTGAGAAAACGCAGGCCATTTCAGCTGGTACAACAGCTTGATGTGTTGTTCAGTTCACATATCTCACATGAATCATCCATTTAATTTTGAACTCTTACTTTAGCTTTTCAAAATAAAGAGTTTGGGGTGGGTTTTTTTAAGGCCCCTGGGAAGAATATGTTAGATTTGACTTCTGGTATTTGTCTTTCATATGTTTGAGTGAAATTAGTTAGATCTGGAAAATGTTGCCCTTTACCTGGTAATTCAGGAAACCAAAGAAACTAATACATTTATCAAATGAACAGAAATGGCCCTCTGGATTTCAACAAAGTTTCCTTTTGTTGTATATACTAAATTCCAGTTAATCAATTTTCTACACATCATAATGTTTTAGAACAAAGGTTGAAATGACAATGAAACTTGATTATTATAGCTTTTTGCCTGCAGAAAAGAGAAAAGAAAGTAACGTTTTATAGTGTCAATGTGCACAGAAATAAATCCAGGAGCTCTTTTTGACAAGAAAGGCCACAGTAGTTCAATTCAGACAGTTAAAGGCTTTTATATCGTTCTAGGGGCCATGATCAAGCAACACATTAAAAAAATGTATAATGAAAAAAGAGAACATAGGAACGTAAAAAATTATGTTTTAATTTGCATTGAAGTGAAACGACCTCATAATAGAGGTTGACAAAAGAATTAAAAATGTGCCTAATAATGCACATATACTCCAGCAGGCATTCTTAAATCTGCCTGTCGTTTGTAAGTAGAGAAATGCTTTTTCTCTCTCATTCTCGCTTGTAATTTGGACACACATAGTGATATTTGCTGGCAAAACAGCTCACATGTATTTGTCAAAACAGCAGATGGGGAACTAAAAGCCCTGGATATATTCACTCATTAGGGGATCCTTTCAATCTGCCTATTTGCTGTGGTTGCTGAGTTTCTTCAAGAAGTCTGAGTGTGCTCTCTGTTGCTTTCTGCGGGAGCATGCAGAATGTATATCCTGGTGTAAGAGAACAGCAGCAGCATTGCCAACTCAGTATTTTACTACAAGGCTTAAGTGTTTCGTGTTTTTTTACATCTTCAGCTTCTGGCGGCAGGAGCAGGTTTTTGGCTTTGCCTTTATTGCTTTACAGGAATGTAAATTTTATTCCATGTGGTAATGAGGAATACTTGAATATAGGGCGCAAACACACCTGAAGGCATCAGAAGCAAAACAAATAAAAGGGATTAATTATGCAATATCTAGCTTCCCAAGAAAACAGTGCTAAATGCATACTCTCATATAGTCTTACTGAATCCCTTCGTAACAGCTTTATAGCCCTCTGGCCAATTCCACCTGTATTTGAAATAAAGGAAGGTTCAACCACAGCTTCATTCCTTTGTATCAGAGAGCACCACAGGGTTGCTAAGCCCTTTTGCTCATGGAAGTACATGTTTTCAAATCTCATAACTCTGTGCATGTGAAATCTCACAATGGCACATGATTTTGACAATATTTCTGGACCACCAAGTCTCCGAAGATTACAGAGCCACTACCACGAGGGATGAGAAAGGTGGGTAAATGCAATACTGGCAGGGAGTGATGGCCCTGTACCCGGAGAAACCCTTGTGTGATGGATTCCACTGCACTGAACATGTTGGGGCGTTGGAAAAGGAGATGAAGAAGTTCCTCCAGATTTCCCTGTGTTCCCCCTGGGAAACACAGCATTCCCCCCCCAACACCATGTAACCCAGACAGTGTGAGCCCCAAAAGTAAAGTTCATCGACAGCCACAGCATGTTTGTTCAAAGGTCTGCAAGCACAGCTGAGTTTCGTGCTCAATTAGCAGCAGTATAAAACACATATAAGGTACGTATCCATACAAGCCCAGGCTTCCTGCAGCTCTGTGAGTTTAGCAGGGGGAAACTCAGGCCCCTCCACATATGCACAAGCCACTACCATAAGCCACTGCTGGAGGAATATGTAGGAACTGAACTTTAGCCCATGAAGTTTCCTCTCCTTTTACAAAATATTCCCACATCACAGTTGAAGTAACAGCTGTGAACAGTTTACAGAATTCAAATGAAGGAAAACGTATTTACTTTGATTTTTGTTTCTGAGCTGTTGATATTTCAATGATAAAGCTGCCATATATAAATATGTGTAGACATGAACAACCGCAATGCCTCTGTAGACTCATCCATTGGAAAGGAACTGTATCATTTCACTAACAGAAACTTGGATGCAAGTTTCATTTTATTACTAATTCCTGGCAAACAGCTATATCTTCTTATTTTAGTTTCACTGACTTTCCTGTGTGATGCAGCGTTACCCACACAAGTCTGTTTTCCTGCCAAGGGAAGGTAGGTCCACAGGAATGTGCCAAGCTCACAGGACAAACCCAGCAGCTCTACTGACTAAAAACTTGCAAATATTTTTACTTTAGGGTCCCCAAGTTTTTCAAGGGACATTGCTAAGCAAATTTATAGGAATTTTCAGGAAACCTTCATATACCACAACATACTCATAAATATATTTGAAAGGAACATTTTCTGCCTTGCTGGGTGAAATATACCTTCTTACCTCTCCCTGCCCTTTGCACAAAACAGGGGGAGGGGGACACCCTAAACTCCCGAGTCAGAATACACAGAAAGAATCATATTTGACTAGATCCTTGCAAAACCTTTTGAACACTAAAGGCACTGGAAAAGTGACATGCATTTCCTTTGGCCCTACCCTTAGGAGGTCATTCAGCTTAGCATCTGAAAGAAAGGACTGCAGTTAGAAAATTCAGTATAAACCTATGGAAAGTTCACGCAGTAATAGATGAACTTCAGCTCATCTTCAGAGATTACTGTTACCATGCTACCGGATCTCTCTTTTCTGGTCTGGAACCACACTTTGGCCTGAGAAGATATTTGCTGAGCAATTAGGCATAACCTGTCCTAGGCCACTGACCTTCAAAACTAGGTTCAGGACTTCCCCAAAAGGAGAATTTAAAAAAAAAAAAAAAAAAAAAAGAAGGAGAAAAAAGAACAAGAACTCAGAAAAATTCAGACTGGGAGAGAAAGAGGTTACAGGGGATGGTCGCCTGTTATGAATTCAGTATCTGGATAAAAACTCAGGCTGTTAAGCAACAAGACTCAAGGAAATTAGTTAAATTTGGAAAAAGGAGACACAAAAGACTTAAGGCAAAAAGCTGAAGAGCATAGATAATGCTCACGCTACCAAGATAAATATTTTCAGTGTCTGTATACGGCTGGCTTTTTCAAATGAGTGTAGGATATGAAAGGAAACAGGAGGCAGAGAATGGGAAGAGAAAGGACGCTGGCTCCAAGCACTAAGGAAACACTCGCAGGGGAGAAGAAAGTTGAGTATGAGGGTTGAGTCTTGCTCCATTTACTCAGGCAACACTATTATTAACATCCCAAACACTTGTCTGAGGAGAAAACTTAGGACCACTTGCATGTCCTCAAAAGAGGTGTCCCACCTCAGCTTGAACGGTTCTTCTGTGCAATGGGGTGGGGTGGGGATTTAAAAGAAGGCAGACTTCAAGAGAAATGGCTGCCACATACAGATGCTCAGAAACCCCATCATAATATCTGTCTATATGGAGGACTGTATCAGAGAGTGGGATCCATTCCCCTGATACTCACCCTGCTTACACCCTGCCCATCATTGAGCCCAGTCCATTTACTTCCCACGTAAACACTTCCAGTGACATTTTTCACAGATCTGTTCCTAGAGAACTGGTGTAATTTCATGCAGTAATAAACGAGCACTTTAGTAGCAGTTATATGTTCAATGTGCAATGGAACTAATGAATACAGGTCTATGACAAGACATCAGTCTCACCAGCATTGCATCTCTGACCTAAAGCAGCAAAAAGCAGTTTCAGCATCAGATTGAATTCTGGACAATCAAGAGCTATGAAATAGTACTCCTTATTCACGAATATGAGCAATGCTTTTTCCCTAAAATATGGGACTAATAACATGAGCTACAGCAGTCAAGAACAACAGATTCCTTAGAGGATGTCTATATCTGCAGGGTCAAAGAGAAGAAGAAAGAGGTCACAGTACTCAAGTATATGTCAGATCTTCTGATCCACAAGTCAAAGTCTCTTCAGCAGTATGGTGGCATCACAAGAAGTGCTTCTCTTAGGTGTTTCCCTCCACAGGCCAATGTGGAAGAGTTTATGGAAACACAAGTGGAGTCATGGACCAGCCATGCAATTAGCCAGTATGGAAAACAACTTAGCTGCATACTGGTAAATATCTGAGACTACTTCTAGTATACTACATCACTGCATGAAGAAGACCTAATTGTTCCACAAAACTGTGAAAAGATTTCCAACCTAAATTCAGCTATTTTTAATCTTGTACCTGGAGCTGCTATTAAGATGGCTCTTTGCAGAGCTTCCATCATGGAAAACCTTATCAGTATAGACAAAGACAAGAACCTTTGCCACTCCATTTTATGCCAGGTTGAAACAAAGCTGCAAGTACTATCTGATTAAGCCTTATAAAAATGTGCAAAATCTACACAATGCAGTTATTGTGCATAAATGAAGTAAAGGGAATGGGTGTTTTTTGGGACCTCTTGAACTTCATGTCTTCCACATGAATGGCAGAAAACATGAGTTCTAATGATCAGCAATTTTCTTTGGGGAATTAAGGATATTCAGTACTCAGCAGAATGGAATTGCTGCCACAGTTTTTATTATTTAGGAATAGGTTATCAGCTTCTTTAGCATTCTCTAGTTCCACTAAAGACAGTGGAATTGACCAGTTTTGTCTGCTCCTACACCTACAACATTCTCTCAGAACCTCTTTTATGTAGAACTAAAGGCCTGGCACTTTAGTCTGTGGGTACCCCATGTACAATAATGCCACATTCCTTATTTCCCACACTCAAATGATGTGATCCCTGAGCTCTCCCGCGCAGGCTGAGATTTTTATCTTGTAATTAATATCAGACAGTCTTGTCAACAGAGGCAGGATGTCAAAGAGGCTAGTGATTAACCTGGCCAGAAAGTCTGTAAATCTTTCCATGGCATTCCTGTGAAACTTCCACCCGCACAAAACTGCAGAGGCAGAAAGAGTTTACAGAGTAACTGCAGTAAAAATGAAGTCATGCTCATTCTTCTATCCAGCGTTGCAGAGACATATGCTAATTCTTACACATCAGTGCTCAGTTATAATCATTTTGTTTGGCTTGGCAAAATAGCTGGAAAAACAACAGAGAAATATCACTGGGGCAGAGGGGGGACTTAGATCATGTTCCCATGTCATTTTTTCATGATTTCCGTTAAAAGTATAATTCCTGCTAATAAATCGTTAAGACCTATAAAAACTATGCTAAGAAAAATCTACAAGATGGAGAAAGAGAACATAAAACCCTTCCAGCTAAGATGGAACTTACATGTATAAAAACATTAATGTTGCCATTTCTTTGCACTTCTGACTTTTCACCACTGAAGTAGTCACGATACCTCCTTATTCTGAAAGATACATACATATGAATGCATATATATAAGGGTGTACATATAAAGAGATATATATGTAAAGAATACTCTTAGATTGGGTAGAAGGAAAAATTCCTTCACCAAAAGGATTGTCAAGCACTGGAACAGGCTGCCCGGGGAAGTGGTTGAGTCACGATCCCTGGAGTTATTTAAAAGACGTGTAGACGTGGTGCTTAGGGACATGGTTTAGTGGTGGACTTTGCAGTGTTAGGTTTATGGTTGGACTCAATGATCTTAAAGGTCTTTTCCAACCTAAATGATTCTAATATTCTATGATTCTAATGAAAGAGTATTTTTGTACCGGGTGCGAGAGGTCTGGGGAGCATATTATAGGTCTGAAACTGGACAAATAGCAGCGTGATAACATATTCAAACGGTGCTTTTTATATAGGAGAGGTCCAAGGACTCATGTTTCATTCAGAGTGCAAAGAAAAAGGAAGTTCTCTTTCAGCAAAAATCCCGGGCAGCACCTATTGCTTCACGGGGGTTGTGAATCATACGTGATGTGAAAGCCAATGCTACACAAGAGAAAATTTCAGTAATATCTATTTTTATTACACTTATCTCAATCCAAATGTGTTATTCTTTGTACTTGGCACAGGAATGTGTGTGGAAGGACACTGTCCAAGAAAAAAGTCTTGAAATTTTCACTGACAAGGCGCACAAAGAGTAAAAGGCCCCAGAAAGGTAAAGCAACTGCCTGGGTGCGCAGCAGAACTGCAAGTTCCTTCACAAGAAGTCCAGTGTTCTCTGCACTGAATCATTCAGCTGTCTATGGAAACCAACTCCTCTGGGGGTAAACTTTGTTAGTATTTCCATCCATCATTGCAGTGTTCTTTGATCAAGACAATACTAAAAGTCTTGGGGGATGGGAGAAAATGTTAGATTTTTTTGTAACAGTCCTACTAGCCCTAACTTATATATTCTAGCATGAATAAGGTCTCCATAGTTTGGTCCAAAGCTCTCTTAATTCATGCATACTACTGTTCCAGGTTCCTTAAACTCTTGTTTAAAATGCAATCTATACTGTCTACCTGTGATGGGTTAACCCTGGCTGGATGCCAGGTGCCCACCAGAGCTGTTCTATCACTCCCCCTCCTTCTCAACTGGACAGGGGAGAGAAAATATAACAAAGAGCTTGTGGGTCGAGATAAGGATAGGAGAGATCACTCACCAATTACCGTCACGGGCAAAACAGACTCAGTTTGGGGAAAAATTAACTTGATTTATTACAAATCAACCGGAGTAGGGTAATGAGAAATAAAACCAAATCTCAGAACACCTTCCCTCCACCCCTCCCTTCTTCCCGGGCACAACTTCACTCCCGGATTCTCTACCACCCCCCCCCAGCGGCACAGGGGGACGGGGATGGGGTTTACGGTCAGTTCATCACACGTTATTTTCTGCCGCTTCATCCTCCTCAGGGGGAGGACTCATCACACTCTTCCCCTGCTCCAGCGTGGGGTCCCACCCACGGGAGACAGTCCTCCACGAACTTCTCCAACGTGGGTCCTTCCCACGGGCTGCAGTTCTTCACGAACTGCTCCAGCATGGGTCCTTTCCACAGTGTGCAGTCCTTCAGGCACAGACTGCTCCAGCGTGAGCCCCCCACGGGGTCACAAGTCCTGCCAGAAAACCTGCTCTGTGGGCTCCTCTCTCCACAGATCCGCAGGTCCTGCCAGGAGCCTGCTCCAGCGCGGGGTTCCCACGGGGTCACAGCCTCCTTCGGGAACCCACCTGCTCCGGCGTGGGGTCCTCCACGGGCTGCAGGTGGATATCTGCTCCACTGTGGACCTCCATGGACTGCAGGGGGACAGCCTGCCTCACCATGGTCTTCACCACGGGCTGCAGGGGAATCTCTGCTCCGGCGCCTGGAGCATCTCCTCCCCCTCCTTCTTCACTGACCTTGGTGTCCGCAGGGTTGTTTCTCTTACATGTTCTCACTCCTCTCTCCGGCTGCCGAATACCGCCGTCCCAACTTTTTTTCCTTCTTAAAAATGTTATCACAGAGGCGTTACCACTATCGCTGATTGGCTTGGCCTTGGCCGGCGGCGGGTCTGTCTTAGAGCCGGCTGGTATGGGCTCTGTCGAACACAGGGGAAGCTTCCAGCAGCTTCTTACAGAAGCCACCCCTGTAACCCCACCCGCTACCAAAACCTTGCCACACAAAACCAATACACTACCTGACTATTTACAAACACTGTTCTCAGTATGAAAAGGTTATCACTGAAAATTAGCATAGCATCAAGAATCAAGTTGTTTAGAGAACTATATCTACATTCTGCTAACAGTAAACACTAATTAACAGTATCTGCTAGCACAAACATAAATCAAAACTGTCCCTTTCCCTCTCCTGGACACTGCACTGGAAAATATCAGAACAGCAAAAATACTTGGAATGTTTCTTACTTTTTTTTTTATTTTATTAATGATAAAATATTGGATGTCAACATGCAATGCTTTGTGCATTGCATCAGACAGCTCGAACAGTAATTGTGATGAATGGGAGTGGCAGGGCCAAGGTTACAGGCATTTAAGAAGACTCTGTGGATTGAAAATATTAGGATTGATTAAAGGTCAAATACTTTATGGATTTATCAGTGTTGTATACATTTTCTCATGGCACAGAATCATTTACACTAACTAGAAAATGAAATAGAAAAGAGCTGCAAATCAGATAATTTTTAAGTCTTTAACCCACATATAGGCTTAGCCATTGCGCATAATTAATGGTACTGAAATGTTTTGATTAGTCAAGCAATAAGCCAGCCAACACCCCACACTCCACCCTCTCATAATTCCTCTAGCTTCATGCAGGTTCATAGGTAACAGTCTTTCTCAATTTATGTTTAGTATTTACAAACATACCATCTGGCAAAAGATACTTTTTATAATGTTGTTTAAAATCTGTATTTATTTAAACCAACCGACTTTAGTCTAGAGAGGATCTTTAACTTGATAGTTCACCCATGCTCCATCTTCCTTGTTTTCTGGGAAAACAGAGTTTGAGATGGTTATCTATATATTATCTTTGACGCAAAGATTTTTCTAGGATCCAGACAAGCAAATAGCTGTCTCAATGTGTTTCGCAGTGGATTTGAACTGGCCTTCCTGAAATCTGTATGTCGATTAAAACAGAGCAGAAGCAACTCGAAGTGCAGGAATCTGTGGGAAAGGGCCTTGGATTTGGAGGTTTTCTTTAAGAGTTGTGCGAGGTGACTTTGCTGGTCTCACTAACATCAGGACTGAACCTTAGCTCAAATTCCGCAACATACCTAAGTATAGTACTTACTTTAAGCAAGTGAAGGTTGACTTCAGTGGCCCTATTCTTCTGCTTCAGAGCTTGATCGAGTTGCCCCGCAGGGTCTTTTTCATTGCCTTCGGTGAGCTCTGCGTAATGCGAGTCTACATCAGTGGCATGTCTAGGGGCTTTTTGGTGTCCTCCCAGTGCAGCACTGCGGTGCTACCTCCATGTTCAAGTCCTGGCCTGGGATTTGCAATACACTATCTTTTGAACTTCACTGAAAAAAAATGGAAGTAGAAACTTGATAGGAATGTCACCATAGTCTTGCACCTGCTTTTTAGGATAGTCTTTGCTATGTATATGTCTTATACATTTGCAGAGTTGACAAACAGCTAGGGAGACTGAGCAAAGAGAGAGGAAGGAGAGGGTTTTCTAAGCCAAAGCTTTTCTTTATGTAGGTTATGATTTCCTTCTGTTCTGAAAGGTGCTCACAAAACTCATCTCTTCCCACACTCCCGACAGTCACATTCACCAAAGAAACCCTTCCCAGTTATCTGATTTGCCCAAAAGATGGCATAAATTGCTGCATAACTTATCACCTAAGGCTCAGAATGGAGAAATAGTCATCAGCTTAATAAAGGGGTCCCAGAAGAAAGGCCCCCATGGGACTTTGTTGTTCAATAACTGAGCAAATCTTGTTCTCAGTTATCCTGAGGGGCGTGAAATCCAACCCCAAAGGCTCTGCACACAGCAGCATTGAAAGGGCTTTTTAAACGGGGTGCCTGTCTCTTCTCTAGCTCGATAGCAGTGAAGAAGAGGCAGAGTGTGTTGGGGGCATCCACAGACACCTCTGTAAGGGAAGAAAGATGTCTTTGCATTTGAACAACTTTGGCATTTTCCCATTCTGTCTCCTGCAAAGAAGCCACTGTTCTTTACCGGTTTCCTGAGGCTGTGGACATGCATCTTCCAGTCCACAGCTTTTGGATGTTTGTGTGAGAAACAAGGGTTAAGGCAATAGAACAAAGGCAACCAAGTTTAAATTTTGGCCTCTAGTACGTGCCAATTTGTTGGTAATTATGCTTCTATTAAATTTGATAGCAACCTCTACTGGGTGGACATATGAAAACTCAGACCTGTTTCCTCAGCAAGCAAGCTTTAAAGAATAACACCCATTTAGTAGTATAACATTTGATTAAAGCAGGCTCAAATATCCTAACTGTAAAGGTTAAGCACAGACATGTGTGTCACACATGATGCAGTGAGTAAATGATGTAATGTTGATAGACCCCTAACAACAAAAAACATTCCAACACCACATTTTGGCAGAAAGTTTGATACCATATAAAATACAATTAAATGGCTATAACTAGCATGGCGTGAGAATCAGTGTCCTGTAAAAATAATACAATATTTATTAGAAACTTTCCAAAGTATTTAATTGCATTTCAAAACAACAGCTCTGCTTTTAAATTTGCAATTCCTTAAGCAGGTTTGTACTGTGCAAGCCAGCTTTCGTAGTTTTATTTTGGCAGGGTAATGTTATAAGCTACAGGCTGTTTCAAGTGCAATCATTTATCATATCCCTAGCATAGAAAAACTTCTTTTGCAGCAAAGGAGATCTATCATGACTTTGCTTTTCTCTAAAAATGAAATCTAGTTTATGTCACAGGATCCCTGTACCACTGAGAGTTTTCAGGGGAACTCAGTCATACAGTGGTCCCAACCTTTACCGGCTCATAAGTACCAATGAAGCTGCAAATTTTTAAGAAAAAAAATAATGATGTGGAGTTATATAGAAAATGTGGTAATAACCAACATGATTTTACCAAAGCCAGATCATCCAGACAAACCTTGTAGCTTCATTTAGAAAGTAAACCAGTCTCCCAGACAATAGAAGATCTCACCTGTCTATGCTTCCGTAAACATTCAACACAGGGTCAGAGAGTAAATTATTAGGAAAACTGGGGGCGGGGGGAAACCCCAAATTCAGGATCGACAGGGAACTGGCTAAGAGGAGTTAGTAACTTAGAAGTATTATCAGCTCCATCAGAGGCTACTCATGGAGTTGTTCACAGTTGGGACTGAGCATTTTTGATATTTACAGCAGTCTCCTTAGCAGAAAACATGAAACTGTGCTGACAAAATTTGCTGATGACCATGGTACTGGCCGTACAGAGGTGTCAGAATGACATGTCAAAAGCCCTTGAGGTCACCCAATTAACAGAAAGGAGATTAAATTGCATTGTACGAGATGTAAGATACTGTATGGAAGGAGAAATAACAAGAACTGATGTAAGTGGTGCATTCAGCTGCCAGAAATAGGTCCTCTTTGGTTGTTTCCATGGACTCATGTCTTCAAACCAATCACATAATGCTATTGAGCTGTGACTGTGATGTAACCATTAAAAAAGCTAAATGAGATGGACCCAAGGCTTATCCACAAAGTATTTTCTACAGTGAAATGGAAATGCATAGGCTTTGCACAAGCTATTGCTGTGATCTCTTATGTCAAAACATATTATTCTTGTCAACAGTGCTTAAAGAGCTTGCCAAAGGAGCAATGGAGAAATATCTGGTGGGCATGGCCTGGAAGAGTGTTTGGCATCATATGAAATCACCTCTCAGAAGGTGACAGTTAAATGACTCTACTTCAGGTAGAGATCGGGACTGGTCTGTCTGCTCAATGCAATGCAGGACAGAGATGAAACTCCTTGCACTGAATAAGGTGACCTGGTCACTGAGCACAACCCATCTATGGCAACACCAAGATCCTCAGCTGAAAAAAAAAGTCTGTCTGAGTCCTTCTCACCTGAAAGGTTGCTTCTATCACCAAACCAAGATCATTTAAAACTCAGCTGAGGTAAAAAGCTTTGTAGTAATTACCCGTAATTAATATCTTATTAGAGTTCCGTAACCCAAAGAGCAGGTGGATTTGGGCTATCAGTACACTAGAGAGCCAGCTTCCAAATTTTAACCTTAACGTTTTAACCTTAAATTTTAACTTAACCCAAAATGCATAGGGACAACCCCATAGCAGATATACCCCTTGACAGTGTGAGTCCATGCCTGGAAATTACAATATTCTTTCTCACACTCAATATTCTTACAATATTCTTTTCAATGGTATGGAATAAGGGGTGGAGAATGTGCTGGTTTTGGCTGGGATAGAGTTAATTTTCTTCATAGTAGCTGGTATGGGAATATGTTTTGGATTTGTGCTGAAAACAGTGTTGATAACACAGGGATGTTTTAGTTGCTCCTGAGCCATGCTTACACAGTCAAGGTCTTTTCTGCTTCTCAAACCACTCTGCCAGTGAGTAGGCTGAGGGTGCACAAGTTGTTGGGAGGGGACACAGCCAGGACAGCTGACCCCAACTGACCAAAGGGATATTCCAGACCATATGACGTCATGCTCAGCATATAAAGCTGGGGGAAAAAGAAGGGGGGGGGGGGGGAACGACGACATTCAGAGTGATGGCATTTGTCTTCCCAAGTCACCGTTAGGCGTGATGGAGCCCTGCTTTCCTGGAGATGGCTGAACACCTGCCTGCCACTGGGAAGTGGTAAATGAATTCCTTGTTTTGCTTTGCTTGCACACATGGCTTTTGCTTTACCTGTTAAACTGTCTTTATCTCAACCCACGAGTTTTCTCACTTTTACCCTTCTGATTCTCTCCCCCATCCCAATGCAGGGGGAGTGAGCGAGCAGCTGTGTGGTGCTTAGTTGCCAGCTGGGGTTAAACCACAACACTAAGCAACAAGCAGACCCAAACTCAAATTGTTTTTGTACGAAGCCAAGTTTTAAAATTGCTCATAATTGCTTTATGTGCACAGCACAGTTAAATAACAAGGAAGGCATCCTGCTTCACAGTTCACATGCCAGCTTTACATATGCTCATAGACATACTAGATACATATTTGAAGCTCTGTGATAATGTGAGAAAGAAAGAATGACAAAGCCATTTGTGAAAGGAAAGGTTTGGGGGTCTGTTGGTTCCTTGCTTTCAGATGAAACCCACAAAACATTCTCATCCCCAGGCACCTATGAATGGTGATACCAAAATCCGTAAAATGGGCATAGTGAGAAATCCACAGCGTATGCCCAACACTGGAAAGGAGATATTAGCTAGCACAGAAAAACAAGGAGTTTTATTGTCCTGCTCATATTATATGGAGCATGCTTAATTCATTTATTTATTTTTTTCTAATAGTCTTACCCTTTTATGTTATTACAGCGCTTCAGAAAATCTCAAGGTCTAGGGGGAAGTTTAATGTTTGCTGTTCTGGGATCATTTGAAGCCATGCATTCAAAGAGGACAAAATCACTTTTAAGTCTGCCTGTAGGAAATCTATCTTGGCAACCAGACAACTAGAATTAGTTATTAAAGGCATGTCAAATGAATAAAGACACCTCTGTAAGGAAAACCACAAAAGCATTTACTTTTTCTAATATGAATAGTGGGCTAATACCAAATCAGCTTTCATTTTCCACTCTCCCTTCACCTCCTAGACCAGAGGTCAGATCCAATAAAGACTAACGCAACTGAAAATCATTTCAGTTTTTTGCATCTATTACATAGCAGATGTATATTAAATACCCCTGCCTGGAAATGAAGCAAACTCACATAATCTGATGTGGCAATCTCCTTGTGGAACTGGTTCACTGCAAGGCAAAGAAGTCTGTGATATTATTAAAAGTCAGGAGGCACACCAAAAAGTGTGGGGCGTTCCCCTTCCAGAAAAAAAGAGGTAGAGCTTTCTAGTTCTGTAAGGAAAATTAAGATACTGAGACAACTACATTCAGGATCAGAGTGTACTCTACTTCCTTACACTGGGCAACCCCCCTGGAATCACTTAGTCAACCAGTAAAGACAAAAGAAGCATTTTCATGGTAGCCAGATTCTGGAGGAGTGGGAACAATTCCTGCTTTTACCAAAGGTTTCCTATGTGATACCTTCTAAATTCTTTAGATCAAAAGAAGAGATTTGGGGATTTTCATCTTTACTGTGCCTACATCAGAAAGCAGGACCTCTATGCTGTTTGACTGTTACATCTGTCCCCACAACTTTACTTGAAAATGTACAATTTATGTACATACCTGCTGCTTTAAATCTTCCTTATCATAATATGATCAGATTTGACCGAGGTCCAAAAGCAAGCATAAGCTTCTTCTAGACTTTTTTGTTAACTGCTGGATAACGTCTAATAAGAAAGGAGCCAGAAAACCCATGAGTGGGCAAATGACTGTCCCAATCTGGTGTTTGTTGAAAGAAGCAACTACAGATTGTGGTTTTATCTTGATCCACTTAGTCAGGAATATTTATTTGGACTAAAGTAGCCATAAAAAACAGCTTTAGCTGTAGCTATAAAAAAAACAGGTAAAATGTTTTGACATCAGGTAGTATATACAGTTACTAAATTTGTCAGAACTGAGCACTATCAAAGGCCTTCTTTTTAAGAAAAATATACTACTTATACACAAAGTAATTCACCTGCTTAATCAGACACAGGGAAAATTAAAAAAAACATAGGAAAAGGGGGAAATATTGTGGATGGAAAAATACTTGTACCACTTACAGAAGTTGCAGGTTAGCTATCAAATACTTGTTTAGAAGACTTTGGAAAAGGAAAGGTTCCAAATCTTATAAAAAATAAGCACCTTTCAGTTCATGCAATTCAGTAAAACATAGCCCAAATGAGCTTCTAGCCTGTGGCCTACAAATCAGGTACAAGTTCTCCATACTTGCTAGGTATTAGCCTCTTCTTCATCACTTCCCAGAGGAGAATTTCTCACCCTTCTTCATTTACTCCTTGACGAGTCCTAAAGCCCGCTGTCACATATGCTACCATACCACTTGCACTGTCCCAGGAAGAAAACTCTTCATTCATACAATGTACCAAGTTAAACATTGGAAAAAGACATCCCTGATTTCTCATAGTATGTGTTGACTATTCATATTACACTCACAGCTTAGCTCCAAGGAATTTCTCTATCACTCAGTCTAGATACAGCTAACAGAGTGAATCCAGCTGAAATGCCTATTGAAATTAACTCTTTGGAGCCAGACACAACCACCAGGGAGGGCATTCTCTTAGGCTTTTCTCATACCTACCCATAAACAGCAAGAAAACATCATAAAGTCATCCAGTTTGACTTCCACGCTTTCTAACACAGGTATACCACTGGGCACAGAATTAACCCAGTTGCTCTGGTATTGAAACCATCACATTCTGATTTACCAACAGGTATTCCATATGTCCTCAGTGTCAACTTGAGAAGGTCAAGAAATGGAGAAGCCACCACTTACTTGGTACTTTGTTAACTCTGATGAACATTTTTGCAACAATACTCATCAGTCCTGAAGAGGCTGACTGATAATTGCCAAGCATGTACCTTCACCTCTGTATTTCCTGGTTATAGATCATGTTACCTTGATGCAAGACCTGAGCTCTAGAGGCTTAACCTCAGTTGTTGTCCACATCCTGGAAAGGCACAAAGCCCCATTTCTGAATCTTACTGCTTTGATACTATGGTATTCACTGTAAAAAGAATTCAGTAGTTACTGCAGCTCCCAGGTTGTCAGCAAGGACAGGATATATTTATGTCCTCTTGGAAGTATATGGAGAGACAATTCTGTGGTAATCACCATAGCGTATCAAAATAGTAGCCCACTGCTCTTACATAGTCCATCTTTGACGCGGATTTTGGGGAAAATAGCCCAGTACTTCAGCAGGAAATTGTATATTTAGGCTCAAGATGAGTTCCTTCCTAAACTTCCATAGAGGCTGTTTTGTGTCCCGAAACATGAAAATTTAGAACTTTGTTGTAAATTTGAATATACTTTTATTCATATGAATCTTCAACATTTTGAAAATCTAGCTCATAAATCTTTTTACCTGTTTTGATACCTTTGTAGCACACAAATTTCAGATGAACCATGAGTATGTAAATAAATATTATGTCCTTGGTGACTTTTTTGATGGCCATCATTGCATATTTACTTGCAAAACACAGAGCTGGCCCTGCATATTTCTGAAACACCTTGTTATAACAATGAAGGTCTTTTTTGCTTTGAAAGTACACACAAAGTCTGCTGCATGCTGGCAGCCCACAGTGCTATTTTGCTCTTTTGACTTCAAAGCAGTCACCTTTCAAAAGATTGGTTACTTGTGCTCACAGGAAGAAAACTACTTATACTAAGTAAAGAGATATCCCATTTAAGGAAGCCTGAAGGAAGTATGGTTACTGAGGGGAAAAAAATAATCTAACTTCTCTTGTGAAAATTAGTGAAAGCAGTGCTCTGCTCTGTAACACTGCTCTCTATACAGTCATGTCTTCACGAAATGGCCATAGTACAAGTCTTCACAGGAGCAGATGCAAAATTATTTTGATGATAACATGCTGCTTATCACACACTTTTTTTTTCTGTCAAACTTGATTCACAGCCAATCAGATATATCACGTAAAATCACGCAAGGGAAGAAGGCTCCTATCATTCCCTCCTTTTACTTTCCATAGGGCACAGCACAAGGAATGGCAGTCTTTCATTTCAACAGATTACACCAAACTTGCATGTTATTACAACTCCACCACTGAGCATATGCTTAATTTCCTGTGCATCCGCAACGTACTAGGGTCTAACAAGGCTGAGCAATACAGCCTGCAGTATTTTCTCACATACCAAGACAATAAGGAACCATGTAAGTTGTCCAACAGATGTCTGCTGTTAAGATATGTTTTTAATCACAGAAGGACAAATCTAATAAACTGAGAATTTTTATTATGCATTTCAAGTTGTTGTCTCTGGTGCCTACAATGGCGTTACATATCTGCGGGGTTTTACCCCACAGCAGTAAATTAGAAAAGAGACAAAAGGAGTAGATCCAGAAGTCACTGCTATTTCCCTCATTAGTATTTAGTGGGTTTAGAAACAGAATAAACTAAAATTCATGTGAAAGAGCATATATATGCCATATTGGATTAATAAAATTAATTTCCTAGCCTTCTGAATCTCTTTGACTTTCATTGATATGCCTCTCTTTAACAAGTTTAAACATTTTTTTTATTACAAGCTGACCTGCTGAAAATGAATCCATGCTTGAATTTTAGACTACTCTGGTTCTAGTTTGTTTGTCAAAATAAAAGTAAATAATACTAGAAGGAGGAATATGTGCTTGAAGCAATTTGTTCATAGCATTATTAATTGAACATGACACCTCAGAGAAGGCAGTACATGAACAACTAAAATCTGGCTTTTAGTCATAAATATAAAGCTGTACTCTACATCATAATCTGCCAGAGTAAATATACCTACATGAGTAGGTAAGTACAATAGCATATCATTAGGGAAAGAAATTGTACCATTATGCATCATCAGAGCAATAAAAGAGAACGTATACTTAGTTTTTACTCTATAAGTAAAAGGGAGGGGTTTTTTACCCAGGTTTAATAAAGTAGTCTTTGTACTTTTAGAACTGAAGAATGATTTCTATTATTCTCAACTCAGCTTTCTTCTTTTTTCCACTTAAAACATGAACATTTTCTAAACAAAAAATATCTGAGTTTTTCTAAACACATACATGGTCATATTTCATACCCACCACCTCTTGCCACTGCCACTGGGAAACAGAAACTATGTCTGCTAATCTGTAAACTGGAAAAGAAGCTGGTACTGGTAACATGAAGCCAGCACTGACACCAATGTGATACCAAAGGATTTTATATGCAGAGTGTTTTTCTCACATTTTTTAATCACAAATTATAACTGCAAGAGGGTATGACTGTTACCAAATAGATTCTGTTAAACTTTATTTTTAAATGTTTGAGGCTCTGCACAATCCCTAAGCAAAAGACCAAAAGCAAACAGTAGAGATAAGTGCCACTGACCACAAAAGTCCCACAGAAGCAAAATATCCACAGATCTGAAAAAACAGTTGTAAGCAGCCTTGCCTTTGGGTCACGCATAATATATTTCAGGAACTGATTCCAGTACAGTTTAGCACACATTTAACAAAAGTTGGGTCATGCAAACAGTATATGTAAAGAAATCATTATACTTGCATCATTTATAAGTTAACACTGTAACCAGAATGATGGATTTCTGTACCCCTTACCCTCTTATAGCTGAAAAGAATTCTACCCTACTGCTACTTTATTTTCAGAGTAGTAATTCATTACTGAAACATAAAAGAGCCCATAACGGTAGTAGAGCATCGTGAGAATTAAATTTCCCAATGTGTGGGTACTCCTAGTCTGGTGAGTTTTTTACAAATGCTCCACAAAGTGACAGGAATTTCCATTGAACAGATTTCATGATGCTACTGGGACTCTCGCAAATTTCACACTTTTCACAGACTACCACAACATTGTGGAATCCCGGCAAAAGGCTATGATTTCCAGTGCATGCTATAGTCTCCTTTATATATTTGTATTTGCGATGCTTATTTGTAACTGAATATTTCACTTCAGTCCTAGACCAACTGAACAGTTCTACGTTTTCATTAAAAATTCATAAATCATGGTTACTTTGCACTGCAATTCAGTACTTCCCTGGTAGTGCACCAACACTTGCACTTCTTGGTGCTGCAGGGAAAGTGGAGGAAAGACGACTGCTTCAACTCAAGCCATGTGAAAGTCTGTAGCTGCACTGGTGCCTCTTGCTCTGTTCAACAGCCTGATTTCAGAAGACTGTTTGAAGAAGTAATGCAATCCATTTGCTCAGTTTCTAAATAACGAGAACTGACAGCCCTGCGCTGCAGTTGCTGTACATAGCACTAGTGCTGAAGCTTTACTCCCAGCAATGTATCATGGGGGAGATGGCAGTGAACCTTATTTTTAAGTAGCTTGACGCTCTTGAATTCATTGTTTTTCCTCCCTTGTATGAGTTCCTTCCTCAGGAAAATGTTAGTAGCCTGCCAAAACAACAACAGAACATGAACATTATGAGGGCAGATCAACACTGCTGGCAAAGCCGCCACAGCCACATGTGATATCTGAGAACCACCAGAGCTGTTTTAGCAGGTGAATTGGAGGGATGACAGCAATGCTTCAGCACCTAGATTACAATGCATTGCCTGTTTACGTGCTTATATTTTTCTTTCCCATGTTCAGCTTCTCACGCTGTAAGACCACAGGAGCAGATTTAAATTTGAGCAGGAACATTAAACAGAGTTAAAAGAAGGTAAGGACCTGCACCTTAAGATATATGCAGTCACACTGCCCATATATTGAGCAGAGCCTGAGTTTTTTGCAAGAACAGCCAGGCACAAAGCTAGGAGTTAGCACAAGTGTACAGGCCGCCAGCTAAGAGCAGACCCAGTGCCAGTGCACAGCAGCGTAAGAGCAGACCAAAGAGACCCAGGGAAGCTTCTGTGTACAGCTCCTCTTGCTAGCCAGGAAAGATGACAAAAGAAGATTCGTCTCCCTCTCCAGTGGTGACAGAATTTGGTGAACCTCTCTGGCAGTTGCTCCTTAGTACTGTGTGTTTATTTTTTCCTGTTATAGGACTTTATTTTGAAAAGATATATTTGCTAACTTGGCAATGTGCTACTTCACAGTCTACACTCATCCAAAGGAGCTTTTTTAAAGCAATATTATTATATGAGAAATCACAAATGTTGCTGTGAAATAATAGTCTGGGAAAGAATAGTGAATCAATTCTAATGAGAAACTAAAAGTGCTTGAGAGAATTATGTAGTACCATACTCTATCTTTGACATTTGCCATCTATAATAGATTGTACTGCATCTATCATTTCTGCAAAATACAGAACTGGGACTGTCCTGCCATTTACAATTTAGTTTTCCTGTTCTACTGAACTGCCATATTTCTACGATCTCTATGTATTGCTTTAAGTTTATCCAAAGTCATATTTATCTGGAAATACTTTTTGTCATCCAAGTAATTTAGATAAACTGCAATAATACCAATAACCCCTAAAAATTTCTGGAGAACAGTGTCACATGTTGAATACTTCTCACTGTTCAAGAAATGATGCCACTTGTTTGGTTCAATAAGACATTCCTTATCATCCTACAACCCAGGCTTATGGGTCGCCATCTGCCCACCACAACAGTTCATCTGGCACATCACCCTTTACTAGTCACACAAACTAATTGAGTGCTTGGTGGCTGCTCTCTGTTACCATCTTTCCCCTCACCCTGCATGTGAAAATGTGCCTCAAATTTACTGTGCATGTGCCAGTCAGCTCTGTTGCCCATGCAGTGAAGCACTCCTTTGTGATCGAAAGGCAGGTCTGCGCATGGTTGCAGATTACAGAGCGAAGGCTAGGCACCAGCGACACATCCTACGGATATAGGTACTCCATTTCCAGAATTCATGCAAAAGCAGCTTTGTTCAAACCCATAGACAAACTGATTTTCCCTCACAAATCCTGTTGCCTTTGGAATTATTGGTTTGATAGGATCAAGGATCTCATCGATGTGTATAAACACCTGAAGGGAGGATGCAAAGAAGATGGAGCCAGGCTCTTTTCAGTGGTGCCCAGTGACAGGACCAGAGGCCATGGGCACAAAGTGAAATGCAGGAGCTTCCCTCTGAACATCAGGAATCACTTGTTTACTGTGATGGTGACCGAGCACTGGCACAGGTTCCCAGAGAGGTTGTGGAGCCTCCCTCTTTGGAGATATTCAAAAGCCATCTGGACATGGTCCTGGGCAACTGGCTCTAGGTGGCCCTGCTCGAGCAGGGGATTTGGACCAGGTGACCTCCACAGGTCCCTTCCAATCTCAACCATGCTGTGAATCTGTGACCAGAATTTGAAGGAAACTTCTCTCAAACTCCTGTGTAAAGTCCATTCCTAAATCCACCCGAAACACATATGAACTCTGCAAAGTATATGTGCACAATCTGTCAAGGAGACAGTTCTCAGTTTGATGCCCGTCTGCCCAGTGATTGCCTAGCTAAACCAAGAGTGAGAAAAACTGACTTACTACATCCCAAAAGTTCTGCTTTTACGAGAGCATGTAAGGAAAGGTAGAAACAATTCCCTATTCGAGTCCCTGAAGTTTAGTTCCAGTGCCCAATTCACTAATGATGTTGCAGATGGACATAAATTATCTCTCTCTACTCTCAAGTGAATAGAGGGACACAGAGGTTATTCACGCTGAGGCTTTGCCTTCATCATGGAGCAAAGTTTTGTGTTTTACTATGGAGTGTGCACATCAGCTCAGTGAGGTTTTGCTGCTAGAAAAATCACAAGGAGGAGGCACCATATGGGGCTTACCTAGCTGGCAATAAAAGCTACAATTATATTGTCTCCATTGGGATTCAATGCAGATAACTAAGATGCAGTGGCTATAACTATTTGTGGGATATGTATTTTAAATGGTGAGGGGCAAATTTATATCCTGATGTAGGATGGCTAGATAAGAAGACGGTAAAGGCTGCTGTGAAGATAAGCTGAGAATGAACCTTTTGCCAAGCCCTGGCCATGACGTTCTTATAAATTAGTATCATCACCTTTGAGACTTTGTTGGCCTTCTATGACTTTCTGAGCAGGAGAGGACATATAAGCTACTTCTTCTCCTGTGTCATGTGCTATACGTGAAACAAGTCTGGAATTACTTATACTCACTGTCTCCCTATCACTCATTCTGATGTTGAAAGACCCAACTATGCTCTGGTTATGTGCACTTTCTGCAAGAAGTCTCACCTTAGCTAGTTATACTAATAAAGCTATTGGTTTCAAAACAGCTATTTTGAACAACTTAGAGCCAGAATTTGGAAAATAGATTAAATACTATGAATCTCAATCATACTGTAACTCAGACTACAGGAACCTCATTACCTCCAGAGTTACTACTAATTGACACTGGTGTAAGAGGAGAGGCTAGTTCGTATCTATAATTTGAAAATGTCTCTCTCTTTGGGAAACATCAGAAAGGTGATCTGAAAGACAGAACCATTTTTAAAAATCCAGACTAGTCCCTTGAAAAGATTTGCACACATTTGTCATGCTACCACTTTGATGGAGCAATTCAGACGTTGCAACAGTAATGTTTTTTGACCTTTTAATCAATTCCATTTTGCAAGTACTCCATCTGAGAACCACAAAGGGTATTTACAGGACCCATTCCCTGGAGTCAATGGAAACTTTCTGTCAAATAACCATCTGCAGAGACAGATAAAATACATAATGACAGGATACATTTGTGAAGAATCTGAATGCACTGAAAAAAAAAATCTGGACCTGAAAGCAGATGAGTTAGAACAAAGGGACCCAAGAAAGATGTAAGGCAGCAATTAGGGCTAGAAAATTAAAAATACAGAGGAATTTAATCAAACAGGACAGTCTAATCAATGAAAAGCATGCCACATGCTCTCTGAGTAATTGCATCCCTCCCCTTTTTTTTTTTTGTGGTGGTAGTAAGCCTATATTTAAGATAATTGCATTCCTATAAAACTCAGAAGTCTAGGACTACCATCATTTTTGTATTTGTCACATGGGAGTTCATGCTCATTTCCCTGAAGTCAACAGCGGCTGTCAAGTGATTTCAGTGGAAGCAGGAAAGGTAGCGATGATGGACAAATAAGTGACAAGTGGACTTCCAGCACAAGCTGCTCCATGATCTTTTCTTTTATTGCCTTTCCCTAGAAGAAAGAATTAGCCCATCCGATGATACAGACAACCTGAGTACTTCTCCATGGTAGTGTGTACTCAGACACTATGCAAGCAGGTCTCCTGTGCGCCACTCCCCATCTCAATCTGGTGTAACTATGTCACTTACTCAAAAGTGGTGAGTAAACAAGAATTAAGCATAAATCTTAAAGCCAAGCTGGACAGAAACACACAAACAAATCCACTCATTAAACAACCACATCAATGATTGTTAATTGCCAGTTCTGTATTTCTAGTGCTTTTATCCAGAGAGATGGGTGAAATCCTTTAGAGATGCTTCTGATCTCACATCTGAACCAGCATTTAAAAGTGTGATTTTAAATCAAGTTATTTAGCATAATCTAACCAAAACTTAAATGAAAAATAAAGAATTTTATTTGTGTATACACCTACAGTTCCCAGCACTACAACCTTTAGGGGAAGACACATCTATGTTTGGTAAATGCATCTTACACACTTACCTGTTTTCTCATGTGCCAGTAAATCATGCTAGTTCAAGCATTTCTATAGTGACACAACCGCGACTCATGAGGAGGAGCTAGACTAGTATAAGAACAGTATTTTGTGCAGCCTTTAGGATTTTAGGTCCACTATTTAGAAAGGGTTGTAATTGTTATAAACCCCTGCCACACACACACTCCTGGGTACATTGGGCTAGCCTTACTGTAAAACAACATCAAAATCTCCATGCCTTTGATCAAACACTCCAACAGACAATCAAGCGCTAATAACAGGGATACTGTTTGGACTTACCATATTTTCCTGGCTAGCAGGCTAATGCCATTTTCCTGATGGGAGATTATAGAGATTTAATTAAAGCTACCATGTTTTAATAATGGACTCATTTAATAGAAAAACTGCTTTGGAAAAGGACAGTCAGTCTAAACGCCAGTCTGTGTCTGGGACCTTCATAAAGTTCTTTTGTACTTAATACTTGTAGCCAAAACAACAATCAAGCCTTTGTTAACAATGTCCCTGAAACAGAAGAGTGGCAGTGAAACTGTAGAAGTTAACTCTTTCATTCTATATCTTCTTATTGATTCCCAATTCAATGCTTCTCTTTTTCAGCTATAGTAAAATAACCTTCAGTGGACTCTATACCTACCTCCACAGAAAGCAGTCTGGACCTGACCATTGCTTAGCCCAGATTTGAGTAATCAGTTCCAAACTGTTTGCAGGGCTAATCAAAATAGGCTAGAGAGAGAAAATTACTATTGGCTATCTTAATTTTAAGAAATACCTCTCTTAAAAACAGTATTATGTCCTATAATCAATGTACTGAGAGGTAATCAGAAATTAGTTTGTATAAAAGACTCTTATTCTTGAATAGTAAAAGGCAGTATCATTGGTATACAAATATGTTGAAAGTTAGGATGCTTCAAGAATTTACATCTAGAACTACCTGGAGACTGACATATATACAAAATAGACTCCAACATCTAGAAACTTTGGACAAACCTCATATCTCCTACAGGCTTTCTAAAGCCTGCTTGCCCTAGAACAAAGAACATTGTGCAATGCCACTAAGTGACATCCAAAGGCAGTTTCAATCTCCACTTCCTCTCAACCATCAATTGTTTTTACTTTGGTGTATCTTAATTTATTAATTTATCTTCTCTTTTCCTTGGTCTCCATTTGTCTTCGGTTTTCCTACCACAAATGGAGAGGATGCATTTTATTTTAAATTTATTTTTTAAAAGAAAATTGCTTCTCTCTGCTGTTCATTCTGTTCCATTGTACTGTTCACATCCCGATAGTCTGACAATATACTTATTCCCATACACTTCTCTCATCTGGGATTGTGTTTCCAATAAGCCTCCCAAAAGCACTGTATTATTTACTAGCATACATTTTGGCACACGTGAAATGTGTGATTGTATTTATATTCATGCCTTTTGCATATATACATCTATACAGACCTTGAAAATATTGCAAGTGTTTTTCCTAAGCTTTTTAACAATTTGACTCTATTGGTGTTGCCTGCTTTAAATCCCAGTATGACTCTTTTTCATCCGTATCATTATAAAAACAACACAGAAACCTTAAAACAACCAGATGCAAAACCCCACCACCCAAAAGAATCCTCTATTTAGTTGGAAGAAAAGGCTTGAAATACACACACATATATATATATATTCTGAATTACATCTTAACTAACTTCTATTACCATCCCTACTACCAGTAAGATAATTTGCTTTGAAAAGAAGCACGGTGATTTAGTCTCTGTGGTATTTATAGGTATTAATACTATTAACAATTCTTTAGATAAACTTTTTAAAAATTTTTTTTATTTTAAATTCTTTAAAACCAAATTAATTTTGTAAGAATATTTAAATTTAAATTTAAACTTTTTTTAAAAAGTAGTCTCAAGCACGGTCATATTATATGTAGGATTTGTGAGGTGTGCACTAAGAGCAAAATGTGACAAAATAATGTGAAGTGTTTAAAAAAAAGGCAATTTTAAGTTAAAACTGAAGTTCCATTCTGATTTCTGTCTGTTCAGAGTTATTCCTCCTTAGATTTCAGAATAGCTGCTTCTCACAGATAGGCAGTATACAGGGTTTAATATCCAGAAACACCTAGAAGAATTGTATGTAAAATAAATAGAAGCCAATCTGAATGGAAGTTATAAAGTAAATTTTAAAAAGCACATATTTCATGGCAGCTTTTAAAGCTCCCCCAATCCAAAGAGAATATAGAGACTTGATTCCATGACACAATAGAAGAAAGACTCCTTTAATGGATAAGCTTAAAGTCAGGCCCTTAACTCATCTCACAGGTTACTGAACCCTTCTCAGGACTCTGGAGGAGCAGCAACCCTTCTCACTAGAATAGCAAACACCTGGAGTGGGTTATTTCGCTAGGTAAGTCCTTTAAAAATGTGGTCAGAACATAAAATAAAAATACTGACACATCCTTTTAAAAAACAGTGCTGCCTGTATATAGCCAGTGCTGCCAAACTGTATAATAGATATACGTAGAACAGCAGAATAAACCCATTTGGAAAGCACAGCAAAATGGTATTAAATTGTACAAAGCAATTAGAACTGAACCTCTGCATTCTTTTCAGATTACTGAACCATGTATGGCTATTCAATTTTTTTCAATTACAACATTGTGCAGAGCTATATATTTCAAAGTGCTTCTCTAGGAACTAATATATAGTTCAACCAGGGTGGTATCCACAGTGTCACCACCAAGGGCAAATGGATAAAGTTACCAGAGGGAATTATTCTTTTGTGGCAGGTTGATTTAGTCTTTTTAAATGACAGCAGCTGAACAATCAACTCTTATTTGTTTCTGTTACTAATAGGGAGGTGTTAGGCAGGTCAGCCTTGTAATAAAGTTTTTCTGTGAGAATAAACTGCCAGTCTTGATAACAAAATTACAGCATTGATAATAGTAAATAGAAAGACCAAGCAGCCCTTGAAGGTGTTTGAGTCCATCACTGAAAATAATCTCTCTGCTGTGTTTAGGGACATTACTTTAGTCAGCAAAAACAATTTTTTTTTTTTTTACAGTTAATCAACTCTAATATTTCTTTTAAATAAAGATTAAGATTTGAGAACAGAAACAGGGGCTTCAAGAACCAAGGGGTGTGTAGCAAATGTATGTAGCATTAAAAACGAGTCCTAATAGCTTGAGATTTGAGAGCAATAACTTGTCTCTATTCACATATTTGAAGAGTAACCATAATGTCGTATACAGAGCGTGCAATGTAATGCCCTGCCCCTGGGAGAGCAAATATCAACAGGCAAAAATAAAATAAAACTAAACTCTCAGTAGGATAATCACAAACAGATCATCAAGATAGCAGTTGCCAGTTCGTCAGCAGCTTGGAGTGAAAGAGTCACCTTAGCTCTAATTGAACTTACTGTAACCTGAAAAGTAACAGTCTCGAAGGCTGAGGTTGCTCCATAGGGGAATTGAACCAAGCACGTGCTGCCCACCCACCCTATGTTGTGGGAGGGAGGCAAGCAGCTCGGCTGCGGTTTGACATGCCAGATTGCTTCCCACATGGACCGGGCTGCGACTCCCACTGAATACACAGAGGAGGGTATTTGAGGCAATGTTTCTCTTCAGGAGCACTGTGATGCCAGCAGAAGTTCAGCAGGTAAAGCCAAGCTCACGGAAAAGCCTAAAAGGCCCAGCTCAGCTCTCAGGAGCAGTCCTCTGAGCAAGGCTGGACCTCAGAAACCCCCACCCCATGCTAACATGTTAAGCCAAATTACTCCATTTCTGTAGCCAGTGGAGCCCAAATTTGTCACCGTGACACCACAGTTTGGCTACTTGGTCTACAAGCTCTGAGCAACACACCTACCAGACTTTTTACGAACCCCACCTCCACAGAAAAGGAAATCTAGAGACAAACCCATTCCTCAGACCACTTCATACCCTACTGGGAGTGTCCCTCTTACCTGAAAGATGAGTTCAAAGGCTTTAGTAGGTTAAAGTCTTTCCAGTGAGCATGCCCTCTTCATGTGGCTGACATAGTTTTGGTCTAGTAAAAGATTATTTTTCTCCCAAAAATTGCAAATTTTATCCTCACCAACTTTTTTACCCATATATGCTGGGAAACCCTTAGTTGTAAACCTGTGTTTCCATCTCACCTCTTGCTGCCTACAGCCTTTCCTGAAACCCCAGCATGTTGATCCCATCATCACACCGTCTACATCTAAACTAAAAGCATTCCAGTCCTCTAAAATTGCCCTGCAGATAAACATAACCAACTTAAACACAGAGCAGTATTTCTCAATCTGTATTCTGCTTTGTGTAGAAGCTTTGTATCTACTTCAGACTCAGGAGGAGGCTCCTACATCACGTTTTATGCGGCTACATAGTTTGGCTGAATAGAAGCTCTTGCCTCTGTATTCAGTCCTTGCCTCAGCCATACTCGCAGCTGAGAGCTAGCAAATTGTTTCCAGATCAATATACCTGCTGTGCTGGTGTTCAGTGCTCCCTTGAGGAACTTCTCTAGTTTAGTGGCACTTTTATCACTCCCCCTTCTGCATGCTGTGCACTCTCCGTGAACACTTCCAAACTCTCTCCTGGTGATGGTAGATCCTCCAGTTCCTACACCTCCTTCCAAATGCCAAGCATCTTCGGGACTCAAGATTGCCACAAAACAAATTATAGGCTTTCGGCTTCACCTGCCTTGTGATTTTCTGCCTTTTCTTTGTAAGATTTTAGATTCACCAAAATATCCACACAGGCATCTTTTTTTCTCCAGAAATTTCATTCTGAAGCCTACCCAGAAATTCTGAATGCTTCCCTAGGGCCTCATTCAGACTTCTGTTTCTCTCTCAGCTTTTTCTCCTCGTTATCAATGTGGATGTCACCTGCAATTGCTCAGGGCAAAGAAGATTTTGTTAGAGGTCTGCTTCATTCTAGAGAGGAGTTTCTAACTCATCGCACACCAAGTTTACCCATTACACAATAGGCTGTGGCAAAGGACACCATTCCCCATAACCAGTCCAGAGGCTAACACGTTCACAGGGAGCAGGCTTCATGCATCAGTCCTTCCCAACCACAACTAGCAAATGTTCTAACCACCGCAGTGACTAACAGGGTGAGGTCCTTTCGCTTTCTTGCCTATTGAGTGAGGATAAACATGTCCTGATCTCATAAGACTAAACCTTACAAGTGAGACATCCCCTTGTTTGTGTAATCCCGTCCAGGATTAGTCAGAACTTGGAGAGAGGGAATCATGAAGACTTTTAGTTAATGATTGGTACTTTCCATACACATACTTTTGGACTGTGTACACAGAATCTATTCAGTTCTAGCTCTTTCTTCTTTATTACTTCAATTTTTTTTAAACAAAATCTCAGTTTGGGGCTTGAAAATACACTGACATTTCAGTGAATCACTTGGGACCCCTAGGCCCTGACCAACACTTGCAGGATTACATCAGGCTGGAGAATCCAGGAGTATATTGGGTTAAAGAAGGACATTGTGAAAAACAGTTGTGCTTAAATCACTGAAAACAGAGAACTACAGGAAACCTGCACTCACATCCATTTTAAGAGCCCGGCCTTACTAGATAGGCTTCATTCAGAGGGGCTTTAGAGGTATGATGGAGAAAGCCAGGCTCAGTTACAGAAAACTGCACAGGCAGCAGAGGCTGAATAGGCATGGCCCAGCATGGTGATTCACCATTACCTGTCTGCTGAGCTGTGAAGCAAGAGTGGCGTTGTTTCTATTTAGTGCTTGTAAATAAACTGGCAAAAGTGAAAGAAAAATCAAAGCCAAGGGTGAAAGGGTGGGATAAAAATAAGATATAAATAGTGAGAAAGATTGAATACCGGAGATTTTATTGCTTGCTAATGGATTTAACAAACCCAAATATGTAACAGACTAGAGCATCCCTGTTGCTTAATTGTAAAACCATATACTTTCCAAAAGCTAGGGAAAGTCACTATAGATATATAGCGCTATTGTAGTCTTTCCTTGTAAAGCAATTAAATTGCACCATGAAGAAATGTTAACCCTGGAAAACTAAATTTATACAGAGAACTGGGTGTCAATCTGGGGGTTGAATTTACTGCAGTGTCCTAAAGGGAAGATCTTTGAAACCAAACCCAAAATTTATTTAAGCATTTCTGTCTTGTTAAAGTACTTTATAAGGTGTTACCATGTCCAACTGAAGTTCACACACAAATGATGTCATTTGCAGCAACACTTCAAGAAAAAACAAGATATTGTTTAAGAGGCATTTTATGATAAGCTACATATCAGAAATGCAGATGATAATATACACTGTAATTACTGCAAGTTTTTCCAAAATCCTCAAGTGTCAGTAAAACACTGAACAAGGTGTGACAGCACAGAGAAGATACCACAAGGCAAGCTCAGGAGTAACTCTTCAGTACATTAACTGCTCTTATAATAACTGCCCATGTACTCAGCATTGTGCATAGGTGGGTCAGAGTTGCCCTTGAGCAGAAATGTGGGGTGGGAGCATGTGATGGGGCAGGTAGAGGAGAAGAGCTGACAGGCTGTGTGCTGTCACCCTCAGCCAGGCACACTCACCCTGTGACACATGGTGACCACAGCTACCTTCTGCCATCGATCTGGAGCCTCCAGCCTGAGTCACAGGGCAGATCCCTGCAGGAGGCATTGGTCTGAGCTACCTCTGGCCACCCCACATGGTCATAACCTGGGAAACTAACTCAGGCATCTCCATCCCAGCTAGCTGCATGTTATCTTGTTCTTGTAGTTTTGCAGCATGGCTGAATTGTTTGGAGGTTTCTGCTTTCAGGCTCCAGCATTGGGGGAGTCCAGTGCTGCAGTCTGATGCAGTGTCTAGGTTACAGGTGCTGCTAGATGAGTGGCTGCTTTACCAGCTGAAAATACCACAGAAATGAGAAATGTAATTGCAGATGAGTTCTAATTAGAAAATCAAGGTATAAAAATATTCTCCTGCTAGTCTGTGTGCCACCAGGCCTGTTTGTCTTTTGATCTGAAGCAGATTTGCAGATCCCAGGAACAAAGCAGAGTCATTGCTCTTTCAGATCCTGGTATTGTTCTTACACTCTCCTCAGCCTGATCATATCCCCATAGACAATGTCCATTCTTCAAATTGGACCACAGTTGTTTGCTTGCTTTAATAGACTTCTACCTGTCTTTTCATAATTTATTTGCCCTCTCTCAAGTTCCCACCACTGTAACCATTAAATACTCTGATTTCATACTCTGTTGTCCCTCTAACTTTTTAATCATAAAATCGTTTTTCTTTACACCTGACACTTCTTGAAGAACTCATAGCTTAACTGGATATGTTTCATTTAAGGCTGTAGTTCCTGGTCCATGGAGTAATGCTGCTAGTTCACCAGTTTTATAAATTTCTTTTTTGATGCCAGTGCAATGCTTTTCACAGCCAGTGGTGCTGATTCCTTTGTAGCTCTCTACACATAGCATATCTCCTTTTATCTGATAAATGTCTACCCTCTCAACAGAAGCTCCAGCAAAATCACCTTTCTACATACCTTTTTTTTCTTACAATCAAGTTGGTGCTTCATTTCAGCAGTTTGCCCATTGTTTTTCTCCCAGAATGAAGTCACTTTGTGGTACCTAACATTTAGTGTAAGTCTAGACCAACTACACCAAATCTCTAATGCATCTGAAGATCATTATCAGCAATTTGAACATCCATGATGTAATGTCAACCACATGACCAAGAAACTCAGCCCTTGATAAGATAAATACCATGCCTTCTAATACAGTAGTCACCATGAACACATGGTGACTTTTGAAGACATTTGGAAGACTAAAATTTCACTCTAAATGATAGAGTATTCTTCCCTCCATAATGAGAACCTTACTTGTTTTGTCAACAAGTCACTCATTGCCCCTACAGTGTTTTTTCCTTTGGAAGAGAGT
Source organism: Harpia harpyja (assembly GCF_026419915.1). Taxonomy (NCBI): domain Eukaryota; kingdom Metazoa; phylum Chordata; class Aves; order Accipitriformes; family Accipitridae; genus Harpia; species Harpia harpyja. The sequence continues at coordinate 13,446,954 of NC_068952.1, read as the reverse complement.
AAAAGTTACAATAAGAAAGGAGCTAAGGTATGTGGACATGACATCAGTACTCTGACATGGTCAGTAATCAATAGAAACAAATTATTCCAAGATGAGAAAATAACAATTATCTCGTTTTGATGTTTTGCTGGTTTGTTCTGCTACTATCATCTTCCCTTAAGGAGCAGTTTTCTTCCTCAGAACTTTACATAGAACTACATTGTTGCCTTTAAATGTGACTTTTTGGAGCAGCTTCAGGTAGGAGAGGTTAATGTAAAGACACCTAAATGCTGTTCCTTACCATCCCAGATCATGAGTTCATCTGCTAATACTGGATTCCCAGTTCCTTTTTTATTTTTCAAATTATTCTAGACCACAATTTTCAAAAAAAGGTTGACAACATGGCATTTATCTGATGTAGTGTGGTCTTTTTAAGGTCTGCAATATGAACACATTCATTCATCTCAGTGAGATCTATTGCTGCAAGGTCTCTTTCAGCATCACCCCAATAAAGGACTGGTCAAATATTACCAGGAGAAAAGTGCAACACACCAGGCCAAGCCAAGCTTTTGAAGCATGGGGGAACATAGCTGTCTGTCTTCCAAGAAATCCCCTGACTGCAAAGAAAAAGGATCACTGGTGCTTCCCAAGAGGGAAGCCTTCTTCCTGCTGCAGTTACAGGAGTGTGTGAGGGAAGGAATGAGAAGGGGGGCACGAGAAACACACAGGATCCATATGCTATAATGTGCTTCAGGGTCCAAACAGCCATAATCTTTCCCTCGATTCCAGTCTCTCAATTCATATCTGTAACTTCCATCAGCAAAAATCTTGAAATATTTGCAGTAAGCTCTTTTGCACATTTGGCTATTAAAATCAGTGACAAAAAACATCCAAGTTGCACCAGATGCTTCCTCAACAAGCAGTGGGCGTTTCTGAAAGGGAGCATCAACTTGCTGTACATTGATTTATAGAATTTTTTTCATTAACACTGTGTTTCCACAATGCTGAATACATTTTCTGGCTGGTCTAAATTAAATAGACTTCAAAAACTATACTGTTACACACACTCTGCAGAAGAAAATACACATTTCTATCTTCTCTGTTTCACTACAACAAAACCAAAACCAAACTAGTTAAATACTTTAATAAATGCAACAAGGCATTTAATTCTAAGTAATTCAAAATTTCTACAGCAAAAGGCCTTGCAAATCATCATGTAAGATACTTCAGACCAACATTTACTCAATTGTTAGCTACTTATCTATGGCAAAAGATTATTTGTATACACATGATACAGCCAAATGCCAACTGAAGAGGGTTATCTTGATTTGTCTGGAAGGGTTGGGTTTTCTTTTTGTAATGGTGGCTTTCTTTTTATTAATAAAACAGAGCTTTCCTGGCAATTCATACTCCTATAATTTATAAGATCTGTAGTCTTGTAGTCTTAAATGGCTATCTAGGGGTTTAAATAAAAGGAAAATGATCTCTGCCACTGAAACAAGACAAATTTGTGGTCTGTGCTACAGCTTTATTGATTGGAAACTCTCCCAAAGCTAGAAGAACATGAATTACATTTCATTTTGCTAACTAGAGTTAATAGCCAAGATGTGCTCAAAATAATTAGCTAGATTTAAAATCATAGAATCATAGAATCATTTCGGTTGGAAAAGACCTTCAAGATCATCGAGTCCAACCATTAACCATGCCCCCTAAACCATGTCCTGGAGTACCCTGTCCACTCGCTTTTTGAATATCTCCAGGGATGGTGACTCAACCACTTCCCTGGGCAGCCCATTCCAATGTTTGACAACCCTCTCAGTAAAAAAATTTTTCCTAATATCTAACCTAAATCTCCCTTGCCTCAACTTGAGGCCATTTCCTCTTGTCCTATCTCCAGCCACCTGACAGAAGAGACCAACACCCACCTCACTACAACCCCCTTTCAGGTAGTTGTAGAGAGCGATAAGGTCTCCCCTCAGCCTCCTCTTCTCTAGACTGAACAGCCCCAGATCCCTCAGCCGCTCCTCATAAGACTCGTGCTCATTTAGGGCAACAAATTCCAAGTTGTTTGATCCTAGGTTAAACATTAGTCTGTGATGTCACACAAGCCAAACAAACCACAATTGTGAAATATTTCACTGTTCTGATTTTTTTTTTTTTTTCTTACCACAACACATCAGCTTCTTTGGAAACTGCAGCACTGAGCGTGATGTTATGTTTCTCATACTGAGGAAGCGTTCTGATTGACTGATGATCATTTTAATGTGGGGCTTTAATCTAGTTAAACCACAGGGCTCAGGCAGAGCAGATGTTCAGTGTGTTTCTGAACTGAAAGCCCTATCTCCTTTCAGTGAAAACATATACACTTTTACTCCACCCCCAGAATCCCCAAATATAGTATTTTAGGACACACCAACCCAGGTTGCAGCTAGGACATGGCTGCTCTCCTAGCAGCAATTAGATACAGTTTTCCTCATCTGGGCTTTCAAAAATCCCAACGCAGGCATTTTGTTATAAACAAACATCTGGTTGAGTCTCAGTAACAAGGAAAGATAAAGTGTTTTTGACAGAACTTTGCCCTCTGGTCAAACTTCGCTTTTCACTAGTGTCTTTCATTTAAAGCTTTTTGAAGGCTATTTGCACAGGCCTCTAACAGGATGTCAATAAGCAGATTCACTGATATGGAGAAAAGTGATCCAATATGCTGAGTATAGTTTTTAGAGCAAAGAAAGAAAATAGGGAGCCTGTAACAAACAAAAAATACATAATCAAGTACAACAGATCAAAGCTGATACTATGTAGTGACAAGGGTTTTCCAGCTGCTTTCACTGAGGTTTAAGCACGATTATTTTATCTCACGCAGGACAAAGACAAGCTACAAACATTAGCACAGTGCAGCTAAACTGCCATCCCTCCACACTGTCAGTCATATTCTCTTACCATGAGCATCAGAGGTTTCTTTCCTTGTTAATCACAGCAAAACATGTTGGCATGTTGAAGTGCAGAAATAAATCCCATCTTTGCACATTAAACTTTACATGCACCTTTTTGTCAGCTGGACTGGTATCTGGGAGGTCTCGGGTGAAGCTGGGAGGGAACCCACATGAGAGCCACAACCAGGGGTGCTGCCCTGCCCGGGAAAGTGTTCTTCCACATCTCAGTGCTCACCTCTGTTGCCTGAACTAAGAAACGTAAGGTAACAATAAATCTCTGATTGGCTAAAGGATATCTACTGATACAACAACGCAGTGAGTGCTGACATTTTACTGACACTCCTTCTTTAATATGTAGGATAGATAGGAACAACATATGTAGGGTACCCTTGAAAAGACAGGTGACATCAAGCATATACCAGTTTCTTTGACAGTGTGAAATGGCAGATGCTAATAGCTGAATCCAATTGGATATTAATTATGGATGCTATCCTTAAATAGCCCCTGAAAAGCACCTTATAATCCCAGTTCTTTCAGACATTAAGAGGAAGTGAGGGAATTCATCACTTTGCACCTTCCAGAAGACACCACCAATAATTTCACAGAAGACAGACCAAAATAGGAGTTTTATTTTAAGTGAATCTATTGGAGGTTGCAAAGGACTAGGAGGAGTTCTTGGGATACAGAAAGTGTTGGGAGGCAGTACTGATACTGTGCTATGGTCTCCTTAAGACATTCTGTACACAGAGTAGGAGGAGGAGAAGCCCATTTGATGTGAATTTATTATTTTCCTTTCAGAGCCTTCATCACATACCAGCAACTATCCTCTTGGCTCTTGGAAGTGTTTGGAGGGGGAAAAAAAAAAAAAAAAGAGAGAGAGATGAGGTTGAAGGCACAGAAATTCTGGAGCAATCTGTAGACAGAGCACAGCTGTAGAAATTGGGGATTGTGTTTTATTCAGTCTACAAACTTTAAGAAAAAAAAAAGACTTTTAAGGACATGCAGTTTCTCTGCTGAAACTGCTTCATTGGCTGCCTTAACATCTACTATAGATGCAGCCAGAAAAACCGGTGTTTTTAATGCGAATCCATACGCTTCATATCCCCTGTGTTTGAGCTGTACCACCACATTTTGTCTTCTCTTTAAGAACCAAACCAAACACTCTGCAGCAGCAGATAGGCTAATGGTAGTAATCAAACCAATCTGCAATATGTAATTCTTGGAAGGTAAACATATTCCTCTTAAAACAACAAATGAATTATTTTCTTTGCATACCTTTCTCCCAAGAGAAGGGATAACAAAATTCTTGCATTGGCATGATACTGAGATTTCTCTCCTGGGCTCTGTAAACAATACATTATAAGAGGTTATTCACATGTACTGCAAATACAACCTGTTTTTATGACTAAGCTACTACCAGAACATGAATGATAAGCCAGTTTCTTCCATGTATTCCTGACATTTCTCTTTAGAAAAATCAAATTTCACTAACAATGAAAACTGATATTTTAACCAGAGGTGATTTAGCCTTTGGGGCTCAGTGAACAACATCCAACTATCTGTAATATTACACTGCTCTGAGGGTTGACAGCTCATATTTGAGCTCCAAGCGACTGAAAATAAAACAGCCTCCAAAAGCTCCCCTGCCATAAACAGGAAGAAAGAAAAACCCCACCTAACTACATAGACTGAGGTCCAGCATTTCCCAATAGAGTAATGTTCAGTCAGGATTTGGAGGTTTAGCTAGTCCTGTACAGATGTCCACTCACACAGCTAATTAACATTAAAGCCCATACAGTAGCAAAGCAATTTAGTTACACGTCTTGAAGTTATTATTCCCACTGAGCTAGACCCAGAGACCATGAATCTTAAATTCTCTACAGGGATGGTTGCCTTCTGCCCAGTTGTGACGTTTGTCTTTTGTATATAGTACAGCACATCATATAGCATATAGACAGCTGACCAGGCTCCAAACGAGCTAACACATGGGGAAGAAAAGCAGCTTGGCTACAGTAACATGGACCCCTGCATATGCTATATACAGCCTCGTGTTCTGGCAAAGACCTAGCTGAGAACTATGGTGTAGGGCATCTGGCTGTGGTACATCAGGTAGTAATGCCAGTTCTGGTGTATCCAGATTACTGCAGTGTGCAACATTCTATATCACCTTACAGCCCTCTGATGTTACACTGATGGGCACCAGCTGAGAGCCTCAAGTCTTGCTTCCAAAGGCGGCAAAAGGAATCCTGCATTTGTCTTCTTCAACTCTTTTTTTTTTTTATTTTTCAAGCCATAACTAGAGGTAGATGTGCTCCCTGAGAGATGAGAAGCTTTTCTCTGTAACTCCTTTTATATCTTTAGGTATCAAAGCAGGAACACATCTCCCATCACCATGTACAGTACGGCTGACAGTGAGTGTTATTTCCTGTCTGGAAACACAGAGGCTATCAAATTAGTTAGCTGAAGTTGTATAGCTCAGAAATTGCAGCCAGACATCAATATGCCCTACAGAGGGTCTCAGGTGTGCAGTAACCCACCTTCACCATTACTGATACATGTAAATGCATTAGTTCATGGACCTGATCCACTCCTGAAATATCAACACTGCAATACAACTGCTCTCATAAACTGCTGCAACCTGAATTAAAATGCGGCTATTTCAGGATGCTGTCTCAAAGAGAGGAATATATTTTTGAAAGGAGAACATACTGTTTCCAAAAGTCTTTTACCCACATAAACAGACTTGTAGCCTTGAAATTCTCCCTTTAGTTTCCTTGCTCTATTTAGCTTTTCAGCATCTGATCATAAAGCAAGTATCAATAAACTTCAGAGCATCCCTGGAAATCTTATCCCATGTTTTCTTCATTTATGATCACCTTTCCTAACAGGCACCACAAATTAACCTGCTTTTCTATTAAATAGCTCATCAAACTGCAGTATGCCCAGCAGAGACTCCCAGATCTACAGCTACCTTCAGCTGTTGATGTTCATCACTGGTACCTTGTCCGAACAGTTTTCTTTTGCCCTAAACAGAAAGCCCTACTGAAAGCCCTACAGGACAAAAAGTTTTCATACTTCCTAGTTTCACTGCAGTGCCACTGTGGACAGAAAATGCCCAAAGGAGTAAAGGCCACCAGGTGAATGGGGGTAAACAGTCACTATATCTTGTTCTTCCAAGGGCTTCTTTTCCTGCCAGGGAAGGCCTCTTAAAGCGTTCTAGTCATATCAGACTTGCCATCTGCTTGAATAAACTAGCCGTTAAAATAATTTGTCAATCCATCTACATCAGCAACATTTATTTCATTAATTGGAAGAATTAGCTCTTTGTAGCAAGTCGAAGACTGTGGAGCCAAAATATACTGTACTTTCTCCCAAGTGACCCGGAGACCCTTGGACGAACTCTTGGGGTGCCATTAAAATGAATAGTTATATAGAAAAAAAAGCATTTTAATGTTTATTCAACATAGCTACCTTTCCAAAAAAAGGAACTTTCAACATTTTTAAACATCTGGTTGCCTTATTTTTTAGTTTGTTTCTCCAGTGGTATGAGCAGAACGTCTTCAATTTAGAAAAGACAAGTCTGTATTCTTAGCCACATGGATGCTCTCAGGTTACAAGCAGTCTGGAGGAGGAGGAGATATATAAATACCTTTTAAAATTATTGTAGGACTGACATATTAAATTTTAGAGGGCCAAGTTCTACTGTCCGTTATGCTACTGAGATCAACAAAGCTAGTCTGGAGCTATAGTTGTATACACAATACTAGTCACGCCAGATACTGCTGCATTTTAAGCATAAAAATATCATATAAGGTAAAGCAAGATGAATTACAACAGCTTAATAAAAGAGTTAACTTGCTTTTTTAAATGGCTAACATGGACACTATTGTAATCAAGAAGAAGGTATGTTACCACAAACCCCTGAAGCACACACGCACACATATATACATACTTCTTTATACAAATACATATATATTTATAGATAAAATTATAACACCAGCAATACTGGTATGTATTATGTGTTATGCATGTAAGTTATACACTGTATACTTGAAAGTCTTAAAAATCTATAGTATCAATAGACCCTCAGAGCGTCCCGGACTTTTTTTCCTGTATTTCCTTGGTTTATGATCCCCTTTGCTAACAGGCACCAGAAATTAACCTGCTTTTTTAGTAAATAGCTCATCAGTCCTATCTGTGAGAATAATCACTTCTCCAGTCCTACATAATATTCTCCCACCTGCTCATGCAATACTGTAGTCATGCTTCTAAAAGCAGCCTAAAAGCTCCTGTTAACTTAGGTGACTACCATAAACTTTAAAACTTTCAGGATCACTGATTTCTAGCATGCAGAAATCTTACAAGCAGGGCCTTCTTCCTCTTAAATACAGACCTTTGTGCTCGCATTTGCCTGTGATAAAATGCCTGTTCTTCCAAACATACCCTATCAATGAGTCCCCCCTGGTCAGCAAAAAGGTCCTACCAGAACAAAGTGTGATTACATCAGGATAGTTTTCTAACAATAACTTCATACTTATTTCCAAATAACTGGAAGAAAGAGTCAATTGAACAGCACTGGGCTAGCAATCAACCTGACTGACTTCCTGAATAAAACCCCCTTTTCTACCCTTGTGATGAAGGTAATGTTTTTATAGATACTTTTGACAAAATATTTTTAATCCTTGCAGTATGGAGTGAGTGGTTTTATCTCCTACTAATTACTTTAATCTAATCTGTTAAGTGAGCAGCTTGTCATCACATTTAACTTTACTAACAGTATTTGAAATTTAATCTAGTTATTTGGCAAGAGCAGATTTAAAAAAAAAAAAAAAAATCTTCATTGGCAACATTTACTTTACACTCTTCAGCTAATTGTATATCCTAAGAAGTTCTTACTGATTTTTGTTCAGAATCAGTGTCAGATTAGCCTGCCTACAGTTACACAGATTATTCTGTTTATTCTCTTTAAACATAGCCTCCAATAGGGTTTTATTTTTTATTCCTTGGAATTTCTTTGATGTTTCAGAGCTAACATTTACACTGAATTCCAGTAAAGTAATTAAAATGGAATAGCAGCTCCATCTCACTCAGAATCCCAAGACCTAGATTTGTTGGTTGTTTTCTGTAAAGTTGCACAAAATTTCTCCAGGAGTTCATTCTTCCCGGGTAGTATGACCTTTCATATGCACCAATACAAGAGGTGTAGAACCACCTGCTTTCTGGTTCAGTTCTAATAGCTCAGCTATCATTTTTAGAAAAGAATTAAACCTTACACATTAAATTATCTTCAAGGCCCTAAACATCTCACATTACTATTGAGAATTAAAATCGGGTAAATCTTTTTTGTTCTCTATTGTGAAAATTAATAGTCTCTTTGGTGTAGTTACTTACAATGCTGTGATAAGTAAGTGATATCCTTCATGGCAACTCAGCATACAATGCAATAAATTACTTTATGGCTGGTTAAATCGTAAGGCAAGGCTGGGGTGTTTAATAACCATGAAAAGCTGTTTATTGCACATACAGTCCATTGCCACTGACACTATATTTTCATAGGAGAAAGCATTAAAAAACTTTTTTTTTTAAGAAGGAAAATGAAAAAAATCAATACAATTCAGGTTTGAAAGTATTTTGCACCATCTTTCCTAGCTCTCCTACATTCAGGTTTTCAAGATGCAGCATCTCTTTCTGAAATCGTAATATGCAAACATAAAAATTGAATCCACTCCCCTATGCATGGAACAATTTGGGGGCCCTTGAAATTCATGCAGGCAGGCAGTGTGAGCCTATGCCACACTATCTATGTTCATGCATCAAGTAGCATTTTCAAAATGTATGCTGTTCCTAGTAAGGCAAGCAGCATTCTCAAAGAAAAAGACTCAGTGAGCCACCACCAGCTGGAGCCAGGAGGGAAACTTCATGCCTCTGGGCTGAGTGGGTTGGGACAGAGACTATTTGCTATGTCAAAGGTTTTTGGCAGCTGAAGCAACCATCTGCAGGTTGGCACAGCAGAAGTACAAGTAAGATAATGACTTCATCTATGCAAAGAAAAATGGCATTTTACTGCTAATTGGACCATAGAGAAATAAGCCTTGAGATGTACTAACTACCTTAAGGATAACGGTTTTGTGAAGATGTTTAGGAGTTTGTGTTGTTCTGATACCATTGCCTGTGACAAGCTGTGACCCTAGCTGCGTCATTAAGTGGGAAAAGTGAATTGATGTTTTACTAACAGAACAAGACAACCCAAAAGCACTGTGGGATATATAACCATACATAACTTTAAATTAATATATAAAGTGGGAGAAGTAAGCTATAAAAGGACATGTTTAAAAAATTATTCTTTGAAATTTTTCCTCAATGTGACTAACATCTGTTGGTCATTTTGTCTGCCAGCCCAAGGAGGTTCAGAATATGAAAGAGGTAATGAACTGTGAGCAAGGCTTTGCTTTGCAAGAGTGTTTCTTTGATTTTTTTGTCAGAATTGTAGTGGCCTCTGACCAGTCACAAAATAACAATCATTAATTGGGCCCTTTTTGTTCTCAGCCTAATCTTGCAACCAGCAGAACCATGTTCTCCAGCCCATCCTCATCCACAAGCAGTGGAATAGATGCTGCCGCGAGGAGAACCCGCTTAAAGCAGGTATCTAAGGCCTGTTATAATCTCTCATCTGGAGTAACAAAACCCAGGTGCTCCACATAGCAGCTGCTTTTCACCCTTCCTGAAAGCTTGGCAGGCCTGAAAGTGAAGAGAGATCTGAAACCTTGTGCAGACATAATACATTTAATTCCCAAGAAAATGAAACCATGCTTGGGGTTTCCCTAAGTGATGGTTGTAACAGGAGACATGGCACTGTCAGCACCTGTGTGGGAGCACCATTTGATGGAAACTGGGAACCTTTGTGTAATGCAGACTCAATCCCCAAAGGCCAAATGTGATCAGCCTCCTAAGAATAAAATGTTTCTTCCTCAAATCACTGCTTTTTATGGGTGCTCTATCGCTTCTAGGCTATACTAAAAGACTGAGATAATAGTGCTTCAGCTGTGCCAACTAATCCTACCATTCACACAGATGACTTGGTAGAGTGGATGAACATTCTGAAGAAAAACTGGTCTTTTACAGAAATATTTCTCCCTTAAAAACATAAGATGCTCCCAGTTTTCTTCTAACATTTTAACCCACCGCAGTGTCAGGGCTACTCCTTTATATACACAGGGAACCTCCATGCATTAGAAGCCCAAAGCAAGTTATCAAGGTCCTTCCTACCCCTCCTACCTTTGCCTCCACCGCACATTTCAGAGCTGTCGACACAGCTCCTTGTGTGGTCTTGAAACTGATGCTGTTCAACAGCAGCCAAAAAAGAGAGGAAAATCTGCTTTTTTATTTATATAAATCTGGCTAAGAGTTTTTATTTATTTAGAATGGAGTTTAAACTGTGCTTGACTCTAAATAAATAAAACACGTTATTTTCCCTCCCTACTGGTTGCCACCAAGCCGTGTGAATTTCAAAGACCACACAGACAGCAGCGGCTGTGTGGTAAGATGGGGATTGATGCAAAGGGAGGCAGCCCACCAGAGGCTGGGGTTTGCAAGGCTTGCAGGTGAAGGAAGCATTATGAAAAGCACATTTTAAGAGTACAGATAAACGTAACCCTGAAAAAGACATCAGTTCCTTGGATACTGTGCTGACGCTGATCCTTCTCCTTCCCTGGCTATCAGTGCATTTCTCCTCCACAGGACTGAGCCTTACTCAAGTCCCTCCTATCCATCACAGTGACAACTCTCTCTAACAGCAGCCCTGTGAGAGCACAATGGTGGGGGCACAGGCAGGAAGAATGGCAGGACAACATATTTCAGCCTTCAGTTAAGTGGAAAGGAAAGGAAGAAAATATCTTTAAGATTTATTCCGGGCTGGCCATTAGCTTCAGTCAGATCCTTGAAAAAATAAATTATAAGGGAAAAACCCACAGAGGTGAACATGCTGGGACAAGGGACTGGACTTTTCTTCCTCTTCAGTCAATCACAGGCAACATTTCTGTAACATGTATGTCTTCTTTTTAGCCTTTAAGTCACAATTCAATGGACCAGATACAACTCATCTTTGGAGTAGCCCCTGGGATGAATTTAGATCTAGCTTTAGCGGAAGCAGTGTCAGACAAAAAGTAGATTAAAATTATACAAAAAACTCCTTCATACCCTGCTTCATACGTGAGTCTCATCTCACTCAGTGATCAACAAAGACACTGACTCCTATTATCCCACACCTGAACGTCCCTTATTTCTTCACATGGTCAGTAGATGATAGCTTCAGACAAGTTGACAAGTTCAGACAAATTTGGCTCAGATATTTTGGAAACACCAGGTTCCTGAGGTATCTATCTGCCAAAGGAGGCACCTGCTAAAGCTCCCAGTGTTTGCAGGAAGGGAGAAAAGCAAAAGGGAAAAGCGTTAACTCCTTCTCCTTTTGTCATCCAGCTAAAAACAAATCTATTTGCTGCTCCCACACTACATGGTTACAACAAATGCCATATAAAGCCATGCATTTATGGAAAGCTCCCATTTTAGACCATCAGACAAAAAAAGAATGGATCCATCTGACACTCTACTTGTGCCTGAACTGCTGCACCATTGATTTGCATTCTTATTTCTCCTCTCCTTCCAACACTTCTCCTTTTGAAAGCCAATACAGAGGAAATCACAAAACCCATCTTCTTCGCAGGCATCTTATTGTCATTGACCAAGGACTCCACCGTATCAAGTTTTGCTCCTCACTCTGTTTTTGTGGTTTACCAGTTGTTAACTGGAGGAAGAGCTGACTGCAGACAAAGTGATTTTTCTGGTGGACTGTGGTCTGCATTTGATCTAAAGGGCTTAATCTTAATCTCATTGATCCAACTGAGGGACCAGCATTTGCCTCCAAAATTACAGTTATATTCACCAATACCGACCTGAAAAGCCTACTCTTGGAACACAAAGATACAACAGACTATTTCATAGGGACTCTCTATAGAGGCTGCTTGCAAAGGGCTGAATTTGCCAGTCTATGCTAAAATGCAGTGGGCAATAGTTCTATGAAGCAGACCTGTCCATACTCACAATTAAACTAGGCTATTTTACAAGTTTCAATACAATCCTCAGCAGCAGCATCTGCTGACCTGGCATGAATGTGAACTTGCAAATGTCTTATTCCTGGGATGAACATTGAACACCAGCAGAAGGACTGGGGCACAATTAGCAGCAGCTACTAAAATTTTCTCTTCTTTTTATTGGGGAAGGAAAAGGGATCAGTGAACTCTTCCATGTGAAAGAGAAAAAAGCCTAATACAAAGACTGGCAAGGCAGAAACAGGTCAAAGGAGAGTAGGAGGCTTACTGGGAGGTCAAGCCAAATGAAAAGCCTACATTTTTCTCGAAATAAGGCAGACATTCAGAGTCCATAGCTTGTGAGGCACTCGGCCAAAGTCAAAGTGAGACATACAAAACCCTACCACAAGACAGACAGACAGACAAACAGAAAGAAAGAAAGAAAGAAAGAAAGCCATCCATATCTCAGCAGAGCAGCACAGTTGGCTCAGAATTTACTGTTGAAGGAAAGGTCAGCAGACAGCCCTTATTCAGTGATGACTACTGAATATAAAGAGACATAAGCAAGGAGCCGCTAAAGAAGCAGAGATCATTAAAGCGACAGCAAATCCTCCCCAGCTGGGAAGGGTACTGGACAAAGCACATATCTCCCTGTGCTTCCATGGATACTAAAAACCAGAAGCAATTCTGCAAGGGGAAAAGACCAGTAACCCTATCTGGATTCACAACCTCTTTCCAAATTCAGCTAGTTCAGATAATGATGCAGCACAAACAGATTTCTGCAAAGAGAGACTTGGCTTTTCCAGATCTGTCTTCTACTGACAGGCATGGAGAATAAGTTGCTGCGTGCTGGCTGCGGGGGGACTATCAGAATCCCACACGGATTCAGGATCCCTGCCCCTCAATTAAGACACCTGGCACATTTCCACCAAACCTGTTCAACATGAAAGCTTCCTATCCTTTTACCCCCTTATTTTGTTCCTTCCCCCCTCTGACATGCTAGGTGTAACGTATACTGTAAGGCTACCCCTACACCCAGCAGTACTCTCTTGCCCCCATCACTCACATCTTGCACCTCAAGTAAAATTAGCATAAATGCAGCCAAATGCAAGGACAAACCACAAGCAATGGGTACTCAGAACAGCTGCAGAGGACAAACGCAACCCAGAGTTCCCTGTTAACCCTAGTCTGCAAGACATTTGCCTGCCATGTCACCGGTCTTTGCAGAGTAAAGACCATGACTTCTTACTGCCAAGGTCAAGGATATGGATACTACCAAACTCAATACATGAGTCAGGACCCCCCCATCTCCTCTCCTCTGTGTCTTCTTACTAGATATTACAGTAGGACTTTTTCAAACTACTCAGACATGTTTCCAAAGAAATTTTCTATATACTGCATCCTAACAACTGGGTTGAGGGTGTGTGTTTTGACTTTCCTCTGTTTTAAAAAAAAACACCACTTTATTCTGGTTTCTGGGTGGCAAAAGAGAGAAGACTTAAGTTTAAGATGTTTTAGAGATCCTATGAGAAACGTCTTTATATTTGTGTGTGGTCCTGCAGTTTTGTCAGTTGTCTGACATTTTAATTTCCTCTTCCTCTCTTATGGTGGGATTCTGATTTCCTCTCACTTTTTCTCCTTTCTCCATTACAGAAACCTAACAGGCATCTCCATTTCTACCACCTGTTTCCTATTCACTTTTATAAATATTGAAACAAATAATTAATTTGGCAAACAGGCATGATGTAGCCTGGCTCATCTTCTGTTAATATATAACTCCTACCATCCCTTTCCAGTCTTTCAACCTCTTATGGATATAAGCTCCTTTGCACCAGACTATTCATGGTCTAACTCCTCAATGAAAGTGGTCCAGCTTTAAATGGTTTAATGTTTTTTACATTAGAAACAGCCATTCAGGGTATTCTGTGTCCTCACAAAATGCTGTGTCAACACAGTCCAGTTGCAAACTACTCTTTGATAAACTGTCTTTCTGTGTTTACACAATATAAAATATGAAAGAACTATCCATTAACAGTCTGATAAAACAGCCATACTGAGCAATATGTATTCTGTCCTCAGTGACTAAATGCACATAGTCCTCTGCTAGCAGGCATACAATGTTACTGAGAGTAGCAAGATTTGGTCTACCTTTAAAGCAATCCCAAGCTGTTCAGATATCACCCAATGGCTGTCTATTCCCGTTTCATATGCCAATGCAGCTCTTGGTGTATTGGGAATTTCAACCCATGAGATTCCTCCTGAATGTCCAGTTGCCATTTCCACAGGGCAGGGACCATCCTTTTCTTCTATGGTTGGCTACGGCTTGTGTCAGGGTGATGCTAAACTGTGACAGGGCTGCTCAGCGTCCATATATCAAATACAAAACCCTATAGTAGTACCTAGGAGTACTCCTATTGCTGCAGGAGCATACATGTTCCTGAATGCCAAGGACCAGTTTAATAGTTTTTAATTGTTCTTTACTGCAGCTGAATGCCAAGGACCAATTTAATAGTTTTTAATTGTTCTTTACTGCAGCTGAAATGCTGAATCATGCCTCTCAACGTACCAAATAAGCTTTGCTGTGAAAGACCACACTAACCCACCACCCATGCTAGCCAGAGATGTTACATGATGTTAAAAATCTCCTCTGTGTTGCAAAGTCCCAAAATCCCGTCTGTATTATTCACTTGCTCCTCACACACCAATAAATACTAATGATTGTCAGAACTAAGACAGACCTCAAAGTCTTGTAGCTATTTCAGTGCTCAGCCAGGAGTGAGTGCAATTTTACTCCTTTCTGTTTGTCCGCCTTTCACCATAAAACTCCTTGGGAATACACCATCCTTTTAGCATTAACCCTGTAAGGCCACAGGGGCAAGGGCAAGCCAGCCAGGGGCCTGGCGCTGAGCTAGCACAGCCAGACTTTGCCTGGCACCCACAGGGCCAAGACCTCCATGTCCAAACTTGAGGAGAAACCACACCAGCCTCAGGAGAGCTCAGCACACATGTGGACACCCTCAGGATGGTGGCAGGGAGCAGAGTGCACTGAAAGGGGACAAAGAGGCAGCTCAGGATATCTTTCTGCCAGTCAGTCCAGCCAGACTGGGACCAGACCTCGCCCCCTGAACCAGGGTTGTGCTGCCCTGTCCCGGGGTGCCAGCCAGCAGCATCCCCTTCTCCCCTTCTGCAAACAGCCGCACGGACATGCCAGAATATGCTGGGTGCTCACCCTTATGTTGCTGGCCACCGCAGCGCTCACCAACCCTCACCCAGACTATCTTTCCTCTCCTCAGACTTGTGGTCATGACTCTGAATTCATCTTCTGGATGTCTTCCCAGATGAACATACCTGCAACTTTTCCTTGGGGCTTGAAAAAGACTTTCCAACCCATTTTTCCATATCACCACACTCTTCCCTGGAGATGTCTCTGAGGTAGCTATATGGTGCAGTTACATATTCCTAGTCCTCACCAGGAATGGGATTGCAAAAGAACATTCCAATTATTTTAGGTTATGGAAAAAGTAATCAAATATTTCACTCGCCACTAAAATGTCATCATTTTATGCATTTCACAAAGAATTCTCTCATTATGTTAGATAGGCCTGGAGAGACTCCAGTCTCTGTGGGTTGCACGCATTCCCCCATTCTGTTCAGAAATTAAAAGCTGTAGACTGTTTTTTAAGAAAGCCAAGTTACTTGGTGCCCTGCTACTGACCCAAAACTTGATGGCAATACACCTGATTTCTGCTACAAACTGACTTGGCCTTTTCTGAATTCGTTCCTCACACAGCTGTGTGCACAGCATTCTCCCCACATGCTTCGATAAAAATAACAATTGCACATGAAGAAAAAAGAAAGCCCAGAACAATAATGACATCAGCAACCACTTGAGAAAAATTCATGAGTGCTGCCGAACAGCACAGCCATTCACTGACACTGAATAAACAAGACAGCAAGTCTATAAGGCCATTAGTATCCCAATTTTTAATTTAACTAGACTTCTTTTTTTAATTTTGGCACAATGCTGCAACAATACAACAGCATTATACGAACGTTGCAGCATCAGCAAGAAAGCTCAGAGTCTGAGCAAAAGAGTACATTAGCAACACAGACTTTATGAATGCAAGCAAGCAATTCTCACTGCAGGAGAGTGGCAAAGTGTATCCTTAACTCTTACTCTCTTCCATATCACCATAGTGCCTAGAAGCTCAGATAGCCAACGACACCAGTGACTGGGCACTGTACAAACACATAAAAAGACAGTCCTAAACCTATATTCTACAGCTCTAAGACTTCAACAGCTGCATGAGAAATCCAGCGGCATGACAGATATAAAACTTGAGTAAGAAATGTCTGTATTGAGAAATACATTGTTTTTCAGTCTATGTTGCTTTATCTGAACTCCTACATCACTGGATTTTACGTAATAAAATGTATCTCCCAATAATTGCCTGTGAAGTTTCTCCTTTTCCACAAGAACTTCATAAAATATCTTTCAGCAAAATCAGTGAAGAGAAAATCTATTTAAGGAACAAGTATAACACATGTTCCAGATTATCTGAAGGACCAGGGTAAGAAATGACACTGATTGCATCTTAGTAAAAAGCGTCATAGATGCTTTTGAAATGTCATAGATTTCTTTTGAAAATAAATACTTATTGGGACAACACACATTAGGGAGGCACTAAAGATCCCCATTCAGGATGGCTAAGTGTAAGTAGCAGCTTTTAGTGCAGGCATTGGTGCTTTGTCCTAGTGAACCTATGATGATAATAGAAAGTATCAGATATTACATCCAATCCTACAGACTCCACTCATATGAGCAAATCCCATTGCACTGCCAGGTCACACTCCTGTGCGTAACTCACAGAAGAAAAGGTGTATGACTAAGAGCAGTTACTGAGCCCCTCTAGAGTTGCCTTTGGTGGGGAGAAGACGAGGGAAGGAATTGTGAATTATTCACAATTTTCAGTTTATCCTTAATCCCTTAATTCTGTCGTTCTGAGAGCAGAGACTTTTGCTTAATGGCTGTGCCAGAAATAACAAGCTAGAATTGCATGTTTATGAAATGGGGTCTTAGTTACTTATTAGGATCAACTGAGCTTGAATTAATGTTGGCTCACATTCAAGAGCACTGAGTGGACTGAATAAGCATCACAGTTTTAAAACTCGTTAATGGTTGTTTGTCGTATATATTTAAGGCACTAGAAACATCCAAGCACGCTAGACCATAGTTTTCTTATAAACATACAGATGTAGAAAAATATGGCTGATATAGCACTACATTCTTTGGATTTGTAGCTCTACTTACACTGGTGGTTGATAGATGAAGATTATCCTGAATTTAACATGACACCTTTCACTCCCAAATTTAAGTTGGGCTGGGGTGGATAGACACATCACACTGTTATTGTCCGTGCTTTTATATCAGAAGATAGGTGACTATTTTACAGGTGATAAGCCAAAACAGGGCAGAAGTAGAGTTTATGTAGAAGTGAAGGTGTAACATAAGTGGAAGAGAATCCAGGCCAGGTGAAAAGAGTAGCTGACACAGTAGATAGCATGTGGCTTTGAAAAACTTACTGCTGAAGGCCACTGAATATGGGAAAATTAGTCCACATTTTGAACTGATAAAAATTGCACACAAGATACTTGCTCCAGATGACTTATAAATGATCTGAAGCACAGGGAGGACAATGATTCACACAGTTTTAATGCACATTGCACAGGACTTCTTACAATATTAGATTACTTTTTTCTTTTTTACTGTGTAAAGGCCCAAAATGCTTAAGTTTGCATGAGATCACAGCTGCATTTCTGAAGAGTTAACCATGCAATAGATATTCACATAGAGCGTAATGTGTCAGGAATCACTGAGCACAAGAGATAAAGTGTGATCACACTAGCTTTCTGTTTCAAATCAGGAGCAAGCTTTTGAAGAAAATGTCCTCATCATCCCACTTACCATGCTCTGGTTTGCCCTTCAAACAGCCTTAGGGCTTACAAACAGGATTATGAAACTAAACTGGAAGATCCACTCCAGCAGCACACCTACTGCACTCCAACCCATTATGGGTATGCAGCCTACAGGACCAGATTAGATATAGTTCAAGGTAGAGCACCTGAAATGGGCTTCATGCGGACATCATCTCCTCAGCACCAATTGCTCTATTCACACAAGCAGAATGTGGGAGCAGAGGGAGAGGAAACAAAGCGCGACCTGTCAAGCAACTCTTCTACACTAAGGCCAGTCCTGAAATCCTGACACTTGAACCAAGCACCTCCTGATCTGATTTAATCCCTATTGAAGGACAGTACATTACCAAACCAGCCCCAAAGAGAAAAAACTCACTTTCAAATTAAGGTCCCAAGGCAAAAACTTTCATCTGACAATAAAACCAAAACAAACTCACAGTTTTGTCCAAAAACAATGGCAATAACAATAACATGTGGCAATAATAATAATAAAATAAACATTACAGGATCTGATTTTTCATCAAAACATTGGAAACTTTGACTAAAATTATTAATCTTGCCTGAGCATAAAGTTTTTCTAATTAAAAAAAAATTTTTTTTGAGAAAAAGAAATCCCTGTCTGTCATACGCAACCACAAAGTAATGGTGAGTCAGGCCAGACTTACCTCAAGCTGAGATGCATATACAATTAACATGATCCATACAGGACACAACCCTGTCATACATAATCTTGACTATTTTTCACCAGAAGCAAAGGAAATTCTGCCTATTCTAAGCCCTATGACCAGAAGCTTCAGGGAAAGAAATGTCATCCTCCTCCCCTTCTGGTAAGAAGGGAAACATGCTACTGAAGACAGTTTCATTGGCAAAGGCTTTCAGCCAGCATCTCTGGTAGGAATATTATCGTAAGCAGACATCATATGGGGTGCAGGGGAGCATTATCCTGCTCTCACAGCCCTATAGTGGGGAACTCTGTAGCAACAGAGAAGTCTGCCATGACAGATGCATGAGAGCTGAGAAGCAGCCACTGAAACCCCCAAGTATAACAAAGCCTCATCATGTTTTGATGGCCTCAGCGAGGAGAAAGCAAGAGTCGAGTTTGGCGCAGAGTCATGTAGATTACTGCCACTAACCAATCCCAAATGCCAGAGGATTTTGAGGGTGGATGAGGCAGGGCAGTGGAGCATGACTGTGGCTCAACAGGTGGGAAGGAGGTCTGATCCCAGGTAGCCTTACAGCAGCACATTGCTGCGCTGAGGCTGCAGCACGTTCCCCTGGCTGCATAATGTGCCATGTCGCTGCACTCTATGAGACATCCACTATGTGTGCTACATCTGTCTGATGGGGATTTTCCATCACACCTATCTAATGAGGGTCAACTACCCACTAGCATTCCCAAAGCTGTTGTACAGGTAACCTGCACAAAGTTTAGCTCTGCACAGCACAAAACAGACTATTTTATTGCTTTACCAGAGGCATTTGATGGCTCATGTACTGCAATACTTTTATAAGCTAGTTTTTGGATAGGTCAAAACTCCACTTAGGTCAAAACCCATCAAAGATTTTGAAAGTAATCTGCCATTTTGGGCCCCTGCTTTGAATCACCCAGCAGGCTTGAGATTGAGACTTCAGTACTTTTGGAAAACTACACCTGCTTGAGGTATCTCAAGGTTTCAGGCATGCTACTTGATGCACTAGTTGTTCGCAAAAGCACACAGAGAAAAGGAGAAAAAAACCTGGTTGTAAATATCAGATAGATTTACTCCTATGCTGTAGGAAACACTGATAGGCAATGAAAATCAGAAGTCATGCTATGGTACCTTCCCAAACACAAGTAATTGTATTATGATTTGAAGGCTGTACTGTCCCATTTTTCAGCACAAAGAATTTTTTTGCTTCAGGAGATTAACAGTGTCTTCTGAAAAAAACAAATACAAATTTTTCATTCTCTCCACTATTCCTCTGCCTGCTTCAGTACTATCACCTGAAGACAGCAGCTACAGGGTGAAGGTATTGAGAAGGATGGGGGAAATGGGAGAAGCATGCATCAAATTATAAATATGTAAGAACATAGTAGCTTTTAAACTAAAGCATATTTAGCAAAGCAAGGCAAATAAAGGCTGCTGAATAATCTGAAAAAGGTAAATTGGGTTGGTTTACACTGCCAAAGAAAACAAAACTACCATCATTCAAGTTTCTCAGCAATTAAAAGACATCATGACAACAAAATCTAAGTGCATGCAAAAGATTGCATAGAACACAAACACTAATACTAAAAAAAGGCAAACATCACCTTCCTGAAAACCATTGAGAGACCTAAGGCTTTTTGGAATCAGAGTGGATGAAATATCCACTCCACAACATCTGAGTAAAGCAGCAGATTTCTTGTGGTTAAAGGGTTCAGAAAGGATTCATCAGACCTAGCATCAGTTTGCAATCCTACATAACACTGATTTCTTCATAAGCTCATCTTGATTCCCTCATGGTTCTGGCAGCAATAAATCACAGCAGTTTAAAAGAAGGTCATGTACACATTTTCATATTTCATACATGATCCTGTTGCACAAAACAAATGATCTGGGGTACTTTGCTTGAGGGTTGTAAAGTCATCAGTTCACTTTGGATTGACTTTAATACGTCTCCATAGAATACTCTCATCCTTTTCTCCTTCAGAAGGACTCTGTACACTCATTTGTTCCCTAACTACTATCAGGAAGGCCCAAAACTCATCCGAAATTTAACAGACCACAAAGCTTTCTCTTACAAGCAAGTGCAATACATGAGATCTTGCAGTCGACCTCACTCCTGACTCCTAAGTGGGATCTCTAACCCTCATTTAGGCACCTCAGCTCCCTGCATAGTTTGTAAGGCTGTAAAAGCACCTGAGAGTAAGACACAAAACCCACAGACACCTAGCACCTGCACCTCGCTGGGAACCTCTGATCTCCAGTATTGCCCCTCAGGAGCCTCCATCCAGCTGCTTCAGCATGCTACAGCCCAGCAAATTCAGTGCTCAACCACGTCCCCAGGGCATACCTGTGCTCTTTCCCTCAGGTGCTCAACAAGGCTGCTCTGGTTCTTATTTTATAAGCCGAGCATGACCCAGAGCACAAGAGAACATGGTACACAGGGACCCACATAATCACAAAGTGACCAGGTTATGCTTAACAGGGCTGGTGTTGGACTAGAGTTAATAATTTCAGCTGGATCAGACCTGGCTCCATGTTAAGTCAGTTTGATGCTTTTCCTCCCTTTGTGCCCTAGGGAGTCTATCTTATTCTGGTTTTCCCATCAACCATGGTACATCAGCGCTTCGTTAGGGAGAGTCGTGTGTGGTATTCTGTGCATGGTAATAATGTCCGATATTATGAGGCTACTACACAAGACCACTTTGGGACAGAGCCTAAACCTGAGCATTAGCTGTCCCCAACATCTTTCCATTCCTTTTTGAGTTTAGTTTTAACTTTGCATCTCCAGGTTTTGTAATTGCTAATCAGAGGATATTACTCTGAGTCTTTGCCATTTACTAATAATTTCACACAATCTCTTACAATTATTACTGGTTTTGTTTGGAAATATGGTTGCATTTACTGATCTTATTTACAAGTATCAACTTTTGCCTAATATAAAATACAAACCAAATTGCTGCGTATCAGGAGCTTATTCTGTATTATCATAGAAATACATCTGCTTACATTTTCATTACATTTTTAGACCTACATGAAAATCAAACTCAAGACAATATAGAAAATGAGCACCAGTACCTAGAATAGGTCTTATTTTAAAATAGAGGTTTGGATTTCATACTTTATGCACCCTTTTTTATGCCAGACCAAAACGCTTTACATGCTGCTAACTTGAGCTACAACTTTTATTGTGGTTGAAATCCTGACCCTTCCTCCCAGCAAAACTGTCATGGTCCATGCTATAAACCCCAGAGCTAGCAACAGATATTGATTAGCAAGAGATTAGGGGCCAAGGGGATTGCTCCAGACGCTATTTTCATGCTACAGAAAAAAGCTATTGTATTATATCTGCTACTGCTGCCTGCTGTCTCCTTGCTTCACACATAGTCGAGAACCCTCCCTGTTCCCACTCTCTCACGCCTCCAGCCAGGCAACAACTTGTAATAAAAAGCTGACGCCAAAAATTAGAATCATAACTGTATATTGAAACACTCCTCTGAAGTGCTTACATCTCCAACACCATATGGACCCAGCAAAGCATCTCAGAGAGGGGGGGAGAAGAGAGAGACGAGAGCTTCTAGCTGAGAAGCACGTGGATTCATGCTAGCAGCAGCACAGCAAGCTGCTGGAACTCATTTACCACTAAAGCTGTTAACCAATAACTGACTTCTTCCAATTATTGGTTTCACAAACAATAATCAGGTTAAAATTAGTAATCTCAATATAAAACTTCTCTTAAAGGAAAGGGAGTGCTGTCCTGTGGGGGTAGGGGAAGAGGGAATGCTCAGAAAGGGGAGACATGAAAAAGTGTCCTGGAGGTGGGAAATGTGTTTTGTATTGGGGCAGAGCTGCAGGATACCATACAGCACACTTTCAGCTCCCTCTCTCACATCAGGGACTGCCAAATGCCACTGTGGTGACAGCAGGGATGAGCTGGGAGCCAGAGCAGAGAGTATGAGGCCTGGAGATGTGTGTGCATAAGAGAGGGAAAGAAAGAGAAAGATGGAGATTTAATGGCAGAGATTAAAGCCTCAAATATATAATCCAGGTTTGTATGACTTTTCCTACTCTATTCCCAGTTTGCAATTACAGACCAAAATTAACAACCTAGTCTACAATCCGCACATTTACTCTCTTAGATTTAAACATTGCACTGCAAACGTTTACCAAACAGCCAAGTCTGTTTTAAGAAATACAGCATCACTGAGAGTTGACAGATCAAGAAGCAGAGGTACAAAGGTAAGAGACAGCATTTTCAAAAGTGGGGGGAGGGATGTCCTGATTCTGGGGTGACCATCTTGTCTACCACAAACCAGAGACTTTTTTTTTTAAAGCTTTGGTTTTGGTGACTGTTGCCAAATAAAAGAGAGAAGACTCGAGCCTGAACACAAATGTCTGGCTCCTATCCTTTTCTTAGACCACCATGCTGGATTACCACCACTGCTAACAGCACTTCCACTGAGAATTGGCAGCTGGGCCCCTTGACAAAATATGGAGATATGTTGATGGGCTTTGAGTTGAAAACACTGAAGTATTCACTCCATTTAATAAAGAAAAGCATCTAAATCTTTTAAGTCAAAAGTTCTACTGGGAAATAAGCAATAGGCATTGCTGTGTTCCAAATGTCAGGACTTCCATCCTTCTCCTATAAATCGTAGGCAGGGCTCAAACACAAGGGAGGAAATTCCCAGCACAATCTTGCATGCCGTGCAGACCAGAGTTCTGGAAAAGGACAACGCTGAGCAACTGTGTTATCTATATAGTTTTCCAGCCTTTTCACATGCCCAAAGAGAAAAAAAAGCCCACTCCAGGACAGGAAGTGATTTTTACTTAGCATAGTGGAAATCAAGGTACAAATTATGGGAAATACTTGTACAGGAAGAATTCAGCTTCCTACACACTTGGCAGTATCACTGACTACGAAACAATAATACTAGCTGTTCAGAGATTTCACGACCCTTTCTAATATCTTTGCACAGAGTGAGATGTTTCTTCCAGTCCACAAAATCCTGTATAATTTTGAAGCATATTAGAGGTGAAGGAAGCGAAGACCACTGGCTATAAAACACAAAGGTCAAGATAAAACCCCTACCCCAGGAAGTCCCTACACTGCAGGTTACCGGCTGTTTTGACAGTTTAACAATGAAAGCAGCACTCTAATATTGCTCTGGTTTTACATTCCTCACTATACCCACTACAGAGCACTGCATCCTGGGCTAGAAAGGAGGGTGTTGGCATTTTTCTCAGCAGTTCTTGAATTTTTGCCCAATATATTTTTGCTTTTAGGTGTATTTTCTTCCTTCTTCTGCAAGTAAAATATATTCAGTCAGTAAATAACAAGAATTCCACAGCCATTATTTTAAAAAGCACATAAGAAATTAGGCTCTAAACTCCATATTTAAGTAACAAATAATTCCTAATGAGAGCAAGTTCTAATAAGAGCTCCTGATGTGCTGAAAGACAAGATAGGAAGTACCAGGATAGCTAGGCTGACCTAAACTGATCTCAGACAACAGACTTTCACATAAGGCTTCTTGCCCACAGTGTCACCACTTCCTGCTCTTCTTTGTTCCACAGGATAGGATACTTCATCAGATTTGCAACCTCGAGCTCATTCCCATGGCAACTCATGGCACAACAGAACATGAGACATTAATCACCATTCTCAGACTTCATCAGGAGAGAAGAGACTGGGCTGTGAGCTGACAGAATTGCATGACTCACAGATACATAAGTGCAACAAGGGAAAGCAAAAGTGTGATAGCATGCTACAGTGCCCTAGGGATAAAGGGGATCCAAACCACACTGCGTAGATCCCCATCTGGATCTGGATCTTAGCTCCCCCATTGTTTGGCAATATTAAGTGTCAGTCCCTCAACCTGTGGCATTCGGACTCAGAAAGGGATGAATCTGGGCTCCACAGAGATCATGTATTGTCACATTCCCTGGTCTGTTCCTGCTCAGGGCAGAATCAGACCTAAGCCACAAGGTCCAGGGTCAACTGACCCAGAGTTCAACTGACCCAATTATTTCTCCTAATTGCACTTCTAGTGGAAATGTTTCCTTATCTGAAGCCCCAGTTGAAAGATCCTCTATTGAGGGTGTGAGAGAGAGACTGTTTGTTCTTATGCTTAACTCCTTTGAATGTTTTCATTTCCACTGATAATCCCATTTTATTGCCTGGCTTTTCTCTTTCTGTGAGATAAAGCTACATCAGTGCTAGAATCTTACTGCTGATGGTGACCTGCTTTCAGTGGGACTTCTCTGTAAAACATTTTCAGAATAAAAGATATTGCAAGACTCACATCTGAGTATTTTTTGCAAGTATTCAATTTTGTAAACTTGCATCCAATACTCTGGCTTCAGAAGAAAATTATAATCATTCTTTGGATGGCAAAATAAATATTATCAATACCATGATAAAAGCAAAGGAGCTATGCATAATTAGATAAACTAAAAAGGTTTCAGACAGTGAACATTTGAATCAATTTTATACCTATATCTCAAGCTGAGGCTGAGTTTGATCTGTGGGAAAGGCCCCAAAGCAGTCTTTAATCATAAAAAGTTCACTGTGCTATATTCTTCAAGTACGTATAATTCCCCTGGTTCAGATCTCCTTGGGCCTTGTGTATAGAAGCTAATCTTCTTTGATTTGCTATGCAAACACAGTTGCATATACCAAGTTAAGTATATCTAGGAGGTATTCCTACATCCTGCTGGCATGGACATTTCTCCTAAGTCATTACCTCTAGAGGATTTGTTCATTAATACCTTTCTCCTGCTCCATTGCATTGGTTTCATTAGGAGAAAGAAAACACCTTTCCAATAGGATGTTGCGAGAAGCTGAATGAGTTTAGACAGTGTTTTTATTCCAGCATACTCTCCAGGAGGTGGTATTTTAGAAAGACTGAGTGCAATGTGAAGTAAAGGTGTGCAATATAAGTATGCCAGACTGGAAGACTCCATTTACAAGGACTGATGAAAATCATTCCTTAAGCTACAGCTTTCATAGCTTCATATCTATGAAATTCATGCCTGCATGGATCCACACAGAACAAAACAGAAAGCTAGCCAAATTTCAAAAATCTGGAAATCCCATAAAATTACTGAATCCCACATAGTTCCTGTTCAAAAGTATAAATTAACTGCAATTTGTTTGAGAGTCCTGTCATAAATCTGTGAACAAGCCCAGTCTGAACTTTGCAACAGACATTTCATGTGGCTGAAGGACCTAACAGCAGTCCTTAAAGTTTTGAAGAGGTCTCAACATGCAGCTGCTCCCACGGAGAGAAGCTGATGAGAGCAGCATACCCCTGCTGAATGCCGAGCTCTGCGGAAAACCCAGGAGCTCAAACCAAGTGCTGATGGTTTCCAAATTCCTTTGAAAATAAAATGAGCTCTTCTGAATTTCCCCTGCAGTGGCAGGCAGCTCCAAAGGCATAAATGATTGCTGCTGTGGTAACAGTCATAGTGATTTCATAAACATTAGAAGTATGACTTGGGAAGGCATTTGGGAAGTAAGCTTTAGATTTATCCCTTGAAACTCCAGGCACCACCAGAAAGTGAGCCAGATCTTACAGTGTGGTCACTAGCCCTCTCTCCACAGCCTGAAGGCTCCTAATGGTGGTACTCATGTAGGTGCCTGAAGGCAGGTGACAGGAGTATACAGGGCACCATGTTTCCAAACCTCAGCAATGAAGCGCACTGCCTCTTCAGATTTGCTACCAAACTGCTAATCTGCAGGTTCACCAAAGGAAATTTAGTTATGCATTTTTCTAGCTATTAATTTTCTTGTATCTGGAAGGAGATTGGAATACAGGCCTATGTTTTCAGCACACCTCTTTGTTAATGCGTGTAAGAGCACTGTCATCCCTGAGACAGTCTCAAAAGGACAGAAGATGAGAGCTAGGCCAGGGTAGCACTTCTGGGTGTTTTCAAGCTGGAGAACCCTCAGGGAACATATCATGGCTTCCTTACATGTAATACAAGAGTTCAAATTTGACCCAGTGATAACTGTGGTGGATGATGGGGTATTTGTGGATACTTTGACAAAGTAGATGGAAATCTTGACTCCATTCCTCATTCTGGTGTGGATTTCTTACATTAACTTCTACTAGTAAAACCTTGCAGCAAGAAAAATCAGCTAGTGCCTTGCCTTTGACACCAGAAAGGCTATGATGTTATCTTTGGTACTATAGAAAATTCTTTTCTACAGAATTGAGATTATAAACTGCTCCCCTGTTTCCCAGAGGTCTCCATAAATAAGCATCAAGAACTCAGATGCTGTGATTATAAGGTCAGACAAGGAAAAAGTTACTATATTCACTTCTAAAAACTTGATGGAATGAACACTACATATTCATGTATGTGTTTATTTAATAAGCTTTCTTTTCTTTCTATTGCTTTGCTTACTATAGCTCAGTAATTTTGTTTCTAGTGGGTTTTTTGCAAGTTAACTTTGTATGTCACAATATCAGGTTGGAAACAGTCATCTGTTTTCTAGCTAAATTCTCCTACAAAGACAGCAACTAGTAATTAGGATTTATAGCAGCTGAAACTGTAATGGTGCATACAATGTTTAATTGTGCATACGTGATACATGCTATTTAGCTTGCTCTTTGTTTAATGCAGCACACAGAAATTCTCAGGAGGCTGGGGAGGGTCATATCCATGGCTGAATGAGAAAAGAACATTAAAATTATAATTATAGGCCTTCCTCCCTTTGACTTAGCTGAGTGAATCCTAGAAGATTTAGAGTTCAGGTTCAGTTCAGACAAACATCCAAAAGTTCACAGGTTTACCCAAATTATCCGAACCTCTAGAGCCCCAAAATGAGCTGGAAATCTCCAGAACTGCCTTTCTTGAGGGATTTCCTGCACTTCCACTTTTGGACAAAAATCAGAAGTTAAAAAAAAAAAAAGGAAAAAAACATTTAACATGAATTAAATATTGCAGAACCTCAGCACAACTCGTTTAAGTTACACTCTGAAAGTCAGAGTCTACTCACAAAGATTTCTTATCAAGTGTTTTGGTGATTTTTTTTTTTTTTAATATCAGCTTTTATGTCTGAATCAGACCATATTTACTTTTTCACTGGACTTCTCTCAGTCTATCCTACTCTTTTTTACGATCAGATTTTTGTGAATCAAACCCAGAGCAGGTGGTAAAAGGAGGCTCTGTTCTTCTACACATTTACAGAACATCTACACAGCACATCTAGGTCTTGCAGGGAATACCTCTCCATCTAAAATATTCATTAAGGCAGAGGCTAGGAGGTAAAGAGAAGAGACAGGGAGTATAGTGAAGTAGTTTACAAAGTGCTGACATTCATAACAGATAGCCCTCTCATTGGCATAGGAGCTGCTGTCTTCCCTCTTTGACACTGATATGGAAAAACCATCAGCAGCTGCACTATCAGCAAGAACACAACCCTCTGATCAGCCGTTGTTCACTTTCCCAGAGCAGATTCCCATCTACCAAATTAACTGTAGCCATTCATTTTCTCTGTTGTAAAAATGTGTTTTCAATCACCTTTGGGATTAAGACAGATGATATGTATTAAATGAAGAGCATGTTGCCTTGTAGTACTTTCCATCATCCCCTCAACTTGTAAAGCCAAAGAGGAATGCCGGCACCCTTGCCATGAGCACTGTTGTCCTGGCACGCTGTGTGGAGCCAACCTCATCACGAAACACCCTCCAGAAACACCCTCCCCATTCACTTGGTGATGTGTTGTGCCATTCGTACCAGGCTGACAAGAAGTCACTTCTTATGCTACCAAGGGCGGGAAAAAATATATATATCAATCTGGCACTGCCATACTGAGCCAATCAAAGGTCTATGTAGTCCAGTCTAATAACAGCTATAACAAAATGGGTATTTACAGAGTAATTCTTTCCCTGCTGTATCCATCTGGCTACCAGCAAGGTACCAGCTTAGAGACTTCCTGAAATGAGAGTTTGCACCTGCACTACCATGTTTGATAGGTACTCATGAACCCATCCTCCTCTAATTTGCCTAATCCTTTTCTGAACCTGCTTATGCTTTTGTCCAGGACAACACTCTGTGGCAATGAGGTCCACAACTTCATCGCACTTCCTTTTGCTTGTTTAAAATCAGCTATCTGAGAATTGAAGTGAGTGTTCATAGTTCTTGTTTAGTGAGAAACAATGAATAGAGACACCTTCTCTATCCTTCTTCATTAACTCTCACTGCTTTTAAAGATAATGGTCATCTTTCCCCCACAGTTACTCTTTTCCAGCCTAGGAAGTCCATCAAGCTCTTTGTCACGTAGAAGTCATTCCATAGCATCCTTATGATCCACCTCTCTCTTTTTTCTTAAAATCCTTAGGATTTTTAAATTGCAGTGTTTCCAAATGTTTCCAGAGTTTCACACAGAAGACCAGGTGTGAATGCTCTGTGGCAGGATGCTGTATACTTTGATTTCTATTCCCTTCCTACCAACTCCTAGCATTCTAGCTGACTCTGCCATCGTTTTGAGGTGACATTGTCAGAGCTAGCCATGACACCTGAGGTGCTTCCCCCTAGATGGGAATAGCTATTTCCTGCTAGTCATGGCATATATGTAATTTACACTAGTTTCTTCACTCTTAATTTATTAAGATTAGAAAATAACCTGAGAAAAGAGATTCAGCCATTCAGCATCCTGATAGCATCTGCAATCCACCAGGGTTGATCCGAGTTTAGATTTTCCTGAATGGTTTTGTGTCATTAGCAGATCTTGTCCTTTTACTGCTTATCCCCATTCTGAGATCAGGAAAAATTTGAATAACATGGAACAGATTTTTGTCAGTAACTTCCCCCTCCTGTGATTGACATTCCTTCTATTACATCATTGTCATGTTCTAGCTAATTGGGGAAGTGTTTTCTACAGGATTTTCACGCATTTCTTGGAAGCTTGCCACATTCATCCTCATAAAAGGATGAAATACCTCTTAACTGACATGGCTTATGAGTTAGTAAAGCAACATGTTTCTCTTTCTTACCTCCTTGCTGGGCGTCTGTCAATGCTATGATACATGTTAGCTCTTTAAGAAGAGACCTGATATAGGAAGGAAGCCCAGCTTCCCACATCTTTTGGGGTTTTTTTGGTGGGCTTTCTGTTTTTTCAGACCAGTTCAGTGTTGATCCGGGGCTTACCTCCTATCACCATTGGCTCAAATGCCTGAAATTACCCAATATCCCAGCAATATTCTCAGGTTTTTAGTCCTGTCCCTCCTCCTGCACAGCAAACCCAGAGCCTGCTACAATTTCACACCCTCCAGAAAAAACCTACCCATCAATCTGGCAGCTGAAATTCATGTTTACTGCACCTTTCCAGAGAAACTTGTCTCATGGGGTCCATTCAGCCACTCATGAAAGGCAGGCTTAAGCATGAAATCCATTGTGGCTCCAGCAGCAGCTTGGCATCACTGTCCCCAGTGCATTGACACTGAGAGAAGAAGAGGGGCACACCACACATGTATAGCCAGGCACACACAGTACATCTTCTCACCAGATGGTGCATCAGACCTGTTGGAGTTTAACTTTTAATTAAACTAGGGGCCACATTCAGTCACAGCATCAGTTTCCTCCAAACCAGATGTCTGCAAGATACCACAAAAATTGTATTCATGTGAGCCCAAACCCAGGCTGCGGGTGGCCACTGCCCAAGCTTCATATACCGTCTCTGTCAGGACAAGAAGTCTTCTCCAGCAGCAGACTGACAGCCCCTTTGTTCTGGGCCACCATGCCCTGAAAGCCTCCTCTATCCTGCATGGCACATGTGAAACCAACGTTCCCACAGCACATTGCTGTTGCTAACCAGGCATAGAAAACAGTTTGGAACAGAGCAGGAAATGCTCTGTAGGGTTTACCCAAAGCTTCCCAAAGCAGCATACTTCTTGCCAAGGCACCCAGTAACTGTGCTGCACATGCATAGTTACCGTCATTTTTCCCAGCAGCTCAGCATGCTGACCAAGATGCCCTCCGTGCCAAAGTCCCAGACATGCGCTATAGTCCTGACTAAGAGCAAACCGGCAGGAAGCGTCTCAACTGATAAGCCTACTAGACATTTGGAAAACATGGATAAATCTATGAAGCCTTCAAAAGCCCCTGGATAACATTTTCAGTACATGGACGGAGAGAAAATGAAAAAAGACCCAGGCCAAGTTGCACGGCAGCCCAACATCTTTCCTGGAGCCCTGCCTGTAGATCTCCTTCAGTGCCATACGATGATTTTAGAGAAGGTCCATAAGGCTCCAAAGAAGCAATAACAATTTAATTTATGTGGGTAAAGCCTGGAGCCAGCAGCCTACCTGTAATGTTATTTGTCAAGCGATGGTAACAGACTAGTACAGATTTTTATATCCTGAGCATTGACTCAGTGTCAAATATTTAATGAAAAAAAGTAAGAAAAATAAAAAGTAGCTGATCCAAGGACTGGCAATGACTGTACTGAAGGATCCAATCCTTCTCTTGCCTCCAGTCCCCTCCCCACGCTTCGCCCTAACTTTCCCCTCCCTCTCTGTCTTTCTCACTTGGAAGATGTTATTGTTTAACATGGCACATTCCCAAGCTGCTAGACCAGGACAGTAAAATTATTCACTGACTTTACTGTACTCTTCTACCAGTCACTCATTTTTTAAGCTTTCAGCCCTCCTTCCCTCCACCCCCACCTCCTCCATTCCCCAATGAAATTCACTTTTTCCCTTCTCTCCCTGCCTCTTTGCTAGGCAGAATCTGGAAAAAAGAAATCAAGGCCAAACTCAACACAACTACTGCTGCGTAATAGCAGTCCTTTTTCACACACAGATGGTCAGTCAGAAGAATGAGCGCTTTATAAGACAGACATCGTGCTGGTCTTTGCAATCCTGTTCTCCCAGACCTCAGCAGGAGTTTTTCATCACCAAAGTGGATAATAACTCTGTCAGACACCTCATACACACAGGTATTAATAAAAAAAGAAAATACTGTAGTGACTGATTTTACAAGAAACTGGGAATCTTAATGTGATAGTTAAAAATGCGCACAATGATTACGCACAACCAATAGCTATGTCAACGGGGGTTTATAGCAGGTTGCTAATAAGCAGGGAATGTGCTTATGTATACATCTATGGTTTTGCACTTTACTGACAACATTTCCGCGGCCAAAGTCCATGTACCGTCACGTAGTCATAAACATGCACACATTGTGTGCTTGTAAACGCCTAAGTGGCCATAGACTTCTCCATGTTTGCATATGGAAACACCATTTGCATGGGTAATAGCAGTTTACAGCATTGCTGTCTGATATGCCACAGGGTGCTAGAAGTTACGCAAGCCTTTATTTCTGAAATTCAGCTGAATCTATAAATAAGCTTAAACATGTTATTATTAAAGAAAATTCTTCCCGGAACTGAGTTTTGATGACAAAGAAGGTAGATGCCCATCATTATTAATTAGATGCCGAACCCTCAGTTTTTCTTGTGATATATCCAGTGTCAAGATCACATATGAAGACACAGACAGCACCAGCATTCGCTAACCCAGAAACACAGCTCCCTTTGTTTAAAATGGAAAAATATTTTCAGAAACTCTACATTTTCCTACAACAAAAGAAGCAATACTAAACTACTGCAATAAGTTTGAAGTAGGAGCTCTGTTCTAATAGTCATCTTCCTCTTTCTTCCACAAATGGAAATTCTGAGCGCTTTTGTAGCTCAGCATTTTCAAATTCAAATAGAATGAAATTATGTGTGAACTCTCGCACTCTCACTTCATTAGTCATTCCTTTCATTAGTCAAATGAGAAGGGGCAGCACTTAATGCTTCTGCTCATGAAAGAAGTTCTCGCAATAATGTATTTGAGAGCTATTCTGACATTAAAGTTAAAAAAATTGTACTTTGAACTTGATCTGATTCAATGAAGGCATAAAAAGAGAAATTATGCCATCTTAGAAGCTTAAAGATGATTCAGACCCCGAACAGAAATTAATTTGTTACCAACATCCTTTTGTTACCAGCAGACCATCACATGCTAAGTACTAAACAGTTGCAGTGTGTGTGGAAGGACAAATCCCTGCTAAGGACACACGCTGTCCACAAGTTACCACACAGTACCCAGTCTTCAGCCCTTGGTCTCCATTCTTCCTTGGACACAGTGGTAAGAAATATCCTCTTCTCCTACTCTGGCTACCCCATTTCTCCTGTTCCTCCCTTCACCATCCCATGTTTCAGAATAATTTCTTCACACTACTGAAGTTTCTGAAAAATAAACACCATCAACAGCATCACACTCATGATTTGTACTCTCCCCTGGGTGCAGAACTAATTCAGGATTTTGTTCAGGAGCTGCCAAAGAGCAGCATATTACCTGTCATTAAAGAGATGCATGGACAAAATTGTGAGTGAAGACTGCCAAGAACTGGGCTTTGCTGTGCCCACCTCAGTTTGGTGCTGTCAAGCCTTCAGCTTCATTCTCCAAACGTAATGAAACAAATTAAGTCAGCCTTTTCAGCACCAATCTCATCCATCATAAATTAATTTTTAGGGGCATTTTCCCATGGATTCAATCCAACTGACCTGGATTCCATGCTTCTCTTTTACACCAATCATAAAAATTAACAATCAGTGTTCAAAATGAGATCTCATACATATGGAGCACAGAGTAAGATTTAGGAAAGTGAGGTTAAAAGTGTTTATTATTAACTCTGAATGCACAAAAATCACATATACTCCTGTTTTCAATCAGCCTTTTCAAACTTGTAGACACTATTTTTTAATTATTATTAATGACAAGCACTCAAACTTCACCACATCAACAAAACTCTTATTAAAGGGGGTGAGAGGAAAGAAGAAACTTACCCTAAAGACAGGTTTTTCAGCAACACCTATCTCAGCAACTCATGAAACCTTCTCTGGCACAGATGTTTCTGGCCTCTGTGAAACAGAATGTAGGACTGGGCTGGGGATGAGGTTAGCAGGCCAGTCCCGACAGTAAGCAAACCAACTTTTTAATTAAGGATCTTAAATAGGGTAGGAGAAAATAAAGAAAACAAGAAACTGTTTTCCTTGACAATAAAATACATGGAGAAAAGGGAAAGTGTGTGTTTCAATGTATATTCTCACCTTCTTTCTCTGGATACCTCCATCTGACAAACTGAGATTACACTCCTAAGAGCATCAGTTGCAATGATTACCACAGCAACAATTTTTGATGGCTAAAGGTGGGGAAAGTCTAAAAACAGATAGGGTGATGCATCCTCAATCTCCCATATTTATCAAGGCAGTCTGGGATATTTTTTATAATCCTACATGATCTCCAGAGTATTTAAGAGGAAATTCTGTGTTTTCTTTCAGAATTTCACTTTTTCTAAGTTGGTTTTCAAAATGTTTCCATCTTAGCATGAAAATAAGGGAGGGTATAACCCAACCCTGCAATCCTCCAGCAACCTTGTGCAAGTCAGAAATACATGTATGTGAATGATCTGACAGGGGCTGAAACCCCAGGCTTGTAAAACCAACCAACAGACTTCAGCACCTTCAGTGGAAGCAGGATTGATCCCTGGCAATCCCGATTAAGGCTGTATGTTTTTTAAATAGAACAGAGAGTGTATTTCAGCTGGATTTTAACCCAAGAAAACTCTTCTGATTGTAATGACCTTATTACATTTCTAATTCCCCCCTCACTCCCTTCCCTGCTTAGTTGCCTCTGCCAGCAGCTCCCCACCTTGCCCTGCAACACACAATGCTCTTTCTCCATCTCAGCCTCAGTCATGTAAATTGCTCTGAAAGGCACAATCCCCAGGCTCTCACGAAGCTCCTGCTGAAGTTAACAAGACTTGGCACAGGATCTTCTTACAGAGAATGATTTGCAAGAGCAGCACCTTACTATTGGAGACAACACAAAAATCACTTCTCCACTGACAGTTTTCACCCTCAGCCCTAATTTTTACCCAACTCAGGAATATTTTTTGCTTTATATCTGACTTGACAGTTATTAATACTACTGTGAGTACATACCACCTGACTTTATATGATTTAGGAAGAGGAAAGAGAGCAAAGATAACAATTTCATTATAAGTTTTAAGTGCCCATAAATCTTTCTACATCAAACCATTCCTGATCTCCCGAGAGGGACTCTCCAAACACCGAAGCCATGCCTATTTGGCAAGAACCACAGACAGGGATTTCTTTTTTAGCCTCCTTCGTCTCTACATAGGGCAAAAATCTTGGATAAAAAACTTTGGTCCAGAAGCCTTTTTCTTTTCCTGCAGCAGTTGGAGGCACAGTGATGGTTTTAATAGAGTCCTCTAATAACTCTATTGCTACTTTTTATGACTATTTCTTGGAGTAATAAAGTGGCAGAGGCAACAATATTGAATCACTAACTTTTCTACAGTGAAGAAGAGAACATAATGAGTCCATAAAGTTATTTTCATTCAAAGCCCAGTGCCCACTGCATTTCTAGCTCCTGCAAAACACAGAGTAAAAATTCCTTCTCACCTTTGTGCTCTCCTAGTTAACGTCAGGAGGTGAGCTCATGCTGCCCGGTGACTTGGGGTGTAATTTCAAAAGTCCCACCTTGACTTCTGTTTTGTGATATTCCAGTGACTGTTCCTCAGAGTGCCTGTGACAGAGCAGATCAATACCCCCTGGAACACCTGAGGATCTTGTGCTTTCCAGGGAAGCGTAGAAGTAATGGGCAGCTCCACAGCCTGGCTTCTCCCACCTGTGCATAGTACAAGGCAGCTCCCTCCAGAGTCATCTCCAGAGGATGAATCAGATCCCAGGTAGGATAAATTGCCCCATCTCTCAACTGACCTTGAAAAGGGTCAAGGCTCCTAATTTAGGCACTTTAATTTGATGACAAAAGCAGAACAGGATGGTTCTAGACCCTCGCATAAGTAGTTTTTCTAATGTCAGGGACCTTGCAACGTAAAATAAAGTGAGTACTTTTTCACCACAAATCTTTATAAAAGTGCAGACTGAGATTGGGAGACTCATACAATGGCTGTGAGGTAAAATACAAGTTCCACAGAAGGAAACTGACAGAGTTTTTACTAGAGATTTCAATGGCACTGGAATTTTGCTCCTACTTATGCTCAAATGGCTAGGTTTATTAGGGTGAGATCCCCATATCTATTCAGTAGAAAACTTATTAACTTTACAAGAGTGTATCTAAAATCGCTATCTAAACCAATCATGGCTGAATACATGTAGCTCATTAACCAAAACCAAATGTGTTTTCCTCTACAGTTCAGTTCTTGCTACAGCTGTAGCTGTGACATGGTTCTGTGTGATGCTGTACTCTAGCAAGGCATGTCAAAAATGCAAACTGAAGGGTAAAATTATTTCATTTCCAAAATAAATAGGTGCCTTTGGTCAACACTAGTACACAAAAGGCAAGTATTTTAAATTAAGGGACCTGCAGGGAATTGGTTTCTCACAAAGCTTCAATTAGCTTTCAAATTATCTCTCTCACAATGTATACAAATATTCCTAACCAAACTTCACTGAAAAATGGATTTTCAATACTTTTATTTGCCTAATAGTTAACACAAGTATAACAAAACACATGCAAATTTAAAATAAAAACATATGTGGGGATTTTTTTCCCCTAATAAGAATTTGAAACAGATGTGCTCTTTTAACTGTATTTCTTCACCCAATACTTTTCTCTTCACTGTTTGTATTTTTAATGTTTTTTTTTTTCAAAGGTACATAATAATTTATTCCCCCTTTTATCTGACAAGCATGGCTTTCAAATAACATACTCTGTCTTTATTTCTTGCTGGCGTAACTCACTCATCTCAATTGGTGTTTTGCACAGAGGGAGCTGACTGCAGTTCAACTATAAGCAGGGATACTATTTGCATTAGAACTGTATTTAAAAATCAACATAACAAAGTTGCAGGATGAAAACATTACAATATTCACCCCTGCTTCTGCCAGTCCTGTATTGTCACATCTTCCACTAAACCCATGCTTTTATTGGGCACTGCCATCCCACTTCTCTCCTCGTGTTTTCAAATAGCATTGCCTAACGTTTAGAGGGATAAATTAGCTGTGGCAGCTTCTCAGTACCAGAACCAGAAAATACTGGAAAAGATATGTGATGTCTCTTTTTCTCCTCAAAACTTTAACTGTAACTTTTGCAGAAAAGCATCGAAAATCTGGTAAAGCAAAATTCCGTGCAGTAGCAAAACATAAGAGGTATCAAAGAGTCAGCTCTCTATCAAATGTACTAAATCTGAATGTCTTCTCCAAGGCTCAGATTTCAGGGTACACTTACCTACACTGCTCTCAGCTCAAGTTAGTCAACGGATTGTTGATAGCAAGAAAGATCCCGACCCGGAAATAGCAACTTGGATTCCTGTAACAAAACGTCTTCAGATCTTCTTTTATAACAAATTGTCTTCAGATTTTTCAAGGACATTTAATCAGGTCAAGCTTCATTAGCACTTACCTGGTCATGAAGTGTCTTGGCCCGTCGTTACACTACAAAGTGCCACTGCATGAAAGCATTTTCATTCAGCAGAATCCAATTCCAAATAACACACCCATCTTTATGACTTCATATTCAGATACTCTGAAAATAGATTTATAACAAGCCTTGTATTTACAAAAAAAACATTTAAGGTGTAAAACCAAGAACTGGTAAGTTAGGAAATGTTCCTAAATTTCTACTGGGCCTAAATGGCAGGGTGTGGGTAGCCAGGGGCTGCAGGCATCCTGTGTGGAGGAGGTCCGGGGCTGGTCACCACAAGGTCCTGCTGACTCCAACACCACTTGTGAGCACCTCAAAACTGCAGACGGTCAGGGGAGCCCCCAGCACCTCTGCTCAGACATAGTTAAAGAAAGTAGCCACTGGGGCAGGAGACACGTGAGGAAGAGATGTGTTTTGAGAAAGAAAAGGAAACAAAATGGAGGGGACGTGGAAAGCGGCATCACTGGGGACATGGCTGGAGACATACTCTCAGGAGGTGCTCCCTGACAGAGGAGGGACACCCCCACGGGACTGAGGTTGCCCCAACACCATGGCAGGTACACGCCTGAGGGACTGCACCCGCGTGTGGCCCACACCAGGCCAGGGAGATCCCTGAGGGACTGTGGCCCATGGGCGCCCCATACCCAAGCAGGGACACCCCTGAGGGACTGCAGCCATGGGTGACCCACACTGGTGCAGAGGAAAACAAGTAAGGAGCGGCAGAAAGCCATTAGGCTGGGGACCCCAACCTGCCGCGCTGTCACCTCACAGAGGGGACTGGGAGACTGTGGTAACACGTGTGGTGACGGGGGAGGCTGAGACCAGGAAGGAGGAGGAGAGGAGTCAGATGGAAGCTGAGCCTGGGGAAGGGGGAGGAAAGGTGTTTCCTTAAGTGTTCATTTAATTGTCCTTTCTTCTCAATACATGAATCAGTAATTAAAAGTTTATGCTAACTGGCAACAAATTAAATTAAGTAAAATTCCCCAAGTCGAGACTATTTCGCCCACGACAAACTTAACATTTAGGAAAATCCTTATCTGTCCCTTTCTAGTGTTATCACTGAGCCTTTCCAGCGTATTTGTTACATGACGGGATCTTTAGCTGCATGGCTGTAGGCCACCTTCACCACCGAACCCTGCCACATCCACTATGAGTAATTTAACCATGAGTGAAGAGAAAGTGTCTTCATATGACAATGGACTTTTTTTCTTTTTTAACCAAGCTTACTTCAAATCTTTCAGAAATCAGAATTGGGAATTGACAACTTAGCATTTTCAATGGTACTTCTAGTAGCTTCAGAATACAATACCCAAAAGCATTTTACCACCTGGTATCAAAGAAGAAATCACCTTGGTAATAGCTGAGCAAAACTGAAATTTTCAACACCCAGGAAATGCCAATGCTTCATATAATTCAGACTTTATAAGCTAAAACATTTCTGAAAAATGTATTTGAATTCTGGTTTCTATAAGAAGGTGATAATTTCATCAAATAAGGCAAGGTTTTTTAGGGTAGATGTGAAAAGATATATTTCTGGCCCAAATGCTCAAACCTCTGGCTTTGTCAGGTCTCTGATTCAAAGCCTGTGGCTACAAATACTTTTTTTGTAATACTTAAGAGTTAAAATATAAATGAAGCAGTGTATTTTTTCCCTTTGCATTACTCTGAAAAATGCTAGAATATGTTGGTGTATTTTTTGTCCAAGCAAACACATTCTGCTTGATGCAGACACCTGACAAAATTTAAACCTAACAGTTAAGTGTGGCAAAGCTAAAGTGACTGAAAACAGGGTCTTATTTAACAGGGTCTTAAAAGAATAGTTTTATGAAAATGGACAGAAGAGTCAGGCAAATTCAGTAACTGGGCAACTTATTAGGACCATAATTCATTTGGATGCCAAAGAGTAAATTAGAATATTTCAGGAGCTTTTGGTGTCCTTGAAGAAGTGCAGTTTCACAACAATCAGAAAGAAGGGGAAAAAATAGGACCATCTTGCAGAGCTGGCACATCCCCCTGAAAGTTCACAATAGAAAACCAAGCTGCAATGGGCCTACACCAATCAAAAAAACCTATAAAGACTGAGACTGGGAGATGGCACTATAAAAATCGTAATCAGACTCAGGAACCAGACTGAGTGAATTACATGTTGGCCTTTGAGCAGCAAATCAAAACAATCAGCTGAGAAATCCAAGAAGCGATTGAACATTGACCATTGGAAACTAAGAGCAGCAGCAATTCACCGAGATTTTTCATTTTTTTAAAGTGAACTCAAGTAAGGCTAGTAAAACTCAGCAATTGCTAACATACCACCATAACTACAGGTTTAATAATGTCTCATAAACTTTAAGAATTTGAAATTCATTGCTGCGGAGCGGCTTATGCATTCAGTTTGCAACACACCCATTTTCACACTCAAAGACATCAGAAAAGCAGATGAAAGTTTATTTTTCTTTTGATAAAGAAGTTAAGCAGATTTTGGCAGCTTGCCATCAATTTGACCCCATCCCCCAACCTCCCCCCTGCCCAAACACTATAAATTAATCTTACGCTGGTTGAGGAAAAAAAAAAAACTGAAAAACTTCCAACATTCAAGTCCTTTGGCTGAACCTCTCAGGGGCATATCCCATGGTGACAATCTTTAGTCTTGATTATCTCAGCTGGCCTCTTCCCCAAAACTATGCCTATAGCGCAAGCTTCTCCCTTAAACTCCAATTCCATTTTCCCTCGGTCTTGATATTACCATCAACTATAATTTCTCGTTCAGACTCTGCAGAAATACCCACTATGACTCTCTTCTGGACTAGCTGCTGGTCTCCACACAAGCACATTTGCAGAGTAACTTCACTCAGCTGAAGTCGCTCCAGTTTTCCACTATGAAACCTAAGAGCAGACTACTGGCCCTACAGAGTTAGTCCCACAGATTAGCAATTAAATCCAGGAATTATGCAGGGAGGAAAAGGTTTCAGTTGATTTTGACTGCAAGGAAAATTAGATGAAGATTTTTATAACTGGTCCACATAGCAATGAATATACAAACAGTGAAGAAATAATACAAGGGGACTCCCACTTTACACATACATGTAAGTGCAATGCACACAGGCTACTTTAGGCCAGATTTTAACTTAATCCTAAGAATACTGACATCCCAATCTTCCTTTTGGAAGTTTAACCATTTTTTTCTGATAGTGATTCTGCAGCAATTTCCTATAATGCTAGATCCCCAGCTTCCTCACTTATAGACGTGACTGCCTGAAATTATTTTTCAGGACAGATTGAAAATGGAGGAAAGTTTCAGAGTTTCTAGTAAGTCTGAACTTTGTGAAACAAAAAGCTGGTTGTTACACCACTCTATGAAAAAATATTTATATTGGCTCTGGCTTTAAGGTTACATTTCTCAGTTCATGCAAGTGGCAGGAAACATGCAGAATCTAATCAAGAGATAGTCCACAAGGCTTGTTAAATGAAATGTTAAATAAAGACTTGTTATGAAAACAAAAAGATGCAACTCAGGAAATGAGCTTGGTCATCTCACAACTCTGTTGTTCCACAGCCAAGCACTGGCTAAACATTAGATTATCATTATAAACAATACACAGGGAAAAAACTGCATTCAGGATTTACCCTAAAAGTAAATTTGAAGAGCACCTAAGTGAATTATGAGGCTCAGCTTTATTTTCAAATCAGACTTAAAAGACTAATTCAGATCTTATGAAAACCACTGAATGTAGGCTTCCAAGTCATGCACTTTTGAAGCATTTAACCAAAATCCAAAATACAGGTTTATGCATGAGCCAGAAAAACCTGCAAGAAAATATATTTACAAAATGTGAACTCATATACAAGAAAAATCTTTTCACATGGAAGAGTCCTTCTTTGAGGAGGAAACTCTCTTTATTTTTCAATGCAGAAGGTCAGTGTTACCAGAAAATAAATAACATGAAAGAGGCGGAAGAGGACAGGGGAAATTGCTCCGCAGAAGAAAAACAAAGAACAGCAGTCACAAACTTCTCATGAACTCCTGAACTACCAAGTTAACCAAGGTAATCTGTTGCTATCCTCCATATTGCTGGTCCAGCCCTTCTTTCGTTTCTTTGGCCTCACTGCTGTAACTTTCGTACATTTGTAAGGGTGAACTATGTATTAGCACAGTGAATACGATCTCTGAGCTTCCAGTGGGGTTCTCAAACTGGTACACATCAGTCTCAGACCAAGCATTTCTTCAGATTATACAAGCGCAACAGCAGTGTCTCGTATTAAGAGTGTTGCCTCTGTTTTTATTTGACAGCATGATTGCATTCTCATTTGGGGAGAGCCTGTACAATGGGATGGCTTTTGAGCTTGACTCCCATGTGCACTCTTAACTCCTAACGTGGTGAAATCAATAGCTATTTTTATTTCATCTGGCAGGGAGTTTTGCAGTCAATGTAGGATTGCATCTCCTGTGACCACAGGGTTTCTCAGATTTCCCAACAGCTTAATTGCTCTATGCTACGCGAGGTTGCATTTTCAGAGAGAGAAGGAGCTATCTCATACAGCCAGAGGTCTGCAAACCAGCCAGCATTCTTGAAATGTAGTCTTTGTTCAGTGGCTAGCAGGAAAAGAAAATCAGTAAAGTTTCATTGGATAAAGAACCATAACCAAATAAAGATCTTATGCTTAAAAATTACTATCAGTCTGATAAAATTAAACTAATGAAGTAAAGGAAGTTTAAAGCAAAACCTAAAACTTTCAGTGAAAACTCAACTATGGTGGAATGATTTGTTTAAGTATCTTCAGTATCTTCACTGCTGACATTAAAATTCCATATCCCCTTGATTTCTGGAAGGAGGAAAAGGGGAAAGAAGAAAAAGAAAAAGACAACCAAGTGAGTTGGTTGTCTGGACAATCAATGAAACCTGGACAATCAATGAAAACAAGCACTTGGTTTGTTTTTACTTTCCTCTCTTCCTGAATGAATTAATGAAACTGTTGAACTTTGGCCTCTTCTTCAGGCTAGAGCAGCAAGAAGACTGGCTGACTTAATATCCCCCACAGCCCATAGCAATGCTGATGGAAAATTTTAATGTGAGAACACTGTGTGCTCATTTGGCATTGCATTCCCTAGAGAGAATATGGTAGACAGCGTATAGATTAAATTTAGCTGGAATTGGACATTAAGAAGCACATACTTGGTGCCTTGATAGTAAAGATCAAAAAAGGTCACTCTATACTTGGTTTCCTTTGTAGGTTTATAATGCCTTTGCCTTTCTCATTCCTTTTTTTCTTTTTATGGCATAATTGTTTCATAGCAGACAACCATTTTGTCTTTCTTAGTGATGCTAGTTAGACAATATAGGAAGCTTGTGTCAGGAAAATAATCAGGATTCTCTGAAGCACTCTTGAAGTCCTTTCAGCATGCCTCATAATTGATTTCAAGTGTCTGATGAAAAGTCAGGCCCTGTGACACAATTTTTCTTTGGCTTCAAAATCAGACAAAGAAGAATTCCTGCCATAGGAAAATCAAAACTTCAGGTCTGAAATGAGACTTTTCTTGGATTTTCTCTTTGTACATGAAATACCACTATTCAGAGGTATCCTCAGCATTGCACCAGCTAATAATAACACAAGGATAGTGATCTGCAGCTGCTGCTTTGTAGAAAATAAAAAGGCTCGCTTTTAAAGTGCGGTGCCAACAACAGTTTCAGGTCATTTCCCAACTGGCTTTTCCTGTCTGGTATGCCTTTCAGAGTTCTGGCTCTGTTGACACTGCAGGTTAAATGAAACAAAAAATCCAAACAGAAGCCACAAAACTCAGCAACTCAGCCTTTTTGATCTACCTAAGTGTTTTTAAGCCTGCTCATCACCATGGGATCCAAGTGCCCTTTTTCACATTTCAGTGTTTCCAAAAGGGTCAAGCCATGGTAAGACCATAATGCTTGAGTGGCTGTTGCAAGAAAAGATTGCTTTAGAGAAGAAACTAGTCCTCTTCTCCAGAAATAAACCTGAACAGGACAAATTAAAGGTAGAATAGGACAGAAAGGAAAGGGCTGTTTTTCCTTGGCAAAAAGATGAGCAGAGTTGGCAGCATATGGAAGCAGAGTTGTAAAGAGTTGGAAGAAAACGCTTTCCTCTAACCTCCAAGAGCAAAGAGGTCACAGTTCTTTTAAAGGGCTTCCCCTAGGATAATGTGAATATGGACTGTCCCATACTTCACAGATTGAATAACCATCTGAAAGTACAACAATTTGAGATAAAGTGAGATCAGTTTCTTGCATTGACATCTGCTTGGAAATCAACATGGAAAATCTAGTGCAAGGGTCATTTGGCTTGCTTTGTTAATGATAATACTGCCAACATCCAGTACCAAAACAATGAGTAATTTGTAAAGATTTGGCATATTACATCCTGCTTAATAAATTCAAAGATTTGAACATGACAGCATATGGTAATGTGGTAACATAATATTGTAAATTTGCAGAGCCAGATTCAACCCATAAGCAGACCCAACATTGATTTCAATATACATGCTTACTGCAAGCAGAATGAATGAATAATCTGAATACATACTTGGCTGAATACATCCTAACCCCACTATATAGGCAATGAAAAAAATTTGTGCTGCTTCTTTCTAGTTATTTTATGTAGTCATGTAATAAATATATTTTTTCATACATATTGCATCTATATTTTGGCAATGAGAAAAGTATACATTTAAATGCAAGGCAAGATAATTGGTCTTTGAAGACCCGGCATGCTTCAGTTAGCATAAGCTAACAGAAGCACAGTCAAGCCATTCATTCAAAAAAGGCACAGTAACTTTGGGATGAAGGGAAAGTAGTCAAATGAAAGATAAGACCTGCTTGAGTAACCCAATATAGCCAAACAAGAATGGAGAGTACAAACTGGTCAAGGAGACAATGGAGAGAGGGACAAGATAACCAAGCATCAGCTATGGCACAAGGGAGAGGCAAGTTAGTACTGATTTCTTGATTCCCTCCAGCAAATTGCTAGAATGACCACCCACTAGAGTGCCTAAAAAACATCTCTCCATCCATCTTACGCTGTTACTCAGGGAGTCAAAATGAACACCCAGGATAAAAATCCTGATTCTGGAAGTCCCATTGGCAAGATTTTATCGTATATCTTCCCAGAATGAGGGAAGTTTTCCATTATCAGAGACCAGTCATGGCATTTCCACTGGGACAGGCTAACAACCACTGTCATATTCTCCCTCCTACAGAACACCTGATGAGACTGCAGTCAGAGCAGGAACTCATCTGGAAGGACTGTGGACTGGGCATAATGCCGGACAATCCCTACACTTCCACAAGACATAAATGGAGAGGCACAAAACAAATGGACATAGACTAAAAATTCCTGTTCTTGCTCCAAAAATGGGTTAATTTGCTGTGTGAAGAGTGGAAGTTTCCTCTAAAAACAGAGTTTCTCTGTCAGTAGCAAACATGGGAGAAGTGACCCAATGCTATTTTTCTATCCAAGACCCAAGCATGCCTCTTTGGCCACATAGAGAGAGCTGGTGGA
Organism: Harpia harpyja; assembly: GCF_026419915.1. NCBI lineage: Eukaryota > Metazoa > Chordata > Aves > Accipitriformes > Accipitridae > Harpia > Harpia harpyja. Next base: position 13,402,306 of record NC_068952.1, on the reverse strand, counting down.
GGCAGATGGGGAAGCTGGGCTGTGTGGAGAGATGGCTCACTAATCCTGTCAGGAGAAAAAGTGTTTCATGTCACTCAACAGCATCTCCACAGGGCAGTTACAGGAGAAGCGCTGACAGCCTCTGAAAGGAATTGCATCCAGTCATCCTCCAGCAGGAAGAGGTTGGCTTTGACACAAAGCTTATAGGGTGGGTGAGATGAAAACAGGGGGGAGGGACGTCTGGGCTCCATGTAAGATTTCGCCTTCCTCTGCCCCATGAGGAGACAGGAGAGGAATGCATTAGCAGTCCCAACTGCTTTCAGCTATCCTGTCCTTTCTGACCCCTTCACCAAGCAGCTCTGTATCTCTCTCAATCCCCACCTTTCAAAATTTAAACTTGCTAACCCTGCTGCCAAAAATAAAGACAGAAATAACATCAGGGTTGAAAGCAATTTCAGCATAAGGAAGAGCTGCAGGGACAGACCAGGGATTCTTGCCACATGACACAGAGTACATACCATACCAGAGCACACTCTGATAAGTACATTTTGCAGCCAATTTTACAGACTTGTCCTGCTTTTCTTTAGAAAACGTTTAGTCAGGCTCTTTCAATCACTGGTGGGCTTGAATGATTTTCAGCAGTACAAGCAGTAAGTGTAGACAAAGAGGTGAAACATCTACAGAAGGGATGAAGACACCCAAGACGTCAACAGGGTTAAACAAGAATGCACTTAAATCATATAATAAATGTCTGTATTGGCACAGAGTTACCATCTCCAATGTACAAATCAGAAAACATACAAAATGAATGTAATTTACGTTCTAAGAGCAACAACTCCTTACTGAGTGCATGGATTCACCATCCCCACACCACACCAGAGCACTCGGAGGGACAGGGTATTCAGCTGTGACCAAGGACCTAAATCCTTCTCCCAGAAGACACTTCTAGAGTCATGTTTTTAAAACACATAGGTGTCTAGGAGGTTTATACAGCATTTTTACTGCACCACACAGCCTACTTTCTGCCATCACTCTCAGAGACCCTTGTCTTTCTCTTCTAGGCCCTCAGCACCCCTTTAAAGAGGCAATAATTCTTACCTCAAAAAGCAAGTGAAAATTCTTTTTTTCTGATACTGAATGACAGCACAGAGAGCAGCCCCTTGCCCATCGATGGGGAATAAAATTCAGAGGTCCAGCTGCCCTTTGCTTCAATTGTACTTTAACGTCACCTTTTCCCCAATTTGGCGGATTAAAGCTGAGAGGCTTTACAGGAGACATGTCTGTTACAGTAATGTAATCAATAAATAAAAATAGGAAAGAGAAAGAAAGACTGATTTATTGAAGGCTATTCTTTCCTATAAAGTAAATAACTGAACTTTCAATTTAAGTGGACATTTTTACTGCCAAATAAATCTCCTTGCACAGATATGGGAGGAGCAGAGACTTCATATAGAACACAGAAAAGGAAAAGCTAGAGAAATTCAGATAATGCAAGTGAGTGCATAGGGCCAGACTCTTCATGGATGCTGCTGTTTTGCACCAACCTAGGATTGTTTATATATTCATCTGCCATTGAATGATAATATTATACACTAAGATACAGCAGAAATAAAGAAATTGCTTTAAAGTAAATGAAAAAATAACCACATGCCTATTCAGCAGCCTTCACATCATGAAAACTCCAAAGTTGATACTTGCTTTGCCCAAATAAGGACTACCAAGACTTTTGAAGTAAGCCCCTAAAGTTAGGCACTGCATCTATTTTTATGCTTCTAAATGTCCTCCTCTGAAAAACATTTGAGTACCCAGCACTTCCCCTGGACCACAAAGAGAAGTGGCATTTTTCGGCACTGAACCACTGATCTACCTTTGCAGATTCTGATGGAGATGGGTCTGTGGACTGATATGCACATCCAGAACCAGGGTTCAGGTATGTTCAGTATTGGCCACTACTTGCCTCGTTGTAGAAATCGTCCCAAAGCACCAAAGGCCAAATTATTGTTACTGTACAGAGAGGCCCACTGTAAATGAGAACAGACTGATAGATCTGATGGACCACCACAAGAACAGTATTTGCACCTAGTTTATTACCTGAATCTAGCACTATATTTGGATCCATCCAGTTTCTAGTGAAGAAGACAGCAACCTGAATTTCTTATCACTTCTGAGAAATGTTCAGGCCAAAACCTGGAGTCTTCTCCGTAATATTCTTTGCTGATTTCTGCTCTGCAGTTTCTATATGGTGCAGTGGTAGTAATAATACAATTTCCTCAGTCTACATGGATTCTTTCAACAACCTAGAAAAAGGGAATTTAAAATCTGCCCTCCTGAATTTTCACCAGCTCCACTCTAACTGTCCTTTTCCAATGAACCAAATCTTTCTTCTTTTTTATCTCATTTCCCACAACATCAAAGTACAGTTGACATTCCCTGAAAGTAACATAACAGATATGGGTACACCTAAAACATGGGAACTTGGGAGTGATTTGAAAAGTTTTATGTATGTGAAATAATTGAATTCACACACCAGTGACTTTTATCTCAAAGGATGGCCACACAAATGCTGAGCATGATTCCTAAGTGGTGAGATACTACTGCACTTATTAGATTTCCATCTGATCTGATGGACAGTCTTAACAATTTTACGGAATGTGATATATCCCTCAGGCTTAGAGTGAACTTTGACAGATTGCAATTTTAAAGCTCCAAAACTTGAATTTGCGGAACAGATTTGCAAATCTAAAAATTTTTTGGAATGAACGAAGCAAGGGAATAAGACAACTATGGGAAAGAAAGTTAGGGAGAGGAAAGAAATACATCCTGCAGGTTTTTATATTTTTTTAACTGATTTACTTAATTTTATTTTCAGTTAGTTTAAACACCTACCTCTGAGGCTTCTTCTATTTGTTTCCTTAAAAATTAGTAGTCCTTACTTTAACAGTGAAGAGGTAGTTAAGATTATTCATTATCCAGGTACAAATACAATGGATCTTTCAAAACAAATAGTAGCCTTTTTTATTCTTGGCTCATCTATTTCAAGAGCTCTCTCTGTTTTGTGACTACATATAACAAACCCACATTTCTGTAGCCAAATCAAGTGGATTGTTAACTTTTCTCTAGACTTGGAGCAGGCTTTGAAGTCAGAGAGTCAGACTGATGAAATTAAAATGCAATAGGACATTAGTTCACTGAGTTCATGTACCAGCAAAAATCTGTTTTAAGATTTGAAACTGAAGTTAAAAGCACAATAAAGATACAAATTCCTGCTAATCTGAAAGTTTCTCTTTCTCACCTTGTCATAAAAGCGCTTTGTGCCTGTAACCACAGTCCCTTATCTATCCTCCAGACTCTGCCAAAAGGAAGCTGACACCTCATCAGAAGATATCTGGGGAGAATGGTACTGCTTGAATCCTGCCTCTATCTTCAGAATGATATTTTAGTCTTCAAGGGATGGCAAAGGATTTCCACAGGCAGATGGATCAGCAGAAAATGTAACCGAATAGCTCATAAGCAACATGTCCTCCTCATAACCAGAGAGTTATTTTTCTGTTTCATGTTCTTACTTTTAAGAATTCAGTTGTGACTGTATCTTTGCCTAATACCTGTGAATTTCATTTTCCTAGCTGCTACCCCGGAATTAGAACTGATTGAATAATTATTGTAAATGAAAATAGGTTTTTCCTTCACTGCCAATATTACTCTGGTTTTGCTGTGGTAGTTGCATGACTTTACAGTATTAAATGTTAGCTGTCCCACTTAGCAGAAGCTAAGCACTGTAGTTTTTCTAAGAGATTGGAGAAGGCAAAGTCAGTCACTGCTGAGTGCAAGAGAGTTAAGCCTACTTAGCTACCGTGTGGTAGAAATCTGTAATGCCTGTCTGTAGGACCTTGCAGGGTAAGACTTAGCAGGCACCAGTTATGCTGCAGCAAAAAAAATACCCTTTTGCAGTAAAAACATACACATAGCCACTTCTTTCCTGCTTTCTTATTCTTTAACTATATTTCATTTTTCCACGTTTACATAGCATTTCTGCAAAAGAAATCTCGGACTTTTAAAATTTTTGCTCAGTCATTGGCTTTGACTACTTGTTATATCAAAGTGCAACTTTTCATTGGTGCCCCTTTACTATAGTTTTTGATCCAAGATAAACAGTTCAGCCAGAGCATAGGTAATGATGAATATAGAATAATGAACAATGAAAGACAGATAATAATGATCTTTATTCAAGAACATCTTCTATTGTGCATGGGACAGTCATTAAAAATAATGTTCTCCTAAATACTCAGGAAAAATGAGACTCTGAGTTAGCAAACCATTTAAGCATGTGCTTACCTTTAAGCCTGTAGAAAGTCTTACAAATATTAACTGGAGTAGTCATGTGCCTGGAGTTAAGCATGCTTAGAAATACTTCACTGGACTCAGAGCCAAAACCTGTTTGCATTATGGCTTGGGAATAGCAAAGGACAAAGAACAAAAGGAACGGTTATTCAGACTTTGGACAAATAGCTGTAAATACATTTTTTTGGTGTTATTGAGCCAATATTGGCTCTGTTCAGAATGCACTGCCTGAACACACAGTCCTAGTAATCACAGCTGAAAAACACAGACCATGGACATTTATTGATTTAGACAAGATCACTCCTCACAGGAGAGCCAGCCTCTAGTTTTACAGACCTTTTAATTCCCTGTACACCATTCCTTTCCCTTTTACAAATCTCCTGCTGTGAAACTCTAATGCACTCTTGAGACACTAGGAATCACAGAACTAACTCTGTAAATTGTCCATCAGCCAAAAGAGGAAGCAACTCCCAAGAACAAGGAGTTTAGCTGTTGTTATCCATGCTATGTTTTTGTCCAAGGTATAAAGCAACAGAGTCACCACATAACCCCAGAAACTGAAATGCTATTGCAATAGAGATAATAGCTGCGTATCATTGTTGTTTCTATTGGTGTTATTCTTTAGCCACCCCCCCCCCAAAGGTACCTAATATCTGGTGTGTCTACTGGCCAAAAACATCATTTCTTATTTTAAGCAAATCCAACATTCCATGCAAATGGAAGTAATTTCTGCAGTACAAAAAGTCCTTTCAGAAAATGCTGAACTGATTAGTATTATGGAAAAGTTAAACTAATTACTATAGTGATATAACAAAAAAACAAAGCTAGAAATTAAATACATCCAATTCTTGCAAAAAATGATGGCATATTTCCCATATACACAGTCTTTATACACTTATACCTTACTAAAAGGTATAAGCAAGATAATCATACATCCCCTATCTAACCCGTAAATACATGTCTCTTTGCAAATCCTTAAGGACTAGGAGTGTATCAAAAGCCTGTACAAAATGTTCACGCCTAGGCTTGATTGCTCTTCAGGAACTCACCAAAAGGGCTAGTTTAATCCCTAAAAATGAGGTTCACTAGCACAAGCCTTATCTCAGTCAAGCCCCATGTGAGCCTGAGGCAGAGACCTTTCGCTGGCCCTTCACTCCACGGTAAATTTCACCTTTCGAAAATAGAGGCCATGGGCTCATCTGAACAACACGTGCCCCTTTTTTTGAAGGAAGACTGTCAAGGCCAGAGGGCCAACTCATTAACCTACCCCCCAGCAGTCCCATCTGGATGGTCTTATCCGTAGGAATTCAGTCATTCATTTATTTTTTCAACCACCATTTGTGACAGAGTTTCTTAAAAAGCAGACTCATGACTTATTATTAGCACATGGGCAGGTCAGTGCACAGGTTTATTTGCTGTTAACCAACATCCTAACATGCTGTGTTTAAAATTTCCAAAGGGACTATGAATAGGTTGTAAAAGTAGGAGGTTGAATTTCTGAAGGTAAAAGCTTATGATGGGACCACTGTCAAAGCAAGTCATATTTTGCTCTGATAACCCATGAAAATTGCTATGCAAAGACATATAGTTTATATACACAAGTTCCTGACAATTTCCTTTTTAAAGGTGCTTTGAGGACCAGCCTGTAATACTTCAGTCATGCAAATTAGGGAACAACGGGAAAATAAGCAAGAGTTAAACTTTGAAAGTGTACAATCCACCCAGAAAAGGCAAAAGAAGGGGAGAAGCTAGGGGTCAAGAGAGAGAGGAAGGGAAAGAGGTAAGAGAAAAAGATAATATTCCCACTAAAGCATATGCAGCACAATTCCTGGAGGCTATTAGGGAGAATAAATACTCCCATCAGTCCTGTCAGGGGCAAGCTCCAAGCACAGGGATGTGACCTGTAGGAGGAGGGGAACCTCAATCCATCCCACTCCTACCAGTTTGATGCCAGTGCCAGCAACAGACACCCAGAGCCTGGAGAGGGATCACAGGTCAGCAGAAGAGCACCTCAAGAGCAGCATAAAGGAATTCCAGCCACCACAGCCAGTAAGTCAGCTTCACTGGGGACCCAACTTAAATGCCTCTATGCAAACACAAGTAGCATGGGGAATAAACAAGAGGAGTTAGAGACATGCACACACCTGCAGGGCTATGATTTCATTGGCATCACAGAGACCTGGTGGGATGGCTCCTATGACCGGAGTGTTGGAATGGAAGGATACAGGCTCTTTAGGAAGAACAGGCAGCAGAGTCGAGGAGTGGGTGTTGCCCTCTATGTCAATGACCAGCTGGAGTGCACGGAGCTCCACCTGGGGATGGATGAGGAGCTGACCAAGATCCTATGAGCCAGGATTAAAGGGAGGGCAGGGACAGCTGACATTATAGTGGGGGTCTGCTACAGGCCACCTGACCAGGAAGACCGAGCAGAGGAGGCCCTCTATAGACAGATAGGAGCAGCCTCACATTCACAAGCCCTGGTCCTCATGGGGGACTTCAACCACCCCGATACCTGTTGGAGGGACAACACGACAGGGCATAAGAAATCCGGAAGGTTCCTGGAATGTGTTGATGACGACTTCCTTCTCCAAGTGATGGAGACCTTGTTCTCACCAACAAGGAGGGGCTGGTGGGGAATGTCAAGTTGAAGGGCAGCCTTGGCTGCACTGACCATGAAATGGTGGCATTCAAGATCCTTAGGGCAGCAAGAAGGGCGCACATCAAGCTCACTAACCTGGATGTCAGGAGAGCAAACTTTGGCCTCTTCAGGGATCTGCTTCATAGAGTACCATGGGATACAGCCCTGGAGGGAAGAGGGGCCCAAGAAAGCTGGTTAATATTAAAGGATCACCTCCTCCAAGCTCAGGAGCGATGCATCCCAAAAAGAGGAAGTCAGGCAAAAATGCCAGGAGGCTGCCATGGATGAACAAGCAGATCCTGGACAAACTCAAACACAAAAAGGAAGCCTATAGAGGGTGGAAGCAAGGACAGGTAGCCTGGGAGGAATACAGAGAAATAGTCCAAGCAGCCAGGGATCAGGTTAGGAAAGCTAAAGCCCTGATAGAATTAAATCTGGCCAGGGACATCAAGGGCAACAAGAAAAGCTTCTATAGGTATGCCGGTGATAAAGGAAGACTAAGGAAAATGTGGGCCCTCTCCAGAAGAAAATGGAGACCTGGTTACTTGGGAGATGGAGAATGCTCAGGTACTTAACAACTTGTTTGCCTCGGTCTTCACTGGCAAGTGCTCCAGCCACACCACCCAAGTCACAGAAGGCAAAGGCAGGGACTGGGAGAATGAAGAACCACCCACCACAGGAGAAGATCAGGTTCGAGACCATCTAAGGAACCTGAAGGTGCACAAGTCTATGGGACCTGATGAGATGCATCCGCGGGTCCTGAGGGAACTGGTGGATGAAGTGGTTAAGCCACTATCCATCATATTTGAGAAGTCACGGCAGTCAGAGAAGTTTCTACTGACTGGAAAAGGGGAAACATAGGCCCCATTTTTAAAAAGGGAAAAAAGGAAGACCCAGGGAACTACAGGCCAGTCAGTCTCACCTCTGTGCCCAGCAAGATCATGGAGCAGATCCTCCTGGAAACTATGCTAAGGCACATGGAAAACAAGGAGCTGACTGGTGACAGCCAACACGGCTTCACTAAGGGCAAATCGGGCCTGACAAATTTGGTGGCCTTCTACAACGGGCTTAAAGCATTGGTGGATAAGGGAAGAGCAACTGTCGTCATCTCCCTGGACTTGTCCAAAGCATTTGACACTGTCCCACACAACATCCTTGCCTCTAAATTGGAGAGACATGGATTTGATGGATGAACCACTCAGTGGATAAGGAATTAGCTGGATGGTCGCGCTCAAAGAGTTGCGGTCAACAGCTCGATGTCCAAGTGGAGAGCAGTGATGAGTGGCATTCCTCAGGGGTCAGTATCGGGACTGGCGCTGTTCAACATCTTTGTCAGTGACACGGACAGTGGGATCGACTGCACCCTCAGCAAGTTTGCCGACGACACCAAGCTGTGTGGTGCAGTCAACACGCTGGAGGGAAGGGATGTCATCCAGAGGGACCTTGACAGGCTTGAGAGGTGGGCCTGTGCAAACATCATGAAGTTCAACAAGGCCAAGTCCTGCACATGGGTTGGGGCAATCCCAAGCACAAATACAGGCTAGGCGATGAGTGGATTGAGAGCAGCCCTGCAGAGAAGGACTTGGGGGTGTTGGTTGACAAGAAGCTCAACATGACCCAGCAATGTGTGCTTGCAGCCCAGAAAGCCAACTGTATCCTGGGCTGCACCAAAAGAAGCATGACCAGCAGGTCTAGGGAGGTGATTCTCTCCCTCTACTCCACTCTCGTGAGACCCCACCTGGAGCACTGCGTTCAGCTCTGGGGCCACCAACATAAGAAGGACATGGACCTGTTGGATCGAGTCCAGAGGAGGGCCACAAAGATGATCAGAGGGCTGGAGCACCTCTCTTATGAAGACAGGCTGAGAGAGTTGGGGTTGTTCAGCCTGGAGAAGAGAAGGCTCCAGTGAGACCTTACAGCAGCCTTCCAGTACCTAAAGGGGACCTACAAGAAAGCCGGAGAGGGACTTTTTACAAGGGCGTGTAGTGATAGGAGAAGGACTAATGGCTTTAAACTGAAAGAGGGTAGATTTAGATTAGATGTAAGGAAGAAGTTCTTCACTGTGAGGGTGGTGAGGCACTGGAACAGGTTGCCCAGAGAGGCTGTGGATGCCCCATCCCTGGAATTGTTCAAGGCCAGGTCGGATGGGGCTTTGAGCAACCTGGTCTAATGGAATGTCTCCCTGCCCATGGCAGGGGATTTGGAACTAGATGATCTTTAAGGTGCCCTCCAACCCAAACCATTCTGTGATTCTATGATTCTATGATGCTGGCAGGAATGCTTGGAAGGGAAGATCCCATTTTCTACCTGGGATATGTATCAGATCCTAGTCTATTCACACCTTCAAGAGTGGAAACACTTGCTAAAGTACCTGTGTCCCTTATTGTCGACATACATTGCATGCACACAGCTGGACACCACATCCCAGGAAAGTATTCCTAGTGGAAGAAAAAATACAGCATCACCTCCAGAAAAGATTATCTACTTGCTTGCATTCATCTTGTGCAGAGCACTGAAAAGTCTAGAAAGAGATAAATGTCTGTTATACGGGGATTTACACATTTCATCCAGACAATTGACTTAAATTTCAAGCATGAGGCCAGAATTGATCATTTATCAAGTTCATCTTCATGATGTATTTAGTGTCTAACTATAATACCTTCAATTGCTTTCACAGTTTGCAGACCACAGGGCAGGTGGAGAGCACCTGTTAAGAATCAAGAATTGAAAAAGAGGTATGCAGTAGATTGGAGTTATAAATATTGGCTCCAATCCTGTAAATGCTTGGCATCCCCTGAGCACCAGTGAGAATGAAGCTAGAACTGGCCACCTTAGTGGTCTGATGATTGTCTATCTGCTTTAAGCAAAGACTACCTTCTTAATTCATTGAGAGGCATGCAAAAGGATTAAATGCTCAGCATGGTCCACTATTTTCATCCTAATGAAACAAAGGATCAAATGAAGGTAACTTGATTATAGCATTAACTTAAATTGTTGGGATATCTAGTGGCTTCCTTTCACCACTAGTGCCTTGATGTTTAATCATCACTGAGAAACTTTTGTTTTGATTGTCACTTTTTGTAATGCTCCTGCCAAAAGCAAGTATTAAAAAAAAAAAAAAATCACAGCTCAGATATGTCTCCACCCTCATATACAAGATAGCTTTTTAAATCATGAGCTTTTCCAGCCAGTTAAGAGTCAGAATCTTATTTTCTTTCTTGAATGAATGAAAGAAAGCATAATTTATCAAGTAATACTCTGATGTCAGCAGCACTAGGTAAAACTGTGAAACCTCCGATCAAACTGAAGATTTAGTAAGTAAACATCTTTAAAGCTAAATTTCCCAAAGTTCTGCATCTTAAACTTCAAAACTGAACATTTGTAATAAATTTTATTTTGCTAAACTTAAGTACAAATAATAGAGAAAATACTCAAAACTATATGGGGTTTAGAATACAAATCCTGCTGACTTTGGACAAAATCTATACTCTTAAATTTCTTGAGCATACTTTCAAAGCTTTGCCTGTTTTGTAAATGACCACCATCAATTTTTAACATTTGCTTTGCTTTTCCAGCTATTCCTCCTACTTACTTAATCTAATTTCATTTTCACTGAATCTTTTCTCTAAATCAGTTTAACTGTAAATAAAGTGGGCAAACTGCTCATTCTTAAAAGCAAAGGGTGCTGTCTCTGCCATCTTAAGTCTGGAAGAGTGGACATACAGGCGAGTTTCTTGGCTGCCTGTAATCATCACACATCAATAGGTGCTGACTTAAAACAATACTACATGCTGGGGGGAAAAAAATGACCTCTTAGATCTCTAATTAAATCACCATCTTCCTTCCCTCTAGCTCTACCCTTTCATTTGATGACCACTTCCAAAATCAGTGGGAGGAGGGGTAGCATTCAACCACCACTGGGGATCAAGCAGAGGAATGGAGGAGGCCTGTTGGGTTATTTACCAACCCACATGTCACAAGAGGTGATTTTTCACTCTGATTTTGTACTACACCTTGACACCACGAAGTCCTGGTTAGAGACAGAAGGTTTTCAGCATTCCTGTAATCCAGTAATTCAATTAACAGACTTGGAGGCTACTGAGGTTATTCAGTGTGTGAAGAGTTGGAGTGCCGTAGCTCTACAGTCACAGATCGAGAGTAGTACAATTACTTCCATTCCAGACTTCAAAGACTGGCATTTATATACTGAACAATTGTAATGGAGTGTTTTAATTACCCAAATGAATGAGATGCTCACATTTAAAATCATTGCTGCATGGAATGTCTAAACTGTGCTTAAACATGACACTTTGTTTTCAGTTCAGTAAGCCCAGGTACAGATCACTAACATGTGTGAAAGTCAGAAACTGCAGAGGGACCAAACCTGTAAATTTGCATTTGTACATTTTTTAACTCTCCAGGGTTAGTTCTGGATTACCTCTGGTTAAAAAAAAAAAAAAAAAAAAAAAAAAGGAAAATAATGATGTCAGGGTGAAAATTCACACATCTGGGTAGCAGGGAAACAATGTGATTTTGTCCATTTATACTCAAGAATGGGTTTTATTTCAAAATGGGAAAAATATATAGGATGTGTATTATTTATTAGTAATTTGAAAAATAGCAAGAAGTACAAGCTAGGCTATGCAAGATAGATGTAAGCTACTTTGGTCTGACTTTTGCTTTCTTTTCTGAACTGCCGCTTCACTAAGTGGCAAGCAGCGGAGGTCAGAGGCCAAATGAAAAGGATAAGCGTCAATGGGAGGCCCTGTGGTGTGACACAAGTGCCTAGTGGTATATTGTCCACAGCCCATGAAGAACTTGTCAACAGCTCAGTGAGAATCCCTCAAAGGAGCGTCTACGGTTTCATTGCATCCTGCTCCCTGGAGGCGGTGGCAGATACCCAGGGAAGGAACAGCTATATAAGCAAGATGGCTCTCTAGGAGCTCTGCTGTCTTCTAGTATTTGTTTTTATTTATCAGCATCAAGATTGTCAGTAGAAAAAGCTTCCAAATAACTGGAAAGTTCTATACAAGCAAGAACTGCTAGAAACAGGTTAGACTAAAAATTAATTATGCCTTAGAGAGCTAGATGTGAAAAATAAAGACAAATAATATTTGCTAAATTGGCTCACACTACATTAAGACCCTGCAGAATCTTCTTGTGACATCCCAATGTCCGGTCAGTCATTCTCCTGTGAAACCTGAACTTACCTAAGCAGCAAACAGGCTTTGATGAACCAGAATTTCTTACAAGGGAAATAACTAAGACATAGTGTCCTTTTCAGGAAAAATTAATTATCAGGTTACCCTCTGAAATGCAACCTCTTGCAACAGGCAAGCTCTCATTTAATTCGTTCTCATCACTGAAGTTATCAAGGACAGCATGAAGAGCATCTACTGTTAAATGATATTGGTCAGATTTTTCAATCTTGGTATACAGCTAATAGAGTTGAACAGAGAGAATCTGTCTTACAGTTAAGGAGAATTCCTGCCTTTCTAGAACAATCAGTTAAAAAGTATGCAATAGGCACACACATTGCCTTTGTTCTGGTTTTATATAGCTCCTGGAACAATTGAGTAAGAGCCCAGGAAAGGGCTTTTAGGCCTAATATCATACAAGTAATAAATCATCATCCCTATTCTGTTTTGAAAAGAAACCAAGAAATAAGCTGAAGAATCTTGAATTGTGTCTGTAACAATACAGAGAATGAAGAGGTTCATCAGGAAAAGCAATCAGAAGAAATTAAACAGCATCTGTTTGCTGGACGAGGCATACCACAAAAGTGTTTGTGGATGGACATGCAGCCAGGTTTATTCATACAGAAACAACAGGACTAATGAGAGAGAGAACGTATGAAGAAAAAAAAAAAAAGTGAAAGAAAGCAACATTTTGTTCTCTTGGCAGTGGATTTTAAAGAAGCCGCAGCTTGTGTCTCTGCAGAACAGGTAAGGAACTGGTCTGGGGTGGCAAAGCACATTTTAATGAATCTCCTCTGGCTCTTAGTGAATTCAAGCATTCTGTACTTTCTACCTTACTTTCTGACTTTCCCTTAATCATCATTTTAAACACAATAAAATATGCAAGTAATGAAGATGGATCCCAGTATACTGGCCACCCAACTTTAATGCAGTGGAGGAATTTTTGCCATCTGAGAGGCTGAGTCAGGTTGCTGTATTATTTTTAACTGTTTGTAGTAGCCTACAGGCATTTTTGTCAACTTCTCCGGCTATCACCAGTATTATTCCAGATCAGCTGTGTTGAAATAAATGGGGTTACGGCAGCATGAACTGAAACGCAGAGGTGAACCAGACCCTTGCGCTGTAAACGTGATGCCATTTGTGGGATGCAATGTCACATATTTACATCCACTGCTCCCAAAGCCAGAAGAGCTCAGGCTGTCTCACTGAGCAAAGCAAAATCCAGAGCACCAAGTTTTTGGAGAAATGACTGGCAAGGAACCAAACCATAACTCACGGATATTAGAAGATGGGTTGAGCTGCTCTGAATAAAATACTGCCCAAGTTATAATAAAACAAATACCTTATGATTGTTAATAACAATAGTAATGTACAGTTGTTTAAACCTCTGAGGGGTCTTAAAAATGCTGGCAAACATCAGTCAGTCAGCCAAGCCTGACAGCATCCCACATCTTCAAGAGACATGCACAGACACTAGAAGCAGCATTTTCAACTGCCAACTTGAAACCAAGAGTATCCAACTTGAATCAAGTCTTGCTATTCACCAATATTGGCACCTGCATCTCCTGTTGACTGTAGCAGGAACTGTGACTCCTTCAGATCTGTGAAAATTACGGTTTCAGACCCAGCCCAAAAGCTGTCTTTGGAGCACAGCTCCTCTGCTCCAAGCAAGATACTTGCATGCTTATGTCACAGCGGAGCAGACAATGTCAAACAGGAGGTCCCAGCAGCTCCTAGACTGACAGACCCCAGTTTCTCAGTCTTTGGAGTCTGTAACAACTAAGTTTACAACTTGGTGTTACAAGCACTCAAAATACCTTGGCACTTTGATCCTCATAGTGATAATGCAATCCCACTCTTTATACTAAGCTTACCTAAAAACAACCTGACTAGGGAGCAGCTGCCTGCTGAGAGCTGCTCACTCAGCGAAGAGGAGCAACATGGCAAGCAGGCTCACTGGGAAGCACAGGCTAGCACTCAGCCATACTGCTGCTGCTCCAGGAAAGCAACTTAATTTGGGTGCATGTGAAGCGTGTTGTGCTCTCTGCACAAAGCCACACTTTGATCAGCTGCCTTTAGAAACCTGGAGGAAGCTGCTTTTAAATACAGTATTTGAACCTTTGGCAATAGGAAGCTTTTTGCCTTTTTGTCTCAAAGTTTCCCAGTAGGATCCAAAGGCTTGGGAAATCACAACTATACTCATCCTCAGAAGCCACATTTACTGGTTTTGTCTTGTAAGCCCACTCCCCATTAACATCAACAGGAGATGGACACAGAAGCTGAAGACCTTAAGAGATCAATCCACTTTTCACCCCTTAATGGTCGAACCCTTAATAAGAAGGGCATCTAAATTAACTAGGCACAGCTTTCAAATCCACTTTCAAAACTGACTTTGGTCCTGTTCCTCCCCTCTTCAGAGCCAGAAGTGGCTTTAGCTTATGCAAACCGCATCAGGCTGTTTGTCTCTTCCCACAAAGATAGCATTGGCCCTAACCATGAGTAGTCTGCTTCATACGTGGCACTTGTGGGGCGATTCCCCATGGTCACGCTGTGCCTGGCTGCTGTAACACACCAGCACACTATCATTTCTTACAGGTTGTGGTTCTGAACACAGCTGAAATCACTCCCTGGGATATTCAGAGTGTTAATGGGAGGAAGGGGGAGGAAACCAGAAACTTTTTTCTGCAAATCCCACATAATCATTTTCATAAATGATAGAAAAAGTCATTCACAAACCTCAGCAACTGTTAAGGGATCACAACACGGAAACAATAATCTTTTCAGATTTCTTTGCAGAGAATGGACGAGAACAGTCTTTTCAACAAAAGGATAATTATCTGGCCTTTGAACAAAGCAAGCTGGCTGACTTGAGAGAAAACCCAAACAACTAACAAGATCCTGCTAAACTTCTACTCCTCTGTCCAACCAAAGATATCCAGCAAAGTGCCAATCTTGCATTACTAAAGGCAACTTGACTTTGTTGGATGATGGGCACTGTAAGGAGATGCAGAAGGGAGAGTGACTAAGCAGAAAGAGAACAAAATTTATGTGAGGTTTTTTTCACAGACCTGCCAATCCCTGGACAATCGTAGTGTGGGAAACCAGAATAATGCACTGAGCTCTAAAGATGAAAAACATGTTGAAAGGACTAGATGTCACTGCAAAATTAAAAGATAAACAGCATCTTTCCCTTCAGTGGCACCAGTACCATGTGACTTCATAAATTATGTGAAAACAGATTTACAGGCTCATGCCCTAAACTCATTCTTCCTTTGATAAGAAAACATGCAAATCTAATGATCTGGAGAAGAAAATTAAATCCCCAGGACTGGATCATATTCAGAATAAAAACAAAGAGGTTCTTCAAAAGCTAATCTCTCAGAAGTCTCAGTACAACACGATACTCTCTCAAGGTGCAGATTTCTCTACCTTGCTGCTTAAGTATGCTTTACTATGCAGAGCGTAACAATAAAGAACATTTTTTTAAATTCAGTTAAAAGGTAACAAATTATCTTAAATGGCAAAAGAGGAGAAACAAGACCCTAAAGCATGAAATTAGAAGTGGTAGGAATCAGATTCTCAGACAAATATAGAGATATCACTCATTATTGGCTATTAGATATATTTATTTTATGAAAATCTAGCATAGTGTTTTCTTTATCAGCTACTATGTCAGGCATTTCTGAATAAACATATTCAGATATCCAAAGCAACCCCTCCAATGAAAAGAAGTGAATTTTATCATTATACTGACCTGTAAACGAAGCCAACTGCCAAGGGTGTTTCAGGGAGCATCACCCTAATGAAACCAGAGCTGGCAGTTGCCTTCCTGCAGATTTCTCAAAATCCAGAATAATATGAACTGTCCTCCAGGATCCTACCCAAAGCCTCTTCGCTCACACCCTTCCACTCTGTTTTCAGCCGGACAAACCATTTCTCCTCCCCATAAAATTTGCCTGCAGAAAGGACCCCTTAGTTTATACCACCACCATAAAATGGGAAACATAACCCATTGCAAGAGGCCACCTGTGGAGTCTTGAGATCTGGTCCAGTTAAAGTTGCCACCATGGAAACACAGAAACTCTGGCTCCTGTGGATAAATGGCTGTAGAGGAACCTCAGTGGCAACAAACTCAGACTTGTGTTTAGCCAGATTGCGACTTTAGGGCTGGTGGTGAAGACAGATGTTGGAGAGAGCTGTAGATGTCATATGTCCAAATAAACCAAAGGAGTTTCAAGTTCATATCCCTCTGCAGACAGTTAACCTCCATGGCGCAGGAAGAGAGCATGAGAGTTACTATCACACATGACGAGGAAAGCTATTTCTTTCTCCTTTTATTTTCCTGAAAAGGAATCTGAGAAGAAAACACCACCACAACTGCTGTTCCCTAACCACAATTAGGGAAAAGATGCAGCCCAGCATCTTTCAAATGCTCTCTTCCATGTGGTGTAACTTGACAAATGATGGAAACAGTAGGCAGTCAGTCCCACCTTTGCACAGACCACAGTCACGCCTCACACCCTTGCACTGACAGGAGCTTCTGCACACAGCTAGCATAAAAGCAGGGGAGTCAGTTTGCTCAAGTCAGAGCCTGGCACAGACAGTGCCAGAAGACGATGCCATAGCAGTGAGGTGCAGACTCTTGCAATTGGTAGCTCCTTCCCTGCTGTCCTGGAAGCCTCTTGCTTGAATCAATACCTACACATCAAACCCACGATTTGTTGCCTTTCCTACAGTCTTTCTTTTAATCATCCAACATTATCTCCAAAAGGCTGCAACAGGAACTTTGGAAAAAAAAAAAAAAAAAAAAAAAAAAAAAGATTAACTACCTGGTTCCCAGTCTAGCTTCTTCCTACAGACTTGTCTATGGAGCAATTCCAATTTCTGAATCAGTGAGGAATACTCACATAGGCCTATCTTGCATTCTAGAGGTGTCAGGTCAAGCACATGATTGATCTTACTCCAGCTGGTCACTTTAGGCCAGTTACAAAAGTGCAAACAAAATTTACTTCAGTAAGTAAGAAATTATGGTATTTATAGATAAGAAACATATATCTTTAACACACTCACATTTTCTTCCATTGGACCTGTGGAAAACTATAAAATACCTGCAGGCTAATATCCCAATAGCCCATGCAGCTTCTGTTTTTTCCACATATAGATTGTTCTTCAGAAGGTAGCCACTAAATATTGAGTGTTCATAGTACTAAAACCAGGTAATTAGGTAAATGCATGAATCTAGAAATTGCTAAATTCTTTATTGTGTTCTGCTATTTATATATGTATGGGCCTCAAGGAGGAAACTTCAATTTTTTTATTTTTATTTTTATTTTTTTAATGAAGGGTCATTCTCTCACATCAAGTCTTTTATATGTACATGTACCAAAAACTTCTCTGTCCTGGGACACACTGACGACTGCTCTTCAACTCACCTTCAAAAGTTAAAACTGCTTTTTGACATTTTCTTATTTAACTAGTACATTTATTGGTAATAATCCCGCATAGTTCTAACTAATTTCTGAAATAATCAAACTTTATTGAAAAAAGGCTAATATCACTTTTATTGTTTCAAAAATAAAAGTGCATACACATGATGCAAAAAAATATATTAAGTAAGCCAGTGTAATATGGATAATTACTTTAAATGCATACTCTGAAACCCTGAATGTGTCAGCCTACAAGTCTACTTCCTATGTTTTTCTATCTGCAAGATCTGCAAGTAATTTAGTCTTGTTTTCACAGAGCGCAAAGACATTCCATTTGTTTACACTAGAGACAAATTTTACTCAATTGACGCAATTCCATTGATTAAATAATGGCTTTCTTCCTCATTTTAGGTAATTTTGGCCTTATATCATGACATAAAAGAGGTAAGTGATTGTCATCTGTGTTCATATTATGTGATGAGCAGATTATCAGGTACAAGCCTTACTGCCTAATGACAGGAGCTTTTCAAGGACTGATTTAAGTCTGAATGCTCATAACCTATTCTGAAAACTAGGCAGATGATTAAATAAGTCAACAAAGGGTCAACTGTAGGCCAACTACAGGTGATTTAACTGGAGGGAACTCTAGTAGTTCAAGTGAAATAAAGTAGATATAATTTGTCCAACTTATGCATTAAAAACACTGGTAAAGACCAGGTTCTGTGTATCAGCCATCTTTGTGACAACCGTTCTTTAACAAGATTATTGGACTTTCAGGTCCTCTTTACAGGTTTTTTTTAAAAGGGAAAAAGCATACAAAAGTCTGCATATTCCTTATCAGCATGGAGTTTTGTCTTAGAATAAAATGCAGAATTAGCTGTTGCATTTGGAAGATAAGAAAATAAAATCCTTAGCAATCCTAGTAAATAGAGCACCATTGAAATACCTTCACAACAAGAGAGGCATCTGACCTAATGTGCTTGCACAGTGTTAATCCCAGAAGTGTTACTGTACCCACCCACAGGCTCATTTTCTGGTCCTGAACTTGTGCGAGGTATTAGCCACCACACACAAGCCCCAGGAGAGCCCCATTCCTCAGGTGAACACGGGATGCCCATGGAGAGGCAGTACAAGCCTTAGCACAGGAGCATCATCACGGGTGCAAGCACAGTGATGATGCTCACCTGTACACCAGCTCTTTAGCGACCTACCAGAAAAGGCTTTTTGAATCTTATTTCAGTGAAGTACCAGTGACATCTAGTGGGCAGCTCTTCTACAGTAATGGATCTAATGGGGCAAACTCGGGTAACCTTCCAATTTCTCTGAGGGAGGCTACAGAGCAAGGCTTAGACAGAGGACAGCAGATTTAAAAGGAAACTTTAAAGGTTTTCTAGTCCATCTCCCTGCTCTAAAGCAGAACCAGCTACACCTGCGTCATTCCTAACAAGCACTTGCACAAACAGATCTCAAAACCCTTCTGTGATGGAGCCATAGCCACACCAGCCATGCTTCCTTCTGAGCACTCCAGCAACAAGTTAGGCAGTGAATTACTTGCTGCACTGTAACACCCTTTCCTTCCCCCTCTTGTCCTACTCACACCAGGCATGGAGAACAGTAAATGCTTATAACTTACCTAGTTACCTGGATGCGCAATGGTAGCATGATACCTAAATGGTCCGGACAGGTTAGTTACCTGCCTAGCAAGTCACTCTAACACATGCAGCCTCCGCTTCTCACAAATGTATGGCTTGTCCAAAACTGGGTGAAATTTCACAGATGCAGCAAAACAGCACATCCTTGGCAACAGGACAATGCCCCAGCCAAATTGCAATACCTTGTTCCAAAAGTAAGAGCACAAACCCCCACTTCTCAATCTCATTTTCAGCTATAGTTTAAAAAAATAGCCTACTCAAAGCACTCTGCTTACACTGCAGCTTTTAGCTTAGCTCCAAAAGCTACAGTTTAGCAGCATGTGCAACAGTAGCAGGGATTTTATAAGAGAGAATATTAGGCAGTTGTAGCTCCAAGTACCACTTACCTGTGTTTGCCTGTATATAATGTATCAGCAGCTAATCCTTTCCTAAATAACACTGCTCAAATGATATTTCATTTCTTAAACCATGGTACAGACTTGTTAGGTTTCAGCAGTAATTCCAAACACTAAAACCATCTAAAAGCTATAAAAAACACAGTAATTTATTTTCTCAATAGGATTCTATATAAGTACTTTATAGACACTCCTGAAACTTGCTTGAATAACACAAAGATTTTTTTTTTTTTTTTTTCCTAAGCCAGTATCCAGACCTTGGCAGTTTAGGCTGCTGTGTGTGCTTCACACCACACAGCAACATCTGCTAGCAGTTAATTTGGAAAATGGGAGACTGTCACCACAAAATGTAGACCTTTTAAAATAAACACAAGAAAAATATTACCAAGCAAAAATAAAACTGCATAATAAATATAAGTGGGTGGTAGCTACACACTGGTATAGAGGATTTTATAATAGATCAAACAAATCACTATACTGAAACTGCCCACCACAGTGCCGCTTTCAAGAGACTGCTGTTTTCAGGCTGAGATCTGGACCTCTCTCTCATCCTCCCTTGCCATTTCTTCCCCTGTAAAAAAAGAAGTCCTAATTATCTATTTACTTTCATGGGATGGTAATATCAAAAATATAAACCTCAAAACCTAAATTTCCGAAGTACTCTGTCAGCAAGAAAAGCTCGCTCTTTATGAGCTCCAGCTATAGAGGAGCAAAGAAGTACACTCCCTCCCAACATTAGATGAAATATGGCTTAAAAGCAAAGTCAGAACTCAGTTACTGGGCCTTGGTGGAAGTGTTGTTCTCAGATGGACTGTTTGCATTAAATAATGGGGTCTGGAGAAAAAGCAAAGTTTTTCCTTACGTCTTTATATTCCTCAGTATGAACAAAAAAAAGAATAATTCTGCCATTTTCAAAAAGAAAAAAAAACATACAGCAAATAGATAATTTTAAAATGTAGGGCAAAAATTCCAGTGGTCCAGGCAATATGTGGGTGCTGGTCTCTTCTGCCAGGTGGCTGGAGATTGGACAAGAGGAAATGGCCTCAAGTTGACGCAAGGGAGATTTAGGTTAGATAGTAGGAAAAATTTTTTTACTGAGAGGGTTGTCAGACGTTGGGATAGGCTGCCCAGGGAAGCGGTTGATTCACCAGCCCTGGAGGTATTCAAAAAGCAAGTAGATGGGGTACTTCAGGACATGGTTTAGTGGGCATGGTTGATGGTTGGACTCGATGATCTTGAAGGTCTTTTCCAATCTAAATGATTCTACGATTCTATGATTCTACGATTCTGTATCAACTGGCAGAGGTTATTTTGTGAGCCTTGCCAAATGGGGCTTAGTAGATGTTGTCAGGATTGTATTGAAAGAAATATCCCACTCTTGTATGCCATTAAACCTCAGTCAGGAATCACAAGCCCTCCTCTGTTTGCATTTAACTGGGAAGCCCACTGGCAAAATGAACATTTCAGCTACCGCTATCTTTGCAAGGATAGGATCTCCTGTACTGATTTTTCTCACACTTTGATGCTCTTAGGGAGTCTCCCCCAAGTTTTCAGAAAGACTGTGGCATCTTTAGTCTGAGAGCATATTGCTTCACATGAGTCAGGTTTGTGCTTGGCTCTAACAGTTCAGACCTGTTGATGATCACATGGGAGTCTGTATCGTGAATGTTCAGGGTGAAGGGTTTTGTACAAAGCTCCCCAGGAATCACATTAAAAAGAGTAGAAGTTTAAAAAAAAAAAAAGTCAGAGCATTAAGGCTCTCAACTTGAGTGCTCAGAGTGTTTTGGTGCACAAAATGACCTGGATTTGGGCAGTAGGTTTGATAAAGGTCCAGCTGAAAATAGTGGGGAAAAAAAAACTTTTTTCATCATCAGTGGGGCAGGATTACATCCCTGTTGAACATTGACGCTGCTGAGGGAGATTTTAAAAAAACCACAGAGATGAGCTGCCTATTTACCATTCACAGGTTTTTACATCTCTCTTGCTTTCTTCCTCATCCTGCCTTTTTGCTGGGAAGACTGGAAGGTGCAAAGTGAATGCAGGGACAGCCATTTTCATGGCTCCAGCACGTGAATGTTGCTCTCAGCAATTCAGGTTTACTCTTGGTGATGGGCAATGGTTTCAGGTGACTCTAGGCAGCTCAGGCACTCCCAGTTCCCCACAGATGGTCACCAATTCTGGGAGTCTCACCTCAGGGTGAGAGTCTGAACCAGATTTGTCTAATCTCTCACAAAACCAGCTGAAATTATCGGAGACTCAACATCCCTGTTGCAGTCTTAAACCCCTCTACCACTGGTTTGGGCCATCTCCTCACCTCACAGGGGCAGAGTAAAAATGTATGCATTGCTATGAAAGTCTCAGATAACTTCAGCAGCAGCACCACAGAAAAGTCCACAAAAAGAGAGAGCTTTATATATAAAGGATACTTTGGAAACATATATGACCCAGAAGAGCTGGCATAAAACCATGGAATAATAAAGTGAGACACTGAATAACTGTTCCTTCATTCAGCAAGTGCTATCCATCGTGTCCCCTGTGCAAGGCTGAGCTGCCCTCAAAGGTGCAAGCTACATATGAGAACAAAGAGGGCCTCTTCTACAGTGGAAACAGGCATTGCAGACAGTCTCAAGGGAAGAGCCCTGTCCAGTGAGTTCTCTGCCCCCTTGGGTTTGTCAGGAGCTACAGGAAATGGTATTCCTTACAGCAGAAAGATGGCTTTTGTAGGCAATTGAATGTACTACAACTGATAGTACTTAGGTCAGATGTCAAAGGCAGACTGGTGCCAAAACAGTGATATATGGCTGGCATGAAATGGCTTGGGGTGTCACCATCACCTTCCATCTGAAGATATCGAAGACACAGTCGGACATGAACAGATAACATCCACTAACACTTGGAGAAACAGGGATTCCAGCGTTTCCAAATATTTCTATCCCCAAGGTAGCCCCAATGAATTAACCCCTGTAGAACCTATAAGTATATTTGGTTACCAAGCCAGAAACAGGAAAACAGAAAAATAAGATTCTGACAAGCATTTTCAGGTGTGCTAAGTGACCAATTTTGCTGTCTGATCTGATGAGGTATATTAGTATAAGGTTCCTCTTCCTTCAGTATGAGTAGATCTAGCAGACACAGTTCCCTTTGCTATGGGGAGTGAAAGCTGCTGCTGTCACCCTCCCTGCCTCAAGGCTGCCTCTCTATACCCCAGACAGCCCTTGATTAACCAAGCCTGGGTTAACCACATTAGACCTATGCTGTCTCTCTCCTCCCACTCTTCTGTTGCTGTGAACGTAGCAATTCGTCCATCTTCATTGTTTTGCTCCCAGGTGAGGCAAGGTCAGAGCACAACATCCCTTTAGGCTCCACAGCACTGGAAATGTTTACATGCAGGAATCACTCTCTGCTGTTAAACCAAAGTGGGCTAGAGCTCACTTGCCTGAGACTCTTGTGTTTATTTCATAGCGGTGATTTTGAAACCAGATCTGTTCACATGGGAACTGTGCTGTGTGTTGGCTGCAACTATGCCCATAATCCATAGGAATCACAGGCTGGGAACAGAACATCATCTGACTCTTTTACTGGAGGTTCTCACTACCCTTTTATTATTACAATATAAAGTTAATGATACAGCCAGGCATTTAACGATCTAATTGTAATTGTCTAAGGGGCTCAGCTCTTTCTGATTGGGTGCAGACATCTCACATCCAAACTGAGGACTGGGAGTCTTCTCACTATGGTAAAAGTGAATCCCTGGTGGTTTATCTGACTTACAGGCTTTTACAGCTCAGATCTCCATATTGCATTGTCTCTCCAGAAACTGCACTATTGTACATTTCATAGTTATAAGTTATCTTTACATTACACTTCTCTTCAGTTATTCAAAGCAGCCCATTTTCCCAAGAAGCATTTAAAGTGCTACACTTACGTAGCCTGTTTTGAAACTGGCAGGCGACAATGAAGACACACACAAGTCAGCATAGCTTTTGCTCACATGCTTGATTTGCTGTTCAGATTCCAGAGCTGGTTTTCACGTCTGTTGCAGGGTGTCTGTCATCACTTCTCTTCAGAAGCCCAGCAGGGTATCCCAAACAATACCAGCCTTGCAATGGGGAAGAAAGTTCTTTCTTCCCAAGGATTTAGTGGCAAAATCTCAAACAACAGAGTGAAACATTGTGTGTCAGAGCCCAAACTGGAGAAATAAAAAAAAAAAAAAAAAAAAACAAAAACAAAAACAGCTTTTCCACCTACCCATCTTTGCCATGAGCCCAAACTCTCCCTGACTTATGGCAAGCACCCTGGAAAATACAAGATTTTTCTGAATTAAAAGACCATATGTCCCAACCACAGTTCCTTTCCAGAGAAAATCATAGAAAGTCCTCCTGCGTTCATAGTCTACTCCAGTGGGAACAAGAAATTCTTGCTTACCCTTTCTCCTAGGATCCTATGGGAAGAACAGATAGGGAGTGGTTTCAAGGAGGACTACATGGTACTAAGCCCCAGACATCACCAGCACCAGTAATTTATAAGCAGATACCTTGGGGTCAGCTACATTCTGCTGGTACCTGTCTTTTGTCTGTGAGGAGAAAACAAAAAACAATTTTTTCTTGGTTTCAGAGACTCCCCTCTCAGCTCAGGGCATGTGCCACTGCAGTTTTGGTGGCCTGCCCATCAGACTGCTGTTATCCCAGCTGCTGGCCCCTCCGTTACAGTCATCCCAGGATCCTAAGAACCAGAGGGCCACAAGCGCCCATCTCCTCCCCACACAGCTGTGTGCACAGGACCGGTTGAACATCAGCCTTCATGTCAACCACTTCCCCCACTCCCTTTTTATCTGTCAGCTCCTGCTGGTGGTACCTGTCTCACACAAAAAGAAAAAAAAACCTACTGCAGTCACTGCAGGTGGCTTATCAGGCCAGGGTGCAAGCGCTCCAGCTGAGGACTGCTGCATGGCTCACCTTGCACCCTCACCACGTCTGCTGCAGCTCTAGGAGGAAGATAAAGGTAACTCCAAAATGCTGCTCTCCTTTTCTTAGGAACCTAGCCCAGATGCATGCCCCTTCCAGAAGCTTTTTCAATCAGCTGCCCATACAGGGTCCATTTAAAGTACCCTCACACCATTTCTTAATCATACCTAGTATCTGCTGCATTGTGCCTGGGAATTGAGGAAACAGACCCCAGGTTCCTGAATTATAATGATTTCTTTGCAGTGATTTGAGGCTGTCTCAGCAAAGCTTTTTTTTCAGGGAGATTGAGGAACATCATATTCATCTGTGGGCTCCTAATCCCTTTAGACTAAAGACTACTTTCAAGAGTTTTTTCAAATTACTTTCAACTTCTTTGGTTAGATCTTGCAGGAAAGAATCCACGGAAGATCTTATCTGAACCCTGGCATGCAATGACCTTGTTGTTCCATTTCATCACTGGTTCTAGGGTCACGTTATTAGGGATAATACTGGGAATTACAGGATTATCTTAGGCTTCCGGATACATTTTACATTGACTAATTTATTCTGTCTTCCCTTTCATGAATGCCTGATGTAATATATATGAGACAGAGGGTTTATAAGACTCTAAAGGTATTAAGCTTTCACCTAATCACTATTGTTTGAGGTCTTATGGAAACTCAGCCTGATCTGCAGCTGGGTATTACTAGTATCTGACCCCAAACATGTGATGGTACATTAAAAGTGCTAGTAAAGTATCTGGTTAGCAGATTCATGAAGGGAAAGTTAATGAACTAGTACTCTATGTATGCCGCTGTGCGTGTAAGTTATATCTGGCTGCCATGTGTGCCCAGAAGCAGTTCTTTCTCAGACTATGCTGAAAAGCTCTGTCACCACAAGTCAGGCGCACCCTTGATACTTTTCATAAGGCTCCAGAGGAAATTAATGTTGGTTCTTCCAGGTTATAGCTTTTATATGATTAAAAAACCCTACACCAGCTGTATCATATGGAAAACAGAAACAGATCAGAACTGAGACAGGTAACAATCCACATGCAACTGATAATTCAAGTACAGGTCTGATGTGCAGCATTTGACAGAATGATAGATGAGGCCAGGGTTTACCTCCTTAAAACATCCAATATCAGTGAGAAAAATGAAAGCAACACAAAAATGTGCAGCCTGATCGTGACTGAAGGCAAGCTGTAAAAATGGAATAATTGTTATTGAAGGTGACCTTTCAGTCTGTAGTAAAGTCCCTTGTTATTTCAGTGTGCTTTATGCTATGACATATGTGACCAATCTGCAGGTATCAAGAGATTTTCTGTATACCACCAAGCTCCGAATTATTTGGTCCTGAAGATGTAGTGGATATACAACAGCAATGCATGCTGTACCCTTGTCAGAGTTGCCAGCCTTATGCACAGGACTGAAAGGCACTCAGTTAACAAGATGACTGGATGCTTAATAAATGCCTCGATGAGACAGAGAGGTAAAAAGCTTGGAGGTCACTCCCATGGTGTTACCTCAATATCAAACTGGAATAACAGTGAGCAGCAGTGAGTCAAACCGAGGACATACTAAGCAACTAACATGAGGGCTCATTTCTTGACGTGCTGCACGTGAGACTGGTGAGAGCATCAAACTGAGCCCTGCAGACAGCATTTTGGGTGAATCGTCCCTTCTACCTTTTAGTTACTCATTTGCAGACCCTTTTTGTGGAATAAGGCAAGACGAACTATACATAGAGGGACAGGCTGTGTTTTATGGGAATGGAGGAGGTGTACTTGTAGTGAAATCCATCTTGTGCCCAAAATCCAGTGCCAAATTTTTCAGTAATTATCTGTACCAGTAGCATGTAAATGCATCTCTTAGATTTTAATGCAAATGTTAAAAATATTCAAGTATAGCTGTACAGAATTTATCATTGTCCACATAAAAATTCCTCTTCAGGATCCATCATTTCCCCTGTATCCTCATTTGCCATTTTCACTATCTCTGGGTTTGTCTCATCAGAATTCTTCTTTTAACCTGGTTTCATATCAAAGAAAATTCTATCTTCACTAACGCACAATTTAACACAGAGAGAATGAAGATTTATGACATCTCATCTGCCCCAAACAGGAAATATTCTACCAACGCAGCTCATCATGTCTGCAACTGCAAAGTCACTGAAGCTCATTGTCCCATGTCATGAAAAAGATCTCAGTTACAGAGAAGGTCCCATACTTTGCCAAATTTATAAATCTTAGAACTTTTGCATGGCTGAACTACTTCACCAATACAAAATGAAGGCCTTGAACCAGGGCTCTGCTATTTCAAACAAGAAATGA
The DNA here is from genome assembly GCF_026419915.1 of Harpia harpyja. Lineage (NCBI taxonomy): Eukaryota > Metazoa > Chordata > Aves > Accipitriformes > Accipitridae > Harpia > Harpia harpyja. The sequence goes on along the minus strand of NC_068952.1, from coordinate 13,375,405 downwards.
ATTGTAGTTCTCAGATACTACAGCAACAAGCATGGTGGATACACCTGGCTTGGTATGTAGAAGTCAGATAAAATTTAAATCCCCATTCTTTCGACTTTTGGCTGTTTGTTGTCATCCAGTGCATTACGGTTTGAACCTTCTCCCTCACGCATGATGCAAGTAACCCAGCTTGGTGACAAGGAAACCGGGGCAAACAGCATTTGCTTCTCACAACCTACTGAATTGCCATGCAGGCAGGGCCTTGGTGCCAAAGCAGAAACCAGTTCCTTTTTCTTTCCAATTCCCTTCTCTGCTAAGCAAAGGAAAGGGAAGTGCAGAAACACTCATAAGGAAGATTAACATGTCACTGATCCCACCTTCCCTTTCTTTCTCTGACTGGCTGTGTGCTCCCATCACAGCCCGTCAGGTGGACAAGAGACCGTGTCTGTGGCAGGAGCTCCAGCATCGCATGGTGGGAAGTCCAGGGAACCTGCTTGCCGCCTGTTTCGCCAGAACTAGCATTGTCTGTGGAAATGAGTCCACCAAGTTAAAGGTGAAATAAAGTAATCTGAAGTGATCAAGGCTTTCTATATCTACATTTTTGAATGGGATATTTAGACTCTTCATTCCTAATTACTTTTTTTATTTTGAAAAAAATCTTGTACAAAGTGAAAAGATAAAAAATATCTTCCCCCCCTCAAATCCTAAAGGAGGACCTTTTGAACCTGCTGACAGCCTCAGAAACAGCCTCTTAATTCAGAGAAGTGACAAAGCAGTTCATACTCCAGAATTCAAACTAAAAACAATTCATCAGATTTATGCCTGGCCTGATGCATGCTTTCCTAGCTCATAAATGCATTACATGTGGCATCTAGGAATAAAGTGTTCAGCCTCAAAAAGGAAGAGGAAATACACACGAATGAAACCTTGTGTGGGAATAGTCAGTGCTGTTCTTCCCTGCTTAGCAGTCTGAAAATGCTGCTTCAGCTTTGGCTATGTTTGCTCAACTTCAGCTGCACTATGACCTCAGATGACCCAGACTGCTATGAATCTGGCCACTGTACATTTGATCCAGAATACTAAACAACTGGTGTCATTTTCAGCCAGTGCTAAATCCAATCTGACCTAGATAGAAAAGCCCTTACATCCCATTGCTAATCCCTTCGGTTCCATCCAAGCAGTGAAGGCTGTAAGCAAACAGAGCACACAGACTTTAAGAAAAGCAGGCAAGCAAATCCGAGTTTCACAGAAATCTGAAAACTCAGACTTCAGATCGACCCAAATAATACCAGTCTCCATATTCTCTAGAAACATATTTCTCTGTATTGCCCAAACACTTTCAGACCATTCTGTGATGACAAATAGATTTTATCTTTCTTCACTGTCTATCTTTCTAGGACTGGACTGGAGCAACAATGGATTTACTATCTCCTTCTGGTCTTCTAAAAAGGTACACCTTGCATGAATCTTCCAAGAAGTTAAAAAGAAAAGCTACAATTTTAAAATATTTTGCTTCAACATGCCAGACATTCCATTTTGCATTTTTTCCCTTAAAATCATGATTCTCAGCCACAGGCACTTCATCAGTATAGAAAGCGCTGATTTTCCCACAGTCTCTCCAACAGTCAGACAACAAACCTGCACCAAGATGATTCAATTTCATTGGAGTCAGCACCTACTAAGCAATGTGGTTTAGGTTTCTTTTAAGCATTCAAGAACGTTTTTCATAATAATGCCAGATGGCCTTGCAATCAAAACCTTTGCATTCAGCCCTTTACCTCCAAATTCGCTGCTGATAGTATATGGATTTGAATTTGAATACACAATACAGAAGCTGTTTCAGATTTTCTCAAAAAAATAAAACAAATTACCTCTATAGCAACAAATTTTCCAACTGCATTAACTGTTCTCTGGCTTCCGCATACCTTTCCAAATATTATGTGAAGAAAAGAGAGAGAGACATAAGAAAGAAAAATTTCTTGACTACCATCACAAAAGAAATTGTTCCTTAATTACAAACAGGACACCCTTAAGCTGAGAACTGAAGAGAAAGGCAATCTATACAACCTTTCCCCACCATTTCACTTTGAAATATGAGGTAGGCAGAACCAATTGATGTGAACAGATTTAGTAAGATAAACACCAGTGGCAACTTTTTATATTTAACAACACCAGGCCTTCTCCAGGACAAAGAATAGGAATGAAAATACTTGTTATGTACTCTTGCAAAATGTAGCGTGTATTTAAAAAGAAAATATTTGCTTATCACTTGTGGCTGTATAATGTCAAACATACGGTAGCTACATGATATTTTAACCTTACCCCCAAGCTACAAGGAAATTAAGTAGATAGTTGGTTTTCTAGTGTCTTTAAAGTAACTAAACATGAAAGGTCAGACTTAGGCAGAACAGGAGATAAGCTACCCAACAAGGCCAGTAGTGCTGAGGAAGCATGCTCATGTGCAATGGATATCCCAATGTTTGCTTAGAAACATGTCATAAATGTAACATTTAGTGATGGTTTAGAGTACTCCACATGAATAAGTAGTGGAATTTACACAGGAAAGAAAAGGATATGAGAGACTGATTCAGAGAGTAGAAAGATGGCTGCATTAACAGTCTTAGACCAGTTTCAATTAACTTTATGATATACTACCATAGTTACTGGTCTTATGATCATGCTTTACAGTAAATGTAATCATATTTCCCATAGATGGCTTGCACTGAGACACCCAGCCTCAGAACAATATCCCGTATACATTTCAGCCACAGCGTATTAGCACTTTGTGATGACAAAGTGATGAAATGGGGAAAATGTGCCTGGATGTGCCTGGGCTGGACCCAGCATCCTCTGAAGTCAACTGAAATAAGTTTTCCACAGGCTCTGACATAAAACTCAAGAAGAAACATAAGCACAATTTGAGGTGCTCACTATTACAATTTGTAAACTTGTAATAACTGTTGGAGGGAAATTGTGTCGCAAGTTTGTTTCATGCCAATACAGAATAGTCCAATGTTTTGGAGAAAGAGACACAGGTTTTAAAACTCCACTATTCAGCAATGGTGCCCAACACGTCTGGAAGGCAGGATGTCTCAGAGAGTGTAACGAGTCCTACCATCGTCACTCACCACCAATGTATAGATAGGACATTGCAGTGAAAGGATACCGATCTTCAGGCAGGTGGGTGTCTCACAACAGTAGAAATCTCATCAAAGATGGTGTTGTCTAGTTGTGAACTCTAGAAAATTTTTGTCTGTTCCAGTGGAGGTTTGGTAGGGTAGAACTCAAAGAGAATGTCTTCCCCTCATTAAATTGTTTTTAGAGCGCAGGATCCTGCATCGGAACTCGCACCACAGAGAGGCTGAAATATTTCCACTGAAAAAGGTAAAGATTTAAAAATATTTTTTTTCTTTGCAGATAGATAGATATGTGGGTATAGGCCTGTCACAAAGTTGCCTTGCAGCTAATTACATAACTTTTTTTTTAATCCCATATCACCACTGATAGCTATACATTTGACTGCTTTGTTCTGAGACCACTTGAAACAGTAGTCACTAACTGTTGCAGTTTACAAATTTGCAGTGGACAAGACAACTCATATTGCAAGTAAAAAATTACAGCTTTCATTCAAACAAATCACTCACAGATATCCCTATTTTCTTTCTGTGGTTCATGGAATCAAAAAACACCTCCCTCACCCAGATACAGAAAACACTCCCAAAACAATACTGTTTGTCAAATAAGCTCAGTAGGACTGCATCCACAATTTCCAGGTCCCTCTGTAGCTGCTTTTCAGCAGCAACAAACGAAGCTGCACAAGAGCTCGGCAGGACTGCAGAGCTAGCACTTGGCAGTGAAGCATTCCCTGTCCCCAGCCATGCTCCAAAGCTGTCCTGAGACCTTTAACATGTGCCATCTCAGTGGAGCAACAATCACAGGGACACAGGAATGGGATTCATGGGAGAGAAACGTCATGTGCCTCCTTCCACCATCACCCTGAGCCAAAGCCTGTGCTATATTTCCGAGAAATAACAGTGACTGGACCTTAGAAAATCGCTAATTTAATGGAGGTGCAAGTGCCAATTTGAATAAACTCTGTTTAATCTGATATTCCCTCGCTGTAAACCTGTGATACTGTACTTCGCCTGAATTTTGATGAAATTTTATTTAACTGAAGTTTTGAGTGTTCCCCCTGACTTCCATAAGTTTGGGGTTTATTGTACACCAGTCAGTTCTCTCACATTCAGCATACACTGCCTGTAAATTTCAGGTTAATTAACTCACATCTGGTTTTCCACAAGCAGAAATAGTAAGTTCTGCAGCCAACTACTATTACTAGCTAAAGTGCTTTGTACTCTCACTTGTCTGGGGATGAAACTAGTGCATCTTTGATTTTTAAATCTATATTCTTAAAGTCTGATGCCTTGTTAGAAGGCCAAGGGTTATTAATTTCAAAAACAGAAGGTAGAGTTTAATGAGTAATGAATAGCAGCTGTTGGAAACAAATCTTTGTAGCCCTGGGACCGTCTCTCCCTATGTTACAATTACACTTTGATTGACCTCAACAATAACTAACAAGCATGCCCAGCTGGATCATAAACCAAGTATATACTATGTCCAGATATGGTGTAAAATTTCACATCAATGAAACACTCACTGTCAGTCTAACTTTGTCCCATCATATGTCAATCAGACTTACAAATAAACTTATTAGAGCTGGGACATGCGATTTCCTAGGGAAAAGAAGTTCTTTACTGGCAATGAACGCACAGTTTAGAAAAATCATGAGTACATAGGGATGGCTCTACCTCTGAAGAAAAGCCTTTTGTCATGACAGACGTGTGGGGTTTGTTCACTGTGTGAATATGTAAGGGCTTTAAGAAGGAGAGGCAGTTTTCCAGGTTGTCTAAAACAGCTATATCCCCATAGTTGGGAGGCTGAAAGCAGAAAAAAATTAAGTTTGGGTTTATCCAGCGTCTGACATATTTTCTCTATGAAAGAATGTGCTGCATTGGGACCTAGTGTTTTTGAGGGTCTGTGGGTGGGAGGCCCGTGGAGTTCACTGGGGGTTCAGTGCCTCTCTCCTGTGGACGACCACATAGTGCAACACCTAAATTTGGGATCTGTCTAAACAAATGGGAATAAAAATGCAGGGACAAACTGTTTATACACACAAAACCAGAAAAATCTGGCTTGTGCTGTTTGGTGGATGGATTACTCACAGTTTTACATCCTGTCTTATCAGACAGGAACTTTGGTCTATAGCCAAACAATATTAGGGATGAGCCACTGGTGAATAAAATACTCCAGCTTTTGGATTTATATATACTCACAGCTTTGTAATGCCTTATCCTCCGTCTCCTGACAGTTCCAGGTGAAACAAACAGAAAAGCAACAGATCTTTCTCTCATCAAGTGACTGGACTTTTCCTAGGCTTCCCATTTAAAACAGCTACGTATTATTATTTGTACTATTATTTCTATTGCTAAACACTTACACTATTGTTTGTCTTTGCTTTCTTTTCTCCAGCTGACACTTCTGCTCTATAATGGCGCATCACTGATCTCAGTCTTCAAGAGAAGTCCTGTTATCAGGGTTTCCTGATCTCATCCATCTTTACATAGAACTTCTTTACAGATTCTTATCTGATCTCAAAAATTTTGCTCAAGGGAGTAAATCCCAGTACCAGGGAATGAGTTGTATACTCCCACTGATTTCAATGGATTCAGAAATGTAATTAATTAAAATGCAGTTGGCAATGGCCTCAGTTCCAGCCACATGATTGCAGGTATAAATGGTATCATTTCAAAAAAAATACACTGTTCTTTCTAGCATAAAGGGGTAAAAAAAAAACCAAAAACCAAAAAAACCAACCACTCACCAGTAGGTAAAATTACACTCCACCACCAGCATAAAGCAAACCCCCAGCACCTCACACCATCCCCTACCAGGTCATCAGGCAGACAAGCTGAGCTTACAGCACACACTAACTTTTGACAGACCCCAGCCCAGGTGGATGGATTTGGGAAGTGAATTCCAAAGCTGAGGTCAAGTGTTTCTGGCTGATCTCAGTTACAAGTGCTGCGCTGCAGGAAGGGAAGCAGCCTCCTGGGTAACCATTTGGGGCTTTATAGGTTCAAACTAACACCTTGAATTCTGCCCAGGAACTTATTAACAACCAGCAGAGCTGATCTAAAGTGTTCTTGGCATGAAGCTCCACATTGTGCACCAGCTCCAGTTTCCAAGGGTCTCAGCACACAGCCCAGTATGGAGTGCATGGCGATAACATAATACGGTGTCAAGGCGTCAAAGGCATGGATAACTGTGACAAGGTTTCTCCGCCAGACAGGAAAGGCCCATTTTTCTTAATAGCAACATAGGGGGGAAAAGACGTGGATATTTTGTCAAAGACTTTTCTCAAAGTGTTTTTATGCCCTGGACACCACTAATCTTGGAGCCCTTATAAAAGTTCCGTTATGGACCTGCCCTGTGCTTTGAGAATTTCCTGACCTCACCCTGATGAAATTAATAAAGTTACCTAGGTGTGAAAGCAGCATGGGGGGTCACATCAGCCCCCAAACTCCTCAGGTGTAAAGATTAGCTAGGATATACTAGAGAAATTTTAGTGGATAGAATGTCTGTCTTTGCTCTCCACGGAGCTTATTTCTGCCATGCCCCATTGAAGGTTTATGGAGGTCAGCGAATTTCTCCCCATTCTCAATTCAGGACTGAGCTGTACCAAGTAGTATTTTTTGGAAAACCTATTTAAAATCATATATGATTGACCTGGTTTTCTCCACATTTCTTCATTTGATACTTATTTTCTGACTGTAATTATATGAACAACTCAAATTACTTTAGGACTGGAGAAGAATCTAAAGTAATACTTCACTTTACTTTAACAGACTTGCTGAACCAAAAGCAGAAATAAACAAATACTGTAGAGTTGATTCCTACATACATAAAGGCAATCTGAGTCTCAGATAGTCCAGGTGCAAGTGTCCAGCACGAAGTTGGGGACACAAGCTCTGACACACACAGACTGTCTGTGTTACTGGTTTATGAGCAATAATATGCAGTAGGGATGCAAACTATTCTAGACTGAACTAGTCAATGAACTAAAGTTACTAGATACGCAAAGCAAAGTATTATTCTAGTTTCTTGTCCAGTCTGGAAAATTTTAAGAATTTCCTCTACAATTGAACTGATCTATGTAAATAGAAGGCTATGTGTTGAATTACCAAGAATGCATCAGGGTGTTTGCAGTTAAGTATCTTCTTTATAAGTGATGAGTCAACAACATAAGGCTCCTGGCCAAAGTAACAAAGCTGGCTAAAAAACTAGACATCAAAAGACCACTTCAGTTAAAAAGCTTTCTAAGAGAAAGGGGTCACAGACCAACAGAAAGAGTGAGTGAAAGACTACAGAGTGGGAAATCTTCCTCCTCCATGATACTACAAACAGCAAACATTGAGAAAAATTCAAGCAGTCCGGTACCTCAAAAAAAAAAAAAAAAAGACCCGTTTCTGAAGCTAAAGAATTTTAAAGTAAACATAGCTTCAAAAATGTATCTTTACTTTAAAATCCACTTACTCTATACTACCTAGCTAGAAGAGAACTTCAGGTCACTCTCCTCCTCTTGGAAGGAATTAAAATGAAGGACCAGAGCTCAGAATTGTTCCCACAGAAATGGTTGCACTTAGACCTAGATACACAACAAGAAATGACCTGAAAGTCAGAAAATTGTGTCATCAGGAGGTTCTCCCATGTCTTTTCCCTTACCTGGGAAGGTATACGAGTTGGAACCCATCTTCAAGCCCTCGTTTTCTCTGAATTTTCAATTCAAAGAGAAATTCTAGACTATGGAGAACTGTGCAACAAGTGAGAGGAATGCAAATCCTGAAGGATACCAGTTATTGCTATGCAATGGCCCAACAGAAAGCCCATGTGTTCATTCAGAACTGGTGATTTCAAACAGTATCCATCACATTCACAAGTTCCCAGAGTCTCAACTCAGAGTCTTTGGCAGAACGAGAATGGGAACAGAGACCCTCCCATAAAACAGCATGATTCCAAGATGTTTTAGCAATGGCATTGTGCTTTGTATGGTATAAACATTGCTCCAGGCAGCTAACCTGCAGACAGAAGTTCATTAAAAAGGTGAATGCTCAGGTTTTACTAAAGTGAGCTCCAACTCCTATGAAGATTATGGCTAAACCATTGAAGAACTTAACAGAGCCAACCACCATCCACTCCCAAAATCTCTGCACAGAGGTGACCATTCCTTTAGGGCTTCACTCTAACAGAGACAAATAATTTTAGATATTATCTGAAGGCCCTGAGAGTGTAAAAAGGCAGTGTCTTTCTCATGTTGCTGTTCATCACCTGAGCAGAATAGCCACAGATATGAGGACAGAAGAAGTGCCTACATACATCACAACCAAATCTTACAAAACACCCACAGAATTTACATGAAATACATCTACAAATCTGAACGTGCCTACCTTAAGATTTATCCCACTCCTACTGGGACAGGCAAGTACCTGTTCCTAAGCCTATTATTACTTTTGTTTTTGTTAAGTAAGATCCCCTGCCTTCGCCAACAAATGTTGAGACAATACAAACATAAAATTTCTATCCTATACATCCTAATGTGTCTTGTATGTCATACCAATTCTACCAGTGCATACTCTACCTCCATTGTAGGAAGAAAACATACAACTATTTGGATTGGATTTGGCAGGACTGAAAATAAACTGTAAAAATATTATGGAGATTATTAACCAGTCACATAGCACTGGAATCCAGAAACACTGATCTAGACAAACAGAAAAGTTTCCATTTGGCAAAGAAGAATACCCTGTATCAAACCCTGTTGAGATGCACCTTATAGATACAGCCACAGTAAAAATGCACATGATATTGATTTTGTAAATACAGCTCCACTTCAGAAGGACCCTGATTTTAACTGTGACTGACAGAAGCCCAAAACAGTGAGGTTTAAGAAATATTTGCCATAAAGTTGAAATCTTTCCTCCACTGACAGCAGCAAATATTTTTACATTAGGTCATCAGTTCAGACTTAGCTGACTGTTTGGGCACCAAACCAAAATAGGTTCTTCTTTTGCTGAGGCATTAAATAACCTATCATGAAAGTATCAAAAGACAACACACAGAATTTGAGGAGGGGTTTTATAGTATTCATGGACTTATCTAAAAGAAAGTCCATCTACTACAGTCACTAGAAAAAAATAAATAAATGCAGGAAATGCTACATCATACTACAGAAATATCTTGAAAGTGTTCTTTAAAGAAAAAAACCCAAAACTCTTACCAACTACCTCCACATTAAAAGAAAACAGAGGTCAGATGTGAATCTAAAGAATAGCAAGTTAATAAAGTATCCTCCTCTGAGCTTCCAGGAGAAGAAAAACAGAAGGGGGTGTTAAATCTTTGAATAAATCTCCAGTAAACATAGCCAGAAATGATGCTGCCTTTAGCCACATGAAAGAGAATAGAAGGATTTCTCTTTTTAAATTAGTCTTTATTGTCTGCTTCATAAATTGTGATCACATGTGGTACTTATTACAATGAAATTTTATCGTTGCTATAGCCCTCTTGCTTGCATTTGGTGCTTTCTTTTTATTTTAAAAAGAAAAATGTCCAGAATTCCTTCGGTTCCGTGACTGAAATTTTATGGCTGTGCACATGGCAGAGGGTCACGGTGACAACCAAGGAGCCTGGGTAAAATATACACATTTTTAAGTTCAGATTCAATGCAGTAGAAAACAGTCTAGATAGTGTTATCCCATCTCTCCATTTCATCCTCACATAGACATCTTTTTATAGGTAGGATGGGAGTTGAAGTCTGTCCTTGTTTCAGCTGGGATAGAGTTAACTGTCTTCCTAGTAGCTGGTACAGTGCTATGTTTTGAGTTCAGTATGCGAAGAATGTTGATAACACTGATGTCTTCAGTTGTTGCTCAGTAGTGTTTAGACTAAAGTCAAGGATTTTTCAGCTTCTCATGCCCAGCCAGCGAGAAAGCTGGAGGGGCACAAGAAGTTGGCACAGGACACAGCCAGGGCACCTGACCCAAACTGGCCAACGGGGTATTCCATACCATGTGACGTCCCATCTAGTATAGGAACGGGGAAGTGGGGGCGGGGATTCGCTGCTCGGGGGACTGGCTGGGTGTCGATCGGCGGGTGGTGAGCAATTGCACTGCGCATCATTTGTACATTCCAATCCTTTCATTATTGCTGTTGTCATTTTATGAGTGTTATCATTATTAGTTTCTTCTTTTCTGTTCTATTAAACCGTTCTTATCTCAACCCGCGGGTTTTGCTTCTTTTCCCGATTTTCTCCCCCATCCCACTGGGTGGGGGGGAGTGAGTGAGCGGCTGCGTGGTGTTTAGTTGCTGGCTGGGGTTAAACCACGACAAAGTCTAACGAGATTTTTCTGTGCCTGTGTAACTTCAGGACTTGCACTCCTTATTCTAAAGCCCACCAGAACCGTTCCATTAGGCACAATTATTTAAGCCCTTCTACAACTGACCAAACCCTTTACAAATGTGCCAAACAGGCAAAGCCAATTCACAGATTGACACAAATTCACCTCCCCACTGAGGCCATGAATCACCACATATATAAAACTAAAGAGAGACACTGATATGACCGCGGATAAACACATTCCTCACATTTTTTTTTCCAGTTGGAAACTGACCCACGTTTGGTTTGAATTAAAGATTCATCACACTGAAACAAATAACTAAATGGAAAGATATGAGTCCCTTTGAAGAGCGTGCAAATCAAATTTGGGTGATAATTAGCAGCAGACAATTGAAACCTACTGTTTATTTGCACAGAACCTGATGTTACTGAAACACAGCTTGAATTCAGGCACACTGAGAACCAAGTGACTGAGTTTTCAGGAATTAATTTAACAGTTTAATATCTGAGGTAGAAACAACCATGCTTTAAACGAAATGAGACAGATGTGCTCAGACCCTTCATTGCAGCTACTGTCCCCTACTGTACAGTTACTACACTTTCAAGACTTTATATGCCATAATTTTTTTCCCCAGAATACTCCTCTCTTGGGAAAATGATGCAAAGGGATGCCATAATTGGAAAGAAGAATAAGCTGCTCATAGTCAAGTTACAATGAAGTATTACCTCCTATAACGTCTGCCCAACTTAGTCCCTGTTTGTTTAACTTGGTTTGCCAGGGAGCATAAATACATGTGTCATCAGCTGCATGTTTGGCAAACCAAGCAGTTTTTTCTTGGGATGTGTTTGGCCTCAGCATAAGAGGAAGCACAACTTTGCAGCACAAGTGAAGATGAGAAAAATGGCTCTCCAGCACAGAGCAGGCTGGAGTAGCAACTCCCATAAGACAGATTTGGCCAGAGATTTGGCCAGAGCATTGAAGTGAAATTTTGGTGTATTTTTCACTTCACCACGTTTTATGGATTATTTTTTTCAGTCAGCCTGAGCCACCAGCAAATAAAAGGAGGCCTGATAAAGATTTTTAAAAGATTAGAAATGATAGCATCTTTGTGTTGAAGGGAACTAGCAATCGGGATAATGAATTACACAGGAAAGAAATGCTGTTGCAAGCTTTAAGACACAGATCTTCCTGTATTGGGAGACTGGTCCCAGTTTGAGCTACTAAAGCCATCACTCCAAAAGAAGACGACAGCGTTCATTTCACACTTGCTTTTATCTGCTGGAGTTCTGACCTACACCAGTAAAATTTGATTCCTACTGCTTGTTATTGCCTCATTTTATATCAATTGTCCATGACAACAGGGCTGGAGGGACAGTCATTAGTGCAGCAGAGATGGCAACACCTCTCCCACACAGGTCACTGGCAGTGGAGCGAGAGCAACATCCCAGGTCGTGCATGCTGGAGGCTGCTGGGTGGCTTTAAGAAGCACCGAGGGCACCTACTGAGAGGCACTGCAGGTGTTCCCAGCCCTGGGCATGGATCGGCAAGGAGCCATCCCCCGCCGAGGAGAGCACGGACCAGACCAACATGGTGGTCCTCACTCCAGCCCAACCCTGTAAGGGAAGCCATCAGAGCTTTCTCTGCGGGTCCCCATTGGTTTTTGCTCTGAACCTGCTGTTGCTGGAGAATTTGAGGCAGTCCCTCCCCTTCTCACCCAGACAGAAAACAGAGTGAAGCTTTAAGGCAGCTGCTGTCCCATCTTGCTAAATGTGACCTACCTCCCATGTAGGTACTGCCCAACTTGACTCCTGTATCAATAATACAATTGCAAAGCCAACGTGTTCTTTCAGGTCTCTGGAGATAAGTTTTGCCTCTTCTAGGACAGCTAACTCAAATAATTAGCACAGCTCCGGAGATCAGGTTTCTCTGGCCAAGGTTATGTTCTTCAGGATAAATGCATTTTTCTTCAAGTAGTTTGGAGGGTGTTCCCTGTATTTACCCCTCCACCCAGAGAAAGCACATTACTATTAAATTTCCATGTTACTGAAGCACAATGATTTCTGTTAAAGCTAAGATTCTATTAATCATAACTACAGTCACCTGAATTTCAAACCTCCAGAGACAAATTGGGGCTTGGTCATCTGACTGACTGACTGACCACACTAACAGATTGCCACTAATCAGCTGAGTCTTCAGTAACAAAACGTAATTCTTTTAGCTGTCACAGAAGCTAGCAAAGCTTGACTCCTGTAAACCTCTTTCAGTAAAGCTTATGTTAACATTATTTAGTTTGTCACAAGCTAACACACATAACGAAAGAGACCAAACCTCACCTGAAGTACAGATCACATATCCAAGCTGTCAGAAATTTCAAAGTCCTGGCTATGAGCTAGATGAGTTACTATCACAGGTATTTCAATCAGAAGGAAGAAGAAATTATGGCCCTAACTGACAGAGCTATGCTGGAAGAAGCTCTCATGTATTTTGGCAAAAATAAAAATTGTGGTTTATTTCCTTTAAGGAACTGGCACAAATAATACCAGTAAACTAAAAAAAAAAAAAAAAAAAAAAAAAAGAAAGCATCAGCTAACCAACCAAACAACTGTCTGCCCTTGCCTCCAGAAAATAAAAGCTTTGGGACGTTGTAAAATACACTCCTTTGTACATTTAAGAACACATTCATGGACATTTTCCCTGGTGGCAACACCATTTATCAAGTCTACCATTTACCTTCCTCACCTCCCACTTCTTTCTAAGGTCACACTACAGCTCAGAGATGCTTGATTTGTGGCAACACAATGCTTGTGGGAACACAGAAACAAGCAGCTCAGAGAAAATGTTTGGGCTGAAGGGAAGCAAAATGACCTTTTGTGTAAGCTCGTAACTGCAACCTTAGACAAACGTCTGCCAAGAATGGTATAGGCATAGCGGATCATGTATGGAGGATGATATGGCTCCTCAAGACTCCTTTCCAGCCTTCTTTCCAAGCAATTTACTATTTCAGTCTACAGTTCTACTCCTGTGTTCACTTATCGTAAACCACCGTAATAACATCCCATTCCAATGGCTTTTAATCTTGATACAATCGAGTTAGCCCTGTACAACTCAGAAACAACCTTAGCACCACTGCAAACACATTTTAACACCTTGAAAAATAACTCGCATGATTTGCCATAAGATGACCAGCTAAAACAGAAGCAGTGCTGTATTGTGTGTACATGAGTATTAACAGAGATCTTTTTTCAACAGAAATTAACCAAATTGAATTTTACAACTAACCAATATTTTCTATTTGGGGCTGACCTGTTTCATCACAGGCAAAAATAAAAATCAATCGGACGACAGGGTTTAAGACAAGGAAAGGAAATTGCAAATTACATGCATTTTGATTTTTAGGAGCTGCAAAGACTGAAAACACAGGACTCTGAGACACAAGCTTGGGGCTAATTGTGCAAGGTAAGTCCTTCCAAATACCACTACAGTAAACAGAAAACCTGAAACACTATTCACAAAATCAGAGCCCTTAGCAGAAACCTAGTATGTTACAATATTTTAATTACAGACATCAGCTGTTATTTTTCCTACTTTTATTTTATCCATAAAGAACACCAATTTTACAGTGAAATTGACCTCTAACAGTGAACACACTGTGGCACGCTGAATCTCAGAGAACCAGGTTTACCTGCCAGCCCGGCCACTACCTTGCTGTATGACCACAGGACAGGCATTGCACAGCTGTAGGACTAAGCTTCTCCAACAGAAAAGCAGACATGATCATGTCAGCGTCCTTCACAAAGCCCTTGAAGACTTCCTGATGAATCACAATATTGAAATCCCTGTTATGGTTTTTAGAAGGAGCAAACCAGCAAGAAACCTTCAGAGCCTGTCCTTGCAGCCTCCCCCTGTGCAGCCTGACAGACTGGGCGGTGTGGGGGCTGCCCGGTGGGAGAGGAGGGGAGCAGGAGCCCTGCACAGCTGCACAGCCACCCCACAGCTGCTTCTCCATGCCGGAGCCCGCATCCCGGCACATGCCGAAGCATAAACTGCTTCCTCCACCTCGTGGAGAATCATGAAACTGATGTGCAAACCGCAGTCACCAAGAATTGATAAAATACAGAAATTTTAAATCCAGAGAAATACCCCTTCCCCAGCCCAGAAAGCTCCAGAATTTTTGGTAATAGTTTCCTGTTCCACCTGATCTATCATAAGTGGTTAAAAACCCTGGTTTTGTTTTATTACTATAGGAAACCATTAAATTTACAAGAGATTCAGAGAAGCAACTTAAGAGATCACTGCTGAGAAGGAATGGTCAGATCTTAAACTGCCCTGAAAGGTATAACTTTTACAAATTGTTTTCTCATTAAAAAGTGCAGGGAGTGCTCAATCAGGGTGGTTTTTTTCATCTCACTGCACCCCAGGTTTCAAAACCTTGTACCAGTAAATACCATTGCTGTTACACAAGACAGTAACTACTAATCTGTTATTATTCTGGAACAGTTATATTCTTAATAAAAGGGGTTTTTACCTCACTTGATGCTTATCTTTGTTTCATTAGCTGTCCTGTTCTCCTGTATTTCAAGTTTACATGGAGGTATCTGATTCACCTTCTCTGCGTCAGCCACTTTTTCACCAGGTTCCCTTTTACTTGATACCTTTGTAATCCCACAGAAACATTTTTTAATTTCCTGGCTCTCAACTCTCTCTCTCTTTTTGCTATGTTTTTTTCAGCATAACAGAAATTAATGCTTTATTCAAATTAATTTTAATAGAATTACAATATTACCAGCTTTTCCTGGCTTATTCCTGCTTCCATAGCCTCAGATTTTGTTTGCTTTTTGACTACTCACTTATCTTAAACAGATGTTTTGATTGAAGTGTCCATACTGACACCCAGCCCAACACAAAGTATGGTACCACACAGCTGAACTAACCAAATGTATTAACTGGGTGTTAATTGCATAGCAAGCAGCAGTGAAATTAGGTTTAAAATCAACACCCCATTAAGACAGCTAGGAGAAATTCACACTTTGCAGTACTATTGTGTCTGTGCTTACAGAACCTATACATGCCATTTCTTTCTGAAGAGTAGTCAAAATGCAGAAAAAATGGGTCTGCAGAGCAAATTTTAGCTTTTACCCAGATTCTATTGCCTACCTGCTCCCAATTCCTGCTTCCTTCTCTTGGGAAAATAAGAATTAAAAAAAAAAACAACACTCCTCAAAACTCGTTATCCAGAGGTACAAGTGATTTAAGCCTAAACCCACTCACCTGGCTGAGGGTGAAGGAGGCCAGACCCCTGCATCAGGCTCAGTGCAGTCAAGCATCCCAACAACTAAGGTAGGCTCTAACCTCTGCACCCAGCCAGCACTGCGCACCCCTGGGTTGTGAGGATGCTGACCCTGGAAGGTCTACACGTTCCTACAAGCAGAAGAGGAAACAGGAGTGCACGGTCTTGAATACAATTTTTTACAACAATCTGTACCAAAAGTACATGCAACAGTAAATAGCTGTTACCCATTACCAGGGCTAGCTAACAATTTCGTTACCACCTTTACAGGCAGCGGTTCACTGATGGGATTTACCCTTTTCCCTGCTGTGGCTGTTAAGTGCCTAGCCAGCTGGATGGCAGATTGCTCTTTGGCTGGATCCATTACAGCACAAAGGCACTAAATAAATAATAAATTTTTATCACAAGGACTGATTTCAAGGTGCAGAAAAAGCAGAGGCTTGTATGTCTGAACAAGGACCTTCTAAGTTTGCCATCTGTGCTCAGAGAGCAGTTGCCAGCACTGCTTTCACCATGAGCTCAAGGGAGAGATCAAGACTGTTCTCAAGGGGGAAGCTGGCAGCTACTGCAGCAGTGGCTAACAGACTAGGTAACAGAGACTGTGGGTGAGGATGGACATTGAGTATTTTTAATGGTGAAAACAGGCAAGGCCTGTTAAAATGAAGAGCACTCACTCCATCCAGCGAATGCTTTATGACTGCCTGCCTGGAGTTAGGAGCTATAGCATATAGCAGACTCCCCAGCAGAGGATCGATAGCTGTGGCGTTTGGTAACTACTCAAGAGCCAGCTCTGCTGAAGATGACATGCACTTTACTGCCAGTTGCTATTTTGGCTTCACAGAGACCAGTACTGGGATCTGGTATCTGTACCTGGGATGTACCCAGGGATCTGGGAGATCGGTGCTCTCCTCCCCGCAGAGTCAATCACAGGAGGAAATCTGGCTCTTGGAGGAGGCTGAGGAAGCGAGAATTGATGCTAAGCATTTTGCTAGGGGACAGACTCTTACCTAGGAAATGGAGATGCTGTTCAGACAGGGCTTTGGCCTCATTAGGCTTGGTGTAACTTTTGTGTAGCACGCAGACAAGCCTTTAGATAGACCTGACTATAGTACAAGGTACCCACCTGTGCTGTCTTGCGCACTGAGACAGGCATCCTTGGAAGAAGAGCAGGCAGTCATGTAGTTAAAAAGCTGTCTGACAGCCAAGGATAATTGCAGGTCCAAAAGGTAGGAATGTGGCGAGTGTGTGTAAGCACATGAATGTACTGTGTGACAATGTGCACAGGGCAGTGCTAACATGTTCTCTGCACTTAATCCACGAGAGCAGAAAAATTAAAAATATGTTCCCTTAAGCAGGATAAATAATCATACAGGCACCTATCTTTTCTAAAATACTAAGCATTTGACTGGTAACAATCTTTTAACATGTTTCTGATGATATAATTCTCTTTCTAGGTCATGAAGAACTGAAGCCAATGTATTTTTCAATACACCCATCACGTGTGTGACCCCGAAAAGTTCAATTCAAAACTGCAGTCAGTGAAACTAAAGTTACATTTAGTACTGCACGCTTAAATATCCTTTCTTCACAATTTTTGCTGAATATTATTGGCACAGAATCACAGAACGGTTGAGGTTGGAAGGGACCACTGGACGTCATCTTGTCCAACGCCCCTGCTCAAGCAGGATCACCTACAGCCAGTTGCCCAGGACAATGTCCAGACGACACAGCACTGCAAGATTTCTAAGGCAGTGCTGGACACCTACTTAGTCGATGACTGCATCAGACATTTCTTAAATTGCCTTATTTTCTCATTATAGGCCTATAGTTCGTAGTTGATGCTTTTGGTGGAGGAAAGGCATGCAACCATTATTTCAATGCCCTCAGACACTGTAGGCTACATCACTACAGAGGAGCAAATCGCCTGCCTATAAAGATTAAAGAGAGAACTACTGGAGTAGAAAAAACGTGTGTGCAAAGGACCAACTGACCTGATGTTGCATAAGGGAAATAATATCAGAGGAAAAAATGTACTCACAATGAGATTTGGTTACATCCGTATAACTTTAAAACTTCCCCTCGTTACCCAAAGCCCACCACAACCATTCCATTAGACACAATTATTTAAGCTCTTCTACAACTGACCAAACCCTTTACAAACGTGCCAAACAGGCAAAGCCAATTCAGATTGACACAAATTCACCTCCCCACCGAGGCCATGAATCACCACATATATGAAACTAGAGAGACACTGATATGACCGCGGATAAACACATTCCTCACATTTTTTTTTCCAGTTGGAAACTGACCCACGTTTGGTTTGAATTAAAGATTCATCACACTGAAACAAATAACTAAATGGAAAGATATGAGTCCCTTTGAAGAGCGTGCAAATCAAATTTGGGTGATAATTAGCAGCAGACAATTGAAACCTACTGTTTATTTGCACAGAACCTGATGTTACTGAACTACCTCTGGAATGGACACACACACACAAAGCTGAGTATTCTGCTTTCCACTCTCCCTTTTCTTTTTTTTAAACCTTTTACAGAAGACTGTCAGCTCACCAATGCTAAAGCTCCTGCAGCCTTGTTAAGTGAAGGAAGGGAAGCAAGAAGCAAGCAAAAATCCTCATTTTTTGGCTCTTCTTAAAAACAACACACTTTGACAATTTATGTCCGCTTCTTCTCCTCTTCTCTCCATACACAACAAAACTGGATTTCAAGTCAAATATTGCCTTTAGATTGTAGTGCAGACAAACAGATCTGTATCTGCCTGTAACACTTTGAGGCTCCCTTAACCCAGTCTCACCACCTGTGGCGTGGTTAACTCCAACCTTCAGTCTCGCATCCTTTCAATGCCTGGACCCTGGTATCAGAGTTGTAGCCATAAACTGCTATTAGCACCTTCAGGTCTGAGAGAGCATGGCAGATGAAAAAAAACAAAAAAACAAAAAACAAACTGAATTTCCAGTTTACACCGTCACCAATAATCTTTCCCTGGTATCTAGATTAGTATTTATTTCTACTAAACTGGCCAGGTAAGAAAGAAAAATACCTTCATCCTGCTTGGGGTACATGCTAAACACATCTGCAAGGAAAACAGCAAAGGGAGTCTCTTAGGTAGAGAGTTTACAAATTTAAGACATAAACCTAAATTCCCCCAAAAGTTATTACATCTCACTTAAGGAAAATGGGAGCACAAATACACAGTTATGATTATTTGTATGATCCTGCTTGATCACAATGGCTCTGAATTAAACTGGGCAGTCTCTGACAGAACACTGCTGCAGAAACAGGTCCAAGTGACTTAAGGCTAGAAGTATCTGAGAATGCTTATTTCCTTAGGGGCTTCAAATTTGATTGACAAAGGATAAAACAACAAAAAATCAGAGCAGGGCGGCACCTCTCTTTTGGCTTTTACAGATCAAACGTGGTGTAATTCAACTTTAAGAAAAGCAGGCGTTCAACTCCTTGGGAAGTAAGTTTTAACTCTCAGACTGGCTAGCACAGAATTAAAATTGCCCTCCTTAACAGATGAGTAACACAATGCATTCTCACAAAGTAAATACTAATTATTACAGGCGTCATAAGGTTGTATACATTTTCAGTAACAACTCAAAATCTACTCTTAACCTCAGAAAAAAACAGCACAGTAGTAAATAGATTCCATGCCTTCCTTACCTCTTGGTAAGGATTATGTTGCCAATGATGCTCATTCAGTATCATGAAAACACTTCCCCAGTTCCACAATATTTTGGAGATTACTCACAATTTTTAGTAATGTTCTTGCTCAATTTAAAATCAGACCTTGCACCTTAGGTATGTTTTTTCACAACCACCTTTCACACTGTTGTGTTGAGCCCATCCTTGCAACAATAAGACATACAAATCTACATCCAAGCATAACATTCACTATGTTAAATTCATTCTTCACCCAGTACCATCCAGGTATTTCCACAGACATGCAAGGGGAAAAAACCACAGTATGTTTTAATAATGTAAAATATGCTAATTATGTGTTCTAATACAGAAATGAATACAATCCTGTGTAACTTCCTGTGTGTACAAGGCATCCTGTGTTTTTAAAATCAAGTTCAGTCATTCAAATCTCAAATGTCCCTGCAAAATCCATCCCACGTGCACCTACCTACCTTCCTGCTCATCTCTTCCAAACCCTGGAGCCTCAGCCCCCTTCAGCTTCACCTGAATTTCCTTCTCTGTACACAAAGGCTTCCGAGTCCCTGCTCCTGAGCACTCGGTATCCAACCTTTCACAGACACAGCAGACTGATCTGTTATTTGCCCCTGTTAATAGGGGCCTTCCAAATCCCTGATTAATTTTACCTTGAAAGCAAGGCGAAATTGAATTTTTCAAACTCAGTAATATTAGCCACATGCATTTTTATTCTGTTTGCCATTTGTCAGCCTCAGGTACACCTAGGAATATCAAGCTGTGAAATGAACTACAGCAGGTTTCCAGCAGTGTTATTTTCTGCTGCTGCTCACTTAAAGGATATGCACCACACATGTCATCCACAGTATGGATAAAAAAAGAGCCTAAAAGATCTATTAGGAAATTTAAAAACAAATATATAGTTTCTGTGTATTACTGCATTTTGGAATGAGACTTTGGAAGTTCTGAGATTAAATCAGCTTCAAATTGAACTGAATTTTTTTAAAAATTCAAATTCAGTAACAGTGCAGAAGTATTATTGTTTACAGCACTTAAAAGTACTCGAGAGAACAAAACAGACATTTATGTATGTATTTTGTCACTGCTGGCTCAGTGGCTGAATGCCACAATGTAAGAAAAGCTCACTGGGTGGGGGGGAGTGAGTGAGCAGCTGCGTGGTGTTTAGTTGCTGGCTGGGGTTAAACCACGACAGCATCTAAATACCCATATTTATAATGTTAGCCTCTTGACTTCCAACAATAATCAGTGAAGCCAAATCAGGCCGAATTTTCTTTAACTGAGTTTTTCTGCATGCAGCTCCCTTGAAGCCTATTAGCTGCCTGACTCATCAGCAAATGGAATCCACTCACAAAAATAACAGCATGATTTGTGATCATAGCTCTAGAAGTTATATGAAAAATTTAAAAAACAAGCACCTTTTTCCAGTGTTGTTTATGCACCATCTGGTAATTTCAAAAAGCTGGCAGTTTTGAGTATCTCTGAAGTAATTCCCAAAGCCTGAAGTCAAGGAGAATCCAATTGCTGAGATGCAGCTCAGGAATGTCATGCATTAGTTTAATGATTTCAGCCTTGTACTTCTCCAATTAAACTTCACAATCTGTAATTTCTGAATTTCATTTCAGCTGCTGAACTTTAGTTTTGATCACAGTAATCCAGACAGGATATTAGCCTCATATAAATGTCAACTATTTTAGCTCACTTTTATAATTCCAGCCACCGTACCACTTACTAACGTTAACTACTTGTAATAATTTCTCACCATGACTTGCGCATGGTTTCACATGTCAGTATGAACATTTGGAGTCAAAGTTCACAGGACAGAGTAAAGCTTTGTATTTTCAGAACTTTGCAGCAATTATTAAAAGTGTATAATGTTTAGAGGAAAAAAAATAGCAGCTTATATGAGAACATTTTATTCAATCACCACCCAAAATAACACCATTAATGATATAATGCTACCTACCTAATTGCTGAGATGGTCATCGTTGTAGAATCTGAGAGTCCTTGCATCGCCTTCCACCCAAGGATATCGTATCAATTAAATTTCATGCTTTTTTATTTTTATTTTTTAAAGAGAAGTATTACCACCATAATCCTGAATTGAAAATCATCCTTCCACTCATTCAACAGACTGTGGATCAGGCCCTAAGTGCCAGGTGTCTAGAAAGGAATGTCAGAGTTAGGTCTACATTACTTCCAACTCAGTGGTGTGCAGAGACAGTGGAGCTCTATCAGGACACGCCTGGTTTGGTAAATTCATTAGAATGAAACATTACTATCTGCACAAGTTGTAATAAACATACGACAGTAAGAACTTGTATAGCCAAGAGTTCAGGATAATTCTGAAAATTTGGCCTCTAGTATGACTACACTATGTAATGAAAAACTATGTAGACATAAAAGCTAACTGAAACATTAAAAGCTGTCTAGATGTATCAGCATGGACTAACTAACCTTGCTTCCCCTTCAAAGCACTGAATTCTAAAATTGCTGTTGTTTCATTAATATTGTTGCAACAAATCACCTCAAATGAGAACACCTCATTTGACTTGGTAGTTTTAGGTTAACAGCTGGACTCGATCTTAAGGGTCTTTTCCAACCTAAACAATTCTATGATTCTATTATTTCCTTTTCGGAGCAGGGCAGATGGGGGATCAAAAAATTGGAAAAAATTCCTCCAAAAAAATCCTGCAGTGCAAAAGCAGCAGTGAAGACTGAGCACTACATTCCAGAAGGCTAGTAATCTGCAGAAACAATGGCACCCACCTAAACAAAAGCTAGCGTATGAGGCCGAGCAAAGAGTATTACTACAGAAGAGCCTTACATTCTGATTTAGCTTGTTCCTCCGTTTGTAAAACGTTTTCCCCCACAAAACTGTATATCAAGTCTAGAAAAACATAAAGCAGGGTTTTATGCTAGGCACACAACAGGGCAACTTTAGAGGTTTTTGCTTTTACACCAAAAATACTGGTTCAGCTGGACATTTTGTGTCCTTTTATCTTTTTCTTCCCTAGTACAGCAAGCTTGCTCAAGCTTGCTTGATGTTTACCTATTGCAACTCATTATTATGGA
Organism: Harpia harpyja; assembly: GCF_026419915.1. NCBI lineage: Eukaryota > Metazoa > Chordata > Aves > Accipitriformes > Accipitridae > Harpia > Harpia harpyja. The sequence continues at coordinate 13,352,921 of NC_068952.1, read as the reverse complement.
TACATTTTTTTTAATTTCCAGTACAATGACTAGTTGCAAGACTAGTAGCACAGAAAGACAAATGCTGATCCATAAATTATAAACAAGTAATTCAGTATACCCACCACTACTGCAATGTGAAATCTGTATACAGTGTATTGTATCTGTGCACCAGAGCTGCTGCTGTTCAGATCTTCACTGGAACTTGTGTATTTTCTGCAATGACTTTCTTTAACCAAAGTGACAGCTGACCCCCAAGTCATGAAGACAATTTCTTGCATTTCTTGAAGCTGTCTGACAAACACATCGTTGTGAAAACTCCAAGAAAAAGTGTGTACAATTCTGAAGGAAAAATTCAAAGCCTTATAAAGAAAACACTTCCTGAAGAAAAGAGGTATTTCTCTAAGGTTTAAAATTACATACCTTCTCTTGTGCCAAGCTTATTCTAGTAATTTTTTTTTCTTTGTACGGATCCTCAAAATGAAAGGTGTTCTTTCTTAAATAAGCTATGCATTAACATGTATGCCCAAATCTTCAGAAATTCCGTCCTGAATGTTGGAATAAATGTAACAAACCCCACCATAAAAATACTATTGAAAGGCAATTAAAAAAATACACCACGTTCTTGTAATGAAAAGATATTCTAAAGTGAAGACAGCTGCAGAGTAAATTGTACATCAAATGTTTCCCAACCAAGAAAGTTTGCCTGGTAATTCTACAGGGATATGATAAAGAGAAAAAAAATCCAAGATGCTTAGCCATCCTAACCCAAACAGAGATTAAAATAATATATAACTAACTTTATTCATTTTTTTACTGACTGAATCCATGTGGGAAGCATTCAAAAGGCATGTTTATTTTGTCTCATTGACAAAATAACGAATACTAACCATAAAAGATTTCTACCTTTTAACACTGCAGGCCCTACTCCAAGTTGAGAGGCAGTGCACTTCACCAATCCTTCGTTTTCATAGCCTCCAAAAATAAAAGTGTTGAAGTTCCAAGCATAAGAGCTTTACTAGATCAGAATCTCAGCATACTTTCTGAAAAATTCAATCACAGTAAGAAAAGGTTCATCACCCCTCTAACAGTAGGAAGAAGCATTATATCACCAGCAATTGTAATATCGTCTCACAGCCACAAGGAAGGAATGGGAAATACTGCAAACACTGTTATCTATAACCAAATACAACTGGCACAACTCTGAAACATGTAGCATGGATGAGGTGGCCAGCTGACTAACAAAATCCCTCTTTTTTCCTTCCATCTCCCCGAGGTATGAGGAAGATGATGCCCCCTCTACCTTGTGAAAACATTCTGGAGAAAGAGAACGTGTCTCAGTAACCTCAGCACGGCAAGATTTCTAATGACAAAAGAGCAGGACCATTCGCAATCTTGTTATTTGGAGATCAGCATTACTATATGTAGTTATAATGCCACACGAACCAAATCCTAACAGCATATGTTCAGAAAGATTCATAAAGAGTATGGAAAGTTGGCCTATTAAATATCTTATAGCAGGGCTGCATTATAAAAAGCACAGGACTAAGAATATTTTGCTACCATATTACTTAAAACTGAGAACAATCCTCTTTTGGAAATGTAAACATTCAACTTTGTTAAATCAAGACAATCACAGATAGTTTTTCCCAAATCTTTGGCTGTATTGCAATGGTTGTTTCAATTTGTAATCTCCAACTAAACATTTCCTATCCATGGATTAACAATATATTTACTGACTTGTGTCTTTTAACAGTATTTATCCAACATAACAAAATAAACTGCAATTTGTTATACTTTTTTTTTTTTACAAAACATTTTATAAATATTTTTACAAAATGTATACAAAGCAATTTCAAGTGAGACATACTTTACAAATGAAGGTATTTAAGCAAATAAAGTCCATACCACACTGACAATAAGTGACACATCCTCTTTAAGTGAAGTCAGTCTGTAAGGCCTCCCTAATCTAACAGATAAATTATACTAAAATCTTCAAAATGAACATAGTTTTCTTAATTGCCAGTTTAAAATTTGTTTTAATATTAGGCAGTATTAAATAACATTGAAATCACAATGCTGATCCAGCAAAATAATGAAAACATGTTTAAAGTCATGCACATTCACAATACTTTGCTGGACTTGAGCCCATATGATTAATAAATTCATACTTTTTTTTTTAAGCACAACAAAAATACAATTCTTTAATTTACTGCTTCACCACGTACCAGAATTCCTTTAGAACTGAATTCAAAGGAGTGAACAACAGAACATTAACAATCTAAGATTAATCTTGCTAGGATTGTTCAATGGGTTCCTCTCTTAAGTAGCTCAGAGAAATGTGTCTGACCAAATCAACCATGATTATTACCTTTTGTAATTTGTCACTTTTTATATGCCATTGTCCCTGATCCCCAAACAAGATCCAATAGAAGACACATAGCCTGATACTTCAATTACGTATTTGCTGTAGAGAGGCTGGAAACCCCATACCCATTTTGAGGTGGTAAAAAAAGCAAGTGGATCAATGAATGTGCAACTTTACTTTTTTTTCCCCTATAGAAGAAAAATGTAACTAGTTAACATACAGCTGTGTAACTTACTGTCTTCCTTCCTAGATAGTTCAATTAATTAAATTTCCAAAATGATAAAATAAAATACACATCAGGATACACAGCCATGAGCGTATTATTAAATCTAAAAAGGCAATAGGTGAAGACTATATTGTCAGTTTTGCCAATAAGAAAACAACTCATCGCCTGAGAGTCTATTCTATGGACACCTAACTAAAAATTTAAAACTGGCAATACTTATTATTACCTTGAATATTTTATACAACACTTGGGAATGTCGGGTTTTTACAAACATGTACTTTAAAGTTGGCACATTTTTTTTAAATGGCAATTAGTAACATACAAAACCAGTTATTTCCATTCACGTTGAAGGGGAAATGAATTTTAAGTAAGTTCATCTTTCTCACATTGCTTTCTAGATTGGTTTCCTTTAGTGGTCAGACAGTGGACTGTAGCTCAGTACTGAGTTGCACTGTAATCTTCTACTGTCACAAGGATCTAATTCTGCCACCTTCTGCACTATTCAGATGGACTGAATTACATGACAGCAAAACCTTTTGTTTTCTTTCCTGGCAATCTGACAACCACAGCTTGTCACAATGAGCCTCCGTATCATGAAAACTGTAATCAGCAAGTCTGGAAAATGGCTGATAATTTTTCTAAGAAGTTGCGGAGAAGGTCTGGGGGAGAACATGAGCATATCTTAGAAACCACAAAAGCTGTATCCTCCTGAGCAGACGTATGTACTACATGCACGTGACAAATGTCAGTGCGCTTATGTGCACAAAAGCACTCATGACCAAAGTAAACTAGGAAAAAGCAGCATGGGCAGCAAAAAAAAAAAAAAAAAAAAAAAAGATGTCATAGATTAAAATAAATAAATAAAATAATAAGATTCTATCTTAACAACATGACAGTAAGCCAAATACAAACCATGCAATGGTTTCAGTTGGCTCTACAATATGAATTAATAATTACACACTTTTCGATATGTTTAAACAATGGGATTGCTGATCAACTTTGGTCTGTACATATCTTGATGATTATGACTGCTACGGTGGATGATTTAACATTCTCTGACAGCAAAAAGCAAAAAAAAAATAAAAAACAAACACTGGCCTTTAAATTTAATCAGAGTAAGGCTAATGTCCTCTTAAAATATAAGCTACAAATACCATAACAGTTTTCAAATAAAAGTGCTTTTGACACTTGGTCTAAAAAAACCAACAAATTAAAAAAAACATTTATACCACTTCAGAAAGACTCAAGGCTGACTACATCCAATTATAAAATGCAAAATCTTTTCCTCAAGAGTTAACATATATATGTATTATATATATAAATTCATGGCTCTATCATGGCCTCATCCTGTACACTTTGCCATTTACTGGCTCCCATTCTACCTTCCTTAGTCAAGCATTTATTACTTCATATCATGCCACTGTGACTAAGATCATGTAATACCATCCCACAGACTAAAGTTACCCACTACAAATATATCATCAAGTACTAGTTTCTGCTCAGAAAGCAATAGAAAAGCACTTTAAATTATGAAGCCTTGTAAACACACTGATGATATCCTTCCAACTTAAGAATCCTAGAACTCAGATTCATTAACAAAGCAAATAATCACTTCTGAATAGAGGTACAGTGGGTTTTCCAGAAAAACTAAAAATGTGATGATTTGTGGAAGGGTAGGGGAGAATTGTTGCTTCCATCACTTTTTAAAAACATTTTCTTAATAAATATATCCTTTCAAATGACTGTGATTGTCAGTATATTACCATATTACATAGGGCCTAAGGACCTGCAACCTTGTGTTGCAGTACTGCACAATTATCAAAAGCACTATCATAATAATACTTGAAATAGTAAGGCCCTAACAGACTGCATTCTAACAAGGATTAACTTTACTTGGCTATCTCACTGTAACCACAATGAGTATTGCTCTCAAACACAGAACAGAATCTAGTTTAGAAAGGTTAACCTTAAATGCATGTCAGGCTGTACTTGTGGTGTCATTCACATTTGCTTCTGCTAAGAGAAACATAACTTGTCCATGGTACTGTAACTATTAACACTCTAAGATACTATTTACAGCTGCTTCTAAAATAGAGTCAGTTTCTACAACACCTTCACTGTGGTCTGGAATAAATTTTTCCAGGCAGTTTTCCTGTGAAGCAATAGGTGAAAAATTAGGAAATTCTAATTCAACTGAGCCACTACTTGTTGCCTCGTTTTGTGGCTGTCTGCCAGCTTTTTTAAGTTCCAAGATGTTTTTAAATGTAGTTTCTAAACTCTTACTGAGCAGTAAGTCTTGCTGGGGTTCACCAGAGCCTTTCCTGTTATCAGGATGTAAAACCTCATTCTTTGGAGAGCTCCTCAGAGTTTTGTCTTGGAGGGAATTATTACACGTTACCTTTGAGAAAGATTGAACTGTGTTCCTTGATATTTTATTGTGTGTTCCATGACCGCCTCTTGACACAGTTTTTGACAAGTCTTCAGAACTCAAGGAGTTCTCAGTGGACTTGGCAAGATCTTTCCCAGCCATCTTTTCTTCAGAAAGGGCCATGTATTGGCTCTCAGAAGAACAATTAGCTTTTTCAAACTTTAAAGCTTTAGTGAGGCTCTCCGATTTTTTAGTAGAAGCTATTCCTTCTTGTGGTGTCAGAATGTTGTTAGGCACTAGAGGAAGTTTACTGTGATTTGTGGACTCTGCTGAGCTGGATTTTGGTCGGTCTCTGGCTTGGGTTTTGGTAGTCTGACTTCGAGAAGGTAATGTTTTGCTAGACTGATGGTCACTTTTGCCAGACTGTGCTTCTTCAGATGTTTTATCAAATTGTTTGGCAGAACAACAAAAGTCGGCCTGATAACCATCTGAAAATTAAGTAGCAACATTTTACTTAAATTACCTACAAATCAAAGTAACAGACACTCCCAATGTAGTTTCTGAGTATTAAAATACAAACAACATCCACAGCCTACAGATTCATGTCTTTGAGAGATATACACATGCTTAAGTGTTCTGCTGTGTCCACTGTAGGATATTATCACCAAATTAATCAGCATACTACACACGTATGTGCACTGTAAAACCAGACTAACGGCACTTTCCAGCATTCCAACTCTGTAAATATGGTATCTGGAAGACCAATACCTTCTCCAATACATCCCCTGAGTATCTTTTAAAATATGCAGACTATGCAGAACATTTGAACGAACAGTAACTGTTATCTTATACAAAAATGTTTCTAGTTACTACATTCAACAACAGCCTAGTTAAACATGCTGCTATTTAAGTGGCCAAGACATTCCAAAAGCAAGACTTCATTAAGATGACCAAGAGTATTCATGCTTCATACAGCGGTGTTTTTTCTGACTGCCAGCAAACTCACAGATTCTTCCCTACAAGAATTGAGACCATGCAGGAGTCACGACTATTGTCAAAAGAAACTCAGAAATATTTCTCTGCCGAACAGACCAAATATATTTTTTCCCCCAAAACTGCCTTCAACCTTACAGTGTCTCTAGATTGTTGAATTTGGGAGTTATTAAAATTTAACTTGCAACTGCTTATTCAGTATTTCAATTACTGGAATCCCTAGCAATCAGTACCTCACTGTGGCCACAACTATTTTTAAACACTCCGTATTTCCACTGCTTTTGTAAGATTTAGAAGTTAACCATTACTTACCAGGATCCACAAGTGCAAGACGCTTATCCCGGGTCAGAGATGCCCTTTCTTCCTGGTTAAACATCCTATCAATCATAACCATTTCTGCAGAGGGATTTATCCGCTGCAGGAAAAGGAAAAAAAACAAGGAAACAAGGAAAAAACACTCGTATGTTGGTGCCACAACATTTATAGCTTAGTTACTCTTCAGAGAAAAAGAATGTCTTTCGTTAGGTATTTGCGGAGAATGTTCACAATACCACAGCATCTTCAACGATCTTGACTGTGATCCCAACCACTACTGAAACTCAACCATAAAATATTATTCACATTTTATGGTACATTTTATTTGTTAAAGATTTTAAAACAGGGAATTACTATTCCAATTGTAAGAATTGTACCTTTTCAGGATGCAGGATGTTTGCCATTGTACACCACAATTTTTTACATCATACAGTATCTTTCTCTTTTAGAGAGAAATCTTGGAAAAATCTTCCAATGGGACCACCCTATCATCTTGTTTCTTCCCTGCACTTCTCTCCCATCCTTCTAACTAGTTGGTGCCGAGTTGGATTTTGCCAACAATGCCTTCAAGTCAAATGGATCCATCCATCACAGAAGAAAGTTCACTGGCTACTAAGTCACAACACAGGCAACTAGTTCCAAACCTGAACACAGTGGGGAATAACCTCTTCAAAATGACTGAATGGGATTTAACATACAACATACCAGATGGTAAAAGAACAGATTTTAACCTCCATCCCCCTTTGCACCTGCAATGACTTGCAAATATTGATGGTTAGTATCTTTCTTAATGGGACTGCTAGATTCCAAAACCATATTAATTCTAACACTTATATTACATATTCCTGTCTCTAAAGCAGAGTGATTTAAATGTCTATTATAGTGAAATTCAGAACTTTTCCAGGCTTGAAAACTAGCATGTCTGAAGCCACAATGACATTTCCTGATGCTTGTAAATTACATTCTTAAAGTAACTTTGTCAGTTTTCTTTTTACCTCATGCCTGGGATTGTGAAACCACTTAAATCAGAAGCATTTCTGATAAAAATGTGAGGCTCCACCTAGCTTCTAAGGAGAAGTAATGATTTCCTGAATTGTAATATGATTTGGCTCCAATTATAATACAGCTGGAGACCTCTGAATGGAGATTTTCAACATTCTTTCAGGCTCTACCACCCACAGAAATATACAGAAATCACCTGCCTGACTACCACAGCCTGCTCAGCACAAGAGCAAAGTATAAGCAGAGAGCAGAAGTTCATGTGTCTTCAATATTTATGGAACTTAACATGTAACAGCACCCTTACTCAGGCAGTACATGAAATACAAACTCAAGCCATTTCACTGATTTTAAGATGTGTGCATACACTTAAAAATGAAGGTTGGCCACTGAGATTACTGGTGCAATAACAAGTACACTGGCTATATATATGTACCTCTAAAACCTTCATGTATATATTTATCACCTTTGTAAGGTGATAAATAGTATCAATGAAATTAATTGTAATGCTAGCTCTCACCTTCCTGTAGATGTATTTTTTTTAACAAACTGAATCACATCCTATAAACTTAAAATGTACCTGCATTATACACCTTACCATTGCATCTTCTATAAGCAAACATCTGTATTTGTTCAGCATAGCCTGTGTCCTCTTCAGAAGCTGTGTAGCTACAGATTCAAATTCACTGTCCACTAGAAAGACAAGAGTATACTTTCAAACACTGTTCTTCAGTAACCTGCACAAATTTAAAAAATGTTCCCTTTCTTATTGCTCTAACTTACATGAAGAATTCTCTCAATACATTGATTACAAACTTATTGCCAATTTTTAAAAAGAAAATTACCTTTTCTTAAGTCTTCCTCTGTTGGCAGTGATCCCTGGCACACATGGTATGAAAGGAGTCTCTGAACTGCATCATTTAATGATCTGAACCGACTTTTATCTGGTGTCACAGCATGCACCTGATCCTTCTGTAATTGTTGTAGAATACTACAAGGAAAATTAATGATACATAATTAACACATACTCTAACAGAAGTTTACACATTGACAAAAACTAGAAAGAAATGAAGGTTAGATGAAACATCTGCAACAAAATTATAAAAGAAGAAGGACTTACAAAGCTCCTTTAGTTAACTGTTTAGCAGCAGGCCTTTTCTGTCCAACTAAATGACCATCCACCTAAGTTCAAAACAGAAGACAAATTACAATATATCCCCTCCTTTGCAAAGCCTAAGTTTCAGCATTTATTTCTGCCAATTAAGTGTATCACCAATACTAAGTGTAACCACCACATAAGTATAAACACTTAAAACTATATCCTATTTTCACAGGGCACTGTATCAATGAAATAGGTAAGTCACTTCTCTTATATAAACCAAAGGTCTGAAATGTTGTTTGTAGGCAAATTCCACTGTAGTGCACATACATGCTTCACTAGGAAAAAGGTTGGTTATCAAATTTAGGAGGTGGAAAGAAGAAAAGGTACAACTAAAACTTTTCCGAAGAAATCTGCTCTCAAGAACTGTCTCTGCATTTCCCAGCTGATGTCACCTTGCCTGATTTTGATGGATTAGAGCATCTGTCAGGAAACAGGCTAAGGTTGTGTCCTTAAATTCTCCAAAGCCATGGTGGCTGGGTGGGGGGTGAAAGTGATTCTAGGAATTCTCTTTCAGTGTCGATACTACAGATATACCCATCAGGTAGATCTACATCATCTCCTTTCCTCAGACATTTATGAAGCCAAGGTTTTCAAGGGAACACTGTCCTAAGATGTGAGGCTTTCTGAGGTGGTAAAGGCTTATGTTCCTACTGTATGAGAGGCATTACTGCAATCCAAGTATTCTCCCAAAGAAGCCATTCTGGATCAGAGTCTTTGTTTAATATGAAGTTGTTGGGTTTTTTTAGTCAACTAGTCTTACTAATGAAATTGGTCACAGAGCTAAAGTTACTTATGATTTAAAAAAAAGATTGCATGAAAGCTCTTTTGAACTACAATTTGGTTAGAAGGAATAAAAAAGAATGTGGTACAAAACATCCTTCTCAGCAAAGTAGGAGCAGCGTGAAGCAGGCACACTGTAATGGTACTTGCTGGCCAAAAAGAGTCTAGCTTCAGAGCATGAAAAGTATTCACCACCACAGGAGAATGAACATCTGACCAACAATTACAAAACCAGGCTGAACTCATAATTGAGCACTACTGTGAGTATCTTCTGCTCTACTTGTACATCAGTAAGACAGGGAAAAACATTCATGTCATAACTACACTGACAAATACATTTACAGCAAGGAACAAACATTTTAAATCAGATCCTGCCTTGTTTTCTTCTGTGATTTTGTAGTTTAGTTCCATCCACAATGAAGCCCACACTTTCAAGCCTACATCAAACCCGTCCTTCTTGTCCTCACCTACTCAGCCCATGAATGTAACAATTGTCTCCTCCCTCCAGAAATTCTTGTATTCCCTCTCCAAAAAAGCTGGCCTCCCCTTCCAGCCCCAAACCCTGGACGTAGTGTTAAAATTTTGTACATAGTTACCATATATAGGAGAACTTTTGGTGGTAAAAAAAAAAAGAAAAAAAAAAGGAAGAAGACAATGCAGTGAATAATAAAACAGACAAAGACCAGATGGAATTTTTCTGCTACTTCTCACAAACCATCCCCTGCCAATCAGCTAGAGAATAGCTGAGTTTGTAAGAAGTAATGATAAGAGTAGGTCTAACTTAAGTCCAACTCAATGAAGAATTGCTATGTCATACGAAATTATCTCCAGGGAACAGTACAGTCAAGACTCCACTTACTGAATTAAATATCAAAGCAGCATTCAGAATATCAATTTGCAAAATATTCAACATTTACTATGTCAAGGTAGAATTTGACAAACTTGAGTGACTTCATACACTCTAAAAAAAACCTGCAAGGACTCCTAGATTATCAATATGGAGTTGAAACACCCCTAACTTCACTAAAATTTTAAGGGAAAGGGAAACATATAAATAAAAGTATTCTTTACCTGTATACTCTGTTGAACTGATGATGATCCTATTACTTTTTCTTGGGGCTGTGCTGTTCCTAGAGATTGCTGTATGATTTTTCCTCCAGAGTCCTGTCCTACAAAAAATAATGTTAAAAAGACTGTCATCCTAAGCAAGAACAGAATAATTTCAAGTACCTATCCTGATCATTTTACTTGAGTTTTTAGCTTTCAGGAGAAAGATACACGTCTCATATGCTTCAAAGCATTAGTGCAACTACCCTGTGGGGAAACTGGCTCATAAAAATGAAACAGGACTGATATTTTGTGCTGCAAACTACAAAAATCCTCAGATATAAATCACGTCCTACCATAGTACTGCAATGCAAGAAGAAATTCAAGTACTGTAAGTATAGTGTCTCAACAATTTACTGAAAATCATACAGTACATTTTATCAAGCTTTTCAATACTAATCCTCCCTCAAGCATATAAACCAAATTTTTCTAGAGCTCCTGAAAGTATTTAAACAGCAGGCATCATAATTTTCTTTTCTAGATTTTCTAGATGGGCAGACTTCTTCAAATTGCCTTGCTCGGGAATTCAAACAGCATCTTAACAGCCATGCTACATTACAACCAACACAAATAATAATTTCCCCCTGCCCCAAAAAAACATTCTGATTGTAGAGAATTGCCTCGACAGCTTGCACATAACAGTACACAAGGAAAAAAAAAAAGGCAAGTAGATTATGGGACCTTATTCAAAAGGCTTGCTTATGTACAAAGAGAACATGAAGGTTACTGCATTTTTCTGTTTGCTTTGAATATATTGCGTTTGTTCTTTTAGTAGCATGGTGTATTTTGCCATGAACAATTCTAACTGAAAGTGACACATTCAAAAATAAATCGAGTGATGACAGCCTTCACACAGCCTTGTAATCTCTATTTTTCTTTCCTCTGTATCTGAAGCAGCCATCACAAGAGAGGGTCTAGAAGTTTCGGAGAATTTTTAGCAGATGTCCATATTTTGAAAATTACTTATTTCTATCTTCCTAAGCTTAAAAAAAAATAAGAAAAATGAAAGAAAGTACAATTCTGGGTTTTGTAGAGGGAAGAAGTAATTGCTTATTGTGGAGATTCAACTTTTCACTCTACAAAATGAAGTGCCATGGTTGGGAAAAATAAAAGCACACATTCGATACTGAAAAATTTAGCTTGCTTTCTTTTAAAAATAAAATTCTGATAACCTTTAGGACCCTATCAGCATGAGCCATCAATGCAAGTCTGACACACTGAAGAAGAACCACTTTCTGTTGCTGGAGAAAATTAAGAAAATTATTTTAAAAAGACCTTAGTTGACCTGATAGTGTGTTGCTCAGAAGACTTGTTAGCTGAGGCTGTCTCAAATTATCCTGTGTCTTCAATGCAGAAACTGGTGATGTCTGGTTCATAGCTTTTTTCTGTGCCACATACATTAAAAAAATCAAACAAACAAACAAAACCCAGTCAAATATTTACTGAAAGCTTTAACAAACAGAGGAAAAAAGCAAAAAAGGCAACTAAAATTCAGCTCTACACATCCTTTTTCAAGTTCAAACTCGTAAGTGGTGAAATTTCAGACATCTCAATTCCTCCTAAGTTCAAGAATTTTATAAAGTAAATCAGAGATGAATAGAAATTACACCAACAGTACAAATACACCCCAGTTATATTCTACAAGACCCATGATTTACCACTACAATGGGCCCTCAGAAAGCTCAGCTTTTTCAAGTCTCAAAATGGCAAGATGACTAAATAAGCTGTCTCCACAACAAAAAAAATATACAGTGGAACAAACTGTCCAGTGTTTAGCAACTAAGTGATACACGGTTTATGATACAGTGCAATATTTAAAATGCAAGTACAAATTAAAAAGATTCTGGTAAACTGTAGAATTTTTTCTGTGTAGTTCCCATTTTCAGCTCTGAAATTTCAGCACAAAAACAAAATGAACAGCAATAAGAAATATTATGTTTTTATAACTACTGAAACCCACAGACCCAGCACATATCCTACAAATAGGAAGATATAGACACATGAAGAGAAAGGCAGGCCTCAAATTACTCATCTGCAAACAAAATGTTACGACCTGTGCTAGCAGTTTTGGCAAAAACTAAAAATGTGGTTCTACAACATGTTCGCCCTTATTTTCTAAATACACATTATTTTCTACGACACATTATTTCATTGCCCATTTTGGTCTTGCTTAAAAAAATCCATTAGACCTCTGCAAAAAGAGAAAGATCTAAGGTAATTAGCATAAGTGCATTCCAAGACAGTTATTATCAGTATTTTATAATGACCAAGGAAAAAGAAACAAAAGCAAAAAAAGAGCATAAGTGGAATAGCAGCTTGTTGCTAATTGTGTGACAAGTCACTGAGTTAAATATTGGCAGAGTTTTGGAAGTTTACTTAAGAAAACAGACAAATTTGAGTTGAATATATACCGCAACTGCATCAACTGGACAAAAAAAAGACCAGTTCTCACCTTAAAATTAAATCCAGAAATTTTTAATTATTACTAAGTAGTTCTCTTCTTAGAGAAAATATTTTTTAAATGTTATGCTTTTACAAACTGCTTTAAAAGTATTTCCTTTTAAGGATGCTAAGAAACACCTCTTTGCCTTGTCTTTGCTTCAAATTTGAAAGCTTCCAACTGCTCCAGACACACAGAACTACAGTGGGCAAAATGCCAGTATGGTAAATAACAAAGAGAAACCCAAGAAACCTTTTCATCTCTAATTTGAATAGGTCAAACCTTGAAAAGATATGCATAGTTTTTAGTGAGGTCAAAAGACTTGTAAGTGCTAAGAATGTACCTGAGCCTTTACATCTAGCTCTACGGTAAGATTTTCAGAAGAGCTCATAGTTGTATAATCTTACAATGTCCATTCCTTTAAATGGGGGCAGAAATAGATCACTGCTAAGCAGTTCTGAAAATATTACTATAAATCACCAATAAAATCTTCTGACTTAATGAAAGTCACAGACTTATTCACTCAGTGACAGGCTTTAGAAAATACCCAGTGAAATGATGTCTCTGGGTTACAGTAATTTTCAGCCGTTCCGCAGTATTTGTAACAATACAAACTAGCAAAATTAATGTTCTCTGTATTAACACCAACTATAATATTTCGTTAACCAGATTTTAGCACAGCTTAGAAGCAATTATTTGGCTACATTCTCAGGCAACTTTCATACCTGACCAAAGGCAAACTGTTGTTGTGTTACTCCAATTGATGTGTGACTAAAGGTGCTGACAGATTTGGAAGAGGATGCTGGAAGACGATGCGATGCACTGACTGGAACTTGAGTTCTGTTCTGTGTGAGCTGATCTCCAGTGAAGTTTCCTCCTGATGCAACAGACTGAACTGATGGTCCCAAGCTAGGATGTACTGAACCAGAAGAACTTGCAACAGCAAATCGATTAGAAGCTGACATATTTGACACTGTAGACTGCCCAGGTGACATCGTAGTAAAACTCGATCTACCTTGAGAAACATTAGCTTGACTGGGTGACAAATGCAACACCGTTGGTGATGCCTGCTGCAGTGGCACCTGTCCACCAACAATCTGTGAAGCTCCATGATTTACTATAACTTGGTTTCCAGGAGCTGTGAATGTCTGGCCGGAAACAAGCTGAACAGCTGTGTTCTGATTATTCAGCATCTGTCCTGAATACGACTGGTTGGCTCTTAGCATGTTTGTAGAGTTCCTATTGAGCATTACATGCTCAGCAGACACTTGGCTAGGAACAAGCTGGGAAGGCTGAGTCTGAAGAAGCTGTCCATTTATGGCCTGGACATGATGAACTGAATTAGAATTAACAGACAAACTTGTAGGTATGAGAAACTGGTTTTGAGGTGCATGAGGCTGTCCCATAGGAGAATGGATAACAATACTACCTCCAGCATTGCTAACTGTCTGAGGTGTAACTGATTTTCTTGTATTTTGTTGATTAACGATATTAACAGACATATGAGGACCAACTACTGAACTCTGAGGTGAGTTTGCAGAAGCAAACGGAATCCCTTGCTGTACGTGATGTTGCTGTATTCCCAAGTTATTCACATTGTAAGCAGTCTGCTGACCCATCTGGATAGGCTTTGGTTGGATATTAATGGGAACTTTGTTAGAGTTTGGTGCCAAACCCCTCTGAATGATGATATTATGGACAGGCAATGACGTCTGAAAATTTGTGCTGTTAAATGGAACGGTTACAGGTTGTGCTACTGGACTTGAATTTGAGTTACCAAACAGTGAGTTACCATTTGGAGTTTGTCTATGAACCAAGAGGCCACTACTCATGTTTGCAGGTGTTTGTTGACCATTGCCTTTCAGTATTATTTGAGATCCATCAAGGTTATTAATTGTCATCATGGAAGGTTGATTACTAAATGAACCAATTAGCTGTATCTGCCCAGAACCACTAATCTGGCTGCTATTAGACAAATGCTGGCTGGGAACACTAATTCCGACATGTTGCATAAAGCCATGTTGCACACCGACTGTATTGCTTGCAAAAGATGCTCCAACAGGTTGCTGTACCACTTGAGTAACTCCTATAGGTTGCAACGTCTGACCTGAGTAATTAGAAACATTAGAAGCCTGAGTAAAGGATGCTGATGAAGAAGGATGAAGCTGAGCTTGTGCAAACTGTTGGCTAGAACCTACACTGGCATCCAAATATGCCTCTTCTGCCAAAGTCTGTTCAGTAATGTTAGCCTCCTGCAAGGACTTCTGAAGAATATCAAAAGGCTGATCCTCAGTAAGATCAGGTAAAGGAGAAGATACAAGTTCATCTTCAAGAAACTGAAGGCTACTGGACAGCTGCAGTCCATCACTAGGCCCCTCTCCAAGCTGACCACTTACACCTTTTACAGACGACTTAGGATCAGTGTTCTGAAATGCAAAACAAGAAATAAATCATTTTCAGAAATTCCAAGCTCTACCTTGTTTCCCCATTAAGCTTTTTTTCATGCAAGCAAATTTTCTTTACAAAATTATATTCTTTGCATAGTATCTATATAAGGTGATGTTCATCCCATACAGTGGGCCAGCATAAACATGTGCATCACTTACATCCCACTCATGCCCTCATAACAGACTGCTGGAGACACTACTCTCCTTTCACTTCTCAAATCTCCCACTTCCACAGCACTCAGCTCTGCAGCTGCAGTGTTTCAAGAGGATGTGACATGCTCTTGAAGTACCAATTTCCCTTCCTCAAGCTCAGCACTGTATGGACAAAAGGATAAAAGAAAGGAGGAGTGAAAAGACCTCCACTGTAACTCAATTTGGGGCAAGGTTTCAGTAGCAACAGTAGTAGCAGGGAAAAAGCAGGAGAAACCTGCTCTTTCACAGATTTCCTCTATCAAGTGAGACCCATCTCTAAAATCCTACCAATATTTCTATAGTCACACAGTGCAAACTAGTGACCATTTCGTAAAGTTAAAGAATTACATTAATTCTTTGTTTAGAAAAATTTTAGAAACAAAGCAGTAAGAAAAACAACACTACAGACTTCGTGGTTTATGCTAGCAAAAAGATTACAGAGAACTGTAAGTATTGAAACTACAGCAAATATTAAGCTGCACTTTGAATGAAAAAATCCTTCAAATTTACATCCATAAATGCTGTGGTAAGGAAAATCAGAACCCACTTTACTCTGGCCTACTGTCAATAAGATTTTCCTAAAACAAATTTATGTCCAGAAACTCTAGACAACACAAGTATCAGGTTTCTACAGGTGGAATGGTGAATTTAAATGCACAATAATACTTGCAATAGTTGTAAGTTAGACAGAATACACCTTTATAAATTGCAATATCATATCTCTACTCAAAAACAACATCCAGTTTCTTTTTAGGTCAGGAAAAATGCAAAATGTGGGTGTGAAATTATCAGTCACATTCATACTCTGAGCCTTCACTCCTTGAAAGTCATAGACACTTGTTTTCACCTCATATAAACAGCGTGAAGATGCTGCAAGCCGTAATTATCATATGCAATAATGTCCCCACCGTAACTTCAGTTCCCAAAGCATATTTATTCAGAATTTTACCCCAATCTGTTTCTGAATCAGCCTGTGTTGTTTTATGAAACTTTGGTCATGTTTTAAAATACTAAGAGATTGTTCCTAAAATTCAATAAAATATTTTCAAAATACAATTATAAAATTACAGTAAACTTTTTTACATTTATGTTAACAGAAGGAATTAAACTAATACTGAAATGTCTCAACGTCTGCACCTCATGAACACCTAAAATTACAAATCAGGTTCTCAACTGTACCTAGCTATCATCAGGCAGAGCGACAAAAAACTCAGAAGCCTTTAACTTTTCAGGTATCTTATGTTATAAGCAAGGACTGTGAAACCATCTATTTATATTTTAGATACCCCTTGCTCCTTCACAATGCACTGTAAGAATCCATCTTTGCAACCAAGTTGTTCTTCACTTATATCAGCACAGGGCTCTCACGCAAGGGAGGGAGGGAAGAGAAGATGGCATTGGTATTCATTATGAAGATACAAAAGCATGAGAACAGACCACAAGTGGAACAAGTGCTGGAGAATGAAAATACAGTAAGCCATCCTAGGAACACAAACTAGAAATCCCTGCTCCTCTGATCACCTGCCTTCTAGATTACCTACCCCCCCAATTTCATATAGCAAAAAGATCTTTTGGCTTTCACCAAATACTTTTGTTTCTTCCAACTGCTACTCCCTATAAAATAATCCCACCTTGCCCAGAATTTCCCAATCACTCTCAAAATTACTCCAAAAACTCACTTTCTGAAAATACATCAGAAATACAGCCCCCAAATCCTGCCTACCTCCTCATGCTTATCAGAAGAATCTCTACAAAGAACAACTAGGAAGCCTAGGCTATGACAAATGCCTGTCATATTTTTTCTCCATAACCTCATTTTTCTCAGGATGAGTCCTCAAAACCCACCTCTGCCATGTTGCATACAGGAAGCTGCTGTCTGATAATGGCTAGCCTGGCACCAAGTTGAAACCACTGTTCCCGATTAGCTGAAAATTGGGCACACCCTATTACTGCTGGTACCCCACTCCCCCACAACTATCTCAACCAGCTTATCTGTAGAAAGAACTGTCCCTCAATGTATGTTTCTTCTACAATATTTAATAATTATATTGAAAGGGGAAGGACAGGCAAACACTTCACATCACACTACTGTGGCTACAGAAAAATCACTAGTTCTCTACACATAGATAAACAGTTTTCAGGATTTATTTATGCCAATTATTTAAGGTCCCTACACATCTACAAGTACATCCACATATCTGTTAGGAACATGGGACAAAGAGACAGAGTCAAGATATCAGTACCAGAGGAAGAGGAATTACCAAGGAAACCCTACTCTATGTATTCAAATAACTGAATCGTGGGATGAATGTTTTTTTAAAAAACACACCAATGAAATCAAAGAAATGCGGGTCAAAAGGGATCTCTGGAAGTCATCTAGTCCATCCTTCTACTCAAAGCAGGACTACTGCCAGCACTAGAGCAGATCAGCCTTGGCTTTATCTCCAAGGATGGGGATTCCACAACCTCATTGGGTAAAACTTGGTCCAGGGCTGCAATACACTGCTAGTGAAAAAAGAACACTGAAGACTACTTGCAACACCTAATGAATTTAAAGTGACTTCCCTAACACTGACGTTACAGGAAGGAAACATCCCAAGTTAGCTATTCAGACTAAAGAACAAAAAACCCCGATTCATTATTTTTAAAAAATTGCTAGTTTAGATTCTACTTAGAAATAAGAAACAAAACTATCCTAACAAACACAGGAGATGTATGAATGACTAACTTTTAAGGTCTACATTTGAGCACTACTACATCTACAATCACTGAAATTACAAGTGCAGTTTACTGGAGAGACTTATAGCAGAGAATATTTTCACTGCTCAGCAAGCCGTTTTACATACTTACAAAACACAGCCCAACAGTGCAGTATCTTTTGATTAATTCCCCACTGAAGACCCAATGAAGTATTTAAAATACTAACAGCATGAGGTGGTTCTCTGTTAGCATTCAGAATTCACATATGAAAAAGGTCAAAACCCACATCTACTTCATTCAGTTTTATAAAAGCCAAGTAAAGCCATAACGAAAGCATGCAATCTCAATACAAATATAATTTATCTCCCGACCACTTACATTGGAGTTGGCGAAAATTGAATTTGAGTTGGCTACAGAATATTCTGCATTAGTCAAGTCTTCATTGCTCTGGTAAAAGACAAAAATCATGTTTAGAAATAATACACTTAATGAAACTTATGTATGTCTAATATACAGGAATGCTACTTACAGATTTACTACTAGGTCCATGTAGAAAATAATTCAGCGCCTGTGGGTCCCTTAAGGGGGACAAAAAAAAAAAAAAAATGTTACCGCTTTTAGGAAGCTCTTTCTACTAATGAGACTAATTTAACTAAGCCAGATACTGTATTCATATAGATCAGGCTTACAGTAAAAACACATTTCTTTCACTGACTCCAATGCCAAGCTGAAAGTTTATACCATCTGAGGATCTGTGTTTCTCTATCAGCACAATTTTCAGATGTTGATCATATTTGCTGTCATTATACCAAGGCATTTCAAGCAATAAACTATGTTCATCAAAAAATTTTAGCTGCCTTCTACTTTACTTCCCTTTATGAGGGAATGAGTCTTACTCATATTCTCTTAAAACACACAGTATTTTATGACAGCACATAGTACAAAACCAAAGGAAAATACCACCACCAAGTAACACAAGAACTAAAACAGTTACCACCTCTTCTACAGAGATGAACTATAATGCCTGTTTAGCTAGTGTCTAAGCCATTAGGGTATTTACAAACCTGAATCTGTAACGTATTTTCTGCCACCCTTAATGTAAGTTAACAAAAATTTATGCTTGCCAGAGTAACAGTCCCTTCACTTGGAGAAAAAAGCAGCACCTCTTCCAAGTGAAATCAACCATAGAAATAACTGATTAAATATTATTAAATACAATTTCAGAGTATTTCATTAACTTAGCACTACCACTGAATAAGACTCAGATTAAAAACGTGGTCTGATAGAGTAAGTGTTGGAAATTCAAACAAATCAAAAATACATTAATGTAGCTGCACATATAGACCAAGTAAAAAACATTAAAAGGTTGTGTTACCTGGGATTATTTTAATACAACAATTATACAGCATTTCCCAACATGTCCACTAGCATGAAAAGTAAAATGACATGGAGTTTTTTGATTTTAAAACATTTTTATTGATTAACAAGTAATAATAAAACATTTCTGAGAAGCAGGAGATTCTCATGTAAAAAAATATTAATTCAAACATCTCTCCTTCTCTCTTGATCATCCTAGAAAATAAAGAAGGAACAAGTTAAAGATCTTTCAGGTTTACAAGTACGCTTCTAAAATACACCTCTATTCCTCTTTTTTTCATTTAAAAAACAAACTGCATTCATGTGTTTACAAAATATGTGTTAAACAGACAGTACGTGGCAGGGACTTTATGGTACAATAATACAACATAGAAGTGGTTACATATATTTTCCAACAAAAGTGTCATTTTCGTAGTAGATTACACTACATTTCAAGAATCGAAGAGAATAGAACTCATGATCTTATACAGGGCTCTATTGTGCTTATGAGTTTTAACAACAAAATAACCAGGCTGTTTAATACTAATTACACTCACTGGCTTTAAATCATTAAAAATGCAATTTAAAATGAAGAACACTTCATCACCTTAAATATTGTCTTTAGTAAGGAAGGAATTTTAGAAGGCACTTACCAAAAATCAAAGATCAGATGGAAAAAAAAATGCTGTTTTCCATTCCTCTAGATGCTTAAGACAGTAATTGCTGCCAGCAGCAGGAAGAACACTGTAATTTTTCACACAAACACTCATCTGTATAGAGAGCACTTCATTTTCTGGACCACCTGTGAACTTGTACCAGTATCCTCCATGATTCATGCTCATGACAGAGCACTTAATTTTCCCATGCAGTCAATTATCATCTTTATGTTCCAAGCAGGATGTGTTTTCATATGGCTACAATCTGCAATCTTGCACAGTATACTTCACAGAATGTAACTGTGACCCAGTACTGGCAATGCTTTTGCTAGAGCATCCACAGAGTAACCCCAAAATTACAGCAGCCACTGTGGTGATATTTTATTTTTTCTGAAGTTAAAGGTCTCACTGGTTTCGCTGGAAGATTTAAGTGAGTGAGAAAAGCCTATTTTTTACTACATTTAAGACAGTAAAAAATTCTTTTATCAAGAGGAGGTGATCTTTTAGTAGCTGCTACTAGGCTGATGTCATACTAAAAAGTTACAATATATGAAATGTTAAATTTTCTTATGTTTTAAATGCATTATAGTCTATTATCTGTTCTTGAATACTGACATAAATGTTAGCCAAAGGAAGGTAACTTGTCACATACACAAGCCATGAAAATCTTTCTCAGGCTTCAGCTATACTAATTATTTTTTGAGATTCCCATATGGAATTATAAACCTTCAAATAAATCTGTTATGGAAATAATGAGGGGGAAGAAAAAAAAACAGAACAAAACAAAAAAACCAGGACCATTTAAAAACCCCAATTTTATTAAAATCAAGTATCTTTGAGCAAGATGCTAATAAATTCTTGTTTGTTGTGAATACTTAACAGTACTGGGTAGAAGTTCTATTTTTCTAACATTTTTATGCAACTGCATGTTATTAGTAGAAATTACATATTTATAATTAAGAAAATAATAATTTTACTTTTACCTTTAAAATACAAGCATAGTGTGAACAAAGTATCTAGTTCCACTACTCAAAAACCTGAGATCTTTTTTTTTTTTAATCCAATAAAATAGTTCTTTGCAATGAAGTTTGTAACAACATTCCTAGTAACGTGCTTCAGCAGTGACCTGACATTACCATTAGCTGAGAAGACAATCCAACCTCTATGCACATTCATTCTTTAGCCTCTCTTGAGGAGAATGCCAGCAAGTGGACTGTCAGCTAGTATACACTGGGATTGAAGGCTTTGTGATAACACACATCTCCACATGGAGGAAGTGAAGCATAGCTACTCATTTCATTTGCAAGTCACCTAGGCTGAACGGGGAGCTTTTGCTAGGACTTAAGAAAAAAAGGAGAGTTTATCATCTCTGGAGGAAAGGGCGGGCAACTTGGGAGGAGTACAAGGATCTTGTTAGATCATACAGAGAGAAAATTAGAAAGGCGAAAGCTCAGCTAGAACTAAATCTGGCCACTATCGTAAGGGACAACAAAAAAATGTTTTTACAAATATGTTAACAGTAAAAAGAATCCCAAGGAGAATATCTTTCCTTTAATGGATACAGAAGGGAACGTAGAAACCAGTGATGAGGAAAAGGCCGAGGTACTTAATGCCTTCTTTGCCTCAGTCTTTAGTAGTGAGTCCAGTCATCCTCAGGGTACTCTACCCCATGAGCTGGAAGGTAAGGATGAAGAGCATAACATACCCCCCTTAATCCAGGAGGAATTAGTTAGGGACCTGCTATGCCATCTGGACACTCACAAATCTATGGGACCTGATGGGATCCATCCAAGAGTACTGAGGGAACTGGCAGAGGTCCTTGCCAAGCCACTCTCTATCATCTATCAGCATTCCTGGTCAACAGGGGAGGTCCCAGAGGACTGGAGGCTTGCCAATGTGACTCCCATTTATAAGAAGGGTCGGAGGGAGGATCCGGGGAACTACAGGCCTGTCAGCCTGACCTCGGTACCAGGGAAGATTATGGAACGGTTTGTCTTGAAAGCACTCACATGGCAACTCCAGGATAAGAGGGGGATCAGGCCCAGTCAGCATGGGTTTACGAAAGGCAGGTCCTGCTTGACCAACCTGATCTCCTTCTATGACCAGGTGACCAGCCTAGTGGATGAGGGAAAGGCTGTCGATGTTATTTTCCTAGACTTCAGCAAGGCATTTGACACTGTCTCTCATGGCATACTCCTTGAGAAGCTGGCGTCTCGTGGCCTGGATAACTGCACTATTCACTGGGTGAAAAACTGGCTGGATGGCTGAGCCCAGAGGGTAGTGGTGAATGGGGTGAAATCCAGTTGGCGGCGGGTCACGAGTGGTGCTCCCCAGGGCTCGGTGTTGGGCCCTGTTCTGTTTAATATCTTTATCAATGATGTGGATGAGGGGATTGAGTGCACCCTCAGCAAGTTCGCAGACGACACCAAGTTGGGAGGCAGGGTCGATCTGCTTGAGGGTAGGGAGGCTCTACAGAGAGATCTGGACAAGGCTGGATCAATGGGCTGAGGCCAATCGTATGAAGTTCAACAAGGCCAAGTGCCAGGTCCTGCACTTCGGTCACGGCAACCCCATGCAGCGCTACAGGCTTGGGGAAGAGTGGCTGGAAAGCTGCCCGGCAGAGAAAGACCTGGTGGTGCTGGTTGACAGCCGGCTGAATATGAGCCAGCAGTGTGCCCAGGTGGCCAAGAAGGCCAATCGCATCCTAGCCTGTATCAGGAACAGTGTGGCCAGCAGGAACAGGGAGGTGGTTGTTCCCCTGTACTCGGCACTGGTGAGGCCGCACCTTGAGCACTGTGTTTAGTTTTGGGCCCCTCACTACAGGAAAGACATTGAGCTGCTAGAGCGTGTCCAGAGGAGAGTAACCAAGTTGGTGAGGGGCCTTGAGCACAAGTCTTATGAGGAGCGGCTGAGGGATCTGGGGCTGTTCAGTCTAGAGAAGAGGAGGCTGAGGCGAGATCTTATCGCTCTCTACAACTACCTGAAAGGGGGTTGTAGTGAGGTGGGTGTTGGTCTCTTCTGTCAGGTGGCTGGAGATAGGACAAGAGGAAATGGCCTCAAGTTGAGGCAAGGGAGATTTAGGTTAGATATTAGGAAAAATTTTTTTACTGAGAGGGTTGTCAAACATTGGAATGGGCTGCCCACAGAAGTGGTTGAGTCACCATCCCTGGAGATATTCAAAAAGTGAGTGGACAGGGTACTCCAGGGCATGGTTTAGAGGGCATGGTTAATGGTTGGACTCGATGATCTTGAAGGTCTTTTCCAACCTAAATGATTCTATGATTCTATGATTCAAAAGCGAGTAGTCTTGAGACAATATTGAGATAGAATCACCTTCCAGAAGATGATTTTGCAAAATTATTTTTTCCAAACTTTTCTGAAAAAATTGCTTAAGGAAAACTTACCCAATAAGATCAAGGAGACAGGATTCATCATCATCATCATCCATGACAACTAGAATAAAAAGGGAGAGGATGGATATCTGGTATGTATCAGACAAAAGATTGCTTTCACCAATAAAACCAATTTAGAATATCTCAATATTTTTTGTTAAACAATTTATTAATTTGACAGATGTCTACTACTATTGGCAAAGTTCTTAAATAAACCTGCATCTTCTACAGAGGTCCATTGATTTATCTCAAAATCAAATTCAGTCACATGTAATGGTATACAAAATCCCATGCAACATTTTACTGTTTAGGGGTTTTTTTAGAATTTTAAATTGGACAAAGACAAATTATTAACCAAACTAACTGAACAGAACTTCTATGACTTAAAAAAAGTAGTAAAAAAATCAACAGTGAATGCAGTATCAAGACTCCAATTAAAATGCTTCTATAGGAATTTGCTCCCAGCTAATCCCAGTGAGGGAATAACCAAACACCACAGAACCTACAAAGACCATTACAAATTAGTGGCTATAATACTGGCTAGCCAAAAAGGTAAACAAATTTAGGTCAGTATCATGACAGTGCTGTTATAGGCTAGAACCAAAACTACAGCCAAGACATTACGAAGCATTAAAAAGAACACTTATTTTCTAGCAGACCTTTCTTAGGTATTGCTAGTGCCAATACGGCCACTTCCAGTTTCTCCTCGACAATACTCAGAGGTGTACTTGAACAAACTTGTGGTTAACAGTAGAGTTCTGACAATCCTTTTAACAACAGGTAGGGAATTCATTTGCATTAGCCAAACTGAATGTAAACATCCATTCACTGGGTGCAGAGCATTTTTAGCCTCACAATATCATTACCACCAACTCTCTTATGCACTGCCTACTTGGTCGGGTGCTGCCTGTACCAAACACATCCTATCACTCTTTCCTCCGTCCGCTGTTCCTTCGAAGCTTCGAAGCTTCTGTTTGCATATCCTGGTTCTCCTGTTCACCCTAATTCTCAGAATGTCATCTGAGACCGTACCTTCTCCCTTTTTCCTGTCAGTAACTCTCAGGACTATTTAATCCTTCTCTCTGTAAAGATCCCATCTAATCCACCAGTTCAAATATCAACTGATGCTAGCGTTCCCTAAACCTCTTGGTACTCTGGCTTCCATTTAGTTATCCAATCTAATCTTCACAGTGTCTTCTAATCACATCAAACTGATCACTGTGCATTCCATGCTTGGTTTTTTCTCAACTTCCCTTAAAAAGTCTGCTATCATATTTATCGCTCGAATTTATTAATATAGTTTTGGCTTTAATTCATTTTGTACTCTGTCTTACTTCTTGCCAAATAGAAACTTACTCTCCCGGACCAGATCCACACAAATCGTTCTTCAGGCTCTCCCTTATACAGCCCTTTAGCTGAACATGCAGTTGGCTTTATTAGAAAAAATAATGATGTTTTTCCTCATTTCATAAACATGGTACTAGAAAAGTCTACCCAACATACTGTAAACTCCTACCAGTTTACAACAAACACTAAAACCCCAAGAAAAAGCTACATTTTTGTTAAACGCCAAGAATCACAACCAGTCTCCTCCAGAAGTGCATCTTCCTAATAACAAGCTTTAACAACATTCTTGTCATCACTAGCAGAATACACATGAAATATTATGTCACCTTTTTTTTAAATGCTGGTTTACCAAAGAGCTAATCTGTATAAAACTATGACCAAGTTTTTATACAGCTGATCAATGTACCATCACAGAGCCATGAACCCACCTATGACACACAGCTCTTGCTACACTGAAAAGTTGTTCTGATCAGCATTCACAACCTAAGGGGCTACATTCTCCTGCACCTTGAAAACTGCAAATAAAGCACAGCCAGATCGCTACCATCTCAATATCCCCACAAATGATGGCTAGATAATACTACACAAACATGATGCCACATGGTAGTGCCTTTGTGACATACCACAGGACCAGCAGACAATTTAAACAGCACACACAGGGGTGGGTATGTGTGCTCAATATTTTTGCCTGTCTTCACTGGCAAGTGCTCCAGCCACACCACCCAAGTCACAGAAGGCAAAGGCAGGGACTGGGAGAATGAAGAACCACCCACCACAGGAGAAGATCAGGTTCGAGACCATCTAAGGAACCTGAAGGTGCACAAGTCTATGGGACCTGATGAGATGCATCCGCGGGTCCTGAGGGAACTGGTGGATGAAGTGGTTAAGCCACTATCCATCATATTTGAGAAGTCACGGCAGTCAGAGAAGTTTCTACTGACTGGAAAAGGGGAAACATAGGCCCCATTTTTAAAAAGGGAAAAAAGGAAGACCCAGGGAACTACAGGCCAGTCAGTCTCACCTCTGTGCCCAGCAAGATCATGGAGCAGATCCTCCTGGAAACTATGCTAAGGCACATGGAAAACAAGGAGCTGACTGGTGACAGCCAACACGGCTTCACTAAGGGCAAATCGGGCCTGACAAATTTGGTGGCCTTCTACAACGGGCTTAAAGCATTGGTGGATAAGGGAAGAGCAACTGTCGTCATCTCCCTGGACTTGTCCAAAGCATTTGACACTGTCCCACACAACATCCTTGCCTCTAAATTGGAGAGACATGGATTTGATGGATGAACCACTCAGTGGATAAGGAATTAGCTGGATGGTCGCGCTCAAAGAGTTGCGATCAACAGCTCGATGTCCAAGTGGAGAGCAGTGATGAGTGGCATTCCTCAGGGGTCAGTATCGGGACTGGCGCTGTTCAACATCTTTGTCAGTGACACGGACAGTGGGATCGACTGCACCCTCAGCAAGTTTGCCGACGACACCAAGCTGTGTGGTGCAGTCAACACGCTGGAGGGAAGGGATGTCATCCAGAGGGACCTTGACAGGCTTGAGAGGTGGGCCTGTGCAAACATCATGAAGTTCAACAAGGCCAAGTCCTGCACATGGGTTGGGGCAATCCCAAGCACAAATACAGGCTAGGCGATGAGTGGATTGAGAGCAGCCCTGCAGAGAAGGACTTGGGGGTGTTGGTTGACAAGAAGCTCAACATGACCCAGCAATGTGTGCTTGCAGCCCAGAAAGCCAACTGTATCCTGGGCTGCACCAAAAGAAGCATGACCAGCAGGTCTAGGGAGGTGATTCTCTCCCTCTACTCCACTCTCGTGAGACCCCACCTGGAGCACTGCGTTCAGCTCTGGGGCCACCAACATAAGAAGGACATGGACCTGTTGGATCGAGTCCAGAGGAGGGCCACAAAGATGATCAGAGGGCTGGAGCACCTCTCTTATGAAGACAGGCTGAGAGAGTTGGGGTTGTTCAGCCTGGAGAAGAGAAGGCTCCAGTGAGACCTTACAGCAGCCTTCCAGTACCTAAAGGGGACCTACAAGAAAGCCGGAGAGGGACTTTTTACAAGGGCGTGTAGTGATAGGAGAAGGACTAATGGCTTTAAACTGAAAGAGGGTAGATTTAGATTAGATGTAAGGAAGAAGTTCTTCACTGTGAGGGTGGTGAGGCACTGGAACAGGTTGCCCAGAGAGGCTGTGGATGCCCCATCCCTGGAATTGTTCAAGGCCAGGTCGGATGGGGCTTTGAGCAACCTGGTCTAATGGAATGTCTCCCTGCCCATGGCAGGGGATTTGGAACCAGATGATCTTTAAGGCCCCTTCCAATCCAAACTATTCTATGATTCTATGAGGTCTGTGAAAGAACAATCAAGATCATAACCAAGCCACAAACCTACCTATTTAGACTAAATTCTGCTCCTATTTCGCCACACATACCCAAGATCTACATAACCACATAACTGCAGGTTTAAATCTTTTTAACTGATGCAGATTTGCAATGAGGATTAGTGTCCTGTTAACTTCAGGACAGCAACAGAGGAGATGCACAATCAGACCAAGTCCTTGCACACCCAAAAGCAACTACCCATTCAGTCTACTTAGAACAGAGGGCAACTTTAGCAACACATCACCTTGACAGAGATGATCATTTAAAAGTGTGTCAATATAAGCAAGTCTATCCTGTGAAATTTTCCTAACACGCTTTTTACAGCACAAATAGTAGATGAGTTTGCTGCTTTTCTTGCCAACTATCTTTTCAGATTTTCTATACACAAGTTATACAAATTCTGTCCTCACCATTTGTTAACATACAGTGGGCCAACCAATGACTGATGTATGAAATGGGCAAAAACTGTATTAAGTCAAGACAGTTTGAAAATAAAACTCGACACAATGAGTGGAATTAGAGGATTAGAGTTACATAGCCTAGACCAGTGGTCTCTGAAGTGGGGTGCGTGCAAGAAAATCCACTGGGGTGCAGGAAGAAAATACTAGAACTTCAGTACTACCTGCACATAATTTGTAAATACATACACATATATTAGGGGTGCATGCTCAAAAAACTTTTACCAATAGGGGTGTGTGATCAAAAACATCTGGAGACCACTGGCCTAGACTCTTAAAGATTGACTCAATTCTGTATTTGGATCAGTTGACAGAGGCTTCAGCCCATGGGCAAGGGGTGTGGATGGAGGCTCCAGGTGAGGCTCATCTGGGCAACTGGGGCACACCAGTGCACCCAGGGCTCTGACAAGAGCCCACACTAGAGAAAACTGGGGGAAAATACACATTAGAAAGATTCACACAAGCTGCTGGAGAGCTGTTACAATGCAGCCTAATAAATATCTAGTTATCATCAATACTGTTCTACAGTGCCTTTTTAAAAAAAAAATTAAAAACACAAAAAAACCTGTTTATCGTAAGTAGGCCAAACTCAGCCCTCCTGGTGCATCCAACTAATTTACAAGGGCAGTCCTTACTAATTAGTCACAACCCAGCACAGATACTCCCTGTAACTTACTATTAGCGAAGCCTCTACTGTTTTATTTCACGCTGCTGCTACGGCACTGGTGAACCTAGCATATACTTCAACTTGGGTCACATGTACTTGTGGAAGCAGCACTGCCTATCCCTTTTGGGAAATAACCAGAGTGCCCTTTATTGCATGCTCCCACACAGAATATAAGAAAAGCTGAAAGTAATAAAACTGACAAGGAAATCCCAGTTATGCAGGCCAGTCCTCTGGGGGACTGTTACTACTTGGCCTTAAAGCATCTGCCTCCCTTTCAACACTCACCTACTACAGAGCAAAGACCAACAAAAGAGGAAGACAGCAGTCCTGCGCCCCTCTCATCCACTTTCCCGAGTCAGCTCAAGGCTTTGAACAGTCGCCTGGAACAGAAAATTCATCTGACAAAATACATTGGTCTGTTTCAACTTGGATTAGCTTCTTGATTTGGTTCTGGCCTGCCACAGGGCTACAAGAGTGCTAGCGCCAGCACAAGAGAGGGAATATGAGGGAGCTGAGTAGGTGAGTACAGGGGAAGGCAGCAGTGCTTCAGCCAGCTTAAAGCAATTGTCAGACTGTAGCCACACACGTACAGTTAATCCAGCCACCACTCTCACGTTAGCTGCAGTGCAGGCAGGTTGATGGAAGTGATTATTCCCCTCTACTCAGCACTTGTGAACTCCCACCTGAAACTGTGTCTGGTTTTGCCACGCACACCCCTCCCCTGCCTCCTTTAAAAGAAATACAGAAAAACTTTAAAGTCCAGCAGAATGCCAATAAAAGCCTGCATGCACATGACACTAAGAAAGTCTGAGGGAACTACATTTCTTCAGCCTGGACAACAGAATGCTAACCGAGGCACTACCCGCAGCCTGCCACTAGCTAAAAGGAGTACCAAGAAAAGCACAGCCAGCCTCTTCTTATCAATGAGCAGCAAGACATGAGGCAACAGCCAAAACATGGAACACAAAGTCCCAACCAGATATAAGGAAAAAAGCAGTTCACAAATAAGAATGCTCAAGCAAGAGGGTGGAATCACCCTCTTTCGAAATTTTCAAAACTCAAATGGCCCTGACTGACCTGTCCTAACTTTGAAGCTAGTTCTGCCTACAGCAGGGGGCAGGGCCAGATAACCTCCAGTGGTCCTTACCACCCTAAATTTTTAATCACCATGCTACACAATCCACAGTATCATGCAACACATGCAGGGTCTACAAGCTGCAGAGTCACTAAAACTCGATTTGTCCAGAAACAGCCCAACCATTCATACATGCTTCATATACTGCACATGGGTTTTGTAACTTAAAAAAATGGGAGTATTCAAAACCACTGTAAATACTGGATTTAAAATTCACTTAAATTATATTCAAGCTTGGGTTGTGGTTTAACCCAGCAGGCAGCTAAACACCACAGAGCCGTTTGCTCACTCCCCCCCCCCCAGTAGGATGGGGGAGAGAATAGGAAAAAAGGTAAAACGTGTGGGTTGAGATAAAGATAGTTTAATAGGACAGAAAAGGAAGGGAAAATAATGATAAAAGAATATACAAAACAAGTGATGCACAATGCAATTGCTCACCACCCACTGACCAATGCTCAGCCAGTTCCAGAGCAGTGGGCCACCATCCCTTGGCCAACTCCCCCCAGTTTTATTGTTCAGCATGACGGCACATGGTATGGAATACCCCTTTGGCCAGGTTGGGTCAGCTGTCCTGGCTGTGTCCCCTCCCAACTTCTTGTGCCCCTCCAGCTTCCTCGCTGGCAGGACAGTATGAGAAGCTGAAAAGTCCCTGACTTAGTGTAAGCACTGCTCAGCAACAACTAAAACGTGTGTTACCAACATTATTCTGATCCTATACCCAAAGCACAGCCCTGTACCAGCTACTAGGAGGAAAATCAACTCTATCCCAGCCAAAACTAGGACACTTGTCACAAAAGAATTACTTTCCTTTCTCAGTCATTTATAATTTCATACAACCTTAATACATAGCTTCAGATACAAAGCAGTAAAATATTATTTTCACGTTCTGTAAGAAGCCTAAGATAGTGTCTAGTTTAGAAAAGCAACATTTAGAGCAGTAATTCCCCAAAGTGCGATACGATCAACATCAAAACTTGGTAAGCCAGAAGTAAATAAATTTATCTGCAAAACTGTTCTAAAAATCTCCAGACTCATAAATTCTGAGAGTGAACACTGACCTTTGGAAATCAATGCTTTAAAGCAAGGAAATGACTGCTCTAGTTAGAGCTTCATAGCGGGAGATAATCAAACTTGCATACAGTAACATACGTCGGACCTGAAGCAACTACTGTTTGAGTTACGAGATATGCACACTAATCCTCACAAGTTCAATAAGACTTGGTACACATCCAGTCAGCAGGAACTCTAACGACACCCCTGTCATGCTTTATAACAGCTCTGAGCTATCAAATCTTCTGTACTGTTCTGTTGCTCTACAACATTCTCCAGAATCTTAATCTACAATCCCAACATTAATAGTAACTTCACTATGGAATATCTGAAGAAATACATTATCACTATAACAATAATCGTAACAACAAAAATAGAAGA
Source organism: Harpia harpyja (assembly GCF_026419915.1). NCBI lineage: Eukaryota > Metazoa > Chordata > Aves > Accipitriformes > Accipitridae > Harpia > Harpia harpyja. The sequence goes on along the minus strand of NC_068952.1, from coordinate 13,322,010 downwards.
AATCAAAGTTACTGTAATAGCCACTGTAGTAAATGGTATTGTAGCTGAGTGTGCTACATCAAATTTATGACATTTTTATCCCTCATATCCTTTTTGAATACAGATGTAAGATAACTTTATTAGCCCAATACAAGCATCCATTCCTTGTTAAATTACATCAAAGGATCACAGCAGCATTAAGTGATTCCACACTGACTGCAGAGGCAAAACGCCCAGAGTTGAAGTCCTTCCCTCACACAAATTTCCACCACGACTTCCATTAATTTTCACAGTACTAATATTTCGCTCAGTGTGCTTCTGAACTGGGGGAAAAAAAAAAGATGCCATTTTAGCACATATTAGGTAATGCATATCATTTAAGCAGTATGAGCTTCAGGTTGCTAAGGTGCTGTAACTACTGCCTTACTGACACTGTCAGTTACTTCTCTGGTTCCTAATGAACGCGCAGCCTTGGATTCATTGAAGGAAACTTACTCACACAAGAACAACCAGACAGACCTCCTTTGCATTCTCTGCAACACAGGAGTATAAGAAAGGAGTATAAACCCAAACACTTATTACTATATATTTTATTCTTAAATTTTGAGTCCATGCTACTTTTGAACAATCTAGTATCTTGCAAACTGGACAATTTCAGATTCTTGTAACTAACCAAGCATGTGTTTTATAATCAACCTAAGAGCTGATCACCACATCAAGCCCTTTATTTTCAAGGAACTGATTTTTACACAGATGGAATACAAAACACAAACATTAAGAGGTATTTGCACTTCCCCCCTCATTACTGTAAAAAATTATGTGCAGCAGAATAATGACACAGTATTCAATAGAAAAGAGGTAAATATTGAGAAACTTGATGGCAAATTAAAATCTCACTCTCCATTTTACTCAGGCAAAAATACAGAAGGCATAATTATCAAAAAGTTGTCATTTCAGGACAACAGGAGAAAGGAAGCAAAATTAATTTTTAAAATGTACTTTGTAAAACACAAGGATTTAACTACTCACTTGTAAACCATGCTGTGCTTATACTCTACAATATGTAATTATTCCTTACGGATATTTTGTCTTCCAGAGTAATCAACAAAAAGCAACTACTATACTGTTGCAAAATCTACCAGGAATTGTGCTCTAAAAAAGAGCTACCTAAGAAATTTGGGATTCTAACCTAGTAACACAGTACAATACACAAGTGTGAACTTTCTATATATATGAAAACATGTTTTAATTCCAAGATTTTAAAGCCGAGCAGTACTTTTAAGATGAACTTACAATGTTTGAAATTAGCTGCGGAACTGAATTTAATCATCAGTATTTCAAAGACATCTGTACGCAACAGAGTACAAGAAGAAATTTGTAACTTTAAATATTCAGAAGAATGAGGCAAAACCTCTCTACAAAAAAATACTCCAAAATATGGATACTATTCAGGAGTCAGATAAATAGCAACAAGAAAAGAAACACAAAAGTGTGACGTCTCATGAATTTCTAGGTGCGACATTATGCATCTTCATGGTTTCTAAGATCTGGTGGGACATGAACACCTAAGAGGACAGACAGGGTCTTTATGCGGTTATGAGGTACCAGCCCCACATACAGAAAGGCAAATAAAAACACACACTAAAGCACAGACAACCCACAACAGGTTGTTTACCCAACTCTTAAATTTTATTTCCCTTTAGTATAACATTAAAAAAAAAATTCTTGATTTGAGTTTGGCAAATGTGGTAACTTACCAAGCTTCCAAAACCTAGTGATATCTTAATATATTAAGAAAAAAATGGAAATCTGCAGTTCAGTTGTTAACAGTATGTATGATACTAAAGGTTAATCCAGCTACAGTCAAGCAAGTACATGTGTGAACCCCCAGTGCAGCTGTCTAAAATCTGGTTTCCCTCAGACACACATGTTCAGCATCAAATCTCTTAATTTATTCAATTTTTTTCCTACTGCATCCAGAGCTGCTCTTGGCAACACCAAAACCTTGACAAGACTTTCATCTGGGAACAGATATTTTAAACCACATAGAGAAAATCCAGAGTAACTTGCAGCCGGGAGGTCAGGATGCTTACCTACCCCACAGGATTCACCACGTTGAACACTCAGCTCAGCCCATTTCCCCAGCAGTGACTATCCTCATCACTATGCTACGGCCTATTTTGGGCTCAGTCTTCTAAGCTGCTCCACGGCATACACAATTCTTCAGGAATTTCAATATTCATAAAATATTTTGAAAGGTCCTAGTTTCATACCAAAAGAGGAAAAGAAGGAGGCGTAACCTCAACAGTTCCTTATGAACTGCTCAAAGGAAGTTAGATGCTCTTAAGTATTTCTAGAAACTACTGTATGCAATAACGCAGGCTATTAGCATACGTTATTTGTGCAATGCAATACTCAAGAAACATCGAGTCAGTCCTTCAGATGTTTTGACCTTGTTCCTACTAGAGAATACCTGTGTATCATACTTCTCATTCTGTGCATATAATTTTCAAAGATTCTGAAAAAACACTTACGCAGTCCCAGAGTGTAACTTCCTTATGAACTGATCATTTCTCAATTAATTTATAAACCAATGCGCAATTAATATCTTTTCATTGCCACTCTAGTCCATACTAGTTTAGGAAAAAAAAAAAACAAAACTGGTTACCTTGCCACAGGCATGGTTCACACAAGCTAACATGGTTTTATGTCTGGGAAATCAACTGAAATTTGAATACGATGAATTGACAGATGTGCAACTAATTCAGTAGTGCAGTCCATATCAACACCCCCCAAAACCAGACTGAAAATCCTCCACACTGCCAACCTTGTCCCTGTTGAAGCCAATGCCTTGCTGAAGCCAATGGAGATTTTGCTACCTATTTCAGTAGGGCCAAGATATTTTCTGTAGTTGACACATCTCAATAAATTCAAGCTTCAACACCAGATCTTGGAATTCCACACTCAGATCAAGTTCACAGTAAAACTACTACTGCAAGTTCCACCTGAGACATAAGATGGCATAAGATCAGCCCTTACAAAAATCATCAGTCTCTTGCAATGAAGTTAAAACTTTCTCCCTGGACTCCTCTCTCTTCACTTCACCACCCTTTCTTAATACCTTCAGTGAAAGAAAGGCTGTTGTATTAAGTTTTGACAGCAATGTGCCCACTTTCTTTTCCTTTTGGTAAGCATTCCGTTACTCAAAGTAACATTGGAAATAGCTCTGGAACATTTTAAAACGAGTGCAAGAAAATAAAAGTAAGAAAAAAACTTGATAGTCTATTTGCACTAGTTGATCATGTTTTTATTTTGTTTAAAACTGCAGCAATTCTCAAATAAAGCAAAAATAATACAGACATGCTAGTTCAGGGGCAAATGAACATTTGAAAATAAAGATACACGTATTCATTTAACTACATGATGATCATGAAAAAACATCAGTTCAGGTCAGTGTTCATGCATTTATATTCGTGCAACAAGGACTTTACCAATACTGCTTATTCCAACTTTCAAACTAGAACAGTTGCAGGTCACAATGAATATTAGAACAGTTTATTACTTGCTGGTTTTCCTCTACTGCAAGAAAGCAAAACATGCTTGTTTTTGTAGACAATCCCCATGTCTATGCTGGACCGGGTATGTCACCATAAAAAAAACCTTTCAAGCACAGATGCAGCTTATTCCAGCAGAACTACTAGAAGAAATTATGCCAACTCTCTGAACAGATTGAACTACATTATCAAAGAGCCTCTTATGTCTGGACTGTATCTGTTACTTAGACAGGGATGACACACTTTCACACTCTCACTGCCGCATCTACACTAAAAAGCACCAGCCATTAGACTTAACCACAAGCCTAATGCAGCACGAAAAGGCATGATCATTGACTATTAGAGCCACATTATAAAACACAACTGCAGTTAAGCAGATACAACTTGTATGGAACCGAAGTGGAAGTATACCAGCAAAACTCTGAAAATACAGCTAGAGTACAATGAACACCCAAGTAGCACACCAATGCATCCATGCCTGCAAAGCTCTTCGACTATAGACTTACCTCTGTTGCAAAACTTTATGGATACAGAAAGGGACCTTGGAGGAAATTGGAAATGCAGCTTATACTAGCAGGATTTTGGTTTTTTTCTCTCAGTACAACCAAACTAAATATATAAACTCTCCTGGAAAAGGACACATGGTGGGGGGGAGGGGACAGGAAATAAGGGGACATTAATTATTTAGCTACAATAGAACCATCTCTGTCAAGGGCACAACTATGTAGCACTGACCTTACCTGAGGCCACACATATACTGAAAGTATTATCAACTCAAGAATACAGGTGTAATATACAAGGTAAGTGCTCGAAGTATGAACAAAATAAGAACACACTTAAAATACATGAGTATCATACTAGTGAATAAGCCAAGGTGGACCAATGAAAGCACAATTGGGCTAGTGTATCGACATGGTGAGCTTCTGCACTCCTCCATCAATGTATACAAGCTATGCAAAATACAAAGTACTACTTGCAACAACAAGAAAAAACTTTAAAGCTCAGACACGGCCAAAGAAATACATCTAAAAAGAAGAGATCTACTATATTTAAATACTATCTGCCAAAGATCTCAACCCAAAATGAGAATACACTTTGCTTTAATGCAAGCAGGTCAGAGTAGAAAGTGTATGTAAGTCATTTGGTAAGTATTACGCCCTGAGAGTATATAAACTGGTCATTTTATCCCATTTTTGTCATTTCTTCATTATTTTCACAAATTAGTGAAAAAAATCAACACAGAACCTGCCAGACATTAGTGCATAACAGAGAAATTTTATTGTATAAAAATACACTACCGCTAAAAAAAAACCACTACCTTGATCCCAAGACTACTGTTAACAAAAATACAAAATAATCATTTCAAGAAAGAGTGGATTTCATGTAGTAATAAGATCTCTGAAATACGTGAACAAATACTGTACTCCACACTCAACAGATTTTCAAACAAAGTTTTAGCAGGTGTATTGTTTAAAAAGCTAAAATGTTAACAAGGTTGTCCCCATGAAAGTCTTTAGAAAAGACAGTTTATATTCAGGCAATTTTTTTAGTATATTCCAAGCAATAAAAATGTGTATTTCACAAGAAATGCCATTTAAAAGCCTTCAACACCAACAGGCAAAGAATTTCAATAGTCTTAAAATTAACCCCAAATTTAAAAAAAATCTCCCAATTCCTTCAGGAACAAGCAAGAGGCATGGGAAGCCCTCCTCTGATCTGTCAAAAAGCGTAAAATGAAGAACTAAACAAGCATTCCACACTCCTTAGTGAGCACAGCATGAGTGGGTCTGGCAGCATACTTGCTGTTCCTGAATACAGATGTTGGTATTAAACTCAACCCTCATGAACATTGATCAGATTACATAGAAATGTACAAAAAAAAAAAAAAGTTCTGATCAAAAAATAGGAGACCATTTTCAACACTCTCCCTAAAAAACAGTACCAAAACAAAACTTTAAAAGCATATTAAAGTGGAGCCGCCAAATTTGGAAAAAGCACTGCTTCCCAAGACATAAAGGATAAAAACTTTAAAAGACGTTAGTCCCTCCCTCAAAAAAATTACCAAGAGAGTAACAGCAAGAAAATAAGTTATCTACCCGCCCACCAAAAAGTTACTTGCCCTTGTATTTTTGCAAGCACTTTTAAAGGTATTGAAGGCTCTTCAGTGAACACTTTACCCTATGTGCTACGCTAGAGCATTTTTTAAAGGTGGATTTCTTTTTTAATGACATGTTGTGTTTTTTGATCATTCAACAGATGATGTTCTTTCAAAACTGTTTTTGTCCTACACTCTGAATGCATCTCATGTCAAGAAACACGTATTTTAGAGATATGAAAAAATGCTTTGAAGTGATGTTTACAGGCTTTAAACTGGGAGCACAGGCCCCTCTGAACCAAGCCAGCTTAATACCTCACAGCACCGTGACCCAGACTACGCAGGAGATGGGGGAAGCCTGAGAAGGCAGCAATTCAGAGCAACAACTCTGACGGGGCCCTTCCCGAAAAGGCCCATGCCCAAAACAATCCACCCTTTTTGCTCCCTTTCACAAACAGAGCCAAGAATCCTTCACCTCTCTCCCCAAAGCACACACAGAAGAAACTCCTTAAAGAAAGAAAGGGGGGAGGGGGGGGAGCAAGGAGATTCTGGGATTTCGGGGAGAGGATCTCAAGGCCTGAGAGAGTAACGTCTTCCGAGACAGAAAGAGAAATGGCCCGACCAGGGCGCGGCGGCAACGCCCCAAACGGCGCGACGACAGCAGAAAGGACCTTAAAATGGCGCCCGTGGGGGAGGAGAGTCGGAGTGAAACTGCGCAACAAACGCTGGCAGGAAGCCAGGCAGCGCCATCTTCCCCGCGCTCTCCCACTCCCACTCGCACCGAGAGCTGCACCGCAAAGGCTGGTCGCCGAGCCCGGGCACGGCCAGAGCCGCCTCCGGAGGACCTCTCCTTTCTCCTTCAAATCCTGTTTCGTTCCGTACTGCCGAGCCCTGAGGAGAAGGGGAGCGGGGAGCAGAGAATCGGGCAAAAGCAAAGGCCTCCACCTCTCTCTCCTTCCCCCAGTGGTAATTTAGTAACAGTTCTAAGTAAATATAAACGTGCCCTCTATACGTCGTTTGATTTTGGCCGGTTTTTAACAGTACTACATCTGCTTTCTACCACAATCTGTAAGTGAATTTTGCAATTAATAGCAAAAACAAATTATAACAAGTATTGAAGCACCCCATAAACCAATAAATGTGAACTGTGAAGAGTTCAGAAAATCCCCTCCACAAACAACAACTGTTTTAAGCCACAAGTAAAAACTACTTAGAAAAACATTGTTTCTTCTACGGAAAATAATCCCAGCAGCACAAAGGATCAGATTCACATCCACTCTACAGCAAAGCCAAACGGGTTACTCCAGAAAGAGACGGTTTATTGTTAGGTTTTAAAAAGAGGCGTTACAGTTAAATATTCTCACCCCAAACGGAAAAAAAACATATACAGCGGAAAACTTGGTCCCGAAAAGGAGAAAAAAGCGCATTAGCCCAAACCTACCGCCTGAGCATTTCGCGCACCCACAAAAAGCAGCACCGTTTCCATTCCTTGGTTAAAAGCAGGAGGCACGGAGCAATTCAGAGGAAATTGCAAATAAAGAACCAAACAAATCAAATCAAATCTAGTGGCGACACCAAAAACGAGGAAACCAGTGAAAAATAAATCCCCAGAAGGCACAAATCTGAGACACAAGCTCAAAGAAATTACAAGATTAGGGTGGTGGCGAGTGGACGGGGTAAAGGAAAAAATCAAGCCAGGAGTGAAAATGGAAAAAAGAAAAGAAAAATCCTTCCCAGCTCCACAGCCAGGAGAGAGACGAAGTGTCTCCATTTTCCCAACGAGGAGGAAGAAAGAGTGTTTCACAGACCACAGAGCTTTAGAGAAAAGCAAAGAAACGAGGGGGGAAAAAAAAGAGGGAGGAGATTTGAAAAGATTATTTTTCTTTCTCCCTCACACACTCTCTCTATCCCCCTCTCTCCCTCTCACTCTCTCTCTCACACTCACACATACACACACACACACACTCTCCCTCCTCTCCTCTTTCCATCCCTCTCTTGATGGCCATCAAGGGGGCGGAAAAAAAAAAAAAAAAGACAACAACAACAACTAATTTTAAACCGGCTCAATCAATGAGTCATTAAAAGAGATTTTTCTTCCCTCCTCTCCTGAATTTGCATGGCATCAGCAAGAAAAAAAAACCCACCCCAAACCTCTCCCCTCTCTGCAGCTATCAGCCTGGACCTGAAACCTTATCTCTCCCTTCTACCCCCCCGCCTTTATTTTAAGAAACAACTTTTTTTTTAAGTGCCCTCAGCAGCCACCGCCACCAGCCTCGCGGAAAAAAAAAAAAATATATATATATATAGTTCATTTCCATGTGAATCCACATCTGCCCAAACAACAGCCACCCACAAAATATCCCTCTTCTTCCTCCTCGTCTCCCCTCTCGCTCGCTCTCTCTCTAGATATATATTTATATACATAGCCCCAGAGCCAATAGCTCTCTGGGCTGAAACCTAATATCCTGGTTTTGGCAACTCCTGGTTGTTAATTTGCTCCTCTTTCTTTTCTGTCTGTCTGGAGATAGATTTCCCCCCTCTCTTTTCCCTCCCCGAAGGAAGGGAGGAAGGAGGTTGTGTGTTTTTTTTTTCCTTGAAATTTTTATCACAAAATTATAATACACTCAAAGGGAAACTCACCGTCATGAAAAAGCAGTGCCTTGTCAACGGGGTTTCTTCGCCATCACATCAGGGGCTGGCAGTGTAAGAGAGAGAGAGGGAGAGCGAGAGAGCGAGGGAGGGAGGGGGGAGAGAGAGAGCGCGCGAGCGAGGGAGAGAGCGAGAGAGGGGGAAAGAGAAAGCGAGCGAGAGAGGAGAGCACGGCACCGCGCCGCGCTGCACCGCACCGCGCCGCGCCGTACCGTACCGCGCCGCACCGCACCGCGCCGCGCCGGCGGGGCCCGGCCGTGCCGCTCCGCCGGGAGACAATGCCGCAGACCGGCGCCCGGGCACACGCACCGCCGCCCTGACATGATGAGTCCCCAGCTCCAACGCGGTCCTCGCTTGGCGTTTTTTACAGTCAGTCCCTTTAAAAAGTTTAGCTGCCTTTTTTTTTTTTTGAGAAAGCCGTAGACCTGGCAATCTAGACGTGCCTCAGCTGTTTACTTTCCGTTAAAAGTTGGGGTGTGCTTGGGGTTACAGAAAAGGAAAAAAATAAACAGGTTATTCCCACTAAAAAGAACATCAATTTTAACAACTTGGTTGCTCTCCTTCGTATTAAGGTTGTAAGCCACTACACGCTTGGGGGTGAGCGCAGGGGTCCCCCAGAAAAATAAATGCAAGGTCACCTTGAAACAAATAAGATTTGATCCTCTCACAAGTTGCAATATTTTGAGTATTTTTAGAAACGTTCTTTTTCTTACCACCACCCTTGGTGGAAACAAATGACGTGAATTTCAAGCTGCTTAAAAAAAGTTCTGGGTAACCTAAAAATGCTAATTTGGAGTCAAAGCCTACAGCTCTGGGAGTGCATTGATACAATTATACAATTTATTTCAGCTAAAAGCATTAATAATTTTGTTCAAAGCTTGTTGGTTACAAAAACCTAATTCAACTTAAAATACTCACTTTATTAATCAAAAACATAATTTAAAATCCTTTATTCAGATGATTCAGAGAAGCCTAGTTCATTTAAAACAAAAACATTTTGATTGAAAACTGAGTTAGCGTCTTAGCATGTAGAGATATGTATGGTAATGCTTTTAAAACAAGAAATCTCTTTAAGACCCTTTTTCTGCTCGTAATTGTAATTCCCACAGACTTGCACACAGCAAGCTTTTCTATTTTTTCCTAAGAAAAAGAAACTTTGTTAGAACTCCTTAGAGACAAGAATTTGAAGACTTTATTTAGTAGTGCATTCTTCTTTATTAGCTTTACAGCTCAAAAAACACTTCGAGTTTTTAGTTTTTAGATATAATTACATGAAAACAGTTACGGGCAGTGTACTAAGTAGACCTTCTCAAAGAATTTGGCCAGATTTTTTTAATGTTGAATAAAAAGTCAGCACCTCAGCATTGTTTTCAATTAGAATCGGGTTATTATTTTTTAAGTAATCAACCAATTCATGTGATAATATGGGAAACAAAGGTTAAGCCTGATTCCAAACCTTTGCCAAAGCCAAGACTCACCTGCAATTCTTCTTTATGTGCATGCCCACAGTAGAAAATTTAGGTGAAGTTTCAAATCACTCCCTAAATGGAGAGGTTGGGCCCTAGCAAACAGGCCTTAGCATGAGTCCAACAGATCCTTTATGCAGTCCAGACAAACTGAACACAAGCATGGCGCTGCCTAGTCCATCAGCCAATATATTAACTTCACTTTTCATAAATTCAGTATGGACCCGAATAGCCAACAATATGGACGTAAACACCACGTATCAAAGAGCTCAGCATCCTGACTGCTCTTAGAGCCTATACTCCTGACACCAGCATTAGAAAATTAAAAAGGCCGAACTTCAAAGTCCCTAACTTCAGCACATGCTTCAAGGGGCTGCCTACTCACCATCACTGGCTTTAGAGAACACTGCCCAAGTAAGAACTTAAGAGCTGGAGGGACACCACAAGCGTTTTTCTGATTTGGTTAACAGGAAGGAACTTTGCTTCAGAGGTTACAAGGCAGAACATCTGATCGGTATATTATTATTCTCCCAGTCCTACAGAAACCACAAATAGGAAGTAGGCAATACAAAGAAGGAAGAGGAGGAAGGAGGACAAATGCTTTTTAATAGATTTCCTTATCATAAGAAACATAAGGAAGCCTACCTAAATTGTCCATGATTGTACCATAATTTACACTTGCTCTCCCTGAAGGATGTTTCAAAGCAGCATTGGCAATAACCGTGCTAAGCAGGAAGAGTACAAAAAGGGAAGGAGAATGAACATCTATACAATGAAACACCCTGTTGCAACTAGATTACTCCAGATCTACAACAAGTCAGTGACTTTAAGAATGAAAACCTTTTACATTGCCACTGAGTGGACAAAACCAAACCAGAACACACTGTACCCTCTGCAGAAGTAAATTTCCATATATTTCTATATTTGCTATATCTGTTCAGAATCAAAATTGGCTCAGGTAGAAACGGTTATCAAAAAAATCAAGGGTTGGATGTAACTTTATAGGTCAGATTGAAGTACACACTTAATGTTACCTTCAATACTAGGAAGTCTGAATACAGTCTTCAGCTGTAGTGTTAGCCCTTTCTGGTGTGCTACAGAATTTTCCAGACCACATTTGTAAAGAAATACTGCTTTTTGCTGTGAGGTACTCATGCTTTTTTAAGAGGATCACAAGGTGTTTCTGAACTGAGTGTCATTGCCCCAGGAGGTTGCCCTTCTTCTCACTGCCTTACTGCATTAACACAAAAGACCCTAACATGTCAAAGTTCTTCTACCCCAAGGTCACTTGCCCAGGGCTGTAGTCCTCAACCAGAATCCTATTCTCCAAATTACGTACAGTGCACATGCAGTTGCTGTCTCTCCTTAGCTTCCTCAATCATATTAATTAATTTTCGCATTTATTTTCCTGTAGCAGCTTCAGAAGGAGTAAGGGGAAATAAGCATGAGAAGAAAGGCAAGACCAGTGTCAAAAAGGAATAGGAGAAATCTTTAGAAGACAGACGTTGGCATAGTAATTCTTAAGTACAGCTACCAGGAACATCATGTGCACCCATCACACAACATACTACTTGGCTATATTTTGACATCAGCTGTCAAACTGTGACCATGCTATTTAACAACTACCATTCTCATAAGTGTGCAAAGACACCAAATGACACTTGGAGTGAACTGATATACATAGCCCTGGAATCAGATTGTGCAGAAGTGAAAACTAGGCTTAGATATTGAGAGGGAGAAAATAAGGGGGTACAAAACACCCTCCTCATTCATTCTGTCTCCAGGTTTCTCCTAGATCAAGTCATTTTATTATTCAGCTCATTTTTCCAGGTCTACATCACAAGCATACCAATTCTTGTGCAAACATAAATTAGTACCCCAAAAGAAGATCACACAGCAGCAGATTCATAAGAAAGAATGTAAGGACTAAGCTATTTGCATTAAAGGAATGAATTCCACAGTCATCCTCAGATTCTTGCATGAATTGTTGCTTTGTAACCTTAGCTCACTGAATCATTTCTCAGGTATATTGGATGTAAAAGAATGCCATTTACTCCGCTGCAGCCTTACCTCCTCAGACTGAGTGCTTCAGCTCTATTGATGGACTTCTACCTCCCATGCTTCTTTCTCTCTCCATCCCATAACATGTTTCTTGTGTCAGCTCATCACCAGACACGCCATTTACCCAGCTACATACTGCTTTGTTAATTACTAATTTAGATAAGAATAAACAACTGTAAGCTTGAAGGCACAGAAACATGTAGGTCATCATTAAAAGGTACAAGCAATGCAAAGGTAGAGGTCACAACACTTGAAAAGTAGGGCACTCAAATACAGTGGCATGAGGGGAGAAAAGGACTTTAACTTGGAATATAAATGCAACATACCACCTGAAAAATTTAGTTCAATATCCGTATCAACTGCCAAATTTTGAATAGTTGCCACTGATACTTTGATGACCCACCAGTAAAAATTTCCTAAACATGACAAATTTCAGCTTGATACCATCCCTTACTTACACAAAACAGTACTTACAAAACCAAGGTCATAATTACATGATGTAACTTATAGAGCTGTATGACTCCAGTATCAATCATCATACCAAACACAGGGCTATCTAACCAAGATGTATCTTAAGGGGTGACTGGTTGGGACATAGGTAGTAAGAGGAAGTAACAAAGAGTGAACCTCAGAACAAGAGATTCACACCAGTACCAGAAGACAGACAGGTTTCTATGGCTGGAGATTGTGTGAAGGCCAACAGGGCTGTTCTGTGTTGAATCCAAAGAACAGATTTTGGAGAACTGTGCTTCTCTGAGATGTGGATCTGACATACGGAAGACAATCAAGTAAAACCAGAGAATATGTGGTGACTGGGCCTCCCATTGAAACAAATGACATTGCAAAATTTTTACTGGAACAGATCAAGAATAACTATATCATGCTCCAGGTTATTTAAATAGAGTCTCATATTCTTCAGCTTAGAGTACCTTAAAAAGGAGAATTAACTTTGAAAGATTAATAGCTCTCACTTCCAATTTAGAATAATCTTAAGATATCCAGCCACTGAAATGCATTGGAAAAAAACACCTCTGGAGACAGAACTTTACTATGGTATCTGGAGTACTATGGTATCTTCAACAACTAACACCACCAAAATTTATAGAAGAAATTTAAGCTAAAAATGATGACAGAAATTGGGAGAAGCTTCTACAATATTCGTAGTTAATTTGGTTAGCATAGATGAATGGAAAAAAAAGTTAGGCAAGTAAGGATGCAGAAAGACATAGGAATATGATAATGAGTAGATGGACACAAGGTTAAAAAAAAAAATTAGTAGTAGTAATTAAAAACAGCAGCCAGGCAATAAAGCTAACAAAAGGACCATTCCTAATACAACTGAGGTGCTGTGGATGATTTAAAAAAAGAAAAAATCAAATAAATATTAATAGAAGGAACCTAAGCAGAAAACAGAGGCCTAAAACATGACAGGAGGCGTTACAGGGGTAACGGAAACACAGTGGAATAGTAAGTTATACCAAAAGCATTCATGTTCAGGAAAGAAACACAAACATGCTAAGCTATACTTGTATAAGGACAAGACAAAATGGAGGAACAGAAGGGACATTATGAATAAAGTACCACCTAAAGTCACAACTTCTGAGAAAGAATGGCTTTACTTGGGTATTTCTGGGACCCTACTAGAAACCAACTGGATAAGATTTGGATATGAATAAAGATTGCTGTAAGGTAAGTCCTAATATTATCACTAGAAAGTGTATCAATATGAATGGAATTTATTCTCTCAGATTTAGACTGAAGAACAAATGCTAATAATAGGAGGAGGCAGTCCTCCTTCAAAATGATACAAGTTTAGTTAACTAATGAATATACTAGGAGACAGCTAACAGAAAATAAGTAAATTTGGATACAATGACTTCAAGTTAATTCTATTTAAATTGTTCAGAAAAATAAATGGAATATGTTTGCATTTAAGATTCACAATTCCAGAATGGAAAACTTTGATGTACTATTGAACCTAGGCAGTCCATTGAACTGGCTAGTCCGATAACCAAACATAGTTTTCTGAAATGCCTTAAAAAAAAAAAAAAGTAAAAGCATCTGAAGTCTAAAGTAAGGCACTGAAAAAAATCTCTTAGGAACTTCAGAACTAATAGAATAATTGCCTCAAAGGGAGAGTCCATAAGACAGCATCTGTAGCTTACATACTTGGTCTCCAGAATTTAACTAATGTCAATTAGCAAGTTAGGATTCTAAATACCAGTTAGCAGCTAGGCCTGGACCAAACCTAAGTGCTCTTCTGCTCTGAGCTTTTGTGTTTAGTGTATTTGGGCCTTGCTTTGTTAATCTTGAAGTGCCTCTTGTCATAAAATGTTATGCTTTGAAGTCTGTCCCTAGTTTTGGAGGGTAACTCATTTTCATAGAAATGAATTTGTTTCTCTACCTTTGGCATTGGGAATACCAGGTTCTCAGAAGGGACCAGCTCAGACTCGTTTCAAAACAAGTGCACCTTGACTGGTTGCAATATAATTAGTATCTTAAGCATTCCCAAGGATTACATTTCAAAGTTTTTGCATTACTCACAGCAATTAAGATACACCAAGTAAGTTTTATAGTTTTAGCTCTCTCTAATTAGTGATTTTAAAACACACATATTTTACATTGTCTTGCCTTTCCATATGGCCAAATATATAAAGCATAACATTTTAGTCCAAACAAAAGCTTTTTTAAAAACAATCAGTATGCCAAACAATGTTAAAGGAATTTATTTTTTTCCAAGAGAACACAGAGATACAGTGACTTGACAGTCACTTTTACTGAAGGCCCATTCCACTGTGAAAAGCGTACAGTCTACAGTATCTTAAATGAATCATAATATAGCTTACATCTTTAATGCCTGATCACAGTGCCAGAGGAGTTCAAAGAGCCCTTACTAAAACGAGCAGTAGAATACGATGGTTGCGCAAGCCACTGAAGTACCTACTTTGTAGCCAGAAGTAATTATGTTCATCTGCTCATCTCTTCTGGAGAAACTCAATCTAACAGGCAGAGATCACACATTTCAGATAAGAGCTCCATGCAAGATGCAGGGGCCGATGCTTTTCTTGAAAACACAGCTAAAAGACAAAATAGCATTTTCTGTGTGTGACGGTGCAATGTATGTGCATTACACCCTTTGGAATAAAAAAAATGTCAGTGCTGGGAATACATACCTGTGATAAGGAATAACTGTATTTACTTCCTTCCTTTGCTTCAGAGTGCAAATCTACATCTTGAGATCACGCCACAACTATGAGGTTCTTGACTTTCACAAGCTCGGGGACCTCAGGTTTAAAAATCCATTATTTTGAGGCCAGACACCCAGTTGCCTCTGTGGATCTTGCTTCTACTCCCCACTCTTCTTAAAATAATGATGGAATGAGACAGGATCTCGAACCTTCACCTGAACTATGCAATACATCTCACTTCAAAAGCCTATGAGTTAATGCTGTTGAGCTAGTTTAAATCAGTACAAAATATTTCAGGTAGATAGCATCGAAGAGTGATAACCATGGGATACAGATTTAAACCTGGAAGCATGCGTAATGGAGCTTATGTTTTGGAGTTTCACAGCGCTAGATCCAAGTGAGCAAGTACAACCTGCAACTTCACATAAAACAAATGACAGTGTACAGTCCAAGCAACAGCAAAAGGTCTTACTGAAATGATTACCGTCTACTTTCAAACCAGAGAGGAACTAAAGAACATCCGGGGGGGGGGGGAGTAGGAAAAAAACTATAACACATACAGAACCATGTACCTTACTTTTATCTAGCATCCTCAAACAGCTAAACTGCTGTTGCACCTTACCAAAATGAGTCCAAGCCTGAGCTAGAAGGCTTTCATTTTATTCAGGTGGTTACCATTTAGGAAATTGTAAATCTTCTGTTCTCTATGGCTTACAATGGAGCACACTAAGCAGCCTTAAAACATAAAAGTTGCTGCCAGTGAAGTCAGGAAGAAAATTGTCAGACTTTGTATTACCACAAGAAAATAGATATATACCAATATCAAATATACCAAAACCTCAAATTGGAAGTGTGGAAAGTAATTTTGGAACATCAAGTTGAGATAGTTGGAAGAATTTTACTGCTCCCTTTTTAATTTTTTCATTATGGTTGTACACTTCACCTTCTTGTATCTGCGGTTATTTTGCTTCTAACCCACAAATCATTTGTGTGCATTAGCAAGGTGAAAAGATTCAGTCTCTTCCAGAAGCTCCTATTCACAAGTGTATTTGGTCCTCATAAATTTAAACCTCCAATCACCTCTAGAAAAAACAATTCAGAATACCTAGCTTTCTAAGTGCTCAAATGTAATAAAAAGTAATCATTATACTGCAGCATGAAATACTTAACATTTATTTTGAGCTGTGTACACTAGTGTTTTCTTGTAATGTTTTCATATATAAAGTTGTTTTACCCACTGCAGTTCATCCTACCGGGTCACATCTGTGTAACAATACCAAGGCCATACTCCAACATACTGAAAAACAGCAAAAGCCACCTTCTTTTCATATTCTCATGTATGGGATAACCACTTCCAGCACTTACCATGTGTATTACCTACACTCATGGGAGCATAAGGCAAAAAAGCCTGCTATGTAAAATGAAACTTACACATCTTTCTTATGAAACAAGATAGAAATAAGGTGGGGGTTTTTTTTTTCTTACAGTGAATTAATTGCACCATATTCCTGCCTAATGTAACATTACTGCAATTACTGCAGGAGTGGATTTGACGATTTATTAGCAAAAATGGCTAAGACTTACTAAATGCATCACTTAAACACATTGGTAGGAAAAAAAAAAAAGTGACAATATTTCAAAACATCCTTCCTTCCTTCATGATTGAACATTCTCCCTTTCTACAAGGTTAAGTGGTTTTAATTTTTTAAGACTCAAAATCTATTTTTTTCAAAAACAAAATTCCGGACACATTAACATTGCAGTGTTGTGACAGTTAAAAGCTGTAATGCATTAACCATGACATTACCCATCCTGCTGTCCCCCATCCAACCTGCTCCAAGGTACTACTGTTATACAACAATCCCTTGAAATCCCCTGGTTTTATATTGTAACAAAGATCAAGAAAGAATATTCTCTGTTTTAGTGCAAGTCCTTTATGCATTACAAGGATTAAAGGCATTTCACTGCCTTTCTTCTTTCATCCCAACTAGGCTGACACTATTACCTTCAAGTTTCAGGTACTCCCTGCCCTCTAACGATGTTGTATCACATCTAACACAGAAGTTAAGCCATATTTCTCAGGAAACAGGAGACAATGGCTACTTTCAAGCTAAAGCTACTTTTGAATGCTAACCTTAGGTAGCATAACAATCTATACTTCCAAACAGGAACATGAGACAAAAAACTCATGCTATCACCAAACAGAGGACAGTGAATTCAGAGTATCTACTTTGGGTTTACCACCTCTTTATTTCAATGGATAGTTTTAGGTCTTATGTTAATTTATTATAAGTAACTTTGAAATGCTAAGGGAAGGGAAGTGATATTTGTGGAACTGGACAGGAGTTAAATTTATTTTCATATGTTTCTAAGAGTGCTTTGTGTTAACTTTCTTTGCAAAAATTAACTTTCCGTGAAACACAAGAGCAGTTCTCAAAAGAACACATCAGGAGGATGATCACTTTTCTACTTTGTAGCCAGGTGTACTTCATTTCTGGTTCCTGCTGCAGACATACTGAAAACACATCTCCTAATCATAAAACTTAAAACACGCAAAGAAAGTCTTCCTTGCCATGTTTCCACATGGGCCTCTGGGGATTTCTCATACAGACCTCCCTCTGGGGCACAGTAACCCACAGGCACTGCACTGCTCTCACGTTTTCCCTCCGGAACTGAACCCTCTTCCCCAACAAAACACTCGAGAAATCAAATAAGCAGCTAAGCAGAAAAACAGTCTATTTGGCAGCACCTTTGCAGCTACCTGCAAGTAATAACAGCCTTTTTCATAACAACTTCACTGCAGAAGAGGAAACGGTAGGCAAGGTTAATTAAACCACTCCATTTACAGAGCCTCCTGAAAACATCGGCCATGTGAAGCAGCCAGCCCACGCCGGCGCGCGGCTCCGCGCCCACCCGGGCACGGGGAAGGCCACCGCCAGCCACCACGCTCGGCCGTGGGGTAGCCCGACGCCTACCAGAAATACACCACCGGCTCAGGCAAGACCCGAGCAGCCAGCGCGGCCTGACTTCATTTTTAACGGCGGGCGGAGGCAGCCCAGCTGAGGCGGCCGCGGCCCTCAGCTGCCCTCCCCGGGCCCCGCCACGGAGCCGCCCTCCCCCGAGCCCCGCGGCGGGAGGGGAAAGAGGCCCCCCCCGGCCCCGCTCGGGCTCCGTCGCCCGCAAGAAGGGCCGCGGGCGGAGGGGAGGGGGCGGGGCCGCCAGCCGGGGCCACCGCCAGCCGGGGCCGCCCCCGCGCTGAGGGCCGCCGGCCCAACGGCCGCCGCGCTCCCCGTCGCAGGCACGGCCTGGGAGGGGGAAGGGCGGGAAGAAGCGGGCACTTGCGCGCGCGCAGGGGGGAGGGCGGGGGAGGGCAGGGGGTTATTTATAGCCCGGCTGCTAATTTGGGAAGCGGGATAACGCGCCCCGCAGAGCGCGGCACCTGCCGCCAGCACTCACCCCATCCCGCAGAAAGGCGCCGGCCCCTTTAAAACCGCAGGAGACCCCTCCCTCCGGCCCTCCTCCCCTCCCCGCCCGCCGGGAGCCCCCCAGCCCGCCAATCGGCGGCGGCGACGCAGCCGGGGCTGCCGGCAGCCAATCGACGGGCCGCTTAGTGACTGGAGGGGAGGCGAGGAGGCAAGATGGAGGCAGCGGGCGAGGCGGCGGCCCCCGCCGCCGAGGAGCTGCGGGCGCCCGCCGCCTTCGTGGCTCCCCTGCAGCTTGGGACGGCTGCCGCCGCCGTGGTGCTGCCGGAGCGGCTGCAGCGGCGGGAAGCGGAGCGGCAGCAGGGTGTGGAGCGGCAGCGGCAGAAGAAGGAGGCGCAGGCGGTGAAGGAGGAGCGGAGCGAGTTCTTCGTCGCCGCGTTCGCCCGGGAGCGAGAGGCCGTGGAGGCGCTCCTGGCGGCGGGGCCGCTGGAGGAGGCGGCCGCCCGCCTGCAGGGGCTGCAGAAGCTGCTGACCGAGAGCGTGCGGTTCCTGGCGCCCTACGAGGTGCGGCAGGGGCAGGAGGCCGTGGCGCGGCTGCAGGGGGACCTGGCGGCCCGGCGCCAGCAGCTGCAGCCCAAGAAGAAATTCGCCTTCCGGGCCCTCAAGCGAGAAGCGGCTGCGGGCAGCGAGCCGCGCCCCGCCGAGCCCGCCCGGCCCGCGACCGCCGCGCCGGCCCCCGGCCACGGCCCCGCCGAGGAGGAGCCGGGCGGGCCGCCGCTCTGCGGGTTCAGCGGCGCCGAGGGCGAGGAGCTGGAGCTCGGCCCCGCTGAGCTGCTGCAGCGCGACGTGGTGCTCGCCGGGCTGCGCGGCTGCCGGGTGCGGCTCCGCGGCAACGCCAACACGCTGCGGGTGCGGGACTGCCGGGGCTGCACCGTGCTCTGCGGGCCCGTTTCCACCTCCGTGCTGGTGGACGGCTGCAGCGATTGTCTCCTGGTGCTGGCCTGCCAGCAGCTCCGCACCCATCGGACCCGCGACAGCCGCTTCTATGTGCAGGTGACCAGCCGAGCCGTGATCGAGGACTGCGCTACGGTCTCCTTTGCCCCCTACACCTGGAGCTACCCTGGCATCGAGAGAGATTTCGAGTCTTCTGGGCTGGACAGAAACAGGAACAACTGGAACCTGGTGGATGACTTTGACTGGCTGGCAACTGACAAGCCTTCGCCCAACTGGAGCCTGATCCCCGAGCAGGAAAGAATCAGTTGCTGGGACTGACTGCAGAGGCAGCTCGGTGCTGAGCAAGAAATCCTGCTGCAAATGCGTTGATTCATAAGCTCTGGGACTTCGCCCCCAATATGCCATTAAATGATTCCATTTGGTATTTAAATTGTGAATAGCAATGTATGACTGGATTTCTTTAATAGGAGAATACCAGTCAAATACAGTTTACTGTTCTTACACAAGTTGCTGCTATAATGTTTATGTATCACTGTGGAATTTGCCAGCTGCTGCAGTACCTCATTGCTGAGTTTTTCTAATTAAGGTGGGGCAAGGGGCAACAATACACAAGCAACAGTGAGCCTCTTAAGAGCTGTTGTGCTGCTTTCGCTCACCCAGGCAGCATCTGAATTAGCTGCAAGTGGTACAAGCTGTACTGGAATGCAAAGATCAAATACCAAACTTTTCGTGTTTTTGTGGTTCTCAAGTTGCAGACAACAGTACACTGTATCTTATGGGGAGTACAGGAGAGGACTTCTGTGAGGTAATGAGAACAAAAGGTTAATTTAAATGAGGAGTTTAATTGAAGAGTGTAACAGGCGGCAGTGAATTGTAGGCTACGATATAATTATGAGCCAGGTTCTGTTGATGTGGGTGAAATCTGTAAGTTGTCTTTATTCAGGGTTTTAGGTGAGAAGTCTAAAGGAAAAAAGTCTCCTAATGAACATTTAATGCTCTTCTAATATATTAATGATTGTTTGAAATTTACAAACCTATAGAGGCTATATAAATACTAAACCTTCACAATTTGAAAATATTATGTGAGGATGCTCCTTCTGTAAACAGTTTTAACCTGATATGGATAAAATGAATGCGTTGAGTGTGCTTTTGGGGGCATACAGTAAGTGCTGATTAACATTACAGAAGCAAGGTAAACTGCTCTGCTGCAGTCTGAAACCTCAGGGGAGAGATGTTCAGCTATGTCCTACTGGTTGTTTCATCTGTCTACTGGACAGTAGGCTCTGTGGTGCTGTGATCTTAATTTATAGCACCCTGCTACTGTGTAAGTGCTGTGTTGACAGAGGGAGTCAGTAAAATTGGAAGATAAAGTGCTATATTCCAGTTCCAAAATTGCATGTTGTCTTGCATAAAGTGCACAGTAACTTGAGTCCCATTTCTTCACGCCTGCTAAATTAAAAAAAAAAAGTCGCAGCATTACGGAATACAGTGTTTTTACAATGGCCTTTTAGTGGTGAAGTGACCACTATCTGTACATAAAGTATACATAGTAGTTCTAGGTTTCTAAACCCACTCCTTAACTTGTGACATTTTGCAAGAAATCATTGTTTATCTTGCCTAAGAATCAGCTTAGGGTTGTATTTTAAAACTGCAAAATATTTATGCTGCCCTACCATCATAATATGTGCCTCTAACAGAAAATGGATACTAGCCAAACCATCAAAAACTGCATCATTGCTATGAGAAGTACTTGAAACTCCACTTGAGTACTTGACTGGTTTTGAGCAGAGAAACTTTTTATCTAAGTTGTTTTCAAAATATTTAATTTAAAAGGGGAGGGGGGGGAAAGGGGATTTTTATATATTCTTCACAACTTTCAGGTTTTTTTACTTCTGTTAATATATACTTTTTGACTGAATTGGATTTTGCATTTCAGATGTTTGTTTTGAATTGTTTCGGTTGTCCCTATACTAATGATTCTTTGCATTGACATCATCATAAAATGATTTAAAGAAAACACCCTTGGTCTTGCTTTAAAGTAGATAATTTATAATATCTGTTGTTAAAGGTGTGTGATCAGATGAGGCTCTGGAGTATCCGAAGATATCCATCTTGGGACAGAACCTGATTTTGTTGTTAATCTTTCTTCCCAATGTATCCTGGTAGTGACAAATCAATCCCCTTAGCATCCTCTAGTCCTGGGACTGCAAATTGTTCAGCCTGTAAGAACTACAGAAATGCCTTTGTTCTGCTAGCCAAAGGCTACATTTATGTTTACTTACTATGTTGCTGGACACTGGCAAATCTAGAAATGGAGAGACTACCACTAGGCTGTAGCAGGTATCAGAGATGTGCGCTTCTCAATACACTTCAAACTGGCACATAAGTGCATTCCTGTATTAGCTGTCAGTCTGTAGCGTGCAGTATTGCCTGAATGAACGGAGCATGAGTCAAAACAAGGAAAGTTAGACTTCCATTTCAGCCTGAATATGCTTCCTTAGTGACATTTTTCAGAGGTCAGTTACTGACATCCCAGTTCTAATGTTTTCTTTAAATACCTGACTTTTGTCAAACCAAAATTACTAGGTAATACTCTTCAGGAACATGACTTCTGAGGAGGCTGCTGAAGATGTTCCAGATGACTACTTTCCCTTAAAGATTTACCATTACCTTAGTAATACAAAACAGGTAACTGAATCTTGGTCTCAAGCATGACATGAAACAAGAAAATTCAATTTGAGAACAGCAAGTCTGAAAAAGTTTGGTCAGGTGAATACTTGGATGTAATTTATAGTTCTAAATACGTAGCTTCATATATATATATATACACACACAGTTGCACGTGTTTCCATGCACCTTTTTTAAAATGTTAGTTTCCTAATGTAGAATCATACTAGGAGAAATTCAAAGCTATTTTGAAACAGAAGTATGTTATGTTAATAATAATGTAGTATGTGAACACAAGTTATGCACTAGAAAAGGTTTGCTAGCATATTCATAGGCTCTATCAGTATAGAAATTGTAACTTTTTTCAGGTCTGGAAGAAAGGGAAACACCTAAGCATTTCTATCATCTAATTAGTTATTTTAACAATGCTATTTATAATTTTTTTTTAATTAAAAATACATATGGAAAAGGAAGTCACAATTAGTAGAAGCACTAGCAGGCTGTCATCTGTGTGTCCCAGAACACTTCCTCTGGACAACACCAGAACAGACAGGTTTTGTGTTACTCACCTGTGCTATAACCCCAGCATTCTGCAAGCCCTTGTAGGTAGGAAAAAAAGTAAAATGCTGTGTGAGTGACAGAATATTAGCTGTTATCCCAAAAGTACAGTTACTCATTTGAGAATCCATTTTTCCAGTCAAATCTAGTGGAAAGTGATAGCTCAAACCTATTGAGAATTATATACTCACTTTTTTACAAAAGTATGTCAAAGCATGGTAGGAATAAGTGTGTGTATATATGTATACATATATATATAAAAAAATGTTTTACAGGATAGTTGTATATAATCTGTATTTAAAATTTCTCAGCTATTTCTTAAACTAATTTCTTAGCATTTCTTAGCATCTGTTTTCTTAGATGGAAAAAATTTCTTTTTATGTTGACGCATACTCAAACTAATGTTTTGGAAATCAAGATGTTGGGGGTACTTTGACAGGTCTAGACTACAGAGTTGTCTAGATTATTTTATTGGAACTACTTACAGAGTAAATGCTAAACACGGAAAGACTAAAAGTCTAGTCCACAGTATTTGTAGCTTCATCATATTTCTTTAGTTACCTTTTGCCTCATCTGACTAGGCACAAGAAAAATTGCTTCCTGTCTGCAGGTGAGCCTTAAGCTCTTTGTTCAAGAGGTCAAAAACATATCAAGTATGGAAGTGATGAAACAGTTTTACTGAGAGTGTCTGGTTTCAACAAGTAAGTAGGTGAGGAGTTTTGTGCTGTCTGGTGTCTAGATGACTTGGTGATGGAGCATCTCATACATCACACTGAAGCAAACCTCCTTCAAAGAGAGTAAGGAGCCTGCCATGACATGCCCTGAGCTGCCAGCAGCAAGTGGCTGGGCTCCCGAATTCCCCTTCTGAAGCTTGCAACTAAGAACTATTCAGAGGGAAGGCTGGGCAGAGTTTGTGCAGCAGCTGGTTTGAGGAGATGGGCCAGGCTCGCTCCGTCCTCCTGGGTCAAGGAGACTTGCAATGCCAGCCTGGTGAGAGCTGCTTTGTCTCTCTGCTAATCGCAGCTTGGAGAAAGGAGCGCAGCACATGCTTGGGGTTTCTTCCCTTGGAGCGATAAGCAACGCTGACACAAAGAAAGTGCCTGGCAGCCTCTTCTCGGCCAGGAGCCAGGATTGCTTTCTGTCTAACCTGCTAGGGAGAGCTTGCAAAAATCCCTTTCCCCGGAGACCAACAGGGGAAGAGGTACTTTGTTCGGGAGGCTTCGTGCAAGCCTGTGCGCTGGGCAGGTGTCACGGCTGAGTGGGTAGCAGGTAACATCTCAGTCGTGCTACAGGGAGGGCAAAAGCAGTCAGAACTGCCGTGAAAACAAGCTGGTTTCAAGCTACCTTGCCTAGTAGCAAGAAGGAGGACTAAAAACATAGGCAAGAGAGAAAGCTGTTCAAAGGAGCCCACTGAATGAGCATGTTGAGGGACAGTAATTCCCCAACCAGTTAAGAGGACCACCAGCACTGCTTTGCCTCTCTCTGCAGCAGTTTGTCAGTGTGACCTGCACGGTGGCTAGATTCATGTAACCTACATAACGCAAGACTGAAGCAAACAAAGCCTCCTCAAGAACTCTAGCTCT
Source organism: Harpia harpyja (assembly GCF_026419915.1). Taxonomy (NCBI): domain Eukaryota; kingdom Metazoa; phylum Chordata; class Aves; order Accipitriformes; family Accipitridae; genus Harpia; species Harpia harpyja. The sequence continues at coordinate 13,297,834 of NC_068952.1, read as the reverse complement.
GGTTTGCATCTTGTTGCCACCAGAATAACCTAAGAACTTCTTTAAGAACACATACCCTAAAGAATTTAATTTTGCTAGGCATCAGAAGGGGCTGAAAAACAAATGCCTGGCAGGGAGGTGGTTGTGAAGATATTATTAGGATAACATAAACATCAGCACGACAAACTAGGTGCAAATTGGCCCTGAATAGAGGGCTAACGGGCAGAAAGGCAGAAAGTTTATAAAAACAGTGCAGGGCATTGAAGCGTGTTTGGAACCATTTTCCACAGGGAGTCACAAGAGCAAACTCCTGGTTTAAACCTTTCTGAAAGACAGACTGGTCGGATAGCCCTCCTCCAGCTGGCAGTCTTACCAAAATCTTTAGACCCAGTTCACCACAGCACTGTAACTCAATTTTTTAAAGCTCCTATGTGTCTGTGAATGAAATAAAATAGTTTTATGCAAAAATACACAATAAGAAACCCATAGAAGAAAATTGAGACAATTCCTCAGCACTACAGAGAGCTTCGAGTGTAGTATTTGTTGAGGCTGTGAGAGGTAGCACAGACCAAAGCTTGCCTCCGGAGAAGCAGCTGAGAGGTTTGCTTCCTTCTGCTTCCAGTGAGGCCACCGTTTCACCTGGAGGTCCTGTTCCCAGAGGGGCAGACCCTCTCGGTTCCCACGGGAATCCAGGCGTTTCCCTCGGGAATCCAGGCGTTTCCCTCTTTCAGCACCCACTTCTCTGAATACCAGGAACAAACCAAGTTATTTGCATTCCCTCTTTATCCAGCCCTGTTTCGTTTAAACAGATTCTGGTGGGGGGTCTAGCAAAACTGTGTGAAAAAACAGGTAAGAAATAAGTGCCTAAGTTTCTTACACATGCATTATATTTTTGAGAGCTTGTATTTATTCTATTTTTTTAATATTAAGGGGTTTTTTGAAAGTTTCATCCTATTTTGGCACTAGCTATGTGTAGACAAGGATCAAATCTCAGTGGCTTTACCTGAAATTGTTTCAGGTGTTACAAAATACTTAGGAATTCTTTAGTGGAAGAGTTTTTGTGAATACATACAATCCTTCTCCCTCCCCCCTTCATATACATTCTACTTCTGTCTTTCCAAGTGGATTTCTCCCAGCGTGTAAGAGTGGCATCTGAGGGCAGACTTGTTGGATTTGAGAACTGTATGCAGACAAGTACATTTCTTTACCTTCTTTATGCATCATCCTTTGGCTGCTCAGCTCTGCCCCCTTACCTCCTGCTTTCCATCAGGCCCTTCCCTACTTTTGAGAGCAGCCTTTTTTCTATGCAGCTTTCCTGTTATGGCCATTGGATCTGCACAAGAAAGCTCATAGCCTGTACTGTACTAAAAAGCCAATTTCATCACATAAAAGGAAAGATACGAATAGCAAGAAAAAAATCTGTCCAACTTGCAGGATTTCAGCATTTCCATTCACATCGTGATCTGATTTATCTATCTGACTTACTTGAGAATCCATCTGTTGTGCTGAGATGTTTTCCGGCAGTAATGACTATTGTGAGCCTTTGTAAGTTTCTTTCAATTCCCGATATATTTCTTTCCTGTTTCTGCAAGTACAAACATTGATTTATAACTCTCATTCTTTCAGCAGTGAACACTACACCCTAGGCATCACAGTAATACAAATAAATACTCATAATGAGCATCTGGAGGGTCAAAGAAAAACTGTGTTTTCTGAACACATTACCCACACTCTGAATAAGGATGGCTGAAATGCTGGGAACTACCCAGAGCAAAACCACGCTAAAGCCCCCACAGTATGCCCCAGCACAGTCTAGGAACCACAGGGTCCAGCAGGTCAAATTGCTCTTCCCAGGGGTGTACAACAGCCCCAGCAGTGAATTTAGCAACTTGCCTCTGTTTCCAGCCTCAGGACCTGCAGTCACCTCACATGCCACAAAAACAGTAGCCTACCAAATTACTTGTGTACATAGGAGGGAAAAAAAAAAGAAAAAAAGAAAGTCCTAAATCAGACTTTTCTCCACCTGTTAATCATACAATGTGGTACAGCCATTTTATCACGTTGTTCCTCAGGAGTGTCCCTGTACACACCACACAGTTACAAATGCAAGCTAAAGCATAGACTACAGTGCAAAACCAAACCTCTTATCTCTACACAATAACTTCCTATCATAGGTAAAACCAGACATCTTCATCCTTGCAATGAAACATAACCACTTCTAAAGAAAGAAAATTAAAAAGAACCCAAGAAAGCCACATGTTTCATATCACAGAGCAGTGTGAAAGAAAGCTTGGGTCAGGAAATTATTTTTTTTACCAACTAAGAGCATTTCTGTAGTTTAGGCACACAGGATATACCTATCTAAAGAGAATTTGCCTTTTATATCTTGTATTCCTGAAGATGGAAGGAGCATGGTTGGTCCAGGACTGGGCAGCAGACTGTATAGCAAATACCAGATTGAATTGTTTGCATTAAAAACAATTTTTTCCTCCCTCCTAGCACTAACTGGTAAGTGTGTGGCTTATATTTAGGTTAGCAGGCATAGTTTTTCGGAAAGGTATCAATATTGTATTGTTATCCATAGAAATTATAGTTTTTTAACAATATTTTGAATTTGAACACATTCATGCTGAGTTCTAGCAGATCAATAATCATCTGAATGTTTTATTCTACCATTTTTTCCTCCAAAATGGCATATGAATTATACATTTGAGTTAATATGCAACCTCTGAGGAGACTATTAACTCAAACATCCTTGCTGCAATTAGCTTTTGTCTGCTATGGATCAGTTTCAATATTTTCTGTTTGAATTAGAAAGTGGTAGTAAGTCTGCCCAATTAAAGGTGATTACCTGCCAAGATGAAGACTTGTAAGAAAAGCAGATGCCAGGCAAAACCAGTTTTCTTTTTCATGCTGTCCACACCCCAAAATACTTCTCGAACATCCCCCATAACCTTCCTCTTCCTTAGGTTACTCTGCTTGAGACAGCCCTCAGCTGATCAGTTGGTGCTGAAGCTTTCACAGGGCTTATCAGTTCTGTGTCTGGGATAAGCTGGAAGCCTTAACTCCCCGCTTTTAAAAGTGTTAACTTCATTTTTTGAAGGAAGCAGCAGAGTATAAAATATGATTTAATGTCACCAATGCCCTTTAAAGTTTCCAAGCATGGTGAGTTGACTTGATAAGTGGGTAGTTTTTGCCACTCAGAGTCCCCAGCTGGTAGTGAACTGTTGAAACTATTTAAATACACACAGCAAATTTCCAAATCTGGGTTGTTTTGGATATGTTGATTGCTCTCTGTGATGACTTTCAAGGTATTACCTGAAGTCTTGATGGTCTAATTAGTACCCAAGTGTCCCTTCCTGAACATCAGGTGAATCACTGATCATCTCCCAGAAAGCATTAAGTATTTAAGAGTGGTTTATTAGGACCCCTCCTGTTAACTTCATTTAAGGAGAAGAGTGGATCAATGAGCCCTGAAGCATATGCTGCATGTTCTATTTCACTATTTTTATTCCTCAATTAACAGGAAACACTCCAGTGTATACAATGACATGGGTTTGCTGCATCAGATTTATTGCAGACATCTGAATGTTAATTAAGGTAATGAGTATTCAGACCGTCATCTGTGCTCCTGAATATAAGCTTCCCAATATCCAGAGCAGCACCAGGCTTACAACTGCCATGAGCAGATTTACTATTTCTTGTCCTATTAATTGCACTGCAGAACATATTTCACTGTATGTCCTCGTCATCCATAGACCTCATAGAAAATTCTTTTTCACTTTAACTAGAGTTTCACTCTGTCATTGCTGACAAGAAAGGAAATACTTTCAGGTTAATTTATCTAGAATTAACTTCAGGCTGTCAGAATAATACACCCTCCAAACTGCCTTGTATTTCCTAGCTGAGCCCTGGAGGAGTCAGTGAAATGTAGTAAGGTGTGCTGCATGGTTAGGGGATATTTTGCCAAGAAGCCAGGAGAGATGTTATTTCAGTGCTATGACTTATTGCACAAAAATATTTAACCAGCTTTTCCGAGAAACAGCACTTTTCATCCACTTCATGGCAAGCGGAGAGAATAGCCCCTGATGGATAATTGCCTTCCTCCTTTCCTCTTACACACTTGCCCTTCACCTACAAGGGCAGCAGCAATGTGAATAAGCAGGCCTGCTTTAGGAAAATCCCAGTTACCAGCTGCTCTCCAGGTCACTGCGATAGCACCCGGATGGGCCAGGAAAGGTCCGTGGCAAAACCCTTCTATTAGCACAGGAAAAAGAAGCAGCTTGATAGCCTTTGTCCTTACTGAAGAGACCTCTGGCATCCCAGGATCTCAAACAGTAAGCGAGCAGCATCCACAGCAGCAGACTACCAAAATGCTATTTTTCACCACTTTTTTTTTTCTTTAATTATTATTATTTTTCACACTTGCCTTCTTCCTGGGCAGGTCCCTCCACCTTTCCTTTGGGGTTGGTGCGCCATGCTGCTGGCAGCCACTAGAGGATGCCCCCAGGGCACTCTGGTGGCAGCAGCAGGCCAGGGTGGCTTGGGTGGGGGTAAAGCCTCCCAGTCCTTCTCCTGGGGCTGCTCCTTTCTCACCTGCCGTGTTAGCACCCACGCCCTCACACACCTGCAGGTTCATTTTGCTTTGCTTGAGGTTGCCTGAGGCTAATTTTGTGTCGCTGCAGTGGGTGGTGAGCCGGCGCAGGACTTCCTCAATTGCTCTGAACCTCTGCGGGGCGAGGGGGGAGCAGGAGGTGATATTTCGAAGTGAGCAAAACTCCTAAAGTGCTCGAAAGAGCAAAAGCCCAGCAGCCGCGCTTGCCTGAAATGGCTGTGCGGGGTAAGGAGGAAGGCCACCGCCGAAGGAGGGGGTTGCATCCTTCCTTTTCTGCCCACTACAGCGTGAAAGCCGAGCCAGGCGGCAGGTCCCTCGGCAGACCCCGAGGACCCCGGGGGTGCCTCCCTCGCACCGGCTAGTGACAATGGCCAGAGGGTCCCTCCCCAACTGCTGGGTGAAATTCCTCCCTGGTGTAAGCTCCCGGGACTCCTTGGGCAGCCCTGCTCCCCTCCCTGGCCTGGTGATTATCCAATAAGCTGCTCATGTCAGCTTGCTTTTTATAAAAGCATCTCTAGATTTCAGCCCAGGGTTTATTTATTGAGTTTCTCTGAACTTTTCCTTTCTCCTTCCCTCCTGCCAAGGCCTGGAGATGGTACAAACCCTGGAAGTAAATAGAAAATGCCAAGCTTAGGTTTTTTATGTCACTGTAAACTACACGCTTATCTGCTTCCAGAACACATAAGCCACAGGGTGTCATCTCGGGTCAACACAGAAGGATAAGGACTAGAAAGGTGGTTTTGGCTGTAGATACGAATAAATCAGGATCATGTAGGGGAAGTATATCTTTGTATTCAAGCAAGCCTTTTTTAATCTTGGAGCCCTCTTCTTCCTCAAAGGATCCATATTCTTCTGGCAACAAAGATCTCTTTGTATCTCTGTGTTTTCATATTCTGCCCAGCAGCCTATCATAAGAAAGCACAAATCTACTAAATAGTAAAACGAGGGATTATTTCCACTCATCTGTTGACAGACATTTCTCCAAATTGGATCAAATGATTAAAGGTATTAGAATGACGTCTTGCAGATCCAGATCAAACCATTTGAAACCTTGAGGCTGTTTCTCCTTTGCTTGGAAGGAACCACCAGAAATAGTTGTAGGTGCTAATTGCCCATTATTCTCACTAATGTGAAATTGTTAATTGGGATCTTTGAACATTTTACTTGCTTGAATCCTAACTGGGGGAGCTCAAGATGGAAGGACCGTTCAGTGGCTCGCTTCCCGTCGTGCCGTTCGGGGTCTCTTCCAACGCCTGAATGGTTCTTCCTCAAGTCGCTTACGCCAAGAAGTGGGGTCCAGGCTGCGAAGTCTTCCAACATCTCACATTACAAAGATGGCACTGCTGAAAGTCAAATTCAATCAGAAGAAACGGGTAAAACTAGCACAGGGACTATGGCTCATGAACTGGTTTTCAGTGTTTGCTGGAATCATTGTTTTTAGCATGGGATTGTTCCTCAAAATTGAACTCCGGAAGCGAAGCGAAGTGATGGACAATTCTGAAAGCCACTTTGTGCCCAATTCTTTGATATTGATGGGTATATTATCCTGCGCCTTCAATGGGTTTGCTGGCAAAATTTGTTATGATTCTCTGGATCCTGCTAAATTTGCCAAGTGGAAGCCTTTGCTGAAACCTTACCTGGCACTATGTCTCTTCTTTAACATACTCATTTTCTTTGTTGCTCTGATTTGTTTTCTCATGCGGGGCTCTCTGGACAGCACACTGGCCCAGGGGCTCAAGAATGGCATGAAGTTCTACAGGGACACAGACACCCCCGGAAGATGCTTCATGAAGAAGACCATCGACATGCTCCAAATTGAGTTCAAATGCTGTGGCAACAACGGCTTCAAAGATTGGTTCGAAATTCAGTGGATCAGCAACAGATACCTGGACTTCAGCTCCAAAGAAGTGAAAGAGTAAGTGAATTAGTGGGGTTTGTATCGCATAGTATCATTATTTGATCAGTATTATACTAAAGAAATGTACATCCCAACAGGCACTGACTGGAGGGGGTTTTGTATAAAACGAATTTTTTCTCTGCTCTTGCTTAATAAGCATCCCAAACGATCAGCTAGATTGCTTCCTCCCCTGACAAATTCTTCTAATGTTATACAGGACATAAAATATAAAGCACCAAAATACAGTTCTCACTCTTACTCAATGTGATGTAAACAGACTTAAAATAATATTTTTTACTGTCTTTTACCTCTTTATAAATCCATTACATTGAGCCACACATACCTACTCCCAAAATCAACAGGAAAGTATTAGAACATCACTATTCCTAAAGCAGATTTCAATGCGACTTGTTAAGTTCCTAAAAAAAGACTTCCCTGGATATATACTGTTGATAGCACTTTTAAAATTCCACTTTAGATATTGGCAATTAATCAGTCTCATGGAAACAAATAGAAACAATAACACTTTACCAATAACTTATGTGTTTTAGATCCTTAAGATTTAGAATTTTATTTTTATATTCACTCAGTGGATTGCTTCAGCGCTGTGACAATATTGAGCGTCAACACCTGTTGACGTTCCTAGCTTTACAGTGTCCTTTGTAGCCAAATGCGTTTTAAGTTCTCTCCTGTATAAAAACATGTTCAGTATATATACTTGTGCCCAATTTTTTTAAACCTCACATGAAAACAGCACAAGTTTCCTCTATACAAACCAGAACAGCTCGTTGACCAGAAACACCTTAATGGCTCTGATGTCAGTGCCCAAAGAGGCAGTAATCTCAAAATCAGGTTAGGTGCAGTAAGCACAAGTAAAAAATAAACATGAGAACAAATGAACTTTTGAAATTAAAAAATGAGCATTGAACATAAATACCCACAACATGTTAAAAAATTAAGCACTGGAGGAAGAGATCGTTATTCAGAGTTCTTTGGAAACATAATTCGTTAACGTTCATACTTTGTGGTTGCACGAAAGGTCTTGTAAACTGGAAGCAATCTGCCTTTTAAATATACTGCCTATGTTAAAAATGTCTGAAGTAGTTTTGAAAAAAACTTTGTGTATCTCTTGGGATCCCTGCCTGACTCTGTAAACGGTATTTCACTTGTGTGTCTCTCTGCATATTGTTTTGACTTGTTGGGTGGTCTGGTTGTTTTTGTAATTCTGTATTAGGACTTTATAGTGAAAACTGTTACAGGCTTAACCTGTTGCACTACAGGGTTATAACAAATACATTCACTATTTAGTAAGGGAGTATTTGCATAGTGAAGGCATGCCCATGGTATAAATAACTACTTGAAAACATAGTATGTTCACCTTGCCAGCATTATATGGAGATTTGAGAGCTGTAACTTAATCCAGCAGCAGCGGAAGGGCAAAGCACAGAGGGAAAACAAGGTTATATTGTCCTTAATAAATGATGTCTTGTTTGGGACTGAGAATCAGGGCAATTTCTTTGTACTACTGAGGCAGGAAATAGGGCATTAAAAATCCACAAATGGATGTTAATGAGTGAATTCAAGGTTTGAACTACGCGGTGGTGCACAATCTCTGCTTACATTCCTAGTGGGATATTCTGGCCCCTTTTGAAGTCAATAGCAAAGTTCTCCTTAATTCCAGGGAAGGTGGGAGTCCGCCCCCCAACACTGGGATTTTTATATTATTTGTGGAGCGAAGGCCTGATCCAGTCTCTCTGAAACTAGTGGAGCATTTCACATCAATAGCAATTAGACCCAACTCAGAGCACACTTTACATCTAGAGATAAAACCTCAACTGCATTTGGTGTTTAGCTATATTTAGGTCAGGACTGCAAAGTGGAATTTTGCTTCACCAGGCTGTTGCGATCACCTGTCTCTCTATGACACAACTTTAATATATCCTTTTAGAAAGCTACCAGCAACTCTCAGATTTTTTTTACCTTTCTACATCACTGGGGCTCTCCATTCTGTCATTTTCTAAGCAAAATGGCATTTGTTAGAGTTGCAGTCCTTTTATCATAGTCTTTTTTTTGCAGTGCCACTGGAACTATTTGCCTTCTAAGTATCTCTCATCTAAACATCTCATAAGGCTCCAGACTAAATGCCTGTTTATGGAGAGCAACCATAGTCTCAAATGAACAATGGTTGGGGAGCTCCTGCAAGGACATCCTGTTGCTGAAGCACACTTCATGTTTTAAATACTGGCTACCTTCCCAAGCCAAGACTAAATGCATAACCCCTTCCTGAAGCTATTATCATCAAAGAGAAGCTATTAGGTTTGCTGGATCAATGGTCTAGCTGGATATGGTAGGTGCTAAGGCTATTGTGGGTCCTTTTCCAAGGAAAAGGTCCAAAGCTCAGGTCACCTCCAGCATCTCCCTTCCACCCTAACTGTGCTGTGATCACTCTTTCCAGACTGCCCCTTCTGATATTTCTCTCTGCCCTTTACTTTTCTTAAAAATTAATTTCTCTGAAGAAGTGACCTGAGAGGGTGTGTTTCCATCATGAAGAGTTAATTATAGACTCAGTGTAGCCTTGACATAGAAAAGGATTTCAGAGAGGAAAAACACCCAGCACAATCGCTGCTATATGAACAAAGGATGCAGAGAAATGGCATGGCCAGGAGGCATGGTGGAAAATCCACGTTGCCTTTGCTTTCCTCTCGTGTGCAAGTCTGCTCCAGTATATCTTGTGTGTGTGTGTGTATTCACGCTTCCTTCTGCCCTTGCCCGCAGTCGGATCAAAAGCAACGTGGACGGAAGGTACTTGGTGGACGGTGTCCCTTTCAGCTGCTGCAACCCCAGCTCCCCGAGACCCTGCATCCAGTACCAGGTCACCAACAACTCAGCCCACTACAGCTATGACTACCAAACGGAGGAGCTCAACCTCTGGCGCCGTGGCTGCCGGGAAGCCCTCCTGCACTACTACAGCAGCATGATGAGCTCCATGGGTGCCGTCGTCCTCCTCGTCTGGCTTTTTGAGGTAACCCTCTCCCCTCTGCCCCGCTTTGCTGAAGTGCCGGCTCCAGAGAGGCAGAGCGTTTTTCAGCGTGGACTTTCGAGTTAAAGATGAGATCTGTCTAAAATAAGTCATCTGCTGCTGTTCTTTGGCTGAGAAAACATCTAATAGTGAACATCTGCGTAAGGCCTGAGAGGTCCCAGGCTGGAGACACAGCTGGGAAGCATGGGATGGGGGATGGATTACAGACACTCCCTTCAGAGCAAGGGGCCAGAGCCTCACGTATCCCACAGCAAGAGGGAAAAAGGGACTGATTTTCTGCCAAATGCAGGGTGCTGAGCAGGGAAGAGCGTGTAAGGGCTCAGCTGTCAAAATGCATTAATTTTGCATGTGTCACCATTAGTGGGGCATGAAGAGTACACAAAGCAGCACATCGGAAAGAGACAGCAGTAATTTGTGGGACAGAAAGTGCAATTAAGGGGTTTATGTCCTGATGAAAATAAGACCTAGAGCCATGCGCAGTGTCCAGCTTCAGGGCAGCATTTGGTTTAAGGTCCTTCGTCAGCTCCACTGGTGATTTTAGTCACAAGAAGTGGTTTAGGTGAAGCAGATGGATTAATTTTATTTCATTCTGCTTCCCGAAACCACTGTGCATATGCAAACAGGTGCCAATGCTGCCCAGTGCAGATGTTTGCAGGCACCATAACCTGAAGTGCAGCTTTGCTGCTAAAATACTGTTCATTTGATGTGAGGAAAACATATCCTTCTGCCTCTGGGAGATGGCCAGTTTTCTAGCCAGGGTATTTAACCAATACTAATACGCAGGGAGCGTGGGCTGGCAGTGGCACAAGGGCTGGCGTGTGAGGTGCTGGGCGAGGAGGTAGGGCAGGACCAGATGGCAAACGGGGAGGGTGCAGCTCACTACGTGACATGGAGTGCAGCAGACCCTTTCTAACCCTTGAAATGGCTGCTGCAAATGACATTGCCTATTTTAAGTGATTCAGCCAGCTTTTTAAATATTTAGATAGATAAATGCAAATTAAAAAAAAGATGCATTATATTTTGATACAAGGACTGGCCTACACCCTTCTAGGAATGAAGATGCTTTTTAGAAAATAAACACCTACCCAAATAATCTGTGAACTGAAAAAAATATCATAAAGTTACTTCATGTTGTATTATTTTAAAAATAACTACTCCGCACGGCTGAGAAACATACTACTTCCTTGTAGCGCTGTTGTTCTGGTAAGAAAAGAAAGAGAAGCTCATGTCTCAGCCCAGATTCAAATGAAGAGTTCTTGAGGAGAAGGCAATTTCAGCTGTATATGAAAATCAGAAGGAAATTTAAAAACTCGGGGAAATATGCACAGAAATACTAATGCCAGCTGTGAAAAATCATGGCTAGAAACCTGTAACACACCTCTGCTGACTTGCAGGAGATTAATGACAGTGATGCTTTAACATTAATAGCAGTGATAAAAATGCCGTATTTTATTTCTAACTTGTCAAAGTACACCTGGGCATGTTTTTCAACCTGTGGCATAATGAGAAATACGATCTTCTCTTTTTTCCTTTGCCTTTTTCAAAATATAAGGTGAGATTTTTTTCGGGCAATCAGAGGACTCTTGGGGTAAAGCTTTAAAGAAATAGCACAATCCTGGGTTATATTAATTGGCCCTTCTGAATATTTATGACTTGCTTGATATTCTACCATAAAGGGTCCAGATTTAGGTCTCAAACTCCCTCTGCTTTTAAGGCAAACTCTGAAAGGAGGAAGCAAAGCAGGAAGCAGACATTAATTTAGCTCCCCTTGAAATATAACCACTTTCTTTAAATTCCAGTCCGGGTAGGAAAGAGTTTTATACTGCGTAGGAGCACAGCAGAGGTCCTGACTCCTGGGCAAGGTAAGATGTCGGTCTGACCAGGGTGCGACCCAGCGGGCAGTTAACATGCTGGCTCCATGCTTCTCATTTTCCCTTTGACTGGCTTGCTGAGAAGTTACAGAGAAGTGCAAAAGCAAAGGAGTGTCCTGGTTTGCTTTGCGCCTGGAGCCGCTGTGAACTCACGGCCACAGCACCTCCCCAGCAAAGCCCTTCTGGGGGCCAGCGGAGGACTCCTCCAGCTGGGTTGGTGGTATTGAGGTGTGAGAAGGAGGACAGAGCACGGAGGGAAACACTAATCGCAGCTGTTACTTTGAGCTGTAGAAAAACGGAACTTGTCAAATGGGTGTAGGGACCTCAGGGAAGGCCACTTAGGTTTAACGTTTCTATACTAGGTGCAAGGAAGAATGAACCTATTTTGAAGTATCAGAACTTCTATTTGAAAAAAATGTAGTGTGTCATATTTTCTGGAAATACATTATTATCCACATGCTGCTTTTACTAGCAAAAGCTGTAGGCTTCCCATGAGTGACAACCGGTCATGAGAGTGACAAAAGAAGATCACACCCTGCTCTAGCTAAGCCGCCTCAGGCTAAACCCTGGCAAACAGATGGGCTTCGCTGCAGAAGGTCAAGCAGAGCAAGCCTGGCTGTCTTCTTGACCTGCCTCAGCCAGCGAAGAGGAAATGGGGGGTTCAAGGGTGCCCTGAATAGAGCATTTCAAAAGGAATGGAGGGCACTAGCCAGTTCCTGAAATGCTCCAGGTCCTTCACCTGTATAAACACGTGGCTCTCAATAGGCCACAGCTATTGCAACGGCCGAGACCCTGAGATTCGTCTCACATGTGGTGCCACAGAGGGAGCCCAGCACTGAGCGCCAGGAGGTGGGAATCGAAGAGATCGATGAGACATGAGCGGGAGGTGCATCGCACATCATGCGCTGGAGAGTAAACTCTCTGACGCCTTGAATGCTAGGAGTGAACTCCCGGTAATCTTCAAAACCAGCCCACAGGCAGCAGGGACCCTCCAGAAGGACAGAGTTTGCTCTGCTGGCACAGATTGAGGGGCCGAGCATGCTGTGGTGCAGGGGGATGCACCAGCCCAGCCTGCCCACACCTAGTCCTGGAGAAACACTGCGGCCTTGTTCTTCCTGCCACTTTAAAGTTGCTGTAAAATGACAAGAGTTTTCATGACATTTTGTCTATTGGCCAGGGGAAATCATCACTCAGCAAGACTGGGCTACCTTTGGGACCCTGATGCCCAGGCCTTCTCTGCTGGATTGTGTTTAAGCACAGGTCTACAACTCAGAGTCACAGACTGGTTGAGGTTGGAAGGGACTCCGGAGGCCATCTCGTCCACAACCCCCTGCGCAAGCAGGGCCACCTGGAGCTGGTTGCCCAGGACCATGTCCAGATGGCTTTTGAATATCTCCAAGAAGGGAGACTCCAACACTTCTCTGGGCAACCTGTGCCAGTGCTCAATCACCCTCACAGTGAAAAAGTGTTTCCTGACATTCAAACAGAAGCTCCTGCACTTTGGTTTTTGCCCATTGCCTCTTGTCCTGGCATTGGGCACCACTGAAAAGAGCCTGGCTCCATCTTCTTTGCACCCTCCCTTCAGGTATTTGTACCATTGATGAGATTCTCCCCTGAGCCTTCTTTTCTCCAGGCTGAATGTTCCCAGCTCTTTCAGCCTCTTCACACAGAAGAGGTGCTCCTGTCCCTTCATCATCTCAGTGGCCCTTTAGTGGACTCCCTCCAGTACACCCACATCTCTCTTGTACTGAGGAGCCCAGAACTGGACACAGGACTCCAGCTGTGGCCTCACCAGTGCCGAGCAGAGGGGAAGGATCACCTCCCTCGACCTGCTGGCAATACTGTGTCTAATGCAGCCCAGGATACCCTTCCCCTTCTTTGCTGCAAGGGCACATCACTGGCTCATGTTCAACTCGGTGTCCACCAGGACCCCAAGGCCCTAAGCTGCTTTCAGCCAGTCACCCCCAGCATATACTGGTGCATGGGGTTGTTCCTTCCCTGGTGCAGGACTTCAGCAAAACTGATGGTCCAAGGCTCTATGCTATCATGTAGGAGATAGACTAATCTACCAGATAGTTTTCTCCAACTTCCTGGACTCTCTTATCCCGCAGAGAAGGCAGGCTCAGGTCAGTGGAGGTGATGAAAGCCCGAACATTTTGCGCTGCTTTTAGGAAATCTCAACCCTTGGGACCCGAAATCTTTCTGAGCAAGATTTTTAAGAAAATGAGTCTTAAACTAAGAGAAAATGTCACAGAATCTCATCCGAGAGCAGGTCAGCCGCTCCCTTCTGCACAAGCACTGTCCTTTTTTAAAGCACAATCATATTTAGTGACTTAGAGCCATCCAGGAAGCCTGTAAGTGCAGCTAATTTTGCTGTCAAATAGTGGGACTTAGTCAGTCAGTCACAAAAAAAGGCTTCTGCTGACATGCAGTGAGGTAGCACAAGCAGAGAACAAAGTGGAGGCCATCTTTGCATCCAGTCCTATCAATCTTTACTTGAAACAGCCATGAATATGAAAGATACTAGTCCCGTGTCTGAAAGCAGCAAAACTGGGGCTCAGATTGAAAGGAAGATGTCAAAGGCTTTAAATCCCAAGACTAGTGTGATGCGATTTGTCACTTCTTGTGACTTTTATAGAATAGTGTTTCAACTGATTTAAGTCATCATAGTATTGAGTAGATCTACAACAAAATGAGACCAGAAAAATATTTCCAGATTCAGGGCCAGCAGAAACTTCTTTGAGGACCAAGGTGTTGCGAGTCATGCATTCCTATGTTAAACAGGATGAAAATTTGCCTTTGGATATGGAAGTATTTGATGAAGCTTGTTTGTTTGACCAATGTTTTTCCCTTTCTGGTCTTGAGTGAAGGCAGAGAAACATGAACATCTGAAAATTTCAAGAGTAATCAATGGTAGCTTTAGTCTTCCAAGAGTTTGGAGACACTGATCATACACAAGCAGCATGACCAGTGTAGATAGGCTAATGAATGGTCCACAGAAACACATGCTTGAGCAGTCCCATGGGTCCAAAAGCCAGATGTGAATTTTGCCATTGGCCACACTACATGGCTGAATCCCAACTTCCAATCTGCCCAGCTACCCGATGCTGTAATCCTGCATGACAGTCTGCAAGCTTCCTCCACTTCTAGTTCAAAAGCCTCAACAGGGAGAAGCACCTTGCAGGTCCAGGGCAGCTCGCCATGGTCCTCAGCTGTGCCACCAGATAAGCAACACACAGGGGTGCTGATCTCTTTAGCCATTAGGGTTTAGGAGGACCAGAGGTAATCACTTCCTTGGGAATTTGGATAGGATAACAGAGGCATTGTACTTCCCTTACAGAACAAATCCTATGAGGTCATTAACAACAATAAGTGGTCTCGATCTTAGCTTTACCTAGCACATGAAAGACTAAACTAATCTTACTGCTGCCCCATCCTCACCACCTGCTCTACCACCTCATGAAGCTGGCTCTTCTGGGCGCTGCCTTTTCTGTCTTTCTCTGCTTCACAGATCAGTAATTTTTCCTCATAAGCACCACAACAATGGAAGTCAGATTGTTCTGAATGGTGTTAGAAGGCAGGAGACTGGCTAAAACCAGTCTTTCTCTCTGGAGGCAGGTTTGGGTTGTTGCTAGTGTCAGGGGTGTTACATCAGCATAATACATCAGAAAAAGTCTCAGTCAGAGCTGCTGGGACTAGTAAATATTTTATCAGGAACAGAAATTGTTTTAGATGGAACCAGTGAGAGACGCAAATCACCTACTACCTTGGTTTCCTCATTTGCACATACCTATATAAAAACAAAACCAGAATTTGAAGTAGACAAGCTGATGGCTCAAATCCTAACGCTGCTCTGTTCTGCACAGATGCTGATTCATGAATATTTCCTTGATCAGATTAATATACTTGCCAAACATATTAAGGTCAATGTGAAGTAAAAATACTTAAGAGTTAAAATTAAGCGCATAGTGGCGGAGGATGTTGTTGCACATATAAACAGCTTTATGGACATGCAGCGCACAGGAGCAGAGGTTTCATTAAAATCTCCCAGGAGATATCGTCCCTGTGACGGGGTATGTGGAAAGCCCCCCTGTGCACAGGGCCACAGAAAGCTGCTGTTCCGCAGCAGCCAGCATGTACTTCCTTCGTAAGTTGATGCATCTGCTCATCGCTTGTCAGCGGTCAAACTTCCCGTGGCGCTCACTGATTTCAGACCACCACCCTTTCCTTTCCTACCTGTGAAGGGACATTTTCCTCCTGCCAGCTCCCCCTTACCCCTCCTGGCCATCTCAAGGGGGAAGGCTGCTCCGGAGCTCCTCTCACGTAGAAGATTCCCACAGCTCTTAAGCTGTATCTGCTTCGTGCCTTTGGCATTTTGTCCATGCTGCCAGCCCAGGCTGCTGATAGTGGAGGACGGTGAAGATGCAGGCAAGGGTAAAAAGGTTTGCCTGACTTTGCCTCTCTGTCTTTTCCATTGCATGGCACAGATGTCCGTGATGGTTGGCTTGCGTCTTCTGCACACCTCTCTGGAAAGCATTGCAAATCCCGAAGACCCTGAATGTGAAAGCGAAGGGTGGGTCCTGGAGAACAATCTGAAGGACACTTTGAAGTCTGCGCTGGAGAGTTTGAAAAAGATTGGTAAGTTCAATCAGGTGGAAGCAGACGCCGAAGGGGCTGAAGGAGAGGAAGGTGGGAAGACGCCAGCCATCACAACGGTCAGTTGAGCTTCTAACTGATGTGGACTTTTTATCGGAGAGAAATAAAAAAACCTGAGAGTTGTGAATACCTACATTTTAAAAGCTATGTATCAACCATCAGAATACACATTTCTATGCGTGCTTTTTTTTTTTTGTACATGGGAGCATACAACATAGTGCACCATGGGATAATACACTTATCCACAATGTGAGTACACCCTATTCATATCTTCTTGGGGAAATGACCCCACTAGGACTTACAATATTCACATGTTCCCTTATCAAGGACAGTTAGTTTAAAAAAAAAAAATTAAAAAAAGAATTGCTGGCATCACACGGTGATCCATTCCATCGTATTTTGAAATTAAAAGTGGAATTTGAAAAGTTAATATTTTTGGTCAAGTTGTGTTATCAGCATATTTTATGTATTTCAACTTTTAAAGACAAACAGATTGGTTTTCTGGGGAGTAACATGTTAGAAGTCAAAGAAAGAAGGATTTCCAGAATTGTATATAACTTAGTATACAGGTATTTTGACAAACCTCTCATATAATGTGATTTTTGTTAATGTGCTAAGCAATGGTATTTTCTGCTGTATTCTTAAGATGTACATAGAACAAAATGCAAACTTATGCTGAGAATTTATGTACTAAGCAAAAATTGTAATTTAATGAAACAGCACAAGTATCGTGAAAACAACATTAAGGTAAGATTTATGGGTTTTGTTTCTCAGGGTTTTTTTCAGCCTGTGTATCTTGAATGAGTGTGTTGTAGACTTACGTTTCACCTTGTATTTAAACAAGCAGAAGCTTAGAAGATTCCTCTTGTAGTGGGTGGAATCAATGCTCTGAGCATGTGCCAGTTATGGTTATTCTGGACATTTTAAAAAGTATGTAATCTCATAGCTTGCTCCAGAATATTCAAGCCCAACTATTTTTAAAGCAAGAAAAAACCAAACCAAAACGGCTACTTAGAACTAACATTTTAAATGTTTTCCAGGGTTCTAGCAAATGGATACCGTTCAGTCGCAAGTATGTCAAGCCTCAAAACTTTGAGGCCAAGGAAAAGTAAGTTTAAATCAGTCCCCAGTGTGCAAATTTTACAAGTTTTATTCTTCTTTATCAGTGATAGGGTACCCTTCATTATATCTTTTAAGTCAAAGGGAAGGCATATTTTGCATATCCCACTGCATCTCTCCAAACATACTGTCATAGCTGGAGGACCCTGTTCTCATATACAAAGTTGGAATGAGACATGGAAAGAGTTTGCTGTGGTGCGTGGCCTCTAGTAAGGGAACAGAGCATCATCTTGAGTTTAGCTGCAGCTGCCAGATAATTCAGCTAAAGGGAAAGAAACCTGAGAGAGCAAGGCCCAACCTCTTGCACAAACGATTGCAGACATCTCAGTCCCTCAGCTACAAGCCAGGCACCACACTTATTTTTACCCTGGCTGTGCAAAACCTCTACTTCTCTGTGGTGTACCTGGGAGAGTTTTCTCAGCAGGTCCCTTCCACCTGGCTGGTGGCTGGCTTTCAAACAAAGCCATGTTTGCAGCTGCCTAATCATTGCACAGCCCATTAGTGTTCATTCTTAATCACTTGTGCACTTGCCCCAGCAGCACTCTGCTCCTCCTGCTTTTGTTCAAACTCCTTCTAGGATGGACAGACCAGTTCACAGCGGGACAGGTAGGACATGTCCATGTATCAAACCGTAGTCTACATCTCAGTGGCCACGCTCTTTCAGGCCATCTGCACGCAAGGTTTGATTCTGAAAGGTATTTGTGGCATCCTTTCACTTTTACAAAGCTGGTCAAAGCTTTTAAGTTTAGTTACAATAATGAATTAAAAAGTCAACTCTGTTCTTTTGTGCATAAGACTGACTAGAACACGGGCACTAACATAAAAGCCAACTTGCTACTCACCACAGCCTATCATCTATTGCTTTGCTGAGGGACGCTCTGCATGGCAGAACTGTACAAACTAAACCAACTCCTTCCTTCTCAGTAAGACATCACTACGACTGGCTGCTGCTCTCAGCTCGTCCATTAGAGAAGAATAGGATTGTGGATGGTGCATGATGTGGCCACATATATCAGAGAAGAGCTTTTCAGAGGAGTCACTTATGGATAGGAGCTGCATTACAAGGATTAATTACAGTTTTTCCTTGTGACGCTTCAGTGTGCTGTGATCTATACCAGTTACTTGACTAGACATCTGATTTTTCAAAGACATCTAGATTTATTGCTGCCCTAGAAAACTGGTTTAGGCCATTGATTTAGACAGGACTCTCCAATTATTTATGGTCTCTATTTTTTTTTTCAGTCTATTGCTAAAGTAACATAACAAATTGTCAAATTATTCTTTCAATGCCACACTGGAGAAGCCAGTTCCCAGAGCAAGGGTCTCATGGTATTAGGCGGGTAGAGAGACCATCTGAGACAGATTTATGAAGAATAGTACTGGAATCAGGGTTTTGTACAAATAAGAATAGTGTATATGCTAATCATAGAATGGGTTGGGTTGGGAGGGACCTTAAAGATCATCTATTTCCAAGCCCCCTGCCATGGGCAGGGACACCTTCCACTAGACCACGTTGCTCGAAGCCCCATCCAACCTGGCCTTGAACACTTCCAGGGATGGGGCATCCACAGCCTCTCTGGGCAACCTGTCCCAGTGTCTCCCCACTCTCACAGTAAAGAATGCTGTCTAAAATAAAGCCTCCTGGTTAATGAAGATCTTTGTAACATCTTACGATTACTACAAGATTGTAATATGACTGCTTTGTAAAATATTACATGTAATATATCATTCATCCAATCTTACATAGACTTTCTTGTGACATCGCAAATGCTGTTCTAGATAAAGATATCTCTGCTGCCTGCAAATGTAAATTTAGGTATTAAAAATTATACTGCAAGTAAAGACCTCTTAAAAGAAAATGTTTAAATATATACAATTTAATACAGATTTCTTTAATTTGGACCTGTTTTATGTGTTCCTATAGGTGGGAAGCTTCCCCCCCCATATAATGCTCTGAGAGAACGCAAATCTTCCTCTTCTCATGTGTCCAGCTAAGCTTAGGATGTGCAAATAGACCCCTAAATCACTTGCCTCTTACTAGAAACAGAATTTGCTGGACCATTTTAATAATATCCTCTTGTAGTACATCAGAATTAAAACACCTTCACAGGCCTTCGCTTCTAGACGTGCTCAACAACTGAAACCACCGGCATCCTCAGGATCTTTGATGATCAGCTAAACTGGGTTTATAACATCTTTTTTCCACATTTAAATCTAACTTGGAACAGACATTCGAAAGAAAGCATTGTTGTTATTTTAAATTTAAGTCTAAAGGTCATGTAGTCAAATCTGCCTGCAGCAATCCAACAAATTCCAGAGCCGTGCCCTGATTTTCAAACTAATAAACTTCAGAAGGATGTGAGCTTAATTCATACAAACCAGGCCACTTCTTTTTAGGTACCTCCACATGGATTACCGGCTTAAATCCAAGTACCCAGATCTGAAAGCCAGCCCAAGGCCTTGAAGTGTCAACGTTTAAGAAATATCATTTATTTTTTAAAAGAAATCATAAAAAGTGCACTGTTTACTGGTGACATTTATTTGAAGGGACCCAGAACATTCATTGAAGTACTTTAAAGGAAGAAATATAAACAGCTTCCTTAAAGCTATTAATTCCTAAGTAGCCTTAATACAATTGATAAGATTAGCCTCTATGCATTACATGAGCTTGGACATTTTATAATACCAGACAAATGCATGTGTGCAGCTTAGCAAAGAGCATGGGAATGCTATATCAGGCTCGTAGGCACCACGCACTTCCTAACTAGTGGTCAGGGAAGATTTTCAAGCTGATATAAAGAAAAAGGGATCCCAGCAAAACAGTTGCTTACTTCTACCTGACTTGTTTGTTCTGTAAAAAAAACAAACATTGCTCTTACCATAATCAACGTAAAATGGGGACAGATCACAAATGCTTATTTAAAAAAAAAAAATAAAGAGCATTATTAGAGATTAGTTAATTAAGAGATAAGGCCAGAAACACAGAATGGTGCCATGTGATAACAGCCCCCTGCAGGGAGACAAAGGCTTAGGCAAATTTATTTCTGGTAACGGCAATGCAGCTATCGCAAATCTGAAGTAATGCGTATGTGAAACTTTTTTTTTTTTTTAAATTATATCAGACCTATAGTGTTCAGTGACTGACTGAAACACTGAAATAGTAAAACACCTCTCTCAAAGCACCTCCATTTGCTGATCCCATGTCATTTCACAGGTATTACTGAATTTTGATCCAAAGCACATTTGTGAGGTGGGAAAGCTGCAGGAAACCCCAGCCTGGAGCTCAGCTTTGTGGGTTCTCCATCACGGGCATGACCTCTGCAGCACCCTTCTCTGGGGAACGCACCCCCTTTTGTAGTCTCCCCGACACGTGGTGCCAAAGGAAGGGCTGAGCAGGGCTCCCACCTCCCATCCCACCAGCCCCTTCCAAAGCCACACACACAGAACAAGTCTTGCCTAATTAACCTCTTTCTACTACAAAGAAGGGTAGTCCATAAGCATGAGTCAACTATTAAGTTCGTTATGAGGTGTGTTTCGATAGTTTATTCTCAAAGCCAATTTTTCCAGAGCAAAGGGTGGTGCGCGAATTGGAGATACCAGGCAAACTCAGCAAAACAAGGACCAAAGGGCAGGTCTGCAGCCTGTCGTCCGATTGAAGGCACACCGCTTCACCAGGCAACCGAGCCTCCGCACGTTTTACATCACGTTCCCAGGCAAAACAGGGTCAAGCATGGCAAGTCAGAAATGGGGAGACTCGGGCATGTGAAAGTTGGTGAGACATGACCGCAGCTGGAGAGGCAGTGAAAGGAGGAGACCAAAGCAGTAGGTCCAAGGCACACAATTCCCCAGACCGACAGTCTTGTTAAGAGGGTGAAAATGAAGTTCAAATCTTGAAAAAAACCCATAGAAGTCACTTTGAAATATGCAACGATACAGAATTTAACATCAGCATCAGAGAACCACCGTCCCTCCCAGCTGTGCATCCCTCCCAGCTGGAGACAGACCGAGCCTGCTCTCCAGCCAGGCAGCAATGTCAGTATACGCAAACTGGAAAGAGATGGCTCACTGCATTCATCTGTTCCAAGACACGCATAGTCCCCAAATACGAAGCTTTCCTTTCAAGAATTGCTTTTTGCCTTCCCAGCTGCCCAAGTAACCTGTTCAGAGGGTAGTACAGCTCTGTCTTAGACAAATGCTTTTTCAAATGGGTGTGAGCTTTCCCATTTACACACGTGTTTTCTCTGACACCAATAACAGACTAAGGTCAAAGATAGGAAAAAAACACAGGTGGAAAATACAAACAAGGACAAGGTGAATTCACAAGTTCATATGAATGAATCTTTCAATAATTACATAAATTAATCAAGAACAGAAGTAACACTGATTCTGTAACATTGCTGTAAGCATATTCTAAGTAAATTATGACAGCGTTTCTTGTTTTCACCCCAGAATTTTAAATGTAATTAGGATCTAAAATTTAAATTTACTCAAGTTTTTTTTTTTTAACTTTAGAGTACTTCAGATTATTCTTGAGATTAGGTAATGTTAAAAATGGATTAAATTCATTTCAGGAAGCATTTTGTTCAGGAAGAGACTCACAATCGTACATCTAGATTTCAAGTAATTACTACCGCAGCATGTCTCCAACTCCAGTGGGACAGAACAACTTTCTGTCCCCTCCCTCTTTGCAAGCTGGCACTCAACAGGAGTGCTGCTCGTGCAGGTACGCATCCCCAGTGCCGCATACCCTCCTCAAATATTTCGTAACGAGGTCTCTGTCACTGGTGAAGACTTTCAAGTGGATCCTGAAGCTCTCAGAGCAGGAAGCAACCCCATCCTCCTTTCAGTACAATCACTGCTACTACAGCCCCGGAAACCACGTGTACCTCACTAGCCCTGCCTGGAGCAGGGCTTCCCACCCAGAGCACATGTTATGCTCCAGCACAATGAAGCAACCGTGTTGGTTCTTGCACTTGTTGTCTTAGACAGATATGACACCTTTCAACACCTGCGTAACCTTTATTCCACATCTGCCCAACCATTTGAAGTGCTACCCATGCTGAAATGCTTTAATTACCTGACATACATTGATATTAACAGCAGTTACTCCCTAGCCTCCCAACTGAACACTGTGTGCTTCTGCATGCTTCGAGTGCCATAGATGTTGCTATCACATAGCATTTACCTCTCCATTAAAAAAAACACCTCAAAATTCCTTATTTTCAGCTCCATCTTCTTCAAGCTGACAGTAGAGGGGAGCTTAAAGCTTACATTGTGAAGTAGTTAGCACACAGAAAAAGAAAATATAACACAGAGTACTTTGTTTCAGAGTTCATGCCATGTTCTGAGCTTTCAGCTACTAGAGCACTTTATGAATTACCAAAGCTTGACATGGAAAGATTCATGATATACAGATGAGATGCCCAACTAGTTCAACAGCATTAGACGCCCAACAATTACTGCAGATTTTTTTTCTCCTAGTGTACTGTCTGCCAAATTGCACATTCATTCCAAGACTGCTACAATCATTCCAAGAAAACACAGGCTCCTTGGAGCTGTCTTTATGGGGAGCAAACGCCACCTCTCTAATGCAGGCATCTCTGGTTAGAGGACACCAGTGGATTACATCAGTGAACATATTGCTGATGTCCTTGCCTTCGTTATTTTTGTATAACCTTTTCTCCGATTTACTAACATGCTTTAGCATCCTCCATGTTTAGACTACTGCAAGTATAGAAATATGTTCCACACATTATTCCTCAAATATGTGGTTGATTTGAAATCAACACCCTGGTTTTGTAAGTCACTAAAACATCCCGCAGTGGTCTGCACAGATGCTGTCACTAAGCTGAGCTCAGGTGTCCCACCCTGCCCCAGGCTGACTAGCCAGTCTGGCTTTCCTTCCCAGATCCTACACGAAGGACAAGCTGGAAAACTTACCACCTCCAAGCTCACACTGTCTGGAAAGAGACTGTGAAAATACATATTCACAAACTGATGAAAAAGTAACATTTAATCATTGCTGTCATGGAGACGAAGATCAGTACTTGCCATTTCTTAGCTCCTACACCAGGCGCACTGTGAAACTCCTCGTGCTCTCCCTCTTCTTTTTTCCTCCAAGAGAAAAGCGTTTGACAAATCTCTCCATCAAGACACAGAGATGTAAGATTTGGGCATTTAACGTTTGCATGCCTGGAGAGGGGGGAAGGTGGCAGAAGAGCAGGAAAAAATAGAGGATGAACACGCAACAGCCTCAAGATAAGAATATGCAAAACTGCTACGAATGAAGTATGAATAGAAACGTACACGTATGAAACAGCAGAAGAAATAATTGAGCAAGCCTTTGAAGAGCAGCATGTCTAGATAAAGAGGGGTGTGACTGACAGCAATAAAGCGGGTAGATGCTGAGAAATGTGTTGTGTACACACCCAGCCCAGGAAGCCTGAGCTCCAAGTGGCCACAGTACAGCAGACTTCTCAGAAGCAGACCTGCACTTTGGTAATGAGGGAGAAAATGCGGTTATAGTGTGGTGTGTGTGTGCCATTCCTCTTCACGTTACTATATTCTAGCCAAGGCACCCCAAAACAAGAAAAGACAACGGGCAGCCTTACTTAAGATTTATGAAGGATGAAGCAGTGTACTGAGGCAAAACATGGCACCACAGCTACTGCTGAGTCCCAATGGGTATAAAAGATCTTTCCAAAAGCCAGCTTGCCATCACTAACCAAGGGGTATGTAGGGAGGACTCAGCAGCCACTGCTCCTGTCCTCTTTGGCACATAGTCCTGGCCAGACCACTTGGACACACACGTCTTGGTGCCTGTGGGTGCAAGTGTGCGGGTGGATACAGTGAACTTAAAGAATTAAATAAGATAAAATCACCATGCCCTTTCATAAGGTCTCAAGCTGAAGCAAGAGGATGTTTTAGTACGAAGCTCCCACCTGTTACCATAAATACTCAGCTACTTCTCAGGGCCAGCTGGTGAAACAGTGTACTAAACAGCATCGGAACAATCCCTACATGATCAGAGAAGTACAACACACGTTCAATGTGTGGTATTCACAGGGCCCTGCTTTGTCAATGTCTGAACTATTTTATTGTAGCTTATGTTCCTGTATCAGCCTGTAACATGTTTAACAAAATATGTATTGATTAATATAAGGTAAAAGTAATATTATTGACAAAACTAGCTCAATACAGTTGCATAAAAGTCACACCTGAATTAGCCATCAAACACTGAGCTGACTCTCCCAGAACAGGACCAGGAATCACTATTTCCCCTGACCATTGTTAGCCTCAGAATAAAACGGACAATAATAAAACCCCTTCTCCCTCTTACTGGCAATGGAAGTTGCGCCCAAGTCTGAAGAGCACAGCTCTGTGGGACTTTCAGTCTGGCCTCAGAGGGCTTTCCAGGGGATGAACTCCCAGAGCCTGGTCTGGGTGCAGGCACTGACTGGTTGAGAGCCTCAGTCAAGCCTGGGATCCCCAAGCACCCACCTGACATGGAGTTCTTCACTGTCCTTTACCCAACAGTTCAAACTTCCACGACAGCAAACACCCAAACTGCATGGGCACTGCTGGCAGGCAGCAGAGAGAGGCAGGGAGGCTCCAGCTCCTTCTGGGCATGCCGCCACGCTCTGGAGCTGCCTGCGGCCTGTGCTCTCGCTGCAGCCAAGAAGGCAACTCTACTTAGTTATCCCAGGCTGATAGTAACACCCTTCCACCAGTCACTGCTGGCTCCCCAAAGCAAACAAATGACACTCCAACAAGGTGAAGCTGCTTACTGGTAACTAGACGTTATCAGCAACTGGAGATTAAGATGTGCTATTGACACATACACACACACAAAGAAGACTTTCATCACGTGCTAAATGATAGAGACTTTTTTGCCTCAGCAATACCTGTTTGCAATGTTCTTACTGTGGGACTCTTCCCACCTTTGCTTGAACATAGCCCAAAAGGAGAAGCCAACTCTCCTCCTTCCCACATTCAAATCCCATGAGAAAAAAAAAAAAAAAAAAAAAAAAAAAAGGGAATTCATGGTAAGGAGAGACATTTCCCTAAATAGAACTTGTCTGTAAGACTTCCCATCACTGGTAAGCAACGTTTCTGTGTGCCTGACCCCGAGGATATGTTGAAGCAGTACCATACAACCTGAACCAGTTACCCAGAGAAAGCAGACAGTCAAATGGTGACGTGTTAGCTATGTACGCAGAGGTGTGCCTGGCAGGCTCCCTGGCTGTCACCTGGAAGCATTCCTGCAGAAGGGAAGCCTCGATAATAACTGAATCCAGTGTTGTTCCCATGAAGTCTCTAACCTTCTCCATGCAGGGCCAAGTCGGACCCTGGGACACTCACCGTAAGGAGCCGAGGAACTTAACAGCTAATGGTAGAGAAGTGGATGCCTCCCTAAGAAAGTTTTCCTTTAGTGCCAGTTAAGATATGAAGAATACCATCCCACTCCCAATAAGATGCAGGACTGGCCAGGTTAACGGTCCTGGCTCACCAAAAGCAAGGCAGATTGCAATACAAAAACATGAAGCTCAGAAGACCCATAGAAGCCCCAAAAAGATCAACCCAGTATCTCCTGCTGTTACGAAAGATAGCCTCCCTGTCCTGGTCATACACAAAATCATTCATCTGTTGGGTTAGTTTAAAGGACTGTTCCCTCTTTTGCTTCTTAGTAAATGGAAGTTGCTGTAAAACCACCTTCTCTGTACAGTAGATGTCTGTCTTTAGAAAAACTTTCAATATGATTTCAGACAACATCCTCATAACCAATCTGGGGAGATGCAGACTAGACAGACTGCACGATGGACAGAAACCTGGCTGGATTTTCAGGCTCAGAGGAAAGCAATGAACAGTTGGAAACCAAGCAGTTACAAGTGGCATTCCCCAAGGGCTCACATTCAAGCCAAAACTGTTTAATACTGTCATATTTGACTTACATAATCAATAATCCTAACAGTGGAATGGAAATATGGAGCCACTACTTCTTGCCAAAGGCAATTCTTAAAAAGGAGCAGAGAAGGAGAGTGCAGGGCAGAAGGGAGGCAGATTGCACACTCAGTTGACGGTAACAGGATTCTACTGTGAAGAGATTTGAGATGCAACTCCCCTTGTGCAATTCGATCTTCCAGAAAGGAAAACAGCTGGGATTTTGTGCTGAAGGTACTTGCACAGTAGGTCGAGCATCCAGCTTCTCCTCTACACATTCAGGACATAAAATTATCGCAATGATGGAGCTTCTAAACAAAGCACCAAGTCATTTAGCATAAAATAAAATGCACTTAAAATGAGATGCCAGGGCTGGAGCACAAGAGCTGGTAGGGCTTCATGTCAAATATAAAAGGACAGAAAAGGGTCTGTGCAGCTGCATGTGCAATGTCTGCTGTCCAGTAAAAGAAGTTAACCGTATAGTGCAGCAACACGTTGAACCCTTCAGTCCAGGTTGTTCCCAATGCTAGAGTGGGACATGAGGCCCCAATTTTACTTGCTTAGTCATCAGCATGAAGACTAGTTTGAAAGACATAGCAGGAAGCTGTAGGGAACTGGGGGAGAGCTCAAGATGCAAACAGGCTGAGAATCCACGAGCGCTTCATCTCAACCAACAAATTCCCAATAACATTACAGATGAAGTAGTTAGAGAACTGTGGGGAGCACTGGCTCTTGGCATAAGTCAGAGGGTACCAGGTGTTCTCTCAGTTATGTACTTCCACCAGAGTAAGAGCCTCCTATGGCAGATTGGAGGGAGTACAAAGTGTTATCTTGAAGTATGAACAAAGTAAAAAACATTATTGATGTGAACCTCAACCCTTGTCCCTTTACAAAATGCAATTTACAATCCTTTAAAAAGATGATTAGACTTTTTGGTAGAGGTCAAGAAAGGTTTAGCTGACTGAAGGAAATGACACTAATAATATAATCACCTTACATTTATAGCCAGGGAATTGCAGATGTTGCACATCCAGGTATTTCTGTTAGCTTGTGATTAACAAGGCGACACACTTGAAGGAACAAGCTCAGCAAAATTCTAAAAACAATGTTTAAAAAGTACTTATTGAATGTCAACACCAAAAGCATTTACTTGATGCTTTCAGCTTTGTTTTGTATTCTGTTATGATGGTTTCAGGTTTGGGTATTTTGTGGGCTTTTGTTGTTGGGTTTTTTCTCCTCCCAAACACATAATACATTCTAGATTGTACACATAATCCATAAATATTAAAGTTATAGCCAATTTATTACAGATATTATTTCCCTGATACTGAAACAATGTTATATATAAATATTTCTACATTAATATAAATACATGCAAAACAAATCAGAAAATAGAAGTCTTGAATAAAGAATGACTAAATTGCAAAAAAATGATAAGTTGTGTCCTTCGCAATTATTTGTGGTCACAATTTTACCAACCTATTCAACCTCGCAGTCTCCGACTCTGATCCCAGAGGAAAAAAATCCTTCTCACTGTCAATATTTTGCTTTGCACAGAGAAATCTGTCAATATCATCAATTATCTTTTTAATATTATGCTTACAGGAAAAGAGCATTTTTCAGCACAGTTACACATTATTTGAAAATGTGGCACGCAGCTTAAGAAGCAAGACTCTCTGCAAAGGAATACTAAGGTCAAAAAAAAGTGATTTCTAAGTACCACGCACAGAAAATTGTTGATACATCAACCAGCTTGCGTAGGGGAAGGCAGAGATGAAGCATTAATGCAATTTTTTCCTGCAACTTCTGCATGTCTCTTTGTAAAAAGTGACAGCAATATATAAATTATTTGATCTATGACAGGTAAAAGAAACAAAAGTAGTCTGTACCATTTTTAAGAAAAGGAAATCAACATTGGCCAACTTACTTTATTTCATACTTCACATCTTCACTCAATACTGTTACTGAATGTTTGAAAAATTGTCCTGTACACCATGAATATACAAAATTTATCTGAAGCATTAAATCTGTAAAAATAGAAACAATTCAGTCAGACCAAGTGTAACTGAAGACACAGCAGACAGTAAAGGGATGGCTTATCTGGGCTGAAGATGTAGTCAGAAAGTAAGACTTAACTAAAAGAACCACAGATTATTAAGGAAACAGAAGTATGTAAATTAAGATTTTACTAATTTGTCAGAAGATAGGAGAGATAAAGATAATGGATTTTATTTTAAATCAGTAAGCATAATGTCACTTTTTAGAGACACCTTGGCGGTCTAATTACATACAACTAGAAAACTCACTGCCTTCAGGCACCCTCATATCAAGTGCAAATCTGCGCAGTTATAGAATATATTTATAAAATATACTATATGCAAACATCTTTACAGAGCTTTAAATCAAGCCAAAAAGTAAATATACTTGATGGGACAACAGAAAAAAAATGAATCGATGCAAAAATGTGGGCAGTGGGATTGCGGCCCTTCAAAGCCAGAGGAAACCATTCAGTTTGTCTGCAACAAAAAGGATATGGGATTTGCACCTTAAAAGTTGACTGTTAACAAAAATGAAGAAAATATCCTCTGTGCTTCTGCAAATCAACATAAAATTAGCTTTCATGACATTTTATGTATTGTCGTTATCTTAAAATATCTTCTAAAACACAATGTCAACCCTTGAATACCAATAACCAATCACATAATTGAAAGTTAAAGGGTTTCCCAGCTAAATTCAAATTACAAACTACATAATTCTAAGGAGTGCAATCCTCTGGAAAAAGCTTTAAATTAAATTATTTTACTTGTAAAGCTAGTGTTAGGTTTTTTTAGTTAAAAAACAACTGGAAGCAAGAAAGCTGCAAGAGTACAAATGACAAAATCGTTTTAGATACACCAAGTGAAAGAGTGAATTATCCACTGATGCAGACAGAAACATCCATTTGCTACATTATTTGCTTCCTTACTTCATTCCATTGCATGTACACACAGCTTAAGTATTAAAATGCAGAATAAATAAAACGGCTCAGATTACTAGCAAGGGGCAAAACACAATCCGTAATTGTGCTCTATCTAGTTTCTGTTTCAGCAGTCTTTTTCTCTTGCAGTTTATAAGAAAAATCATAGTCAGACTTCCAAAAAGAGTCATTCTTTTTTTTTATCAGAAACTCAAGTTCATTTGCCCAGGTTTATAACCCAAGACATTTCTGTGAAGGAAGCACAGTGCAAATTATATGACTAATAAAACTTGCTTACATAGAAAGAAGTTTACTTGATTAATGTTAACTGGTATTTTCATGAAATACATTGTAAAACAAAGATTAAATAACAGGACTGGGTTTGGTGGGTTTTTTTCCTCAGACTTTTTTTCCTAATCTCTCCTTTGAAAAGCTTACTGAGTTACAAAAAATCTTAATAAAGTTCCAGTCTTCAATAGATAACCATTATAAATGCTGCCAATCAATGCCAACTAGTGTTTGATTTGCTTCTTGTGCGTGTCCAATTTCCTCTGTGATACTGTGTTGCTGCCAGAGTTTTTGAATCTTTTTAAACCGTTCTTTGCACAGATGTAAGGGATTCCCGCGTCTGAAAAGGAGATAATACTTATCAGGAATGATAAAACACTGCAACTAAGCACAAACACTCAGGTGTGACATAAAAGATTAGATAACCCTTTAAAATATTAGATATTTAGATAACCTTTTAACATTATTCTCTTGTCAGGGCAAATCAACAGATACTTGGATTAGTAAACTGGAGTGCTACCCTGTCTGATCCCCCACCCTTACTGCTCAAGCCTTTGGGAATCCCACATGCAGCCCACAGAAGTCTGAACATAGGTTTTCAGCAATCCTTCCATGCTGAGCCAGTTCATATGCTATGATATTGACCAGTTTCATAAGTAGCAAGCATTAACAATATCAAGTCCCCTAACTATTCTCATAGGAAGGAGAGATAGGAGTTAAGACAAAAAACTACCACATTAAATAATCTCATCATATTTTCACTTGGTATTAAATTTACACAGATTATACAAATTGATGCACTACATACAAATAAAATTTTCAGCCTTAGTTTCTAGGCAACTTCACAGATGCTAAAAAGATTTAAGTTTTTACACCTCAAGACAACTGTTTATAACCTGGGAAGGATCTTCCATTAGATATTTTTAACCTAAAAACACATATTAGCATTAAAATGTTTGAAGATATTACATGCAGCAGCAATGTAAAAATATATTACCTATATAATTAAAATAAAAAGGTAACATAGAAAGTGTATTTTACAAACCAGATAGTTTTAGAATTCCTGTCTTTAAAAGAAGTATTTTTTTAAATATTTACCTGAGTCCCTGGTCTGTCTCTCCATAGTCATCGAGATAAGGAGGAGGATAAAAACAGCCCTTTGTTTTTCCAGCTAAAAATAGCACCTGACATTCTCGTACTCTAGAGAGAAACACAGAGAAGATTTTTAGGTATTGATTTTTAGGTGAATAGTTTCACATATTTTCATAGACACTGCTTTTCCAATCCTCACCTACTTTCGTTCTGTATAATCTCCATGCACAGATTTTTAAAGGTACTTCTTTTTTTAAGGCTAAAGATCTTATTCTCTTCCTGTTATAATTCTTGATAGCAGTTAAAAACAATGTAGTTTCATGTCATATTGTTTGCAGTCTGCGTAAAATACTCAACACAACCACAACAAGAAAATAAAACAAATTCACTTCTCACTAATCTTTGCCAAAGTGAAAATAGATATTATCTAACCTTTCCTTGTATGCAGAAAGACAACTAAATGAATTTTAATCTTTTAAACAGCAGTAACAACAACAAAATCAAGGCATTTACCCTCATTGTTTTGTAGTACTTGAGTGGAAATAAACGCACAGAGAAAACAAATTCACTTTAAAATTAAATTCAAATTTTCTACGATACAACCTCTGAACCTTATACCAAAGTATAAGGAAGATGAATACACTCTGGTTTTTAGGCAACCCTGTTATTAACAAAACACTGCCTTACAAACCACCCTTGCAATCACATTTATAGAACTATTCATTTCATGTCTACACACACCATCTAACCTAGCAATGTACGTAGAGGTGTTCAGTTCCTTACCTAAGGAATATGCCCACTCCAGAACCACAAGTGTATGTATGTGCAGTACAGGCTCCAACATCTTCTCCTTCTAATTCAGTTTGACAACAGTAACTCTGAGAACATAGCATGGTCCCACACACAAGGCACAATGTTGGGGCTCTGCTTTTATCACCACCTGATTTCGGACACCTTTTGTTAAGCAAAAAAAGTAAAATCCATTGTATGTATTAACTCTAGATGGTAAAAAGATACAAAAGTACTTTTGAACATTTATACAGTTAACAGTTATACAGATCCTTGCAATTTCTATTTCACCGAAATACACAGCAGTTTTGCTGGAAGAGATGACAATCAATATGTGCCATTAACTTTATGATACTGTAAACAACTTCCTGAGGTTTTCAGGTTAGAGGTTTCCCAGTTCATCAAAAGGAGCAGAAGACTTTAGGGGTCCTCACTGTAGTTGCACAAAACTTACGAGAAATTGGATGCTTGGTTAATGAGGCAGCTGTAGTCATCCGGAAGGTCTATTAATTTGTTGGATTCTCTTGCATAGCTAGAATAAAGCAATCAAATTAACCACTCATATTTCAATGAATAATACACAGTGATTTCAAACTCATTCATGTTTTCCTGACTCATCTAAACAGCATCTGTGAATAATTAAATTTTTAAAGTTTTCCTCTTCTCTGCTATTCATAGAGCACATAAAAAAAAGGAACACACAACATCTCTCAGCTAGACCACCTCCAGTTTTCTGAGTCATATTTTTTATGAATTTGAGAAAAAGCATAGGCAGAAAGTCAGAAAAACATGTCTTATGTACGCTTTTAGCAAAACATCGTGATGAGGTTACTATAGGGTTAACCGAATATTTGTTCTGCTCCCTTATCAGTTTGCTTTATATTTTCCTTTTGTCACTAATACTGAATGGAAAGTGGTCTGACTCTCAAGTTCAGAGAACTTGTAGCCTGAAAAGAATGAAATATTCATGCCACGAAAAGGACCTATTTAATACCAAATATATCTTTAGAAATAACAGTTAAAAGTTAATTTTTTTGCAGATGCTATACACTAAATTTTAACAATCTTCAACTCTAGGAATTATAGAAATGAGACTGTGAAACATAAATAGAGGTTTGTAACAGAAGCAATGTAGAAGAACATGCTGAGAGGAAAAAAAAAATTCACTGTCAAGTTAGACATAATCTTGGGAAGAGCAGTTAAGAATCAGCAAACAGAACACATGGAAAAAAATCCCAACCATCACACATAACAAGAAATCAGTTATGCAATCTGAGTATTCTTACTGTATAAGAAATTCTGTTAACAGCCTGGTATTTAACAGATGAAACTATTAATTTTTATTTTTGTCACTTAGCTTTATTGTATGTACAATGTTGAAAGATTGACTATGTATTTAGCATAGGAGATTAAAATGCAGGGATATGTTTTTAATGACAGCACTGCGAACCTCACATTCATTTATAATTATTTGGATAATTGATAACGACTATTTTTACCCAGGCTTCATAAAGAAAAACACCCCAAATGCTTTTCTATGCCCACTAAGTATTAAATGCGTTCTGAATTCAAAACAATTGCTTAGCAAGTAGAAATGTATGAAAAGCAAATTTTCTTTGTAGCTACTGACTCAGTGTTGATTTCACTGAAGAATCTGGATTCTTTAAAAAGAATTTAAAAAGCTCTTCAATGCCTGGTATTTTTAAACAAAGTTTATATACATCTTTTAGCAACAGCATATCTTTTGAATCAGAAGGTACAAATCTACTATAGGAAACATGAGAAGAAATGTTATGGCCTCTGATTACTGCACATCAGTCTAAATAAAACTGTAATATTTAACTCTGCCTTTAAAATCTACTAATTTATTTAGTATTATATGTCACTTTTCTTACAAAATTCCAAAAATCTCTTTTGCTTATCCACTAATATCTCTGTCATTCAGTAAGGTAGAACTGATACTATGTTATTATAAACACCCTTTAGAAAAAATATTTGGAGAAAATGGCAACATTAAAGTTTCTCCCCTGTCTCTGCTTAAAATTTCTCCATGTTTACCTGATAGCATGTCTCTTGCCTTCCAGATATCTTTTTACTTCATTGTTACTGCACCAACTACAAGAAAGAAAAAAATTGGCTTTGAACTCCAACAGATGGTACTTTCCAAAAACAAATAAGCAAAAAATCCACAGTATGTCTATGCAATAATCTCTACAACCAAAGTAATTATTTCAAAACACTTCTTTCACAAATGCTTTTCAAAGGCTACAATTCACTTTCATATATGCGCTCCTGGGAGAATAATTCTATTACCATCTTGTGCAGGATTCTTTATTATATTTAAACTAAGCATAAAAACACGACTTACCTTTCTATTAACGTGTTCAGAATGTCACTATTTTCTTGAAAAAGGCAAGTGAGGTTGTTTGGCAAGGAAAGATAGCTACATAAGTGTTCAAACTGGTTTGTTCCATTTACTGTAAAAAAAGAAGTATAATTCTCATAATTACATTTTTTTAAATGACATTATCTACAATAAATGAAATACAGCTCTAAATAATGGGACAGCTATCTTTTTTTTTTTTTTTTCAGACTGTATTCCCCCACACCCAAAATGTAGCATGAAGTATGAAAGTGCTAGTAAAGGTACCACACAGCTATGTTGGAAAACTGCCAGTAATGAAAAGCAACTTTCCTCAAACTTCCCCTGCTAAGCATGTTTCAAGCCTAGTCATATAAGAACCACAACAGAATGTTCAATAGCCTTTACAAATTAGTATGTCTTTGTTTTAATGTCACCCATTAAATGGCTACTTTGTGCTCCTTGGAGTCCGTGACACAAACCAAGACAGGTGGTCAGTGACAGGCAGTATGCCACAGCCTCAGAAATACAGAAATTGCAAATGCCTGCAATGCCAAACTCTACTAAAATATGTAGGACACAACCACCAGATTGCCATATTCATATTAGTCTATTGGTTTGACTCCCTGGGCCCCTGCTCTCCCAACTTTCAGGGCAAAAAGTACCAGCACCTATTCCATGGCACGGCCTCTTTTGCTCCTGAATGAAGGAGTGAAGAGAATTACAATAAAAGCTGTGCTCACTTCCCTGTTATGCCCAGTAAACCCTCAGTACCTCCCTCACAACCCCCAGTAAAACACCAGAGAAGAGTGATACAGGCCAGTTGTGGGATCAGTGGGTCCTGGGATGGGGGAGTGGGAAGGGAAAGCAAAACACCCAGTGGCACGGTCACTGTCAGGACATCCCTCAGTGGCAGGGACCTGCTGGGCCATCCAAACACCTGGGACTTGAGGATTGTAAAAAAAGCAAAGCTAAGCCTTCCTCTTCCCCTCTCCTACAACCAACTCTCTAAAGCCCATGGACCTACTGCCTGGAAGTACATCTGCACTTTGTACCTCATCTTTAGAGTATCCATAACACAAAGAACTCAAGTGGTCACTACTGGTCCAGACTATGAACTTGAGAAACCTTACTACAGAAAATCAAAGTTCAGGAATAGAGGTTTCTTTCCTTTTGGCCCAAATGTTTAAGTATTGCGATTGTTAAATGAAAAAAAAAAAAAAAACCTACATTTTAAACACAATTTGTCAAGGAGGCACATGTCAAGGAAACATTCTACAACAAGTACCAAATCAAAAAGATACCCATGACGAGACAACTGCTGTTCTCATGTCAGCTCAGCACCAAGTATCAGACTTTGTTTTAAACACGGGATTCCTGAAGCAATGTGAACCTACTTATTATTAACACCTTCAGACTTACATTCCATCCCTACATACACCACATGTGGAGGACAGTAAAGTATGTTACTAACATCGATTATTTGGGGTGTAACATAACATAAGTGTATTTATAGACAGATATTTATTAGTGGATGCTGATTTGAATGAAAACAACACAAGCAAAAGCAGGTCTCATTTAAAAACAGTAATCAATAGGAGATTTGAAATAATCAAAATCTCACTTTTTAACAGAAGAGCATCAATTTCTGTTTTAAGTAACGTAGAATGGCATTTGCCCCTACATTAAAAATACATTTTTAAAAAGAAAAAAAAAATTTTTTTTTTTTGGCCTTTTTCATTACGCAGATATGATTCTGCACTGGTAACAAGCCCATACCCATTCAATCAGCTTCTTCAGAAAAAAAAGTTTAAACATAATTTACTTAGTCCATAAATATTTATGTCTTGAAAAGCTGCTTTAATACAAAGCAGACAGTACCTTGAATTTCTGAAGGTGCTGGGACTCCATTTAAGTAATGGAAAAACAAAGCAGAACATCTCAGGAAAGGCATGATTCCAGCTTTTAGATTCCTCCACAGGTGCCAGCCTGAGGAAATTTCTTTCAAGGCACTTAAGAGAACACAATAAAAAAAGTTTGCTTTTATTTAATCATTTCAGTTTGAGAACTACATTTAGCAAGTCTTCAGTCAAATTTCATATTAAATGACAGAAATGAGCTGAAACAAGCATTATACAAGTGTTTATTTCAAAGCTAACTCCAAAAAAACCAATGAAATAGAGATTCATAAAAATGTAACCAACTGGGACAGTAAATTAAGAAAAATTTTGCAGACATTTCAGATTCTAGCAAGTTTTCTGTACTCAGACACTGCCGATTCCAGATTCGACACATCTGCAAACTGACTAAAAAAATTGTTCCAGAGCAAAATCTTCATGAGCACAGAGGAATTTATAAGAATAGTTACTTGAAAAGTAAATCTAGAAGTAGTGGATAAGAAACAAGATGCAAGAGTTTCCAAGTTAAAAGTCTCATCTTTGACAGCATTATTATACAGAATTCAGTCAGTAGTTAATGTTGAGTCCGGGGGGAAGAAGACATTATAAAATTTTATCAAAAGATCGCACTACCTTCCTGTACACTGGCAAAGAAATTTATACAGTGTAAGCACAGCTACTTCCTCTTCACTGTTAGTGTTTTCTTGATCCATGCCATTCTCTTCTGAAGAAAGAAATAATAAGCAAGTTACTTCATACATACATGTTTATACAGCAAGAATGTAATTTTTCAAGTTTTGAGAAAAAGGCCAAAACTAAGTGAAACATTCCACTGTTCTACAATATGATGTACTGGAAAAAGTTTTCTGCTGCACATCTTATGTGGTAAGTTTACGCTACTGTCAACTCCAGTGAGGTGTTGGTTTACTTGTTAGATTGGTTTGGTTTCTTAATAAACTTGCTTGGAGTTCTTTACTTTTGGCATACTACACTTTATCTAGTTCCTCTTGCTGGAAGATACATTGATTCCTTACTTCACTAACTGCAAGTTACTCATCATGAAACGACTATATGCAATAAACACTTCCAGGCACTGCTACATCAGCTGGAAAGCAAGGATTCATGACTAGCTATGCTCCAGAAAAACTCCAGTGTTTAGCAACAAAGACAAAAGACTGAACTTTCATGAGTACAATTTATCAACATTTCCTATGGGCTGAAAGAGAGAGCACCAGCAATTTTATTTTGCAACTGTAAACTGCATACATTTACCAATAGCACCTTAGTGTTTTGCAAGTACAGATTTGAGGAATCATTTCAACAAAAGTTGAAAGAAAGTGGCCTTACCTGTAGATGAGGTAAGTAAAATTTGTACTATGTGTGCCATAGTGACAAGATGAAACAAGTGAAGATCTCCAGTGCCAAGACTAACCCCTGAAAAATCCTGACAATGTATGGCAGGGAAAGAGAGCACCAAGCTTACCTGTAAAAGAAAACAAGAAAGCTAGTATATTCCTTTTCTTTTTGAATCTTCCCATTTTCTCTGCTCATGCTGCAACTACACCCTTTGAAGGCAGCATACTTCATAAGGCTAATTTTGAAGGTAATTAGCCAGCCACTATTTCGGGGAACAATGATTAACTATCGGGGGTTTTGGGGGTCTGTTTGGTTGTTTGGGGTTTTTTCCCCACTATTTTTTGTTTCTGGTTTGTTGGGGCGGGGGAGGGGGTTGGTTTTGGTTTTTTGTTTTGTTTTGGTTTTTTTAATATCCAAAGGGTATACATTCCACCTCATTTTACCCCTTTTTTTATTTACAGATAAGAATACTTGAAACGAAAAGAGTCTTTAAATTATATTAAGTAGTGAAAAAATACTAAAAACCTGAACATTTTGAAAGGTTCCTAACCCAGAGTAAAGAGAAAGTTTCCAATTAAGTTTCTACATAGTGCCTACTAGATCAAAACATTATTAATATATATTATGGAATACTTACCAATAAATGAAACATGTCAATATCAAGTATGCAAGGAAGATTTCCATTTTTTTCATTAGGCACCAGTGCTGAGTATTTTAGAGAGAAAAATAAATTTATTAATTGAACATTTATATATGAAAATATTTTAGTGTACTTCAGTTACAAAATGAGAGCATCTCCTTGGCTTATATGCTTAAAGTACTTAAAATACAAATGGTACCTGTTTTGGCCAGAAAGGTGTGAATTCAAGAGTTGTTCAACATTACTGGAAAAGACTCTTGCCTACTTGACTATACTGTACTGAAATGAAACAACCCCAAAGTAACTATAACAAAGTAAGTGCTGCCATCACTACTCCCACAGTGACTTTCTTGCATTGCTTAGGTTTCTGGTGGGAGATAAAATGAGACAGTATCTCAAGCTCTGACCCAGAAATAAGCTCAAACACTAGTGACTAAACACTAACTGTTGTCTGTTGGACAGCTGTTCAAAGGAAACTTGCAATTCGCTTAACTTTACAAAGTTCACTAAATTTGCCTCGCATAACTTATTTGCCTTACAGCATCAAAAATACACTGCTAAAGAGTCTCTTAAATTCATTATTTTATCTCTAAGAAAGAGCTAGGTATTGGTCTCTCCATCTCTGTAGCATTCACATTCACAGTAACCACAAGGTAGGTATTAACCAAAACACGCCAGCTGACAATAGAAATTCACACACTTAGTAAATTCCAAGTACCTCCATCTAAAAGCAAACATAAATAAAGTGCCTAGAAAATGTTACAACATATGTAAAATAACAATCGAGGAATAGTTGCAAACTTCTTTACTCCAAGCAGTAAAATTAGATTTACAATAAAAGAGTTTCAACTAAAGCTATGAGAATAGTTATGCAATGTAGCTATAAGCATTAAGCTGCCAAGTTTAAAAACACTACTACAGTAAAAAATAGTCTTATCATAATAACTTAAAAATACTTCAGTTGAAGACTGCTGCCTTGCTGGCCAAAAAATTAACAGCTGAAGATCTGTGACATTTTGAAGCTATTTCTATTAGCAAACACTTCACCACCACTCAGATTTCAAATGCTTTTACTTTTGTAAGCATATAGCTACAGAACTCAACACAAAAGTGTGAAAAATGCTTCCACCAAAAACACGACCAGAGCAAGGGACTTCCAAAACCAAACTTGTATTTGATAAGTTATCTTATGTATAGTTCATAGAATACTGACAGATCAAAGGCTAGTAATTTTCCTTATTCCTAGCCTGGAAAAATAAAATAGCAAACACTTCTCCTTCATAAAAATAAAAGCCGTACTGCTTGCTTCCATCAGCTGGAAGGAAGAAAAGCTGAAGAAATATTGATGCAAGTTTTCAAGAAAACCCAAACCATGCAGAACACCATATACTAAAAAGTTCCAGTCAAATAGCTAGCAACATTTTGTCTTCTGCTTCACACAGAAAATGGCTCAATCACTACTGCTACAAACTGATGTCAAGGAAGTTCTTCCCCATAAAGCTGCCAACTGTTTGCTGAAGTAGGTGCTACCAGTTCCACTAGTAATTTCAGTATATGAATGCATTTTAAAAGTTTCCTTACTCTACTGACTGTAAATATTAAAATTATCCCATTTTATAATACCCTTTCAGAATAGTCCTCTCATGGGTAATTACTGCATTAGGCTGAACTTCAGACTTTTCACCTGTATTCTACAAATGCTTCAAGCTTGGAACATTTTGGCTGTTCTCGTTAAAATTCTCAACCAATATATGACATTACGTAATAAGTCCTGTCTTATCACAGATCTACTTTTCAAAGATAGAGAAGTTTGCAGATATATTATAGACCTCTGCAAATATCCTGTTTCCTTTCAATACTGTATTAATCTTAATTTCCTCCTCTTTAAAGTTCCAGCGTATCACTTTTCTTTTGTGAAGGACCATGCTTCCTTCTCCTTTGCTCAAGATCTTTCTAAAAGCAACAAAATAAATGCTGGGAAGAATCAACAGAACTCCTTCACAGCAAAATATCCATGCTTCTCTCGAAATGTATCTTGGAACTACAGACCAAAAGGAAAAGTCTTTTTTTTCCACAGTGTGACAAAATATGTATAGGTGCAGATGTGAAAATACCAGCTCTTGTTCTATGACTTAAAACCACTACAAAAAACAATCTTGTAATCGAGACTAACAATCATTCTGTAAGCATTTTTCTGTATCCATGTCTTTGTAAAAAACAGCATAAAGCGGTGAACTTACATGCTAAGAGAGTACAAAAGTGACCCTGTACTGCTGAAAGAGATGAAACTGTCCAGTGAGCTGCTGCAAATCTTGTTAATGATGTAAGGCAGTCATCCTTTAAGAACAAAGAAAGAGACACTGCCAAAGTTAACAAAGTTCCTCAATATGAAAAGGTCTTTTGACTTACAGCATTCTTTTCAGGCCCCTCAGCTGCAGTTTATGGGAGCAGTTTGAGTATCTAAGTACATGACAGATATTTCTGTTTATGCAAATATACAAATTCCCTTCAGCATTCTTACTTCTACTGTTACCATGAGAAACCCTAGCCTTACTAAACTATGCATTTATAGAAAAAAAAAAAATACGTTTTGCTAGATTTGATTTTTAAATAGATTAATAATCAGATGCTGATTGACTAAAGAGTGAGATCCAACAAATAAAATATCAAATAACTGTAACTTAAAATTTAGATATTCTGCATTAAAGAAGCACAATTCCTTTTTTCCCCACTGATTCAGAGAGGAATTGCTACTTGATCCTTACCTGTCGACAAGGTAAATGACCAAATAATGGTTTATCTTCATCAGCTAAAATTCGTTCTGGAAAAAAACAAAACCCCAAAATATTACAATGCCATGAATTTAACTGAATTCTGAAATTCACATATACAGGAGCAAAATGAATACATTAGTACCTATAGTCTGTATCGTGTAAGCACAGCTTCCCCAGCACATTATAGGTACACGTGGATCTTCTTCATTTGGATGAACCTTCAAGCCTACTTTGTATGTTGCTGTACCAAAAGTTGTCAACATCTCTTTTATGCTCTCAGAATAAGGATTCCTGAAACAAAGAAAACAATATTAATAATTCATTGTTTTCTCCACTGGCAGCATAGTACTTTTAATGAAGAGCATTCGCCCTGTAGCTGACACCTAGATTATTAAAATTTAAGTGAGAACTCCAGTATCTTTCTTTGGATCTGGTATTCTGTAGCCTCTTTTTTGAGACAGATACACTCCCAATTATTTTTTTATTATTTGACTGGAACCAATCTCATTTTTTAGTGTTACGAATATCCAGTCTTCAAAGATACAGTTCAGGCTAAATTAAAAGAATTGTGTGTGATCTGTCATCAGCTGGGATAGGTGTCTTGCATTTTTGTGTGCAGCTGGAAGACAGATGTCTGTACCACGTAATGAATTTTTTTTACTTTCTCCTCAAGTGAAGAAAGGGTAGACTCAAATGCAAACACAGCGTAATAGCTGAAATTACATATTAACATAGTCTCCACTTCACAGTCTTTCTTCATGTTTTACTTGTAGTGCTGAGCTATAATGATGAATCCTTCATCCAGTTACAAGTAATAGGGAAACAAAGCCTAATCCTGATGTCAAAATTTATACAACTGAAGCATCTTCTCTGCACATCCACTTACCACATCCACCTCTGAAATTCTACTGCATTATTTACTATTTGTGGGTTGGACTTCAATACCATCATCATAATAGGATCAACTTTTCTAATTAAAGCAAAATTAATATATTTGCCTTAATTATTGAGAACTTATAGCACAGAAGTCACATTCAATTTTCATGTCACTACTTCATGATGAATTTTTAATGATTTATTAAGATGTAAATACATACTTCGGTTTGAAATCTGGTCTAAATCCTTCAGGTAATAGCAGCTGATCCATTTTTTCTGAATTACCAGAATTGCCTGTACAAACAAGAAGTAATAAAACACTGATTATTCATCTATACATAATTTTTACATTTTAAAAAGGTGCAGGAGCACATCACCAGAAACTGAAATTCCAAGCTGTTCTTGCCACTTTTGCCACCATCTCTCAACTCTACTGTGGTAGAACCAAAATACTCGATCTTTTCCATGAATATTATAGCATTTTCACATACAAATATACACATTTCTTCAGACTTACTTGCACAGTCTTCATCTCGAAGTAAATACAGAGCTTTTATTTGCTGGGATATTGTTTTGATCCACTGAGTTAGGTTTGGTTGGCCTGAAAAGTCTAACCTGTCCAAAAATATAAACAGAATGCATAACATTAGTTTAAAACAAACTATATATGGAATTAGTATTTCACAGGCATTCCATGTTCTTCTGTTTCTCAACAGGCTTTTTCTCTGCTGCCCATGTATTTCTCTATGTTCAGTTCTTTTCCTGCAGGTCCTACACTTTATTGTCCTTTCATACTTTAAACTCCATATTATACAATAACCAAGGAAGGTCCATAAACCAAAATAAGCAGGCAGGCAATCCATTTGAGATTATCAAAGCAGAAGATAATAAACATTTTGAAAGGGGGTTTTGGGGTGCGGCTTGTTTGGGATTTTGGTTTTTTACATTTATTGAGGACATTTATAAAGCAAACAGACCTATTAAACAAAACTCTCGGTGGAGGAAGCAGAGGAATAACAGTGTTGCTTAAGCATTCACAAAGTGGGCAAAGGAATTCACCATTTTCTACATCATAACTTGTGTGTACTCGTAATCTTTGTTGTCTTCGTTGCTCTTTCGCTTGGACAGCATCAAAATACCTTTAGAAAAGAGCAAGATAATAGTGGCAAATTATTAAAACATTACTTTAACATATAAATTCATGAATTCTCATGAAGACACTGTTTTGCCATTTCCCAGATATACGTAAGACAATTATCTGAAGGAAAAAGCTCTACTCTCTGACTGATAAAGTATTACTAACTGCAGGCTATCCCGTTTTTGGCAGCCAAAATCCCCCAAAGTGCTGAAGTTCACTGGGCTGTTAAAATCACATTTAAGTCTGAACTTTAGCAATTTCCATTTAGGAAAAAAAGGGTAAGGGGAAGAGGTAAAGAGAAAGTTGAAGGGTTAAAAAAAAAAAAAAATCCTTCAGCTTTACATAAAATTTTAAGGGAGGTGCCATGAGCATTATCCATGTGCATGTTCCATTACAGGCCACAACAGAGCAACAAATGGAAAAACTGGTGGCTGATCTCCGAATCCTGTATGAAAAGGAAGTGAATTCACCGCTTTGCTAAACATAACTGCTATTCCAGAAGCCTCTGGGATGGTTTAGAACGTGCCCAACAATGACCCAAAAATGGTCTGAATACAGGCATCTTAGGACATTTCCAGGAGTTACTGGCAACCACACAGGACTGTACATGAGCTACACAAGAAGATGAAGAACACGTCTTCAGTGAGCAGTGATATCAAAGGCCACAAATGAAACCTGTGCATGGTTATGGCCACAGAATCTCTGGGAGCTCCTAACAATCTTCACACACAAGGCAGAATTTGAAATGAGGTGCTTCAGGAGCTATGCCAAGGACCAAAGCAAGTGCCTGCTCAAAGTCAGAGGCTTAATAGGTTTGCATTTGTTACATCGCATTGGCATCACATAGCATTAAGCATGTTTATCCCCCTCTGAAAGTAAAAGCATAACTGAAAAAGGTTTTATAAAAAAAACTAAGGACAAAGGATAAAATTGAGTTTATGTTGAAGATGAACCTGAACTAGACCGCAGATGTTTCTACTTTAAATTAAACATGATGGAGGAACTAAGAGTGCAAGGGTTGCACTGTCATTTAGAACTTCAGTAGAAAGCGCAAGAAGCAGCAGGAACATGTCTATTGCTGAACTGCAAAAAAAGTCCCCCAAAATCCAAGCTTCAGTGTTCAGATATATGTGCACCACAGGGGATTACGCATAGGGATAAACAACCAAAGGGAATGAAAGCTGCCATATGTGGCTTTGGATTCTTCCTTACCAAGATAACAGATAGTGAAAGAAAATTATTTTGAACATGTTTACAGTATTTATTACAATGTTTTCTACTTTTTTTTTTCCTCAACAGAAAGCTGTTTTAATCACTTAATGAAATTCCTTTTTAAGTTTACTACATGGTAGTAATTTTGCCATTAAAATTAGTGCCATTAGGCAAACTGATGGCATGACGTGCTATTTGGACTAAAAACTTAAATATACATTTTTACCTTTGCCAACAATGAGCATGCATAATATGTCCGCAGCTACCCGTGTGTGTTCCACATGACAGATCTGGGTGCATGAATAGTGGGTCATACTTTTCTGTATTTAAAGTAAAACAAAACAACTTTGAAATGACATTTATGAAAAGACTTAACTGCAGATATATGTTACCACATTTACATTATTATTAAACTCTATCACAAAAGTATAATTCATTTGATGAAGTATAAAACATATTACTAATCCACAACAACTTAAACTGTTTAGATCATTTACAAGTATCATGTCATTTTGTTTTGAGCGTATGTAC
Source organism: Harpia harpyja (assembly GCF_026419915.1). Taxonomy (NCBI): domain Eukaryota; kingdom Metazoa; phylum Chordata; class Aves; order Accipitriformes; family Accipitridae; genus Harpia; species Harpia harpyja. Next base: position 13,253,805 of record NC_068952.1, on the reverse strand, counting down.
TGTACTTAGACTGCAAACCAAGCTTTCGGAGGTGCTGGGCCATGGTAAAAGTCCCCAAGATCTACTGACAGTTTTGGTGGTTCAGTACCATTAAACAATGAGCCTAAGAACATTAAACTTCAGACTGAGAGCACAAAATGATTCAGTGCAGAAATTTTCTGTGTTTGCATATACAGAATCCAGTGAAACCTTTGTAACAATGCCAGTGATCATTGTGATCTGTTTCACAAAGTTACCTAAATCCAAGCATTTTTTATTATTGCTAAGAGGCATTTCAGATCATATAACTGAGAGGAAGGAAACATGTATCTTGTGCTTTTACAGCACTACATCAACACCTCCTCTCTCTACAATGTTACAGGCGTAATTTAAGAACAAACACTTCTGATTTTAAAGCTTTTTTAACAGTTATAAATAATTTGTCATAAATGGCTGGCAGAACATTTAGATAATGCTTTGCAGTGATTTTACATTATTTAAACATACATTTCTACCTCACTAAAAACATGGGAGTTTTGCCACTGATACCATGAAGTCATTCACAATTATACAGTTAACATAAGAAGGTGACGCCACTGTCTCAAAAGAAAGCATGTGACTCTGACATTCATTAATATTAAATACAACTATGAACACTACTTACCAGGTTCTGGAGTAATTTTGTTTCTATTTTTAGACAACACAGTTGATCGCTGAATAAATGCTGCCAAGACCATAGCCCTGCTGTCCACTTTAACGTCTTGTTCCTCCTGACACAATATACACATAACAACTTGTCTGTGTTCAGCTACTCTAGTTTGCTCTGGTCCCAAGGCTGTGAGTTTTGCATCTGAAATTACAGGGCTAGAATATTCAAAGAATACTAATGAGCAAATTATTTGAAAAACATTACAAATCAGATCATGATTTAAATGTGATTAATGAGCTTTCTAGCTTTATGACAAATGCTGACAAAAAATAGTTTTGGCATTTGTACAACAATCCCTGTGTCCCCAGAAACAGAACATATTTTCCAGAAAACATTCATATCCTCCCAATAGTATTACCCATTCCATTTTAACACAGAAACTGTATCTGTGACCCTCCATCATCACCATCCCTTAAGTGCCTGACATAAATTCTGAAAATACTCTCCACTTCCCCACAAAATCATTAGCATGCTTCAATTTATATTTCCAGCTACAAGCAGATTTTCTTCCAGATCCTCAACAGACATATAATCAGCTATTTCCAATTTACTATGTTTAATAGCATAGTCTCTTCAGTATTATTAACAATTTACTGGATGATTTTATAAAAAAAAAAAATTTGCCTATGTTGAGCATTATGAGCGTGGGACGAGGGAGGAATCAATATTTATCCTACCACATTGACAGAAAAGGAGGAGGAAACCATTCAATTTACTGCTGCTTTTTTGGTCTCAAAAAACTTTATTAATAAGTTTTCCATCAAGACTGAAAAAAGCACTTTTTTAAGCAGTAACAATAGGACAATCTGATGCAAAAGTTAAAGGAAAAAAATTTAAACGAGATTTCTTTACCTATTTTCATGTACTCCAGAGGTTGAAGTGTCTAGCTCCTCCAAAGTTTGCTGAAAGAGTTCTTTGTTTTCATTAATGAAGTGCCGTTGCATCTCAGACATCTGAGCCATGATCTTTTCCCTGCGCAATCTGGCAATCTCAGCTTTTCGCTTCCTTTCAGCTTTGTCTTTATCACGTGAACTCTGAAATTGTATTGTTCACTCAGTAATTTTTAAAATCTTGTTGCAACAGACAACTTATTTTAGCTACTGCTATGTGTAACTTGTACTAACCTCCAAACAATGAAAGTCTCATAAACAGACAAAAGAAAAGTCTACCAAAAGGTTACTTTGTGCCCTCTTTTCTTTAGCTCATGTTCAATGCCAGGTAGAACTGCAGATTCAGAAGGGTATCTCTCCCCCTCAACCTTTAACTGTATTTTGTATTTCTCTTCCCTTTGAGCATTCGTAAGATAAAAAGGTAAGTGACAGGTCTTGTCTCTAGTGCTGCTCTTCTTCCATACTAGCTGTATTCCTAAACACACTACAGTGCTCCAAGGTCTTTGTGTAGTATCTAGAATGTCATGTCACGCTAAATGAATCAGCAGAGCTTATCTGGAATGATCTGCGTGGTAAAAATGCATAGATACCATTTCTTCTAACAACTTTCCAAGGAGTCTGAAATTATGGGAAGAGCAGAATCATTAAGTGCTGTGATCAGTACTACAAACAGTTCTAAGGAATAAACTTGCAAATTATTTGGAGACTACAATATATAAAACAAAGAAAAATAGTCCAGGGATTCTCCCAATAGATCTTTCAAAAACAATGGGTTTGATCTATAAGATGTGAGACAGAATTTCAGAAATAACTGATGTTTCCCATCTTTGATTTACAGCTACAATTAGAAATACAGTCCTTTGCTAGTCACAACCCAGACCTGTTCCAGATCAGATAACTGTTGCAGCTTGCTTTTACCTCCTCCATAATATTTCCTTCTGTCTCAGCCACAGGACTTGTAGAAGAGCTTTCTCTTAGTTTCTTAATAGTATTAAAAGTCTGTAAGAAAAAAAACAACACTTAATTTGTTTGTGACATGTGAATATGACTGTGTATACAATAATGCTGGCCAGATAATGCACAGTGTTGGATTCCAGAAGAGGAAAAAAGTAGGTACAACAAATCAACATGGGAATTAAGGAAATCATCACAATATAATTAGGAAAGTTTCAAAAATCTTCTTTCCATGATTTTCTGCAGTTATATAAAATAGATTTACCTTCAATATCCATCTGATCATGTCCTTGTGCACTTCCAGATGAGGTGCATTTTGCAGTGTTTCTAGCATAGCTAGTATACTAGGGGAATTATTGGGTGCCTCTCCTGGTCCTGAGAAAAAATTACAACAATTGATAATACTGTTACCTCACAAATTAACCATTCACTAACTTTAAAAGCAACAAAACCCCAAAACCAATACTTGTATATGTTCAGCTGCTGAAGAATTCCTTCAACAAATAGGTGCAATATGTAACTTTCTTCCCCCCCTCTGAAAACATTTTCATGAATACCCTCTAAATCCTGAAAAATTAAAGGAAATAGTCTCAAAAGTCTTGCTTACTGACTATATTTTCTTACAAGACAAATGCACTCTATGTGCTCCCTGGCCGTTTTCATCTTGGGAGCTTCCATATAGAACTTCCAATATTTTATTTCCCACCTATTTTAAATGGAAGAGTCTTAGCAACTTTCTTGTCTTAGCAAATCTAGAGGCACTAGTCAGAAGATACAAAGGAGAGTCAAGATTACAAGACCATTTAAGAATGCAACTACAGTTTTTGCAATTGTAGCATCTGATCATGTACAGCAATCTTTGTTGAGATACTACTTAAAGATATTAAGAATCAGGTTTACTGGGAATTATTCAACTTTTGGATTTCTCCTCTAGAAAAGGCCTTTAGTATTGCTACTATCGTAGAATCTACACATATGTAAAGTGCATATGTATAGTCAATTTGGTGAAATTTTGATGGATAAACAAATATACTCTTTGGTAAATACTGTTTCATAAGAATAAAATATGAGATACTGTCATTTTCAGTTATTTAAATTTGCTATACATTTGAAAAGAAAGGCATACTTGATATTTTCTGAGTGAAGGTAAATGTTACAACATTCTCCTCACTGAGATTCTCCAGATGCTGTTTTTCTTCTTGTAGTGCCATTCCAAGCAAATGCAAAACCTAGGTAAAAGTTATATATTTAGTTCTTCTTAAATAATTCATATCATCTCTTTATAGAGTTTTTCTATATAGTTTTTACTCATTAAAAGTCACTGTCATTAAAAGACAAGGAATTCATACAATAAAGTTACATAATAAGAATATATTTGAAGTTATTTCTATACACATAATTCCAAAGCTACATTACACAGGATTAACAGTATTTGTTTACAAATTCTTGAAACTCTGCCAGATAAAAATCACATTATACCACTTGTATCTTTCTGTCTGCTGTCCTGTCTAGTGAGTGAGAAGTCAGTGCTTCTTAGCTTTCCCCCTAGCAATTGCATGTTATTATTGCAAGTCTCTGGACAGAAGCATGATGCACACTTTAACTCCTTTTTACATACAAAATTTAACTGACAAAAAGTTAAAATTATTAAATTAAATTCATTCTAACACTCTAGGAACACATTTTAAAATAATGTTAACTTTTAGGTCAGTAAAAAGCTGTGATCTCCTTGAACTTAAAAATTGAAATTACCCTATTTGGCACTAAAATAGTCTGAATGGCATTTTAAAGCTGAAATAGTTAAATCTTGGTGGTGAACTCTGTCATGCTGAATCAACCACTTTTGCCACCCCACACAAATTTTCAGGATGCTCTAGACAAAAGGCATTACTGAATGCCTAGAATCAACACTGAAACCTGTGTAAGGAAAGGATAATCATCGGAAAATCTGTAGCAGAACTGGAATGCAACAGTCGAAGTATCTACAGAAAAAGTGGTAAACCCTGGTTTGAGTCTTGAAGGTTTTTTTTAATTTGTTTTAAGAAGTAATAGTCAATTTTTCCTCAGTCTATCACATCTGTCTAACACGGTCTCATCCGATATGGGCCACCTCTTCCAGATGTCTCGTATCAACCTTTGCATGGTGCTTCCAAGACGAGAGTAGTTGACTAGGGAAAGATGCAGTCCAACTGCACGGCACCAGAGAATACAACGTGCCATGAGTTTCTGAACAAGTCATAGGTCCCTAATGAATTGCACATTTTTGAGAACAACACAGAGCTACTCAAATGGCTGAGCATGCTTTAGTTCAGTTTCAAAAAAAGTAAAAATAAAAATAAAACCTTATTCTACGCAAACAGTTATACCAAAGCCTAGCATTCTTACAGTACCTAAATGTAACTACATACTTCAATTTTTGTTGTGATTTATAACACTGATATATTGTTCCATTTTCAACTTTTTTTGTGTTATACAGAATTGCTTATGTTAATTTAAACTTAGCTATAACAGCTAATATACACTCAGTAAGACTGAGTGTCAAAAAATTAATACTCAGTTTCAAAGCTGGGGTTTCACTGCAAAATGTTATTTAAAAATTCATCAATATTTTTGAAAAGTTTGAGGTTGGACACTAAACCAACAACCCTGACCAATATGAATAGGCTTTTGATGGCAGTTCACCACTTATCTCTCCACACCCCAGAAAATTACCATCATGGACAACAAAATCTACAGTAACCCCCCAGGTTTCTAAAGATCATTATAAATAGTGAGGAACAAACAGCTCAGTTCAGTTTCCCAAAGTTGATACATTTTCAAGTTAGAAAATTCTTTTCTGTACTTCTATGATTTTTTCTAAAGTGATCTAGCCTAAACTGAAAATAAGCAAAGTCAAGAAAAAGTCAATGTGCTTTACTTAATATGCAACAACTCAGATAAACTGGTTCTCTACCACAATAAACACTATTTCAACTGATTCAGGCAGAATTCTTCCCTCTCGTGTGCATTCCATTAGAAAGTCACCTCTGTCTTCCATCCACTTTTAAAAATAAATCGCATCGAAGGCAGAGGGGTTTCCCTAGTCTTGTATATCAGAAAATGCCATTTATTTCTCATTCAGAGTATTCTGGATATGTTAGATACCAAGTAGCCAACACAAATCTATAAACCCATGTTAAAATGCTAAAATACACATTCCTTCCATTAGCATAAGCATAATTTTAAACAAGGAAACATACCCTTTGCAGCATGGACTCTGACCAGGCATAGCCATTGTGTTCTACTGCCCACTGCAGTATAGTCCCCATAATGCACAGCATGACGTCAGATTGCAGAATATTAACCAGACTTGCAAAAAGTGGACAGAAAGGAGGAAGAGCTGGTGGTGGAAGCGCTGAAAAGGAAATTTGTGTGTTTGACATTTCAGCATCTCTAAAATTTGCAACACCCATATAAAATGTCTGACTTTCAAACAGTTAACAGCTTAAGCCAAGACAGTATACAGTTGCTTGACAAACAGTACTACAGATAACAGGCTGTATCATTCAACATGGCTTGCATGTAACAGAAAAGCCAAAGGAATAAGCTGTTCAGAAGGCTGGTTCCATGATGTATCGGATTTCTGTATATAACCAGGGAGACATGAGGGAAATTGCTACATTTTCAACCAACTTCTGGCTAGCCCAAGAACAGGATGCTAAGTCTAAGTGCCAGGGCAATACACAGTTTATAGGTGCTTCCCTCTTCTCCCATCTTCTCTCAAAGAGAAATACCTGTATCTTCTCTGTTCTGTCTTTTCAGCTTTCTTTGGGCTTCCTCTGCCTGAAATAGAAGAATGATGCCAATATTACTCAAAACCTGTACAAATATAAAACTAATAAAAAAGCATTCATGCTTTATTACATTGTTACTGATTTTTCCCCTTTTTCCCAGCCTTAAATAAAACAAGAAAGCTTCCATGTTTTTGCAGTTTGTCTTACATTCTACTTGTAAAGTAGGGCATGCATCTTCAAAATTAATCTTTCATCTTGAGTCAGCCTGGATTCTTTTTCTAGCATAAAATTATAAGACAAGTCTGAGCTAAAATGGTAATTTCCATAAAGATAAGCAAAAATACAGATTGTTTAAATACTTTCAGTAAAATAAGATGTAAGAGAACCCACAGACAATTCTTGAAGGACCACTGATTTCAGCAGCTCTATATAGGGCACAGCATCCGGTGGCACAAAATCACTGCAAAGTCTTGGGCAAATTTTGTTAACATTCTCAAGTAAGTTAACTTTTAAAAGTCAACTTTTAACCAGCTGATAATACTGCTTCACAGAATTAAGCTGTGGAAAAAAGCAAAACAAAAAAGACACAGAATAAAAACCAGAAAGTTAAATTACTAGTTACCTTTGATTGCTCTGCCCTTGAAAAGTGGTAGAAATACAGATTGAAGTTCCTCGCACATTCTGGTTTTAATTCATACAGCCCTCTGCCTGTTAATCCAGGTTTCCTACAAAAAAAAAAAAAACAAACCAAAAAAATCAAAAACCCAAACCAACAAACAAACAAAACCAAACATGTTCATTGGTTATTAACATCTGAGCATAAATGGTTAACTAAAACAGCTAAAAAACACTGCTCGACAGGTATTCTAGAAATCAGATAAGTAACAGTATTAAGAATGATGCACATGAGTAAAGCCATAGGAAAACACCACGACCCAGCCCTCTTTTTTCTATCCTCTCATTTTCATGAATTTAGATATTCCATTTTTAAAGCTGAAATATTAGAATAAAGGGCAACATACTTGAAACATGCCACTTCTTCAATCACACTTTCCATTCCTGTCTCTCTGTTCTCCTACATTGAGTGAAAGGCAAGACAGTGTGTTACTGTAGTTCTTGGGTTAAACACATTCAAACATCATACAAAACCAGATAAGCATGCAAAATGAATGTAGCACAAAGTCATTTTACTGGCACTCAAGAGAACACTAAAGCACGTAACATGAAAATACATTCAGAAATACCACCTCTGCAAAAAGTATTTTTAAAAAATCATGCCATTTTAAATGCTTAATTTTTACTGGTTTTCCCTGTCATAATAAACTTGGATGTAACAGTAACAGAAGAAAACTCTAAGTTAGCTTACTCAGCTGTCTTAGGAATAGACAGTCAATATGTCTGGTTTCTAGGCCTTTAAAATGAAATAAATATAGGAAAGCTAAAAAGACATGTCACTGAAAAATGGTAAAACAACCATAGAAGGCAGCAGGAGAAATCTGCCCAAATATGTAACACTACTTCATATACAAATTACCATTTCATATTCCCGTCTCCTTCCTGCAATACATATTCATAGCAGTTAACAGGCGTGGGAAGAAGTATTTAAGACTGACAATACAATTTAGAACTCTAGCTTAAATCCTAGTTTGCTCTTTCATCCAACCTTAAATTATTTTTAAAAAATCATACTGCTACCCTAAAATTTGACTTTTCAAATTGTTTAAGTTTAAAATACTTAGAACAATTATTTCAAAATTTATCATTAAAAGTACTACCAGTATAGTAAAAGACTAACTTTTGCATTTTGACTACCTTCAGAAATTATGTTTAAAAGATTACTTCAAAAACATTCTGAAGAAAAAAAAGCTTTGCTATCCTACAAAACCACTCATACCAGAATTCAGATAAATGCTTCTGTCCATGCAAATGAAGCATTTATGTTACACAAGTCATTACACTGTGTCTGATTCCATGTCTTTTCAATTATTGTTAGGCTTTAAAATATAACAGCTTATATTTCTGGATAGCTCCAACAACCCACTTCCATACCACTATTCAGGGTTTACAAGCAGACTGCAGAGACTGCTGGCCAGATGGCCTGATAAGAAACGGTATTAAAAAGAGAAAAGAGGTGAAGAAGCTCTCAGGCTCCTGCCTCTTTCATATGTTGTTTCTTTTTCTATAGCTCTTTCCTACCTTCTCCATGACAACTATTAATCTGTACTCATGCTAACCTTGCTCTTAGCATAATCATGCTGCTCCCATTCCACATTAAGTGGCATAAACTTGCGTAGAAAAATTTTCAGCAATCAGCCTTATAAAGTTGAAGTTGCTTCCCCCCACTCCCACCCAAGTTACTTACATCTTCAGGTAATGCCTTTACCAATTCACTGTGAGCCATTGGCCTGATGCTCAGCTGATGGATGATCTCTCTTTTGATTTCATCTGTTGCATTTACCTGTCCTATTCCAGGACTGAATCTTTCACCTGTAAAAAGAAAATACAACATTTTTCTTAGGATTTTAAGCATTTATTTCTCTTCTTTTGCAACTTAAAGGAAAAGACTGGAAAACAAGTCTCTTCTGTGAAATCTGGTGTTCACCCACCAGTGTTCAAAAATTCATTACATTCATCTAAGCTAGTTTCAAGACTTTTCTCCTAGGAGAGAAGTCAGAACTACAGGAAGTTCAAAATAGAACTGAACTTGAGATGACAATGAAGAATGCTCATTCCAGACCATTAAAGAGACTAAATTTTAAAAATTAATTAAATGTCTTCCAAACTTACCAACAATCATTATAATGAGGTATAGCATCTCTTCTATAAGAGTGTTATTTTGTTGAACAACATCCTGAATTAAAATAAACAAACAAACAAAAGAATTTACGTTTTTCAATTAAGGGTAAAAGAATTATTCCATATGCTGAAAATATTCTTTCAGTGCTTCAAAACATTGCCTCTTTTCACCCTTAGCACTCCCAAATTAAGCTATGCTGAAATGCAATCACAACTGCCTTAAACTTCTTAAACAATGCAAAAATTATGCATCAGTTTTTGAATTTACCAGTTTGACAGGTAAAAATATTTATGCATAATTCAAACTGGTCAAACGAAATTAAAATAGGATAGGTTTTGCTTTTTTTATCAAGAAATTGCACAGTCTCAGTACAACAGCATCTGATACACTTTCAAAAACAAAATTGCAGATTTTCTATTGCAGTAGTACATAAAATACCTTGTTAGTATTTTCTGTGCTAAATCTTTTGCCATAGTCTGGAGTAGTAAATATCTGATAAAGTTCAAAGCGACTCAGCATTATCATCAAGAAGTGATTTGGATCCATCATAGACACACCTGTCTATTAAAGAAAAAAACGATTATAAACAGAAAATAGATTGGGTGTTATTATAGCGTGTTTGTATATTCACATACAATGTTCACAGTATATTCTTTATGAAATTCATTCCTCTCTATCCTGGGCATGAAGATTTAGTTACTTAAGTTTACTTCCTTAGGACTCCAATAACACAACTGACAGCATGTTTGACAAGTAGGATCCTATGCTTTATCAATAATTTCTGATGCCCTTTTAAGTATAAAATATTCAGGGTTATTCCTTCTATCTCAAATACTCTAAATAAAATTCAGTGAAAGACTTTTGGTTGGTTGGGTTTGTCTCTACAATCCTGTTCCTGCTGGCTCAACTTTTAGAAGGCATAATATCACTAAGTATATAGCACAAAGATTTTAAAAACAAATTCCAATCCTCAAAACAAAGACTGAAGACTTTAGCAAGACTTTCCAAACCTCCTGGAAAGAAGAATACTAATTTTCAATGTAGCCACAAACATTTATTTCCATTTTAGAAAACTACTGGCCAAAGTCTTTTCTGTTTATTAAACAATGTATCTAAGTTAGCCAATAATAAATATTTGATGTTAATTTACTATTGCTAATGGGACCATCTTTAGGACAGAATAATTTCCAACAAAACTGAAGGATATCTACCCAAATGGGTAGCTGCAGATGATCATTAAAAATTAGGGGCAGATCAATCCTCAAGGCAGTATGTCTGAAAGCAGAAGTAACTCAGGACATTTGCACCACGTTGGGTATTGCTAACTCTAGGTAAGATTTGAGGGACTTCCTGAGAAATGATTTTGCTGTCTAGGTAGACTACAGGTAGACTGCTGTCTAGAACTATGCACCCAGAGCTGCAAATTTTAACTTTCATCACTCTCCGTGTAGGAGTAATGCATCAGACCTCTCTGTGTCAGAGCTAAGTAGACTGCCAGATTTGAAAAATCTCTTCTGAAGGAAAAAAAAAAAAATTAAAAAAATCACAAACTACTATATGGGGTTCCACTTTCTATCCAGCATTTTAGATGCCAACTTTGAAGGGAGGGAGAACAACAGATACACTGACTACATTACTGAAGACCATTACTCAGACAAGTGCCAGTACAGCACAACCCATTAGTTAAAATATTATATTCTTGAAGATGTAGCATTACATACATGTTACGCAGAAAATTCTGCACTTTCCACAGTATATTTAAAAAACAAGGATTACAACAACAGTATTTCCTTAACAAATTATCCTATAAAGACACAGATACAATAAAAAAATAAAAGTCCTTCCACAAAAATTGACTTTTTCCCTTGTCATTAAAAGGTTCTGATGGAGCTAAAAAAAAATGTACACATATCCTGAAAATGCTTAATAAAAATGCAAACTTGTACAATGTGGTTACCTGAAGCATTACTATGTCCTTGTCAAACATCTCCCTCCTGCACTTCACATTATGATAGTAATAAATCTGAAACAAAAAAACCCAAACCACAATAATTAACAAACATCATATTTAATCTAAACTTATTTTCATTCTGGAAAAATAAACTTTGTTACACAGTATTAGTAACAAAAATGAACCTGTGATTTGAAAAAATTATAAAAATATATTTGTATGCAAAAAGCATTTCTATATAGCACAAAACAAGCACAGTTGCTGGCTGGGTTGTATTGATCTAATGTCTAGATTGCATACACTTAGAAGGAAAAATCTTGTGGACCTCTTTGGGCGTTTTAATGCATCTACTTGTTTCACAATTAACTGTTCGAATTCACAGGAGAGAAAGCCTTTGCATTTGCAGAAATGTTCTTTCTTTGCTCCATGAATTGCTCTTTAATTATTTGAGACATAATCTTTCAGGAATTGCCAGTTTCAGCAAAATGTTAATACTGTGATAGAATCATAGTTAACCCAAACCATCCTGGGAGTGAACTCAACAGCACTGCAGCAAGCAGCAGCAACACTGCAATGACTGCATGGCACTGAAACGTGGGAAAAGTTGATTCTACCACAATTAAGGAAAAACAAAGAGGGCTGTCAAGTTCCTACCTGGGACTAGGAACAATCTTCAGTGTGCTAAACTCTTCTCTAGAGACAGACCATTTCTCACCAGAATTACATGGAAGACAGCTAGCTAGGCATGCCTTCCCTCTCTTCCCCACACTAATAATCCACACATATACATGCCCATTCCAATCTTCTGGGAAAACTCCCAAAAGGAGCTGGCTGAACATAAGCTCTCCATAGCCAAAGGAAAGAGTAAGGACTTCCAGACTGTGGGAGCCGTATTACCTAAACTAAAGCAGGCTCTTAACTTCAAGATGCTGACAGCCAGGGGAAATTAACAGAGAGACTTATTTCTCCATCAAAAGCTATGCTGAAATTTCAGATTTGATGTGTGTCTACAGCAATATGGGTGCTGCTGTAATTGTACATAACTAGAGCTCCTTTTGCTTTAATAATGACAATAAAGGACATCACCTTATAAAAATCCTTCAAGTTAAGAGGCAAGAAGTGTCAGAATACAGTATGTTTGAGCAGCTTAATTCAACCTCCTGGTACACATGCATTGCAAATATCTAGTGAAGATGAGGGCTTGTGGGAAGGAAATAAGTTTCTTGCAAATAAATCAAGTTAACACATCACAGAACTAAATCCTACTTCTGTTGTAACCTATGTCTTGCTGAAAAAATCATTTCAGATGATCACCCTGGTGGGTGGCACTGACACTACAGCACCTGTTTTATAGTTGTTAAGCTTGAAACACCTAAGACCTAATTTGTACAAACACAGAGAACATAAGTTTAGAGATGGATGGAGCTAGTCTCCAGAAGTATGAAAGAAGTATGAGAGATAAAAGCCAAGAAACACTCAGTTCTACACTGGTTCTAATGCTTTTGTGTGGTCTTCGGATTTCAATTACTTTATAAACATAAATAGGAATAATATCTTAACGGCGTGTATTTTTATATTTGAGACACTTTTATGCGAAGGTGATGAATGCATTACCGAATATGCACAGATCTAATTCTCCACTTCATGCTACTGTTGGACAGTATACAGTAAAAATGCTAGCAGTCATTAACTGCATTATACTAAAACTTCTTTATGCATAGAGCATTAAGTTCACTGAGCACTGTAGCAGTCCTGAAACAATAAAGCAACTTCTGACTAAGAAATCAAAGACCAGCTTAAAAACAAACATACTCAAATGATGTGACTGCTGATAAAAATGCCTACCTTGCATTGCCTTCTGTAAGATTTACATAAGTAAAATTTGAAATCAATACAGAAAGGAGAGGTTTTGAGGTCCGAAATTATCTTGGAGGAGTTAGCAGAAAACAGTCATTCTACAGCTACTATCTACTTACCTGATTAACAAGAGAGAACCCATTTCTTCTCCACATCCCTGCATGCACTTGGGCACATAGGACTAGGCATCGTAGAGGATGTTCTATTAACATAGGTGGGCTAAGTTCACTCTGCATTAAGAAAATGCAATATTTTGATATATACAGAGAAAATAAAAGAAAATGGGACTGAGATGAAGGAGGATGGTATTTGTGATCATGAAAATATTTGGGCAATACAAAAGAGAAGCAAATCCAACACACATATTACAAAAGTTTGATAAGCCTATTCACAATCTATCCAATCGTTGTTAACCAACCTTACATTCTGTCTTTGCTCCACAGAAATACTCCACAAGGGCTTTAGTTTATTCTTAAAGACAGTAGGTTTCGTATTTTAAAACATCAACACCATCAATTTAATAACATCATCATTTGCTTTCTTTCACTCAAAGGTTAAGTACTACTACTTTCAAAAGACACTGAGATTTCTGCTCCCATTTATGTTTTCTCCTCTATTAATTTATCTTACTCTTTTTAACTTCTTCTTAAAGAAATAGCATATCAGTAAGAACATGCAGGAAGCAAGAAACAGTTGGGGAAGAAAATTAGAACCTAGGCCAAGGAGAAGGTATCAGATCCTGCCAGGAGTTCCTAGAAACGATTTCCTCTACAAAAAGAAGGTAATGCATGAAGAACAAAATACAAAACTTAAGCCTGAGTCTGAAGTTATTTAAGAGAGCAATACTGATTGCTTATGCTCCAGTCATGAATATCTAGATATTAATCTTTTAAGAGGTAATTTTATCTACTGAAGACAGTCTCTCTGAACAGAATTCATAGCAAAAACATACTTTCTTTTACTTAATAATATCCTACACTTATTTGACCAATTTCACATTCAGCATTAATTATATTTAATTAATATGCTATATTTAATTACATACCAGGGGTAGCAGCTCTGGAAACTTATATGCCACTTCAGTTTTACTCAGCAAAACATGCAAGCCTACATAAATACATGAAACAAATACATACATAATATTACACACAATATTTTATACAATTCAAATAGGAAAAAAAGGTCATCTAAATTACTATTGGACCATTTTCTGGACACAGCTACAAGTAAGTCTGCAGATTTATCACCCTGGAGCTACACAGCTATTTCCTGAAGAGACATGTTACAAAGCATATATTTTAGAAGAATTAAAGTTTTCCCATTGTATCTGTATAAAACCTGCAGTACAAGTGAGATTTTTGCCTTTTTTTTTCACTCTGTCATGTCCCCTCAGCAACAGCCAAGAGTCCTTGGTCTATCAGGACAAATTATCAACAACAGATACCTCATCCTTTCTATCAGTCCTTAGAGGTTTATAAAATACCTCAGGAACTATAATGAGACCCCTACAAAATACATAAGGGTTTTCTGGTTTGCTTTGTTTTAAAGCTACAAGGTTTTGCTTAAAGATTCAAACATTCAAAGTTATATGACACTGAGCTGCATAGTATTTTACCCAAGAATTACCTTTTTCACTTCATTACCTGTGAATTTGTTTTTCATCATATGACTTTCTGATTCTGTAAACTAAAATTCATCAACCTTTTTTCAACACAGCTGCTGAATAAGATAGGCACAATATAAAGAGAAAGACGTAGCTTAATTCTCTGGTGACACATCTGTTTGATAAATCTGTTCTCTAACAGAATGTTGATTAGTCTATTCAATCTGACAGCTAAACATATTTTAAAACAGGCAAGTACAGTCCACACTTTGTTGCATTTCTTTTGCATCACTCAAGTGGCAAAAGCAGCAGTAACTGCCTGCAACACACCTCACGTACAAATCCAGAGGCATGAGACAATCTTCCCCCAAGCCTGAAACAATAACAACTTCTCCAATGCTTGGGAACATTTTGCCTAGAGGCTATCAAACAAGCTAGAAAATGGCCAAAATGCATCCTATTCAGGCTTTAAACAACTGTTGTGTGGTTCATTATGTACACACATACACAAATCACATTTATACAATATTTTTCATTTCCTGAAATATTTTTTAACTGGTTCATACCTGCAAGTAAACGAGAAACTGGGAGATGAATGCTAACTTTTTCCTGAGAAACACAGTATCTGATGGTCTCAACTGAATGTCCACACATACTGAGAATAATAGGCTGTTCTCCATCAGTAAAACCACTATGACACTGCATCAACACTGTCAGGCATTTCTTATAAGCTTCAATTAACACTTTTTCCTAAAAGAGAGATCACAGTTTACAAAGATTATGAAAAAAACCAGAGCTCTGCAAAATAATACAGCCAATGTAAAAAAGTCTAACGGATTTGGGGGTTTTACCTTTATTAACAGTCCTGCAAAATTTAGATAAGGAATCCAACAAAAGGAGCTGAATTAAGGGGGACACAGACTGCGAAACTTATACCAGTATGTCTGATTAGAAAAACACCCACTAGTATTTTTTAAATTTTTTTCTGTAACTAATATTATGGGAACTTTCTGAGCAATGATCATGCTAGGCTGGTAAAACCTGCACATTAACTAACAGTGACAGATTAAAGCCAGCATGAATGTTCAAATATTCTAGGATCACTTGTTCCACAGCCATACTTTACCATGCTTAAGTTCTGTACTCCTAAAACTTGAAACACTTATGGAGTAGAAGCCCAATTTATAATCAGGCAGCATTTGGTAGGTCCAGGGCCTTCTCCTCTATTCCCTCTTCTCTGAAAATTATAACCCGAGCGTGTTGTGAAGATCACAACTTTCAGATGTGTGATAGAACTCCCTGCATGATTTTTTAAAAGGCTTAACCACATTCTTATGAATTGGTCAGTTCAAGCCATAAAAGATGTGTTTAAATACAGGAAAGATTTGCACTTGCTCAGAGAAAACGATCTTGGCTTATGGTGCAGTTATGTGTTTAGGTCAACTGTTACACATATTAATGTTTGGGTTTCTTCCCCCTTCACATATTCACATGGAAAAACAATTCAGAAGGAACTTACATCTAATGCACACCAGTCCTGAATCATTGAAATAACAAGTGTTAATTTCATCTGCAATGTAAATGCTGCTTCCCATTCTGGTTCCATTTCTATGTGTTGTCCTACTTGACGAGTTATTGGATCCATACCCTGTAACAAAAAGAATTATGCATTTCAACAATATATCACTGAAATACATTGACAACATTAGCATAAGTGTGAGACAGTGGTTACCTGTCCTTATAATAAATATATTGTTGCTACAACAGGAAAAAAGTAGCTTGGGACCATCTGAAAAGGAATTACACGCATCGAAATAATAACAAGAAAATGAAACAGGAATTGGAAGAGAAGAATACTGGGATAAGAAAGGTTTTGGATGAGCTCTATTTATTATTAACACCTGTAGAGATTTCAGTATTCTGAGCAGTACAACAACGTTTGCATACATACATTATCTCACATACCCATTTTGTTTTTGAATGTATTTTCTAGGGATGTGCTATTAAATGCAGTTAAGTACCAACTAAAGACTGGGTACTACAGTACATAATCAGCTCTTGGCATAAGAAGAAAAAAACCCAGCATGATCTGAGGATTACAATATATGCAAGAGACTATCATAAACGGACTAACAAAAGTACTGAGAAAGGTATGCTACTGAAGTACTGAAAAATGGAAGTGATTCTGATTTGTCCTTGTAAAAGCTGCATTGCTTTTAAAATACTCCTCTTAAGGTAACATAGCACCTTAAAAAGGTGCTGGGGAAAACAACTACAGTGAAGAGGTCTATTTGTATGTCAGGAACTATATATTCCTCAATACAAGGAGCAACTGCTGACACAAGCAGTAACTGGAGCTCTCGCTAAGAGGGAAAGTTGCTTAAGATGGACCAGATTTCACTCACACAATTAATTGTGTCTTGTCTGCCTCTACAACTGCAAAATATGCCCCAAATGACATTTTTCTTTTTGAATCACTCTTCCTTTTTACTGCCCTCTACAACAAACCAGATTTAAAAAAACTTAGGTGAGATGCTATGTTTCAGGAAAACATGACAACTCCAAAAGTTATACTGTACTAAAGGTATAAAATGGAGAGTACATTAAATTTCTTCCATTTTTATATCATGATAGCTAACTTCCTGCTTTAATTTTGCATAATTTTATAATTCAGACTTACATACCTGCATACATTTGAGTAATTCTAAGAAGGCATCAAAACCCTCTAGGAACTTGTGCCTCAATTCATCTGACCACTCAGTTGGCTTACTTATCAACACATACCTGGGTACATTAGAAAAAGATGCGAGTGTTAAATTTTTTTTTTCCCCCCCCCTCCTCAATTGATCAAATCAGCACATAGTTAATATACTTACTTGAGATCCAAAATAAGGCTCTGAACACGCCTGAATTTGAAAGCCTGCAGAGCAGTGTAACGTTCAAACTGAAACCTGCCTTGGATGTCACGGTGCCTTAAGTGGTCCATAAAAGTTTTGATGATAGTGGTCATGAGATTTTCTTCTGTTATTAGCATTCGAGCCTATGCCAAAGTACATTGAAATTTGCTGTAATTAACAGACACAGCTAACAAGAGTTTCACACTGCACCATGAAGTTTATAAAAAACATTATTTTTTTATCCAAAATAGTTACATCAATAATTAAAATGGAAGAACATATTGAAAGCCAATCTTCCAAACAGTCACAGAAGAAAAAAACAGTCATCTAGCCAGAAATTATCACAATCCAGATCTCTTTCTTCAGATCCCTTCTGTACAGAAGTTTGACTACAGTTAGGCTCCTAATGACCTATATAATTATGGCACAAGACGTATATTATTATGTGTCTTATAATTAACTTGTACCTCCCTTTAAGTATGTGTTGTCTCCTCTCATATAATTTAAGTATGAGCCCTTTAGGGGAGTGACAGCTCTTCTGTTTTCTGTTCACAAACTGTCAAGCGCTGTGGTGAAGAGTGTCTTCTGAACTGCTAAGGAACTGTATAGTGCAATTTCCACATCAAAATTATGTGAAATGACTTACGATTCCCCTCAAGGGCTACTGCGTATATCCATGTGTTGTAGGAAACAAATCAACAGGCATCACAAAGCCTGACAAAGATCATCTTCCACACCCAATCTAACCCAACCCCACAACAGAGTAAGGGGCACTAAGAAGTTACTGCCATCTCGTACTTGTGAGCTCTTCCAGAACTCCCCCATTCTGTTAGTTCTCCAAGATAAATGGGATGAGTCTTGCAGTTCTCAGATTTCATGAGGATTTTATGATGTGGCTGGTAGATTTAAGAAGATTGGCCGCTCTGATCTACCTCAACGGCACTGTGGTTGTTGACTAGATCTTCTGGGTTCTACAGTTGCTAATGATACTCCAAAATACAGTTTCTAAAATGCTGCTGGAGGGGGGAGGGAATCTAATGGTTAACATTTTCCCCCCCAAAATAACCAACCACCCATCTTCCCTCAAACCAAAAAGCCTCAGTTACTTGAGAGCTCAAACTCTGAAATTACTAAGATCAGTTTGAAAATGTTACTGGTGGGCAGTGGGGTGGTTTTACATTCTTCAAATTATTCGTTCAGTTAAGAATGAATGGCTCTAAATATATAAAAAATAATCCTTAATTCATATGGTAGGAGCTTATCATAACTACTTTCATGTCATCAGTCTATTCTATCCTTCTATAAAACAGTCAAAACCAATTTGCTTTACTTTTTTTGCATGCTTTTGAAACAGAAAACATATAAAAGGGACACTGCAATTATTCTCCTCTAAGGAAATGTTTGAAATTCCTTTAAAAAAAAAAAGTATTAGTACACATATTCCACCACCCCATCTGCCAAGGGAAAAATAATACCATAACCACTTGAATAATACTAGTTGGTTAAGTCTAACTGTAAGTCTGAATATTGGCAACACTCTTATTGACAGCATCAAAATTAAAAGTAGTAACACAATATTGCCCTGAACCATGGAAACAAAATCCTGAAGTCTTGTTGAACTCCCATGAATAACATCCACCCCTAGGAAACTGAAAAACAACTTTGCTCAGTATCATAACTGCCATGCTACTATTGAATTTTAGAGCTCAATTAAACTGATTCAATCTGGAAGGATTCAGAAGCATTCATTTTTCAAACAATTCTGACTATGAAATTCAGACTATTATTTCCAGTACAGCTCCAAAGTTTAATTTGTCTAGTTCATAATATAAGCAAAGACAGACTTATTTTGAGACTGGACCAAAAAAAGACGTTTCCCAAACAAGCATAAGCTTGTGAAAGACCAGCAGTTAGTGAGCTGGAAGAAGTAACAGTGCCTGAAGCACTGTAACAAAAATTAACTGGAAACCTGAAAGCGGGCATCGTCTGAGTCTAGAAGTACCAAGGAAGTAGGGAATATCATGAGACAATTCTTGCTTGCACTTGTGTTGATTGGAAAATTAACATAAAGTGGATCATTTATAAAACTGCACCAGAACGGTATGCTCTGAAACTGTGATATGCAAACCATAATGTAGATTTCTACAAACAGTAACTGTGGCTCAGTATGATGAGGAATTTAAATGTTATGTGTGTGTCTCTAAATAAACCTTTAAGTACATTTCTAAAAAAAGTAAAAGAAAAATGTAAAAAGAAAAACCAAAAATACCCAGCCCACTCTGGGAAGTCAGACTCAAACTTTGCAATGCTGAACACTTTAACTCCTAAACCCACAGCAATGTATGTAAACAGTCTGACTGCTGTGCAGCAGCAGTGCCCTGCATTTCCACAGTAACGTTAAAGAAATCTGCAGTCCTGGTTCAAGAACCTTGAGTGGCTTTTAACAAATAAAGATTTCCTTTTTTGGTCTTTTAGTACTTACAAGAGAAGGCACTGTGAATATCTGTATCGAGAGGTCAGCAATTGAGAACTCTCTGTCGTGGTCATCTTTCATAAAATCACTCTGCAATCGCTCATAGTTCTATTAAGAAGGAGGCAAAAAAAGGCAAGGAGTGCCAACTATCAGTTTTTAAAAGAAAGACAGGCACTACTCACCAGAGTAGGTACAGTGAAGAGTTGGACAGACAGAGCAGCCACCGATACTGCCCGTTCGTGATCATCCTCCATATAATCTCTCTGCAATTGCCGGTAATTCTAAACAACAAGGGGAAATTCACCTCTAATCCACACTGACCTGATTTTTTAATTTAAATGTCTGCTCTGGGAGACTTTAATGCCATGAAAAAGGGAAGAGTAGTTCTTACGGATTATTATATAGGTATTTTGTACAAAGAACATGACAACTTAATCTGCTCACACGTGAGATCTACTCACTCTCATTTTTCACAATAAAGGCTAGTATGTTATTTTCTACTCAGAAAAGTTATTTGTCTTCAGCAGAGTGAGCAGAATTTTGCAGTGCTGATTTACAGCACTTCAAATACTAGTTATTGCAGAAATACTAATCAGCATAACTGAATTTCAGCACTATTTCTGAGTAGTGCTGTAACATCTTACACCTCAACAATGAGAAGCGATTAGCTCTTAGGAAGTGATAGCCTGCATAGCTGACGGTGAAGACAAAAACATCTGAACTGCTTTAGTTCTGGGGAGCCTGGAAAGCCCGTTTTCTTCCCAGGAGATGAGATGCCATTATAACTAATATTTTGAAGACAGAAATAAGGTAGTCAGCATTTCATTTCAACTTTTCATTTCCAAAAAAAGAAAAAAAAAATCTGGATAACAGTTCATTTGAAGCACTGTATGCTAACTAAACTCTCTTCGCTAGACAGTTTAAGCATTTAATGGCTCTTTGTAAGAAAGATACTTACTCTTGCAAAGCGGATAGCGAAAAGTTTCTTGTATTTCAAATCCATAAGTAGACTGCTCATGAATAACTGGTGATACACATTTCTAGCTCCTGTCAAGAAAAATGAATGAAATATTGCATGTCACTATTTTCTATCAACATATTATGGAAACATTTAGAAAAGTAAACTTCTACAGAATGAGGTAAGCGTGCATTTCAGAGCAGAAGTTGCTTTGATTAAGTCTGTCAAGTGGTAGCAAAGGATGAAGAATACATAAAACAAAATTCTTCAAGCAGCATTATTTATTATTCCTGTATAAGATAACACTGAGCTGTTGAATGGGAACATAAACCATCAAATATAAGGCATGTCAGGCAAATAAGAACGGAACTCTATTCCTCCTTAGGATAAATAGAGGATTTGGATGGCCCAGGGAAAAAAAGAACACATTATTATGAGAAATCCTGGGAACTGCAATAAAGTTTGCTAGTTGCGAACAACTC
This sequence comes from Harpia harpyja, assembly GCF_026419915.1. Lineage (NCBI taxonomy): Eukaryota > Metazoa > Chordata > Aves > Accipitriformes > Accipitridae > Harpia > Harpia harpyja. Next base: position 13,232,482 of record NC_068952.1, on the reverse strand, counting down.
TGCAAAATAATCAGCTTAGCTATATCTGAATTTCTAGTCTGTCTGAGCAGCATCCCAGAAAATATTATCAATACAAATGAGAATTGACTGTATGTAGCTTGGAAATACACGCACATATGTACCATTTCTTTCTGTAGGTCACTTAAGTCAAAAGCCATTACACCATTTCCTTAATGCAGAGTAACTATGGAATACATGAAAAAGTAGAGAAATATTGATATTGAAGTAGAAATCCAGAAGCTACTCCTTGCTTACATTGAAGACATTATCCTTACAAAACCTGTATTAAAAATGCTGTAATGGTCCACAAAAGCAGTACCTTCCAGATCACGAAATTTGCGGGGGGGGGGGGGGGGGGGGGGGAATCTTGACTGCCAGGAATTCATTCACACAAGATAAAGGTATTAAATAAACAAAACCTAAAGGAATCATTTTCTCCATACTACATCCACTTTCCACCTTTCTTCTTTTATTGCTGCACCAAGAAGTTTCCAAGACAGACTACAAAGAGATGTTACTGATGCCTAGGATATCTGTACCTCAGAACTGAAGAACAATGAAAGATACTGGGGGGAGGGTAGCAGTCTTAAAAATACTATATTTGTGTTTAAATACGGAAAGGACATATGTATTGCATCATTCTCGGCCTTCTCTTTGTGCTTCTCTTTCTTACACCTGGCCTTACATGCCCTTTCAGGATACCAAATCAGACACAGAATCCATGAGATCCAAAGAAATTAACTACCTCCACTTCCTCAAAATTACAACTGTCTAGTCAATCCCATTATACCAATCAGGCTTTTAGCATTTTAAGGGCTCTAAAATAACAGAACGGTAGTTTTCACTGAATGTTCTCAGAACACTGAAGAATACCTCATGAATACCTACAAACATAAGTCAAAGCAGAAAACCTCTGCCCTATCCCTTAATAAGAAGCATTTTCGTAGATACGATATAGATGCTGAGATCCTATAAAGCAGACAAACTCCAAATCTCTGTATTGTTTACTCAATTTCTCTTAACTACCACTGTCATCTGCATATTCAAGTCAGCCTTAATTTCAGACTAATTGGAAAAATTAGATCTAAACTCAACCCTATCTCCAAATAGTCTCCTTATGTTCTTGTCTGCAATATATTTGGAGTGCATCATGAAGGGACAGACTATAACAGATCAGGCAATTCTATCTATAATACAACACAGTAAAAATGATCAAACATTAGCAGATACAGTAAAGGGAAAATTTTTATGCATAGCATTCTTTAGTATTTTCCAGAAGTTAGAGAAAACTCACCTTTCCATAGTTTAGAATCATACAGCATCAGCTTATCCACAAGAGAAGAATTTTCACCATCTGGCCCCTCCTGTAAACCAACCTGACACAATATTCGACGAAGGCCATCTTAATGAAGAGAAATTATATAAGTTAATTATAGCTTAAATACAAACTTGCACATTATTTTGACATACTGGAATTTTTGTAAGACACAGTAGAAACCACAGGGCCCCGTTTTCCTTGACAACTGAATAACGCTGCTCATATTTTGCTGATAGAAACACAAATATTTTATACCTTGCAAGTTTCACACTAACCTTACGGAACATTAGGAACCTTGTGAAAATTGCCAAACACAGCAATTTGTTTCAAAGTTATCAAATAAAAATGCGCTTTCTTAAAAGTGCTGCTGGCTTACTAATATAAGAAATAAATATGCAGCAGGCTAATTTTCTAGGTTATATTCTTCCTGTTTAAAGTCCTACCAAAAGGAAAATATAATTCACGTATCAAACAACTCATATACTCATGTATGAGTTTTTTGTTTACAGTTACTAGCTGCTATTATTTTAAAGCTTCTCTACATATTTTTTTCTAAGGGAAAGCAGTAAGAATTGTTATTATGTGAACATATAAGTTATTATATGCTTGCAGACAAGCCTGCATCTGCAACAGAACACAACACAGACATGCTTATATTAACAATGTTGAATCTAGCTTAGCACTGCAGGTAATGCATATTCACTAACACAACTATATGACTTACACACATTAGCCCTTATTTCTGCATGCCGCTTAGCCATCTCAGCTTCTTAGATATGAGTTGGCAGTGGCTTAGTGCCATGTATACCATACCGTGCGCTACATGGTGCAATTCTACACAGCCTGTGAACCCCTATAGCAGTTTGGGGTGTTTTTTTGCTTTGCAGAGTGTCCTGGTTTCAGCTGGGATAGAGTTAACTGTCTTCCTAGTAGCTGGTACAGTGCTATGTTTTGAGTTCAGTATGCGAAGAATGTTGATAACACTGACGTTTTCAGTTGTTGCTAAGTAGTGTTTAGAGTAAAGTCACGGATTTTTCAGCTTCTCATGCCCAGCCAGCGAGAAAGCTGGAGAGGCACAAGTTGGCACAGGACAGAGCCAGGGCAGCTGACCCAAACTGGCCAACGGGGTATTCCATACCATGTGACGTCACATCTAGTATAGAAACTGGGGAGAGTGAGGACAGGGAATCGCCGCTCGGGGACTAGCTGGGCGTCGATCGGCGGGTGGTGAGCAATTGCACTGCGCATCATTTGTACATTCCAATCCTTTTATTATTGCTGTTGTCATTTTATTAGTGTTATCATTATCATTATTAGTTTCTTCTTTTCTGTCCTATTAAACCGTTCTTATCTCAACCCCCGAGTTTTACTTCTTTTCCCGATTTTCTCCCCCATCCCACTGGGTGGGGGGGAGTGAGTGAGCGGCTGCGTGGTGCTTAGTTGCTGGCTGCGGTTAAACCACGACACAGAGTTCGATTCCAACTACTGTTAGGAACAGTAACAAATTAATGGAAACTACTGCATTAGTCAACAAATAGCAAACAGACACTTATACCTGAAAAACTGACATCCGCTAGAAAGGATGCGGTAGTCAAGCTTGTGACAAAGTTCCATAGCAAGGTTTTCACCTTTATTCACTGACAAGAGTTTGACACGCATTTCACAGCAATCATCCAACCTAACTTTGTGGCACAGCAGAAGACCCCTCCACCTGCCAAGTGCCCTTTGGTCAGGGACATTTGAGTGTAACCACCTAAGCAGTGCAATTCTATCACCCCATGTTACAGATTAACAGTAACAGGCTGTTTCAAAGACTGAGCAGAATCTAGAAGTTTGAGTGTGTTTGTTAAAAAGCTAAGGGAAACCAATTTTTTCAAAAGTGCATTTCACAAAACCAGACTCCAGAGTACATTGCAAGACTGCATCCCAAGGTGTATAAGGCATTTCAAGCAGTTGAGCACGCAGGTCACAGACAAAACATATGCATAGTGCTTACCATCAAACATTATTTTTGCCCTTCTGAATCATAAAGGACACTGCATTTAATGAAGTAAACTCTGCAGAATTTCAGAAACACCACACACACACTAATCAAACTATAAATTCAATGATTTAATCTGTAATTTGATACTCCATTAACATATTCAAGTTACTTTTTTGCAACTGTAATTTAGTGCTGAAAATTAGTGACTCTGGCACCTGGCACAAATGACATGGCACAAAACTTGGCTAAAAGAAAATGAGAAAGACAGTGCCTGCCTACACATTACACTGAAAGGAAAATTTATCTCAGAAATTAAGTATCTTCATGTCTTTCCTTTCTATTAATACCTATTATTTGCCAGCAACACTGGCAAATAGTTGAACAAACTGCTACCATAACTTTTCAGAAGTTTGATTTATGTATCTATCTTTAAAAATTAACTTATACAAACATAAACTACTTATCTTTCAAAAAAGATAACATGATATAGAGATCCTGTGCCTGAAATCTTGGCTATATTTTCAACTATCAGTCTAATAAAACAATCTCTGATGAAATCTTGCCCCTAAGCAGAACATATATGCAATATTACAGCTGAGTGTGCTTTGCTAGTTAGGTCTTGTTAACATTTACAGATGCATAGAACACAAAGTGCATTGGAGACTGTATCTACATTTCTATGTATCAGCAGTGTGACACATTTTCCTTTTACTTCCCCTCATGGTCCACATCTTCACAACTTTATGATTCATCAGGACAAAGGAGGAACCAAGTCAAAACAAACATAGAGCCTTCCCATAAAAATTATACTGTACATCTTGATTCCTTTGAAGAAAGCTCTTTCTAAATATCTGATTAATACTTCATTGGCTTCTATACTTACCCAAAAACCTCCACACATCCTTGCATTTTCTCTGTTGTTCTACTTAGCAAAAAATCTTAAGCAATCACTTTCATCACCATTTATCAAATTACTTCTGAATAATTTTGTTTTATCTAATCAGACAGGTTATTTTCAGCTTACTGCATTCATTTAAAAAGAACTAGGGACTGAAAAATAGCTTGTTGGCATACAGCATTTGACAGCTATTCTCAGCTTCTGTTCAACAGCAGCTAAACAGAAGATGGTATCCGAGAAGACTAAGACTGGTAGCACTTTCATACAGAAGTTGGAACTCTGAACAGTACTCCAATAAGAGAAAATAGAATGAAGTCCAACAAGTTATTAATAGCTTTGCCTTATTTATTACATATCTGAAACAAACAGACAAAACTGCTTCAGGAATTCAGCTTGCCTCACAAATATTCTCTAACATGTCTCAAAAAAGTTCAAGTTTGCCCACCTGAATATCCAATAACACTGCCAAGCCAAGTTAGGAGCTTCAGACCAAAGCTCTGATGGGCAACAATAGATGAATGCATGACTTGTACTTTCAATGGCTTTGTCTGACGACTGGTATTTCTCTTAAAAAGAAAAGGAAAGAGGAGGTAATTGCATATTTAAGTGAGGACTAGCATATATTTCTGCACAGAAACATGGTATTCCTATGATTAATTTCAATAATTTATAATATTAATACATATTCTAATTACTAACACCTACACAGGGAAGAAACAAAACCAAAGAATTCTGAACTTTGTTTACTCTATTAATATTTGAAGGACCTTATTATGCAATACCAACATACTTAGGCCAATCCATTTTCCACTCTTGGCCTCTTATCAACATACACACTGATCTGCTGCATTTTACTGATAAGCAGCCCCATGCACAGCCCAAGACAGCCATGCACATTTGTTCCTCGCAACATGACACGCAAGTCACACAGCAGCTCACCAAGGAAAGAAACTGATTGTCCACTGACTATTTTCAAAAATACAAATTAAACACACAGAGTTAAAACAAGAAAGCAATTCCCCTCATCTCTGTGTTAGAAACTTTAATAGTTAAACATTACACATAAAAGCCGTTTGTTCTTTGACTGCATAGGTGGCAAATGAAAAATACTGCACATCTTTATCTTTAAAGATATGTTAATGTTTTCAAAATACCTTAAATAGTTTAAGGCCAATAACTAGTCACAGTATTGTTTTTCAGTGGTAGCAGTATTAATCACATTAAATAAATAGTTCGTGTATAAGTACTGCACTGCAGCAGTTAAAGAAAAATTAACTAGAAAACAGAAAATATTATTCCCATGTTCTTACTTACATGGAAGAACCTTATAATATACAGATATTATGAATATATATACACATACAAATACACACATGCAAAATGAAAGTGTATTTCTAGTTTCACACTTGGATTCAATCAGTAACAATTTCCATAGTTGTGGCCATGAAAGACAAACAGCTTCATAGTATAGCAAAAAAACTAAAATAGTTTAACTTCACCGATCTGAACTGACATGCAATTCCAAAAGATTACATTTGAGGTTCCTGATCAAACTCTGTTTTCTGAAGGGAAAGGTTGTCTAGTAACTTCTTTTTAGGAAATGATTTTGGGTGCAAGGTAGACCATAGTAGAAAAAACAAAAAGAATGGAGCATAAACCTGTATTTTGACACCTCTACTGTGCATATTGTAAACAGTATCTCCAACACTTTGTATTATTAAAATATAAAGAGCCATTATGGTAACAATATCACAAAATTGTGTAGCAAAGCCTCTTTTTGCTTAAAATTAGGCAAATAAGTAGATAACACTACTTACCACTATTACTGATTTTGCTTGATCGCAGTACTGAAAGTCTCCATATCGAACAGACCTACGTCCCTTTAAATTTGTAAAGAAGTAACATTACCACCAGCTTCTAAACAAGAGGTTCAAATGCTGTGTTTTACATTAGCAAGCATAAAAGACACAGTAAAAGTTTCAGATGACCATTAACCACTCTTTCTTTCATGCTATTTTCAAATTTTAAAGTACTGTATATGATTACATACTTGGATTTCCAAAACGCACCATGTACTACTTAAAAGAAAATAAAATTATATCATATATGAAGTTACCAGGTATAGTAAATTTTCTGTGTATAATACCATTTTTAAGATGTAACCATCACATTTCTTTTATTTAAAATACTGAAAACTTATCTTTAGTACTAATGCATCAATCATTAGTTTTGGTAGAACTTAAAGATATTTCAGACATTTCAATGCCTTTTTAAAAGTAGATATTAAAGCTAATTGGTCTTTTAAACATACAACTAAAGCACTTTGTTTATTTCAAAACTCGAAGGTTTCCAGTCTTTCTGTACTGTCAATGCATACATTAAAATAGATAGTTGATTCAATTCATAGTGTATTACACAGAACAGCTTACTGAGATTTTAGATCTGGTCTGATGCCAAATCATTGTTTCAGGCATAACCTTCTTATTTCTTTTACATACATACATACATGCACGTGTATATGTGCACTCATGTATGTATTTAAAAGTAGGACAAGGATCAACAGTAGGGAAAATCTCCAAAGCTCATCTTACGATACACAGCATGTGCTCAAGTCAGCACATATTTAGGGATCGGACAGGAATCTTTTGGTTACTGATATCACAAAAATAGAGTAGTGATAATACAAAACCAAAATCTAGTTCAGTGTTAAGTAATATAAAGTGGTTATATTTCCTTTTCCACTCACCTTCTTGAAGTACTTTAATAAACCAAAATTACACTCTCATTGCCATTTTGGAAGAGACTTCCTTGCCAAGCCATCCTCCCAAAAGACGCACGAGCCAACAAAACAATATAAAAGCACACTCATTTTCACAGCAACTGCTTACAGGCTCATGGCACGAATAACAAGATGCAGTTAGTTATCCCTAGAAAGTGTCCCTTTCTTAAAAAAATGCACACAAGCCAGAATACAAACACAGCTGACGGAGTGCTTCTGAGACCGACATATTAGTTGTAATTGTATTCAGCATGTAGTGATTCTGAACTCATTGTTCTTTCTAAACGCTGAATGAAATGCTTTACCTCTTTCTGCCATTATCATCTGACAATTATGAAAAAGAAAATTAAATTTAAAAAAACCCACAAATAGTTCCATGACCCCCAGAACAAAAGCAGTCAATTATGGATTTTATCCCTCACAGTTGACTGGTGTTACTCTGAGAAGCATTTTCCATGCTTGGAGCACGTATACAGGCTCTTTCAATGTCAGCTCCCTGCTGTACAGTAAGGGATGAGCTAAAGCTGCTGCCTGTCCTTGACAGAGAAGTGAGAGACACCCTACTATCTACACTCACAAGACTTACTGGAATAGAGTTACAGTGAAACATACATTCAACATTAGGTCTGGTTTGGACTGGCCAATGAGTTAGGACATTTTAGGGTGGCCTGACACACAGGGCTCAATCACATTAACCACACTCTTTGGGAAAACAAACTCAAGTTAGTGTAGTCATATAAAATAAACATTAGGGTAAGTATAATTAAAAGTTCTAGCAATTAATTTACTTACATCTCTATCTACTGTTGTTGCAAAACCAATAGCTTCCTTCTGCGTGCAGTTGACAGCCTTCTGCAGAGTATAAATAACTTGTTCATAGGTATGGACTTCATCATTAAACAGCATGCAGTAGTAAGTGTCACTCTTCTCACTTGAAAGCAAGGATTGAATTTATATAATTCAAAGTAATGCAATTTAAAAAATCAACTTCTAGTTTAACAAAGTTTTCCACCAAGCATACAACCCAAGCCTAGGCTTCCTTTGCTATACTGGAACATATCTGAACAGTTTATTTGAAAAGGACTGACCACACCTAACTTCTATAGGAATATGCATCTTCCCTGCAGAATTAATTCCAAAATGAGCAAAGTCTTAAAGACAATACTTAAGTCTAAGTATTATTTTTTAACATCTGTTGATTATGAACTGATAGTTTCCTACTAAGGAAAACACATTTCCTTCCAGCGCAGCTGTGCTCAATACATTCCCCCGTAGCTTCTTAAGAGATTTCACCCATCTTAGCATTATTTTGCCACACCTGTTTCCCCAATATTGCATAAAGGTCTATCAGACAACAAAAACTTGGCAGTCTCTTAAAAAACCCAAACTCCACAATCCTCAAAACCACAACTTATTAAGCTTACATAGATTCAGTGCAATCTTTTGATTCCCATCATTTATTTACACAGCATTCTTACTCACACAACACAAAGTAAAAGACGATACTAACAAGATGTCACAAATGAATCCATGATAACTATGATGCTACAATACACTTAAACGTTCTGTAATGCTTCAAAACTTGTAATAAGTAGATCACCAAAAGTACAACATACTTTTGCCATCAGAATGTCAGTAACTTTGATCATAAGAAATTAATCCACCACTTGTTTTAGGGTATTGTATTTTACTAATATGTCTTTTTCAATATTAAGAAAATGAAGGTATCACAGAGACATTGGTTCATCATTGCTATGGAGAGAAATGGGCTGTATAATCACAAGAGTAAAAAATAGGAGAAAAACAGATCTATTAAAATTACTTTAGTCCATTGTCTACAAAATGTTCCTGACAATTTTAGGAAGGCAGAAAAGATACTGAAAATCAGAATTTGTGTTTTCTATTGTAAATATCTGCAAGCCTTTAAAAGTCAGAAGACAAATACTATACTTACATCATTTCTAGGCCAGGCAATTCATTTTCCTTTTCCCATGTTAATATATCTACTGCATATTTAAATGTGATTGCAAAAATATTATAAGCTCTTGCTACCAGATCTTCTGGTAAGTGCACAAGAGGATCCTGGAAAATAAATATAAATAGCAATTGAGAAATTAAATGACATTCAAAACAGAAATTGTCAAATTTGCAACTCTCTCTGTCAAAGATGACGCAAGCATCTTTAATGATGTCTTTCTTTAAATGACTTTACATTTGAAACGAATAGAGTCAATAATCATCCTGTTTTCTTTTTCCAGTTCTTCACTGACAATCACCAAAGCAGTAATCTAACATTCTATACCTAAATGTTAACTCGCCTTTGATCACCCACTTAAATTTTCCACACACGTCTCCAATTTCACTTTCATTGTTCCCACTTCTGCACACCTTCTAACATAGTTCTTCTGAAGAATTTTTAACCTCAGCTGTATTAAAATCTGCTTTTTCTGCAATGCCTTCAAAAACATAATTTGAAATCACTGTATCTTTTCTTTCACTTACCAATATTAGTAAACTGCAGAATACAAACAACTATACATCTATTGCCTTGTTTCATACGTAGCAGGCATTTAGAGGCAGAAGTCTTATCTATCCAAGCTTATACAACATCCAGCACACTGGTATCATGATTCATGATGCACGCCTCTTACATGCTGTGGTAGATAAATAATTAAATGCTTAAATGTAACTGGGTATTTCATAATGATCTGCCCATGTCTGTCTTGTTCACAGACAGCTGTTCCCCTTTTGTATGTGGACAATGCATCCACTTTGTGCCCATTCTGCACTCTCCAAGGTGCCTTCCATTTGAAGTCTGCAGCAGCCACTATAAACTAGCCCTCCTCTCTCTGTCAGAGCAGAATGGCTGCTGCTGCAGGTGGGGGAATTGAAATGAGGAGGGGGAGGAAGAGGAGTGCTCCTTCAGTCTGCAAAGTTAAAGGGGCTACTTTTTGGAGCAGCAAATGAAAACCACTGCCAACTCTGAATTAGGTAGTACAGGCACCACTACCATTTCCTTCCAATCCATTTCAAGGGATTTGTATGTGAAGAGAAAACATTAAAAACCTCTTCCCTGAAAGGATTCTTCTTCTACTATTTGAAATTTTTGATGTTCAGAACAACTAGTCCCTCTGCTACAAAGCTGGAAAGGGAACACTGCATGCCCTGCAGGTCACCTGGACATATACTATACATTGGGTCACTGACTCAATTCATCATTTGGTATTTTGAAGTATGTGTAATTGTTAGTCAATTAAACTATTTAACAGTAGCCCAGTTTCTGTTTTAGGATTACCTAATACCAAATTCCGTTTCATTACAGTTAATGTTGTATAGAAATAGCTACAATAATCTTTTCAGAACTTATCTGCATTATCTACAGGTGACCTTTGACAGTCAGCAGTTCACCTGTGCTAGTAAAGTTTATCCACCCCACCCAAGATTCTCTGGGAATACTTGGAAGCTTTACAGGAATGTTAATAACTGCCATTACTCTTTTTTTGCTTCATTTAAAACTTTTCTAGGGTATGGAGAACTATCAGTCACCAAAAGCAAAGGCAAACCTTAAGCAGCAGCACTGCCTCCATTCCCAGCACTTTCAACAAAGACACGTATCTGGGCAAGGCAGAAAACAGGTTCCGATAATGCTCAACAAATGATCCTTGATCTACCTTGAACACAACATTACGTAACATAAGAGATCTCAATCCCCATTACTCATGGGGAAGAAACACAAAGCCTGCCCAGTGCCTTAATTTTTTCTGTCAGTCACACTCACTGTATGAGTATCTTTGGACATGCAAGTAGCAGTCCACCCAAGATTTCAGAACAAGAGTTTTCTAAGGTTGCCGACTAACGTAAACTGGCATGTAGACCAAGTGGTGAGTCCATGCAGCAGTGCTGGAGTCTTAGGGTTGAGATAGTGAGAACAGATTTTAGAAGGACCACTGTCACTGCAAATACAGTTACAGTTGCTTCACTTAAACCATCAGATGAGCAAAATTACTACAAAAAATTGCCTTATATTTTCCCTTCAAAAAAATCTCACAGAAATTATATTACATAAGAACAGATGTGAGCAGCTAGACCAGAAGCCCAACTAGCCACTCTCATACCTGAGATGTAATAACAGATACCAAGGGAAGAGTATAAGAAAAGGACAGAATGCTCCTCTGGCCTCCAGTAACTTAAGACACTAATATTTCCCACACCAAAGATGGTATCTGCAATTTTAAATGGCCATTGATCATTTTTTCCCTCCACAAACGTAATAAATTTCCTTTTGAACATATATAAATTTTTAACAACAACGGTGTTTTGTAATGGTTAGTGCAACAGCTTGAATTCATACTGTAAGAAGTAGCATGTCTGTTTGCATTTAATATGTCCAAGTTGTTATGCTATGAGAAATGGTGATGGTGTGTTCTCTATTTACCTTCTCCATACCAAACAAGCTTTTACAGACCTCTATCTTGTATCTCCATTATGGCTTTCCTGTAACAGCAAGTTATTTTGATTTAAAAAATCTGTGCACTTCACTTTGGTAAAAATCAGGACATATGTTGCACAGACAGCTTAATTTGGCTTCTTCACGCACATGATTACATACAGTTGTGTTTGTTTTTTTTTTTTTCCACATGGCAGACTCCCTTCACCTTTCAAAATAAGACAGAAAAACAAAAGAAACAGAACTAAAGCTGCAGAGGCGACCAAGAACATAAAAAATGAAGCCTTGAAGTAGAAAACGTCACTCTAAGTAACTCCTTAACTTAGACAAGACAATAATTTTGTCTAACACAGTGTGGTTCAAATATTACCATTAAATTTCCTCCCATCTCTCATGCATGGTATACAAGACTAAAAATAACCTCATATGAATGATTTATATACATACACACAGTTAACAATGTTTTGAAACATGATGCCTCAATTGTTATTACCTCTTCTTCTGGAGTCTCTGAAGTGTTAAGTTCATGCTTTTGACAGTAAGGACCTTCTTTCCAAGCTTCTGTATCACCACAGTCACAGAAACCTCCTCCACCTGACGTTGTCATCTAAAATTATTTAAAACCAAAACAGTTCACATGACTATACATATACATACATGCACACTAAGAAACGAGTAGTCATAGCTAAACTACAAAAGAATGATGACAACACCTGATAGCTTTAGCCAGTACCCTGTTAAAATAGCACAGTGAAACCATGTCTGCTTCTATGATGGCTGAAAGCTTACCTACTTCGTCTGCCCATGCCAAAAGAAAATTAAAAAAAAAAACACAGACAAAAACCTTCAAACACCCCCATTCTGCCCCACCTGAAGGCTGGGGTTTTTTTCAGTTTTTCTAAATATATTACTTTCAACACCATCTGCACTATTTCAGATTCTCACATTTTTAATCTGAACAAAGATAAATTGTTTCATATAGCACATTATTATTACACAGCAAGTAAAAGATGTGCTGTTTATAGTAAAAGGGCTTTACAGACAACACTTGAATTGTTCATGTAAGTTTTAGTAAGCACAGAAAAAAGCATCTGAAAAGTGTAATGATATATTTGCAGTGTTTTAATAAATTTATTTTAAAGCTAAGACCACCTCAAATTAATAAGTGTAATAATACTCTTTTTGAACCACAACTATTAACTGATTCATAGAAGAATTCTTCTTTCACCTATTTTTGGCATACAGGTACATTCTGTACCTATAGGTACATCCTACAGTAACAACAAAATTAGATGGACATTTAAAAGAACATTTGCTTACACTTTTGGATGTCACCTAGACTTGTTAATTCACTAAGCTTGCAAACTAAAAAACCTACATACAAGAAGTATGCTGATATCAGCAAATTGGATTGGGTTTCTTGGGGCAAGTTGTTGTGTTTGGGTTTTTTTTTTTTTCCTAAAACCTGGTGCTCAGGGTAACCATGCAGTGATCAGATTTACATTAACAGCAGTGCAGTATTGTCAAAAATAGATTTACAGAAAGGCTATACCAATAGCTGTCACTTAGCTTCTTAGCTTAAAAACACACCAAGGCCTTCTTGGTTTTGTTTGTAAGTTTTTTTTAACTAATCTGTACTATTAATAGCAGTATATTACTAAAACAAAGAGCATCTACAGTTTTAGTTTTCTATTTTAACTTTATGTTTAAAAACAAACAAAAATCCTGCTATTGTACAGAATTTGATAATGATTGATGTTTAAAAGAAATAAGTTTTAAATAAAAGGGGTTTCTTCATAAAGGTTTTTCAATGCCTTTTAAAAATAGTCAAACATCAAGGTCAAAGCAAGTCAAAAAACAACTCTAATGCGGTAAAATTCACTAAAGGGCACATGTTAAAAATATAAATTTGTAAGTAACTTGTGCATAAAATTTAATTGCTCGATATTTTAAAGTGTTAACTTTCAGAATTTACACTCAGATCAAAACACTCAAGTTCTTCTAAGATTATTGCAGACATAATTCCAAACTTTGTGTTCATCCAACATTTTGAAATTATGTATATATTCTTACAATTTAAACAAGGAGTTTCATACACATACAAAATTATTAATGACTACATCATATATTCCAGCAGTATTACTAACCCTGTATCGGTGTTCTCTATGAATACTTCCAAGAAAGCACTCCATGCATAACACACAAGTTGGGTCAACTGCACAGTCTCTGAAAACAGCAACAACAACAACCACCAAACAAAAAAACAACAACAAAAAAAGAGAAGCATTAAACAAATGGTTTTCCCTTTAATTACACATTTTACAACAGGTAATTTTCAAATATCACCAATATGAACCTTTTAACTAATGTATGTATTATTCTGAAAGAGAAAGGGGATGGCTTCCAAGGAGGGGGAAACAAATGAAGGACAAAAAAACCAAAATCTGTCCTCATAACAGAAGAGGCTTTAAAATATTGTCTGGGTAGTATGTATATTTGGGCAATATAGCCACTGCCTTCAAGAGGTGAGACAAGTATATAAGCAAGTAAACAGATGAATTACAGAACACAGTACGAACAGGTAAACAATATAAACCCAAGCAAGTTCTCTCAAGTACAGAGTACAAGTATTAACAATCTTCAGCAATCAGAGAAGACGTTTTTTCACTGAACACTGAAAAGAAAGAGAGCACACAATAGATTAGATCAAACCTCTGCTTCTAAGTTTAGCCCTACAAGCTTACTGAAAAGGTCCAACAATGCAATTTCCTCAACCAGGAGATCAGAGACCATAATAAGATCCTGTCTACAAGCACTGCTATATTAGATAGAAGTAATATTTCTAGTAAAAGGGGCGAAACGAATGAGACAATTATGCATTACATTTAACTGTCTCCCTGAGAAACACTGAAAATGCATGAACCTATGTAATGCAACTGACTTCAAGGCACCTCAAGATGAAGGGAGCCAGGTTTTGCAATGAAAAAAAAACTACCAGGAGAATGCATGTCTTATGATGGTTATTATTAAAACAAGAATTCAGAGACACAACTTATTTTGTTCAAAAGAAAACACCAGAGAACCTATGAAATGTTATTATCAAGAATTCTCTTCATTTCATTTCACCAAATAAATCAAACCAGGTAATCACCGAAAGATAATCAGACACCCATGACTCACTATGCATAACGTACCATTTTCACATTTTTTTTCTCCATAGGAGCCACTAAAGCTGAAAATGTCAAAGCAAAATTATACAAAGCTCTTCTGTTTTAGAATAATTCATGTTCGTGGCATTATTTTTTTTTAATAAAAATATTTATTGCAATAATATGCATACAGGATATAGATCAGTTCTACCGTATTGGGTATTGATTCTTCAGAGCCCTGAACTTGTGGCAATATACTTATAAACCCAGTACCATTTGCGAAGTAATTTATCAAACAAGTAAGGGTGCTTATACCTAAAGCAGAGGCAGACCTGTAAGCTGCACAACTGGACAGAAAAGCCACTGTTTTTAAAGTATTTCATGGGCTCAGAAAAAAATTTTTTTCTGTATCCCACAAAAGTTTAAAATTAAGCTCTCATTATTCTTCATTACCACCTATAAGTCAAAGAAAATGTTTTTTGTTGTGCATTAATAATTAACAGGTTTACATCTATGTTCAGTATTTAATCGAAAGAAGATGAGACTCCCTCTTGATAGCAGCAACAGCAAAAATATTCTGTATTCACTGCTGACCCTGACTTGAGCAGAAGACTGGACAAGATGGCCTACCAAGACATCCTTTCTAACCTGAATGACATTATGATTATATTTCTGTATTTAGATCATTTTTCTACCGAAACAAAGACCCTGACTATGAACAGTACATTAACTCATTCTCTAAATTCTACACCAATGGATTGCATTATTCTGTGTTTTCATCACACCTGACAGTATTCTCAAGGATATACTTTACATACTGAGTTGCTGGTCTTGAAAAAGCAAGTGTTTAGAAGAAATTAACAGAAGTCCCACAGTTTTTATTAGTCCATATGAAGAGTATTTGATCATTAACATATTACGTCTAGGCTGCAACACAATTTGACTTGAATTAAAACACTAGTTCCTAGGTTTTGTTTTTTAGGTCTTTGGGACCAGATTTCATGAAAAGGTACTAAAGAAACTGTAGAAATTCTTTTTATAGCCTCTGTTAGTCTTCAGCCTCCCTGCCCAGATCTCTACTTTTTCACAGCTGTGAAGGAAGAACCTAAGAACACCTGAGAGGAGATGGAGTTTTCTTAGTGGTTCAAAGTATCTAAAGTACCTACCAGTTTAATCTCATCCATCTCAAGATAAGAAGGCTCAAAACATTTCAAAACTACCTATTCTAACTGATCGTTAAAACAGAAATGCCGAAGAGGCAGTTTGCTAAGTATCTCAAGTCTACCCTGAATCAGAACATCAACAATCATGTTTCTAGAAGAGGAGAGCACTAGAGAGTAAAATTCTACAGTCATTCTCTCCTTATAAATGAAGGGGATGGAAACCCAGAAAAATAAACCCTTGAAATAAGACAGACATTCCCTCCCCCCGTCACCCCACCAAGTGTTCAAGTGTCCAAGCCAGTGGTAGAAACCATACAAAACAACAAGAATCTGTGACAGAGGGTACAAACCAAACTTAAACTACAGGTGGTTCAGGAAAGAGAAGATAATAAGATAATGAATATACAGCAAGTAATACACTGGCTTAAAACTGAAGATTTTTAAAATACTTGTAATTGGTTAGTAACTTCCTATCCTCTTTCAAGTAAAATGGTATTTTTAGAGAGATATAGAGATAGGGGTAGGGAAGGAACAAGAAGCTGGTATGCCTGGTTTAGCATCCAATAGATTGGTTTAACAGGTCATGGAAAGAGGTCTAAAATACAGGATCAACACTAACAGCTGATATTAAACACCAGAACTACACACACATACACCTGCCTGCTTACTTCTGATTAGTGCCCTTAAATCACACTGACAGTTCTCCCCAACCACTTCCTTGATCTTGTATTTCTTTTGTACAGAAAACACTCTAGACTATACTAATTAATATTCTTCCATTTGCAAATCTGTAGTGTTTTAATTTTACCCTGGTCCACCTGTCATGAAACACTGCAAGGTTACTTTAAAAATACATTTGGGGTATTAACTTTTCATTAGGACAGTATATTCTTATTGAAAAATGTTCATGACTTCACAAATTATAAACACTTCACAATGCTAAGTTGAACTACCTGCAAGAATATGTAGGCTCTCCCACTTTAAAAACACGGCCACAGAGATGGGAAGGTTTGTTCGCTTGCTCAAGCTTTGGAAAACCAAATGCAGGATCTTCGCCACAAAGATACCATTCCATTGGTCCCAGCAAAACGTGTTGTGCCAGCATGTCTTCTCTTTGTGGGGCAGGGTTAGGACCCCTGCAGTAAATTTTTGGTACATAATAGGCCAGATGCTGGTACACTTCTTTCTGAAGGTCATTTGCTTGCAGCCATTTCTTTTAAATTAAAAGGAATGAGAACACAAATTGTTCGTTAATAAAAATACAAAACATAGTTCAATCCATCAAGATGATTTTTTTATTTCTAAATCAAAAATCTAAAATGGCATTGCAAAACTAGAAAGCCATGCTTCCTTCTAAGTGTTAAATCTAGATGATCACAGAAGACAGACGTTAGGAAAGGAATAATTTGTTTCCCTGCTTGCACATTTTATCCTTTTGACATACAAAAGTCTTTTCAAAACCACAAGATTTAAGAGACAAAATTCTAAAAAATTTTCCTCCAGGATGCATGACCAGTAAAATGTCCCAACATTAGCAGTGACTTTTAGGATAAGGCCTAGACTATGCTGGTTGCATTTTTTTGGAAAGCAGACTGATGCTGCCAGCTGGGGACAGAGAGGAACAGCAGAAGCCTGGAGTTGGCAAGGAACAGGCAAAGACAAAAAGCACAAGGAGAATGGCAAACACAGCATTAGGTAACAGCCCCTCTCTCATTTAATTTCAACAAATAACCTATGAAAATGAGGGGGTTTTGGTTTCTCCTACCACCAAAATAACTTATCTGAATTATTATTTCAAATGTGATGTTAGATCCATGAATTCTTCTATTAGGTCTGCGTGGCAAGGTTTTGGTAGTGGTGGGCTACAGGGGTGGCTTCTGTGAGAAGCTGCTAGAAGCTTCCCCTATGTCTGATAAAGCCAATGTCAGCCGGCTCCAAGACAGACCTGCCACTGGCAGCGCCTCTGGGATAACATATTTAAGAAGGGGAAAAAAAACCCACCTGAGCAATTGCAGCCAGGAGAAAGAAGTGGGAATATGTGAGAGAAACAACCCTGCAGACCCCAAGGTCACTGAAGAAGGAGGGGAAGGAGGTGCTCCAGGTGCCGGAGCAGAGATTCCCCTGCAGCCCGTGGGGAAGACCATGGTGAGGCAGGCTGTCCCCCTGCAGCCCAGGGAGGTCCACGGTGGAGCAGATATCCACCTGCAGCCCATGGAGGGCCCCACGCCGGAGAAGGTGGAAGCCCAAAAGGAAGCTGTGACCCCGTGGGAAGCCTGTGCTGGAGCAGGCTCCTGCAGGACCTGTGGATCCATGGAGAGAGGAGTCCACCATGGAGCAGGTTTGCTGGCAAAACTTGTGACCCCGCGGGGGACCCACGCTGGAGCAGTCTGTGCCTGAAGGACTGCACCCCATGGAAGGGACCCACGCTGGAGCAGTTCGTGAAGAACTGCAGCCCGTGGGAAGGACCCACACTGGAGAAGTTCATGGAGGACTGTCTCCTGTGGGAGGTACCCCAGGAGGAAGGAGCAGCAGAGACAAGGTGTGATGAACTGACCCCAACCCCCATTCCCCCAACCCCCATTTCCTGTCTCCCTGTGCTGCTGGGGGGAGGGCGGGGAGGTAGAGAAAATCGGGAGTGGAGTTCAGCG
The DNA here is from genome assembly GCF_026419915.1 of Harpia harpyja. NCBI lineage: Eukaryota > Metazoa > Chordata > Aves > Accipitriformes > Accipitridae > Harpia > Harpia harpyja. The sequence continues at coordinate 13,214,096 of NC_068952.1, read as the reverse complement.
AAGGGAGGGGTGGGGGGAAGGTGTTTTAAGATTTAATTTTTATTTCTCATTACCTTTCTCATTACCCTACTCTGATTTGACTGGTAATAAACTAAATTAATTTCCCCAAGTTGAGTCTGTTTTGCCCGTGATGGTAATTGCTGAGTGATCTCTCCCTGTCTTTATCTCGACCCAGGAGCCTTTTGATATATTTTCTCTCCCCTGTCCAGCTGAGGAGGGGAGTGATAGAGCAGTTTTGGTGGGCACCTGGCATCCAGCCAGAGTCAACCCACCACAATTCTCTTAGTCAATCAACTGTAAAAAACAATGTTGACAGTTTTTAAAAGCCATCAAACTACTGTACCTGCTATAAGCTGCTGAAAAACTCGCAGCTCTTTCCAGTTTGTTTTTTTTCTCTTGTATACACACACAGAGTAAAAAAATCCTCTAGGATAACATTTATTTCTGCCTTGTGGATTACAATGTTATAAAGGCTTAAACTGCAAGTTAAGGCTGCAAAGTTTTTATCATAAACAAATGGGAGCAAGCACTTACTGCAAGTGTGCACTGATTAAATCCCGTGTTACATAAACAGCCTTAGTATGCCATTTCTCATTGTAAATATGACAACCAGATACCCCTGGCAACTTCAGAAAAAGAATTCAGAATCAACCTAAAACTGTACATGAAAACCGAGAATTAATTATACCAAAATAAATGGGTTTGGTAATCAATTGTGACAGCTTAATTTACTCTGAATTATTTATGACTTACTCTAAAGAACTTATGTTTGAGACAATGCAATTATAGCAAGTTCTTCAGGATACAGACATAAGAGTCAGCAGAGCATTTGTGCCATTTAAGAATGGCTGCATTATTGCCTTTTTTTTTAACTATATTGTAGTATTTTCATTTACTAGACTATGTTTTCCAAAGCAGAATTTCATATTAAAAAAAATATATTTGTCAGTACAGCTCTTAGTAGAATAATATGCTTTCCTCACTTCTCTTTCCCTAAGTTTGACTTCTTAAAATCATGATCAGTCTACTAAATCTTTCTGTATTGATCTAGCTTTGATGGTCAAAGCCCAGATTTTTTCCAAGGAAGTCCATGCAAAAAGGTTGCCAAAAAGCCATATCCAACAACCTAGAAGTTTACAGATAATCTCACCATTGCCACCAGGATTCAGAGAATACTGCACAAAAATGAAAAAAGTCAAGTTTTCATTACTAAGAATTTGATTTTTTTTTCCCTAGCTTATTAAGCTTTTCCTCTCCTTTCATCCTTTGCGCCAAATACCTACTACCGCCAGGAACTGACCCAATCACAGTGAAACTGACTTAGTCTCTTCCATGATTTCCATTTAATAAGATAATTTTTAGATTATTTTCTAGGGCATATATTAGTCATTATGCCTGCATTTTTCTCAGCAAAATACCTTTAATTTCAGCCTTTTAATTCAGCAGTACATCATTAACTTCTATCTAGAAAATACACAGTGAATATTAGCTACACTACAAGCTCAGACAAATACCTAGCCAGAGAAGATTCTTGTTCCTCGAGTAAATATCTTTCCCATCCCAAACATTCTGGCAGTAGTTGCCTGAAAGTTAGGTGTGGCAACACTGAACATCATCACACCTAAATCTCTTTGTGGAGCCAGTTCTATACACATAACTGTGCATACAGTTTTGAAAATCAGATCCTGGCTAAAAGAATATCAGAAGGAAGTACAGGCTACTAGGACAAGGAAACAGATGTCACTCCACAAGCTACCAGGAAAGCAACTCAAAGTATTGTTGTGCATGTGAAATTGTTACTAGAAATATATACGTATGCATCCATATGTTGTGCTGCCTTTCCAAATTGCTACCTGGGAGGCACTGAACTCCAGCAAAACTACTCAAAACTTTGGAATTTGTTAACAAAAGCATTTTGTATTTAGGCAAGTTTTCAGTTAGTATTTGTTTATCTTCTAACCTGAAGTCACATGTAAGAAAAGCTAACATTCTACTCTCCCAATAAAGGTTTTTATTAAAAAGGGAAGTGCATTCCTCCTCACTTCCTACCCCCTCAAACTTGCTCTCCTGCAGCAATTTTTGACTGCCCTGAAAAAACACCTACCCAAAAATCATTGATCAAATAACATTTTATGTAAGTAAATACCTAATGGTCCACCAGGGTTTCTTTTAAATCCAGATCTAAGAAAGAGATACCAGGAGAACAAAACATATAGTACAAATAAGCCACAAAACAACTCAGTTTACTGCTTCAAAAGCTTAAAGGTATAATTTATGTTTTTCTTAGCTATACAAATAAACAGCTGCAATGTAGGCTCATGTTGTGTTACAGATAATTTATTCTTTTGATCGTTGTTCTTTGGAAGTTTATCGTTTAGTTGTTGCAATGAGAAACTGAAGCTTAAAGTGCTACAACTATTGCTTTGGGCTGGCATTTGTTTTGTTAATACTGGGCTATCAGCAAAATAATGCTATCAGCAAAGGAGGGAAAAAAACAACGCTAAAAGCCAAGCACGTTGTTTACATATACAATCAGGCAGCACCAGCAGCATTTAGTTGCTAGCACATTGTAGGTTTGAGAGTGATAGATCTCAGAACTGTAGCTTGCGCTGGTGATGACAGAGAATAAAAATGAGAAAGAAATGACTAAATTTATGCTGGCACTTGTACCTATAGCGAATTCCTAAATGAATTCCACTTCGTGCATGTCTCTCTTGGGTTTATCTACGGTGTGACCCAAAAAAACCCATCTGCTACTCACACAGACAAGGTCGTTTGGGCTCAGTTTGGGCTACTTTATGAAGTATTTGACGGAATTATTGGGTTTGCTGTTGAGGGGAAGGAAGACTAATTCTGGAGCTAAACTAGCTAGGATATAGCTAACTATGCACGTTTGCCCATCTAATCATACCTTTGTCTGCACTGTAGAGATACCAGCATAATCTGAGGATAATCTTAATTATAACATTGTCTTTTATTTTCTTTTGGAAAGCAGCCAATGTAATTTCCATTTAAATACACACAGACAGCTCTTCAAGGTCTTACCCGACAGACATGCACATCAGCAGTCCCAATATTTTAACATATATGTCCAGTTCCTCAAATGCACAAACGTCTATAAGATCTGGCACCTATACCAGAAACAAAAGCTTCTCTAAAAACTTTATCCTCAAGACTTCTTTTCCCTTTCAACTGCTTTTCATAAAAGTTGGAAAAATATATAAACAGAACTGGATTATTTCAAATATTACATTAATTTTACTAATATTTCCTCTACAAGCGTCCCATTCTAATAGTCTGAAGCTTAACTAATGCAAGCTTTTGCCAGAACTGCATCCTAAATACCGGGGAGGAAGGAAGAATCCTGTAATGAAAATTCAACGCTACAAAGCATGTTCGGGCGCAGACGTCCACCTAAATTAATGGGGGGAGGGAGATCTTCTCACGTCGAGGCATGATTGCCGGTAGAGAGGTGTGAGAAAGTAGCAAACTAGGTAGGAGAACGAAACTTCTCAGCTGCTCGGGGAAGGCGAGGAAGCACTACACGAAGGAGCGAGATGCTGAGAAGCGGCCCCGCTCCCGTTTGCGCCCGCCAAGCCCCCACGAGCGGCGGGGAGCCGCGGCCGCCCTCGGCAGGAGCTGACCACGGCCGGGCGGCTGGCTGGAGAGCCACCTGCGCCAGCCAGAACAACAGGAAAAGCTGGCTACTGGCTGCCATCGATTTCAGCTACTGCAATAGCGACGCCGGCAACAACAGCAGGATAAGGCCAGAACGAGAGGCCGCTGCCAGCCGGGGTGCCCTTATAACCAGCCCGGGCAGCGACACCCCCTCCCCGAAAGCCTGCTCGCCCCCCCACCCCCGGGCACAGCCTCGCCCCGGCCCCCGGAACGGCCCCCGGCCCTCACGGCCCCACCGCGGGCCGGGCAGGCCGGTCCCGGCCTCGCGAGCCCCCGCTCCTTCCTCGCCCCAAGCACTTCTCGCCCTTCCGCCCCAGGCCCGCCGCCTCACCACGGCGATCTCCTCAGCGGAGCACTCCAGCAGGCTCTTGTCAATGGCCTGCACCTCCGCCTCCAAGTCCGCCGCCATCTTCTCTCCCCCCCCCCACACCGAACCACCGCCGCCAAGGCAGGGACACCCGGAACCGGGCCCGGCCGGCCGCTCTGCCCGGGGAACCCACTTCCGCCCCGCCTCCGCCCGGCACGTCGCCGCCCGCGGCGCCGCTCCGCCCGCGGGGCATTCTGGGAGTTGTAGTCTTTCCCCGCCACCCCCACCCCCGCCCCTCCCGGGAGACGGCGCCCATTGCCCGGGGCCCTGGTGCGGGAGCCAGCCCGGCGCCGGGGAGGGCCGGCGGCTCGGCACCCCCGCGCCACGGACGCCCTTCTCGTCTCCTCCAAGGCGAAGCGATGCCCGGGGCGGGGGGCATCTCCCGTCTCGCTGGCAAAGCCGGGTGGCCTCCACGGCTGAAGCCAGCTAGTCCCTGGCGGGCCCGGCTCGCCAGCGCGGCCCGCAGGCGAGGGGGCACCCCAGCATGGGTGAAAAGAAAAAAAATCAGTAAATTACGTGAATCGGGCAACTACGGCTTTAAGACAAACGTTACTAGACTGCAGAAGCTATAAATCCTGTGGCTCAGCTCCACGGGGGCCGCGCACCACCCTAGCTGTAGCGTCCTCGCTCAGCCTTGCGCATTCGGGTAGCGCTCCAGGTTTGCAACTTAAAAAAAAAGTCATCACCACCAAAACCAGCAATCATCCTCGTAACTGTACTTCCTTTTACTTAATACAGGCTCTGCTTCTTACGAGGTCTTTCCGAAAACCTGTCGTACCACTGTCGTACCCAGGGGCTTGCCTGCGCGTCGGGGCTGCGCCACTGCAATTACAGCCGGGCCAAGAACCGGGCAGACGTGCCTCACTTTGTGTGCGGCCACACGGCACCGGAGCGGCTGCGCCAGCCACCCGGAGGGCTTCACACCACACCTTCCTTTGCTTGCTGGGAATTTCTCTACGGATCTAAGCGTCACGCACACACTAAACAATATTTCCACCTCGCGCCCTCTGTCAGCCTTCACGGAGATAAGGACCCACCCTGCAGGAGCCTAGCCCAGCAAACCCTGCTGAGGAAGTCTCTGCTCTGGACAACTTACACTCCCAAATCGAGGCAATGCATGGGAGGGGAATAAACAGGCAGGAAAGACAAACGGAGTTGTAATTGCCTGAAGTACTAGCCGAAGGGGGCCATAAATGTTGCCTCTGGCAAACAGTATTAACCTACAACAAAACTGTGCATTAAAAGTGAGTCCCAGTTCACAGCTTATATTCCTTAACGATTTTTAAACATTCTCACCAGTGGGTAGGCATAGTCGGTTTTTCCCTTTTTTGTCTCATTTCTTTCTTCTTCCTTCTCCTCATTCTCCCCTCAACTAACAATTTAAATATTGAGTTACCCAAGGGGGAGACATTATCTTATATCTGTCCGAGCAGTAACAAATACATCTATGGCCATATATTAATATAAGAAGGAAGGTGGGCTGCGTGCCATTGCCTGGCTACTCTCGAAGAGATTTAACGTTCCCCGCATCAGGGGGCAGCAACGCATGCTCGTGTATTAGTCATACTGTATAAGCACTTGCTTCTGAAACCTCGAGGGTTTATAAATCATTGCATTTACTTACATACTGTGTTTGGGAGTTCTGGGGAATTTTGAGATGAAGGGAACATACATGTTTGGAAAGACTGATTGCAAGAACTGAAAAAGATGGGTTTAGCCAGTGCTATGAGGGAATCATAGAATGGTAAAAGGATGGCCTTTAGAATATTAATTTCACCTCCTAATATTCTAAGAATAAGCGTAATTTCCTTTTGTCTGATTGTACCTTACTAAGTGCAGGGTACATCTTTTTACTGTATTTATTTTTATATTGTTTGCCACTTTTTGAGTAATCGTTCTTAGAACACAGAAAATGATTATATATTCCTTAGAAGATCAGTAACGCCCACACTGTTTCTCATCCATGCGCTGTTGATGCCTAAGGAACACAGAACATGACGCTTCTTTGGAAGAAGGCAGAGGGTGAAAGCAAGCTGTATGATTTAATTGTCTCTCCTTCTGGGCTGCATGAAGAAAATGTTAGAAAAATCCTGGGGTTTAGTAACGTGAAAGGCATCTTATTTTACCTGGAAATGTCGGCAACCCAAACAGAAATTAGATTGCAAAGCCATTATTTCAATATGAGCATAACAACTTCCTGGGTATAACTTTTTATTACTTTAGGTAGAATTTTCCATAATTTTTAGCCTGTGCCATTAACTTCATAAGCAAAGATATTATTCAAATTCAGGAACAATAATTAAGGTTGAGGAGACTGCCTTTATCTTCTGCCAAAAAGCCTAACTCTTCTGAGGTCTATTATCCGATAGAAATTGAAGAAAAGAAATCTAGAGAATTTAATGTTTCAACAGGGTTAATAGTAAACCTTCATAGCATTTTCCTGCTCTAGCTGAAATGTTTCTGGGTCTCACCTTGCTTTCAACACACAAGATAGCCCACAGAATGCTACAGACTCTGGTTATGAAAGATGCAGATATCATCTGTATCTCTTTCACCTCCTGACGTGTCTGTTTAAGCACTTTGCCTCTGCTATTAAAAAAAAAAGAAAAAAAAAAAGAAACCAAAAAACTAAATGGTACTTTGTCTGGGGGTCAATTAACTTTATTAGGTTCCAGTATTTTTAATAAACGCTGCATCCATTAAAAACACAATGTAAATAGGCGCAACTGAGAAAATATTAATTATGACAGTGGAGACTGATATTTCCTTTCTAGAAACTGTTATAGAAGCTACTAATGAAACAGGGTCTTCCACACTAGAAGACTGCCTCTTGATGCAAGTCCAACAGAAGTCAGTGGCAAGCTGAAGCCTAGCTATTTTGAAAGAGAAAGGGCCTCCAGTAGAGCATGCTCCAAAGAGGTGCTCTGCTTACAGAAATTATTGTCATCTTGGCTGATTACTGCTTGAATGTGATCATCTTCAGGGCCTGTTGCATTTGTGAGTAGGAATGGATGAAATCATAAGGTAAAGGGATGTTGCAGGGAATTTTTAAGTGGCTGGTTTGTTGGTGTGTTCACTGTACCTTAAATGCAGTCAATTTAATATCACTGTATTAATTTGAATGTAAATAGAAAAATATTGCATATCTAGACTGCAGCGATAGATGTCTTCTTTATAGACTCGAAAAACCAAAAAGCTATTTAATTTTCCCCACATTGATGGAGTTTTCTAGCAATCATTATGAAAGTCGAATCTTGTGAGAAGGATTCAGAAATGTGTTCTATTCTCTGGGAGAGGTTCATTTCCTGGTACAGTTAAAAAACATTTTAAAAGCATTTATTTCCTTGCCTGCTCTCTAAAACAATGCTGCAGTTGTAACTTAATTTCAAAGATTAACTGTTAAAGAAAATGATCAGCATTTTGCTGCATTAAGTTGATCTTACATACCTGTATCTAAGATCACCACCTTGCAAAGACATTTGTATCTCTTTAATCTTCCCTAAGTCAGCAACCCTTTCCACCAAACAAAGCATGTGTCTAAGTGTAGGATTCACGTTTATATTTTCAATAACTGTAATTTTGATAAAACAGTTTGCTTAGCAGATACTGAATGACCAAAGTAGTGATTTTTGCACTGCAAATATAATTTTTAAAGCCATTATGATTTACATGCTTTCCCTCCCTTCTTCTTCAGTGCCAGATGAGGTAGGTTTGTAGTCACCATCTCCTACATCGTCTTCAGATAAATTCAGATGGTAATTCTTTTATTTCTGTACTGCCAATTCCAATGACAAATTATGCTGACCAAAATAGAATTTTGCCTGTGATAATGTTAATTAAAAGATGAATTGTGAATGAGGTGAACAATGACACCCAGTACTTGGTGGATTGATAAGACATAGTTCACTAAGCAAGACATTATTCAGAACAAAAGAGCACACGGTAATCTGAAAACACAGGTTATTTTAGGAATTTGGTTCAGATTTAGAGTATTAAAAATACTATCTGACAAACTGTAGGCGATTCTTTGTTCTTGGAGGCACTAGTGCTATAATACCAGCCCTTTTAGCAATAAATCAGAAGCAGCTTATTTCTTTTCCCTGCTTTGTCGTTGCATGATCTTAGATAATAGGTGTATAATATTCTAAACATGATGTCAAGAAAAATGATTTTAAAAAGATACTAAAAGCAGAGCATATTGCATAATAACAGTGAACACAGGAGACATAATGGAAAGCCTAAAGATACTGCGGCCATCTTCCCGTCTGGTGAATGCTCTCTGCAAGTCTTAGCAAAGGCAGTTACATAACTGATTTTTATTGCATTAGGCAACAGCAATATTGCTAAGCAAACTGATGTGCAGAATTAGAAGCTTCTTCCACAGTGGAAATGAAGAAAAAAGACAGCAAAAGGGTTCTCACTTAACATCCAGTAAGAGGGCAGGGCAAGAGGGTGTGCATCTTCATTAGTGGATCATGTCAGGGTGACAACATGATTTATTCTTATCACACAGTGTCTTAGAAAAAATACAATGCAAAGTCAGTCCATGATAATTTTGCTGCTTTCTGCGGTGTAATGTGTCAACAGTCTAGAGCTCAAGCTGCTAAGTTAAAATGCCAACCTCTAAAAGAGATTTAAGGGGAGCTAAGATAATAGTAACAAGTTGTACAGGGGGAAGAAATTAACATGGGAGCAAAGGAAAAAAAATACACGCACAAAAAAACCCCGATCTCATTTGTTTTCACTGTAAATTCAGAACACTGCTAGTGTATATTTAGACACAGAAGTTAATACAAATAGGTCTGTGAGGTGGTACCAAGAAAGCCTGCGTTTGTGGCGCATGGGTGGTCAGCTTTGACACCCAGGAAGGCGCAAGCAGCACTTGAAATTTTTGCTGTAGCTAACGCCCTTCGCCCCCCACTTATTCACTGATGCCAATGAACATAGAAGTTTATGTTGCAACCTTCCCTTTAGCAGGCCTTTCTTTCATGTGGCTGACTATTTTTCAAGCTTGAACAAACTTAATTATCCTTGAGACCTCTGCCACTCATGTCTGTGTGGCAAACAAAGCGATAGGAAGGAAAGTATACAGACAGGTAGCCACCCATATGAGGTGTAATTGTGTATGCTATGTTGCTGTAGGACCAGACTTTTGAAACACCTGCACTAGGGAAGAGCAGTCATGGTATTTAGCATGAAGTGCAGGGCAAGAAAGTGCATTGTCAAAGTTCAGAGTTCTAAACCTGCTAGAATGGGTGTAGGATATGGTGAAGTAGGTAGGTTAAACAGTGCTGCTACAACGAAAGAGGACCTTCTGAGTCATGGACCACTTTGGTGGCTGCCTCGCTGGAGTCTCGGTCGTGAGCAGAAGAAAAAAGCTTGCTTTTCCATATTCGCAGCACTAGGTGGCAATACACTGCACAGGCATGGCGGTGCACAAGTCCTCTTCTGCAGCTTCCCCTCCAAGCCCTCGCCAGCTCCCACTCACTCCAGTCTGCAACCGGAAGGGTGTGGGTGGTGGGACTGGAGGAACCATCCAACTTCAGATTTTTTGTCTCTCAAATCAGGCTTTAACTGCTTAGTGACTGGTACTTAGGAAAATTCAAGACATTTTTGAATGTCATTTGGAATGAGTCAGGTGTTGGAAGACAAGAACTGTGCTGTGAGATGCCTGGGGGCGCGGAAAGGGCCTTGGGTGGTAGAGGCTGGAGAGGGAGAGAAGCAGGAGAGGCCAAGGAGTCGCCCGCAGAGGTGGACAGCAGGAGAAACTGGAGCAACCTCCTCTAGCAAGGCCTCTGCCTACAGCAGCGCAGAGAAGCTTCTGGGTGTTGTGAGCAGCTGGACACCACAATGGTGATGCTCAACGACATTGTTTGTTCTCAGCTGATAGAGACGAGAACTGATACCAAACCGCCGAAGGAAGGGTTCTCGGCTCTGTTTATGTGCAGTTACGCAGGGGATACATAGAGGAAATAATAGGAACATACAGCCCACAGGCAAAGGCAGGGTAGATGAAAGATTTATCTGGGAATATAAAAAATGCTTTGAACAAATGAACTAACTCTTCTTCTTTTCCCCTTCGTTCGCGTAACGGAGCAATTTTAAATTAGAACAGGTTGTAACAGATTTAATTTAGATCACCATGGTGCCTAGTATAATGCTACAGCATTTTCTAGTTTATCTTTTTCTCCGATTTTAAAGGGCTAAACAGTTTTTAAATTGTGAATTTGTTATAGAATGTATGGCTGCTAGACAGTCCTAACCAATCAGAAATTTTTTTACTGCATCATGATTAATTTTGTTAGATAAAACTACTGAAATACAACTGAAGGTTGAAATAAAAAGCATTTAAGTGCTGTACAGCCATGATTTACTCTTCAGAGATGCATTTAACGCTGTCTCCAGCAGAACAGCTTCATCCATTTTCCAAACATTCATTTGTTTATTTCAAGATTAGTCGCAGTTATAAACAGACATTAAATCACCTCCAGGCCCTAATACATTGTAATGAAGTATTGTAAACCATGTAGTATGTTGGTTTAAACAATGTAATCACAAAGCAACAAAACCATTTTCTCCTGGCTCTTGCTGGCTCTCTGACTTCTTCTGTCTGTTCTGTCTTTTCTTTGGAAAAGTTCTTTTTAGTCTGTAAATGTCAAGGTCAATCAGAGGTCAAGTTTGTGCTTTTGAGCCGTGGTTCCTTTCAGGTTATTGGCTTTGTTTTATTACTGAAAGGAACCATCCATTTTGGCATATAGAGCGAAGAAGTCATGTAATCCTATTAAATACAAAACCAACATGTACAAATAATGGTGAGGGTTTGACAATCGCACAAAAGCCCCCTTTTTCTGCCCATGGTTAAGCCTGCGCTGAGTAATTAATGGTCCTTCTATGAGCCTGCCTACACTGGGAAAACTGCCTAACTAGTTTTCAAAATACTTGCTTGAAAACTGGTTACAAGTACAGCTGAGAGCCCCTTTTAGGCAAGCTGGCATCTTTCTTCTGCGATGCTCAGGAATGGGAGGGGGACAGAAGCAGCTACCTGTCGCCTTCCATCTCAGCACAGAAAATGGCACAGAAGGAGACAGGCACAATCCTAGGCAGAGGATACTTGGAAGCAGAGAGACTTGAATTAGTAAGGAAAAAGGAGGGAAGCATCTGTAGAGAGTTAAGGATGAAAGGAGGTACTTCAAGTTATTAGAAAATAAACTTGCTTTGTTGGCAGTAGAGAGAAGAAGTGGAAAGCCGGGGTTACAGCATGCAAGTTGAGATGTAACTGGACCATTATGTGCTGGGCACAAAATCTAAGACATAAAAAATTAACTACAAATATCTCACTGATTTCCTTACGAAGAATGTTTATGCATAGTGCAGGGTCAGTAGAAGAAAAAATTGGGAAGAGGAAACAAGGTGTAATCAGAGGTTAAAATGGAGCAAAGAAAGCGTAGGATAATTTAAAGAAAACTGTCCTCACAATGGTATCTACACAGAGGTAACTGAGGGAAAATGCTGGCAATTTTCATGTTCAATTAGTTATGATCAGATGTAAAATATGGGCTTGCAACGCTATCAGTTCTACTTGTCACTTCTTTGAGGACAGTTGACTACAGTACATGAAAACTACTGAAGCTATGCAAAACCCGGTTTTCATAAACAACATTCATAACATTATTTTCACATCCCTCAGACAAGCATATAGGTTATCACAACCTTAAAATCTCTATCTGTTGGCAAGACAAGGCATTACCATCCTAGAGCGTATGCAAGCGTATGAACCGACAATCTATTACTAATAAAAAGAGATGAGCTGATTGAGACTGCAGATAGCAATTGCAGATAAGATGAAGAACTGCATGCAACGTAGGCAGGAGCTGCAGAAATGAACACCAAACCAGACATACAATTGAATATAATAAACATTACAGAAGTGGAAATGGGAAGCAGGGAAATCTACATTACCCAGATTGTGAAACAAGCCTTACAACAAGCCAGACAGTAAAAGTTTCCAGCCTATCATATTGCAAGCTCAGATAGACAACAAAGATGCTTGGACCTTAAGTGTGGAACAGGTCCAAGATCTTCTGATAGCCTTGTAATAGGAAGGGAAAAACACTGGCACACCACTAGGGAAGGACCTCTGCACAGGACTGCCCCTTAAACAGACTCAAGAGGTTTTTGGCAAACACTTCAGCGGGAACAGCCTCTAATGGTGCAGTCTTAAAACAAGTCTGGAAGAAGCCTCACTCAACCCTGGGTTTGCTCCCTGCGTTGAGCAGGTTTTAAGAAGGCCACAGGTTCAGTATGAATAATTAGGGCTGAATTTATTTTCTTGTTCTCCTTTGTTCCCAGTGCTTCACTCGAGTAGTGCAAAGAAAGTGAAATACACCCACAACTCCTCATCTGGGGACTTCCTCAACTGATATACAACCAATGTATAATTAGGTCCTTTGCCTCTCTCTGGGGTGCAAAGGAATTATCAGTGTCTCAATCTTCAGCTATCACTAGCTGCTAGATTAGTCAGCTGGTGTGGGACTCAAAACAAAAAGCCATGGAGCTGTACCTGTCCTCCCAAGGGGGTTTAGAGATGTTTGCACGGTAAGAGGACATAGAAGCTGTAAAATATATACTCAGAGAAACACAAATGCATGCCTCGTCATTGTTAGAATTTCTGAATAAAGTGAAATGGATTTTGCAGACTAACGCATCAACTAAAGCAAATGTCGATTCGAGAAATCTCTTTTCCCTCCCTAGATGTGACTCCCCATATTTTCAGCTTTTTTAGCAAGCTGGCAATGCTGTGGGTACTGCAGACTAAGAGATGAGCCTTCTGGTCCCTAGGTTATCCAGTCATCACTGGTGGGTTCCCAGGGAGTTCTCAGATAGGACAGGACAAGTTGGTACTATGCATGGCTCAAAGAAAATTTTGGAGACTTTTATAGGAAAATTCCACACATTATTGACCCACAAGAGAGTCTTTTTTTTTTTTTTCCCCTCTGAAAACAATCTCATTCCCAATTTGCACCATTAGCTCTCTTCTCAACAGAACAGACCCAAAAGTCTGAGATCTCTAGTCTCACAGACCTAAGCTTGCATCTGGAGCAGTACACGGAGATTGTTTTGGGGACCCTCTGTCTAATTTCCCAACTTCCATATTTGTTTGGAGACTCACAGGCCATTTGAATGGGATGGAGGTAGTTTTTCCATCTCTAGAAGCAAAATTTGTCCATCAGAAAACATACTGTAAGACTTCACGTATTTACATATCCTTGGATTTACTTGTCATCTGCTGCCCTTCAGCTGCTACTGGCAAAACTGTCTCAGCTATAGAGCAAATTGGTTTTCCTTTACTATTAATTTTTTTAACCTGCTTTATAGGGGTCCTTTGCAGTTCCCTGTCTCACTGCAGCTATACAGTAACTCCATCACATTTTCTGCTTTCTGTTTATCAGTGCAGCTCTCACCTCCTCAAGTGTTTTGGGGCCATCAAACAAAAACACTGACACAGAAACGTAAATGTGCATGTCTTCTACTGCAAGTGCTTTTCCATCACAATAAAAATGTGAAACGATACAGCTTATTTAAATTTGATGATGTAAAGTGCCTTACATCACTATAAACAGAATATACTGTATATACATTAGATATACAATATGAGTCTAGCCATGTTAGTTAATAGTATTTTTTAAATCATGACAGCTGTATCCTTACAGTTTAAATGTCTATCTGCCCGCTGTCACATATGTAAGAAACAAATAAGTAAGACACAGTGAGACCTAGGAGTGACTGGTATCTATGACTATACAAGACTTGTATAAAAATTCAGGTTACAGTTCTGAATGGGAAAGTTCAGAGCAGAAGATGCGGATGCTTGTTTTCCTTCAACAAACCCTACACAGAGTACATTCAACTCTGCATAAAATCAGCAAAATAATTTGCTTCTGCGCTGAGGAATATGAAATAGAAAACTGAGAAACTGCTGAAAGAAGGGTGATACGATGACTGAGAGAGTTCTGATCAGAGATGGCTGCCTGAGCTCTTTCCACACAACATGCGGTGTGCTATTGCCAGTATCGTACCCACTTCTGATGGACAAAATCCTGAAAAAATAACACTGCTGCCATTGCACTGAAATTCACTACGTACACTGGAAAACTTTCATCTTGATCTCAGTTGTCAGTGTGGACTTGGATGTGTTGCACATTGTGGTAGGGAACCACACTGACTTAATCATATCTGTATTTAGATATTACCCTTCTGTTATAGAAAATTATTTAGATTAACTGCAACTTAAAGTGAAGATGCCAGGCCTCCTTCTACTCTCATCACACATCTTTTCCGTAACTGTTTACCTTTTATCTTTAGAAAATTTTTGCATACAGTCAGCTTCATTTTTCCTTCCCGTACTCAAAAGCGTGATTTCTCTTGTTCAGCAAACACCTTAGAAATTAGTACAGCTCTGTGTAACAAGCCATCCTAAAGCCTCTTTTTGTATATGTCAATTTTACCACATAACAGATTTTTAAAGCCAAGAAAAAACAATTCACAAAGATTGGTAGGGGCATTCAGAAGAAGTCGTAGGAGACACTATCTTAAATCTGTCACTATATGTCACTGGATTTCAAGTTGACAGTGTCTCTGTAGAGGCAGTTTCCATTGAATACTGTAATTGAACTGAATCTTTGCAAACAGGACTGTGTATTTCTTTCTGGTAGTACAACAGCAGGACATTTAGAATAAGGTGTGTTTCTTCATACAGCAGTTTTCAGCTGTTACCACTGGGAGTGCATACAAAGCCAGGAGGATAAAACTTCTTGCACATCAGTCAATGCTCCAACCATTTTGAGCTGGGCATAAGACTTACTTGAAAAATACTGGCCTGTCTTTAAGACACAACAAAGTGCAAAGACTTAGGAGACTTGGTTTCATACTTGAACTCTGCAGCTACTTTCCTGGATGACATTGGACCACCTCTGTTCCCTGGTTTACCCATCTGTAAAATGGGGACAGTATTACTGGCCCCTGATTATAAGACCCTCTCAGATCTACTTATACAGAAAGCTGTAACAGAGTGAGTGGTTTTAAAGTTTGGAATACGTCAAACGACACCATCAACTTAAAATTTGGAAATTATTCAAAAAATAAAAAGATGATATTTTCACTTATGTTAGTTTTATAAAGATACATGAGTTTTATACATTTATGCATTCATAATTTACAAATGTATGTAATATAATTTATATACTATGTATATATTATACACATTTGTAAATTTAAAAATACATATGTCAGTGTATTTTATAAAATAAAACATTTCCTCTTCTCCAGCATGTGCAAAAGCCACACAAACTGGAGCATTGCTCACTAGGACGTGATCCCGCAAGATGGTCCATGTCACTGTCTCTCTTGCACGCACATGTACATGCCCGCAGATTATTCCTGACAGCATGATAGTATAAGTGACTCTTCCAAGAGGAACGGGAACTGACACAAACCAAATGTAGGAGAATGTCCCCTTTAAAACTCCCAGTGTCTCTAGCTTATTTCCCTCTCTAGGGCTCCCACATGATTGCAAAACAGCAACAGTGTCATTGAAAAAAAATCTGAGTCGTCGCTATTTCTAACTTGCTTATCTGTAACTTCTTTACCGAAACATTCCTAAGCACTTTGCAGGCTTTCATGTGTTTCGGAGCATCCCTGCAGTATCATATCTCTCACAACTGCAGGGAGACGCAGAACAGTCAAGGCCAGCTCCTGCCAAGACCTGCTGGGAGGAGCACCCATTCAGCAGCACCCGGCTCCATCAGTGCCGGGCTGGAGCCCCAAGGGCTCCGCAGCTCCCACAGGCTGCACCGGCGGAGCAGCTTCGTGACCGACTCATAGACAGGTGGCTCTGAGCTTTGTGGAAAAGTTTCCAAGGTTCAAGTTGAGAGAAAACTAGTGCTTGTGGACTTCCAGAGCTGACCACGGTGCAAACAGCCATGCAGGTTCATTTTTCCCTTTTTTTTTCTGGGCCACTGCCTGGACCAACCTTCTACAGAGCATCTGATCTGCTAGATGAGATAGCAGCCGTGGCTTCATGACAATTAAAGGCAATTTAAACTAGTGTGGCTGCAAATCCCACTTTTTGGCACACAACCCTGCCTCCTTTTTCTGCTACTCGTCTGGCTGACTCAGTGAAGCAGTTCAGGGAAAAATTACACAGGGTTTCTGCCAGTGCTGGGAGAGGATCTGGCAGACCGGGAAGAGGTGAGTGTCAACGTCGGGTGCAAACAGGAGGCAAAACCACGCAGCTGGAGGCAGTAACTTGCAGAGGGGACAGCAGCACCTTAGCCATGGCAATTTACTTTGGTTTAGCCTTCATGGAAGGAGACCCAGCAGGCAGGGCTTTCACCAGCAGTCTGCGTGACAGCAGCATGCTTTCATATTCTTCTCTCCTCGGCACATTTTCTGCACCATTCCTTAGGCTGTGCACTCAGCAAACTGATCTGGCTGAGAGTGAAGAATGAAAAAAAAAGTCTTACTTCCAGTATTAGTTTTCAAATGGTGGCGGCAGGGTCTGAGATCAGATTAGGCTGCTGGTGAAATCCGTGACTTCGCCTCGCGTCTGGGATCAGAGCAGCCGCTTCACTGGACAAGAGGCAACTCAGACCAGCAAGCCTGGGTTGCTGCTTGTCTGAAACAGGCCTGCTCCTCACCCAGGTGGCAGAAGCGGCCAAAGGGAAGTACGTGGTTGCTCGCAGCGGCTGGGGTCCTGATGCATTTCTGCTAAAAATTATTTGGCTCCATTTCAACCTCGGCCATTTTTCCTAACTTGCAATGGATGCGGTAAGAAGCGACACCAAAGAGCGCAAGCTGTTTTATCCTGGAAGCTCTCAATGTCCTGAGCTTCCCAGGGAGAGGACCTAAGAGGGAGAAACACCGTACTTGAACGTACATGAAGGCAAGGAGCATCAAGGCGAGAACAAGGTTGCTAACGTTACCTTCAAACAGAGATGCAGAGTTTCTTGAGCACAGGGATACCTGGAACAGTGTACTTGCTGATGTCTGAGCAAGCCCATTGCCAACTGTCATTTATTTTTCTTGTGTTCAGGTATGTGGGATGCTGTGGCTACTTCCCTTATGATGCACAGGGAATGTGATCACAGAAAACACACATTTGGCTTTTTGAACTATTCTGACCCTACTAGTGTCACTCCTGTAAGGCCCCAGTGTTTCTTATTTATGTAACAGGAAAGAGACAAAGGTAAATGACTGACTAAATCCAAGGGACTCAGATGATACCAAACAATTTAGAAGGCAAAGAGCCAGCAATGTCATGCTGGAACACTCGCAAATTGAAATGAAAAATCAAGTTCAAACATTTAACCAAGAGGTGATCGGTAATTACACCAGAACAACTGGTAGCAGAAGGCGTATTTGCCATTTCTTGAAATCTCCATAATGACTTTTCTTTTTTTCTGGAAAATTAACTTTAACTAAGCAGGTTATAATCTCAGTTACAAATACTACAGTCCACATTATGTAGGATGTCAGATTCTGAGACTGAAGTTGCTTCTAATCCTAAATCCTGCATCGGTACACTATATGGCTCAAAAGCTCCATATTAAAACAAAACTAAGCCTGTCATCAGTTTTGTCCAACCAACTTAGATAATTAAGGTCTGATTATTTTTTTTTTAAGATGACATCCACAATTCAAAATTCAATCTGGAAACAGGCATCCAAAACTGAGAAACTGGATGGACATCTGTATTTTGGCTGCTGTGACTTTGACCAGTAGGATACTTGCATAAATGCGATTCATTAAGGAGTCTTAAGGGGTTTTATTTTAATGACTCTAGCTGTTGAACGAAAGGTATGTTGCCTTCTACCACAGTCATACTATGTTTTCTTCAGCATTGCCTTTCTGGGAAAGCCCACAAATTTAAAGCAAAGCCTCCTAATAGGAACTAAGGCGTTTGGGAAGAAAATGACACGGCAATCCTGCGTCAGAAAGGAATGAACCAGGAGGATGATCAGACCTCTGTCACTTCTAAACTTCCGTAATTCTTTCATTTCTAAAACAGCCCTGCTTAGAAAAAAATAAAATTCATTAATCTCTAACAAAAATCTGACAGAGCGATGGCAGTTGCCATAAGACATTTGCTGCTTTTCTGTTGTTTGTGAGCGGTGGGAGGCTTCAGGAGGCAGCCAAGCCACCCTGCCAGCTTGCTGCTGCTGCTGCTACAAGCGGTGGCTCCCCGGGCCCTCCCCGTCCCACGTCCCCACAGCTCCCCAGCTCCCCTTCTGCTGCCCCTGGCACCCAGCTGACCTTCCAGGGAGCTCACCAAAATGGCAGGAAATTAACCCAGAGAGAGAGGGAATAGTCCTCCGGCTTGGTGAGCTGAACCAACTTGGTGGGGCAGGGCAGCGGGCAAAGAAGGGAGAGCAAGGTCTCCCTCTTCTGACAGCAGCAAGCGGGCAGCTTGGCCGGCCAGGACCTCACCCCAGCTTCGGGGCCCCCAGCGCTCACCCACTTGCCAGTTATCATTGCCAAAATGTCGTTGAACAACATCCCGACAAGCCTGCAGAATTATTCTGAGGTTTAATAGTGTAAATAGTAAAATGATTTGTTATTCAAAGCCGGGAAGCTTGATACTCAAATCCCCGAAGATTAGAAGAAGGATCAGGAAAACCGAGAACATAAATTAAGGCTTTGAGCTTTTGATGGAGACCAATTCATAAGTTGCAGGATAAGTACAAACAACACCGTCTGGCTATAGCCAGCCCCCACAGTTTTCTTGAAATGTTGTCCAAAGCTAATAAACTAGTTTACTTCATTCAGAAGTTTTGCGTAGCTAAACTTGTTACGGCAGAGTAAGACGGGTCCAGTTTATAGTATGTCAGAAGGCTGCTTGATAATGATTCTTTGTTCAAATTTAAATTATACATTTGCTTCTATTTTGAGAGTTACAGCACAAAGCTGCGTGTTTCAGGTAAACCAAGTAACACCTAGCCAACTCAATATAGATTTGTTTGTATTGATTAGCTGGACAAGTCGAGATGCTGAGACAAACCTAGAAAGACTGTGTTAAATTCCACTGCTTATTTTCAAAGGTCATTTTGGATATCACAAGTAATACGGGCTATTCTGGGTTTCAGACTAGACACAAAAAACAAACAGAGGCAAGGCACATGTCGAGTTGTGGTTTTAATTCTATTTTCAACATAGTTTATATGACTTAGGACTCCAGCAAGCAAACAAGCCAACCATTGAATCTAAAACTCAGCGTAGATTTTGCATAGCTCAGCATGGAGAAGTTACAATATCTGAATGGTATTTTTCACTTAAGTAAAAATAAAATTAGAAAATTACTAGCTGGCTGGGAAAAAAAAAAAAAAAAGAACCTTTCTCTCAACATTTTAAACAACTGAGACCTTTCCGTGCAGTACAAAGGAGTTTAATAGCCAACGGGTGATATCATACTTTTTCACTCTTGCTCTAATCTAACTGTAAATCAAAACAATCTCATAAAAGGTTAAATTATTAAGAACAGTGGCCCAATGGAAGTGTCATGCAACCAGGAAACCAGGATGACCATAAAAAGAAAATGAGGCTGCTGGTAACCATTATAATGTAAGGCTGAATCACAAACGCTAACACCAAAGACCTTTTTCTGTTCCAGTTATAACCCTTGAGAGTTTTGTCTGTTGCTTTTTTCTTTTCCCCTCTCTGAAGGCAGAAGTAGGCCCTATAACCACCCCCGTTTCAGTTTCTCTCTTCCCAGCTACGGCTTCTTACAGTAACTTGTCTGTCATTGTCCATGAGCTTAAATAGAGCACTGCGTAAGCTGTATGCATCACATACATATCCGTCCCCAAGATGCAAAATCCTTCCCTGCAAGGGAACATTTTGGTGCAATCTAATGCAAATTCTGAGCTCAAGGGAGGCAGGAGCGAAGAGGTATTTCACCAAAAACATTTCTGTAGAATCAAAAAAAAACGAACCAAAAAAAAAAAGATAATTTAAGACTACCAGTGGCGAAGACCAGTGACCACAGGAGCAAGTTCCTACAAGGCTCGCCGTATTAGAGAATTAACTTCCGAATTAACCCAAAGCGCAGGAGCCTCCCTGGAGCCGGAGGCGGCCCCGGCAGGCGCGGCAGCCCTTCCCCGCACAAGGCGGGAGACCTCCCCGGTGAGAGAGCGCCTTTGCCGCAGCGACTTTCCTCCTCCGGCGCCCACGGGGCTGGGGGAGGCCCGGCCGCAGCCCCCGCCGCCCCCGGCCCCGCATGACACCCCCACGGCGCCAGGGGAGACCCGCGCCCCTCCCCGCCCCCCCCCAGCTCCCCGCCGGCGCGGAGACTCCCTCACCCCCCCGCCCCAGCCCCTCGGCGGCGGGACCCCCCCGCCCCCCCCCCTCAGCCCCAGGGCTGGCGCGGTGTCGGCCCGCGGCGCCGCTGTCACCCCCCCCGGCGCCGCCGCCCGGGCGGGCGCGGGAGCCGGCCCCGGCCCCACCGCCCTGCGGCATGCGGCGGCGGCGGCGGCGGGAGCCCGCGGCACCCCCTCGCCCGCCTCCCGCCGACCCGCGGCCCCGGCCGCGCCGCGCCGGCGGGAGCCGCTGACAGGTCGCCGCCGGTGGCCCCGGCACCTGCGCTGCGCTCGCCGCCCTGAGAGGAGGGGCTGCTGGCGAGACCGCGGCGCGGCGGAGCGGGAGGCGGGAGGCGGCGGCGGCGGCGGCGCACGGCCGGCGGCGGGCCCCCGGGGGCGGCGGGCGCCCCTCGCCCTCGCCCCGCCGCGGGGCCGGGCGGCCGCAGCCGCGGCGCCGCCGACACCTTACTTCCTGCTTCGCTACCCAGGGCCAGACCCATCGCGGCGGAGGGATCCCGCCGCCTCCCGCAGCCTCCTCCCCCTTCTGCTTCTGCTTCCCCCCCCCCCCGTTCCCTTTCCCCCTTTCCCCTCTCTCTCCTGCAAGAAAATAATTTGACAGCGATTTGCTGACACCGGGATTTTTTTTTCTTTTTTTTTTTTCCCTCCTTCTTCTTCTTTGCATCACGGACTCGGCAAAGGCAGCGCGGCGGACGGGGGGAGGCCGTGCCGGAGGTAAGTGCCGGTGCCCGGAGCCTCCCCCGGCCCGGGGCGGGGGGTGGTGGTGTGCGGCGGGCCCCCGCCCCGTTCCGCTCCGCTCCATGTGCCGCCGGCGGGGTGGGTGCCTGGCAGCGGGGCCGGGGCCGGGCCGGGGGGAGTATGTTTCCTGGCGGAGCGATATTTGTTTACAGGATGAGCGCCGTACTGTAAGTGAAGTAGGACCGAGCCCGGGCAGCTCTGTAATAAATTAATATCGCAATTGCTCCCTCCTTGCCGACACCGACATAAGCCCCGCGCCCGGCCCCGCCGCTCCCCGCGCCCGGCCCCCGCGCCTGCACTTGTTGCGGACTTCACGCCAGGTAGGCGAATGCTTCGAAGTTTCATTTTTGCACGAGCTGGGGCTGCGCTGGAAGAAAAAAAAAAAAAAAAAGAAAATAAAGGGTGTGTGGGGGGGAAAAGTTTGCAGTTCACTTTCGGTCTGCAGCGCCGAGTAGGCGAGGCCCTGCCTGCTGCCGCCTCCTCCTCCTCCTCCTCCTCCTCACTCATCGCCGCTCCCCGCCGGCCGGCCGCGGGCAGCTGGGCGGGCGGGGGGCGCCCGGGGCGGCGGGAGCGGGCGGGGGGCGGGCGCGGCGGCGGGGCGCTGCCCCGTACCTGCCCGGGCGGGGCGGGGAGAGGGGGGCGGCGGCCGGCCGGTCGCGGGGCGCCCCGCCGCCGTGCCGTGCCGTGCCGTGCCGTGCCGTGCCGGGGAGGGGAGTGCAGTGGAGGCGCGGAAGGCCGGCTCGGCGGGGCTTGCCGCGGAAGTTGTCCGAGCGGCGGTCTCGCCGTACCCGTCACGGCCCCTGACACGAGTGGCCGGCCCACGCGTGACTTCTCCCTGCCCGCCCCCGCCCCGCGACTGCCGGCAGCGCGGTCGGCCGGGTCTCGGTATCAGTCGGTGTTAGCAACGAGGAGGTCCGGGGCTGGGCTTTGGAGCCCTTCCCTGCGGCCGGGCGGCACCGCTGGGTGCGAACTTCTTTTGGAGAAACGTGGATTTCTCCTTCTTTTCCGCGGGAGCGGAACGTGCGGCGGGGCTCAGAAGTGCTTCGTTTTTCTGGCCCGTCAAAATACGGGGGGTAATGAGCAAAAACTCTTAGCCAGATGTTTAAATACCAGAGAGGCGATTTGCAAGTAAAATTAATTGGCAGTTAACCAGTTAATAAATGGATAATGCCTACTCATCCTTCTGCTGACTTTACAGAGTGGTTTTCACATCTGCCAATCAACTAGCCGGCTCGACTATTCAAGATGTAAACTTAGCAGGGTTAATACCTTTGTCCAGTAAAATCTGACCTGTACCTGCTGTCCCGGTGCATCAACACGGGTCGTGACTCAAGTGGTTAGTTGTTGGTTCATAGATTTTTATAGACCAATATGATAGCAGCAAAATAAATATGATGATCCCTAACTAAAGTATGGAAAACGTTGCAAAGTGCTTAACTGCGTGATTAATGTTTTAAGCGGGTAATCGCTGGGGGTGACGTTTTATGTCTTTGACAGCTGTAATTTTACTGTAAGTATGGGAGGAGGGAAGAGTTTACCTGGCAAGCTTGGGCCTGGCCTGCTGGGCTGCTCGACAGGGCCCCCCTGCCGCCTGTACCCCTCCTGCCTGGGGCACTGGCCCGCAGAGCTCCCCCAGGGACCTGCCCCCTGCCCTTGATCAGGGTCCCGTGTCACGATGAAGTGACCCAGCCGTATAATGTCATTGTATGCGTGAACCGTTCCTGCATGCGGTATAGGTATAGGCAGCTGTTTGCTGTGATCGCTTATCTACTTGGTGGTCTTGTCCAGATGTTAAATTGGATCAGAATGGAGCCATTTCCTTAATAAGACGCATCTATCTGGAAATAACCCATTTCACTTTGTTACCCGCTGAAGTGGCGGGGCATTATGTGCCCTGGTTGGTGTGTTACCTTTTTTCCTAAGGCATGTCCAAGGCACATATTTAACAACAAACGTGCTGCTTCATCAATGCTCTATGCATGTGTATGTGGCATGGAAGTTAAGCTATGCAGCTTTGCTTGAAGCAAATATATTTGTTTAGAATTTAGATAAGTGATTTTTCATATGAAGAAAATGTGTTGTATGCATTTTTCTTCTATACCTGGTAGTCTGATACGCTTTGGAAAAATTTAAGGCTTAAATATACCCTACTCAAAAGTTTTGGCGCAAATAAACGCTCTTGTGATCTGTTCCACTACCACTGATAAGCAGCTTGCGTTTCTGAAGTTGGGAGACTCCAACAAGGAACTGAGCAGCACCGTCGGCATGGTAGTCAAACCAGTGTATCTTGAAAAGCCAAAAAAGCTCAAATACAAGTAATGCCTTTCACTGTGGAAGTTGGCCTGAGTGAAGAGTGGAGAATCGGCCTCTTGGTGAAATGATAAGGCCAGAGCTTAATCACGCTGCTATTAACGTTATGTTCTGCCATTGGCATCCCTCCCCTGGGAGAGAGGGATAAGGCCAGGGGGTAGCTTGGTAGCTGTCCTGCCTCTAGTGTTTACATCGCTCCCGCATGGGCCAACGTGAGCATAAATAAACCGCAGCGTGACTAACCTCTCTACCTAACATTAACTCATGTTGTATTTAGATAGACTGAAAAAATCTCCGTGTCTTATCCATTTAATTTTCTTGACCTTTATGTTACTGCTGATGGCCCGCCTCTGAGAATACTCCAGTATGCATTTAAGACCGTAAAGCGAGTCCTCACTTCAGGTTCGTTTTGCTTTTGGGTAGCATTCAACTAGCCTAGGTAGGAAAAAAGAATTCCTAGATTATAAACTCAAAACTCTTGTTACTTCTCTTCTTCTGGTCATTTAATTCTTCCAGGGATATAGTGAGGCTTGCCATTGTAAATTGAGCTTGTAACTTGGGATCTGGCAGGGAGTATGGGCAAAGTATAAGAGCAGCAGTTCTGGAATGTACTGTAGGTTTCTTAAAGCAGTGAGATAATATTTTGCTGTCAATATTTTCTTTTTTTTTTGTTGTTTTGTTCTAATCAGGTGGGGAATATGTCGCTTAAAAACTTACTCAGCAAAGTGTTCAAGAAGGCTCTTTTCTCCCTTTCCCAATACCGTAATAGGACAGTAGTAGACTAAAGAAGAAGGGCCCTGGGATCCATAATGTCATTGTGAGATTCTGGTGCTGGAAGGTTGTGTCTCCTTATGATGTGTCATAGTAACTTGTGAGATAAGGCAGTTTCATTTCAGCTTCCTTAAAAATACGTGCTTTTTTTTAAAAAAGCAAGCAGTGTTTGACAGATACAAAATAATCGTTGATATGGAAACAATTTGTTTCCTCCTCTTGCATTTTTTTGAAGCTCCATAGCTTCCAATGAAAAATTATTATCAGAATTATAATTTTTTCTGTCCCTAAAATTTAAGGGATCCCTTTGCCTCTCCTCCACCTGTAAGATGTAGGCAGAAGCATCTTAAAGTGCACGTATAAATTCTGCCTGGCGTGGCTGCCACGCGCTTGGTTATTTACGTAAGGTGAGAAGCATGAGTGGTCAGAAGCGCTGACTTCCATGACACGGCTTAGAAGAGTAGTGTTACTGCACGTGTGAGTATTTGTAGGGTGGGGAGCGAGGGGGCTGCACTCGAAACTAAAAAAATTAAGGCAGCAAATTCCTTACGTTTTGCTGCATATGAAGTTATAAAACCTCTTCTTAACTTGTCTGGCTCTGAGAAACCCGTTATTGTAACCAATTGCAGGGCTGTGAGGGGAAATCAGGCCTTCTAAGATAAAGACAAAAATAGCGCATTCAAATATATTTTAAGAAAGGCGGCTCTTCCTTCAAAGAGTAGGTCTGAGCGTAGTTTAAAGAAAGGTAGCAAGAATTTTATCAGTTTTGGTTTGTTCTTTAACTCTTTGCATGAAACCAAACAGATTTAAGAGATCCATTGAATTTGCTTTTGAGCAGCATACATTTATTTATGTGCCAAGTTATCTTGTAGAGCTTGGGGGATTATTTCCCCTTAGCTCTGGAGATGCTGAGAATGGGCTTTTACGCCATCATGTCCTTGCTGCTGCCATTGCATGTGTGTCACTAGGTAGCATGTGGTCCAGCCCAGCCGGGAGGATGAAGTGGGTAACGTGGGCGGTCACATCAATGCTGGTTCTTGTTGGATATTGGCTTCTGTGGGCAGAAGGAAGAGTATATCTGACAGCGGTTTATTTTCTCTCTTTCTGGCTTGGCGTCATCACTCCGTGGTGGTGAGGGTGCAGGCTCACCTGGTCCTGCTCAGAACAGCAGCAGAAAGAAAAAAGACATTGATTTGTGTGGGGGAAAAACTGGAAAATGTGCTCAGGTTACAACCTGCTGCCACAGAAACTAGAGGGCAAATACATCATTTATGTTACTTTCTTCTCAAGAGGATAATGGTTTGGGGAACCCAGGGCATGCTTGTAATAGGGATTTTTTTTAAAGTTTAAACTCTCCATATTAGAGTGGGAATGTTGCAGGGTTTTGGCGGAGTCGTGTAGCGTTGGGTATATTTTGAGGTTCTGAGTGAAATGAGTCTTGTGGTTTCAGCTTACTCTGTAACAAAGAGCAATGTGTCTCACACAAACAGCCCACCTAAGTTTTCATAGTTGACTGATGATTTGCTCTGGAAAGACCCAAAATGCTGATATGATGCAGACTCAAAAGGTAGTTGATTTTTTTTTTTTTTAATTTTATTTTTGCTTTGCCTTTCTCCAATTTGCAGTTTAAATTTTGTTAGAATTTCATGCGAATCACTGATCTTCAGCTTCCCATCTGCCGGTCAGCTGGGCTGGTGTAGGTCACTTTCCAGGCACAAGGCCACAAGTACTGAGTTTCCCTACCCTGCAGATTCGACCTTTCTAGAGCAGCCTTACTGGGCCTTATCACAAATTTTCTCTTGTCTTTTTAGTTCAGCAAGAAAATGGTTGCTGTCTTTCCCCTCCCTCCCCTCATCAACTGCTCATGGTAAGATTTTTGATAGAGCCTGCATTGTGATGTGTCCTTGAAGTGCAGTGCTGCAAGGTTTTGTTTTGCTTTGTCTTTTTTTTTTTTTCTATTCATGTTTAGACTTCATTGCATCTATAGCAAAGCAAGATTGTTGCAGATGGTCTTTTTTGATATTTGGGCGGGTTTTTTCATTTGTCAAAAATCTCCTCTTCAGTAATGAGGAGAAGCTCAGACTCGGGTACTAAAATCTCCAGCTAACCCTGGAATGTAAAGACTGCAAAAATATGAATTGGGGAAGGATTGCCCTAGCAGAAGGGGTGTAAGTTAAATGTTAAATTATCAGCAGCTCTTTTTTAAAAGGTCCCAGACAGTGAGAGGTTTTTGTTCACACTGTCTGGCTAGAACAAGGCTTACCAGGGCTCCTAAAGGACAGGGTCCATTTGAGGTGCAGAATTTATTTTGGGTACTTTCTCTTTAAGTGAATATCAAATCCTAAATAACTTCAACATGGGACTGTGGAAAGAAAGTATCCAGCCCTGTGAAGCAAGTGGCTATTAAGTTTAAAATGTGATAAGGGCTGAAGTTCTCTGTCATTAAAAAAAAAAAAAAAAAAAAAGTAGTAATTTGACTCTTAGTTGGCCATAAAAGATGCTGTACAGACCCATTTTTGTCTTCGTTCTCCACTCTCCTCCCCCCCCCCCCCCCCATTTTCATTGATGGGGAAGTTTCATTTCCTTTATTTATATATTTTTAGTGTATGTGTGTTTGGGGGTGGGTGGGGGAGGATAGGAGGGAAGTTTGTGTTCTAGTTTTTATATTTAAAAGAAAAAAAAATAGCTAATGCTGGTGTGTTTAGGAGTGACCTTAAATACACCCTCCCCTTTAAACCAAAAATTCTGCTGGTAAAATAGTGCATATTAGAGGATTAAGGGGTTTTGCAACACTTCTGTGTGGGTAAGAGTCCTGTCTTGAGTTCCAGTTGTGCTAGCAGAAAAGTGTTTTTCCCAGTATTGTCATATTTCATATGCCAAATCAGAACTAGAAATGCCTTTTCCTGGAAGGATCTCTGTTTACTCTTGGAGGGTTATGCCAATTACAGCTATATTAGTAAGGCTTTTTTCCTTTTTTTTCCTTTTTTTTTTTTTAATTTTACACTTGACCTAAATAGTAACTTCTTTCATCTTCTTAACAGAATACACACTACAATCCTGGCATGTAGTTTTGGACTGGTCAGCAGGGGAAACCCTGCTGTCCTGTGGCACAAATGCATACGGGCACTCTTGCAAGAATATGATCTTAAGTGGATCCTAGTGAAATGAATGGTCTTAGAGCTTTGCATAAGTTGAGATAGCCCTCTGCTCTGCATGCAGAATTGAATACAATTTATTGGTGAGCAGGAAATACATTATGAAGTATGTTATTCATATGTCATACTATTTTTTCCTCAAAGAGATCCCATGTACTTTAATTTTGAATACAGTTTTTAAATCCTGCAGATTAGGAAATACTGCATTATATATAAATTTGTGAAAGTTTGGAGGCATAAGACAAGATGCTATTAATACTTATTTTGATCAGAGACTAAAGATTATTTACTCCTTTGGACAGTGCAGCAGTGCATGAAGAAGGAGCAGGTAAATGGGGCTTCTTTGGCAAGAGTCTGTAGCTGCTGGGTGTTCGATTAGGACTGCTGCTGCCTTCTGGACTTCTACGGCCAGTGCTTTGTCTCTGCCACTACCCTGCTGTCTCTCTTTCTGCTGGTGGAGAAGATGTCCTGGTGGAAGATCCTGATTGTACCAGACACCCACCCCCCCGACTAGTAAATAGTGTCATTGTTATTTCATAAGCAAATTTGCGAGCGATTTGCTCTTTTTATGATGTTAAGATTTGCATTGTTAGCAACAATAGCAGTGTATTAAATAAAAAATGGATGGTGACCAGTCTTTAAATGGTTCACATCTGCCACAAGTATGAATAGTTAGAAGACCCTACATAGCTAAACTGAGCTTCCTTTTCCCCAAAATGTAGTCAGCCACAGCCCTGAAATATTTAGGACATTGACTTAGAGTTCCGTAAATATCTTCCCAGTTGCTTCTTTTTGGCCTGCCTCTTTTATGTTTTGTTCTGTCCTGAGCATCAAAGCTGGGCTTACCTTGCAGAGGGGTGGGTGGTGGTCTTGGAGTTGGTGACGTGCTACTTGCAGCAGGGAGAGGGCTGCATGTTGTGTTCTCTCCAGAGACTGAAAGCATCACCTTTGTGATGGCTCCTAGGTCACAGTGGGACTTCAAATAACCATGAGCTCTGTGGCCATTACCAAAGCTGAGCACAGCAGGCTGTAGTCACCTGAACCGCAAGTTTATGTCACGTGTAGCTCAGCATTGAGCACAGCAGTTCTGTTGCTGCTTGCCCCCCTAATATATTGGGGGGAAATGGGTGGAAGCGGTTCAGATGCTAACTCGCTGGCTCACTTTTGGGGTTTTTTTGGTTACTTTTCAAAAGCTTTTATTGAGGGTTGCAAAGAAACCCCTGTGTATTTTGGTAAAACAAAAGAAATTGTTAATGTTAAGCTACATTGAATGGTGCAGCTTTGCAGGAGCGTTGATACTCCAGCTGTCTCTTTGGCCTGCCATGCAATTCAAATTCAAGCGAAGGTCTCCCACGTGGTTATTTGCATGCATCCTCCTATCTCTGTTTTGTATCTGCCATTTCAGTATGTGCTTCCAGAATTATTTTTGTTCATTTCCAATCATTCTTCAAAGATAACTGGCAAAAACCAACAGGCTGGTTGTGATTTTATAGCAATAGAAGGTAGACAACTTTGATCTTCTCGTTAAATGAATTTTCTTCATGTGTGGGCTGGGTGTGTAGTGTGTTGATTTAGTTTTTATTGATCAGTGTAAAAACGTGAATTCAGCATCACAGCAATGATAATAAACAAGTACTTGCAGTGATATTCTAATGAGTTCCTGGCAAAAATAGGGCAGAAAACCATCTCAGAGATTGACGTGCTTTAGTGGTGAGATGCTGAACCAGGATACTTTATATAAAAGGACTGAGTAAAGCTGTTTGAAGTTCCAGCTTTCTTTGGCAACACAATTGCTGCGAGCAGTAGCATGCCAAGCAGGGCAGGATGCAGTCTTTTCTGTAGGCATTTGAGTGTCAGAAATGGCATTCTTGCCTCTGTGCGGAAGGACTTTTACCCTCCTGATCATGCCGAGGTAGGACAGGTTGTAGGAACCAGGTATCTACTTTGTTAGAGGGTGTCTCTGAACACAAGCAGTGAAGCACTAATTACCTTTCAGTCCTCATCCGCAGGAATGCCCTGCGAACCATCCCCATGTGTTTCAATAAGCCTGTATGGCAAAGCATCGGGTACAGTGTGGGGCGAGTGGAGGGAGGTTTCTAAATTAGCAGATAATTTACGTCTGGAAAAGTGAGATTCATATTCATAACTACATTAAACACATATTTCTCAGTATGGTAGGGACATATCTCCATTTAAGGTGGTAATAATCCCTCTAAGCCAAAATGTTTGCAGAAGCACAGGCAGGCAGCTTTTCCCTCTTTTTTCCATTGATGCCGTGTGTTTCCAAAACTGGAAGAGGCTTCTCAGCTGTGGTGATGAACAGTAGTTCTCTATATTTTTTCATCAGATAAGCTTGTTTTATGCTGTCAGAGTTCAGTATATTGGTATCTGAGCTGCATGGATCATGGTGAAAAAGTATTGCTGCTGCCTGCATGTGTTTGACAGAAGTAGAGAATGAGAAGCAAAATTTTTCTGAAGTGAGGAAAAGTGGTTTTCTTAGGACTATGAAATTTTGAAAGAGCTGGTTCATAATGCAGCAACTTTAGAAAAGTATTAAAGTTCTATTATAGTGAAAAATCATGAATAAGAGAATATGCCTTGCAGGTAAAACAAAAAAAGCCTTCGCCGTTTATATGCTCAAAAACCGAAGATGCACTGCAGAGGATGAATTTTACCCTTCATTTTGCTTGTAGTAAAAAATTAGTCTTTGAAGTTAAAAACAGCTTTAGATTTAAAGAAATAATATGCCTGAAAAGGGAGGTGCACAGAAAAAAGACATTGGGTTAAGTGCTGTTTTGTTAATGAAAAGAACGTAAATTAAGCCAAATGTGGCTGCCTGCATAGTAAGGTACCGCTTAACATGAGCAGGGTGATAAAATAATGTCCTAGCAGACTTTTATTTCAACGATTTCCAACTTTCAGAAGAAATTTTAATCTGGATGTTGCACATATATAAACGATAGACTAATACCACAGAATTACAATAATTTATGAAAGGAGCAATACTTTCATGCTGGAAGTCTGTCAGCATACGATCCCTTGGCTAACTACTTGATTGTTAGTTAAAGTAAGGGTTCATTAAAATAACATGGGCTCATCTGGTTTTAAAGACTAGCTCTCAGCCAGTAGGCGATGGTCCAAAAGTAATAAGGTTGCAGCGCAGACGTTGTGGCAGTGGCACATAGATTACTACATAAAGCTGGTTGATGGAAAGGCTTCCGTTGGATTAAGTGTGCTCAGTATTGGGCCAAATTTTTCAATTTTTAGTCATCTGTAGCAATGCCTGCTCATATTGTAGTCAGTTGAACTACCTGTGTGACTGCTTGCAAGAAGGTGCAAGGTTGGGTCTGTATATGAATGCAGCTTTTTGGTGTAATTGTTTTACTCTCTAATGATTGTATTCTTCTAGTTGAAGAATTGTAATTACAAAGTGGATGATAGGCTTCAATTATGTAAAGAAAATCCTTACATTTGAGCCCCACACTATCCTTAGTATAAACAGCTTGCTTTTTTTTTCAGGTAGAACTTTTACTTTCAGGTTATTTCTGGAAAATCTGTACTGCTAATTATGTAAATTGCAAGAAATGAAAAAAGAGAACAAAAGAGCGGGGCATCTTATTTTGGGCTTAAGCAAATGCGAAGTCATATGTGGCCATTCCAGCTGTCTATAGTACATGCCTGTGTTGTTCTGCTACTGCTTTTGTTACCAGTAAACCAGATCGCTTAAACTGGGCATTTCTCACAGGCTTTGTATGATCAGATTGCCAAATGTTGGAGCTGGGAAGTTTTTCCAGTAGCAGGGTCAGCTTATGCCCCCTAGAGAGTCCTTTCCTGCAGGGCTCCTTCCTTGCGTACACAGAAGTTTCTTGCTGAAAGAAAATGTAGGGCTTTTTTTTTGTCTGTTTGTTTGGTTTTATGCTGCTGTGTAGGCAACTCCATGTTTTTTAGCTCAATCCTGTACAATAGCAGTAAGTTTTTGTACCTGCACCTATTGCCTATTAAGGCAATAAGAAGCTCTCCTTGAATGAAGGGAAGGCAGATTTCAGATCTGCCTGCAGATCAGAGAGAAAGGAGAATGGAAGAAGCGGTGTTCGAGTGAATGAAGGAACTTTCAAGCTGACTCAGTGATACATGTACAGTATATGCTGTAAAGATTAGTCACCACTTACTGTAAATCTTTCTTTATGGTGCTTGGTGGGCATGTGCCTCTATCAAGCTGCAGTTAGCGAGCTTTGTAGACTGGGAATGCAGGTGAGCGTTATTTCCACAGTATTTTCCCATTGAACAACAACAACAAAACCCAATGAAACCTGAAGACTTGTAAATTACTGAGCTAAAGGCAAAAGAAATCTTGTAGTTATCTCATGGTACTGCTATCTTAATCTGTGAAACTAGTAGGAAAGTGAATAAATTATGCAACAACTTTTTTTTTTATATTTAGAAGCCTGTGCTTACATGTTATTAATGCTGTTCTGCCCTGTCCTGTACAGGTTGGTTTGATTTTTGGTTGGGTTTTTTTTTTTTTCATTAGGTAGGTTTCAAGCTGCATTTGTGTAAAACACCAATTTACATGATGGTAACAGAATAACAATTACAGGGAAGGATATTCATCTGTTGAAAACACTATTTTCGTTTGCCAAGCAGAAACTTCAGGAAAATTACCCTCCAGGTTGAATTGTCTCATAAATGTTTTCAAGTTCTAAAATTATTTACTGGCATAATAGGTATGCATAGCACTTAAAGCAAAGTTTGTATTAAGGAGTTACTTTTGGGGGGAAAAGTGGGGGGTTTTCATTAAAAAAAAAAAGTATTTTTTAAAAATGGTAAAATTATTCTGCAGCCTTTTTTGAATTACCCAAATTCAGTAATTTGGGGGTTTTTTTGTACTTTCAGACTTTTTCAGTGGTTTCTTCCCTGTTTGACTGAAGTTTATTTTTTTGTTAATTTAGCTGGGCATCTTTTATAATTCTTAGATGCCCTTTCTCTCTGATCTTCAGCTGTTTTGCTTGGCTTGTTTAATCAGTCCTTAGAGAATTGTTAATTTCAGCCATAATCATACCAAAAATCCCTTAGAGTTGTTACAGCAAGTTTTTTTTTTTTTATAGTTTGTTTAAAATTACTTCCTCCAAAATAAAAAAAACCAACCCAAACATCTTGTTGAAGAGTGAGAACCAGACTCTGCTGGCACTGCTGGGTGGGATGGCGCTGAGGCTGCGTGCCTGTACAAGTGGTTTGGCTCGCTGCTCTCCCAGCGATCTGATCCTGTCATAGGCTTTGAGTCCTCTGAAGAGCAAGGAATGAATGCTGAAAGTGTTATTAAGTTTTTGGGTTATCTCACACTGTTTATTTGAAATGGAGGCCAAGCAATTTACATATCTCTGTATCTTGGATCTGAAAAAAAGATGTTGTGTTTTTTTTTTTTTTTCACTAGCCTTTGTGTGGAAATGACATCACAGCTTATGTCAGCTATGCTAAATTCAGAGGTTTTTCTCCTCCCTGTTGGGTTATTAACTGAGTATTAGCTCTGTGCTGTGAGTCTTCCCTTGCTGACTGTGGCATATTGACAACTTTATCATAAATGCTCTGAATTTTGTATGATGAAGAGAAATAAGGCCTAAAGCCTTTTGAAATCAGTGGGAACGTAACTTATTTCATTGCTGTGCGTGCAGCTGGACTGGGTGGCCCCCTACTACCATGTTGTTCCCAGGATCGCTGGTGCAGCGTAAGCAAGCAAGGGGATGGCGTGTTGCCTTTTGGCAGATCTGGTGACCAGGTCTGGAGTTTGCTGTGGCACGTTGTCACACAGGTATGTCCCCTCAGCCCTGCAGGTTAAAACCTCCTGCCCTTCTGAGATTGAGTAGGTTTTTTGAACTAAAGCTCTTAGGCTGTGCCTGAATGTCCCATAAAAAGCTGAGCTCCATGGCAGGGAATAGAGTGTGCCTCATCTCTGCCAGAAACACCAAGGTTTTGGGGGCTGCCCTTCTGGGGTTGTTGCTAGGGCTGCAACTGTGGCAAAGTGTGAAATAGAGGCATGGGGGTTTCCTGTGAGAGCCTGAGGAGCTGGGAGGAGGGAAACAGAAATCACATTAAAATTGACATTTCGAAAAGTTGATTGCTGCTTTTTTTTAATCATAAAGCAATTTTTAAAGTAAGTCACTTCCCAGTGGAAAAATAAATACATTAAGAAGAGAAAAGGGGGAAATGTGATGTTGAATTTATGTATTTGAATGTAGCAGACTTGGTACTGTGATGGTGGTATACCAAATGTGCACAGAGACAAAGCAAAAGGATAACAATTGTCCTGACTCTCCTGTTGCTAAATTTCCAGCCATAATGTCCTATATGCAGAATTTTTTTTTTTTTTTTATTATCTTTACTATTTTGGGAGGTCTGAGGCAGTGAGAAAGGGACTGATCCCAATTACTTTAAAAAAAAATACAGTGAAACAAACCCACCTATCGCCAAAATGGATGTGGAGAGATTTCCCTTCTCCTCCTGCCTCTTGTCAGCGATGCTCTGCCCTGGGAGGAAGGCGAGGAGGCCTCTAGGTGCCTTTAATGGGAAGGCTCGCAGGAACAGCTTTGGGCTGGGCTCTTAGCATGCAAAAGCTATGGGTATCCATTCACACACTTTGTATTTTTTTTTTAATGTCTATTCTGGCCCAGCTCTTCTTCTGTAGCAGTTGAGAAGGGGATGGAGGGGGAAGAGCTGAGGGATACCCTGGGAGGGCACGTGTCGGTATTACCCTATGTGCATGTGTTTGAGTGGCAGGTGCTCGCACACGCTGTGGAGGTGGCCCATTGGAAAACTATGGTGAAATTACTTGTCCCTTTTAGAGCTTGCAAGGAGCACTTCATCGCTGTAGTTATTTGTGTAGCCATATGCTATTCTTTTTTCTTACATATGTTCTCTGAAAATTGTCAGTAGCAGGTGCCTGCAAGCCAAGGCAGAGCAGTATTTAAAAATCAGATGCTTAATGGGGATAAAGAATTGTGTGAGTTTAGCACCAGCAAAAAGGCCAGGTTGAAACCGTTAGCCTCTGAAGGTCTTGTTCCTCACAGAGCAACAGCACAGTTGGTAGCAGTGCTGGTCCTTCAGCTCCACAGTTCACCTGCAGAGGTGTGACCTTCAAGAACAAGTCAGGAGGTCTGGTTTTGGTTCTGTATATCTGGTTTGGCTGAATCGAGGAAAAAGCACAGTCCCTTCTGATTTGTGCACCAGCCCACAGGAACTGTATTGGATATGCGTTGCACCCTTGCTTGGTGACTTAGGTGGTATCGGCTGGTTGGAGATATGACATGAAATCTCTAGTTTGGTAGTCTTCCACTCTTTGAACCCACCTTACCGTGTATGTTTGTCGAGCATCCTGAGCTGTTTGGGTTGTATTACTGGTTGCCGTTGCACTGCATGCATGTGTATTAGGTCCCCACTGGTTACTACTGTGATAGTAATTGTTGACTTCGCGTCTTCTTCCATCACCTGAAGAACAACCGCTGAGAGGAAGATGTGGGGAGACTTGTAGTTGTTCTGGACTTGGAACGATGCAGCTGTGTCCACTGAAAATCATTTCGGGGCATTGCATGGCCAGTCCCCCAGTATCCCTGATACTCCTGTCACATCATCTTCACATCCCCACAGATAGCTCTCTGAATTGCCATTCCTTCTGCATATCAGTTGGGGAGCTTATAGCTGGGTGTAACAGATTTCTAGGAGACTGACAATTCAGAAGTTTCTTGTATTTCAAAGTGTCAGGGAAGACATAATGCCCCTAACATTCTTTTTGTGGTTTTGGGGGGTTTTTTTTGTTTGTTTGGTTTTTTTTTCATTTCTGGTAAAGAACTAGTAAAATATAGAGCACATATGGAAATGACAGACGTTGTTGTCGGGTTTTTGAATTTTTTTTGTTGTCCTTGTTTCTAAAATTAAGCACATGGGAGTTTGCAAGATCCTGCAAAGAATTCAAATGATATTGTACAGTCATGTGTTCAAGGAATCTTTTTAATCTAGTCACATATATAGTGAACAGATCCAGATCTAAAAAAGTACATTGCAGTAAGGAGAGACAAACCAAATTGGATAAAGACAAGAGACTGCTAAATATCTATGATTGTACTTACTAAGTTTAGGTTTTGCTGCCGGCATTGCGTTGTGTTTCTTTTTTTTTTTTTTTTTTTTCTCCTTCATGTTCTTCCATGTGTTAGAAAGTAACTTGTATCAGCTGTTCTGCATATCCCTTGCAAAATGTTCCTAACTGAAAACTGGATCACATGACCAAAGTAGGTCCCTCTCTATGTCAGAAAACTAACAGTGTCTTTTTCATGTGGGTGGGTTATGAATCCATACACTTGCATCTGTGCACATGGGTAGTAAGTTTTTATTCTGCCACTGTATGTTTCTGTAGTATTTTTCTGAGCTGGGTTGCAGGAGGAGTAGTGATCTCACAGCTTGACCACAAATGCACTTGGTGATGGTCACACGGGCAGAGCTGGTTACAGAATTTGGGTCAGCAGGACAGTATCCTCATGAGCTGTCTGGCACAGGACTGGCTAACTGTATTAACTTATGCTAGCTCTTGCTATATGTACACCATAAAAAACTTTCTTGAATGTTTTTACTTCTGCATCTCCAGAACCTAGACCTTGAACTACTACAAAACTTCTTTGAGATAGTTTTGATGGCATGTCCTATACCACTTCAGAGCAAGTGCTACTCAAGTCAGACACTGAAGTTAAGTTTATGCTTTGTAACTGAAAAAGATGTATAGCACGTGATATAACTGTGTATGATATTCTTTTAATTGTTTCTGACAGTAGATTTAATAAAGAGGTCTTGAGATATGTATACACACACACACACTGAGTGCAGATCTGAAAAGCAATGAACACAGGCATATATGCATTATATTACAATTGTTTTCCCTTGGGGCTTTTGTTATTGTTGTCCCTTTCACAAACTGTGAACCTGTAATTTTTCATGTGCTGTTCTTTGGTTCTCTCTGCCAGAGAGGCTCAATCTATCATGTTAAAAAAATCAATAAGAAGTCTAGAGGCTTATTTATAAAGTAGAGCATGGAGAGAGGGTGCAAAAATTCCATTAAAATGGCAGTTTAGTGCTAGCTACATCTCTTTGGGACTAAGCTCCAATATTTTAAACTATTAAAATTGTTACAAGAGTGCTTTTAAAGTACCACAAATCACAGTAAAGCTTTCTAGTTGAAACTTGCCTTTATATAGTGCACTGGATTTCAGCTTATATATGTTTTTGGAGTGTCTGATGCTGCCCTCAAACACCATTTTAGCATCCATTTTTGAGCTTTATTATAGTTAATAATCTTACAGTTTTATGCGCAAGTGAAAATACGTGGATGTAAGAAGTCAGAATTTATTTTCCTTCAGAAGTGTGAGTGTATGTGTGTCTTTGTGCAGATGCAGCTCTGAGCAAATTCATTATTTCTGGGAAGTCTATAGGCTTCTAATGTAATTCATCAGGATTGCCTGGCTTGGCACATGCTACTTCGTTAGAGGAACTTATAAATTCAGTGGCTGTGGGTTATTTTATAACATAGCAGTTTTCACCAGTGATGTGATGGTCATCTACTCCGTGTTTTCTATCCACAGAAATAAATGTGTCCCTCTGCTCATAAATGTGATGCTGAAGAGTTTATGGGATAGTATCTGTATTAAATCTCTCAAATATCAGAAGCAGTGTATCTGAAGTGTAAGCTTCACCTCCCCTCACCATCTTTTTAACTTGTTTTAATAGCTGAAGAAGATTGATCTTGAAGCTGCTGTGTTTTGAATACAAATGGCATTGTATGGTTTCGTGTTGTATCATCTTTTATCCTGGGATGATGAGCATTGTTTCTAATGGAAATGCCCTTTATTTACTTCCAAAAATGCCCAGAAAAAAAAATGGTGAACTCTTATTTGGGACAAAAGCAGGCTTTTCCATCTCCAGGAGATAGTGCAGACTGTTGGAGAGCATGGCTCTTGGTAGGAGCCATGAGAGCAGTCTACATAAATGAACATGACAGAAGGCAAAAGAGAAACTCCAACTTGCCAAACATTTGTGTGTGTGGTATAAATATGCGCCCTGTCACACAGTCATATCCATGCATACAACTCAATAACCCAATCCATCATTCCCGTATAATTCATCCATCAATTTTTCTTTTTCTTACTAATCCACAGCCTAGTTCTAGCTTACTTCTTGCTGTCGTTGCTTGCATACATTTTCCTCTTTCTTGGCAGTATGAATTTGGAGTAATGATCCCAGCAAGCTTAAAAAAAGCAAACTATTAATGTGGCTGTTTCACTGTTAATTAACATCTGAAGTTTCAGAGAAAGGGATCTAGCCTGTGTAATTACTGTGTGGTTAAAAATCTGTGGAAAACTCATACTAGTGCTTGGAAAGTGGAGATGCTAAAGGGAGACCCTTAAAGCTTGAAAACAATGTGTATTTTTCTAAGCAAAGACAACTAAAATCTATTCCGTAAGGTGCTTCTCAGTGTAAAAAGCAAAGACTTTAGTTGTGTTATACAGCTCTGAGCAGAAATGATAGCTTCCCTGCTTTGAAAAAATAAGCAAGTGATGTTAATGAGGATAAAGGAGAAGAGCATTATTCAGGAAGATGGAGTTTCCTGGGAAGCCCTTACAGTCTGGAGTCATGAGCCCACCAGAAACTGGGATTGCAGGTGGGTTAATTGGGTTTGGTCAAATTGTGATTGCTGCCAGCTGAGGTTGGCTTCCCAACTCAGCTCTTCTGCCTGGGGCCCCTCCTGGGGCTCCTCCATCATCATCTTCTTCTTCCTCTTCCTGGGCTTGCTCTGGTTGGGAAGGGAGTACACTGGCTCCCTCACCTCTTGGTGTTGGGCAATGCTGCTGTGCCCAGACCCATGCAAAGCACCACAAGGTAGGGAGGGGAGGCCGGTGGGAGGAGTGGGAAGAGGCAAATGAGACAAGTTAACGCGGGCCAAAGCGTTAGGCTGGGGCCTTTGGAAGGCATTTGTGAGGTCAGGGTGCTGCAGTGGTGTGGAGGCTGCCTGAGATCATTTAGGAAGGGGTGATGCCCTTGCAGAGAAATGAGGGTCTTCTCTCGCCATCCTGTAGCTCTCAGAGCTGTTGTGGAAGTTACTCCCTGACTATCTCAGCTGTCCACTAAGCTTCTAAGGCCCTGTGATTCAGTCCACTGGTTTCCATTTCTCCCTCTCCTCTTGGTGGTGGGCATGTTCTCAGTCTAGCGGGAGGCCTTTCTGCACAGTTTTCCCTCCTTTTCCCAGGGCGTCTTTTTGTTCTTTTGTCATCCGGTGTGAGTGATGTGGAAGTGTGGGGAAAAGTGGGCTTTGATTAAACATTTCCACTAGGGTAGGGCTGCTGGGCCCTGTGTATGGCATCCTGTGGTGTGCCGCTGCTCTGAGGGCGTGCTAGGAGTGGGTCCTCTCTCAGTGAGAGCCACTTCTTTGCTCAGCTCCTCATCTTTCAGCAGGCAGGGCTGGATCCTGGGTTGCTATCACTCCTCCTTTTCCTTCCATGCCAGCGTTGGTAGCATCTCTGCTCTCGCTGGTGGGACACGTGGTGGAGGACGTGAGGCCTGTTGGCCACAGAGAGACTCGGCAGCGTCCAGGGCCCAAAACCCACCATCTGCAAAGGTATGGTCATGTTGGAAAGCTGGGTGGGTCTGGCAGGGTGCTAGGACAAGCAAAATGGTCTCTGGAGGAAAACTTGACGCTTTTCTCCTTGCCTGCAACATTGACCTGCAGGTAGTGGTAAAAAAAAAAAAAAAAAAATCTTTGTTGGGCGTTGACCGTTTTTGGTGATGTCCTTGAGGAGAGCAGACTTGCAAGGTGTGCTGAGCTGCCACGGTGAACAGGGGGCTTGTACTTTGTGCAACAGGTGAAATCTGCTGGGTTAGAGCTGAACAGCTCTGGTTTAGCTCTGGATCATACCCAAAATGAAGCTGCTCAGGTTTGTGCAAGGGGTAGCTGCCGATTGGTTTAGCCTCTAAAATTTCTTTGGGAAGAGCGCTGCCTTTTGCTGGCTGCCTGCAGAGTGAGTCCAGTCAGGCACTTAAATTTCACTGCATATTCTTTTTGCTGGGGGTGGGGCATGGGCCGGCTCATAGAGAAATAGCCTCTTCCACCTAGTGAGTTTTTCCTATTATGGTGATTTGGGGCATGGTGATGTCCCCCTTTCTTTTTAGGGTGGGGGGAGCCTGTTTTGTGGGTCTGCCTTAGGGGGGAGTTGGTGTGGTTTAGGCTGTTTTGTGGTTTTTTGTGGGTTTTTTTTGTTTGTTTATTATTTTTTTATTTTTTAATGGGTGTGGATGTTCTGATGACCTTCCTGAGCTAAACAGGTACCATGTAGCTGCTGGTGACTGGAAACGACTGTCCTTCTGGAGGTCCCATCCCTTGCAGGTTTGTGGTCTTATTTTTGTAAAAACTGCTCTCTGAGACGCTTGAAGAAATTACCATTTAACCAAACTGGTGAACCCATGTGGCTTTGAGGAATTTCCCCACCAAATCTGTTGGTCTTGCCCCTTCTCCGTGTTGTGCACGAACACCAGCATTGGCCCTCTCCTGTACCTGGGGTTGAGCGCACAGTAAGTGAGGAAGGACTCTTGCCTATTCTAATTTTTTGAGGCGGAAGGGAGGAAGTGGTAGATACCAATCTCTCTCTCTCTCGCACGTCCTTCCACGCACATCTTGCTGGTGGCCACCCAAACTGTCCCCTAGAGATGCTGCTCTACCGTGACTAATTTCCTGGCTTTTATTTTGAAAATGCAGTCATCAAAGTTGCGCAGATCAGCTGGGGCAAGTTTCAGCCTCTTCTGTATATGAAAACCTAGAAAGCATATTTCTGGGAAGAGGTGTTGGAGATGGGTTGGGTTTTTTTGTGTTGGGTTTTTTTGGGGGGGGGGGTGATTTGAAGAAAGGGAGGGCAGTGGTGAATGTTGAGGATTTTAATAATTTAATTGGTGTACCTTAATTTCAAAATCACAACTAAGTGCATTGGAAGTATTAGATGCAAACTCTGCCAGGTATGAAGACTAACCAAGGCTGTAATCATTAAAAATTTGTACTGTTAATTGTAATGCTGTGAAAGCTCTTGAGTCTGATTGGCAAGATGATCCACCTGTGTAATAAACATTACCATGTCTTTCCTCTGCTGTTTATACAAATATTTTTGTTGGTAGTATTTTGTGGACAGCACTACTTATTGTGACTATGCGTGTTAGACATAACTGTTGGTTAAACTTCCTTGAAGAAATATTTTAACTAATAAATGTACAAGCATGTGAATTTAGCCAGTTCTTTATGCATTGTTTTCCCAGCTATAAAAATGTTCCTGTTAAGGGAAATACTAATTTTTCTCAGCAAGTAAATACTACTGTAGGGAGAAGGTCTTGTGTTTTCTTGCGTTATGTAGTTTTTCTTTGGGATGTGTGTGTGTTTTAAAGAAGAATGCTAACTGAATAAAAATCCTTCCTTGAAGTATTAGTGATCAGGTCAGATACTTACATTACTTATATTGTGTGCCAGTTGTTTAAAAACAAACATGTGCATTTCATGTATCTATACAACTGCAGATGTTGTAAAATACAAAGTACGGGGTAGAACAACAAAAGTAAACTTTAATTGTAGCAGATGCACTGAATTAACTGACATGCCTGGGGAAGCGAATTTAGAAAGACAGGAACTAAGACAGGTCCCTCCTTTATCTGAGCAATTCAGAAGCCAGAAATCAGGTAGAAGTAATTTTAAAGCTAGTACAGTTTCAATATCTGAAAACTACTTTTACCAGATTTAGCGTTTATTGGTGGAGCTATAAATAAATGCAGAATAATTTTACTGAGCTCCATGGAGTTTCTGCAGATCGGTATCAGCCCAATGGCTCTTGGAGTCTGGCCTCGCTTCCTCTTAGGCTGGAAAAGCCAACCCAGTTCTTAAAAACTGTGGGGAAACTGGCTGGGCATTAATCTTAGACAACTGGGTTCTTGTTTTTTGTTGGTTTTTTTATTTTATTTTATTTTTTTATTTAAAAAAGTTTTTCAGACAGTTTTTCCTAGGAATGCTGGGAGAAATGGTTAACTAAGGAGTTTCCTGTTACCAGTCTTAATCTGAGCATTTGACTCCAAAAACCCAAAATACAGACACCCCCTGCAGCCTCTCAGAAGCCTGCCCAAGCCCTGTAGACAGCCTCCCCTTTCCTGCGGCCACCCCAGCCTGAGCACCCCTGAGGGGAGTCTGGAGCACAGAAAATTTAGCGGTTTGGTGAATGAAGTAAAGGGGAAAGTAGAGTTCCCGCTGTTTTAGTGTGGGAACCAAGAGATCATCAGGGTTGGCTATATGTTAGTCTAAAAACAGGGTTAGGAAGTTCCTTGGGTGGTATGAACCCAGCTTTTTTGCAGGGAGCTGCTTTTAGATTGCCTGGCTCTTTAGGAATTGGTTGATACCATTTAATCTCGGGGAAAAGTGAGTCAGTCGGTTACTTAAAATAACATTTTTGCTAAAGCCTTGCCCCAGTGTAAAGTACTTGAAGTTTAAAGAAAAACCCAAACAAAAAAAGCCCACTATGTTTTTCTCTTCCTTTGTCTTCAAAATTGTCTCAAAGATCTGACAGCAAGCTGTGAAATGGTTGTGACACTCACTGTCTTGACTTAAGCCTGTATCAAGACTCTACTCCAGGGAGTGCAATCATGTGATAAGCAGACTAGTCAAACAGGTCTTAATGGCTGCAATACTCGATTT
The DNA here is from genome assembly GCF_026419915.1 of Harpia harpyja. Taxonomy (NCBI): domain Eukaryota; kingdom Metazoa; phylum Chordata; class Aves; order Accipitriformes; family Accipitridae; genus Harpia; species Harpia harpyja. Next base: position 13,171,964 of record NC_068952.1, on the reverse strand, counting down.
AGATGCTTTCAGGGGCCTTCTCCTAGCAGGGTTTTGTAGGGACCATGAATTAGCTTCTCCATATACTACTGGTGTGACCCTTGGCTGAACAGGGTAAAGAAAAAAATAGCGTGCATGCTCACAGAGATGTAGCAAATAAGAGGGCAGTTCACCTTTTATTTCAACTCCTGGCAGTGCAGGTTTTGTTGAACTGCTGTTAAAAGAGAATTGCTGAGTAAAATGGACTTATCCCAACTTCCTTGGATGATCCCAGCACTGAAGTGCTGCAGTGCCAGTCCTGTGTTTCTTGGGTTAAGAAAAGTAAAGCGGGACAGCAGGAAGTGAGGATGTAAACTGTGCTTACTTCTCAGAAGCAGCAGGAAAATGATGACATCACTGTTTTTTCAAGCTTTGAGCAATCTTAAATTTATGTAGCCATTTTCATCATATCTGTTTCATGAAGAAAAATGTATATATTCCGTAGTGCTTGATGTGGTTGTATTCTTAACTTTTTACAGTGGTGGCTTATACAGACATGGTAACTGCTTTGAAATGGTGTTTGTTTTATTACAGACCTGATTATTTGGGAGGGAATGAGAATTAAAGATTTTAATAACAACAACTACTGGCAGTATCTCCCTCCTCCCCCATCCATTTAAATATCTTCCCCTTTCTTTTATTTTTTTTATGTGAAGTCTGTGCAAGTTATCCACTGAAGTAGTAGTACGTGAGACAGTTGTAATTCAGCATTTTCTGTAGTAATCCATTTCAGCAAAGAAAGGGCTGTGAAACTTTTAATAAAAAGTTAAAAAAAAAAAAAAGTTCCAAAAGTTCTGGCTCTGGAATCCCACTTTTTTCTTCCGAAATTTTTACTTGTTGGTGTAATTCTTTTCAAGAAGTTCTGCTGCTTTCAGAAAAAAAATGATGCTCAATGAATATCATGGGGTAGGTAATACAGAAGCCTTTGTAGGATGTTCACTGACCTACCTAAGAAACCCAAGAGAGATAATTACAACCTTTCTTAGTCTACATGTAAATGCACTGTGCAAACGTTTTTCCATGCAAAGAATGTGAACCAGTTACATTTTGGAATCTATACCTATATGGAAAATGGACTGTAAGAGAGATGCCTATTTCAGGCGACTTTTGACGAGTTCCAGATTAAAAAAAAAAAAATTACAGCATATTAAATTATTAGGCATCTTTACTAGGGTGTAAGAAAGATTTATGCTGTAATGAAATATTGCTGCAACCCAATTTAGAACTTGACAAATCCGGTTTTGTAGGGCTGAATTATAAGGGATACCTCATTATTTGAGGGGAAAACTTTTTAATTGTTATTTTTGGCACACTGGTCTCCTCTTTGGTTGGGCTGTGCTCTGTAGGAGCTGCTTTGGGCAAGATGTCTCAGCTGAGCCTTTTTCAAGGGAGCTGTGTAGGATGAAGTCATAATTAAGTATCACATCCTGGCAAGCCTTTCTTACCACATGTGGTCACTGATTTCAAGTTAAATGCTTGCAGTCCTCATTGCTCCTCTGGGTCAGAAATGTAGGTCTTCTTAAAAGCACAGACTTCTACTTTATTGTGAGATACACAGTATCAGTAAGGAATATCAGATACTTTCTCCTGATACTGTATATCAGATATTGCATATACAGTATCAGTAGCCATACAAAATTTAGCTACACCAAAATTACATGTATACTGCTTGTGTTTTTTTAAAAACAAAGCCTCTATTCCTTCCTTCTGCATACAGACCTCTCAACTGCCTCTCGCTTTTAAACTCAAAGCGTGCCCCTGTGCAATGTATTCAGAGTATGACCTGGCATTATGGCTTGCAGCAGACAATAGGGAACATCACAAAAACCCCATCATTTGCTCAATTTAGGAAGTCTAACCAAAATTTTGGGTAGCAAATACCTCTTTGACCATTTTTTGAGATTGCTTGTGGTATTCTTATGTTACTGTTCACAGGTTCTCAGCTGAGAAACAAAACTGGAAACAAACAAAGTTTGTGCATTTGACTAAACTTAGAGCAAATTTTAGCTGGAAATAGTATTTCTTTATAGGATAATTAATTTCTTGCGTGCAAGGTTTCTGTTTCCCCCGCTGTCCTAGCATGCAAAGTGATTGATCTTAAGCAAATTACATACACTTGTAACTACAACCATATATGCGCACATATGGGAGCATGTGACAAAGCAAAACAAAAATGCAGGGTTTGAGCTCAGCTGGTACATCTTTTGGGAACCTTTTCTCCTTGTTCCTGGGAGAGAGAAGTTTCAACTTCTTCCGATGTTGTCTGTGTGTTAACCTGGCCCTGCGGCTCCACAAGCGCTCTTTCTGATGTGTTGTGCCTACCACATTGGAGGAGTAAGGCATAGCCGGATGGCTTATGTGGTCAGGTATAAGTAACAGATGCAGTGTTTACATTTAGGAGAATCTTATATTGAATACTTAAAATGACTTACTGGTAAGCACAGCTTTAGAAGTTTAAGAAGAGTCACAGTTTGGTGTGTTGAATGTGCACTATGTTATGTGCTTAGCTTCAACTATAAACCATTTGCTGAGTTTTAGTGACTCTGATGTTTAGTCTTTGCCCCCCCCCCCCCCCCCGTTTAGACATCAGTAGCCAAGTGTTTTGCCTCTGTATGTAGCCTCAAGTTGCACTTTTTTTCTGATGTAGTCATCAGATCACATTATTTATAAAATGAGGACATCCTTTTGGACTTCATGTGTAAACAGTCTTAAATATGTGCTCAGGCAGAGAGATTCTTGTCTGTTTATCCACAGTTGAAGCCCAAATATTAATAAATACTAACATTAAATAGTGGGGTTTTTTCCCCTCTCTCAATATTCATTTAAGTTTTCCCTTTAAGGCTCAGATTGCTTCTCTAGATTACCCAGAGAAAAACTTTCACCTTGCCCTTGATCAAGTTAGTAGTTGCAGTATGTCTCTGTTACTGTGATTTATCATGAGTTAGGGTAAGCAAGTGAACTCTTTTGGAGTTGTTCCTACTGGGCAGGTATTAGCGTAATCGAAACCATGCCTGCAATTGCTGGTGCATGCGTTTGAGAGTAGGATCTGCCATCTTCAGGCAATATGATGACTCCAGGTCTGTTAATTTTGGAATTAATGGTGAGAGCTGGAAGCCTGCCCACCAGCTCACCAGGGTGCCATTTAAAATTTCTTTGGAGCCAAGTTGGTGTTGGGCTTTGCTGCTTATTTGTAAGACATCTCAACAGGCAACAAAGTACTCTTCTTGTAGTAGGGATTTGGGGGTGGTGGAAAGGGACTCTCAAGATCAGAGGTGACTAGTGTTGCCTCAGGTGCCTGCAGCAGGAAAATACTTTTTGCTCTCTCTCCTGCATCTTTTTGCAGATGATGTGCTGGAAACCTGGGAGGTGGCAATCAGAGTGGCTGCCTTCAGCTGGAAGGGGAGATGGGAAAGCAAGAAGCAGGATGCTGAGAAACAGGGGCTGAGAAAGGTGCATCTTACATAGGTTTTAAAGGTACCAACTGCTGCCAGGGCAACTTCATTTGTGTGTTTGTTTTAGCTTTCTGGCTTTTTTTAACAAAACTTCAAACATCCTCTTAGCCAATGACAGCAAGGTTTGCAAATCAAAACCAAATCTGAGCATAGCACTACGCTTGAGTGAGCTGTGCTAATCTAAGACGAGCTTCTGTTTCCTGCTTAGAGCTTCTCCCCCATGCTCTCGTTTGGCGCATGTACAGTACTGTGTGCTGACAGACACCTTTGAGACACAAATCAGTTAAAGAAGTGTGTGTGGTGGCAACTGCTCCAAGCTTGGTATTTCATGTGCTTATTGGGTACCTACTCATGGTTAGGAAGTAGGTGTTTGGAGTCACATAGGCTAGAGAGGAATCCTACATTTGTGAATTAACATCCATAACAGAGTGGTCTTGGGTCCTTTTTGTGTGTTCCTATGATCAGACAAAAAATGTAATCTGTTAATAAAAGTAATCCCCATAAGAAGTCATACAGTGCAAGCAGTGTGTAAGCAGAATATTTTAGGTAGCTAATATGTTGAACTGATAGAATCCTGCGTAGTCCAGCTCTGCAGTTTGCATAAAAGCAGCCGCTTAAAGAGCCTGTGGTCTCATCTTCCATCGGCAACTCAATGACTGACTTTCGCTTTCCTTACGGTAAGAGAATCGATAGAGAAGAGAATTTGCCATCAGTTCTCTCTCTCTACATTTTTCCAGTTTGGCCTCCACAAATTGTACAGCCTCCCTTTTCTCTGTGTGGGAGAGTACAGACTGCTGCTGGAGGCAACGTGGAGAGATTAACATTCATCTGTTCTCTCCTCACTCTCTTTTCCATCCTGTGGGCATGGGAGACTTATGAATGTGCCACTCCTTGGGGGAGCATTTCTACTCATTGCCCTGATGAGAAGACCACAGAGACACCGGTAAGATTGTGTGAGTTTCACGTTGCTGATTAAATTGGCACATGAAAAAGCTGAGTGCAGCAGCTCTGTAGAAGAGGTCAGAGAGGAAGATGGAAGGACTGGCATAAGCCTTGGGTTGCTCACTTGCCAAGAGATCTCCTTTTCCAGACTCCATGCACATTGAGGGCTTAATGCAAAGTCTGCCTCCTCACTTGGGTTTTTCATGAAAAGTGGTATGAGTTTATTTTGCAAGAGCTCTGTTTTGAGCAGAGATACTTACTACTTTGATTCTTACTCTGTGTTTTAATGTTGCGTTTATAGCCGGGAAATCTGATGGGGAATATGGGGAAACAAATGTGTTTGTTTTTTTTTTTTTTTTTAAAAAAAAGTCTTTGCTGGTGTGGAAGCTAAAGCTGATATTGTACATGTGTGTACAATCATAGCAGTGGTTGATAACACTCAAATGCAGGATCAGGAGATTTAGTTTCACTTTGTGGCATTGGCAGGGACAGGAAAGGTCTTGCAAACACATGTTTCCGAATCACCCTGCCACAAGGGGAGCTGACGTTGCCCTTTGGTATCCATTTACCCTTCACAGGAGACAGGTACCGAGGTGGGTGCACGCCATGAAGGGGTGATGTATTTGCTCGTGTCTGGTTCCTTCTGTGTGAGCACCAGCCTCAGGCTGCCTGTGCAGAAACAGCAATTGCCTCGTTGTCATCTTCTGCTGCTACCAAATTAGAGGATCTCTTGCAATTACCAGCTAGGTGTTCTTTCTCCTCACTACCCCCCATCCTAATAGGGAGTGGTTGATAGTTAGCCTTTACTAATTTAGGACTGTGGGAGGTTTGTTATCAATGAACTGCAATCAGAAAGTATCGCTCTTCCTTCAGTTAGTAGCCCCTGCAGGAATGAGGGCAGTGGGCCTCTTCCAATCCTTTCCAGCGCTAGCCACTGCCCAGTGGGATGTGATGGGCCAAGTGCCACACCATGGTGGCCTGGAGTTGATGGAGCTGCTGGTGTGGATGGTGGTTGTGAGAATCACAGAATCTGGGAAGTCTTATGAGCACGCAAACAACATCTTGCATGAGGTGGTGGACGACTACAAATGCAGTATTTTTTGAAAGATATGGTGAGGATTTCACCCAGGGTAGCGTGCGTATTGCTGACGGCGGCAGGCAGTTTCTGTGGAGCTGCTTGTTGAACTTCTGGAAAGGTGTTGGTAACGGGCATCAAGTGTGGTGAGGTTGGTACAAGAGGAACAAAACCTCCCATTCAGATAAAAGCAGGGAAAGGGAAACACTGCCACGTGTGGGACTGGTTCAGGCTAAACTGGTCTGTGCAGTAGTTTCTGCAGCTCTTCAGAAACATACTACGGGGTTGAGCTTCCCAGTTCGAACAGGTCTGTGTTCACATTTCAGTCAGGCTTTGGGAAAGCAGGAACAGCACCATTTGTGTCCCACTTCATTTGAAAAAGAAAATTAAAAAAAAATCTTGAATGCCAGCCATCTGCTGATATTGCATCCAAACTCTATCCCTGTATCTGGATGCAGAGGAGAGAGATGGTTTCTGCGGGGAGATGTGCTGTTCAGAGTGGAAGCACTGCCTGCACCTGGGGGTGCTGCTGCTGGATCCAGAAACCACCAGAGGAGCATGTGCAGGATGGCTTGGCATCTCTGTCCAGCCACCTTCTGTAGTACCAAAACAGTCCTGCACAGAGAGAGTGAATCTGAGTCCCATGCTGCTGACACAGACCAGAACACTTGGTTTATGGATCACTGAGAGGAGGTTTGAGCATTTCTGTGAAGTGGATGTGGAGTGATGGGGTGGTTAGGAGCCACTGTATTGATGGCTGAGGCAAAAAGATAGTAATCTCTTTCTCCTTGTAGCCTGGTCGTTGTTTTGGTAATGTTGTTTTGGAAACAGATTAGGTTGTGGTTTTCTACAAGTTGGCTATTAAAATAGGCCCACTATCTTGATGGAAACTAACACAAGTCCTCAGCCGGACGCAGGAAATGAGCAGGCTCATTTTTCTTTAATTCTTTTCATCCCAGATCTCCCCCAGCAAATGCCCAGTGAATTTTGATTTGTTTATGATGGTGCTTTTTCTGAAGTCAGCGTGTCATTTTTCTATGTTGTATTTCTCTCTTCCTCTCTATTATAGAAGTTGAGTACTGCTTCTGTCCTGATAGCATTGTGTGAATGTGAACACAAGTAAGGCAGCAGAGAGTTAAAAAAAAAAACCAAAACCCAAAACCCCATTAATTAAAATATTTACATTGGAAGCTGCAAAACATTTACTCTGAGTAAAACAAACTTCCCCATTGTTCTTGTATGATTGCTGCAGTTTCTGTGAAAATAGCCAGGAAGAGGTTGTGCTCTGAGGAATTTTACTCGGTTGGCAGGGGAATAGTAGGGTAGGGATACTCAGGTGGGCTGTTGGTCAGTGGCTCTCTCTTGTTCAAATATTTGTCACATGGATAAAAGATCTCTTCTTCATAGAAAAAACCAAAAAGAATCCAAAAAGCCTCCATAGTGGTGGAAGTATGTTGTCATATTATTCTGGTAATGCCAAAAAATAAATGATCATCAGTAGAAGATAAGAAAATGGTATTCACTGGATGAAAGGTTTATTTTTAGCACTTAAAGTCTACACTAATGTACACTTAAAGAAAGCAGAGAAAGAGAAGCATCTCAGAGCAGGCAGTTTGGACCCTGGCTCCCAGGCAGCCCTCCTGGCTGGGGGACATGTGTGCTGCCGTCCCTATTCTGCTGGCAGGGAAATGGCAGTGCAGTGCAGTGCAGTGAAGGATGTCATCCTTCCGTGGTGCTGAGCACCTGTCGTTCCCACTGGGGTCTGTTGGCATCGCAGCTGCCCGGTGTCCAAGGAAAATGAAGTGAGGGTGCAAATCAGGGATGTCAGACCACTAAAACACAATGTTGTCTTTGCATCTAGTTTTGTACTTTAGGCACAGGGATACTCTTAGTAGCATCACTACAGGAAGAGTAAGCAAACACGAAAACTCTTTCCTTCAAATACTTCTATTCCTGCCACATCTTCCCCTGGATAACTGGATTGAAAAATTAAGGATTGTTTGGTGTTTTTTTAAAAATAGTATTCTCTCATACAGTGTGCCGTTTCACTCTTACACTTTTCTGGCCTTTTCCAGCCTGGCACTGGACTAACAGGCTTCTAGGGCTTGTGGGCAGGACGCTGAAAAGTCTAAAAGGGTGTGTGGAGGGGTTGGTTTGTTTGGTTTTTTAGATCCTTGATCCACATTTCTCATTCTAGGCAGGCTGTTAAGCCTTTCAAAGTTGCCAGATGGGAGGTCTCTCTTCTGCCTAGTGACTTACAGACTGGCTGGATTGCAGGTCATGTATCCTTTTCTTAATCGTGCCACGGAAAAGTGTTTGTTCAAGCCTGAGTCTATCGTGACTGTAAATTTTATTGACAATTCCAAGGTTGCAGTTTTGCTGTTTAGGCACGTGGTACTCTTTCCTCTGATCTAAGGTATGCCAGACTGCGTCATGTTTACCTATATTATAAAAACATCTTTTTTGCAATGAAAGATTGGTTTGTAAAGGTGTTAGGAAATTAAACGTACTTCTACAGGGTAGGCATCATTTAAACTCGTGCATGAGAGCTTTGTTCCATCCGTTTCTTGCATGCTTTACTGTATTTAAGAAAGTCTGCATGCTGACAGTTTCTTGGCCTGGAGATAAAAGGTACTGCATACCCAGGTTTGATACATTGATGGAAAATTGTCTCCATGATGTATAACACCGCTGTGATTATTCCTAGCCATTACCACTGGTCTCATTTTACAACCATTCACATTATGTAAATTGATGCTCATGTAATTTAACGAGAGGATGCTGCAGACTTATTTATGACTCGGCAGGGCAACCTGTATGCTTTGGCCACCTCTGTTATCCTTGCTGAAGGAGGAAGAGCATGTTTCTTACCAAACATGTTACAACATCTTTAATACCTTTGTATTCAGGTTTCCCAGATTGCCACAGATGGGAGGGCAACTTGCCTGGGGTATAGATTATACTGGAATGGCAGCAGAAGTTTAACTTTTTTTTTGTTGAACTGCTTATTAGCCTTTTGTTGTGAGATTATCAGGAGGTATTAATGGACTTTTCCTTTTGTTACAGATGGAATTTTATGACTTGCTGGATTCTGAATAGGACGAGGAGATGTGTCTGATAAGGTAAGAGAGAGGGTAAGATAAACATGTTCCTACACAAAACAGTCTCACCAGTTTGTTGTTTGGGTTGAAGACAACTGTTTCTTTCCCCAACAGAACCCTGAAAATAATTGAGATACTTATTTTTAAGTTACATCTGCCTCTGACCATCTCTGTTCTGTACAGCTTCTGTCCCAGTCCTTTCTCCTGTTGAACTGATGTACAAAGTCCAGAAGACAAAAATGTATGCCTTTCCAGGCTTGGGGGTTAGCAAGATAGGTCATGCTTATCCTACTAATTTAGAGCTTCTTATAAAGTAGCAGATGAGCTAGAGTTTTTGGTCAGTTTTGAGATATTGTGCCCCCCCCCCCCCCCCCCCCCCGGCCTTTGAAAGGTAAAAAGATCTCTGAGCTGTTTTAACTTCTACGCTTTAAAACTTGTTTTTCCTGTTGCAGTATTTTTGAATTCGGACTATTTTTATTAGGACAGAGTGTATATGAATAGAAAACCTCTAGTTTTGAGTTTGAAATGAGTATTTGCTGTCACTAATGTGCTGAAGGAAGCTGTAGGTTTGCTGATTTTTTAAATTTTTTTTTAAATAGTGTTCTTAAAAGTCGGTGTTTAGATACTTTTTTCTTTTTTCTTTTGGTTTCTGGTTCAGAGGCTTCCACTGGCAGAGAGGAGTAGATGTCTTTAAAACTCTTAGGTGTTAGAATAACCATATTCAAATAACAAACAGCCAAACACCATAGTAGTATTACATGGGGATTGTTGCTGTCTTTCAACCTACAATCTACCCTGTGACTATCCAGCTCTATCACTTACGTGTTTCATTTTGTATCCTCTGTCTTCCTGAGCTCTGTGCCATTTACAGGCCTCAAAAATCCCTGTTGTTCTTTTTGGATGTTGGTTGGAAAGTGCAGTGGAAACAGCTAGATGCATGATGTCATTGTGTGAGGACCAGGACTAAATTACTTCTTCCTTGGATTCAGAGATTTAGCCCTTGTAGACACTCTTGAGGGTTTCGTGGTGGTTTTTTTTGTTTTGTTTTTGGTTTTTTTCCCCATTTAAGTTTTGTTTGCCAAGTAGAGTTAACCTTTGGAGGATGGCTGCCCAAGCAAGAACTGAAAACTTTGAATGGCTCTTGGCACTGTGTGGAGTATGCAAGAATCAGACTTGCTTGCTGCTTAGGTTTTTTTGCAAGTGTTAGGCACTTTGTCCATTCAGACTACCCTCTTTCATGACACTGTTGAATTGTGTTATGAATATTTTATTTAATGGCTTACTCTCTACCTGAAGGTGGTCTTGTATGTGTACAGTTCGTAAAATACAGCTCTTCAGGTAAGAGGTCTTGCAGTCTGCAGTGCTATTACACAAAGCACCTTGCATGCATGCCTTGTTTGTTATGTAAACGAGCTTCTTCACTTGCACGTGTTTGAACTGGTCTACCTATGCTCCAAGAATGGGCAATTAAAATTGCTTTCAGGACTTCTTAGAGCATGTTCAGTCAGACCTGTGCCAGCACCCCTCTGCACGCAGGCGGTTCAGCTGCCATCGCACGCCTGACACTGGCATTGCTGCGGCTGGAGGCTGTGCGGTGCCCACTATGGCATCACCAACGGTATGTGTACTCTCCCGTCAAAGAGCACCATGGCCAGGATGGGTTAGGTAGAAATGCTTGTGTTCAGGCTGGTTTGTTCTAGCAGATTCAGTTGATGAAGTGTATTTGTCCAGTGTCAGTGCAATGCTGGGGACTTGTTTGGCATGCACATGGGACAGCACTTTAGTCATACTCACTCAGCTGCTAGTGTTTTCCTAAGATGTTACTCCTCATGCATTATACATATATAGTATCCATATATTTTCTAATTTTAAGTACTGTTCTGCAAAGTGGATATTGCTAAATCCGTGTGCTATAACATGGGCAGCTCTTGTGGCACAGCAGCTGGCTGCTGTTGTACCGTCTCTTCCAGGGCAAGCTCGTTCTCCCCTTTCCTCATAAAACAACCGCCAGGGAGGCTCTGGTTCTAGCAAGCTCTGCAGCTTGAGGCCATGACACCTTCTCTCACCACAGCTTTATTACCAGCCCCCAGCATGTACAAATTGTGAGCCAGATCCCTAGCAATCGCAGGACTGGCTTTAAAATGAGATTCTGGGAGGAAGAAGTAGCACTTTCCACTGGCTCTTGTCTTTTTGCCTCTAGAAGAAAATATTCTGGCCTCATTTTGTGTGATACTTTCTCAGGTTTGAAATTAATCCTGAGCTATGAATGTGTGTATCTCGTTCCCCTTTCTCTGAGAGGGCTTCGTTTATCCCTTCCCCAGCAGCCTGAGCTGGAGAAATGCCACTGTCCCACTCCAGGTCCTCCTGTATTGCAAGAAGCGGCTGTCCTGGTCATGTTCCTTCTCAAGGCCACAGTTGTCAGGTGACTCTCATTCTTCCAACTATCCTTTACTACTGTGGCATCAGTGTTATTTTATTTATTTTATTTTTTTAACCTTCTGTTCTGTTTCTGCATTCCCTCTCCCCATTTACATTTGGGTTTCCCTCCTTCCAGACAGGCATCTGGATCCTGCCCCAAACATGCCCCCTGGTCCTGTCTGTGCCTCCTGTCCTTGTTTTCCCTTGGTTGCTTACAGTTTTCATGGATATTTCCTGACCCCGTTCATTCCCTGCTGTTTTCTTCTTCTGGGGGAGTACTTCTGAAGCACTCACATGTTTCTTGCTGCCATTGCAATTAAAGAGGTTGCTATCTTTTAGTCCCATTTAAACCAATGAGAGATGGTCCAGTCTGTGCAGGGAGTAATCTTGTCTTAATCCTAGCCATGGTGACTTCCTTGTAATGGCTGGCTTTTGGCATCCATCCTATTGATTATGTGATGGGGTCAAAAAAAATTAATAGCAGCTTTTTTAATATGCCTGAAGCCTAATGATGAAATTATAAGACTTCAAGCTTGCAGTGATGTTGCCAGACCTCTCCCCCAATATTTTCTTTTTCTTTCCCCATATTTCCCTGTGCCTTTATCTTACTTCCTTCCAAGGAACCTGGGGCCCTTGTGAACTCCAAGTCAGGTTTCACATGATGTCTGCCCGATAGCTCAATCATAAATATAAAATTGTTCTATAAGGCCTAATCTATTTTCAGAGGTATGTTTATGAGATAAAAATTACTTCGATTGCGCGAAATGGCATTGTGTCATTTTTGGAAGGAAATGACAAGGAAGTAACTGTTATCAGGCCTATTTTCACCCACTGTTAGCTTAGAGCTGACGAATTACAGCTCCAAGGTCGCTTGCCTTAACAGTTGCAAGTTAGGTTGCTAATTAGTATTGATTAACTGAAAAGGAGTAGGTTGATGTATATTCTATTATTAATAGCTGTTAACGCACTTTATAAGAGCAATCTGTTTTGCAAACGTTTTCTGGTTGTTCTTTTTTAATGAGTCTTGGCAATGAAAACCCTGGTTTAACACATGCAGAACTACAGCAGCTCATTGAAGTATTTGTGGGTTTTTGCATTTTCGGTGTGGTTTTGTTGTTATTTTTTACAAGGAGTAACGCTTGATTTGGATGAGATCAAATAGAGGCAAAGTCCAGGGATGATTTCTGTCTAAACTGGTACCTTGTGGTTTCTTCCTGTGTTAGTGCACATCAGTGCAAAACTCTTGCATCACTGCTAGTTTTAATAACTTCCTTTGACATTGCCTATGAATATTTTTGTCTCCACAGAAGCCATCTTAGGCAAACTTTCGAAATAAGAAAGCTAATTTCAATTAAACAGTATCAGGTAATTTGAGTTCCTTTTCTTATGTTATTTAGCTGGTTTGTCACAATATGTGGAAAGTACCTGGAAAGCACAGGGAGAAAAATGGGAAATATCTCATGCATAAGGAAAAGCCTCTAGATAACGAAGTTGGGGGTGGGTGGGTGGAGAAAATATCTACGTAAATGTAGACATCAAGGTAAATGGTTTTTCCTTTTCTTTTTCTTCCAGAAAATTTGAATATTTGCACGATCTGATGTTGCAAGTTGTAAATGCTTAACACTTCTAAAAGAATAAATTACTTCAGTGCCTGAATGTGTAGATAACTGTCAGCTTCAAAGGATCAAGTGAGTTGGAAGGAATGTCTGGAGAACTTGGTATAGGCAGGTACCAGGCAGACTATAGAAAGGAGGGGAATACATTCAGCTATATAACAGAGGCCTAGATGTAAGTTTATATATAAATTAAGACTAATCATGTTACGAAAAGCAAATTTCTGTGGTTCTGCTTTTAATGTAAAAGTGGCAACACACTTCCCCCTCTCCATCTCTGTCACACTGGGTTTCCCAAGCTGCTTGTTATAAGAATTGTGCTGCTTCTATAAAAATTGAGATGGAAAATTAACCTATTTAATACTTTCAAACTACACTTACAAAAAAGGCCACCTTTCACTGTAAAATATCCTCGTTGTGAGCTGGCTGGTTCTGTAAGAAGTAAGTAATTTTTGAGAGAAACTGAAATCAGTACTGTAAAATGCACATTAAAGCTATAGGGCTAAGATGGAAAGAGCCATTTCAGCTTTTGCTTGAGAGTCGAACTGATCTGAAGTTCCCCTTGGAGTACATAAAGCGCAAACAAGGTTGGGTGTAGTTTAGTGTTGCAGTCTCTGGGATGCATGTTGCCTGTCTTTCACCCCACCCCACTCAGTGAGCCAATGCAAGGTCCTAAACCTGGTGAAACTACTAGCTCTGACTTCTCCTTAGGGTTATTCTTCTGACTCAAGTTCCCTGGGCTCCAATGGGCACGCAGGCACAGAGGGAGCCTTTAGGGCAGACCCTGGGGGTTGCAGCTGGCCCTTTGGGGTAGGCACCTGCCAGAGCAGGTCTGCAGGGTGACATGGGCATCACTGCTGCTGCTCATCACTGAGCCCACCACCCTGGCTGGACGCACCCTTCTTTCTTTCTTCCTTCTCTGATGTTGGTGGCGTGACTGGAGCTTGGAGGCATCATGTGGGGAGCAGGTGACCCTCTACATGGCGAGTGCGCAGGGTACCAGTTCTGTGGCTGCAGGGTGGCTGCCAATTTCAGTGCTTGAAAATATCGCTGGCAGTCAGGAACTTCTGACTGCAGCTCTGCTAATGACTGGTGTTGTGGTTTTGGGCAACTCCCTTGGTTGTCTTTGAGTCAGCTCCCTTGTCAGTAAAAAGGGGATGATACTCCTTTGTAACTTACTGTTGAAATGATTAATTATTGTGCTTCAGATGTCAAGGTCCTGCCATGTATTGTTACCATTGGTATGGAGAGGCCTCTTGGCTTTTGTTAAGAAGCCCTGGCTCCAAGAACACAACAGGTTCTGGGGACTGTTTGGGGTTTTTTTCCTGTTAACTTATGAAACAGATCAGATTGACTCTTGGTACCAAAGTGCTAACCACCACTACCGACCATTTGAATCTTGCCCCCCCCTCCCCTTTTCCTTCCTCTCCACAACTGCCTTCTTGACTGTCCACTCTTCATATCAAGCCTTTCCTAAATGAATTAAAGGCAGGGTACCAAATAGAGTTAAAAGGGAAATTTTAGTTGAGGCTGTAGGTGAAATCCTAGCAGTGAGGCTAAAGGTTTGCTGCTGGTGCAACGAGATAGAGAAATGTCCTGCTTTTTTCTCTGAAACCCATTCTGCATGGAGGCTGTGTAGTTTCCAGGCTCTGGCTTGGTTGCCAACCTAAAACATGCCACTAACATGCTGGGGTTTTTTTGTTTGTTTTTTTTTTAAAACCTAAAAATAATGTTGGGCGGAGCCCAGTGAGTGAAAAGTTGCAGAATTAACATATGAGATTAAACTTAAAAGCCCCTAGATGTTAAATTAAAGGAAAATATTAGTTAAGGTACCCAGACAGAGCTCTGAGAACAGCAGAAGCTTGTTTGCTGTTAATCTCCCACAAAAACTGTGCTGTCTTGGTTCATGATTGACACCCCAGCTGCAGGTGGTAACTTCCTGCTCCTGTTGAAAGAGCTGATGTGTTAAGAAGCTGAGGGCTTTCCCTAGTCCACCCACTTGGGTGGTGGGGTTGTATGGGGCAGGCAGCCATCGGTGTTCTTGCTGGGTGGGTGCCAGTCTGCAGCCGAAGAAGCAAAGCTAACTGCGACTCTTGTCTACTCTCTGGTTGCCCTCTTGATGCTCAGCCAGTGTGCCTTGAAATTACAGGGGCTACTCACGACTTGTGGACTTCATAAACTCTGAGGAATGGGCTTTAGTTTTAGAAAACATATTCTGTGAAATACATTCATAGACTTCTGTCCCCACAATGAGCTTCTGGTATCTGTTCTTCCTGTCTTACTAGTGCAGATCATGAACTCTCAGTCATTTCTACAGTGAGTCCATAACTTCTGTTGTTACTCTACAGAGATACCCACTCCTGACTATAAATGACAGAAGGAGACGTCCCAGTTGTAAATTACAATAATTTGCCTCTGGAAGAATTTTAGGCAATTCTATTTTGTGCTATAGAGATTCTTAGGTGTTTTGTTCATGATTGTAGTAGTAGTAGTATGGCAAACTTTTCTGGTTTTTCTTTATCCATGGAGGGATGTAATATGCATTGTCCAGGTATGTTTGTTTAATACAAGTTGCTATGAGTTAAAAAGTGTTGAGAGGAAGATCTGGGTATCATAAGCTTTGGTGCTCAGATCTGCCATGAGTGATTCTACTTGGAAATCTCTTCATGTTCCTCATTTAGACACACACAAATTTGAGTCTCCAGTACCAATTAACAATAGCTAAGCAGCAGAACGGTGGATCACAGTCTGTCCTGGAGCTCTGGGAAAAGCCTTGAATACCCTGAACTAAGGCTGTGGAGCACTTTGAAGACAAATGAACTTTGATTTTAATATTCAGGGAGCAGCTGGTGCTTCTGAAGAGATATGCTCCAAGAGCCATACCGGTTGGAGTTACCTAAATGCAGAGGTCTGTATTTCTGAACGGATAGCATTGCTGCAAAATGGAGATGTACAAGCCAGAGAAATTGTACAGGGTTTTAGTCAGCTGGATAAGATAGAAAGTGGTTTTTCTGGATACTGCATTTTGAAAGCTTGCTGTTGATGAGCTTCTGAGCATACTACATGTCATCAGTCAACTGTAATTATGTACAGTCAGGCAGAGGAGATTAATTCTGAACTCTTCAAACCTTTTTCCTCTGCCCAGCAGCATCTTTTTGGGGCCTAGTTTTGGCTAATGTATTGTTAACTTCTGACTAAATTTTGGTAGAGACATTTAGCCATTTTGTAAGTCACTGATAACCATTATCCTCTTTGATAAGCCAAATATGCAGACTTTTTAAACTCTCGATATAAGATGTATTTTCTGAATCTTTAGCTGTTCTTGTGGTATTTTCTTTTCTGAAGTGAATAGACCAGAAATGCATGTTGCCCTTGCTGTTATTGTTCTTTAGATAATACTCTCCCTCCCTGCCTTGCCTGATTCAAAATAATGTTCTTATCCATCCAGAGGCTATGTTTCCTTGCTTAGTTGCAGATTTGTGCAGGAAGTTTAGCATCTAGATTGTGTCTGCAGTGACCCCCAGTCTTTTTTACAGGATTGTTGCCTTTGCAATGCAATTCCCCAAGGGTAACTGTTGTGGTTCTTTTTTTAGTCCTAGGAGGCTGTAACTTTTGTGTTATTGCTCTGTTAAAACCAGCTGTCGTTCAGATAAACTATACGTAGCAAAAAATACACTTTACCAGAAAGTAACCTGATTTGAGTTTCGATTACTGTTGCTCCAGGTTTCATGTTCTGTGCAGATGACAAGAAGTGATTTCATATTTTCTTTCAGATCCCTGGTAATGGCAATGGACAGCATCTCATCAGGCCCCCAAAATACCAAAGAAAAAATATGAGAGGAAGTCGGGTACATGGTGTCATTAGAGATGACACTTAAAGGATTTTGAATCCCTGAATTGAACTTCTTGTACTTTGCAGTTTGGGTTTGTGTGAACATAATTACAGCTTTGAATTCTTTCTTTTAAATATTGCATGTATGTGGGGGAGTAGTTGTTTTGGTTTTGCTAACTAGCATTTTTCTAGAGAATTGTACTCATACCACTTGTGTTCTTTTTTGAAGGTAAAATTTAATGTTGATACTTTTTTTGGTCTAGTTCTTATATGAGATTAAGTACCAGACAGTTGCACATTTACCATCAACTAATAGTCAAAAGGTACAGTCTTGCAAAGACTTGGCTAAAACTAAATGAATAGCTCTCAATTTCCTGTGGGTGGTTTTTTTGTGTGTGCACTGCTTACCAATAAGGAATAGAGCAACTTACCTGTTCTGAGATAGCTATGTTGTTAACTTTTATACTGTTGAAGTAATTTTGTTAAACAGGAGGAACAAAAAAGTTCATAAACTGTCAAAAGGAATTTATCTACAAAGTGTGCCAACAGGGTTGGGTCTGTTTTTCCTCCTCCATTTTATCAGGAGGAAAAAAAGCTTGTTGCTTTAGTACTTCATTAGCCTTTCGCTTTCAGATGCTGAGCCTTAACAGTATATTGCTTTCATGATTTATTCTAACAGTTGCCTGTGAGTATAGTATTTGAACACACCTGGAGATTAAAAAGGTCAAGACCTTTACTTCTGTAGGGATGTTGTACACAGCCTCATTTTATGCATCTCACTCTGCCCATTTCTGAAGTGACTCGAGTAATTTGCTTAGCGTAGGAAGCCTGGGGGGACTGGAGTAGTGGTACCCTCCCACAAAGCCATCTTCTGATGGTCAGGGAATACTCTACATTTGGTCTGTCTGTCATAGGTTCAGATGAATTTTACCTCTAATAAATACTAGTGGTGTCGCTTTGATTCTGTGCATTGTTGGTTTGAAAACTTGAATGTTATACTAATGATTGCATGCTTTTTCTTATGCAAAGGAAAAGTGTACACTCTGGCCCTTATCCTATTCTGTGCTATTAAAAACAGACAGGCAAATGAGTAGACTTGACTATGTCCCACTTAAACTTCCGCTGGATTTCTTGAATAGACAACTTGGAAGAACAAATTCTCCTGTCCTTTTCCTCTCTGCTTTCTTCTGTTGGCTTGCAGCTTAAAATACTATGCCCTTTTGTAGCCTTAAGAGGGGGTGATGATGAAGTCTTCACTAGAAGTGTTCTCTGAAGTTGAACTAGTTACACCATCAATCCCACTAACAAAACTCAGTTGAACTATTTGACACAATGCTAGAAGGATATCCAACAAGCTTTTACTGATTGAAAAACATGAAAAATGTGCTTGGGATGTACCTGTGCAGCTTGCTGTGTAACTTTTTCCTTTGATGATATTCTAGATGGACCATGCTGTCTAGAAAGCTTCCCATTTCTACCAAGAGAGGTTGTTGGAGAGCCATCGAGTAGTGTCTGCATTATCTCTCCAGCAATTGATAAATGCGTGCTCCATGTGTCACTTACTCAGAGAGACCAGCTGTTGTTCCTCAGTTCTGGTTTGAGGGTTGGAGCCAGATGAGAGCGTGTTCTTGTTTCTCCAGTTTTCAGACATGGTGCGCAGGGATGAAAGGGATGAGATGGCATGCTCTGAATACCCTTGTGAAGAGTGGAGTCTTGAGATGCTTTGTGGCTCTGACTACTTGAGACACAAAAGGAGGTGAAAACTATTGTTTAATTTAGATTTCAGCAGGTGCTTAAGGGTCATCTGTAGGATAACCTGAAGTTCTGTCATTGGTTTCTGGCAAGACCTGTTGTTGCATGAGGTTTGAGTAAAAGTAGCAATGGCCACTGTTAACCAGAACTGTAGCTGACAGTGGTTAATGACAAGGTGTTCTCTCACATTATTAAAGTACTTTTATTAAAACAAGAAAGAGGGCTGTGTGTGCAGATGTCATGTTGGTGGATCCTGGTGCAAGAATCAAAACAAGTAATGCTGTTTAAGCACTAGTGAGTCACATACAGTTAGGA
Source organism: Harpia harpyja (assembly GCF_026419915.1). Taxonomy (NCBI): domain Eukaryota; kingdom Metazoa; phylum Chordata; class Aves; order Accipitriformes; family Accipitridae; genus Harpia; species Harpia harpyja. The sequence goes on along the minus strand of NC_068952.1, from coordinate 13,153,446 downwards.
GCTCCTGTGCTGTCTGTCATGCAAGACAAGTTCACATTTGCTTAGCCTGCCGCCTTTTCATACATGATTTTAGTTTTCACTACTGATTAAATTTGAAATTATTTCCTTATGTTTTCAGATGTTGCCGTAATATTGAAGTGTTAATCCTCTTCTGGTTGCTTGTCCCCTTTTGTATATGTTTATATTTACTTCTTATCAAAGAAATACTATTATACAATTACATAAAAGTACATCTGAAGAATAGTTGAAGGAGATAGAGAGACTGACCTTCTATGTTCTTTTTCTCCCATTTAAAACAAATTGAGACTTACGTGATATTTTACTAGCAGTCTCTCGCTTATCCGGGGAAATTATTTTTAAAGACCAGACCCTCAGAGTATTCTTTTCATTTGGAAGGGGTTAACGTCAGCTTTCCATGTTCAGCCAGTGTGACTGGTATCTGGGATGTAGAAACACAGCCATACAGGTTGCTGTTGGTGAGCATGTTGTTTGTATAAGTAGTTTCCTTAGCAGGTGATGAACTTCTTCCTTAATGATTTAATTACTTAATCTCAGGAAATCCTTGGGGAAAAAAAGATGTCTGAGAAGTTCTGTCAGAGACTTACATAGGTGTGGTAATAGAGGAGGGAAGGGACAACTTCTTCTGAAGTTAGGTGTGGGGCAGGAAGCGCTGGAGCAAGCATTGGCCAGAAATGCTGAAGTACAGAATTAATTTGGGGAGGTGGGAAACGAGTTATTCTGGTGGTTAGCCCAACAGCAAATCACTTCAGACTGAGTGTGCCTCTGAGTTTCCACCTGCGTGAGATGAATTATAATATGTGCCTCAGAAGTACTGTGAAGGTGCCAAATTAATGCTTTCAGTGGAAGATCACAGGATGCTTTGAATAAAGCTTTACAAAGTGCACAGTGTTCTTACTATTAATACCAAATAGTTTGTGTGTATCTCTTAAATGACAAGGAAAATGAAGTGTGCCAGATTTGTGAAGCTGGAGAAACGTTTGCTCGTTATTTTGAAAGAGCTGGATAGTGCAGATGGAGAAGGGAGGATTGAAATCTAGGTACGGAGGAAAAAATACCATGGACTGTCATCATGGGTGTGGTTTTGAAATCCTTCGTCTTGTTGCCTTGTGTCTGTAAATTTGTAGGTAGGTGAGCATTTCTGAGCAGGGTGAGAGGGAACAGAGTGTTCACCAATGCAGAGTAATGCACGGCAGAGGAAGCTGCTGCTCAAATGCTTTATTTGAAGAAAATGTGACAAACCAGGAACTGCTATAGTCCTTTTCTTAAATAGGAAATACATGCAACCACAAAAGACAAGCGCAGAGCTAAGTGACTGGCTGGAACCTATATTAGAAATCTGAAGTTACAAGAAATGGTCTCTCAGCCTACTTTGCCGTTTGGATCATACTTCAAAAGCTGAAAAAAAGGCCAATATGCAACCCAGAAGCAGAATAACAATTAGTGGCACTTCAAGATGCGTGTCCACAGAAGGGTTGTCCTTTCAAGTGATGCCTTTATCTGCTCCGCTCAGTGTCACTGAGATGCAGGCCCTCTTCATGGGGGGGGGGGGGGGGGGATATCTTTGCTGTCCTGTCTGAGCTGTCCCCAGCTTTGGAGTGTCTCTGTCTGCCTTGCCCAGGCTCTGTTTCTCCTCTGGCAGATGCTTGATATGGGCTTACAAAAATCTCTTGGTTCACTTGAAGCCAGCTGACAGAGAATGGGAAAGATTCATGCCATCTTGGATGGCTGGAGCTTCTTGCTTTATTTCAGTTATTTCACTTGGTAACAGTGTGAGGTGTAAACTTCCTGTGAGCAGGTGAGAAGTGAAAGGCCTGCTTCTCCCTTGCTTGGGATACCAGCATGCTTAGAAATGAGGAAACTGCTATTCTAACTTTGTGATGGAGGTCAAAACACACAAAAAACCCCCAAACCCTCTTATTCAGAGAAGCGAGTCCTCAACTTAGCTATTTAGGAGCAACTGTGTAATGATCAGGGTGTTCTGATGGCAAGTTGGCTGTCCTTTGTTAGTTCTGACCAATGAAACGTTTTATTTTTAAATAAGCTCTGGTACATATGTTCTTAGCTAATCAGTTGAATATCCTATGGAAGGCTTTGTGGCTAGTAATTAATTCTGGTAATTAATTCTACTGTTGAACTAGGGTTCAACAAATGGCTGCACTGGTTTTACTTAAGCAATGCTAACTTGAGATGTGTTGAAGCCTCTTTGACCTTTGTTAAAAAGTTAAAGTTCTATTAAACTTTAGCCTAGGAAAAGAACACTTTTAGGTCTACATTATGGTGTTTCTGTCCCCTAAATAAATCCATGTGGGCAAAACAGCATTTGGTACATGGGTCTGGTGTCTAGACCCCTGCTTTTCGAGGTGTCTCATACAGACTGTAACCAACTGACATCCAGCTCCATTGTGACAATCGGTTCGGATTCTTCTGGCCCTGCTCCTCTTTATGCATGCTACTTTTCCAGTACACCATTGAAACGCCAGTGCCATTTGTCTAAAAGATAAAGTTCTCTTACTCTAGAAAAGCAGAAGTAGTACAACTAAATTGGTACTTTTGTCTATAAATATTACTGCTATTTAATGATACGAATTCTCCTTTTTGAGCTGAAAGCACAAGAAGCACTGTGTTCTGACAAGTTGTTCTGACTCAACTTCAACCATAGTTTTTTTTTAATAATCACTAAATGTTTTATTGTATATAAAAAACAAAACAAAAAGACTTTTGTATTGGAAGAATGAGTATCTGATATGACAGCATAGACCAAAAGTTTATTATGTATATACAGTTGAAATAAGTTAACTTGTTTAAACTGTATTGTAAATACAGTGCTCCTGCATTTGTAAAAGTTTCATGACTCCATATAACCATATCAACATGTTTCCATAGTTAATTTCCAGCCTGCAATTGTATTATCTTTTTGTCTAATGGAACATCATCATATTAAGTAAACTAATAACCATAATGTTAATGTTGCTGATGCTTTATTAGATACTACGTTAAAAAAAAAACCCCAAAACAAAATAACAAACCGCAATCCTGCATTCACTTAACCAGGATATGTTTTAACTCATGAAGCTTTTCTGTGAGGGGAAAGTGACGGTTATGTTTAAAAATACTGTATTCAGTGCTCAAAATGGACCAATGCCATACTGTTGCTTGTGAGGACATCAAATATACACGCAGTTCTCTCCAGCATTTTTCTGCAAAGAGGAGCACATTTTATACTGGGACTTCTGTCACATTTATGTATGTCTATATGTATGAAGCAATAGAGAAATAATGGCAGTGAGTATAAATGGGTGATGAGGCAATGGGATTATGTGGAAAGGGAAGGGAGAAGTAAATACAAGCCTTTAGTTGGTAGAAATGAGATAATTTTATTTCAAGATCACTGATAATTATTCTGAACAAAGTTATTTTTTCTTAAATTTGAAAATGCCACCAAAAAATCAGGGGTATGACAAATAATGACATGTCCTTTGTCACATGAGATTAATTTCCTTTTGGTATGGATTTTTCTGAGTAGTATGAGTTTTAGCACAGACTAGTCCATCTCTGTACATTATGCAGAGGGAAGGGCTTGCTACATTCTGGAGAGCAGTTTACATTGGAAGGGAGGTGGGGTGATGGCAAAAAGCTAACAAAATACAGAATCCTTGCAGCGCTACTAAAAGAATGGATACGGTCTTTGGATGCAAAAGTCAAACATGTCCTGTAGGAGTTTATAGTATTTTACCAGTGTATGATGGCACAGGATCATTACTGGAATATGGAGTCCAGTTCTTGCGTGCCTGCTTTAGAAAAAAATGCTTTAAAAGGAAAAAAAAAAGGCTTTAGGGAGCTGAGAGATCAATTACAGTTGGAAAATCTGGTTTACTGTTAGGCTTATTTTTTTAAATAAAAAGCCTAGCATGCTTACTTTAAGTGAAGTGGCTGAGCTGTATTTTGCAAATATCTATTGAGGAAAGAGAGTACAAAGCTTTTCAGTTTAGTAGGAGGAGGTGTAATGAGATCGAATAGCTGAAAGTTAAAACCGGATGAATCTGGGCTAGTTGTAACACACAAATTATTAAATAGGATAAATTACTCACTGAAACAACTCCCTTTGGATGTGATGGATTCTTGATCACTTGCTTGTGAGTTAGAACTCCCTTTTTAGCAAGGGAGATTATTGGTAATGTGTATATGTTCTGCACTTTTAACAAGTAATATATCTGCATATAGGTCTGTGGCACACCTTGGGTGGAAGGTCAGACAGGTGATCGCAATGGTCTGTTCTGCTTTCCAGGTCTGTGGGAGGTGGTTAGAGACCACCTGATGCTGTGCAATGATGCACCAGGCAAGTCTGGTGTTTGTGCTCATATTTATTCCCAGTACCATCTCTAGTAGGCTGGTGAGGTTTTCTGTTTTGTTGTTGCTTTTCTCTCTTTGGCAAATCTGCTGGGTTTTGATTCATGACTCAAAAGGGAGAAAACAGAATTTAAGTCCTTCGTACCCATCCATGTGGAGAGGGCATCTGTAGTTAGAGCAGGGAGAGTTCTGAGGGACTTCTGTTTGGCTTTTTTTTCAGTATTGGGGAGTTGGGGTTTTCTGTTTGGTTTTTTTTTAGGAAGATTAAAGGAGTCAGACGAACGAAGTTTTACATCCATGCAGGTATCCTGCTGGAGTAAAGAACGGTACAAGTAGAATAGAGAGGAAAGTGAACTTATGATCAAGGGGTTTATGCAATTTGTGCTTGATCTTTTGGGAAATAGGTGAATTTGCGCAGGTCATGGAAAATTAAAAGCTCGTGCACTAGGGACCCTCTGCTGTTAGGTAGGTTCTCCAGAGTCATTCCATATCAGTAGCAACTGGACTTTTTTTTCTGGTGACTGTTTACCCATATAAAATAAAGTTTGTCTTAATCTAATTTCAAATAAAGGCATGTTTCCATCACTGTGTCAAACTTCTGGCACACTTTTTGCAATAAGCGTTGCCCAATGTCTCCACAGAGAGATGGAGATCACACTAGTTGAGTTTCTTGCCTGCCTCTGGATTTGCTTCTTTGGGTTGGAGCAGAGGACACAAGGTAGAGCTGTGCAACACTGCTGCACCTGGGCAGTGGACCTAAGTTGGCAATTCGATACTATTTACAGGGGGGGAAATAAAATTCATATGTGCAATTTAATGTCTTAAAAACAAATGAATTGCATTTCTTGTCCCCACAGTGGCAATGCTTGTGTAGAAGTCTCTATCTAAATTGTGTTGTTGGGGAGACTTTTTGTGGAGAATGAAGTGTTGTGTTTTAATGAAAATTCAGTGTACTTGTTGCGTTTACGATGTTATGGCAGAGCTCTGTTTCACTGAGTATGGGGGACTTCGTGAGGATGGCAGAGAAAATGCCACTGCCTTCACTTCTGACATGTATTGAGTGTGAATTATTTATGGTACTTTATTGCAAATGGAGTGTTCTGTAATATATTTGTAAATAATGAATTCTTTGACAGGACATCTGCATCTGTGGATCCTGTGTCACAGAACTAGTTTACTAAATACACTCTAAGATATCTATCCCTTTTCCCAGGCTGCCCTGTAATAAAGTACTTTTGTATTCCTGCTATATCTGTTATCCATTTTGACTGACTCGTTAATGATACATAGATACATATGTAAAAGTTTTTGCTGTTTATTGTGAGATGATACCGTGTTAAGTTCATTTTATAGTAAGTAGGTATCTTTAAGCATTCTGATATTTGTGCTGTGTAAAATCGGGTTAGTGGAAGACTTATGTGCCATATAAGTTAAGTTTGCTTCTTCTATCTTTCCTGAAGAGTCCATATTTTTTTAAGAGAGTACTTTTTTTTTTTTTTTAAATAAGAACTAGTTCCTGATTATGTCACTGGTTTGTGGAGGTAATGAAAATGCTAAGTGCAGTGTGCAATTCACAATGGTCATACAAGAAATGGGGGATGATTGCGTGTTTGGCCCAGTACGTGACTTTGGGGCTAACCTCTTCCCTTGCTTGTCTGCGCAGTCTGAGTAGGACTCACTTGAAGGCTTGTTTTTGTGTAGGACGCTCCTTTAGTGTGTTCCGTAACAGGACACTAGGGAAACTTCTCCAGCTCTTTAGGATAGTCAGTGGCAACACTGAGTGTAAACTGTGTACCCTCTGCAAAATGTTAATACCACCCTTGAAGCATCCCACCTAGTTACTTCTTGCCACATGCCTGTGATCTCCTGTGTGAGCATGCGGAGCGTTTTGGTGGCACAGGAGAAGCTGCCACCTTGGGGGACTGCAGATTCATGGCCCACCAGGGGGTGGCTGAAGGGGTCGACCTTGCTTGTGCTGACTGACCCACTTGCGCAGCTGTCCGGTGAACCAAGCCACTGAAAAGATCCAAGTTGGAAAAATAATTTTCCATGAGGAAAAGGCTAGTTTGTCACCCAGCCCGTTTCAGTAACCTGTTTTTCTGCATGGTCCATGGCTGGATACTGCTAGCTCCGTGAGGGGGGCAGCTGGCCGGGGTCAAGGCTGGGAGCTCTGCAGGGCAAATTGGCAGTGGAGCCCTGGGCAAGGTGGGAGGCTGGCTGACCCGGTTGCTGGGCAGCATGGTCCGGAGGCATGTTTGGAGCGACTGCGGAGGGAGCAGCACCGTTACCGTCTTAGCCACATTTGCTGAGTCGATGTGATACGTTGGTTACAGTGCCACATGGGTGAGCACTGTGCCAAGAGGGAAAAATGCTTTAGTTTTGGTATGTTAAAAAAACCAAAGAAATGCTGTATTTTCCCTTTGCAAAGAGGATGGGGAGTCTTCCATTAAATTACCTTCTGCATACCCTCCCTCATTGGTCCATGGTGCCCAGGCAGCAGTGCACCAGCCTGGTCCCCTGCTGTCTTCCCCTCTCCCCCCCCATATCTTCTCTTCCCCTTTTTTCTCCCTGTAATTATTCTTGGGAACTTAGTACCAGTTACCAGTTTTGCAGCTAATGTACTAGTAAGCCTTTTTAATTCCCTCAAAAAGAGAAAGAAGTTAATGCTGGATGCCCTCCTGCCCCTGTGCAGCTGCTGCAGTTGCCTAGCAGCCGGCGGGAGGCACCAGGAGGAGCGGCTCACCCCTCATTGAATCATCTGCCGAGAGAAATGAGAAGACAGTTATTACTGGTTAGGTTCGTTAACAGCTTTTTCTCTGTCTCTCCCGCACGCACATAAACACACGCACACTTTCCTGCCTCTGCTCAGCAGTTTCTCACGAGCTGTGAAATGGAGTCTCCTGCACTCAAGCAACCTTTGCTGCTCACAGGCTCATGTGAAATAACGCAGTAACCGTCGCCGGCGACTGTGAGGTCTTAGTCTGCAGTGTCGCAAGTGTACTGCATAGATGTTTTACTGTCTCTTGAAAGAGTGGAGTTGATGCTTCAGCTGACGAGGTCATGGTTTTGCACACCGGCCTCTTACTAAGTTTTCTGTTTTTAGGTGCAGTGTGCTCAGCGCTTCTCACTGCTTTTCCTTAGAGGCTCTGACAGAGTAGCTCTGCTCAATGTACCTGTAGTAGCTGGAGATGTCTCTAGCTTTCAGCCGAAAGTTGTGGCATCTTCTGTTACCAGGACTGGTAGAAAAGGATGCCTACGCCTGCCTTGGCCACGCTGGTACAGGGTGGTTGGGAACTTGGAGGGAGGGTGAGCTGTGACCAGGGAGGCTGAGGTATGTTGGGTTACTCTGAGGCTGCCCCAGGGAACAAAAACACCCTGAAAACACAGTGGGTGGACAAGGATGATGGTGTCTGTTAAACCGCCACAGTGGCTTTGGTGCACATGAGTGATGGAGGTGCAGGTCTCTGATAGGATGGCTACCAGGATGTCATTTGTAGAACCAGCTTTGTTCCAGAGGGATTTCTGTAAACTTGAGCTGGACAAGAAAGCATTAAGAATGTCTCTAACACATGGTATATCCAATTAACTAGCTTACTGCTTATCTTGCTGTGGTTGTAAGTGCCAGTGTAATGTACTGTTTTGGAGCAGGGACTGTCCTCAAAGTGATACAGCTGTCAAGTGTCCAGTGCAGTGGGATCCTTCCTTGCTTCTTTCTCCTCTAAGGACGTTTCTTTCTGACGGGCACCTCTGATTTCAGTGGAAGTGAATGATGCAAACAGAGAAGCTGCTGTCTGCAACAGTCACACATCAGCCAGTTTCATGTGTCATTATACTTTTCATTTTAATGCAGATTCCTAGATAGCCATGAACCTAGAGTTGGAGGAACAAGCACATGATTTATGTGAAGAAATATAGTGGCTAGTGCTTGGATTTCCTTTTTAAAAGGCTAATTGTGTTAATTTGCTTGAGACACAATTATCTCAATGGGATTGATTTGTTTAATTAACTCGGGATGCCTGCAGGTTAAATAGTAAGTATAAATAGAAGGACAGTGGGGAATGCATCATTAATGTTTGTATTGCAGAAGGATTGACTCATATGTAAATGAAGTGCTGCAAGCCTGCCGGGCTAACCTAGTTCTGGGGTGGTTTCTAGATACAAAAAATCTCTCATGCTGTCATGCATAACACAGGGTTCATACACTAAGGAATAAGTTGGTGAAGAGTGTACACTGTAGTACTAATGGCAAAAATACCTTGCTCCTGTTGTAAATACCTTGTGTATGAGTACTTCTGTGAACACTGCAAAGGTATGGTGTCTGAAGGATGTGGTTTGTGCCGGACCACTGCAATGGCACTGCCCTGATGCAACCAAGCAGCTTCTTCAGTGTCAGCCCTCTCATGAGAAATCAATGCAGTTTCTTGTCCCAAACATTGCAAAGACCACTTCTGAACAGAGAGCACAACTGCCTTATATCTAGCATCCTTAGGCTGAAGCCTCGTAATAAAGCTGTATGTGTTTCCTTGTTCCTGGCTTCTTCTGCTTTACTGTTTGGACATACAACTCCACACTTCTGCAGAGGGTTAGGTATCTTAATGGACCAGTTCTGCAACCTGTGTGTGTGTCCTTTGCCTACTGTTTGCAAGGGCCATACCTGATACTTTAACATGTCCTTTGTCCTAAGATAGACAGTTATGTTCAAGTCCCAAAGGGGAAATTCTGAGCCTTTTCTGTTAGTTTGGTCCTGTACCATGAAAATCTTACATTTTGCAAATACAGGGTGGAAAGGTGGGCGTTTCTGATCTTTCCCCTACATAAAGTAAATTACTTGTTGTCATGAGCTATATAAAACTGTCTTCTGACTCTTTCAGAGGTCTTCGTCATAGCTTGTGGCAAAATATTGTGCAAACGGAGCACTGAATAAAAATAAAATAAAAAGAGAACAACAGAGCACTGCCACAGAACCAAACCAACTAAGCAAACACACATTTCCTTTTAGCAGCTTTAAGGGTATTGCTGTTTCAAAGACGCCCTTGCTTCTGCATGAGGAGAATGTATAGAAGCACTCTAGTCTTTTTTCCACATCTCTTTTTTTTAATTTTTTTATTTTTTTTTTTAATATCCTTGGTAATTTATCCATTTCCTGTTAGTGTGGTTGCTTCAAACTTCTCTGTCTCTTTCTGTACAGAAATATGTCTTTGTCTGGAATTATTCTTGTCCCCATTTTCTGAACCTTTTACTACATCTGCTATCTCAAGAAAAGATCAGATGATAAGAGCTGAACACAAGCACTCCGATGGAGAACACGTTTCTGATTTATACTGTGGCACAACAGTGTTGTAGGTCTTATCCTTTAGGTAATCATGTGAATGTTTCTGTCTTAAAAATATTCTTTTTTTTTTTTTCTCCATTTTAAAGTTGTATCTGCATATCTAGCAGTGTTTTTCATTTATTTGCTGAAGACTTGATTCAAATATTGAGTTACTCCAGAACTGTTAAACCCAACAATCAGTTTTGAGTGCTTCACATTTTTCATTTAAATGCACTTTGCTTTTTATTGAACTGCAGAGGATTTAATTTGCCCCTTGGCCTGGGCTTGCATGGTTCATCAGGAATTCTTTCCAGTCTTCTCTGGTTTTGACCAACTGTAAATAATTTTGTCATCTGTGGATTTTAGCTATTCAGGTTTTTGGGGGGGGAGGGGAGAGGAGGTGGTGCCTTCATGTCTTGCCAGTTCATTCAAGAGTATATGAATCATTGCTATCCTGGTATAGAGCTGAGGACATCCCTCCCTTGATCTTTTTTTTTTTTTTTTTTTTTTTTTTCCCTTATTGAAAGCTGTTTCTTTTGTTCTCATGTATTTTCTGTCTCTCTCTGCTGCTTTCTAATCTGCATAGATGTTCTCCTAATAAACCTCAATTTTCTTAGTAGCGTAAAAGGATTTTGTCAAATATTGTTTGCAAGTCCAATTCCCAGCCTTTTAAAATCCATACTTATGTTGACAAGCAAAAAATACTCATGAACAGCAGAGAAGAGTATGGAAGTGTGTATCTGTTGGAGGAACTAGGCTTGGAAAATTGTATCCTGAAATACTGGAAATATTTGAGTTGTGTGCACCAAGTCAATAGCTCTTCCACCGTCAGGACACTGTTGCTTCAGCCTTTGTTTGCATTGCTGATTGTTATATCCTAATCCTTCATTTAGGATCAGTCTGTTTTGAATGCAGAGCACTGTTTTTCTGACTTTCAAACTATTTCTAGTGACAGTAATTGTCCTGCCTTACTATTTGTCTACCTGAAGGACAGTTGTGGTTTGAGTTTATTGAAGGGATTTTGGTTCTCGTAGCAGGTCCCTCAGCTTTTCCACCCCTGCTTTCTGCTGAAAAGATTCCCTTTCCGTACATGTCAGTTGAAGCCAGGACATCTATATATGTTTTAGACTGCTTATGAAAGTATTGGAGCCCTAGAAGAAATGTCATACTTCTTCCATCTTGCCATAAGCCCGCTGAGTGCTGTTACTCTGTTGTCAAGATAGACTTCAACCCTTCTGGTGTTTAACATAGATGCTGTTTTGCCCTAGCTTGTAAATGTATGTTTCTCCCCTGCCTGTAAAGTGGGGTTTACCAGGCCTTTCACTGGAACTAAATTTACCAAGTAATGCCACTTCATCTTTTTCAAGTAAATACTACTAAGGCAAGTGGTAGGGAGCCTCTGTAACTCACATCAGTGATCTCCCAGCATCTGTGGTTGTTAGGAGGGGTTTGATTCCCTTTAGCCTGTTCTGTTTGGGTTAGTGTAAGATGGCAATATTTGAGGATGATTTGAGGTCTGTTGAAGGAAACATTAAAGTTTCTTTGAAGTTCAGGAGTTAAGGAATACCCACTCTTCTTCCCAAGACACAATTTCTGACCCAGTTATAGATTTCACTTGGAGGGCTTCACTGATGTAAACCAATTTTGGTTCTGCCTTAAAACCACTGTGGGAAAAGGTCTTTGTACAAGGTTTGGTTTTGTTTGGTTTTTGTTTTTTTTTTAATCTGTTACAGTATCGTAGTATTAAATAAGTTAATACTGCAAGAGCTTATTCTTTCCAGTCCATGGCTTTCCTGGAGAAAAAGTGAATACGCCTCCTCAGAGGCACTTTGAAAATGATGTTACACAGATGTGCAGGGATGCACACACACATGTGCACACACCCAAACAGCACTGTGAGTTCAACTTTGAAAGCCTGGGTTGATGAGGGGGTAAGATTGTGGAGGGGACACGCTAAGCTGGTCTGGCTAGAGACTCTCTAACACTGTGTATTTAACTTCAGAAATCATGAAGTACCATCTTTTGTAATGTGCTTCATATGTTCAAAAGCGTACTCGGACATATTCAAAATATATTTTTCCAGTAAATGTTATTTCTAAATTTCAAATCCTTCACACAGAAAAGATGCAGCATGCTTTTCTACAAAATTACAAGAAAGTTTCTTCCAAACTCTGCAGGATGGTTAACTAGAGCAGTTCTAGGCATTTTGTTCCTGTATGTTATCTTGAATCAGGAAAACGTATCGCTGCAATTGGTGCATTTAATGGCCTCGCAGATTTCTTAAAGGTAGGTTCAGAAATTTGTACAATAGATTACAGTAGATTAGTATAGGCCAGGTAAGGAAAACTAATTATGAAAGACACATTAGGTGCTTCAGAGGAAGTTAAATTAAGGTGGAAATCATTCTTTCTCTTGGAGTGGACCCTTACAGGAATGCAAACTGAGTAATGCAGCTGGATGGAGAAGCAGGTTGCGTGTGCTGCAGGGACTGCTTGGGATGTGGCAGTACCAGTATGACAAATAGCAAAGGGGCCTGGAGATGGACTAAGGAGTACATTGATTCGAATTCTGGGTTTATTTTTAAAAAGTCCTCCAGAACAATGTTGGGAAACTGTCAAGAATCATCAGAAATGTGAATGAAAAACTAGAAAAGACATCAGGTAGAGAAAAACTGTCAGAGAACAAGGATGGTCTGGAAAAGGTTCAAGCAAAATGCTTTTGGTTTTGATATAACAAAGACTGTATGTTTCTGCTCTTGAAGTAAGCCACGCAAAGCCCTGTCTTTTTACTGCAGAAATGCCTTTTTTCCTCTGTGGTATTTTAGAAACCCACATCTTCAAGTAAAATTGAATTTGACCTGCTTTTGTCTTTATATTAGAATCATATTGTGTTGACACTGAGTTACCTGCTTATTGGATATATACATGTCATGCAGGCCATCTAAGGTGCCACCAAGGGATGGTATCCTTGAAGGATATTTTCCATGTGGTCCTAAAAATAATACATTCTGAAATGGAAAATGTGTTTCTTCATATTATTTTATAAGATTTAAATCTTTTTTCCCCTGTTGCCCTCACCGAAGTGCAGAAAATAGGTTGACTGGAAGGCTGACTATCAAATTAAATTTGTGCATGTTTTAAATAACTTTTCACATTCAGTCTCTTGAGATTTTTATCCCTGTATCTGCAGAAATGTCAGTGAAATTTATCTTAGTCCCAGATTTTACCAGGGCAAAATCTCAAAAATGTATGCATTCATTCCCGTCACCCTCTTTTTTCCGGTTCTATGGCAAGGTGTGCCTCTTCTCCTTTCCCTTGGGTGTCCTTTCCTAGTGCTACTTGCCCAGATGACTTGGGGATGCACAGGCACATCTGCTTCCATCAGCGAGCTGTTACAGTCCTGCGTGTGTATGGATTTCTGTTTGCCATAAACCAACTTGTTTATCATGGCTGGTTTGTAGAGACTGGAGGAGCTTCTTAGCACTACATAATATTCTGTGCGAGGGGAGGTGGTTACAGTTAGGAATAACTAGTTCATAAAGTAGGACGAAGCTGTTTTTACAGGAAAATTTGCTCTATTTTGCATCTGTTTCTTCTGAGTGATGAGTGAAAAAAAAATCATGATTTTTGCTTTTAATTCTGTGAATTCCTGTAATGTTCAGAAAAAATGTGAATAGAATTTACAAGATTATTGAAGATTATGCAATGGTCCCATATCTGTTAGCAGTTCAGGGAAAAAAAGTTACTGCTACTTTTACTGTCACTTAAATATGATATGAGAGACACACTTCCCTCCCCTGCTTCCTGCCTCCTTTCATGTTCTTTGCAATGTGAATATACTAACATCTATTTGAAAGTTATTTTTGTCACCCAGGCCTTCTCCTTCACATCTACCTCAGAAGCAATGCATGCATCTCAGTGGCATGTGTTTGTTTAATCTGAGGAACAGCAAAACTTGTTCAGATGACTGCAAAAGCAGGAACAATTGTTTGCCTGAAGATGATGGCATGCATCTGTTCAGCTCACCTTTAAGGTGTTTTGTAATCACTTTTTCCTAGATCCAAAAGATAATTTCCTCGGAGATAATAGTTAATAGATGCAAATACTGTGTGAATTATACTCACATTAGTCACCTTGTGCTACAACAAAAGAAGAGAAAGAAAATGCACAGTGGTCCTTGTTCTGGAGTGTGTTGAGGGCCCTTGACTTGCCCTGAGGCAAATAGACAAAATGGATAGGTACAACAGAGTAGAAATTCTTCTCCGCCCCCCGCCCCCCCCCCCGCCCCCCCCCGCCCCCCCCCCCGCTCTTCAGCACTTCTGGTTTTGTATAGATGTGATGGAACTGTTGTTTTTGAGTGTTAAATAATATACATACTTACATAAGGACAAGCTCTATTGCCTTTTTTTGTGGGAGTGGTACTGTGTGTTAGGATTTTTTTTCAGAGATGTGACAGCAGCTTTCAGGGCTGCTGAGATTCTCGCAAAATTTTTTCCTTACGGTGCTGTCCAGTGGAAAAGGCCACCTGCTTGGTGGCTTGTATGTGGTGCGGGAGGTGCAGCTCGGGCATTTGCTACGTGCTGTTCGGCTTTTGCTGCCACGGTGGTCTCATAGCACACACGACACTTTGGTACGTTCAGTGGTCATTCTGATTTAGGTGGCTCTTAGGGGTGGTTTGGTGTAGTGGGCAGATATCTGTGTTTGGGGGCTTTTCAGCTGGGTGGGTGGGTTTGGCGTGTTATACTGTTAAATACAATTCTAGAGGTGGAGCTCTCGTGGTTCTCCAGCATAACAGCAGAAAAGTGTTTTATCTTTGATGTTTGCCTTGCATAAAGTTTTCCCTCCCCTGCGTTTTGTACCATTGCACCTGCCTCGTCACAGCCTGCTTTCTTGTAACCTTGTCTTCGTTAGCAATGCGTTGAGCCTATCTACAAACCAAATGACGTCTGGTCCCTAAAAAGCCGATACCGGTTAGTTATAGAAAAGGTTTAACCAAACTTGTTGCTGTTGCAGCTTATGATATAAACTGCAAAGGATAGCAGTATCAATAACAGGCTGTTCTGAGTTGTCCTAAGTTTAGGCTTCTGACCAGATCAGTTACTTACATTAGGCTCCTAACTTTGTTAGGCCCCTTTGCAATCAGTAGAGACAGAGGGTTTTTTCTTTAGGGCAGCTCAGGAGGAACTGAATTTCAGTGCTATGGGTCACCTTCTTTTCTGGAAATTTTATTTTTTCTTTTTTTTTTCCTCCTTTTTTTTAATTGGTTGTATAGGAAACCTGGAGAGATGAGCCAACCAAATTGGTGGTGGTATCAGTTGCACAGCTGCACCCACGGTTGTCAAGTAGGACATCTTTGGAGGGTGATAATGAAGGCATTGGTCTTTAGTTTAAATAGTTTACCTAGTGCAAAATACTTTCTACAGCCTTGAAGGAATGCTTACATCTTAAAGAAATATTAAAGAACCTGCATTTCTTGCTTTTCTAAATGCAGTAGGCCTTTGCAAATTGATAGAGATACAAGATCCACTCCTGAATCTCCTCACTGTTGAGAGCAAAATACAAATTGAAACTACCCGTAGTCAAATAGGTTGCAGAAAGTAACACGCATCACTTCTTTCAGTGAAGTGCTTGCTAGCATATGAGCATCTGTATACAGACACATTACTCCTGTGCTGCTAACAACTGTTGATAGGCATTTTCTATGATATTAGAAACTGCTTCCAAACATTCTGCCAAACAGAAGCCCAAAATGTTCTTGTAGGTATTTTTAAGTGAACTGTCAAGTCAGAGGGGAGAAGAGCATTTGAGAGAGCATGCCAGTGTTTGATGCAACCTTATGAATTTGAAAAGATGGAAAATTTTGTATCTGGCACAATTTGGAAAAGTGCTGTTAAACCACACAAAATTTATTCTGTTTCCATTTTAAAAATGAAATGAAAAATTGCTGTAGGAGTTTTTCCCCCATAATGTTACATTTTTGAGTAAAAGCATAACAACTTGGACAGGGCTGGTAGCTGGCTGCTGGAAGCTTTGTCTGTATAAGGCTGTCCTCATAGGGAAAGGTTGGGAGAAATAATGTGGTGTGAGTGGGTGTGACCCTTTTTACTGAACAAGCAGGTCTGTTGTTTATTGCTGGAGTTGGTCATTATGGCTGTAAACTATAAACTTGGGGGCAGAAGGATGCAGGTGGTGGAACTCCAACCTGTGCTGTTGGCATCTGAGGAGTATATGGCGCTGTCTGCAAGGGGGCTGTGCCTTAACTCCATCACCAAACTGAATTTGGTGGCAAATTTGAGGGTTTGCTCAAACATGGAAGGCCAGTCATTGGTGAACCTGCCCTGGTTTCAGGGAGATGTTTCAGTCATTGTTGGGAGACCTACTTGTGTACACTAGTTTCTCTCACACATGGATTTTTCCACTTGTCTTCTCTACTCCTCCCATTCACCTCCTGCATGCTGCTCTAGCTGCAAGTAGTGCAAAAGGGGATGCCTGGGCAGACCCCAGCATTGCCTCTTAGGGCTCTTCTTCACTTTGTCTGAAATCAGTAACTGTGGACTTGCTGAGCAAAAAAGACAGATTTCTATCTCTAGTGGTCACTTCTTGGTTTTGAGGGTGGAGAGAATGGGTTTAACTTTACATTTTGATGGACTGTATGTTCAAATTACTATTAAAATGATATCTTAGGAAAAGTGTTTATATATTTATGGAAAAAAGAGCTATTTTAGATAGTTCTTTGAGGTAAATGTACTTGTCAAAGAATTTGAGTCGTGTGGTCTTTATGAATGCGTTTGACATGTTCGTTATTCACTTGAACCGTTTGTTTCCTGTCTCATTATATAAGTTAGCAAACCACTCTAGGGTTACCTTTACTTTTATTTGCATTAGAAATTGCAGCGTGAAAAATGTTCTTTGTTGGGTTGCCTGCTGCTGAGCCAGGAGCTGTAAATAAAGTGGTTTCTAATTGAAATACAGGAGAACCACAGAACCATTATAATTAATGTACCCTCTGGTTTTTCTCTTTCTCTTTTTTTTTTTTTTTTTTTTATATTACCACATATCTTTCTTTATAAAGTGAACAAAGTTTCTCTTCCTCCTAGTTACGCTTAACTTGGTTCAGCAAGAAGTGACTATTTCAAGTGCTCCAGACCTCTCTTTGACATTTATAGCCTTCTGCAGGTGTGCCTACCTCTGATGCTAGTGTTTCTGTACGCTTTTCTGGGTAAGTGAATGGTGCTAGGAAGAATACCTGAGGCTGGTGGGGTTTTTTTGGTTTTTGGTTTTTTTTGGTTTTTTGGTTTTTTTTAAATTACAGAATTCACTTACAGAGAAGAACACTTCTAGATAGGAGTAAGGAAAAGGTATTCTGTGGAAAAGCATCCGTGTGAGCAGCTTGCGATCTGCAGGCAGATATTACTGAGAGGTGGTTTGCTGCTTTTGACTGGGGGGGTGGGTACATTTTGCCACTCGTGTTTTAATGGAATACTCCATCTGTTGTCTAGCCAAATCTCTTTCTGAACATGAAAGTTTTGTGCCAAATGTAACATCAGATCAAGAGAAAAGAGGTGGGGTGTTTTCTTCAGTACTCTGTAAATGTTAAAACCCAATGTGTCTGAGAGGGTGGGCAAATCCAGATCTTTTTGTGTATCTGGTTCTTTTCTTATTTTAAAACAGCAAATACATGTAATTCCAGTTAGTTGTTAATTTGGAAACACATAGGCAAGAATTCTTTTTATCTGTAAATGGCTGTTTTGTTGAGTTTTTTAGTTAACTAATTTGATATTATCTGGTGTATTCAGAGTTCTCATCACAAACTATCTAACGTGTTGGACTCCTGCCTCTTGTGATGAATGTTATTTTTACCCTTTTTGCAAAGGCTGGTGCTATGCCACTAAATAGATTTAATTTTTTTTTTCTCCCAGTGTTAAGGAGATGCAGCGAGTATGTCATCCATTCTTAAGACTCAGAATCCATAATACTCATGTGCTTCGCTCTAATCATCTGCAGTTATAACTTTTAATTTTCTGATTCTGTTTATTGACATGGTACTTTTTTGTTCAGATGTGAGTCATGAATCATTTGGTAAGTTATTTGATTCACATCGGTGATTTTTTTTTTTTTTTTTTCCCAAAGCACTCAGGTGGGAGGGGGAGAACACTTTTCTTACTACTTTGCCAGACTTAGGAGTAGGAACTATGTGAGTCTTTCCTTTCCCCTGCTTATTAGAAACAAAGCAGATGCTAACAGCCCTGTGAGGCCAGAACTGGCCATCTGTGGTGGTCCTTTAGGCATAGGAATGGAGTCAAAGCCTGAATTGTGTCAGGATTTTCCATCTTACCTAAAGTCTTTCAGTTTAGGGATTTCCAAAAGACATGAACCCACTGGAAATTGTGACATTCTCAAGTCCAGAGCAAGTTCCTTCTGATATTAACCTGATACCCAGGAGGCAATATGTCCATTTGAGGATATGGCTAAAATGAAAATAGAAATGAGCCTACTGTCTTGTTAAAGATTTTATTTTTATTGAGCATCATCTTGTTGTTAAGAGCCTGTAAGAACCTGAGAAATAGAAGTAGGATCTGGAAGAAGTACATGATGGTGGTTTAAAGTATCTGAAAACGTTCAGGTAGTATGAACCAGAAACCTCTTGCTGACTTAGTGTCCTGTGCTTGCGGGCATATAAAACATACCAGTCTCTTGCTTGTGTGAAAGCTCTATACCTTGGACAGCAAACCAGTAAAGTCATGTCCACAGAGTTACGATACCATTTTTTCCGTAGGTTAAATGGACTGTGTAACCCCCTAAAGAATTAGAAATAGCGATCAACCACAGATTGTAGAATGAAGCTATATGTCTGTTACCGGTGGAGAAGTTGTGCAGACTGCACTCGCTGTTCTTTGCACTTTGAAAAGAATGAAGACCTATGAGCATTCCCAAATCTCATCTTCCTCAACAAACTAATCAGAAACCTCAAATTGGAGAGGTCTAAGGTCTATTCATCTCAGGATTTCATGTCTTAAGTAGTCCTATGTTGTCCAGAGAAAATGACTAGTAATGTATGTTTTACTATAAGAAATTTTTTTGAGTTCAGGACTTCATAGTTCAGACTAGTGAATAAATCATCAGAATTGCATCTTCGGGTTCTCCTGACAGGAATGGGCATATCTATTGGAAATAAGGATATAATAATTTATCAGATGGATCTCCAGGACCATGATCTGTAATTGTACCCTGGTTTGCTGGTGAACATGGGGAGGCATCACCAGCTGCCTCAGCACTGCCTGCATTTAGTTGTGCAAAAAGTGTACCTGAGAGATATTTTTCCTCTTACACAAACACAGAAAGATTGTCTGCATTCATCATCCTCCTGATGTATTTGTGGCCTGCAATAGGTCACATTGGGAAGGAGGGCACTCCAAAAGGCATCTGAATGGAAGAACAGCCTCTGGGTTGTGGCTTCTGCTGGTACACCACGGATAAAAAAGGCGGCTGGAGCTGGCTAGAAGTAAGGCACACCAGACTAGCACTCATCTGTTTTCAACAGTTGTTTGCATTCTGCAAAACCACTGTAATAGTATTTGAGAAAAGACAGTTATCTCATCAATCATAAGGTCTTCCTGTGATGGAAGATGACTTTATACTATCCCTCCTTCTGGCAAGGGCAGGAGAACTCAAAGGAACAGGGCATTATGGAGGGTCCGTTCAGACCATTTCAGCCCTGAAAAACTTAGTGCCTGGAGTTAATGAGATTACAACTGAAACTTTCAGTGTGCAAGGAATTTCAGTCCACTGTTGAATCTAGACCTGGGTAAAATGCATATCCAGAAGATGAAAAGAGAGGTGCAGCTTTTGAGATGGCTAGGGATTACTGGAAAATATACCAGCAGGACAGTATGGGACCACGTAGACTTATCAGAGTCCTGATTACTGGAGACATTAATGCAGGGTGAGATGAAGTAAAGAATGCCTTAAAGGTTCTTCTGTAAGGTGGGCTTCCTCCAGGCCAATGCCCTGTAGGAAAACTAAAATGAAAATCAAATCTATAGTGGGGATCTCAATGTTTAAAAAATAAAATTAAAAAATTTAGGCTCACTGTGACTCTTCACTTTTCAAAGATAATCTTTAGACATTCATGTTGTTACATTATCTAGTACAGCATCTGATACACAGACTTTTTCCTGTAACTTGAATTTGCAGTCCAGGAATGCTAAGAACACGGCAGAAAACAGTACTCTTTTGATTGTCTTTTGTCTCATGCAGTTACTTCTTATCCAGAAGGCTTGTCTCTGAATCTTCCATAAGGACAATTTGATTTAAAAAAAAATATATATTTTTTTTAGGTAGGACCATTGCTTTATTAAAAAAGAAAGCATTATTTTGCACAAGCCAGAATCACGTTACTGTTGTGCTGGCCTGATTCTTGGCATCTGAAGGAAAACAAATGTTTGTACATTAGGTATTTGGAGGCAACTTTAAATCATATACGCAGTACCTTCATTATATATTATCCGTCCTTCTTATCTTTTAACTGAAGCATGGTAATAAGAATTCTTCATTGCGAGATAAAGGTTGTACGCACATTGGAGAAAATGCTGTAATGATTTTGTAGCCTTCCCCGTGGGGTCTCTGCTCAAGATCTTTGTCAGATGAGACTGCTATTTGAACACCTACCTTATGCTCATGCAGGTTGATGCTTTCATCCTTTGGATGTAGTCTTGGAGGAAGGCTGTTTTGGAACGCCTCAGCGCTGTCCTGGGTTCGGTCACCGTATGCCTACTGTCAGCCTTGCTGTTGGTAAGGCTGAGTCCTGACTCCCAGATAATGCAGTGTAGTACATGCAACCTGTATGCTTTTTTAAGAGAATTCTTTTATTTTTCTTTTCAGTAATATTGTATCAATTTTCAAGAAAAGTAACATATCAAATTTCAATATCCAATAATAACTATTAAATTCATTATTCAAATAATTTCTAAGAGATGCTTTTCTTGTGCTACTGTGACTTACTTCAATGCTAAAAAAACCCCCAACCAAACCATAAAAAAACATGCACCCCATTCCCCCAACAACCACCCCACCACTCTAAAGAGAAAGTTTTGCACCTTGCACCTAAGTTAAGGACCATGAGGTTTGACCAAGAGGAGTAATGGAGTTTCCTTAACGTGAATGCTAGTGTTGTGCCATTGGAGCTAAGTGCATGGAAACAAGGGCAAGGCTTAGAATCTTTTCACGCACTTCAGGCCACACAGCGGTAACGCCAGCTTTAACTCTAGAATTGTGCCACCATGCTTTCTGAGTGAGAATATTTTTCATCATGGGAGGGGTTCTTGGAGACTTGTGGCCCTGTTCTACCTTCCCTTGTGTCTGGCTGCGTTGAAGCTTTGGGAAGATCTTTCGCTGCTTACTTTGGGTAAGAGAGGCTGAAGCACTGCCTGCTCAGGTTTGGATGGTATTGCAGGAGCTGCTTTTGCTTCCGACTTGCTCAGCACGTTTGCAGTGTCTCTCACCTTTCATTTCTGCTGCAGTTGTTTTTACCTCCTGTTTTAATGGTGTTTTTTAAATCAACTCAGAATCCTTCCTCACTCCCCTTCTACAGCCCCAAGTTACGTTTGCTGGTATTTGCGGTGATGAGGGTTGTTAGAAATGTCATTATCAGTTGCATATTTTAGTCATGAAGAAGTCCACAGTCAGAACTAAAAATACCTGAGGTTCATGGCATTACTTTTTAATCCTCTGGTCACATTGCTTGTAGCCACTGTTCCTTGGGCTGTTCCCAAGGATGCATCAGTGGGGAGGTTAGCATCTATTCTGCTCAGAGTTACAAATTACTTTCCTGGTCAGATCTCTTGAGTAGATACTCCAGAGAGGCTTGAATCTGCTGTAAGTGAAAAGTGAACAGAAGAGAAACCGCGAGTGTGTCAGCACCACCATCTTCTTTCCAGAATTCTGTGATAAATCAGATAACACTGTTCTGAGAATTGCTTGCTTACTAATTATTGAAAAAACATTACCTTTTCTTTGTGTCTGTAATTAACATTTCAGCTTGAGTTTAGGGCTTGATGATAAATGAGCTTTACATGCCATAGGTTCAGTAGATGATAAAAAACTGAAGTCTGTGTTTGCTTACTTTCTTCATAAAACAAACAAAACTGAGCTGATCTCTAAGTAGAAATGGTGTCAGAAATGATGTGGTGTTGTGGTTTAACCCCAGCCAGCAACTAAGCACCATGCAGACGCTTGCTCACATCCCCCACCCCCTGCAGTGGGATGGGGGAGAGAGTCGGGGGAAAAAAAGTAAAACTTGTGGGTTGAGATAAAGACAGTTTAATAGGACAAAAAGGAAGAAAATAATAATGATAATAATAATAAAATGACATAATAATAATGGAATTGGAATATACAAAACAAGTGATGCACACTGCAGTTGCTCACCACTTGCCGACTGATGCCCAGTTAGTTCCCAAGCAGCAATCCGCCGCCCCTGGCCAACTCCCCCCAGTTCATATACTGGGCATGATGTCACATGGTATGGAATACCCCTTTGGCCAGTTTGGGTCAGCTGCCCTGGCTGTGTCCCCTCCCAGCTTCTTGTGCCCCTCCAGCCTTCTTGCTGGCTGGGCATGAGAAGCTGAAAAATTATTGACTTAGTCTAAACATTACTTAACACACTGATGTTTTCAGTTGTTCCTATCAACATTATTCTCATGCTAAATCCAAAACATAATGCTATACCAGCTACTAGAAAGAAAATTAACTCTATCTCAGCCAAAACCAGGACATGTGGCCTAAAGGAAGAGGTTGTTTTTATTTTTATTTCTCCATTTCCTCATTGGGTGCCTCACAGTACATGTAAACAATGCAATAAATAAATACTCTAAGTCCCATCTTAGCTAAAATAACCATGGAAAATCCTTTTATGCGTTTCTAAATCAGAGGATTAAAATGCATCTCCAACAAACTGGTAGGAGAATTATAGAGTAAGTCTTTAAAAGCATGATCTGGAGCAGCCTGGATTTCCAGATAGCACACTCTGAAACTTAATATCCACATAAAACAATTGATGAAAAACGTTGATGTAAAAATATTGTGTATCCATTTGAGATAACAGTCTTTTAGAGAGAGAGAGCAGGCTGAAAAGCTGAGGCAAGCTCTATAAAGGGGTACTGAGGTTCTGCCTGCTGTGCCGTCTTGTGGAATTTGAGACTCGGAACTTGATACGTGGGCATCTGAACAACACTGTGTCTGAATGCAAGACTGACTTGAACAGAATTTATGCTAGGTGTGTTATCTAGCTTGTTTAAAGATATGAGCTTGTTCTGAAGATGTTGGAGATCTTTTGCAGACTAGTTGGAGACGTAATTCATAGAGAGGCTTCTCTAGATGACAGCAGATGGGAAATTGCAGATTTTAGCAGAAGTCTGATGTCTCAAGAAGAGAAGGAGAAACCAGTGAGCAGACTGTGGAAGGTTATTCCAGAGGGGAACCTCGATGGCTCGAGTAAACAGGACTTTAGAATATGTCCACTGCTACCTCCTAGCAACCAAAACTTTTATGAGGTTCAGTTGGCGCAGATCCACTTGCTCAGAGGGTGATATGCGTAAATTCATGCTAGATTCAGGTCACTGTGACCTCAGACAAAATTGGGACTTGAAATGAGAGATGATCCTTGGGCTCCCTGTTGCAGAGCCCCCAGTTCCTTCACCTTCATGCAAAGCACTGTGCCAGGACGCCAGTTGGGTCGTGGGGAAATGCGGGCAGACCCTTTTGGTTCTTGAATTGTCTGGGACAATAATTCAAGCTCTGTCTGTGATAGAGCTGAAAGTGTTATGAAACGGTCAGGCATACATTGCTTTCAGTTAGAAGGGTGATGCTTGGTAACATTACAGTAATTCTGAAGGATGGCTTGGTCAACTAGTACATAAAGTAGAGCCATAGATGACAAGCAAGTTTATCACCTTCTTCAAAGTGTTTCCTGCTTATAGTTCATTCCTGGGGAAGATCCTATGGTGTTGTACTGTGTTTGTTATAGAGAAGACTTTCTCCCTGGTGCCTGTTAGGTGCTCTCTGGAAACTCCTTCCTATTGTTCTGCTAAGAAACAAGCTGGCAATTTTGTCAGAAATAAAGCTTTAGCCATTAATTTATTTAAAAGGCCCTTTCCTTAAGGTGCTCTTTTGTGTGTGGTTTTTTTTTTTCTTTTTCCCCCAGTGGTCCACAAAATTAAAAAAAAAACAAAACCAAACAACAAAACCAAAACAGACCCAAAACAAAAAAATCCACTGGCCAAATAATTCTCCTTAGCCTACCTTGGAAGGGAGATATTACCCTAATCTGTGTTTCGATGTTTATATTTTTCTCAGGTAAGTGTTAAGCAGGATGAACTTGCTCCTTGCAGAATGATACGTTTACTTTGTCACTTCTATATCAATAAGTACTTTTGTAAGGTGTCCTGCGTGCTTTCTCACAAGTTGGCAAAATTGGAGAGAGCGTTGTGCTGCTGGACCTGCGTTTAGTGTGGGCAATACCTTGAAAATGAAGTTAGAAGGGCTGGGAACATGCATGCTCCAAAATTTAGGCAGTTTTCTAAGAGAAATCATAGAAGCCAGTTCTCAAAGCTTCAGAGGCTGTGTATCTGTACCTGTAGGGCAGCTGGGCAAAATGTTCTTAGCTTTGCCTAGGAGACATTTTGGGAGCATTGTTGTTATTTTTGCAAGTATTAAATGCAAAATCTGAACTTGTTACAAAAATGTGTCAGTAAGTTGTGCTTAGTCATTCTCCCTTGCCTGCAAGCTGAAGGCACCATGGTATTAAAAAGCATTGTCCTTTCCCCTTTTCTATGCTACTTCTGGTTACGTGAAAAACTAGGAAAGGAAACTGAGGATGGGCAAATACTACCTACTTTACAGAAAAGCCTGTACAAGGAAAAGATTTCTATAGGGATGCCTAAGAGCTTTTAATGTAATGAGGAAGAAAATACTCAGCAGAGCTAATACTTGTGGGGAATAAATTCTTCACAGAAAGTTGAGAAAGCTGCTGAGTGTCAATGTTCCTCTGAAAATGGTAAAAGTAATTGTAAAAGCTGAATGGCATGGCATTTAATTATGTAAGGAACCAAAGGGGCTAAAAAAATAATAACCTGGTATATCAGAAAGCAATTTAAAATGTAAGCTAGGGAAAATGGAATATTTCTGTCACAATAAGATGAATTCCACCACTGGGTGCATTGATTTCGTGTCTCAAGTTTTGTTCCAAACAGATCTGTAACTATGGAGGGGAGGGGAAAAAAATGAAGGGCTTGCTTTTGTTCCCTTGACCTCCCAAGCCAATCCATTCCCCTTCCCAGCAAGAATGGTGAGAAAGATTTGGATAAATATACAAACAGGATGTAAGAATTTAATTAGCTCTGTTGGTCGTTCAATCTCCAGTTGTCTGATTTAATTGTCTCTTTCAAAGGGATCATTTGAAGCAGAGCTCCATATGCTCTGTGAATGTCAGTAAACTAAGCTTGTTAGTGTACAGTGCGAAGGCCAAAGCTGAATTCTTGTGGGTATTCACAGCCTTTAATAAATAGCACGGTGGTGCTGAGGAGGAATCATTCCTTACACCCACTCTCCCTTAAGATGTTTCCCTTCAATTCAGAAATGAATATTCAGTTGAAAAGTTATTATACATCTTGTCTTTCAAAATATTCTTGGCACTGCATAGGAGCGTGTCTGCAGAGGGGTGGGATGGTTTGGTTTTTTTTTTCCCCTCCTACCTTCTGCGTGGAAGATCTGGAGCCAAGCAGTAGCTGTTAGACTTTTAGGTTTGTCTGCTTATTTGTTTGAGGTTGGGGTTTTTTTGGCCTGGCAGTGCTGTTTCCTGAGCTGTGGAGCTCTTGCTCCATCTTCTTGGGGCAGGGGTGGCATGTTAGCATGGCACAAGAGGTCCAAGCGTTATGTTGTTGGGCTCTTGACAGAAGATGTTGCTCTAAAGTGTTCTCAACTCTGCCAAACTGGAACGCTTAGGGCTAAAGCTTGTTATGGGGAGTGCCTGCTTGAAGATTTTTTTTTTTTTTGAGTGATTGGGGAATTTCATTTAGGAGAGGGGCTGTTTTCCAGTAATTTTGTGAAGGGAAAGAATAGTTTGAGCGCTTTTCAAGGAAGCAGGGTTGTCTATTGATGTCATTTTTGGCAATGATTTTGTTTGAATGGTTTCAGTCACCTCATAGTTTAAAGTAAGGAACTGTAGTTTTGCAAGAGTGTAGGCTTAGGGTATTAAGAAAAACAAAAAGAAGGGCTGACTGAAATATGTTGCAGGAGAACTCCTTGTACTGAATGACTGGACGATAAAATGCCAGAGGAAATTGCTTGTAGATAAAAGAAAGCAATGCGTGTGGGAGGAGGGAGGGGGTCACAATGCAGCGTATGCCCTGATGAGTGCTGCACCAGGTGTTACTGCTCTGGAAGGAGACTTTGTGGTCGTCCTGTAAAAATGGCAGCGTAATGATTAGTGAAACAAGTGTCAGTACTCATTAGTGAAGAACAGAAAACAAAACAGAAAGCATGAGTGTGCCACTGTGTAAATGCCTGGCGCTTCCCTGTCTTCAATACTATGTGCAGCTCTGGTCCTCCATGTTTTCTATTTCACCTTCCCCAGTCCACAAAATGTAAAGAAGAAGAAAAATCCAAAGTATGGGGTGACAAAGAGCTACCAGGAGTCCTTGGTCTGGAAAGTACTTGACATAGAAGAGACCTGCAAAAATTATGAACGTCATGAAGAAGGAGATGGGTAGTGAGTGTCCACTGTCCTTCCTAGGAGATGAGCATGAAACAAGTGTGAGAGCTGTCAAGGGAAACGTGATGGTTTCTCAGCAGCTCTCGGGGTGTCAAGCTTGTACTGCCAGCCAGGATGCTATCTGAATTCAGTAAGGAGAGGACAAGAAATGGTTGTGTGGCAGGAGGTATAGGTTGTGGACCTGAAGGAAGAGAGCTGAGTAGAGGCGGAGGAGAGGAGACTGGCTAGGTACTGGAGGAGTGACAGCCTGGCATGACAGGGGAGAAGAAAATGTGTTTTTGAGAGGGGGTCTGTTTTGGAGAAGGGAGTGGCTTAGGGAACGAAGAGAAAGGAAAGAAGCAGACAAGTGCAGGAGTTGTGGGAATGGGCAGGCAAACCTCTACCTACTCAAACACACTTGCGTACAAGGTGGGGATGGAGACAGGATTGTCAGAGTGAATCTGAGGTTCTGCTGTTGGCAAATACCTCTCCAACTCGGATGAGCAGCCCGCTAGCATGCATTCCCCCGGTGGGTACAGCTTGTCAGTGCCATAATTCTGCTTTATTCAACTTGACTGCATAGAGGCTGTATTAGACTGATGGAAGAACTATTCCAGCTTTTAGACAATACCAGGTAGTGGAATATCCTTTTTAAATGACACCACACAGATAAGATATTAAGCCAACCTCTTTCAGATTAAACGCTAGAATGGAAGTATGCTTTTATAACTTCATTTTAGCCTTGTTTTACATAAATGCACTTCCTGAGAAAACTGTAAACTGCATTTATTTGTTTTTCCCCTGCAACAAAACTCCTGTTCAGCTTGGTGCATATGATGGATTTGCTGTGAAGATAAATTAAACTCCTGTAGAAGGAGGCTGCATTGGATCCCCGATTCATTTGCTGTGGCTGTTTGAAGTTATGTAATGAAAGATGGAAGGAATTGCAAGAAAGACTATTTTCTCCTGAATGGGACAAGCTAAGCCCTGCCCAAGGGAGCTGGATTATATTCTCGCCAGTGCCACAGAGTAGCCGCTTGATGCAGTCGCTCAAGGCAGGCATCTCCTGGGTAGTCAGTGGTTACACCTGTGGTGGTCTCTTCTAGCGTGAGTACCCGTTTTCTTTGTGTGACTGGTAGGCATCTGACCAGTAACTCGAGTCAAAACCCACTTTAAACATAATCTAGCGTTGTACAGTATCTGTTAACTGAAGCATTGGACCCTACTTTGAATTTGAATTCCTGGAGTTCTTCTAGGAAGGTGCAACCAGAAAGCTGAACATAGATGAGGGAAGGGCAACAAAATCATCATGTTGGTGTTCAAGAAAGGACTTCCAGCATGTGGGGAGAGACTGTGCTCTGATGTAATTCTGTTAAGTGAACCAAAGTAATGGTACATGATTGATGATGATAATTCTGTTACTGTCAACTTTTTTGTTGCTGGTTTTGCCAGTTGATATTACAGTCTTTGTTGGTATTGCTCATTTAATACATGTACTCTGTTGTTGTTCTTATGTTTCTTATCTTAAGGTGGCTTACTTTCCCCTTTTCTGCTCCCAAAATAATTAAATACTGTTTAATCATGACCAACCAATTTAGATAACAGGATGCTCTTGGTCACCCTTGTTGTAATAAAAATAATGATAAATACAGTGGAGAAAACTCTTGTGTTTCATTGATTTAAAGTAGGTGAGGTTTATTCATTTCATGGAAGGTTATCAGCTGGTGTTTGTGTATGGTTAGGTAGACAGGCAGCCACTGGGCAGGAGAAGAGAAATCCCAAATTACTTTTTTTTTTTGTGTGTGTGTTCTCTCAGAATCACCTTTTGGATGCTCTGATGATGATCTGTAGGAAGCCTGAGTTCCCAATTTTAACACTTCAGTTAAGTTCTTAATGTCAAATGATACAAAAGTCCATCCTGCTAAAGTAAATATAGGTATTCCAGAAGGATATATGTCCAGTGTTTCACTTTACTTCAGCAGAGGATACGTGTATCCTCATATTTGATCTGCATTGTTCTTTTAATATCTAAAATCTGCCATGCAGCTGTAGTGTTGTCCTTGGAAGCAAATGGCCTGTGCCAGGCATACTTCACCAGCCCATGGAGCACATGCGTGGCCTTCCTTGGTGTCACTGCTCTTCATGGTGGTTGAGTAGGGCATCTTCGTCGGCCAGACAAAGGTTCTCCTCATCCTAACCTGCTGTGAGGCCTCAGAGGAGTAGCAGAAGTTTGTGAAGGGGATCAGCACCTTAGGGCACGATGTAGTCACAGCAGAGGCTGAAAGACCTCTGGGAAATGGCTCTTTATGGCAACCTGCAGCCAAGGGGAGCTGAAATGTTGCAGCAAAAATGCTACCTCTAAACTGCTGCTGCAGGCTCATGCCACAGGTAGCGTAACCAGTACTGGCGTTTGTGCCATCACTCCTAGAGCAGCTCTGTGTCTTTCTGCTTCTCCTTAAATCTGCTCTGTGAAGGCTCCTGCAGGACTAATTCAGCTTTCATCTAGAAATCTTCCTCTCGTGTATTGCAGTAACTGGCAGGTAGGTGGAAACTTTGAGTTTCTGAACTGTAACATGGCTGGAGAAAATCCTCGTTCTTTGGTGCATTGCCTAGAGTTTTACTGCCACCCTCCATTTTATCACTGGAAAAATACCTAGTTTAACTTTCAGTGTGAAGCTTTGCTGATCAATACATTACAAGCATAGTAAAGTTCAAGAAATTGTCTCCATTACTATCTTGAGATGAGAAATTGATTTAGCTGCATTCTCTCTCTGCTAATTCATCTGTGCTTTACGTTCCCATAAAAGGTATTATGTGCTCCTTATTTTCCAGCAGTGTCATCAATCCTAATGAAGAGAGAAGAACAAAAATTTATATTGTGTGTATGGGATAGCTGATCTCTGACTTAGCTCTTAATTTGTAAATGTTGCTGTAGGCTTCACTTCTCAGCTTCTCCTTACTGTGCTTCAGTTATATGCAAAATCTAGGGGCTGGGATGGGAGCAAAACTGAAGAATATGGCAAAGGAACATAAAGTTAGATTGCTTTTTAATCTAAACCTCAAAAAATGAGATGCTGATTAAAATTTAATGAAAGGAATTAAAACCTCATTTGTGAATTTTATGTACTTTTGCAGCGTTTGGTCCTGTGTTAATTATGTTGGGACTGTTTTCAGTATTTATCAGCCATCAGTTCACTGCCTCTGACTCTAAAACGCCCAAAGTTTTACTCTTTAATGATGGTATTACATATGAGAGCTGTGCATGTATTTGCTAATTTACATACAAATGCATATGAGTACTATTGTAGCTCTGATGATGAAGGTGGTATAGTGGGAAAAGCAGCCAAAACAAATAAGAAAAACAGTAAAGAGTTTTCCTGGTCATTCTTGTTGTTGCTTTTCCCAGTGTCCATTGGCCTGGCCTTTGTAGGAAGCTGGCAAGGATGGTTTGTCTGCAGAATACTTTGGCATTTTTAGGTTTAATACTAGTGTTCATTGTTCCAGAGCAGATGGATAAATGAAAAAGAAAGCAAAACTACATACTGTGACTTTGGTCACTGCTCATGATATAGCAGTTATTTTTTTAATGAAATTTAAACATCTTGGCAGGTTCTAAAGAGTTGTGTTAAAGTGGGGCAAACCCCCCTGTTTCTTCTTTTGGCTCCACTGATGTTAACCTCAGATTTTCCCTGTGTCTCTGAATATTTTCTGTTACAAACACAAAGCAATGATATATAGTCGTCAGTCATCTAGAAGATTCAATATGCCTGTTACAGACCTAAAGGTATTAAATACCAGTATAAAAAACAAACTAGATAAAGCATTAAGTACACGTGGGTTTATTAAAACCTGTCTTATTTCAACGAAGAGGCAAATTCATGGGATTTGCAGAGAAAAGCTGTCAGCAGATAGGATGCAAGCAGGTAATGAACGGTTTGCTTTCGGGGATGTTTGTAGCATCTCAGCTCACATTTGTAGCAAGACATGGATGTGCACAGGTTTTAGTTACTGGGACTCAATGCAATAGTGTTGTCAGCAAAAACTTATTTGGATCCAAGAAAATCCATGTGTCCCTGTGCGATGCTACCAGCATTTACCATCAGCTCAGGTGTTCTGTCAAAGAAAGACATTTTGGGCAGGTCAGGCTTTTTAAGGAGCTCCACTGTCTCCCCTGGTGTATGTTTTGATGGAGTGGGTTGGTGTCTGGGTTGTGCTGCGGTCCTGTTTCCCGTGGGCTTGGGGGAAGGCAAAGGGGGAGAGCAGAGGCTGGCGCTGGGCAGGGCAAGGGAGCTGCTTGGGTTCGTCTCCCCCACCTTGCTGGTGGGCTAAGGGGGGGCACTTGTTCTGTGCAAGGAGCTGCTGGACTTAGGGGGTGGCTTCTTGCTGTATGCAGTAGTGTCGCAGGGCTTGGGACCTATTATCAGAGATCTTTAAAGAATAATTTAAACAAGTGAATCTAGCATGAAGGTGAGAGGAGGAAAATGCTGACTGAGGTCACTGAGATTATCTGTGCCCTTTTGCCACAAGTGGTCATTCATACAGTTTCATTTTAAGACTGGAATGACTTTCCAAACCTGGCAGGGCTTGATGCGAATGACGAGTTTCCCACTGACATCAGTGAACTCTGAATCACACCTTAAACTTCCAGGCTTGTTTCATAGAATTATAGAATACCAGGTTGGAAGGGACCTCAAGGATCATCTGGTCCAAACTTTCTTGGCAAAAGCACAGTCTAGGCAAGATGGCCACCCTATCCAGCTGAATCTTCAAAGTGTCCAATATTGGGGAATCCACCACTTCCCTGGGGAGGTTATTCCAATGGCTGGTTGTTCTCATTGTGAAAAAACTTCCTCTTGTGTCCAATCGGAATCTCCCCAGGAGTAACTTGTACCCATTACCCCTCGTCTTTTCTATGCGACTCTTTGTAAAAAGGGAGTCTTCATCTTCTTTGTAGCTACCCTTTAAATACTGGAACATGGTGATAAGGTGTTGCCTAAGCTGCCTTTTCTCATGGCTGAACAAACCCAGTTCTCTCAGCTTTTCCTCATACAGCAGGCTTCCCAGTCCTTTGATCACCTTTGTGGCCGTTCTCTGGACACTCTCCAGCCTGGCCACATCTTTTTTGTATAGCTGGGACCAAAACTGAACACAGTGTTCCAGGTGTGGCCTGACAAGTGCTGAGTAGAATGGATAATGACTTTATCTGTGCTGGTAATGCCCTTGTTGATGCAACCCAGCATTCCGCTGGCTTTCTTTGCCACAGCAGCACACCGTTCACTCATACTGAGCTTGCTGTCCACCAGGACCCCCAGGTCCCTTTCCACAGAGCTGCTCCCCAGCTGGGTAGATCCCAGCCTGTGCTGCACTCCTGGATTATGTTCTTCCAGGTGCAAGACCTTTACATTTGCCTTTGTTGAACTTCATAAGGTTCTTGTTAGCCCACTCTTCCAGACTATCCAGGTCCTCCTTGAAGGGTGGCTCTGCCTTCCGAAGTGCCCACTTCCCCACTCAGTTTGATACCATTGGCAAACTTCATCAGGGTATACTTGATCCCATCATCCAGAGCACTTATGAAGATATTAAACAGCATCGGGCCCAATATCAATCCCTGGGGGACCCCACTTGTGACAGGTTGCCAGTTTGAAAAGGAGCTATTTTCTACAACCGTCTGGGTGCAGTCTGTTAGCCAGTTCCCCACCCACTGCACAGACCACTTGTCTAGACCATAATGCATCCATGTTTCTAGGAGGACGTTGTGGGAAGCTGTATTGAAAGCCTTGGAGAAATCCAGGTAGACAACGTCCCGTGCTTGCCCCACATCAACCAAGCAGGGTACTATGTCGTAGAAGGTGATCAGGTTTGTCAAGCACAATTTGCCCTTGGTGAACCCATGCTGGCTTTTCCCAATCACGTGCTTCGTTTGACTTGTGATAGCCCCCAGGAGGATTCGTTCCATAACTTTCCCAGGGACTGAAGTAAGACTGATGGGCTTATAATTTCCTGGATCCTCCCTTAAGCCCTTCTTGTAGATGGGCATGACATTAGCCTTCTTCCAGTCTTCTGATCTCCACAACTTCTCAAAGATTATGCGGAGCGGCCTCTCAATGTTGTCAGCCAGCTCTCTTAACACCCTTGGGTGTTCAGGGCCTTCCCTAAAAGCCGTCTTGGCAGCAGCACCTACAAAAACAAATGTGTTGTTTTCATTTAAATAATTTAAGATGCCTTGTCTAGATATCTCTTCTGCACTGGGTGACAACCTGATTGTATCTCCCACACCTTTGACTTTCATTAATCCCTCCCTTCCTGATTGCTATACCTTCTCTTGTTTGTGTGATGCTCATCATGTAGTTTGCAGGCTCTGGGCCAGCAAATCTCCTCTCCATGAGAGCATCCAGCCTGTCTTTGGGTTCTGTCAAAGCAGTGTAAGATGCTGTGAAATCTTTATGGTCTTTGCAGTAGAGGCACAATCTTGTTTTATTTATTGCATCAACATAACCCACTCCTCATTTTGCAGTAGGCACCAAGCTGAGTAAGAAGAAAAGATGAATTTACTTGTATTTCAGTCTGTAATTTGAAGGACCATGGATGTATCAATCCCAAAGATTTGACAGTGAAGCAGTCTCTCACTGTTGATATGGGAAAGAGATTCTTGGTTGTTCTTTAAGGGTGTTACAGTGCTGATAGATGTCCTCTGCAACAGTGGCTTGAAGAACAGAGTAGCATGGAGATACTATATTGAATAGAAGGTAGTATTTGGTTGTGTTACAATAGGAAGCTCATTCTTGCAGGTCTGCTCATGGTTTGGGGCAAGCTGGTGATAATTTTATAAGATAATCACATGGGGGGAAAAACTAATTTCCATTCTTTTGCTTTATGTTTAGATACATCACTTTGAGATCACAGAATGAAAGCAGCATGAAATGTTATGGCAAAGACAGCACAGCAAGATACAGGAGTCTTGCAAATCCTCAAAAATCAGGTAAAGTTACAGCATCATATGCCCACTTTCTATGAGGCTGGCTTATTTAATAAGGCTCAATGCTTTTTGACTGTTTTCCAGAATTTGGGCTTCTGAGCCTCTGTGGCTTTATTGATGGAGTTCTCAAATATGACCAGTGTGTTGGCTTTGTGTCCTGTTAAAACATTATTTTATTTACCACAGTATGTATGACACAGGAGATCCCCACACGTTTAAATCTTTCTTGAAGGACTACCTTGGCTATATTGTCTCATACAAGCAAAATGGACATTACCTTAATTTAAAAAAACAAACCAGCCATGGTGGTCAGTTCTGTATAGCCATTGGACTTTACTTGGCTCCATTGCTAGGTACCAACATGATGCATTTTAGAGGGATTGACTTTTCAGAGGGTCCTGCAGCTGCATTTCTGAAAACTGTCTCCTTTGGGGGAGACACTGGGCTCAAAATAGCTGTTCCCTCCCTACTGAAAGCTTAGCCATATGCTATTTTCTACATACTATTTCTTCTGCCTGGTTTTTTTTTAATTGTTTGTCTGTCTCAGGATGTTTCCTTCCTGCCGCTTTTTGCAAATCCTAGCATATGTTCTCCGACTGTTTCACAGCATTTACAGTTACAGAAAAAGGCAATCACGTTACAGGCTTCAGTGAGTAAATACTGCAGAGGTCAGGAAGAAACTGGTTAAGTGCATTGTAAGGATGCTCACTTTATACTAAAATTGTACGCTTATCATGGCTGTGGTCACAACAATAGCTGATGGATTGATGTTTGAGTGGAAAGGCATAAAAATTTCCCATCCTGCCCCAAACCAACAGCAGTGACCAGAGGTTCTAACATAGCCACATAGGATAAGTGGGCAAGGTCTAACCTCTCTGTCCCAAGATTTTCATGCTGGGCTCTTGTCATGTCTGCAGAACTAAGATCTTGCTGGGGAAAAACAAGTCAGTTCAGTAATAGAAGTAAAATAAAATATGAAATTGAGGGCAATTTTGGTAATAGGACATGTTTATTTTCCAGGGAGCATTTGAGAGTATTGCCCGTGATACAGGACTCAGCGGAAGGTACTACAATTTATTTCATCTAAGCAGTCAGTAAACTGAGATTGGTTGAAGAGATTTCAAATCAAGTTTCATAGACATCTTCAGCCTTGATCAAATCTGGAGTAATGTATTGGTAAATATTAGAAAAATAATTGTGTTTATCACAGGTCATCAACCCTTTTAATTAATGCTATCTTCTGTACACTTTTTAGTCACTTAGTCATGGAATATGCAATTCAAGTGCCCTTCTGGCCTTATTCAAGGTTTTTATTTTATTTTTATTTTTAATCACTATTGTGAGATCACATCATTTTATATTTGCCGTTTTTATGAAGTAATGCGATACCTGCTTCAGTCGCAGTTCTCTGAACCCTTCAAAGTACCTTGAAACTGTAATGCCAATTCACTGACAGCAAAGATAATCAGATTTTTTTGAAGCAACCTTCTTCATTTCTTTGGGACTCATGGAACTTTATCTCCCTTAAACTAAATTGAGTTAATGTCTTTATTTAGACATCAGCCTCCTCTTCTTTAATAACCAGAATTCTGCTAGTTTTGGAAAAAAAAAATTTGTCATTAAATTACCAGTGCCTCAAAGTGTGTTTTCTACTTAGAACTTAGATCAAAAAGAGAGGAAAATGTTTCTGCTTGTTTGTCTTCCTTTCTCCTCCCCCTTTTCTAGAGACTTTCCTGAGATGATCAACTGTTGGTTTTGCTGTTGTTTTTTTGTTGCCTTTTTTTTTAAACTTCATTGAAGTAGAGAAATTGCTCGGTTCCCCTCCCAATGCAGTCGTTGCTCTCCCCTCCCCCAAGTCCAATGTGTTCTTTATTAAACTGAATTAGGACATTCTAGTCTCTCTTAAGAGTGGAAATGGGAACAGCTTAAATGAGCAGCCACATGAGACTCAGTAGCCTTTCCAACTGCACTGCAGAAGGAGCTCAGCTGCAAAGCGAATGATAATTTTTGAAGGATTTGTGCAACTGTTGAAGAATTACCAGCATTAATATTAAAAAGCAGCTAATCTGTTTTTCCTCTTCCGTTTTAAGAGTGTATAGCTTTCCTACTATGTTCTTCCTTATGCTTGCTATAAAATCAGCGTACTAAATATTTTGCTTCCTTTCCATTCTCTTTTCACTTTTGCAGTTATTTGCTTATGTTCTCATATACTGAAGTGGGTTTTTTGTTATTGTTGGTTTTGCCTAATGACACCAACCTTGGGGTCTGTGTGCAGATATGGGCATGGATTTGAGATATCTGCCATCTAAAGCAAGCCAAAATTGAAGTGCAGGAGAAAACATACGAGCAGTTGTATACTGGATGGGGATGAAAAGGTTTTCAGCCCTATAAGCGTTTTTCCTCGAGATAGCTATAGAAAATTATTGTTGGTCCTTGAAATCCATATTGCTATTTCGGTGTTTGTTCTAACCAAAATAGCAATGATCCTGATACCTTTTGACCCTTGTTTGCAGTCTCTGCCTCTGTTGCCATATCAGATGTCTTCAGGGTTTCTAGAGATATTTTTTAAAAAAAGTAGATCTTTGAGTTGTTATCTTCTCACCTCTCTTTCCCCTTTTCTCTCTGCTAGTTCACCCAACCACCTTGCTTGGTGTTAGAAATTATTCATTCTGTTTCAGTCCTATGCTGCTTTTTTCATGTGCTTATTTCCTGTGCCAAAAAAACCCTGGAGCTAGGGCTTGAACTGTGGCTACACAAAGAGTTACAGAGGCAAACCTGGTATCTAAACAGCCTGCAAGAGCACAGGAGTCTCTGAAATATGTCACTCTTCCAATTCGGTGCTTCTCAGCCATCCAGCATTAACCGCTGTCATCACATCTGAAGATATAGCGGTAGTGCCGGCTTTGCTTCCAAGAGCTGGGTTTGAGTAATGCACGTGCGTCCATTCTTAGGTAGCATTCCCTTGGTTTTTAAAGCTGCTCTTCTTGGTGGGTTCTTAGTGGTGGTTGTACATTGGTAGTGTCCAGCTGAAAATCCTGCCTGCCTGTGCTATTGCTTAAAGGCTGGATTACAGTTGGCCTGCGTGGTGGGGGCTGCTGGTAGCATCAGTGTTAGCAGAACGGAGGCTATCAGGGAAGGAGCTGCTGTGTATTCCTGTGTCTGTCCTAAAGGAAATCAGAGAGCAAGATGATGTGAATGATGGCTGTCTTGATTTAGGAACAGCTTAGCAAAAGGTCTCACAGTTCTGAATAACAAGATAACAAGACAGGCCAATTAAAACATTCTCATAAAAAAGACTAAAAATTGAGTAAGATAAATCTTATTTTGTTTCTATTGACGCTAAGGCGGGGGGGCAGGAATTCAAAGGAAGGAAGGAAGCAGAGAACTTATGATTTTGGATTTCATCTTATCTGCAGTTAAAAATGAAGCTTATATTCTAATAGCAAAGAGATAGCCACTTGAGAAAGCCCTGTCTCAGCCTGTGTGACTGAAGGTTGGTAAGGCACAATTAATGCACAACATGTCTGCAGTGTTGGGAGAACACATAGCGATGACACATTTCTGTAAGCAGGCATGCCTTGAGTTAAGTGTTATAAAAAACAGTTCAGACTGCTAAGGGTGGTGGTTAAACTTGCTTTAACTGATGTGTTACTGTCCTGGAGGGAGGAACATGAGGAGGGATGGTGCCCCAGCAAATGAGCATCTGCTGATACTGCTGTTTGTGAGTAGCTGCAGATGCTATGTTCTGCAGAAGCTGGTTGAACATGGAGGTCTTTTTTGCATCTGCCATCTTATCCAGTCTTCTTTTTTTTCAGGCTAACTAGTAATTAATCTATAAAAGCATGTAGATTTTTGCTTAAAGTGACAGCTGAAAAACTTGAAGTAAGTTGGACAAAGCATAGGATCCAATTCCCTTTTGATACACAGCCATGCAACCTACTGAGATGGCTTAGATCAGTGCTCTAATAACTTTATGGCCTTTTAATGAGTCT
The DNA here is from genome assembly GCF_026419915.1 of Harpia harpyja. Lineage (NCBI taxonomy): Eukaryota > Metazoa > Chordata > Aves > Accipitriformes > Accipitridae > Harpia > Harpia harpyja. The sequence continues at coordinate 13,116,053 of NC_068952.1, read as the reverse complement.
GCTTCCTTCAGCACCTGCTCTCCTACAGTCTTTTGTCATCCCTCTCCATTAACTCAGTTCTGAAACTGGCGCTGGCTGGCATTCAGTCCTGGTTTTGCAGCCTACACCCAGCCCAACTTTCGTGCACTGACTTATTTGGAGTGGATGTCTTGCTCTAAAATTCATGTGGATTCAGGCAGTTCAATAATGTGACTGGCTTGATCTATTGTTTACTGGAGTTGAAAAATTCTGCAGGTTTCAGCTTCTGTGGTGTGTGATGAAGCTGGGAGTGGTTTTTTTATGTAACTACCATCTCCTTGATATTTCACTGCCTGTCTTCTCTAAGTTCTTCTTACCCTCCAGTGATACAGTTTATGAAGGAGGAAAATCAGATCACCTTTACTGAAGACTGATAACGTTGGAATATTCTTCCATTTCATGTTTACCAGAATTAAGTTATGGCATGCTTCCAGAAGAGACTACTACTTGTATTGCCTTACAGTTGCTTGTGTTTGAAGAGGGAGACAGTTGGAGTGTGTAAAGGCATTTCAGCCACCTTGGCATGTCCCTGGCTTTCAGTCTGGAGAATGGAGCTGTGCAAGTTGCAGGGGACTACGCTGAAATGATGAGAAAAGAGTTGGAGCGAAACCTTGTCTCTTTTGAAATCAGTTGAACTCCCATTAGAGTCCAGATTCCATGCATAAACTTAAGTAGGGTATTTCTCTTTCTAGGCAGTGTACAGAAATGTTTCTGTCCTTCTGCATTTGTTTTCGTGTTTCTTTGTAATGATTGTGTAATTGGGATATATCTGTAATGTCAGAAATGTAATAGGTTAAGTAGCATAAATGACTGTTGGGAAGAGAAGAAACAGAACTGCAGAACCATTGTTGCTTTAAAACTCCTGCTGCTTTTAGTTGTTTGATTTAACCATTTAGTAGTTAGAGTTGTTCTGATAAATCGCAGTGATGGATGCATGCATGGGCATGAGTGCTAAACAAAAAGGAGAAAAAGCACCCTTTTCTTCCTATCATTGAAAGAAATAGAAATCATTCAGTACACTGCCAATGGCTTCTCAGTTGGCCGGAGACTGACTTTGGTGCCCCTAAAGCCTTAATGATGATGTGTACAGCACTGAAATACTGTTAGATTTTAATCCAACAAGAAATGTGTACTGTTAGCATTTTGTTAAAGTTGACAGCAAATGCTCAGTGTATACAGAATCAAGCCCTTGAATTTAAGCCTGTTCAAGTACTAAAAAAAAATTTTTGTTATCTAAGGGATGGGTTTATTACTGATTATGCTTTTATCAATGTGCCTATCTGGGTTTTTTTCTGTTACCTGAAGGTAGAATAACAATGCTTTTTAAACATTTGCACTTTTCTCCGTCCAGATCAGTGATGCTTTTGAAAGGAATGTTTTATTTTTCTTTTTTCTTTTTTTTTTTTTCTTTTTTGGGGGGTGGGAGGGCGGAAAATGGATGTTTGAAAACAATGCAAATTTTTTCAAATGTGATTCTCATAGTGACTGAACTTTCCAGTCCTTTTGTGACTTGACTGGTATTTTAATATAATATTCCATTATAATTTTTTCAGATTTTTACAAATGTTTCTGTGTAACTGTGATGATAATTCTGTAATCTACCTAATAGACAGCAGTATGTCCCACCTACCAAACTGGAGGTGAGTTGAGGGTGCTGAAGCTGCTGGATAGAAAATTTCTGAGCTTTGGGTTTTTTTCCTCTGAGAGAGGGGAAGAGAGAGGTTTGTGCTAATGCTTCAGATATAAAACCTTCTTGACTGTTTTCCAGTACCCTGAGAACAGTAACAGGTAACCCCCAGGTGAAGGGGTGCAGTAAGTGGAATTTGGTGCATGCCAAAGGGCTGACATTTTCTCTGGTGACTACAAAACTAGCTGTGGCTGCTGGTACAGGCGGTAGCATCTGCCACCATGGTGCTCCTGCCTGTGGGAAGAGTAGGGGGTCAGGGGCCTGGCTGGCCACTTGATTCATTTTTATACTGAAATCATATTGTTTGCTGCCTTAAGAATAAGTGCTCTTACTGTCCTTACTCCTGAAATTCTTGCAGTCTTTTAATTGTCTCCTGGAGACATTTATTCTCGCTCACTGGTTTGTATCACTATTATTTCTTGTCCTTTGTCTAATATTTGTCACTTCAAACCTTAAAAGGAAGGGCCAAAACCAAGAAACTTGGTGTAAATTACAACACTGCTAATGGGTGAAATGGGACATATCTCCTATACAAAAGGTGTATCGAGAGATCCAATAATACCCTGTTTTCATGGGAAGAGGTGTTCAGAGCATCTCGGCTGAGCTTTCTTAACTTGGCAGGCATAAGAGGAGATGCATATTCCTGTGTAGGATCCCTCTCTTCCTCTAAAAGTTGATGGCCTTTCAGTGTGAAATATCACACAGTGTTTATTTTTATGCCCTTTGAATGTTTTGTGGAGGCTTTGTTTAGTTTCCCTTCATAATTTTTAATAGGAAGTCTTTGAAGTTGGGTTGTGGCTGAAAAATCTTGTTGGCAGCCTGACCATTCATTGTTGACTCCTATCTTTTTTTAATTGTGCATCTATAAAAATCTGGAAGGGAGTATGTTCAGAGAAACTATGAAGCAATGTATATTTCTGGAAAGGCGAAATAAACTTTGCAATTATTCTCAGCCATTATTTGTAACGTGAAAATGTTAAAATGCTAATGGCTGCAGATGGTTTACACAAAAACTGTACACACTGAAAGCCCTCTTCATTGGGAGCTATGGTTTTCTGTCATACATTATGCTAGAACGGAAAAGGGTTTTTTTCTGCCTGCAGCTATGTATTACCCTTATTCGCTGCTGCTAGCACAGACCTCGTTAATATGCATCTGGCAATGGTTAAAATTTTCTCCATCAGTAACTTCACATTCATCCACCTAGATCAAGGATTCTCCTAAGTTTAAAAAGGTAAGGACATCAGTACGCAGGAGTCTTTGCCGGAAAGCATTATGTTTAGAAAGGCAGATGTGAAGGAGGCAGAGTTAAGGTTGTGGTCTAATATTTTTGTGCTCTTCTTAAAGCTCAGAATCAACTTTTATGTTAAAACATATTTATGTGTGTGTAGGCATATTGTACCTCTATGCATGTATGTGATTTTCGACACAGTGATTTCTTCAGACTGTGGAGTAGTAAGACAACCCTATAATGTACCTATGTATTTTGTCGAAAACAGTACAGACATCTGCAAAGTGTTACTTTGAATTACAGTTTATGCAGTACAAATGGTAAAAGGTTGCATTCGGTATAAATTATTTTGTTAAAATAATGCAAAGCGAAGAAGGAAGGGTGAGAGGGTAGAACAGAAGTTGGAGTTCAGCGCTTCTGATAAAAGATTTCCATGGGCTGATTTGGTCTTAGCATTAATCAGATTCCACACAGATGTAGCAAACAAATCTATGTGCACAGATGCAGTTGGATAACTATGCTCATGATTTTTTTTTTTTTTAATTGTCACAGCAATGAGCATTAGTGTTGCATCTTACTCTTCAGTGCTGCTCTATTTTTGTACTACCAGTGGACACCTCCTGTAGTTACCCTGGAAGTTGGGAGAAGCTGTGGAAGGCTCTGTGCAAATCCCAGATTGCAATTAACTTTTCTGTGTGTCCTTTTAGATGCTGGTATCTAGGTACGGTCAGCTTCGTTCAAAGCCATGGTTTTCTTTTACCTGCTTTTTCAGGACTTTGTGGAGGCACCCGTGGTGTCCGCAGTACTTGATTTTGTGTTATAAAATGGGTGTGTTGCTTCTGACAAGAAGGCTGTAACACTAGGAAGGTGACTTGGCTTGATAGTCAACTGTCTGGCTAAAACTAGTCATGAGAGAGCAGTATGTGGCCAGCTAAAACTGCTTGAATATTCATATACTTTAAAGGAAAAAACAGTTTTGAAGAAAAAGCCTGTATTGGTTTGGCAGAATGATTTTATCAGAGCACTAGAGAAGAGTCAGGATAATGGGATGAGATGAAGTAATCTAACTGCTCTGAATTAGCCCAGCTGCTACAATTTTGCATCTGATTATGTATTTCAAACTAGGAGATTTTACTGTTTCCTTTGAGACAATAACAATAACAGTTTATGCAGAGAGCCAGCACTTACCTTGTCTTTCTCCTTCTCCACAGGTGCCTGGCATACTGAACCTATTGATCTGTGTAGGATTTGTGCTGTGGTCCATTTATTGAAGATGTGAAGCCACGTTGAGTCTGAGATTGGAATTACTGACAGACTGGAGGAAATCTTAGTCCTTGTGATGCACATGGACATGCTGAATTATAAGTAATTCTAGCTTCTTTTTCCCTCCCCTCCCTTCCCCTCACTCAGTTATCTCAGGGTTCATAGAGATTTCAATGGTTTGTGTGCCTGTAAGTTTGGAACAGAAGTGACCAAAAATGGGGGACCAGCAATTGTATAAAACTAACCATACTGCCAACAGCAATGAGAACTTGTACTACCAACAACACCAAATGAACTCCCTTCCATCTCTAAATCATAGCTATGGGACATCTGTTATGGATGCTCGCCAGGCATCCCCTCTCTCCCCCCATTTTCCCCAAGATTCAAGAGACAGTATAGCTTTGCCTGTAGGTTCAAAAAGTCTTGGGTCAATGGATACATCTAGACAAACCAGTTGGACACATTCTGGCTCAGGAAACCATGTCCCAGTGAGGAACAATTTGAATAATCAAAGCGCAATGTGGAGCCCCCTCGGACAGGGGGAGTCCCATGACGGATACCAATATTCTTACTCTCAACCCAGTGAAAACCGATCACAAAAAATCACCAGTGGGGTCCTGCATAAATTGGACTCCTTTACACAAGTATTTGCTAACCAAAACCTGAGAATTCAAGTCAACAACATGGCTCAGGTTTTGCACACTGAGTCTTCGATGGTGGATAATTCTGGTGACAGTGCACTCAGGCAGCTACTGTCCCAGAAGCCAGCGGTTGAGCAACAGCCTGTAACTTCCAGTGTACAAAGATATCAACCACTGCCACAGCAAACACACCAGAATTTTGCAAGCACACAGCAAAAGCAACAAATTCAAGTCATGCAGCACCAACAGTTGTACTACGACTACCAGCAGCATTTATCACAAACGCAGATGCATTCTGCATTTCAGCAAGGACAGACACATGTTCAACAAATGCAGACCCAGCAGCTCTTACCGCAACAGATGCAGCACTTGCAGCAGACTCAATACTACGCTCAGCCGCAGCAGGTACATCAGCGGCTCTCGATACAGGAGATCCAGCAGCAACAGCCAACTCGGCAGCAGCAACAGCGGCAGTGTCCAATGCAAATAGCTCAGTATTACCAAACTCAACCTGTCATGCAGCAGTTACAGCAACAGCAGCAACAGATGCAATTGCCACTTCCTCCATATCACAGGGAACCCGATCCAAAGACTATGCATGAACCACACCAGTACTCTCAGGATCCAGGTCATCCTGTGCAGCTTATCCAGTTGGGAGCAGTGCCTCAGTATTGCTACCAAGATCCCCATGAACAGTACAGGCACTTGTACCCACAGAGTTTACTGCAGCAGCAAGATCAGCAGAAGCAATACTCAAGTGAGAGCAGAGCACCATCTCTGAACTCCCATGTTGGCCTCACTCCACCAGGGACCACTGAGGATCCCGCACGGCAGGAGATTAATTCTGTAGGTAATGCTGTCCCTCATCGAACTCTTTTGCCACCCTCAGGAGTTCATCTGAACAACAAAAGCTCTCAGCAAGACTCTCCCAGCGCCGTGTGGCCTCAGGTAGGTAGTATTTTAGATCTGTGCTCAGCCAAACTTGTTTTGCAGAAGAGTAGCAAGGTGTGGAAACAAAACGGTTGCAGGAGAGCTGGAAGGTTAGGATATGAGTGGTGGGCGTCACTGGGATGTTTTGGGGAACTGCATTAACAGACTTCTGTCTACATTGCTCGGTTGGCTTTGGGCCAGGCTGGTGGCAGCACAGAACTACTGCTGCTGTGGGGCTGCTGTTTCCCTCACAAGAGGCTTTGGGAAGTTCTGCCTTGGTTTCTGGGGAGGAGGGACCCAGTTACAACAAAGTGCTCTTGCTGATTTTTCAACACCTGAAGGCTTGATTATTCAGGAAGAGTTAGTTAACTCCCTATTGCCAAAAGTAATACTTCTGGGTCAAAGGCTTCAAACAGCAGGTGAGTGTAAGAAAATTTGCACTAGCCATGCTCACAGAGGCACTAATTCGGTAGAGACATGTAAGGCTCTCAACTCAGAGGCTTTTAGTATTAGTAAAATCATATGCAAAATGCAAACATAATGCTGTGAGGACCTTCATTTATGCATTAATATTTCCTGAAAAATTCTTTTCTCTTTTTTCCCCTCTTTTCCCCTCTTCTCCTTTGATAGCAGGCGCAACTGTCAGATGGCAGACTGCAGCCGCTGTCCCCAGACCAAAGGTATTTTTAAAAGATTTTTCTTTTTGTCTTCTAATTTAAATGAGAGGAATACAAAGGAGTGCTGCAGTTTAGAGGGAGGGGAATGTACTCTGGGTAGGTAATAGTTGTCCCTCTTCTAGAAACATCTTCAGTTTTGTGCTTTGTGAACTTAAGTTTGTGTGATTTCCACTGTCCCCTATGTCCCCCCCAGCAATAAAATCAAATAAATGCTTTGCCTTTCAAAAAAAAGAAGGGCGGGGGGGGAAGGAACGAAAGAAAAAGCAAAAGCAGGGGAGCAGTTTGCTCTCAGTGTTGCATTTGTAAGAGAAGGGATGATGCGTGGCTTGGATTTGTATCTTTGCCAGCAGGGCTCTTCTGTTTTTCTTAAGGTCTTACCTCTGCAGGGCTGAGGTGTCTTCCAGCATGGTTGTCTACCATAAGTAGGGGCATTGTGTTGAAGTACTTGTTAACTGATGTCATGAGTGGGGAAATGTAGGTCTGTCATGATAGATCTCATGGGTTCTCAGAATCTTTCATACCAAGGGCCATGTTTTGATGAGCATGTCCTACTCAAAACTTTCCTTCTCCCCATCTTGGGAGCAGCTGATCTAGGTTATTGCCCACGTATTCCCCAGCACTCACCCTGTGCTTACTTGTGGCTTCATAACCATCTAGCTGTAAAATTTTATTGACTTCCTTGACTAAAAAGCTTCCTCTGCAATGGAAGGAACATGCTAAACTAATGTCTCTTCCTTTGTTCCATGCTAAAAAAAATGAAAATAAAAATAGTGGCCAGAACAGAGAAATGCTTCCTGAGAGAGCTGATGCGAAGAACAAGCTAACGTGTTCAATATGCTTGAAGGAGTTTAAGAGTTTGCCTGCTCTAAATGGTCACATGAGGTCACATGGAGGAGTAAGAGCATCTCCTAACTTCAAACAGGTAGCAGTCCGTTTTACTTCAGTATTTGGCGCTCTCCTTTTCACGTTGATGTTTGCTTGCTTTGCCATGCTTTGCTTTGCTGTCAAAACTTGTTCTTCCCAGCGCTATTTTGTTACGTCATACCCTGTGTAAGTAGAAATGCACATAATTCTGCTAGTTTGCAGGCCAGAAGTCTTGCTTTAAAGTCAGAGGCAGTGGTGGGACAGAACAGCTTTTGTCCCTCTCTGTTTCTCCGCACATTACAAAAACACCCTACAAAGTCATGTCAGGAGGGTCTAAATTTTTTCCCCCTCATATTTGTTTATTATATTAGAAACATCAGGAACATCAAGTCTTCCTTATTTTCGTTTGGGCTACTTGGATGACTAAGGGATGTTTATTGGACGCATTCCCAGGCTTTAATTGAAGGAGCAGGATTGTTGAATCTTTGACAGCTTTCTTCCCAAGTGTTTTACTTCTATAGGTATCAACAAATACCAAACCAAAAATGTCAGTTTGAATTGTTCTGCATAAAAATAACTTGCCCTGTCAGTCAGTCTTTCTCTGTCCTGATATTTTAGAAATTCTGTCCTACCAAAGAATACCACAGGAAGGCAAAGAGCTACCAGAGTTACACCATCTGTGTCTGGTTTTAGGTGGGTGATGGAGAATTCTGTCTTTATAGTAATAAAAAGAGGATGTGTTTACCTCCCCTCCTGCAAGTTATCTTGTAAAGATGCTTAATGTGGGTATTTATCACCGAGGCTGAATCCTATGTAGGAGTCATAAGTAATCTGCCAACTTCATTCAAGGCAAATGAAAAGTCCAAGAAGCAACGCTGTTTTGTGTTTTGTAACCCTGGCCACTTCTTTTCAGCCACGGTGCATACGTTGTGTAGCGTATCGATCCAGAAGTAGCCCTCCCTCACTCGGGCTGAAAGCCTTTAATTGTCTGTACAGGATGAAGGAGAGAAACCACCACAGCAGCTGCTGCCTAAAGAGGTGGATAGCCTCGCACCCATCGTCATGCCAGTGTCTGTCCCTGTAAAGCTTCTGTCACCCGAGCCCAGCACGCAGCCCTCTGCCAGCACTGCCACAGTCAAAGACAAGCCTGCCAACTCTGTGTCAGATGATGAGATGCCCGTTCTCGTGAAGATGACTTACTCTCCACCGTGCAGTCCAAAAGTGGGCAACCCCTGCTCATCCTCTGTGAGTGCTGCGTTTCTTGCCACTAACTGTGCTGTGCTTGTTAAATCCCTTTGCTTGTAGTGCTGCTACTTTCTAAAACATCTATATTTTAGAATATTTTCTGGAATCTTAATGTTGCCTAATAAACAAAAAAAGGCCTGTAACACCATAGTATTTCTTCCTCAGTCATTTGAAAATATTAATTTTCCCTTTGCTGGGGCATCAAGACCTCAGTTGAAAATAAATAATTTGAAATTGGAATGTGACATTCTTTTATCCCACTAGAACAAAGGGATTTAGTATCTTTTTACTGTTTTTGTTTTTCCTTTTCAGGCTGCTTTGTTTTTATGTTATTGCTTAAATTCAGCAGTTTTATTTCTTCCTGTTTTTTAAAGTCAGATATATGTGCTTCTCATTTCAGCCAGAGATAGGAGGGCACTGTGCAGTGCTTACAGTGTGTGCTCTAAGCCAATATGAAGCTTGCCAACTCAGAGTTTTGCAATGAAGTCATTTTTCCCTTTCTGCATGCATCAGATCTAAGGGTTAATCACTGGGAATTCTGATATAGGAAAAATAGCTGTGCTTAGTGCTTACATTTCGCTCATAAAACTGAAATTGTCAGGCAGCATGAGGAATTTATGAGTACTTGAATGAGATGTGAGAATGCTCTTTATTGTTTTCCTGAAAGAGTCCTGGAGCAAGCAGTATTTATTTCATGTTCCAGTGTAGGAATAGATGCTGCTTGTTCCTTCAAATCCACACTTGCAGACTACTCCATGATAAGATATGACTGGGGAGTATAAGTACTGTATGGTATTACCTGTATAATGCAGAGAAATACTCTTGTGATTTTTTTTTTTTTTTCCTTCTCATGAGGCTGATGGCCAAATGAGGGGACAGCATATACCGTTCTGGGTGACTCCTTATAATATTCATATATTTATGACCCCCCTCCTGACCCTTCACTCAGACATACAGGCTAATTTTCAATATATATAAAATCTTTTACTCTCTTCCTTTCAGACCGAGGTTTTACACATAAACTTCCACTTTACTGTGGAAGCCAGCATCTCACAGTACTTAGTTTGTAACTCAGCAGTATAATTTTTCTTTTCTATTTCTAGTTTCGGGAGAGAAAAGGGACAGTCTTTTCTGAATCCTTGAGCTCTGAGTGGGAGATCTTCTCCAGAGACATCAGAGTAGGTGGCTTGGGCTTGTGTATTTCTGCAGCGTATGTAAAGTGACTGTGATTAAATCTGCCAGTGTTTGGCTAACTGCGCATTCATTCACTCAAAATTATGCTTGCAGTCTTTGTTATGGCCCAAGCAAACTTAACTTGCACAGTTTCCTCTCTGGATCCTACCTTTTATATAAGCAGTAGCATTGGAAATGTTCAGAGATCAAAAGATCTACAGTTCCCTCTTCTTCTGTAAAGAGATTGTGCCATTGGAGACTTTTTTAATACCAAAGAACTGGAGCTGTGTTGCCTTTATTTATAGTGTGCTTTGAGCTGTCCAGAAAAGCTCCCACAAAGCTCATGGAATTGGTAAAATCAAACAGCAGAAGGAAACTAAATATTCAGCAGGGGTACAGGATAGTGAGCTGAAGCTAGCAGTCAAGTGAGGTCCATCAGGATATACCCAGAGTGGATCTACCAAGGTGCGGCAGCAGGGCCCACAAGGATGCATTCAGTCTTGGATAATGGCGTTCAGTTCCTGGAGCTTCAGAAAAGTATTGGGGTGATTCTGCATTGACAGCCCATGGACGTAACGATCTCCTTTAATATTCAATGTGATCTCTTTTGAAAGTAGTGTTGGCATAACCACGCTGAGACTAAAGTATACTGTAGGTGAAAGCGTAGGAGATGGAGATGTATAGGACTTCTAACATGTCTTGGTTGGTTAGTTTGCTTTACACTCGTGAGAAAGGAATACCAGCTCTCTCACATTTAAAGAGCAGAACAAAATGAGCCCTTAATCAAAGAGTTGGATCTGGCCTTCTGGGTTTTTTTTAGGTTTTGGTTTGTTTGGTTTTTTTTTCCTTGAGTTTAGGGTTTTTTCCCCTTTCTCCTTTTTGAACACTAAATGTTCACTGTTGTGAGGGACTATGTCTGTGGTTACAGGTAACCCTTACCCTTTCACTGTTCTGAATGTCCGTTATCAACAAAATTATCTAAAGCTGCATTTTTTCCTGCAAAAGGAAAACTCTTCTTAATTTTTTTTGGAGAGAAAAAATGTCAACAGCTGTTGGAGAGGATACAGCCATGATCTAACAGAGAGGACAGGACCTCTGTAATCAAAAACATTTCCACAAGCTGGAATGTATTAACATAAGGGATAAAGGGTGACAGTGCTAATGCTCCTTTAACATGATTTTTATTGGGTGAATGTGATTCTCAAGAACCGCCCATGGTGTAAAGATGTATGTTGTCTAAACGTACATTGTAGTCATTTACTCTATGTAGTAGTAGAGTTTACCAGATGATGCAGACATTCTGCAACCCTATCTGTCAGAAATTTTTCTTCCGCTTTCCAAGTTTATCCTAAAGATCTACAATCTGAACACCTAAAGGCAGTGTATTTAATACTGTGTTCATCTACCAGCTTCTGTGTGTTCTTAAAGCACAGCCTGAGAACCTGTTTCTTCCCACCTCACCCCCACACCCCAGAAATCCAGATTCCAGGTTTGCACAAATTCTGTGCCTTCTGCTTCTGTGGACTCTAGGGATTTATTGTTAAATGATTTTAAATATTCAAATTCTAGAATTCTAGGCATGTTATAGTATGTGAATTTCCCAAATGGTCATCTACTACCCTTGTTCTTCCAATGAAAGAGGAGAGAGTTAAGTTCAAGATTTGTTGCAGCTGGACTGTACTCAAGCTGATGGGAATGTAGTGATAAGAGGCAAAGAATTTGAATTTATTACATTTTTCTTCCTTTCTTGCTGCTGAGTACTGCAGTAATTTCACTGAGCTCATGTGTCCTTCTTAGTCAAACAAAATAAATGCATAGGAAAACATCTCACATAAAGTTTCTAATAAACTGTGGCTGGGTAATGAAGTAACTCCCAACAGCCTGTGTGTGTTCAGTGCAAATAGAAGTGCCCAGGGTGTTTGGGTGGAGCTGAAGGGTGTGAGACTCATGGCCAGGGAGAGCTGTTCCCTGCACCTTTAAAAGTTGGCAGCAGCCTCTCCATGTCTGTGCCTGTGGCTCAGCCCTACCTTGACCCAGAGGGCTTGCTGAGGGAGGTGAGGGTAATTTGTCCTGGTTTTTCTCGCTCCCCTGAGGTTTCTGTGTAGCACTGTACTGACCAGGCTTATTATGGTGGTACCTGAATAACTGCCTGGGGGTAACAGCTTTTCTGTGGCTGTTGCCCTAAGCTGTAGGGGATTGTGTGCAAACCACATTTAAGCATGCCTAAATACTAATTTCTGCGTGTTTTCGTTTAGGAAATTAGCAAAAAACCTCATCAAAGTGCTGTGAAATTGGAAGAAAGCTTCAAACCATTGCAGGACAAGAAGAAGTATCGGCACAGACCCGAACCTCTTTTCATACCTCCTCCTTCCTTCAACTTCAGCGTGTCCCACTCTGGTGCCACTCTGTACCAGAGCCAGCTTCGCTCTCCCCGTGTTCTCGGAGATCATCTGCTAGACCGGACGCATGAGCTCCCCCCCTACACTCCACCACCAATGCTTAGTCCAGTTCGGCAAGGGTCTGGTCTCTTCAGCAGTGTTATCACATCATCTCATAGCACCTCGCATACTCAGCTGCCGCTTACTCCACTGACATCTACTCCACGGGTGCTCCTGTGTCGGTCTAGTAAGTGTTACATTTGCGGAGTGGCAGTACGTAGTAAATAATACTGTCCTCTTTTCTGATGTTACCGCATTGATGATTTTGACATGTGCTCACATGCATGCCTGGTTCTGTTACTTCACAGGAAAGGTGCATCTTTATCAGGGTTTTTGCCTTGGATTTTGTAGAGGTGGTGTTAAAGCATAAAGTGAATAGAGGAGTCTAACCAGCGAGTAAGGCTGTGATCTTGCAATGTGGTCTGCCTCAAGTAAGGACCACCATGCCTCTCATTACATCTGGGCTTTCTGAAATGGAGGGAAAAGACCTGGTTTGAGACACAGGGTTCGTTTTAAGTATTTGCTGTTCAGTGCTTCATGAGAGAAGGTGTCTAGTCGTACATGATCAGGGCAGTAGAAACCTCTGCAGGTTAGGACATTTCTCTTACCTGTAACAACTTAGACTGTTTCTGTCTAAATATTGATAAAGGGTAATTTTTGCTCAATAGACTGGAGTAATGTTGATGTTAATAGGGAAGTAACAATGCAGCCTGGGAGGTGGAACATCAGCAGCGATACAGTTGTTACCAAATTACCCTTATAAACTCAAACTCCAATCTCTGTTTCAGATAGTATTGATGGAAGTGTCATTCCAGTGACACCTGGGCCTGGAGAACAGACTGTTGAACCGTAAGAAAAACAATACTGTTTTTGTCAGTGCTTTTATAGACTAGCTCCAGCATAGAGCATGTGGCCTGAAGTGTTTTGAACTGGGCGGGTAGCATTCAACTGCCTGAAATCATGTTGGGCTGGATGCATTTAAGTTGCTCTGTATGGTGGCTGAGGACATTGGGAGCAAAGTGGCTGTGGGAGATGTAGATGTCATGGCTCAAAAATGCTACGAGAGGCTTGGTGGGAGCCACTGAAGGTGAAACAACAGTTGGTGACGGCTGGGAAGAGGGCTGTGAGGAAAACATAGGCTGATCCAGTACTCTTGCTTTTATTTATGTATGTATGTATATATATAAAAACTGTGGAGCTTTGGAGAGGTGTTACCTGATAGGTTCCCCAGGGCAGACTACAAACACGATTGTCCCTCAGCAGTAATGGCTCTTTCTGCTCTCTGCTGAAGAGTGCCATTCGCTATGGAACAGAAAGCTACTGTTTCTGGCATCTAGCCTCTTTGCTAGTCAGCACGCATATAGGCTAGCTTGGGTTGTCCGTAAGGTATGATGTCTCAGTATAGTTTAAATTGTGTATTGAAATTTTTGTTTCCCCACAAGAGATTGGCTGTCTCTAATATTCAAAATACTTATCCCACTGAGGGTAAAGCATTGTGTAAAGCAATCTGACACAATTTCCTGCCACTCAAGTGTAATAAAAATTTTGTTGGAAACAAAGCAAACACTACTGTGACTTCTGTTTTTTCTGTACGTTGTGTAGTTGAATACTTATTTATTTATTTATTCGTCTTTATAGACGAATCAATATTGGGTCCAGGTTCCAGGCTGATATTCCTGAGCTGCAGGACAGATTGCTAATGGAGAAAGATGTGCACAAGGCTACTTTGGTTTGGAAACCGTGGCCAGAACTGGAGAACAAAGTCTTCCAACAAAGAGGTACAATGAGTTGCCATTTTAGAAGTTCATACGTCAGCCTGTGCCTGTTGAAGAAAGTGACATTGATTTCTCATGTGTATACTGTACAAAATGTTCAAGAGAGTATTACTTACTGAGAATGCAGAACAGGAGACCAGAACTGCATGTCACAGGTTTAGAGTAACAATATTATATAGTGACACTTAAAGTGAAGTCTGGATGAACTGCTTTCTGGCAGCCAAGGGGGATAGATCGTTGCTGGGAAGTGGGGGTTTTTTGGGTACTGAACTGCCTGATAAGGGAAGAGGTCACAGACGTGAGGCAGCTGATGGCTCCTCCTGTGACCATAACTGAGAGTAAATGTGATGGGCTCAGTGGCTTCTACCAGTCCTGAGCAGAGTTTGCTCCTGCTTCCAGCATGGTTCATTTCTGTTTTTCTACCCTGGCTGGAGCCTTCTTGGCACAGCAGCATCACTGGCCTGTGCAAGCCACTGCCTCACAGCCAAATCTCTGCCTCTGGCTCAGCAGTAGCCTGTCCCATCCCAAGGATGCACTCTGCAAATCCCATCACATCCCCCCCTCAGTGAGTGATCCTAAAACCAAGAGATGAGGTGCTGGGGAGAGAGAGTATAAAAGCTGCTGCCCTGAACTACATTGTCTTTGAGTGGCATTACAGAGTCCTTGGCTCTGGATGTTTGACTGATCGGCTACTGTATAAGCAGTAAAATGTTGACTTGTGTCTGACAGTGGAAGACCTTTTAAATATGAGCTGTTCCAGTGTGTTACCTGGTGGAGGAACTAACTCGGAATACGCTTTGCACTCTCTCTTTGAAGCGAAAGGAGATATTATGGTAAGATAAGAAGCCGAAAGGGGAGATATGATATAAATTAGCATGCTTTATTAAATGGATTTAGATATGGTTATATAAAAAAGAGATTTCTGATTGATTCACAGTGATGCTTTAAACATCCTGTAACATTTTGGGGGAATGACTTTTCCCTTTCATTCTTTAACAAATTTAAATTTCAAAGCAGTGCTTCTCTGAAGGCTTACTCTATATTTCATATAGATAAGATTACTTAGTTTATAGCCTTGGGGCTTTGAATGTCTCCCAGTGCTTGCTCCAGCCCTGATATTCACAAGCTTTATATTTGGTCACAGAGAGCTTAGTCCTCTTCTAGCCCTTATAAAAAACGTTTTTTGTAGCCACAATCACATCTACTTATTTGTTCAGAACTGTGAGGTAATTGCACACAGTTCTCATATAAATAATGCATTTCAAATATTTGCATTAGTTTAGCGATGGGAATGTTATTAACTAGGGCAAAACATCCATTTTGCCCAGTGTTAGGGAAAGACAAGGCCCTGCACCAGTTCCTGGAAAGCCAATTTAAAACAAAATGCAACAGAACACAGGGCTGGAACGAATCTCACGGGGTTGTCTAATACAGTGGTTTTTAGCTTACGTCCCAGTTTCCTTAGGCTCTGTTAGCTGTATCTGAGGGGTCTGAGACAGGTGACTGAACTTACTGTCAGGACATGAAATTTGCTGTATAGGGGGGGTCTGCATTGTCAGGGGAAAAATTTTAGGGATCCACAAATCATCTGTCTCCTTGAACCAAAGGAGGATTAACTATACTTGCTGTCATTCCTGACAGATGTTGACCCAAACAGATATTCTAAAAGACTTCATGCTGTAAATATTAATGCTATCAAACCAACCATTAAATATTAGTATTAATTAACACTATCAAATCAAACACTATAAACATATTTGTATGTGGCAAGCAGAAGGGAGGGAAGAGCTGGAAGTTGCTAAGTAATAGCCACATTTGTGCTAATTAAGGCAGGACAGGTGTGCATTAGGTGCAGTGTTAATGGGCCTTGGAGTAATTTGATGTGATTTTGTATGACAGAAGAGAAAAAAGAGAGAAAATTAATTCATATCCTCATACCAAATAGTCTTCTAAATGCAGTTGTATGCAGCAGCTGACTGCATTTGCTAATTCTGCTTTTCCCTGCTTTTTCATTTAGGTTGCTCTTGAGAAGCTGCTGTTGAGAAAGCCAGTGAGATTGAAGTGTCATCCTTTGGCAAATTACCACTACGCCGGTAGGTTTCCTTGCAATCTCTGTGTCTGCTGGTATACAGAGTCCAAGGCTGGCATCCCAGGCTGGAGCATGGGATCACCCTGCACTCTCTGCTGTCTGCTGCAGGGATGGCAGCATCTAATAGAGAGGTGATGTGGACACTGCCAAGTGGTACTTCCGGAGCCTTTTGTTACAAGTTTGGCAGTTTTTTACCTGACTGACGATGTACAGAAACTCTGCATCCATGTTGCTGTCTAGGGTTCTACAGATGTAAAACTGCCTTGAGTAATTTTTTTTCCTCTTTTAAACTAACATTTAATTTGTTGATCTCCTTTTAAAACTGCTGCTATTCATAGATTGTATTACTACCAGTAAGTTCTTCGTTTTCTGGTATGTAAACATCTGCCATCATGCTTTCCTTTTCTGAGGTGATGGTGCATAAGTGAATATGATAATCGTGAGCATCCTTCCAAAGAGGCAGTGCTGTAACTCTCACTAGTGTCTTAGTACTGAATACAGAGGCTCTCTTTGAGTGGATTTAGCCAAAAAGAAACAGGTCTGGCATAGTGACTTCTTTAACAAACACAGCAAGAACTGCATTTTGGTGATGAAGCAGAAGTGCCCTGTGAAATACACAAGGTGGTGTGAAGCCATAGGACTTAACTTATGTCACCTAAGCATAGGTGGCAAATGTCTTGCCTCTGCAGCCCTCCATGTTATTGCTTAATGCTTCACAGTGGCTAACAACTGCTTGGACACACAGAATAGGGTTTTGCGTAAGAGATTTAAGACTTTATCTCTAGTTTAGGCTCAACAGGAAACAAGCCAAGAATCTTCTGGTGGTCAGTCAATGACAATGTCCAGGGTCATATACTCATTTCCAGTTACAATCATTGTGCTACTTAAGTATAGAAGCAAGCTACTTCCTGGCTGTAGCAGCTCACTGGAAAGACTCCCAAGTAACAAGGACTCTTTTGTAAAGCAACTCCTTAACCCTTTGGCCTGAGAACAAGAACAGAAACATGTTTGATGGCAGCAGATAATGAGAGTGAATAAATGTGTAGATCAGGTTTTGAGTCTTGTCTGGGGAAGATGCCTAGTGCCTTTGATAACAGCTCTGTTGCAGTCCAAAGGGTGGACAATGGGGGTGGATGAAGAAGGAGGACGTCAGCCAGGAACTTTGATCAGGGTCTCTTGTCTGAAGAGATGACACAAAATCATATGTGTGAGACAGTCCAGGGCATGAGAGCAGGAAGATGAGGAGATATCCCAGCAGCCTCATCCTCACTAAGTGATCTAATTAGCAGAGCAGATAAGAAATTTCTGCCTGTGTTGCAGAGGAGGAGGAACAGTCTTTACTGAAGCAAGTACTTCTGAAGTAGTTTCAGAAAGTGTTTTATTGTGATGCAGGGAGGAGCCAGGAGAGACTGTTTTGTTTAATCTTTCATGTGAGATGACACTAATCCTTGTTAACTAGCACTGAGACCTGTGGACATCAGCGTATCCCTATTTCTTAAGCAGGAGAGGAAGTTTGATAGTTTGATTCTGCTTATCACAGCATGAAACAAAATCTCACCAATCTGGATTTAAGTACCATAAAATAACAAGACAAAGCATTACTTACTAATGCTCTTGAATGCAACGTGTGATTGTAACTTATATTGACAGCCACGCTCTAGCATCATGCAGTGGCTCTTGAATAATAGTTTATTTGCGCTTGATAATCAGCCACTCAAGGCATATGGGAATTTCTCAGAATCTAGTGCATGAATAGCTTAATGTAACTTCAAGTGGCATTTGTTTGGGTTAACTCTTTAGGCTTTCTGCTCCGTAGTCAGAAATCACAGCTCTCAGGCACCACCACATTTAAAGGTGGAATAGACCAAAACAGAGCATGGTACTGACTAGTGAGTGTTAATTGATACCACAAACAATAAGTATCCAAACTCATCCTCAGCACTGCCCTTGAATGAGGGTACAAGCAAATAGCTCACCTTTGAAACCTGTTGACTTGTGAGGGAAGCAGGTTGTAAAATTTGAGGCTTTTCTGTTGTGTGCCAAGAGACCTGGGCATGCCTGACCCAGGGCTGCTTGGAAGAACACCCTAATCTCTCTATCCTAATGCTTTGCCATCTGTCAGGATGGTGTTTTAAGTAAGAGAGAGGGAACACATGTCTAATACAAGAGCAGTGCTGTTGCAAACACTTGTATTGTTTTCATTTGAATAGTGGAATTTCTCAGGTCTGAAGTTCTCCTGCAGCGAGAATTGCAGGAGAGATGGTCTCTGAAATAATGTGCTTCAGGTGGTCCAGAAACTTCTTGTGCATACTGTGACAGGGTGCGGATCAGGCTCAGCATATGCTGTATGTAATGGATTTGAGCCACCTCTCAGGAGGGCTCCCTGGGTGTAGGTGTAGCCCCCTTGAAACCAACCGGTTAGGCCCAAAGCCCCTAGATTTGTAGAAGATATTTATTGTCAGTTAATCAGTGCAAAAACAATATGGCAGGTAAAACAAAATGTAGAATAAATGTCTAACCATAAAGATCAGCTTTAAAATTTTATCTGTATTCCAAAGTCCAAAATTGTTTCTTACTGCATTGCAGATCTTTCTCTATACACGTTCTCTATATCTCCCTCAAGCTAACAAGAGCAAAAGCGGTTTCCCAGCAACCAGAGTTAAAAACAGCTTTTCTTCTGTTTCTTTTCCTACACAGGATTTATTCTATTAATTAGGTTACTTCCAATTAACCCGCATAATCTTTTAAGGGTCTCGGCTAATACCACAGATATTGGGGAAACTCTGTAAGGCCTGAATCCTCCATAGGTGTACAACAAAATTAGTTCACAGAAGTGAGTCTTTTTTTTTTTTTTTTTTTTTTTCCTTTTTCTCCAGGAGGATGGGGTAGAGGCAAGAGAGCATGACTAGAGAGGTTTGCCAAAACCTAAAATATCTCCTTTGGTGTTGTCATGCATTTTAAAGTTATATTTTGGCATAGCAGAGCAAACCCCTGGACTGAATCAGTTCAGTTACCCCTGTCCAAAGGGAGGGTAGATGCAAATGACTGGCAAGTTGTGTAAGAAGGGAATGATGCTGGTTCAGGGTGGGAAAGATGGCAAGGCAGTGTGTCAGCAAAAAGATCTTTGGGTGATAACAGAATAAATAAAACTCGTGGCTTGAAGCCAGTGCCTTTCTCTGATGCTTAAGAGATCTTTAGAGTAAATCTCTGTGGAAATAACTAATGCATACTTACATCCAGTACTGGAAAAGCCTGCAGAAAACAGGTTGCAAAAAAGTTAATTTTGTAGTTTTCAGCACATGAAGGACTGGTGAGGTACCTGCTCTTAAGCTTGTGAGCCTGGGAGTTGACACTGAAAAGCAAAACATTGGCAGTTAATAAAAACAAAATCTATATATTTTTTTATAGACATAAGTAACCTGTAGAGTTCAATACCACGCATGGTTCCAAGCCCAAGTTAATTGAATTCAGTGCAGAGGCAAGCATTTCTATGGAGAATGCTAACATTGACAGGAATATTAGGGATTTCTTCTGATAAAAGTTTCAGATGTTTCAGAAACTCTCAGATTGAAGTAGAATCTTCTCATAGTGTAAGTCATTTCAAAGGCATCCACTTTATGGCTTCTTGCATATCCATCCTTTAATGTATGTAATGCTGCCCACTTTTACAAACAGGACACTGCTTTGATGCAGTAGAGCAATCCCGTGTTTCTTCTGTTTGACTAATACTGAGGAAGCACAAATTCATTTCAATTTAAATGTTGATTTCACATTTTCATGGGCAGTTAGGCTGGTGAAGTAAACACAGAATAACAGTATTTGAAAGTTTTATATACAGCTTCCATTAAATGATCAGAAAGTACTTTGTGTGTATTGCACATTGCTACAATCTTTATCTACTGGTGACCTCTGTCACAGAGGATTTAAGTGTCTTACCTCAAGCCATGCAAGTGAAGAGCTGCAAAAGGACCTTATAGGAGTTATTGTCTGGAGAACTAAATGATAGATGAACTTCTGTGTAGTTAAATGTAAAGTGGCATATATGGGAATAAACAATACAAGCTTTACATATAAAATTATGAGCTCTGTGGTGATACTTCTCAATTAGAATGAGACCTTGGGATTATAATGCTAGTTCTATGAAAGTTTCAGCTCTGTATTTTACAGCAGCTAAAAAAAACTCAAGTCAAATGTTAAGATGATAGAGAACATGGTGATGCCACTGTGCAAGTCTGTGGATTGCTTATATGTTGACTACTACGTGCCTTTCTGGTCCCTTCAACTCTATAGGAATGTTTTAGTACTGGAGAAGGTTGAGAGGGACAGCAGTAATGACCAAAGGTGTGGGAGTGATAGAAAGGACATGCAATCCTGAATAGCATGGAGATGATGGTTGAGATTGGGTTCAGTTTCTCTTCCACTTGAAGAACGAAGGGTCAGTCATCCAGTGAAGCTACTGGGAGCCGGGAAACAAAGAAAATTGGGTAGTTCTTCATGCAGAGGGTCTACTGTCTGTGAAACTCCTCAGCAAAGGATGTTTTGGGTGCAAGAAGCTTAATTAGTTGAAAGGAAGAGCCGGTCAGCACTTACAAGGACAGTTACTAAATAAGCAAATTGCAACAGACTCAGGAAATCTCCTGTGCTGAAAGTGGTCAGAGGTTAGGAAAAATTAGGGAGAGGCATTGTATTTCCTTGCCCTGATCTTACTGTTTCCTAGGCAACTGCCTGTGATCGCTGCTGGAGACCAAATACTGGTTAGATGGACTTGAGGTCTGAGTCAGTACAGCCATACTTGTATTTGGGTAGCAGCAATCACTAGCATGTGCTTGAGGTTTCCTAGTTTTTGTTTCAGATACTACATCAACATAAAGGTGGTGGGGTTTTATTGTTTATAATGAATTCACTCTTGTTTTTAAGGCTCTGACAAATGGACGCATCAAGAAAGGAGGCTGTTCAAAGAGGCATTGTCCACCTACAGCAAAGATTTCATATTTGTACAGAAAATGGTAAGGTTATTTCTGTTCTGTCAATTGTTTTTTTCATTTGCTGTATTCTGTTCCCATTCATTTTCCCTCCAGTGCCAGACCAGCTTATTGCAGGTATAGAGCCAGCAGTGGTTACGAGAACACCAATAAGAGTGGTATATTCTATTTGGTGTACCTATGCATGCAACTGCAGCACCAGTAAAAAACATTTAAAAACAAATAAATAAAATCTGTTCCTCTTGTTATTATATGTAAAAGTTTTCACACCTGGAATCCAAGTCATGGCATTCCATATGTAGGAAAAGTATGGTGCTCTGCTGTTATCTTGGTGTTCTGTGGCAGTTTCTTAAAAGGTACCTGTGTCACTGGCGTAGAGCCCTGTACCAGAAAGGTCAATAAAGAGAGAACGTGTTTGGGCTTAATTTTCATGTTTTGCCACAAAGCAGAAAAGATGAGGTGTATACATCTCAGGGCAGAATACCTCACTTGTTAGCTCAAATGTTGAAAACATTTGGGTTTATGGGAACCAAGTCTTAATTCCTAGATTTCTCAGTGGTATTGTACACTTGAGCTACAAAAGTATATTCTCAGTCATTTTCTGACTAGAGTCTAGAGAATCCTGGAGAAATGTACTGAAGCTGAAATAATCAACACAAATTTGACTGAAAAACTAAAAAAATTATTCTATAAGAGTATTCCTGTTGTAGTCAAACTGCCTTTTTTTCTCCATTTGAATGTTTGAGAAATAAAGTCTGCCTCTTGGAATATATTAAAATTGTGTTGAATGAAAGCAAAAAATTGAGATTGGACTATTTCTGCAATTACTTAACTACAGGTTAAGTCTAAGACGGTTGCACAATGTGTGGAATACTACTATACCTGGAAGAAAATCTTGCGTTTGGGACGGAAACACAGAACACGTTTAGAGAAAAAAAGAGAGGAATGCCTGGTAAGTCTAAAAGAATATGAGAAAGTTTGACACTTGATAATTTTTATGTTCATCCTGTTTGGAGGAGAAGGTTGAACTAGATGACATAGGTCTCTTCCAACTGAAATTATTCCGTAATTCTAAATTCTGTTCTGTATGAGCATTCTGTGACCTCAGCTACACCACGATTTTGTGTTCCTGGACTGTAATGAGATAAAAGTGTTTTGACTAGTGCATTATCTAACTCTAGTCCAGCAGTTACAGCTTTTGCTACTGATGAAGCAGGTGAACCTCTGTAAATTATTCCTGTGCCTGTGTGCGCTCCTGAAGGCTGCTCTAATATTCTAGTACAAAAAACCATTTACACAGACTGGCAATGCAGTTCTTTGTGTGCAAGGTCTGTATTACTGGTACTCTGAGTAGTCTTAAGAAATGTGGCGGGGGTTTTTTTTGTGGGGTGGTTTTTTTTTGGTTTTTTTTTTCAAATAAGTCATTTGACTATGAATATAGCATACATTGTCATTCTAACAGCTGGGGGAGAGTATTGCACCTTGGCATCTGTAGATTCTTGGAGCCACAGCTCTGTAATGCAGATGGAGGGTGTTTTGAGCCCTGTAGTGAAGCTTCATGAGCTGTAGCTTGTCCGTTAAGGGGTGGTAGTTCCAGCAAGACCAGAAGTTCATTCAGGATGGGAAAAAAATACTGAAACCTGGAAGCAGACTTGACTAAGCAGCATGCTGTAGCAGTACTGTCTATGTCCTGCTATCCAGTACTGTCTGTCTTTGACCATATTTCTAGTATTTCTTAAATACACTATTTCAGACAAGTGGAGAAGAGGAAGTGTTAGAGGAAGATGAGGAGATCGAAGAAGACAGAAAGGAAGAAAGGGAAATGCAGAAGTCTCCTGACCCACCAGCTATCCCTCTTGTTGGACCTATAGATCTGCCTGCCCTTCAGAGCCTTTCACTTTCTTCATCCTCCTTCATCTGTGAAATGCCAAATTGTGGCGCTGTACGTGTGTTTAGTATCTTTAATAGCAGGGGGTTTGTATACTAGTGGATTGTGATTTGGGGAATCAGGGTTTTAGACTATTCCTGGCCAGTGATATCTCCTGAACATCGATGGACAAATAATTTTACTTGCTTTTAATTCCCACCTCACAAAATATAGGCACTATGCTGATCTGTAGATAAAATTGAATCCTGAGATGTTGTATCAATTAGAAATACTATATGGTAACAGCTCTGATTACCTTTTTGTTATACGACTGTAATAATAGGATAGCTCACTGGTTTGTTTTATTATGACTAAGTTTCTTTAACTCTAGTGGGATATAGCTGAAAGCAAGCAGCATTTGACCAAGTAGATTGTGTGCATTAGATGTGTACAGTTGTTCTATTGTAATATGCCTTCAGCATACTTCTTTCTGCAGTTCCCGTTCCAGTGCAGTATTTCTTGGTTTTTATTTTTTTTCTTCCCTCCATCCTACTCCCTGTCAGGTGTTCAGTTCCCGACAAGCGCTAAATGGCCATGCTCGCATTCATGGAGGTACGAATCAGGTGACAAAAACACGGTGCACCATTCCAGGCACTAAGCAGAAATCTGGTACGCAGAGTGGATACTGCTCCATCAAGAGTTCACCCGCCCACAGTACAACAAGCGGTGAGACTGACCCAACAACAATTTTTCCTTGCAAGGAGTGTGGCAAGTAAGTGAAATACGACTGTCTGCAGTATCGCATCGCATTTGCTTATCTATATTCCAGATGAATGCAACAAACTCTCTATTTTGCTCTGATGGTCTCAAAAGAACAGTTTCCCCTTAGATGACGTGTCCTCTTACCAAAGCCTTCAGAGATTGGTTTGCATGATGTTTTGGATGCTTCCCCTGCAGTACTTACTCCAATTTTCCTGAATCCATTTACCTGCTAGAATTTCTACATCTGACAGTCCAGCTTCCTGCTTTGTCACAGACTTGCATGTGACAGTGGGCAACTTTCTCTGTGTTTCAGTGCTTGAGTTTGTCCATCCTAACATGGGATGGGGTTTCTTCACTTCTTCCCTGGTGTGCAAGATTCTAGTGAAACTCAGTACAGGGAGAATTAGGATATGCAGAGATACTGAAGCAACTGTGGGAGCTACAAAATACCTCCAGCAGAGTCTGAATAGGCAATTTTGATACTGTCAAGATGTATAAATCTGGTAGTCTGTCCCTGAAATTCTCACCATGGCATTGCAGACTTCACTGACTTCTATTTCAGGACAAGGAAGCAAATGTACTGATAGGTTGTTGAGTCTTTTTTGGCTCGCTTCATCAAAAGCAATGCATTTTTATCTGATTTTCTTTTCCTTTAAAATTTAGGGTATTTTTCAAAATCAAAAGCCGCAATGCTCATATGAAGACTCACAGACAACAAGAAGAACAGCAAAGGCAGAAGGCTCAGAAAGCTGCTGTGGCAGCAGAAATGGCAGCCACTATTGCAAGAACTACTGGGCCAGTTGGGCATAGTTTGATCCCTCTGGATCACATGAGTTTGGTTAAACATGTTGAAAATGTTGGTGACATTGACGACGATGTTGTTCAGGAGCTGGGTGATGTCATGGAAGAGAATGAAGTCATGGATGCTGACCTTTTATTGGATGATGAAGACGCAGATCTACTGCAGGATGATGCTGAGTTGTAAATAAAGTTGTTTGATAAAGACAGCTACTGAGCACACCCTGAATGGATCAATCAGGAAACCTGGACTGCTTGTTTATTCCCCATTGATTGTAAACTACCTGTTGAAAATGAGAATTCTTTTATCCAGGTCTAGAAAAAAAAAGAAATCTGCTTTTTCCCTTTTTTTTTTTATTAATTTGTGTTTTGGGGGAAAAAAATAAATAATTGGTACAAATATTCTTATAAGGTGTTTTTATCTGAGCTCATTTTGCTGATAACTTCCAAGGCCACTAATTATAGAAGTTCATGATTCTGCTATCACTTCCTGCCAGATGATCCTGGTAGGATCTTTAGTCTTTAACTCTTTTCATTTTAGCCCAATTACAAGAGTGATCTTCACACACTTCTGATGGAACTTTTTTTTTTTTGCCTATACTGGATCACTTCCAGCATCTTCTAGAGACTAAATGTCACCTCTGTTAAGGAGATGATTACATTCTTTGTCTTTGTGCTGTCATTTTAGGGGGGGGGGGACGGACGGACTGATTGAACTGTGAAATAATTACAGGAGTGACAGTATCATCTGTAGTACTGCAGTACTTTTTCAGTTCTGTCTTGCCTTAATGCATACATGTTAGGCAGTTTGTAAAAGCATTGGTTACACTGTACATTTTAGAGCTTCCATTTTTGCAAGGTTTTGATCTGCTGATTTTAAAATGACCTAATTCAAGAATTGAAGAAAGAAGATGATTGTACTGTGGTTCACATCATCTGATGGGAGCACTGAATCAGGAACACCGCCTTGGAAATCAGATTGCACTGGAAATATATTTTGCTGACAATAAATCACACTGTTGAACAGCCATCTCAGTGGTTTTAGGAGAGTGTATGCTTGAGCAATGCAGGAGCTTGCTCTCTCACCAGGCAAATATAGGGAGAGGTTCTTGCCTGTGGAACAGAGATTGATGGAGTATATGCCTTCAGCACATTTTAGTTATTACTTGTAGGGATAAAAATGTTATTCTTGTGCCATTTTCAGTCCTCCTCATTACATGAAATTCAAATGTTGTTTATTTAGTAAAACATACTCTAAAGGTGAGTTCACATTGCTGTTTAATTACCATTTCTTCTCCCTTAGGTTCAGATCTATATGCTGGATGTCTAACACCATTTATATAAATATAGATTTGGTTCTCTAAGTAAATAAGATCTCAAAAGAATTGTACCTTGCAGAATGAAAGAATTAAGGAAGAATTGGAGTTAGGTTGAGTGGACCTTTAATTACAGAATATGAATACTGATTTTAGAGCTTTCACAGGTAGCAGCACTGATTTTCTTGTGAATTTTGCACAGTAGAAGAGTATTGCTGACTTTATAAAATATTTTATAAGGCTGATTTCAGATCTTCCAGATTTCAGGGTTGTTTGGGTTTTTTTATGGGTTGGGTTTTGGTTTATTGGGGTTTTTTTGCCATGTCCTAACATCTTAAACAGAATCTGAGAGATGGTGGATCTTATTTTCTACTGTCTTTCTTCCTTGTATAACTATGCAAAATGAGGGTAAATCACAGCACTTTTGTATAGGAGTACCGGACCACACAAGTTCAAAACCAGTGGGACTCATTGGCAGAGAGGTACCTTCTCTGTGAAAGCCAGGTATGTGAAGCCAAATGACCTGAAGTTTCTACTTAAGATCAAATCTTCTGATACTAAAGAACAACCCTTCAGGAGAATTGAAATCACTTCACAGTTTCTGGTTAGTGACGTTCCTGTGTACATGGTTTGTTTTAGTGGGCTTTTTGGGGTTGTTTCAGAGGTTTTTTTAGTTGGTTTTGATCAGCGGGTGGAATTTCACTCCCTCTGCTGCATAAGGGATCATGTTCTCAATGACTGTACCTGTGAGTTTCAGGAGATCAGGCAGCAGTTGCCTTTTCTTTCACGAACTGCCAGGCAGCAGGCTTCCCAGCAGTTCCTGTCCGTGCTGTGACATGCTACTTTCACAGGGGCCATGCAACCCAGGTTCAGCAGACTGGGTGTTCAGCTGTATGCTGCCAACTAGATCCACTGATAATAAATTTTGTAGATTGTTCAAGTCTTAGTGGTTTGCAAAGTAGAGGCTTTTGTGAGCAGTAACTTGTGCTGACTTTTAGGAGCCTGTGTTAGAGACAACCTGGCAGAGTCTACTCTTTCTCTTCCAAACTTCGATCATTTTGAACTTTTAAAGATCTTTCTGAGAAAGGCTGCTGCACTGGAAAACGGAAACATGTTTTCAGATTCCCCTGTTAGTGGTGGGGAAAAAAATGAGTGTTTAAGCAAAGTGATAATTGAAGTCAGTGGGAGTTCTGCTTGAAGAAAAGTAAAACATAGTAGAAACTTGTGGGCTTGATTCTGAAGAGCAGCTCTATATTAAAGAATCTACAGTGGAACTTTTCTAGCAACAATTGGACAGGTATCTGTGCTAAACCTAGTATATATAAATATATATACATATATATGCCTGGTTCTGTAACATTAATCGGGTGCTGTTTTATTGTACAGCCAAGAAGATATTAGAACAACGATAACCAAAGAAGCTATTCATAAAGGAAAGAAAATGCACATTTCTTAAGCAGTACACGATTTAGGCCTCAAACATTGACTTCATTATTATTATTAAGTGTTGCATTGGCTGATGTTAAACAGATGCTGTTCTGCCTATTTGTACATAAGTTGGACATAGTTTTATTTCAGAAAATTTGTTTTCTTGCTGATGGTTGATGATGGAAAACTGTTCACTATTGAACTTAGTCCTCTTTGATAAAACCTGTACATATAGGAAAACATATTTTATAAGAAAAATCTTATTTTCAATATTTAACTGTTATTTTATTAGAAGATGGTTGTAAATATTTTAGGTGCTTTAGTGTAAAAAGCAGACTGTAATTTTAGGTGGCAGAGGAAGTAACAAAATAAAAAAAATATACATTTGATATAGCTTGTGATCTATGCTGGTTTCAGGTTCCTGCTGTTAGCATTTGACTTGCACACAGCTTAATTTCAGGTTACTACCTGCCTGGATGTGTGTATTAGGATGGCTTTAGTGGCATGAATTAGTACTTGTTTATTCCCCACCCTTACATATTTGGTACTGATCAGAACCTGTGTTATAATATTAACTGCTATTTATATGTGTAAAAAGAAAGGGTTTATATGATGTTTCCAGTCATTTTTATACTTTGGTAAAATATAGTTGGCTGGGTTTTGCTAACAGGGTTGTATAACTTTTTTTTTAAAGTACTTTTAGGGGGGGGGGGACGGTTGAAAACTAGCTTCATGTGTAATTGTTTTTCAAAGAATTCCTGACTCGTTCCAGGCAAAAAAAAAAAAAAAAAAAAAATCATGTATTCACCTCTATACATGAGTATTCTTAGTAAGAACGAGTTGTGGTAAAAAGCATTCTCAGAAAGGGGGAGAAAGCTGAAGAAACCCCCTTTACCTCTCACCTTCAGCAAAAAAAAGTAATGTCACCTGCCCTGCCTCGGGGTCGGAAAAATTAACAATTCCTCCTTTCTTCCCTCCGGCACTGGGTGTCCTCTCCTGGAAAAACAGGACGGAGAGTGTCTGTGAGGGGAAGGGGGCGGGGGGAGCGACCGTTGGCGGGAAACGGTTTGGGCGCGCGCGGAGGTGAGGAGAGCCGTTACATCGTCGGTCAGTACTGAGGCAACGCTCGGGGGAGGCGGGGATGGGGGTGGGGAGACGAGTTGGGAGCTCGTATGGCGCCGGACGGCGCCATACGAGCTCCCAACTCGTCTCCCCACCCCCAACTCGTCTCCCCACCCCCGAGCGCGGCCCTTCCCGACCGTGCCGCAGTGCCTCCGCCTCAGCGGGGGTGCTTGCTCCTCCATGGCGGCGGGGGCGCGCTTCGGTCGCCTGTGGGCCCGGCGGATGAAGCCGCTTTTCTCCTTCCGGGCCGCTCGCTATGGTCGGCGGGTTGGGGCGGAGACCAGATGGCGGCGGGGTGGCTGTGGCGGCGGCTCTTTCAGGTGGGATGTGTGGCGGGAGAGGGGACGGGTGAGGCCCATTCTCCTTCATCTCTTTTTCCCTTCCTTCGGCATCTTCACTGCTGAGGGGAGAGGAAAAAGGGGGCTGGAGCAGCGGTCCCCGCGCAGGGCTGAGGGCCGGTGCTCGGCGCTGTGCAAACCCGGTATCGCGTCCCCGGTGCGAGCTGTATTGGAGCCGGCCTGCCCTTCTCGGTGGCTTCCTCTTGGCTGCGGCAGAGTTGGGGTTTTCCAGCGTGGGGCTGTGTCTCTGCCCGCTGTCATCGGCGTAGCGGGTCCTCAAAACTTTCCTGCAGTCCTGTTTTTGCGGCGGTTGCTCTGCGTGTAAGGAATGATGAAGAATAGATGACTTGGGTTTGGAGGTCGTGTGCCAAGTCTGTTTCTAGTCTTAAAGTTTCAAATCTCGAAGTTATAACGTAAAAAAAATAGGAAAACTTTTTACATTAACGATGTTTTCTACTGGTTTTGACTTATGAAGGGTGATTACTTTCTCTCAAGTTGAGAAAATTTGATGTTGGGGGTTTCCTATTCATCTTCTGAAGCCCTAAACTCTTTTCTGTCTATGTGCTGTGTTCTGGAGTTGCTTACCTTTTGGGCATGTGTCTCTTCCTGAGTACTTCAGAATCTCTCAGCCAAACAAAATGAACGCTATTTTGCATTAGAAGAGGTGTAATTTTGTTTTGTGCAAGGTCTTAGTTCACACAGGAAATTTAATTCTGTTATGTTGCAGTCTGAGCGTCTTTTCCACTTTCTATGATGGTCATATTAGCAAGAGTGCATCAAGTGTATTTAAATCGGAGAATGAATGAAGCTGTTAAAATATACTTAACTGCCTGCTGAATGCTATCTTTACTACCTGAGCTACTCAACATATCATTTTGTCAAAACTTGCACAGAGCACCTTTATTTTACAAAAACTTTTGACTTGATCCATACCTGCATAATTAGTAACAAAAGGAGGCAGCATGTGGTGGGAATAATAAGCACAATCATAGAATATTGTAAAGGCTGCAGAGCTCAGTATGTGGGATAGGACTCTACTGTTCTGTGTTTTGTTTTATTCATTTTTATTATATGAAGACTGAAATGTTTGCATCCAAAACCACATAACACAGTATGCTATGAGTGTGCATATCTTTGCAATAACAACGCCGTGTTACAAGGTTAAGC
The DNA here is from genome assembly GCF_026419915.1 of Harpia harpyja. Taxonomy (NCBI): domain Eukaryota; kingdom Metazoa; phylum Chordata; class Aves; order Accipitriformes; family Accipitridae; genus Harpia; species Harpia harpyja. Next base: position 13,086,242 of record NC_068952.1, on the reverse strand, counting down.
AGTTAGAAGTAAAAGAATATATAGCAGAGACTGCATACCCACAAAAAACCAAAACCAGGTACAACTTCTAGTTAAGTTTCCAGTCAGTAGTCTTACATTTGTCATCTGGGGTCAGGTTCTGTGCCATATACTTGCACACATAGTTTAAGCCCTGCACTGAATACAGTCTTTTATGCTCATGGGCCTATCTGCTCCCTGAAGTGGTGTCAGGTGATGATGTTAGTGTACTTCATATTGGCATTGAATGAAAGGGAGGCAGTACTCTGACTTCAGATATACTGAATTGCGGTGCAAATATCAAGGTAATTTTATCAGATATATTTTTTTATTTTTAGGTATTAAGGCTCAATTACTTCTCAACATGAACTTTGAAACATTCTGAACGGTCCTCAACCATAGTGGCAGATATTCAGTGCTCCTAAAGTTGCTTATTGTGTCGTGCACTTCAGAATGTAACACCAGTGCTTAGGTGTGAACATCTGGATTTGAAAGGCTTGCCTAAGGGGAGACATTCAGCTGTGCTCTCCAAACAACAGTCAGCTTTGTAAACTGGAAACTCTCCTGCCTCTTCCTGCAGTCATCTTCCTTGTTGGATGCAGAATTTGTAGGACAAATAGCAAATTACTTCACGAAACAACTTCATTCACTGCTGATCTGTAATTAATGTATAATGCATACTGGAGAAGGTTAGGGACCTAATAACATCATTTAGTTAGTTATGTGCATCCTTGAGCGACTAAATTGAGATTACCTGGAAAAGTGTCAATTCTGGCTGTTTTCTGATGTTTTGATTATACAGTCACCTACATAACTGATGAGCAGGGTATCTGTCTTCTCTCTTAAAGCTATGATTCCAGCATCTGTTAAATAAGAGTATCAAGGGGCTGGATAAGTAGCTAATTTTGCTTCAGCATTCTGCTGCAGCCCTGAGTTTCTCTTAAGCAAGTAAAAGTTCTGGTTCCTTTTTTTTTTTTCCCTCAAGTAGTCTATAACTTTGCCAGATTGAGAATTAGTGGAAGGAAGCTAGAAGCCACATAATGTTCAGAAGGGAGCGATTATTCTAGTACGAAAGACAGTAATGTTACATCTTGATTAACAGTTGTATTCCCTTTTTAACACAGAAAAATCATGTTATCTTTTAAATATGGTTCATTTACTTGTCAGATGTATTTCTATTTAAATGTTCTCTTCAAAAGAACAAGTGTTCAAAATCACAAGGAACTTCTGCTGAAAAAACAGGAAATTTCCAGTTAAATTCAGAGGTTGAATTTTTGCATGTATAGGATACTGTTTTCAATTGTTTTTATAACAGCAAGTCCTACTTAGGTTTGTTACTTGATGAAATCTGATGCCACACAAAATATATTTTTCTGCTAAAAAAAAAGCTTTGTGATTGCTATTCAGGTGCCTCGTTAATAATAAGTGCATACTGTTACATTGTTCATTTACTGTGTTCCTTTTTTTGGGTGCTATTGTATACTAAAACACATTTCCATGCTCCTGTTTTCCTGTGTTTCCCAACAGAGCAAACTTTCTAGTTTGGCAGATCAATGCCTAGGAATGTGTTACGCTCTAGCATGCAAAAAAGTACCTTTAATAAACCTGTTTCTGGTTTGGGTCAAATAACCCCATAACCTATTTGTTTTATACAGGGATCAGCTTTTCCTGCCAATTATGCAAGCAGAATTATGCAAAAGCAGTGTTTTCTTCCGTAAGTATAAAAGACCCTCCTTCTTCCTGCTTTTCCTCCACACTCCCTAAAAAAATCCAACTTTAACAACTTATTTTATGCTTTCCCCATTACCATATTTCTAGAAACTCCAACTTGATGGGAGTACGGCTGGCTGGATCCCATGTTGATACACAGGAGGTTAAGACTAATCCTTTGGTAAGTGTTTTATAATGATACTTTGTATGTTGTCTTAGTAATAAAGAGGGTGTACAGAAAAATTTGAATTCCTTTATTGCAGCTTTTTAAAGTTCTGTCTTAATGATGTCAAATTTGCTGTAGAGAAAGAAACAGATTATTGGTATTTGAGATTTTTTTTTCCAGCAAGATTTCTATAGCTCACAGTTGCCTCTTACTCACTTTCCTCCTTCTCTTTGTAGCTGTAACTCTCATGAAATACCAGCTTTTTGGCCACATTCAGTTCAGCGCCTGCAGCAGCTTAGGCAGCCTAAGGCCTTTGGCTTGGAAGCTGGGAGCCTAGGGCTGATGAGGTGGGAAGTTCATGAAGGCATGTGGTAGATATCTTGCTTTTAGAATCTGAATGCTTTGATTTTTGACTCGGACTTCAAAAGCACATGTTCAATCTGTATAATACATGCAAGTAAGCCAAAATCTTATAGGTAGTATTACATTTACAGTGCAGACCCAGCCTTCCTGCCATGTGTGGTACATTTTGGATTTACTGTGCTAAAACTGCCTGGGAGTAAACCTGTGGGAAAATCGGTGCTTCCTGGACACATCAAAGCTTTTCAGATGATCAGCGAGCCCAGGCCATGAGAAATTGAAGCTCTAACTGAAAGTCATAAATTTGTAACTGAAAGTCATAAACTTTTACCTGGACAAACATGAAGGATAATATGCCTGTGGAAGCCTACTGTGTTTAAAGTAGCCTTATAACTGACTTAGTAAAGTGAGAATTCTGGTAGCTGCCCATAAGGTTCTAGTTACTGTCCATACCCAAGCAAAGTCTGAGAATTTCACATATTCTCATGCTGCTATTTAAAATACAGATACTGCTGCTCCAGACTTGCTTTAGCAATGAGTTTCACTCTTGCCTTTACTAGTGTTGTCCTCCTTATATTTATCTGGCATTCCCTTTCCTTTTCTGATCAAGAAATTTTACCTAAATGTTCAGAAGTTGGGTATCTCTTCACACTTTTGCCTTCCCTGATAAGAGTGAGGACTGTCAATCAAGGTAATACTGTCAGCCTCTTGCAGATAAACTAAAATAAGCAGCTAACAGCGTGTGGGTTTTTTTCCTCTTTTACAAGTGGGGCGCACAGGCTAAGAAAATATGCTGTGCATGCATTAATAAAGGAGAACATGGAGTGGTAACTCTTGTCCTTTCTTTAAAAATGCAGGTATCTATTTCAGATGAACCAGAAACACTGTACAAGAGATTGTCCCTTTTAGTTAAAGGCCACGATAAAGCTGTGTTGGACAGCTATGAATATTTTGCAGTGCTTGCAGCTAAAGAACTTGGCATCTCTGTTGAAAAAGTGTAAGTAACTGATCTGTAGAGTGATGTGGTGTCAAATGCTTCTTCAGGTTCTGTGCTTAGAAGTATTTTCTTTTTTTCAGAAGAAAGAGGTGTAATCTGACATTTTTTTCTCAGATTATAAATCTAACACTTCTTAGATCATAGAATCATAGAATCATTTAGGTTGGAAAAGACCTTCAAGATCATCAAGTTCAACCATCATCCATGCCCACTAAACCATGTAGATAGCAGCACAGTGATGAGAAGGCAGCAGCAGTTCTACACTCAGCACTGCCATAGTAGAAGTGCATTTTAACTACATGAAGGATATTGACAGTACTCTTAAGTACAGTCGTCAGTGCTCTAGCTTCCCTGAATGAATGCTGTTAATACCTGTGTATTAACCATGCCCATGTGGGTTAATAATAAACTGTACCAGTGTTTAATACTTTATTGTAGATCTTCTAAATGTCAAATAAGAACAGGGATTTCAGCATAATCTTTCAGATAATTTGTATTAGCATCCTTTATATAAAATGAAATTTTCTTTTTGTGCTTTGTTCAGACATAAACCTCCAAAGAAGATAGAACGATTGACACTTTTAAAATCTGTACACATTTACAAGAAGCACAGAGTTCAGTATGAAATGAGAACACATTACATGTGTTTGGAGGTAAGATGTAAAAAAAACCCCAAAACAGTGTGTTCTAGGTGCACAATTCAAAGATGTTAACTCAGGAGTGAACACAAACTTCCTATTTACTTGGGTTGGGGAGGAGAGTGCAGGCAATAGCAGAAAACAGCTGACCTAGGTACATTAAATGTAGCTCAAGTTATTCTGAATGTACAGCCTATATAATTTTTGGATTAAAAGGCTGATTTTGACCATCATCTTAACAGCTGAAAGAATGATTAAAAAATAAGGCAGAATTGAGGGTTATCTTTATATGTGTGTCCTGGTTTCAGCTGGGATAGAGTTAACTGTCTTCCTAGTAGCTGGTACAGTGCTATGTTTTGAGTTCAGAGCGAAGAATGTTGATAACACTGATGTTTTCAGTTGTTGCTCAGTAGTGTTTAGACTAATGTCAAGGATTTTTCAGCTTCTCATGCCCAGCCAGTGAGAAAGCTGGAGGGGCACAAGAAGTTGGCACAGGACACAGCCAGGGCACCTGACCCAAACTGGCCAACGGGGTATTCCATACCATGTGACGTCCCATCTAGTATAGGAACGGGGAAGTGGGGGGCAGGGATTTGCCGCTCGGGGACTGGCTGGGTGTCGGTCAGCGGGTGGTGAGCAATTGCACTGCGCATCATTTGTACATTCCAATCCTTTCATTATTGCTGTTGTCATTTTATTAGTGTTATCATTATCATTATTAGTTTCTTCTTTTCTGTTCTATTAAACCGTTCTTATCTCAACCCACGGGTTTTGCTTCTTTTCCCGATTTTCTCCCCCATCCCACTGGGTGGGGGGGAGTGAGTGAGCGGCTGCGTGGTGTTTAGTTGCTGGCTGGGGTTAAACCACGACAATGTGTTATGCTCTTGGTTTCCAAGAATCAGTGGGATAGGAGCTTTCTCAAGAACAGAGGGAGACGCAGCTAAATCATTGTCATTACCAGTCACTAAGGGTTTGTCTGATGTTTTTGAACACGCATACTTTTGCACTGTGCAACATCATGTGGCAAACTAAAACTTTGGGGGGGAAATACCAGAAAGGAAGTGTATACAAACCACTAGCTTTATGGCTGATGACACAGACTTCTGTATGGTTTAGAATGCAGCTGTGGTTGATTTTCTTAGAAGAAAGGTTTGCTGCCAGCATTTTGTGGCTCCTGGGTTTCTTACTGTATATTTGCACAGTGCTTAGCGAAACAGGACTTTGCTTTAAGTCCCCAGACATTAGTGCAGTACAAATGGCTGCCCACAGACTGTAAGCACTATTTTTGCCATCCAGGAGAGACTAGAAAATCAGTAATTCAATGGAATTGAATCCTGGTAGCAGGATTTATAAGCAGCTTGAACTTTGAGAGTATTCAAAAGCTGGTGATTCTTGCATAACCTGTAATTAATTTCATCTGATACCTGCAGTGTTAAGATCCACCACTTCCATCATAATCAATGCATGTGGTCACAGGCAGTATGCGCAGTTCTGTGAACTACTTTATACTTGTATGAGAGTTGTGTACAGCTCAACTGCTTCTGTTCAATATTATGGAACCTGCCTTCCTGTAAGATGTTTGGTCCCATAGCAAGAACTAGAGAAGCGCAAGCTCTTTTTTTTTTTTTTTTAATTCTGTTTGAAGTATTAATAATAGTAGTTCATTAAAAAAAACATTACTTCTGTTTTAGTTAAAATACCTAACAAGTAGTACTGCTGCAGTTTACTTGGAGTACGTTCAACGGAACTTACCTGAAGGGGTTGCCATGGAAGTAAAAAAGGTAAGTTTCCACCTCACACTATTAACTGTTATGAGGCTAGGTCCTGATGCAAGTACCAATAACTACTGAAGTCTTTAGAAAGTCAGCAGAGGAAATGTGTGTGGTTTGGAAGGAACATTTTTCCGAAGTGTTGAACGGTAAAGAGGCTGTATTGCTTGAAAATGCCACTAGGTGGCATTTTTAATCTGATAAATCTCTCAAACCAGAATAAATAAAGCAAGGTAGTTAGATGTTAACTTGCTGGTATAATAAATGGCTGCTTTGCTTTCCTTTTAGACTAAGATAGAGAAAATACCTGAACACATTCAGGAACCAGTTTGGGATACACTACCTCAAGTAGAAGAAACTGAAGTCAAGTCATGAACTCACTCAGGTACTTTGCTCCATTAGTGCTGAAATTAGTTGCTCTTATCAACCTAATTTACTGAGACAAGTCTACTGTTAAATAAAAGTCCTCTTGTAAAGTAATTATATAAACTCTTGTTTCATCGAGTTATTCTTGATCATATCTCCAGTACACGTAGACTGAACAGCTATAAAGTGAAGAAGTTTGACTATACTCTGTGATCAAGAGCTATGGTAATCTATAATATGTTTGTAGAAAGGTAATTTTTAAAAAATTTTTATATATATAGAAAAGTGTATTTACATGTAAAAATATATATAACAATTCTCAATCTCCTTTTGATACTAAATGGCTTCTGAATTCTGAAATACTTGCAAAATCCACTTCATGTTTGTGTAACATTTAATGTTATGGATGACAGCTTGTTACACATTTTTTGCTGTAGCTCCTTTGAAGTAACTGCATCCCAGGTGTACATACAGCTTGCATATTAACTTGTAGTAAGTCAAAAACCACAATCTTAGAGGACACCGAGGCATATTGAGCCTTTCCTAGGCTCCTATAGTTCCAATAGCCTCATTTCCAGTCTTAGTAACTGCTTGCTAACAGAGAACACAGTGATCACAGTACAAATTCCACAGGCTTGCATCTCTCACTTAAACGAAGTGCTTGTAGAATCATGTTGCAAAGCAAATGGATACTGCAAAGTGTCATTATGGACAGGACAAACAGTGCATTAAGTGTTTTAGTTCACTACAGGGAAAGGCATGGCCTTTTTCTAAACTGGCTCAGTTGGTTATTTTGTAAACCCAGCCTAGCTGGACACTACTTACACTTAGAGGGGAAAAACAGTACAAATAGCAAAAGAGTGCTCAACTGCTTTGAAGGTTAGTTCACCATGAATCAAACAACATAATACTAGGTGCAAAGTCATCATCCACTTTACCTTCAGATTGCGTTAAGCAATTCTACGTTTCCTAGGTTAGCAGGAAGGCCACAGCTGCAGGAATCTGCTTCACTATTAAGGGAGTGGCTTTGATTTGACTGCTATTAACAGAATTTACAGGATAGCCAACTGGGTCACAGGACAAGACAACCAGAGAGGCTGGATCATACTTACCAAGACCACTCAAAGTTTTATACAATCATAAAAGAAAAGAAGCCCAGTGTTATTATCAGACAGAAATGGACAATCTTAATGGTAAATAGCTGAAAGACAAGAAACCAAGCTTGTGCTTGGAGATCGTCTGCATTTTCTAGCTGTAGAGAGGCCCAAAGCTGTTTTAGGAGAGCTATTTCAAGAGAGTCATTATAGCTGGTATCATTCGTGATAGAAAGGAAGCTGCCTGTGAACTTTCTACAATATGCCTCAGAAAAAAGAAAAAAGGAAGTTAATCAAAGCCCTTATGGGAAGATACACTGCCTAGTTCTCCCTTCAAGGTGTTTGCTTTCCTCGATTTCAAGCTATTCCTCCTTTCTCTCATTCCTAGTAGTCAGTCATAATAGCATTTCTTGAAGTCATGTCAGACACTATATAAAGTGAAGGGAGAAATTGTGAGCTGACCTGGTTAAAGCTGGTGCTTCAGAGGAACAGCCTCTTTCAAGTCTGTATTGTATTTTCTTCAAATTTGCCATGCTTCCATGCTTTAGTTGTGCATAAGCCACCTGCCAAGTTCAAGCTGTATATAGTGTCAAAATATGACTGTGCTCAATACTAAGTCTTTCCACATCTTGGTTTGATGCATGGTAAGATTAAGAGGTTGTCTTCTATTATCTTCAGTGTTCTCCGCTCAGCCTGCAGTTTTTGGCTAAATGGCCAGTCAGCATGGCTTTTCAGTTGGCTCAGAGTTGTAGTTATCAGACCTCAATAGGAACGGCCTTAGGAGACAGCTGCAGAGATTATTAGCCCATGTAAGCAACCCCCTGGCAGAAGGGATGCTTGATCTTGGGAAGGGTATGTTATTAGAGAATTTCTTGCTTCCAGCCTCATCATATGTTGGGGAAAGCCAGTGTGCATGTAAAGCGATCTCTGGACCTTAACTATGTTGACAGAGCCATAGCTAACTGCCATCACAGATCACGTCCACCCCAAAAAAGCAGAATGACCTATGCACAGTCTGATTGTTACAGACCAATATTTACTAGCACTGCCATTTACTAACCTTAGTAGGCCACACTTCTCATCCATATTTTACGCTGTATGAAACTTCCTCCCTTTTAAGACTGCGATCCTTCCCTGCTTCCTCTGTCTTCCCCTTCATGTTCAGGGGTTTCCTAAGGCCTAACAGCATCTTTGTCTTTATCTCTAGTTATGCATTTGTAGAACACCGTAACCATGCAATGGACTCTGATAACCTTTTTCCATCTACTGATGTGGCTTCTGACTTTCACAGCATGTTCCTGATCCTTACAAAACTTCAGATAAACTATTTTGTTGGATAAACTATTTCCATTCTTTACTTCTTTTCCCATTCTCCAGTTTTGCTTTTTCTGCCACCTTTCTTAGGAAGTGCCAACACAACACTTCTTGTGTCACAACATTGCTTTAGGTCTGTGCTAAATATTGGCACCGAAGATAAACAAGTTCTTGAGTCCATTCAATCTTTAAAATCCTTGGTCACTGCCAGTAAGCTGGAGGTAGATTTCCTTCCACAAATATTTCGTGACTGACAGCTGCCAGCCTACTTTAGGTGTCAAAAAATATACAGACCAATATATTATGTAAATAGTATATAACAGCTGTTTATAAAATTTTCAGGTTTGTAGAGTAATTTTAAAACTAAATCCAGAGCATTCATGTTACTTTTCTTTGAGCCATTTAACCATTTAAAAATTGTGAGAAAGGCACTGCTCAAAGGCAGTTGTGGCAGAATCCAATCACTTATGGGATTAAAGAGTTTTTAAAAACTATCTAAATTACCCTGCATTTCTCAGATACCCAGGGTTCATTTGCCATATGACAGTATCTTTCAGTACAAAAACGATTTGTGAACAGTAATTTCTGTATCACTTAGAAAGGTATTTAAAGATGCAGTCTGAATTCATTCTCAGCATTTCATGAAAGTACTTGTGTATTTCCCTTTCTTATACATGCCAGGGGTCATCAGTCATGCCTGGAATGTTACTTCAATTTTGGTTTCTACAGTTAGTTTTAATCCTACCACTACCACAACTTAATTGTCATGTTAGCTTTAATATGATTATACTGCAAGCTTCTTGCTTTAGAAGCCTTTCCTGCCAGTAAATTTCATGCACCAGTAAATTAATTACAATCTATCTGTTATTCCAGGGAGCACTGGAAATACAGCAAGTCCAAGGGAAGGTCATTCACCCAGGAAGCTGTGATATGAGAAGATTTTGCTCTTTGTGTAATACAAAGCTGTAGTTACAACTGCTTCAAGTCTGCTATTGTCTTAAATCAAACTGCACTGAAACAGGCAGAGTCTAGTACTTGTCCCTTCAAATTAGAAATTTGGAAATAGAACCTCCCATACTGATCATGGCTTTCCCCAGCAAGCACCATTAGGAAATGCCACCCTTTCTCGTTTCCACACTTCTGCAGCCACAAAAATAGCACAACTGTCTTTAAAAAATATCTTTCCTGTCATAAAAGTTAGGGAGATTTCTTGCTCCTATTTAAAACATTTCATCCTCAGGTTTCCCTCTGACTAGTTTGCTGTGGTCTTCTCAAGTTCAGGGGTTTTTTTCCACTAAAAACTAGTATTCACTTGTTGTCCATTTGTGTGGTAAAAAGTGGAAGTTACACTTCTGACAGTCATTCATAAGTCAACCATGATAAATCACAAAGGCCCTCAGAGGATCTGAATGTATGACAGCGTATCTGTGCACCAGGGAATGGGCGTACCTCTATACTCAGTACCTCAACTGGCCCAGTTTCTTTAAGATAGAGGAATCAGAGAGGTATTTCATTTACAGTAAAAATATGGAAAAAAAAAAAACAAAACCAAAACCAACCCATTTAATAAAAGCAATTTATTTGTTTGGGTAGGTGCACACAGTGCATGTAATGTTTCTCTTCTATAACATTTTTCTACATACTTTTGTACAGTAAGAGGACAGCATTATGGGATTTGGGGTTTTGCGTCCCTCTGAAGAAGAAGTTACTGTCTCACTGTTCAATCCAAAATTCCTAGTTCTCGTAACAAAAAGTACCTTGCTTTGGAAATGCTATTTATTGAATTACAAGAAATGTGATTAATAAAAAGGCCATGTTTTCTTCTTTCTACTTAAACAAAATGCCACTTGATAGTGTCAAAAAGCATGCAATCAGTGTATCACATCTGCTGATGCAAAGTCTTTCATACATCAGCGCATTATTATCACTCATCTTTCATTCCCTCCTGCCATGTAAATGCTAGCTCTTCTTTGCTTCAGTATTAGAGTATGTTTCCAGTTCAAAATAATAGGTTTTTTGATGTTACTTAGTGAAAATATTCATAGGGCTTTTTCCCTAAGCCATTAAGAGTACAGAAGTTTCACCTTTTGCTTAGAGAAAGTTAAAATACCTAGATTATGGAGGCGCTGTGACATCGTAACTGAGTAACACCAACAAGACTCCGAACACGTACAGCAACTTCAGATACCTAGAACTGATAAGAGCTGCTTTAGCCTGTAGTGGTCATGCTGCTAAGAAATTCAAGAGCAGAAGGTTTAGTTTGCCATCAAAAATCAAATGCAATGCAGTGATGAAACTTTCAGACCAAAACAATTATTCTGTGTTATCCAAGAGGGAACATAAAAAATTGAAAACACAGATTAGTTTAGTAACTACTTGAGAGAAAAATGAATTCTAGTAAACAGGATCAGTTTTAAACGGACAAATTCTTCCCTAACGTTGGCACCCACCCAAAAGCAGAGAAAGTCCTAATGCAGATTTCTTTCCTCTTTTGTCTAGTGTCTCATTCAAATCTATACCTTTACTTCACTTTCAAACACTGAGTAACCTGTCCCAATGCAGGGTATGAAGGGTAGGAGAACCTGGCCTTACATACTCTCTCCAAACCATTTTCAACAAACTGGGCATGGATGTACCGCAGAACTAGTTTGAAAGATGGCAAAGAATGTATCCATTTTTGTGGGTGTCCACAGAAGGTTTGGGGCCATGTCTTCACCCTGTTCTTTCACATTCAGTTTTCTATTTCTGGCGTACAAGCTGGAATGCACGTGTCTACCAAGCTGTCAGTTAAGCTATCCACTGTATTATATATGCTTCTATATAAATGTTTGTGGGTTTGGGTTTTTTTAAGCTAATGTCGCTATAGACAACACATGGATTCAGGCAGCTTATGTGGTTAGTGTAGCTTGGATCTTTCTAAAATGCTCCCCCCCCCAACAGACTAAAATTTTAAGAGACTTTACATTTAAGATGTTATCTTATTCTCCATATTCCCTGTTTTTTCAGTGTGTAAGCTTGGTCGTTCTTTAACAAATACCAAGTTCATTGCAGTGGTTTTTACATTAACAATACATTACAGTAACCGCAGTGTAAGAAATTAGAGTGTCAGTAAACATATCGGCCATTTTATTGTCAAAAGAATTGCAGATTGATTTTCAACACCATCACTCAAAATACAGCTCATGCTGGCAAAAAAAAAAAAAAAGAAAAAGGCAGTGGCAAAGCAGTTTCTAAACTTAGTTTTCATTAGCAAAATAAGAATATAAGGCTAAATACAGCTATTTGAAAACAGCTGTTTAATACAAAAGCACCCAGCAGTTCTGTTCTTAGCTAAATTAGTTTTGCTTAAGAATAAACAAGTAACTTGCATACATAAGTAAAAAATACTTGCCTGAATAACTTCTTGATCATTAAAGCTAGAGAAAGAGGGATAAAGAAGTTCTAAAAATCTGTTGCCTTAAATATGGCCATGCCCTGCTCTTTCAGTAGGTCAGCATACCACCTCCAATTAGCTTCAAAGGGTGATTGTGTTACCCTTTAGAAGATAATAGCATCATTATCGTTCTTTCACCAAAAAACATCATGCCACATCCTGAAAGTCCTGCAACTGAACTGGCCTGCTGAAATGGCCAGCTCCAGAGGCACTCAGTTCTTGTGCTGAGAACTTTCAGTTTTGTTAAGTAGCCTGTAAGTAGAAAGTTTGGGGGTGTTTTTGTGATAAAAATTTCATTTTATATTTTAAGTCAGCAGCTGCCAAACACTATATTTGGTCTGGCTCTGCTTTTTTATTTTCACTGGTGTTTATTTTCTTGTTATTCTCTACATTTATGCAAATAGCACATCAAGGCAACATCAAGGTACTTGCCTTTGTGTACATGCCAGCTGCTAACCAGGAAAGGAGTGATGTATAGAAAGAGCAAGGGTAGACTGAGATGAAGGAAGAAATGAACTCCTCTCTTACCCTTCACATTGCTTCAAGCCAGAATCCTAAATTATGTATCTTTATTATATGCCACAAAACCAGCGTATAGTAAATAAATGAGCATTCAACTTTGTAAGCTATATGCTGCAGTCCATGGTGTAGCTTACACTGCGTAAGTAACTTGTGGCAAATAAAGTTTAGCTCTCCATTTTTGCATTTGGATAGGAAAAGAGTGTGATCAATACATTTATTCCAATTAAAAATATACACTAAAATGAAAAAATGGCATCTCACAATGGAAAAGGCAAAAGCAGAAGTAGAAAAGCGGGGATGAAGAAAAGGATAAAATTGAGTTGCTGCACTGATAAATGAAAGGAGACAAAAGAATGAAGGCAGCAAGCTAGGACCGAGGAATCTGTTATGTTCAGATTAGCAGAGTTCTCTGAAATAAATGAAGCAGCTTTTACAAACCATGTGTCTCTGGAACATGTCACGCAGATAAAAGTGCTGAAGATACACAGGTAGCAGCAGCAGACTTCTGCTGATGGGGTTTAATCCTGGCTGCTGACAGAACTGGGTCAGCAGAACAGATTACAAACAGTCCAAGCTTTTTGCCTTGGTTTTCTTTCCAATATTATTGCTGGAATCAAAGACACTGGTGCATAGGAAATCTGTAAAAAGAACACTGCTGGCCATGCGTTATCATGCTAGCAACTAGAAGCTCCAGTGCAAGTTAATGTGACTTCAATTCTTCAGCAGCACAAGCTCAGCTAGCAACTTGGTTTAAGAATTTTAAACCGCGTTGTGGAAAGGCTGTGGAGGGAGCCTCCGGTTCAGCGCTCCCCGCTGCGTTTCCCTTTCCTCAACGCTTGTTCAGGCTGTCGGGCCCAGGGTGGGCGGTGGGCGCTCCCCCCGCCATCACCCGGCAGCGGCGAGGGCCGCTCCCAGCTGCCAGGGTGACTTCGAGAGCGCCCGGCGGGTTCTGCACCCACCCACCCACCGGCCCTCCGCTGCGAGGAAAGGGACGCGGCCCCGAAAGGGTGTCGGCACCTGGGGGCTGAGCCGGGCTTCCCTGCGCTCTCACTGCTGAGGCGCCGGCGGGTGGCAGCCGGCCCGGCCCGGTGTAGGGCCCTCACCGCTGACCAGAGGGACCGGGCTCATGGCGGTGGGCTCGGGCCCGCTGACCTGAGGGAGCCCTGCCGGTGCCCCCCGCGCGGCGTTCTTCCCGCCCGACAGTAGATGGTAAGCTACAGGCCCAAGTTCTGTAAACTGGTAGAAAACCATTCCCGTTATTGTCAAAGGAAGCGTGAATAAATGATCACAGAAGCAAGTGCTGGCATTCAGAGCATCACAGAAGAACAAGGTTAACACATTTTTAATTCATAAGGCAACATTACAAAGCAGAATGAAACTCAACTAAGTAGTGTGAAATATTATCATAGCCAGAATTTTTGAAAGCGTGTACAAACAACACTTGAATCCAAGCTATATCCTTACCACCTCTACCACCAAGTTCCTGTAATTTCCCCTGTTTGTTTTAACACATAGATGAATGCACAGGCTTCACGCTGTTCACTGCCTTAGCAGTTGTGCCCAAGCTCAGTCCCCAAAAAGCTCCCGAGCCCTCATGGTTCAGCTCTGAACAAAGGCTCCGGTTCTTCCTGCTGTCTCCCAATGCCAAATTGTAGAAGTCAGTAAGAAACAATTATTGCAACATACAAATAAACCTCCTTTTTCACACTTCTGACAGAGGTAGGGTTGATTTGCAGTATTTTTCCTCTTAAAGAGCATGGCTGCCAACTCCACAAAAAATCCTGATAGTTGGAAATAGTTTTTTTCAGTCAGTGTTGTTACATAACGTGTTGGCTTTGACGGAGCCTACCAAGGAAATTTCTACTGCTGGGCCACAGCTGACTACTGCTCACGTACATCTGCTGCGGGGTACTCGGTAAACCGGATTAGTAGAATGATTGGGATTAAGACAACTTCCTCCACACCAGAAGGGTTTATCTGTAAAGTTGGCCAACTTTACTGGTTTTAGGCACCGGGCAGGCAGTGGTATTACCAACGCGCAGGAGTAACTCCTGGAGGCTTGTGTGCAACTGAAATGCAATTAACATGCTTGCTTGCTTCAGGCAAATGCATGGATGCCCTCAAGTCAAGACAGACTACCTGGAAGCTACAGTCACCAGCTGCTAAACCATCTTCCCCCCAAAATATTCCATGCCTCCATCCTGTTTGTAATTACCTGCTTTCACTTAGTACTGGTATCTTCTCCAGGAGACAAACTGGAATCTATTGTGCATACTTTACAGGAGGGAGAGCAGCCGTAGCCTGCAGAGTCCTGCATTGCAACCCTGTGTGCAGCCCCTCCATACTGAGGATCAGAGGAGATCCTGCAGAAACACGGGGACATGAGGAATGTAAGGAACTTTAAGGCAAAGAATTGAGTTTGAATTTAGTTTCTTAGTTGACGTAATGTAAGGTGGTTTCTGGGGAATTGTGTATCTCTGAACACGCTAAAGCCTTAAGCTTCACCCTTAGAGCAGCGTTCAGTAGGATTCAGCAGCAAGGTGTTGGAAGGTCCAGAATTTAGTGTGATTTCATTTGGAGCTTTTGATTTTACCTTTTCGATTAAAGCAGTCTGAACATTCAGGACTTCTGTTGGGCCTCTTCCTCCTTCTCCTCTAGCCTTGTGGTAGAGGTTTTCCCAGAGAACGTGTAGCTTTCAGCAAAGCACCGCATTCCACAGGTCAGTTCGGGAAGACGCCGTAACTCAAGCGGTGTCTGCACGAATAGCGTCGTCTGTGGCGTTCCCTGTCGCGTGCAGAGGATCGGCCTCTTAGGGAGGTTAGACTGGTTATTACTGGTTCTGTATCTAGCGGAGATCAGAAGTAACATCACGTTAACCTGTAATGCTGCGAGAACGAGAAAAATGTTCTTCACGAGAATAAAGCTCGGAGCTTCCTCTTATGACCGTTTCCAGAGCAGAAACGGGAGCTTGTGTGGAGGCCCTGCGCTCGCCTGATCCCATCCCCCGGCGCAGACGGCAAAAACGCGACGCTCCCGATGCTCCGGCGGGCGCAGCGCGGGGAGGGAACCCGCCGGGCTTCGCCGCCGGGCTTCACCGCCTTCCCCCCCCCCCGCCCCGGCCGCAGCCTGCGCTTCGCTTCCCGCCCCCCCCCCCCCCCCGGGACCGTAGCGGCCGCCCCTTCGGCTGGCGGGGATCGAGGGAGGGCCCCGGGGAGCGTGAACCGTGCCTGGGGCTGCCCTCGGGCCCCGCAGAGCGACCTCGGCCCGGCCGCCGGCGGGAGCGGGGCGGCGGCCCGTGCGGCCGGCGTCCAGTCCGCCCCCCTGCCGCTTCCGGCCATCACGACGGCCACGCCACTGTGACGGCGGCGGAAGCGCCCCACGGCCAACCCGAAGATCCCGGTCACGGCGCGCGTTTTCGGGGCGCTGTGGCTTTCGAAAGCAATCCGGGACAAACAGACCCTGCCGGTAGTTTGACCTCCCTGGCGAGGCTCGCAGCCATAGCCGCCCGCCGCGGGACGCTTCCACCTCCTCCGCCACACGCTGGCCGGCGGCGCAGCGGGACCCGGCCCGCGGCCTCCCCCTCCAGCCGGCCCGCGGTCCCGCCTTCCCCGGGCGCCGCTTGAACCAACGGCGGAAGGCGCGACACCCGCCCCGGCGTTGCCGGGGAGACGCGGGTACCGCCGCGGGGCCCCGCCCGGCCTGCCGTACGGCAGCGTGCCGTAAAGCGCGGCGGAGCGCCCCACGTGGGTGGGTGGGCGCCGGGGCCGGCATGGGGAAGCGGCGGGGCGGGCGGGAGCTGCTGCGCAGCCTGAGCAAGAAGCAGAAGAAGCACCTGCGGGAGTTCGGGGAGGAGCACCCTTTCTATGACAAGTGAGTACTGGGGCGGGCGGGCTCCGAGCGGCCACCCGCCCCGGGATCCGCCGGGCGCAGCGTGCGGGAGGCCCCGAGCGGGAGCCCCGATCCCCTCGGCCGGCCTTCCCCTTCCTTCCCCTTCCTCTTGGGTAAGCCAGCCCGCGCCGGGCCGCTCCGTTCCGCCGGGGACTGCGCCGGGCGGCCGTGGGGGCCGCGGCCCCCGGCGCGGGATCGGCTGCCCCGGGGCTCCGAGCCCGAGTAGCCCCGCTCAGCCCGGGGCGGCCCTGGGCAGCGGCTGCTGCCGCTCATGCCTTCCCTGGGCTCCTGAGGGGAGGAGGGGAGCCGCATCGGCAGCTTGCGCTGCCGCTCCCGAGCTCGAAATGCCGAAAGAAGACGGGAAGGCGGGGAGCCTGGGCTCAGATTTGCTTGCAACAAACGTCGCCAGGTCTTCTTGCGCAGCCCGGAGGCTGCCGTGAGAAGCGGGAGAGCGGAGAGCGGAGGAGCGAGTTAGGGTCCAGCTTGGAGGCCGGGCTGGTCCCTTGGCTTCCTGGGACTCCAGCTTTCCCCCTGTTGCTCCACGGCCCTCTGATCTGGCAAAGGCTGCGGACATACAGCGCAGAAGGTCTCGTGTGACAAGAACCGTGGCTTTCTCGGCGGGATGCCCCTCTGTCAAAAAGGGCACCGTACTTTTGGACCCCCACGTAAACTTGTGAGGAATGAGCGGCTTAGTCCAGATGCTGTGTCGTTTGGTGCTGCTGTAAAGTCTTAGAAGCCTGCGAGGAAGACACCGTCGGGTCACCTGTTCAGTTTTAAAGTTATGTGCCCTTAGTAGCAGGCAGATAGCGTTAAGGTCTGTTGTTTGTGTGTATCCCCCGTGTGGAACCCCCCTCCCCTCCCCGGCGTGTGTGGCTTGGGGTGGAAGGCAGAGTCCCAGCCTGCCGGGGAGCAGTGTCCGGTGCCTCCCCTGTGCAGTGACACTCCGTCCCGCTCAAGGCTCCGCATCTTTTTGAAAGAGTTGAGGTTAGTTTAAGCCCAGCTTGTACAGTGTCTTGTTTGCAGAACTGCAGTCCCAACGCTGGTTAATTAATGCTGTTTTTCCTGTAGTATCTGTCTTTTTCCCACTTCACAGATCAATATTTCCTGCTAGAGGTAGGCTCTTGCTCTGGCTAACTTTGTTGTACAAACTACCCTTGTCGTTAGCTTTCTTAGATTCCTTTTAACACCTCGTCTTCTGATTAAAGCCAGATTCTACTTTAAAACATTTCACTTCTTGATCAGTTACAACGCTTGAGCATTTAGGCTTCACATATGGAGTGTAGCATCACCTGAGAGGGTGAGCTCTCAGGGTTAGTGCCAAGTCTGTTTTCTTAGGGAAAATTGTGTGATGTGTGGGGTTTAAGCTTTCTTTTAACTTCTCTGAGACTTGTGTAACTCATCAATTCCTTCTCCCTCTCATCTCTTTCATCCTGTGTATAGCAAGATTGACAAAGTAAGATATTTCAGTGCTTTCTTTTCAGGGTTTCTGGAAGACCAGAAGCAACTCAAATCTGTGAACTGGTAATATATTTTTATTTCTTCCTTACTTTCATCTTTGTGTAGTTGAGTGAAGTGAAACACTTACCATTTCATGTTACCAAGTTGTTCAGGCTGATTAAGTTGTTCCTTTAGAAAACCTGTGTTTAAGAGAAAAAAATGAATGAGATTTTTGTGTGGCTCTGAATTGTTCTCTACAGCGTCTAACTCAAAACTGTAATACTATGAGAGGGCAGAAGCAGCAGGCAACACCATAGCTGTTCATGGGTTTTTTGCATATTACTTAGTCACTGTGAAAAGTAAATCGTGCTTTAAGTTGTTTTAATAATGTTAATAAACTTAGTGTTGCACGAGTTAGGAGATGTTTTGTTCTCTATTGAATGAAGGAATATATTAATGCTCATTCCTCTTCTTCAGATTGCCAGTGCTTTACTTCTGTTTCAGTCGGGATTTGGTGACCTCCTTTTATCATCAGATTAATAAAAGACTTCAGAGTTTCAGTGTGGAAAAAATAATTATTCTGGTTCATTTGTTTCCTTTAGCAATTTTGTGCATTAATATCGTATTTACTGATTTTTTTCCTTTTGTGGCCAAAAGGAACTAAGAAAGGAGTAAATGGTGCTGTGCTTATACTCCTGGTTTCACTATAATTTTGCCTATAACCTGGCAGGCTGTCATTGGCTTGTGCGAGCCTGGGACAGAACTGGCTCTGAGTCTGGTTTGTTTGAAGCTTAGAGCTTTACAGCAGAGCCAAACCTGACCGACTCCCCAGTGGTCTAGTTGTCAACTGATGGCTATTTCACTTACCTTCTTGAGAGCCAGAAGCATTTTCAGTGTGTTCTGTCCCTTGTGTGTGTGCCCTTCTGCAATTTTTGCTCTGTGTCGGGTTTTCTTAGGAAAATCCAGTGCCAGTTCACTAAATGCCTTGTCTGTGGACATCAAGTGTACTCACTCACGTGAGACTGAAATAACCAAATTTTGCGGTGCTCTAAGTCAAATCAGTGCATAATGAGGCACTTTGGCCTAAGTCTACCAAGATGATTTCAAAATCCAAATGGAGGTATCCAACATAACTATTTGCGTAAAATGGCAATTTTTGAAAAATGCCATTGCATCTGCATAAGGGTAGGATGGGAGAGGGAAAAAATAACATTGGAACTAGAGGTGAGGGTATTTGCCTGCTGCCTAGTAGAGTGTTACTGTTGTTGCTGTTACACTTGCATTTTCCCTTCCAGTCTGAGAATTCTGATAAATCGAGCGCAGAAAGTGATTCAGAAACTGAAGTGGAACAGGTCTCTGTATATCATAAGCTCCTGGCTACCCTGAAGACCTCTCCTGAGTCTGAGAGTGAGGAAGATGAAAGTGAATCAGAAGAAGCTGGGGAAAGTGAGGCAGAAGTGGACAGTGAAGGGTCCCAGGAGACTGGAGAAGCAGATGGAGGTGGAGAAGATAAGAATGATGTACCAGAGCAGGAAAAAGGTAGTCCGTCTTTTCCCATGCTTTGGTAAATGTTGTTTCAGTTAGAAAGTTTGAATAACGTATGTTTTTAGCCAGGATCCTGGTGTAGACTGGCTTGTTGGCTGGGTGCTCTTCTGGCTTGGAGACTCTGTTGCTCCATTGCCTCTGCGTGGGTGGGAGCAACAACTGCTGAAGGATTTAGCAGGGGAGAGGGAAGCTGTGCTCATTTTCCGGCAGACAGCCCACTGCTTCTTCCTCAGATGTTGTTTGTGCGGCAGCACAGAGGAAATCCACATGGAGCAGCATACCAGGGGTTCTCACCCACTCATGGGAGACGCAAGCTGTTCTCTCGCACAGCATCTGGCTTGGCTGCTGCCACCGAGAGGAGGGAAAGGTTTGCCTTGTAGCAGAGGAAAGAATATGTAAATTGGAAGGAAACCTCCTCCTTTATGACAAGGCATCTTCATTCATGAAGTCTGCAAAGAAATTCTGGGAGAGAGAAGTCAACTTTTTCTTACTTTCAGTTATTTGGGGTCTTTGGAAACTAAAACTTATATTCCCCAAATGTATTTCCCCAGAGAAAATTAAAGAAATAACCTGCGTTGTGTATTGCATAACATTTGGCATGCTAGCCAAAAGTCTTCTTTACTGTAGAATACAAGGCCCACTTCTATCTTTTTGGATAGAGTACTGGGAGAAAAAAAATTGGTAACTCAAAGGGACAACCTAGCTAGCAAGAGGTAGCTATAGACACTAACTTTTCCAGGAGAATATAACCCATTTCTCTCTCTAACAATTCACAGCTACAGACACAGCAGAGCAGACGCTTGGGCAGGAGCAGGCTGATGGCGCAGATACCTCTTGTGACCCAAGTCATAGAGTAATTGAGGAGTTTACTGATGTGAAACACGAATCTGAATTTAGCTTGGAAACCAATTTCATGGAAGAAGAGAGTGGAGATTGCAATGCAGATAAGAGAGACAGCAATTCTTCACAAGTTTTTTCAGAAGGTAAAACACAGTATGTTTGTGTTTAGTGATCTGTCTCTAGAGGAGTATCTGTAAATGTGTAAATTATCAAACACCCTAATGATACGCTGTATAGCTTCTGAGTTCTTCCACTACGTTATTCATTGTATTGCCCACATATGATCTGGGTCCATAAGGGACGCTTAATGCTAATGCAGATGTCTAGCTGAACCATTTGTTTTCTGTAGCCCCTGTGGACTGGGATTCGTGTGTAGTTTCTGTTATGACTGATAAAGCTTGAAATATCAGGAACTAGAAATGTGTGTGGAGGGTGTTATCTTGTTCTGTTGCTTTAAGAGTAGTTTAAAAAGCTAGTGTAATGTGAAGGGCCCTTCAAGCCTGTGCTTGACTATGGAAGATATTCTTGGCACAGACAGCACAGGAGATAATCACAAAGCTGACCTGTGAGGGCATCCTTCACAACTCAGTGGAGTTAGAGGTGAGATTCTGGGAAGCTTGGGGCAGCCACAGTAATTTAGACAAATGCTCAGGGCTCTCTGAATTTTGAAGGTTATGCAGAGGAGCCCGACTGCACCAGGATCGGGAGGGCGTGAGGCATCAGTGGAGCATCTGTGGTATCTTTTAAGGGTGCAGCCCAGAATCTCAATGCTGCAGTGCGCTGATGGGTGCAATCTGAGCTCCAGTGTTGGAGTCATCCCACCATGCGTACTACAGATAACTGTGTGCACGGGTATGTGATCGTTCAGTGATATGCCACACATCGGCACTTGCAGAGCTTCTATTCATTTTTCGTGCTCTGTGGTTTTAATAGCAAATGGCATAGTTTGAGAGAGAGAAATACGTTTGTAGCATCCATAGTGATGCTGGCTTGTCATCTTGGAGCAGCAGCTGACATTAGATCTGGGAGGCAGCCTAGCTGATACATGAAATGTGTGGAAGCATCAAAGGGCCATGTGATAGAAAAAACAGCTTGTTCTTGTTACCATGAGAATATTACTTAGGCTGTTGGCATTGCATTTTAATGAGAACCGTAGCTCTCCAACTGCATGCTAAGTATCCTAACAGCTTTGTTCAACCTATAAATGATGTACTACTTTTCAGTGGGTTCCTGTAGCTTGGAAGTGGCTTTATAATCTATCACAGAAAATAAGTCACCTAAGATAGCAGGAAGGGGGATGAATTTCTACTCT
Source organism: Harpia harpyja (assembly GCF_026419915.1). Taxonomy (NCBI): domain Eukaryota; kingdom Metazoa; phylum Chordata; class Aves; order Accipitriformes; family Accipitridae; genus Harpia; species Harpia harpyja. The sequence goes on along the minus strand of NC_068952.1, from coordinate 13,064,854 downwards.
GGTCCTGAGGTCACTAGAATTCCCGAAAATGCTTCACATTATTCCCTCTACCTTATCTGACGAATGCTGGAATCAGTAAAACTCAGCTAAAGAGAGAGCCTGTATTACAATTAAATGATATTCTATTCATTTGCGTTGCTGGGAAGATTTTCTCAACAGTGTCATGATTAGTGAATGTCTTGACTTTTGCCTGGATAACTTGTATGTGAGCTGGATATCTGTTGGCAAGCACTAGTGGTCTCTAATTAGTTTCCTTTATGCAGTGAGCGCTGCTGTGCTGCAAGCGGCTTGGAGCTTTGCATGTGACTTTGTGCATGCCAGTGTCTTTGAATATAATATGATTTTACAGTTCCTTTCCTCTCCTTTTCTTTGCAAAAAGAAATGCTGATTAGATAAATGAGACTTTTGTTCACTTCAGGCAATTTTTGCCTCCCTTCCCCAAAACCCGCCTAATCTTACTCTGCTTTATCACAAACTGTATTCATATCAATGGCCAAAGGTGCAAAGCCCTGGGCAAAATTGTTTATAAATTAAGAAGGGCAGTAAGTTCACTTGGGTCTTTACTATTGACAGCCTATTTTACCTGCAAGGGACGGATGTGCCAGAGCTTAAGGCAGAAAATTGCCACAATGTTTTCTACTACATATTGCTTTCCTGTCCAACATTTGTTTTGTGACTGAAAGTTCTAGTACTTCCATAAGTGCTTCTTTCTCTCTCTTTTTTTTTTTTTTGAAAGCAATCTGTCAAATCTGTTCTCTCCGTTCTTGTAGAGAGAATTTGACATCCTTTCTCTCATCTCTAACTGCTTTGAAATAACTAGTTTTAACTGTGGTGTTGGCCAGCATGGAAACTGTTTGTCTCATTTGCAAATCCTTTCTGAAACTTGCTTCCTGTATTAGCTACAATAGTTCTCAGGATATTTTTGTTGTTGTTGTTATAAATAGATCCATTTAAACAGCACATGGATAAAGAACTTGAAGAAAAAGAAGTAGAAAAAATGTCTACGCTTCCTAAAAGTTCAAGTCAAAGCAAGGTAACAGTGTTCTGTAGCCATCTAGAGATCCTAAAGATGCCTGGATTAAAATAATTCTTTTTTTATACGAGTGAAGTAGATTCATAATTGCTATTAGCTGTTGGGAGTGGAATTGTCAAGATTTTGTCACTGTGTTGTTGCTGAAGTGTTTTTGTCACTTAGTGCTGAGCGAGAGTTGAAATCTACGGTTTGCTCTTATGTGGGCATATGGTGACACATGTGAAAAACATAGCTTTAGAGTTTGTCCCAGACCCACAGGTTTAGTACTCTTGACACCAGGTAGAAACAGGGCTGGTTTCTGTGTGGTAACAGCACTATGCCAGGCATGTGCTCTGCAGCTGAACTTGAGGTGACCGTGTACAGTCTTAAAAGTACTTGTTATGCACTTTCACGTTCTTGCTTCAAGATGGCTGTATCTCTGTACACACTTACAAGCTGGTAAAGGGGAATTTAATACTTAGATTGTTAATACTGGAAATAATAGGTGAATTACAGTACCAGAAAACCACCTCATTGCTTGAGAGAGAATATTGGTTTTCAAAATAGTCATTTTTAGACAAACCTTTGCTTCCTAACTTTTTCACATCTGATTTTGTTTTGGAGAGTTGCCTAGCATTCTGGTCAGCCATATGCTGAGTGACATTCATTGGAAGATATCCAATGGTTAGTCAGTCAGAGAGAAAGCTGTGATTTTTTAAATTTTATTTTATTTTTTTCCTTTTTGTAATATGGTGGCCAAAAATACCAGTGCCACCTGAAGCAATGCATTGATGTATCTTTGCTTAACTTGGTTTAGCTACTTGACGGAGATAGATAGGGACAACTTGCATGGCAGAAGGCTTAATGTTTAGAATTTTCCCCTACTACACCGATAGCTTTTGCCCTCGAAATTAGACAGACTTCCAACAAGATTGCATTTAGTAACTGATTCACAACTTCTGGGTTTAGTTCCTGATGGGTTTTTGTTTTCATTTTTAAACAAAGTACATACCTTAGTGCGGCTGATCTATAAGCGTAGTTGGACTCCAGTGTTCTCCTCTTGTCCCTGGTTTGTGCCACTGATTTGCTGGATGGGTTAGGCAGAAATGACATCCTTCCTCTTCCTCGGTTTTCTCGTCTGTAAAATGAGGACAGTTCTAGACACATTACTGCAAAATACATCCAGATCTACTGAGCTCAAGTTTATTGTTGTTTACCCTGGCAGATTCTAAAAGAAATTGCATATTGAAAAAAAAGTTTCAACTTGTATTATGAAAAGATAATTTCTGAAATTTCATGAGCTTGATTAAACTGCCAGCTGTGGTGATGTGCTTTTAAGTGTACTAAGTTTGGTAGATCTGACTCCTCTTTGGTTTTGGTTTTTTTTCAGTGGCCAAGGTTGGGCCAACTAACTTTTTCTTCGACTTTGGAGAAACATAAAACTTTGAAAGTAGACAAAGAAGCTGATGTGAAACAGCTTTATCTTCACAAGCCTTTAGAATCCACTTGGCCAAAAGTGAATAAACAATTTCTGTCCTCAGTCAACAAACCAAGTGATCCCTCTTTTACTCCGTTACAAAGAGAGCTCTTCTGTATCATGAATACATACCGGGACTTGTTCTATCCAGAAAGAAATGCTTTAACAAATGGAGAAGAAATCCGGCATGCTTACTGCTTGCATGCCTTGAACCATGTTCTGAAGGCAAATGCCCAGGTGCTCAGCAACAATGCCAAACGAAGAGACCAAAAGCCAGGGACTGACAATGACGACTACAGGGATCAGGGGCTCACTAGACCTAAGGTAAGAGAGCTTTGTTACCGTGATTCCCCCATCCCCTCCCCACCCTGGCTGTCCGGCCAGGCTGTATAAACGTTCTGGTAGTTTATCCAGAACTACTTCTGTTGCTGCTCTCTCACGTGACATGTTCCTGGGCATGTGCATTTCCACATCCCCTTTATCGTGCCTGGAAGTCATCTGCCATGGCCAGGGCAAATACGCTGTGAGAAGCCATGAGCGCAGGGTTGTTAGCCAGCCTGTTTCTGTGCTGAGCTACGAGTTTCTTTTCTTTTCTTTGTCTCCCTATCACTACACACTGACACGTCGCCTTTTCCTGCTTCCATTTCTAAATCTACCGGTACAGAAAGGTGCCTCCACATCAGTCTTCAGTATTAGTGCAGGTAGTGGTAGGCTGTCACCCAATGTGGGATGTCCCAGAAATTTTTTTTGTCCTTAGGCACTTGTAAGGACTTGCCTGCATGGAAGGATCTTTCTGTACCTGGGAGACGTCAGGGAATCCCAGTCTCATTGTCAAGGCCACCTGTCATAGTTGGTGGAGTGGGCCTCAGACTAAGACTCCCTGGATTCACAGCATCCTCTAGTTGATAACCAGGTGGATTCAGCTAGGGCTAGCTTGTCACTGGTGGTGCCAACTACCCGTTGAATGATTTCAAAGTTGGGTTTCAGTGTTTGCTGCACGTCTGGCAAATGCCTTTTGTTTCTGTGTTGACTCCCCAGTTAGATGTTTACATTTCAGAGTGCTGTTCCAGGAGCCAGCCATTGACCCTGTGTATTGTGGGAGCTCTTGCTTGCTTGGGGGATAGGCAGAAGAGGAGAACATGCTTAGTTTTCAGTTCCCCTGTAATGGTACCCTGGGTGTGAGATAGGGAACCAAACTGAGCTACTGGCCAGTACCTGTTCATGAGCACATTGTGTCCCAGTGCATCCTCCCTCCTTGCTGCATGTCAGAATTGTTTTGTTTTGATTGTTGGGATGCCCTGTGGGGGCAGATGTAAGTCAAAAAAATTACTTAACGTACAGTTAACTGAGTGTTCATATTTTATGGGTTACTCTGTTGTAACTGTTGATCTACGCAGGTACTGATGATAGTGCCCTTCAGGGAATGTGCTTTGCGAATTGTGCATATTTTCATCAGTCTTCTTGAAGTGAATGACAAAAGAAAAATAGATGTAAGTAATAAAAAGCGTTTCAAAGGGGAGTTTGGCTCTGACCCAGAAGAGAAGCCTCCCAGCCTGAAAAGACCTGAAGATTATGAAGCTGTCTTTGCTGGCAACATTGACGACCATTTCAGAATTGGTAACGACCTACTGAACAGATGATTTTTAGCTTGTAAAGAACCGAGAAGTAACAAATTCTTCCTAAATGTCTAGGAGCTATCAGGGCTGGAAGTTCTGGTGAGACTCTAGGCTCTGTGGTATTCATGCTGGTTTTGCACTGGCAACTTGGATTTTTCTGGAAGTCTTTCTCGCCTTACCAGAACTTGAAGAGAAAATACAAAAGTAAGGATTTTCATATCAAGTTCAGAATCACTTAAAATGCAATGATTGCTTTATTGTAGCAGGACTGCCCACACCTCATTTTAAAGAGGATAGCCATGGTTATGCAGCAAAGTCTTTCATGTTATTAAAAAAAAAAAATCTTTTGGGTTTAATCAGCCTATTCACAATGTCTCTTGTAATCAGTAATGGTTGGAACAAAATTAAAGGTCAGTACTGAGCAAAGCGGTTTTCTACTGTGCTGCCCATTGTTTTCATGAAAGCAAAGAGGTAGCCAGCAAGTAGGACTGTTGGACAAGCAGCACATTTGAGACTATTTCATAATATTGTAATCTCATGCTGGTTTAGTAACTCAGTATGCAGAGAATTAGCTGGTGGCTTGGTTCCTGGAGCTGCCATCATGAGTAGGCAGTTTTTCTAACTTAACTTGACAGATCAGAGGCTTTTGAAATTATTGCCCCGTGAAAGATAAATTGGCATCCCAAGAAATTTAATGATACAGTGGAGGATGCAGGCAGGTCCCACTCAGTCTTTCTTCCTTCCCCAGTGAATATCTCTCTGGCTAAGAGCATCTTACTTTCAGTAGCATAGTAATTTTCCTTTCAGTCCTTTCCCATACCACAGTCTGTTTGATCCGCTTATGAGGTGTGGAGAAATGCTTGAAGAAACTTTCAGTGCTGTTACTTGCAGAAGCAAATCATAGAAGCAGAATAATTATTCTTTCTTACTGTGCCTCACACCCTGTTACTTCTGCACAAAGATCTAATTTAAAGCATATTTGTTATGCCTTACTAAAACCACCCTTTCACATCTTTAGACAGAAAAAAGACTTGATGTTGTTAAACTGTGTATATGCTGTGACAAGTGATACCTTCTTCCCGGAAATTCAACCAATTGTGCCTTTTTTTTTTCCTCCATTTTTATGATTGGGTTAAAATAGATAGCGGGAGGGGTCCCTATTGCTGTCTGTGTGAAATTCTTGCAAGTGCCTTCAGCTGTGCCCATGATAGTTGGCTTCACACAGAGACGGAGAGAAGTTGAAGAGACACCTTTGTTGGGCAGACTGTAGTGGGTGGTTTGAATATGGTTCTGAGTACCTGGATTTTTAAGATCAGAAAACTGGATCCTAGCAATGCTGCCATGTAGTTATGACGCAGGTAACAAACGCCTCTGATTCCTTCCTTTTCCTTTCTTTAACATGAGAGGTGATGCATAAGCTAGTTCGGCACGTACACCGCAACATGTGGTGTGAGAAGCAATGCTGGGGAAGGTGCAAGACTGGTCATGCTTTCAGTCATTGCAACATGAAGAACCTTTTCCTTTTGCATTTTATTAGCAACTCTTGTGGCCCTGTGAATAAAGGCAGTTTATAGTCAAGAGGTCCACACTGAATTTTTCCTGACAGATTAAGGCAACAGTTACTATAGTACCTAATGGCAGAGACTAAAGTCTAGAATTTAGGGAGAAAGGAGTAGTTAATAATTTCTGCTTTTAATTTTTTTTCTTAAGTTCTTAAGGATAAGCCCCCTTATCCCCCTTTTTAGCAGAAAATCACAAAAAATGTGTTTCAGTTAAAAATGTTGTCCAGGCTATGAAAAATCTGGAAAAAAAGTACTACTGAAAGAGTTTGCTGAACGTCATGAAAATCTGCCAAATGCTTGTTAAATGGGGGTGGGGTGGGTAAGCACTTTTCATGGAAAGAAGAGTTTCAGACAGATTGGTTTCGTCCAGCTATAATTGTTAGTATGTGTTAAGGGAGAGGAAATGTAGGGAGTTACTATTACAGAGGCTGCTGGAAGAATATGGTTGATAATTGACGTTAACTAAGAAAATGCTCTTGGTTGTTGTTGGACAGGGGTTGCGATTCTTCAAAAGAGTATGAGGCTATATGCACCATTTTACTCATCGGATATCATCATTGCCTCTCCCCTGGGTATGAGGACTATTATTGGCGCAGAGGGGGAGAAGAAGAGAGACTTTGATTTTCTATCATCAATAGAAATTCTCATAATTGATCAAGCAGATATTTACCTGATGCAGAACTGGGAACATGTTCTGGTGCGTTTTCCATATGTATTCATTTTTGTGTCATACTGTGTCTTGTTAGTCTGACAGAACTTAGTTTTGGCAGTGAGCAGCATTGCTATTTTTTACTGACTTGATTCCAGACATGTATGCTTGTTCCTTTTCCTCCCTCCACCCTGATATTTTCCTTATACTAAGAATATTGTTTCTACAGATTTTGGTAGTGTTCAGCACCTGTTCTCTGTAAATCTTTGTATTTGGTGCTTTAGTGGCATATTTAATCAGAGATTTTTTTTTTTTTGACAGTTTTAATTATCTTGCAGCATGAGATAATGATGATTCCTTTAATCACATCTGGGAGAAAATATGCCAGCTGTCTGACTGCCCAGTGTCTCAGATTGCAGCCATGTGAGGAATCTGTACAACCTAATTCGGGTTCCTCCAGAAAGCAATAGGAGCTGGTGCTTGTCTCTGGACAGATAGACTGCAGAGATACTAAGCGTTAGTCATGTCTGAAGTTAAACAGTATGAAGATTTTCCTGTATGTGTAATGAAAATAGAGCTCTTGGATTGTGGCTAGTATGCAGTAGTATCCATGCTTTTTGGCTTTTGGTTAATAAAAGTTTTCAAGATTGAAAGGTTGGGGTTTTTTCCACATAGAAACACCTTTGAGGTACCTGGGCCCGGCATTCTGACAGCATGATGTTACTGTACATTTTGAATGAGCCCAGAAGGTGTATTATTTCTTGGGGAGTCCCAGGAAAAGCATGTCAGCCTACACCATATCCAAGGAGTGAGTGCCTGGAGCCTGTTTCCTGTTTTTTCCTTTGGGTGTGACTGCCAGCCATACAGTGGGGGTGATGGCAGACCTAAGCATCATTCAGTGAGGCCAAAATGAGGTGAATTGCTTCACTTGCACCCAAACTCTCCCTCAATACGATGGGAACTGCACTTGGGCTTCTTTTAGCTCAGAAACCTTGGGACCATTGACTTTAATACAAACAAATCCGTTATACTTGCCCCATGGGAGAAGATTGGAAGCAAAGGTTACTGTTACAGAAGACTAAAGAGATGGTAGCTTTCAGTTCTGTGGTGGGAAATCAAGTAAATTACTCTTGCTGTGGTCAATAAATTCCAGACAATCATGTCTTGGGACATCACTATTGTTTTATATTCTGTGCTGTCTTGCTTGTCCCTGCCCACTTTCTCGCTGCAGTTAAGGCTCTTGCAGTCTGGGTGCAAGGATGTCAGTCAGTAGCGATGTGTTTCCATCTCTCTATGTAGCACCTGATGAAGCACATTAACCTGCTGCCTCTGGATTCCCATGGGGTAGACTTTTCCCGAGTGCGAATGCTGAATCTCAGTAACTGGTCCAAGTACTACCGCCAGACGCTGCTGTTCAGCGCTCTTCAGGATCCCCAGATTAACTCTGTCTTCAACAAACACTGCTTCAATTACGTGGGGCAGGTGAGTCCACAGATGAGCTGAAAGCCTTCTTTTAAATACTGGCGTAAGGGAGGGGGAGAGGAACAGAAAACCCAACACATGGAAAAATTCCATAACTCAGTTGCAGAAAGACTGTCTGTGTGCCAGTCATTTCCATTACCCAAGTATTTCAGTCTGAATCTCCATGATGCTGCATGACAATTTCTAATGCTGTGCCAAAGGCATGAAGAACTACTCTTCTTGCAGCGATGCTTATTTGATCCTTTTCTTTTATGGGTAGCTGTTTCATGTCAGAAATCAGATTTTGTGTTTTCTTAATTTTAAACACACAAGTTATCTTGTTTTATTTATTTTGTTGTTAAATGGAGGGTTTGCCTGCTTCCTTTTTTTTTTTTTTTCCTCTCCTACTGTATAAGAAGCACTAACTATTATTACTTTGACAGAAACAGGAAAAGTAAAAACCTTAGTTGTCCATCTCAAATATACGTAAGTCAGGGCATAAGCAGTGGTCATGTATATTTAACAGATCTGGTATGTGTATACATGAATGTAGTTTTGTATTAGAGCTTTCTTAAAAGCAGCCTTGTGCACTGCTGGGAAATGTGAGTTACAAGCCAAAAGCTGGCTGGAGTGTGGCTGCCTATGAAATGCTGCTTCCCTAAATGTCCTACTTTCTTCTTGCAGGTGGCCGTCCGCAACGTACCACTCAGTGGCTCCATTAGCCACGTTGTGGTCCAGCTTCCTCATGTTTTTCGGAGGCTAGAAGCTGAAAATGTCAATTCTGTAATAGATACCAGGTACTCTGTGTTCCAGACTATTTTGCTATGCCTTAATGACTGCAATTGCGGATTTAGTTGAGCATACTGTTTGCAGAGCACAATGTGATTTTACCACAGAAGTACACCTTCGTTAGTCTTCAGATGCAGGCTGGGCTCTGCACAGGTGGAGGGGAATAGTGAACTTCTCCTTGCCAAAGGCACTGAAGAATAAAGTCTGGGAAAGGAATACCAGTCTCTACCATAACTGTGTAGTACTGATAAAGCCTTTGCCTTTTATCTTCTACACATGTAGAAATCCTATGAAGTTAGAGAAGGAAAAATGTAGCCAAAATCTTCTGTAGTCTGTGGTCTGATGATACTCCTGTTTGAGGTCATATCAGTATTGGAAAGCTAAATGTTAACTCTGGTTAAAACCTATTTGTTTTCTTAACTGAGGTTTCAGTTTTTCATCGACAAAGTTTTGCCGGAGTACCGTGATGCCATCATGTCACACACCCTCATTTACGTTCCATCATATTTTGACTACGTGCGTCTTCGAAATTACTTCAAGAAAGAGGAGCTGAATTTTACTCACATTTGTGAATACACTAAAAAGGCTGGCGTCTGTAGAGCAAGACGGTTCTTTCTTAAGGGAGAGAAGCAGTTTTTATTGTTCACTGAGCGCTTCCACTTTTACAAAAGGTGAATTGTGGACCAAGTTTTCTTTTGAGTTTCATGTGTGCTGTTTTGGAAGTAGAGTCTGACCTTAATGATAGATGGGCTATATTGCTTTTTGAATCTGTTGGATCTCTCTGAGGACTTCTTTGACTGAAGTAAGAGCTTTTCAGTTGACTTTAAAATTTTTGCATGTTGTCAGCAGTCCCTTGCAGAGACTCTAATACTCTGGTATGCACAGGGCTTTATTCAGGAATGGAAGCACTGCCAAGCTCCACTGATGTCAGGACAGGATGATATAGCTTGCAAAATGGGGTTCATCGTGCCTTTTATTTGTGTTCATTTGTGCCACAATAATTACATAAAATTCTGTAAAAGGGTATGTAATTGGTTCCATAATGCAACACAGCAAGCTGAGGCCACCTGGAGAATCTGCTATGTCCTGACTGGAGCTGTTCAGAAGTTCCGAATGGAACAGTTTTTTCTATTAGCAGAAGGTGTTTTGGCAAATATGAAAAGTTTCATGAGGCTCAGTCTGATCAAGCTTCACTCTCTTAAAATCCAAGCCAAAGAGGCTGAATACTGCAGAAACTGGTGGTGGTGTGTACTTCAGAGGAAGTCATTTTGCCTGGCAGTCTTAGATATTCCCCCCCTTAAATTCCCCATCTGTGTTCAGCCTTCAGTCTATGACACGGGGTTGGTAGACTTGAGCTACAACTAATGTGCGTTGAATTTAATGGAAGTTGGAAGAACTGAGATAAGATTGATGTTTTAACATGCACATTTTGTAAAAATGGGCAACAAAGTCACTTTTTTGGTTTTTGTTTTTTTCCTGCTACAGGTATACGATAAAAGGCATTAGGAACCTCATTTTCTATGAGTTACCAACCTACTCCCACTTCTACAGTGAGATTTGTAATATGATGAAGGCCACAGACAATGGAGTGGATGCTACTTGGACCTGTACTGTGCTTTACTCCAAGTATGATGCTCAGAAATTGGCTGCAGTGGTTGGCATAGATCGCACAGCTCAAATGATACAGTCCAAGAAAAATGTGCACCTCTTTGTTACAGGAGAAAATGAATAAGTGATATTGCAGACTAGATGATTGGATGGACCTGGATTTTACTCCTAATGCACTTTCTGGTGTTGCTTTTTAAAAAAGTATTAAACTTTTTACTCCCTTTTACTAAATATTCTGTTGAAATTGTTAATATAGTATTTTGTATTTCAGTACTTTGTCCAAGAAGAAATGAAAGATGTCATTCAAGAAAGCAGGGGTTGGGGGTTTCTTCTACATAGAAACAAAATCAATCCAGAACTATTATTTTTGTATATTGAAAAACTCACTAGTCAGTAAAGATCGATGCTGTGATAAATAACTTTTGATTGGATTGCTTCACTTCATTTTCGGGTGTAGAAAACTCAACTTCTTTTATCAAAGGCAACATTTTCCTTTAATCTAGGGGAAAAAATGTGCCCAAGTATTAATGCAGTCACAATTCTGTAAGCCTTTGTAAGGAAGGTGCAGGTGAAGGCTCTTCAACACAAGTGTATTGTTGAATGAGAGTTAAACTTGCTTCAACTTGACAGTTGTGAAAATTGGAATCTGTGAATGTGCTGGGTTAGGAGCTATGGTTTTGCATTTTTTCCTGAGTGACCTAAATATCTCTTGCCTCCTATTTACAACAGCCCCTCTGGCCGGTCAGTTTTACCAGGGGTAAGTTTTTCCAAAGGAAAACAGTTGACCTTGGCAGGCCTACCTAGCCCCACGATCACCAAAGCAGCGCTGCAGAGTACCATGCGGTACGGTTGCAAATACCCGTGGTCTCATATCTCGCACCATGGGTGGGGTTGGGTGGGTTGGTTTGTTCTTTCCTCTTAATGGTTGCTTATGGACAGCATGGAAGTGTCATGGTGCTGCCTCTTCTTTTGTTCTCCTTCCAGGAAGCTAAGCCTAATTTAAAAGTAGAACAGTTTTTGTAAGCATGTGCTAGGACTGCAGGAAGACTGTTCTGTGGAGGGGCAGGTGAGCCTTGCGTGAGCCCAAATGCAAGACAGATACATCCATGGTGTGATAAGCTTTGACAGAGTTCTTGTCTGGGAGGCTTAAGTAAATATACCAAAGTGAAATAAACTCCTTGAGTAGATGAGGCACATAACTTCAGCCAATTTTTTTATCATATTCTTGATTCCTGTATTTCTCAGAGGCTGTGAACTTGGGTAGTAATTGAAGTCCTGAAATCATTTAGTAGACATGCAAATCCATGCAGTTTCTTGCTTTGCATTTTAAGTAATGAGTTATGTTAATTTTATGTACCTCTGCCGTAGCACACAAGAATTAAGAGCCAGCCACAGCAAAGTTCTTATGAACATCTGTCTGCTGTACGGCAGAGACAGCAGCCGTGGAAAACAAGGATTTTTCTTGTATGGCCTAGGCTCGATGTGGGAGAACTGTGGCTGTGCATATGAAAGCAAGCACACAAAATAGGATTAAGGAATTTTCTTTCTACACCGGATGTACTTAGCAGAGATGAATAGCTGACCTCTGAGGAAGCTAAAGTGGGATAGCTACTTAGGGAGATAACATGATGCAGTGCAGCTACTGTTTAAAGAAGCAGCAAGAGTTTTGTGCCAGAGCCTTAACTATGCAAGGGTTTTTCTGCCCCCACTGAAGTTAATAGCAAAGTGCCTTGATGGGAGTAGGGCCAAACCGTAGTCCAAGACCCTCATAATTTTTACATTGGCTACCTGGGTTTGCTCCTAAGACAAGCATACTTTTGAAATTTGAAATGTATATACTGATGTTACACACTACTTTGGAAATGACTGAGTTATGATTAGTAATCAACATTAAAAATGTAAATGCTTCTTCACTGCCTTCAGCTAGTGCTCTGAGATGCAGGCACAAAGCTGATGTGCAATTGCCTTTAGAGAGCTCATGCGTGAGATTTTTCCGCCTTGGCAAAATCTTACTTGCTTTAGTACGGAGCCTCATAAGCCAACGCTAGAAATCCTGCCTAGGAGGTCACACTAGCAGATCGGACAGGTTTGGTGACATGGGGTGCCTGTCTCTACTGGTGTGAAGGAGTTTCTGTGCCCAGGTGCTTCCTCTTACCCCCATGCTGTGATATTCCTGCACTTCAGGTGTTGGCCCACTTGATAGCAGAATTGCGGTGAACTGAGGAGAGGATTTGGTCTTGTTTAAAACATCTCCTTTGCCCTCTTTCTATCTTACTTTAAACAATTCCCTGGTGCACTTCACAGCAGGGCTCTGCAAAGTGGTTTGTCCAAGAGCGGCTCCAAAGTCAGTGAGTTACTGGGAGATGGTGAGTGCCAAGGTCAGAGTTTGGCCCATCCTGGATGTGCATTCACAGATAGCAATGCTTCACTTGCTGGGGCAACTGCTGGCTCCAAATGAGTTACTTAAAAGCCCATCTTATTATGCATTTTCTTGACAATAATGCAGCTTTCAGAGAGGTGGCTGAACCTAATGCATTCTTGTGGACACTCTTAGTCAATTTTAGAAAGGAAATATGTACATCTGGGGTTTGTCTTTTTTTTTTAATTGTTCAACACTTGGAAAAAGTTCAAATTCTGACAAATGGAATAAGAAAAGATGTTGGTAAATACAGCATTTTACCTATTTTACTTGACAGCATGCAATCTTGGCATGGCAAGTTTTTTTGCAACTTTTCCACAAGAATGCACCAATCATGAGTAACTCCTCATCTTGAGGAAACAAATTTGAAATAAAACCCTGTTCATTTTGGTGTCAGTACTATACCTTTAAAGGGGTGATGATGTTTTTTAAGAATCTTTTTTTGTTGCTGTTTCAAGAGAATCTCAGAGTACTGAAAACTAATCCTGTGTTCTTATTATTTTTGAAAGACGTCGTAACACAGTGTGAGAGTTGACTGACCAGCATCAGGCAGGTGGCTTTCCGGGCACCGACTGCTGAAGTACGGTAATACTGAAGCATTAGCAGCTAACTTTTGGGAATTCAAACCCAAGGGTAAAAATAAACCGGGATTAAGATGTTAAACAAGAATTTCTCTTCAGCATCTCCTGTCTCTCAGGAAATCCTAGTAATTGATGACCAAGAGCAAGACATACCTGTTTATAGGAAGATTGTTCTTCCAGCTAATGAGCTCATGTTGTAACGGCTCCTTTTTTCACCATTAAGACCTAATCAGGATAATAGGTTTGTTACATTTTGTTGCTCCTTTCAAAGATGACAGAAAGGCAATAGTTTTTTGTGTGGGGTTTTTTTGTTTGGGTGGGGTTTTTTTTTTTTTTTCCTTCCCTGAAAATGTGTTTGTAGGATAGGAGCCAGCCTTCTGCTGCTGACTGTATTAATGTGGAGGAGGGAGGGAAAGGTGACTTAAGGACAGTCTGTCTCCAGGTCTGGGGAGCTGCCTCCTGTAAGGAGGCAGGTTAGTTTTGCAGCATTCATTGGGAGACATGGGATGGATCACGTGAGAGAGAAACTGGAGCATTCTTGTTAACAACAGCAGAATTGACAATTACTTTACAGCTGTGCTGTCACAGGCTGCCAGGATTTCTCAGCTCCATGTTAGTCATGTTCCCATGGCCCCAGCCCTAGGAGTTACTCTCCAGGGTTTGGGGTTTTTTTGGACTTGGTAGGCAAGCGTGTCAGATGAAAGAGTTTGCTTTGTGGGGGCGGTTTCAGAAAGCCTGTCCACAAAAGCCTACATGGTGGATGTACAAGGGGTCTGTGCAAGGAGAGAGAGGGGTGAGAGCAAGTGGAGGATGGCAGTCCCTCCCGTCGCAGAGCCTGCTGGGCTGCCCCACTGCTGTCCTGCCCAGGGACTGACCTGCACGGCGGAGGGCTCCTTTCCCCGCCAGATCGATCTGTTCGGAGAGCTCCCAGAGGTTCTGCACTGGCAAGGAAGCAGGTGCCCCGGGGAAGGTCACTGGGGTGAGGCTTCATCTTTTCCCCTCCCTGGAGGTGCCAGGTGACCGTTAATCCCATAGAGAAGGTGGAGGTGCTGCTGGTATGCAGGCGGGCACTGACGCTAGCGGAGTTGTGCTGTGCAACAGCCCAGGACTAGGAGGGCACGAAGACAGAAGCAGCCTCACTGCAAAACACTGCACAGGGTTTATGATATTTGTATATTACTGTAGCCAGCTCTCATTCTGGTCAACGGGATGCTTTCATGCACACTAGATCTAAGACATAGTTCAGTCCCTGTGGCTTTAAATCTCATCCTCTGTGCTGAGCTTGACAGTAAATGGTAATAGATTAGCACAGGGCTGGTTACGTTTTAATTAACCATTAGCTTCAGCTGTGCTTGGGGGTTGCTTGTTTCACCAGGTGGACTGTGGGTTGGGCTGAGATCGCCAGCTCTTGGATGGATAAACAGCTAACAGGTATGAGCTGGTCCTGTGAATTAGTTACCTGAAATGGAGATGTTGAAATGGCTGTAATATTGAGTGGTACTTAAGAAATAAATATTTGATTATGTAAGAGAGATGCAGGAATCTTCAGTAAAGGACATGAGAGAGATCAAGGTAAGGTACAGAGAAACAACAGGACACGGGACAAAAATAGGATGGTAATCTTGGAGCAGTTGACAACATAATTATGTTGCTGCAACCGAAAGCAGAAATTTGGCCTTAGTCTTTCAGACAAAACAGCAAAATCATACTAAAGTCTTATGTGCTGCATGTGATGTTACGTTTCCTGGGTCAAACTCTTACCACTGATACTGGCATAAATCTAAAGAGATGTTTCCAGAATTGCTTAAACAGAGGTTTATCAGGATGCTGTAAGGTCTATTATTAGCCCTTCATTTACACTCTTACAAAAAGGAAATTTGGTAGCAGGGGCTGTAACTGAAAAACTGTTGCCAGTACCTTGTTATTACTGGGTAAGAAGCAGCATGCTTCATGTTATTTACTTGCGCTGGGCATCAGGTTTCAAAAGCCCTCATTGCCATTTAATTAATAGGTTAGTAAAGAATGAATATTTAGCTTTAATAATGTTTTTCTGTTTTTTTTTTAATCAAAGCAGGAAAAGCTGGATCAGTTTTGTACCAGGTCATGAACATAGACACAAAATGGATAAATGGGAACCAGTTAATACATTTTATTTGGACTTTTATAAGATCTTTGAGAAGTTCCTTTATGGGGGACTCCTAAACAAAGTGTTTGGTGAGGCTGGAAGGATCACAGCAGAAGGCTCTAAGTTACTTCAGTGCCATCGCCTCTACTGACCCTGTATAGCATGAACTATTAAATTTCCCTCTCTGTTATTATTCTGTGTGTTGGTCTGGGCACTTCCCCCTATTCATTAGCTTAATCACATCATTAACAGTCCTTTAGCCTGGGAAAGAATTTGCAGGGAGGTGGCCATACCTGGCCTTGCAGCTGTTTGGGGCTGGGGTCAACATGGTAGACCTGTCCAGAAAAGACTATTGGAGCATCAAGCAGTGGATGATCAATTGGGGGTTGCTTTCTTTAAA
The DNA here is from genome assembly GCF_026419915.1 of Harpia harpyja. Classification (NCBI taxonomy): domain Eukaryota; kingdom Metazoa; phylum Chordata; class Aves; order Accipitriformes; family Accipitridae; genus Harpia; species Harpia harpyja. Next base: position 13,049,155 of record NC_068952.1, on the reverse strand, counting down.
AGAGACCTTGTGGGTTCCTCTGGCACAGCTGGTGCTGACAGAAAACTTGAGTAGCTGGAGAATAAGCCAGATATTCTGACAATTCGTGTTTCTTGCATCACTGAACACAGCACTATGACTTAAAATTATCTGCTCCTAAGCGTGGTCTCACTCTTTCCCTGTTACATTAAAGGACATGATTAAAATAACTGAGAAAACGACGGTTGCGGTTCCAGGTCTGTAGCTTGACTCACTGCTGCTCTGCTGCCTGTTACCCTCTCCCAGAGCAGGGGTAGAGCCGGTGGTAATGAACACCATTTCCTTCTGCCATTCCAGATCTTTGAGGCTGCTTTGTACTTCAGTTCTTATTCCCCTTCTCCCGCATTGGTATTGTGAGCAGAGTTGGGTGGAATGCAGTTAAATGCTGGTATAAATGCAGCTAAACTAGGAAGAAGCCCCTAAGGAATAAATTAGTGTCTGAATTAATTCCTGCTACAAGCTGGAAGCTTTCCAGTAACTTCAGAGGCTGCTTGCTTGAGTCCAAAGGAAGGAGAGATCATTCAGAGATTGTGTTGCAGTGCAGAGGCTCTCTGGGTGCTTACAAACTTTGTGGGACAGCTCACCTTAAATCCAGGCACGGGTATGTTTGGTGAGATGGGGAGCCTGTAGGCATGAAAGAGGCCACCTTGTCCTCATGGATGAGGAGAACTGAGGCAGATGTCAGCAGCACAGTAAGGTCCTGTTTCCAAAGAAGGGAGTCTGAATGATAGTGTTCAAAATTTGAGCACCTAAATGCACCACACAAGCTACTTTTGAGGGGGAAAATATACCAGGGAAAGTCTCTGTTAGTTACTGGAGGAGCTCCCGCAGTGTGGGGAGGTCCCACACCAGAAGAGGTCCCACAGTAGTTCTGCGAGCGCCAGGGGACGGGGTGTTTCTGGCAGTGCAGAAACAGCCATCAGTGTAAGCGAAGAGTGAGCAAGACAGCGTGACCGAAGCAGCAAGGCACAGAGCACCAAGAGCAAAGCTTCCCAGTGCGAGAACACTTGACACTATCGTGCAGCAGGAATTTTGCTGCACCTCTTTTAGAGGTACAGAATAGAGAGAGTGGAACAAACTTAGATATGGGTTTTTTTCCCCAAACTTTGTGAGACGCAAAGCAATTAATGGTATAAAGTAACTTTTGCATAAGCAGAGCCCTGAAATACTTCTGGTTTTTCCTCATTCAGATACAATGAGGTATCCTTTCCCTTCTGTTGACTTGTGCTTAAGAGAGGAAAACAGCGAAGATCTTCTCTCCTCTAGGCACATGTGGGATCTGAGGTTAGCACAGAGCAAGCTGTGAAGGAGGGTGCAGGCAGAACCTCTGCCAAGCAGGGCTGGAGCAAATGAACCACCCATCAGCTGTCACCCATTTACAATAACCAGATCTAAGGCCACTTTGTGATTTAGGCAGGGCTACAGCACAGCAGGGGGGGCTGGTTTTCTGTATGTATTGCTTTTTCTTTTCATTTCCTGCAGAAGGGACTCAGGCAGAATTTGGCAATGCATATAGGCGTGGTACAGAAATTTTGCCCTTGGTGGTAAAACCACAATGATTCTGCTCCCTCCAAAGCAGAGGGGAGGAAAGAGTAGCAGGACTTGCTGGTAAGTTTTGCAGGAGGAATCTTAACAGTCTGTGGGAGACTAAGGTTAGTCTTTTCCCGGTATTGTATTTTACTAATGTTGTTGAAATAAAGAAAATATATTCAGTAGGTAACAGAGAAGCCGTATCCTTCTGGTCTTATGTGGTAATTTACCAAATGTTTTTCCTTGGTCAAAAGAAATGTAATGTCTTCAGTGGGCAAATCGCTAACACTTTCCATTTGCAAGTGATGACCAAGGTGTCAGGACTTTTCAACAGCATAGGGAGCATCTAATAAATCACTTTATTAGGCAAGGTTTAGAGCAAACCTAAATGAGAGATCTTTGCCTGGACTCACCTTCTGCATGAACTTTTCGGATGCTCATGTGCATGTGTACTAGTAAATTAAACATATACAAGGCTCCCAGCTTATAGAAACAAACAAAAAAATTAGATATTTGGGGTAACTTGTTTCGAACTCTTTGGCTCCATCAGTTTTTTCAGTTCTTGGATACAGAGGCTCGCTGAAGGCTGACATGGAGAGTCTTTTCTCATGGTTTCCTTCCCCAGGTACTCTGGCTGGGAGGTTCTGGGACACCCACTTTCTCTTAGGTGGCCTACCAAGACCTCCAATGGTGTGTAAGCTACCCTTGCCACAGGAAGGGGCAAAGCAAGGGGTAGACTATAGAAACGCATCCAGTGCATTTAGGGTGTTCCTGGTCTCCGTGTGGACATAGAGAAGAAGGTCAGTAATCAGGTCTTGTGCTTCCTGCTCCCTGGGGTAAGTCAGTAGGTGTGTTATTACGTACGTTCCCATGTTAAGAAATTATACTTCAGAAAGTGGCTCTGTGCTGAGGAAACCATTTTAATGCCAAGGCAAAAGTCGAAGGCCAAATCAGCACTTGGGGATCTTCTGTCACCTGCAGAGTGCTCAGCTCAGGCATTTTCTTGTGCTGTGCTCCCTCTACCTCAGGCATTTTCTTGTGCTGTGCTACCCTCTCCCAGCATGCAGATAAGTTCCCAACTGACCTGTCAAATGCGAATAATGATGAGAAGTCTCAGTGATTCATGGCTAGGACATGCAAAGTGCTCTGTTGTCTGCTCGTACTGTGAGGCAATTAATGCAATTTGTGCTGTTTGGCTGAGCGAACAGTTTGAAATGAACCATTGAGCCATCTGTTCCTCCAGCTGACATCAGGCATGTCAAGAGTAGCAGTTAGCTTTTGCTGGGAAAGAAACATCTCACTGTCATTAAGGAAGTTCAAGAAAGGGGGAGTGGGGAGGTTTTTTTCTTCCCTTTCTACCATCTTTAAAGCCAACTTTCTTTCATATTTTCTTGTGGTTCAGGCTATGTGCCCTGGAGACTTTTCTGGCCTCTAGTCAGGGTCTTGGGAGCAAGGAAATGGCTACACTCAGCACCTTCTTCTCTCACCTCTTGCATGCTTTTGGTGAGAGGGAGGTGCTCAACAGGGTCTGAGTTTTACACGATTGTTTTGCTTCTCCCTTGCTCTGTTCATCTCTCTAGGCTGCTTCCTTGAACTGAGGGCTTCAAGAAATAGTGTCCCTTGAAAGCAGCTTTCAGGAGGGTTTTCAAGAGTTCTCTTGTAGGTCATGTTTCATCCTCTGCAATTATTAAAAGATAACTTCTACAAGAAAAAGTAATTATCTCCTTGGTAGTAGGAAGACCAGGGAAAGTTTTGGCCTGTCTCTCAATGGAGAAGAAGCGCTATGTACAGATGATGCAGAGGAATTGGGTGTTTGATGCCTAGTCTACATTTGTGTTCACTGAAAGAGAGTTACAAGGAACAGATGGCTAGTGCAGCTAATGCTACAGGCAAAGGGATAAGGTGAGCCTAAGGCAGGGAAGACTTAAGCAGAATGTTTTAAGATTGACCAGGCCTGGTGGACTGCATCCCTGAATACACAGAGATGTGATGCAGGATTTCTGAAAACTTCTTGTGGACAGGCAAGATACCAGCAGATTGGGAAAAGCTAAGACAACGCCTGTCTTTAAGAGGTATATCTGAGGGCAGGTAGAGCAAAGTTAGGGAATGATAAAGCAGTATGCATCAGCTCAAAACTTTTAGGACAAATTCCCCAAACAGTTTAAAAGAACCTGCAAGAGAAGTGACTGATTTTTTTTTTAAAAAAAAAGGAAACTATATCACACCAAGCTTATTTCCTTCTAGAAAAGAGTGGCCAGAGAAGGAGCCATAGATGCTCTCTATCTTGATTTGCAAGGCTATCGCAGTGTGGCACAACATTCCCATTAGAAAAGCTAGGAAAACACTGAAAGGCCTGAGGGAGGGGTTTGATGCCAAGCTGGATGGGTAGCATCCCTGGAGGGCAGCGGTGGCAGCATATATTACACTACAAGCTTTCTATTATAGTCTGTTCTGGAGCATGTCTGTTAATGGGTTTGTTAATAGCCACTGCTGGACAAAGGCCTATGCTTATTACATTTGCAAATGAAAAGAAGCTTCAAGGTCTTTAAAGAGCAGGATTTGAACTCAAGATGTTATCAACAAATAGGAAAAATGGCCTGGGAAAGAAAAAAAAAATTCAACTAGGACAAGATCATGGTCTTAGGCTGAAATAATCAAATGCCCAATATGAGGTACCAAATATGCTGCTTAACAAAAAGATCTGCAAAAATACAGTAAGGTGGTATTGTGGACCACAGATTAAACAGGAGTCTACAGTATGATGATACTGATTAAAAAAAAATAAATATCAGAGTTGTTTACCTTTATAGGAGTATAACTTTTCGGACTTTTGAAGTAATCCATCCCTTCTACTCAAAAACATCGGACTTTGTCTGGCCTGGAGTATCCATATAATCTGGGACATGCATTCAGAGCAGGCAGAGGTGGGCCAATTAGTCTGGGGAAGACTGGAAAACAAAAGAGGTGACTGAAAGGTGAAATACTTAGGTCCTCAAATGCATAAAATCCTATTGCAGAGACCAGGAACACCTGCTCTTTATGGTGGGTAGGGTAAACAAGGAAAATTAAGGTTCAAAATTAGGAGAAACATTTTAATGGAGATGGTAGGAAGGCACGGGAACTGATTGCTTAGGGAGGTGGCATTTGTGTGAACTTTGCTGCCTTTTTGGCATAAATGGAAGCAAAACTGCTGCTGCGCGCATTGCCACAGACAGAAAAGCTGCACATCTGTGCCAGGGGGTGGGAGAAATGGGAGGGGGGGTGTCTTTGTTTGTGTTTTGAAATGGGAGAGTGGTTCGGGCCCTGAGGGCACCAGCAGGTCTATCACCTCTGCCCCATCCTGCTGCTTGCTCTCCTCCATGGGTGCCCCAGGGGAGGGATGGACAGACCTCGGTGCCCAAGGTGTGGGGGTGCCCTGGCGTGATGCTGCCTGGCAGAGCTGGGCTTGCTCTGTGGTTTGTCAAGGGGCACATGAAGAGCTTGGGTTTGGGCTTTGAATTGAGTCAGGTGGGTGAAGTCCCAGGAAAGGCTGCTCTTTAAAGTGCTTACCTACCCACCATCCTGCCACAAGTGCCTCAGCAATGTTTCCCAAGTGAACACCACCTGATATTGCTGGAGTTCTCTGTTTCTAGGAAAGAACAGACATTTTTAGAACAGCTTTTTGTTGACCAAATGAACCAGGGTTCTTCCTTTACTGTGCTAAATGGACAATAATTTAACCAATTTTATGGTCCATTATCCTATATAGTAGAAGAAAATGAACTACAATCTTAAGCAAATAGATACTAGATAAATTCTGCATTAAAAATAAATTATTTTGTTATGTTCATCCAGCCCTGTGCTGTCATTTTTCTCATATACCAAGAATTGCAGCCAAACTGAGTTACATGGCTCATCTCTGTTTTGTGATCGTTTCATTTGTTCATAATTAATATGTCCTACATCCTGCAAACCCAAGCAATAGCATCTGAGAGCTTTTTTTTTTTTCCTCTCTCAGTAGTCAGTAAACAGGCATCTGGCTGAGACGTGCTTGGCATTGTTTAACCAATAGACAGTTGTGTTTTATGGGATTGTGGCACACTGGGCCAAATTCCAGTCCCACTGGAAATCCCTGGTCCTGCTCCAAAGAATCTAGGATAAGGACAACAGAGATGTCAAGGCCCAGTGTTTTTATTCTGGTAGGTGGATCCATCCATGCCTTATCGACAGCTCTTCACCAGTGTACGGGGTGTAGCTCTAAAGCTGTTGGCTGTCCTGGCAGGTCAGGTGTGGACTTACTTAGATGCTCCATGCCAGGCTTTGAGACAGAAGGGGATGAGGGAGTGACTCAACATCTAGTAACTAGCCTACTAACTGATCTAGTAACTAAAAATGGTGGCTTTTTTCCAAAAACTGTTTCTAAATAGCACCCAAAGACATTTTGGCTGCCTCTGTACTTGGTATTTCTTACGGCACATGCCATCCTTGTACCTGTTTATTTGGAGAGCTTGTTGGGATTCCTTAACAGGTGGTGCTTGGTTGGAAAATGATGAAGAGGCCAACTGTGCTGCACTTCCAACTTGAGCAATTTAGGATGAAGTTTCACAATTGCCTACCTATTTTAGTAGTTAAAAAAAAAAAGTAACTTAATTAAGTAGTATTATCCTCCTTTGGCACAGGTTTTGTGTTATTCATTGCACTTAGCAAGGTTTTATACTTCATTTTATCTATTTGAGGTAAACATCCGTTTATAATCTACACTTACTAAACAACCTTTCCAAAATCCTTTCCCTTGAGTATTTTACCAGGATCTCATTGACAAAGCCAGTTGCTCTCCTGTCTGAGACTTGGAATTATCTCTTTACCTTATAAAATGCACACCCTGCCAGGACTTGCTGTCCAGGCAAGGCATGAGCATCAATATAGCCAGAGGCTCCTTCTCCCAGGGTATACGAGGCAGGTCCCTGAAGGGTCCCTGCCTGGGACCGGGGAGGAGAGCACTGGGTGCCAACCTGAGCCCAGTCCAGGTGGGCAGCCAGGAGCCCCCCAGGGGGGAAGCACCGCTTGAGCAGAGCAGGAGAGAAGAGCTGGAGCCGCCTCCTCTCCTCTCCCTCTCCTCACTGCTGCTGCTTCCCACGCTTCAAGTGACAGAAATTTTTCATTAAAAGGAACACTGGATTCCAAAGCTCAGCCTCCTATTTGCATTCAAAGCCATTAATGAAACTGTTTCATTATTTGAAATTTAAATGGAAATGATAAATTTCTCCAGAGGAAGGCCAAGAGAGAGCCAGAGATGTTTTCAATGTCCCAAAGCTCCTCAAGTTTTTTCAGGTTCATGACTTTCTAGTGCGAACATGGTGCTAGTTGCTTGCCAACTAAATATTCTGTATGTTGCAGGAACATTTTTCTGTGAGGGCAGATGGTGTTCGATTGATAGTCAGAATAATACATGAACAGCAGAGAAGATGTGGGTTGATTAAATAATTAGCATACTGTGACATTCTATTGCTTCACTGTAACTTAAAGCTAGGTCAAAACGTTGGTCTCTACTGCACCTCCCTCCCTCCTTTCTTTCTTCTGGTTGCTTTTGTATTCACCCCAAAGGAAAGTTTTAACAGAAATTAAGTCCTTTCTTGGTAGCAAAATGTGAGAATTTGTTGCTTGGCCCTGCGTGTTACAGAATAAAAGTAATAATATAAAGGAAATTAAATTTTGCTAAACGAATTTAAGTTGCCAGGCAACCCATGTGGGACCCAGTGTGGGATCTACTCAAGCATTGGTGCGAACAAACGACTTAATATGTGGCACAGATCAGTGTTTAGACCAAAACGGATGACCTCAGAAAGCCAGGGCAATGAGGACTAGTGGGAGGACTGAAGGCTGCTTTTCAGCCACTGTGTCCATCTGAATAGCTCTTTGCCTTCACAGTTTGTTTACATGTCCACCAGAAGTCTAATTAGTTAATCTTATCAACTCTACCCCTGCCTGTCCCCCTGTTCTGTAATTGTACAAAAACAATAATTACAGGCAGTATGCTATCAACTGAGGAATAAACATAGAAAACATGCTTCTCTCAGCAAGGATATCATTATTCACTAACTAAATACAACCCACTGAATTACTCATCCTCCTTTCTAAGTCCTGTTATCTATTCTGGGTTTTTGGAGACCTTCTGTGAATAAAAAAGAAAGAAGTTGTCCCACTAAGAAATCACTATCCTGTAAAACGTTAGTGCTGACTAAACCAAGAGCAGTATCTTTGGCAGCCATGTAATCACCAGCCAGGGTGTAGGGGGAAAGTTGCCATAATACCTTGCAGGTTCGGGGGTCTGAGACTTTGGATGGTGGTGTACCTCCGCCAGGAATAAAAACGAAAGAAATGAAAGAAGTTATCTGCTACCCTCTAAGTGTTAGTGCTGTCTCCAGAGTAGTCTTTGGGATGTCCCCAGTGCTGCAGCTCTAGTGTCTTACAATGTCCAGGTAGAGTCCCACAAAGCTAGTAAATCTCATTTTCTTGTTTTGCTATGAAATTAATGCTTTCTTTGCTGCTGGCAGTCCTGAAGGTGAGGTTTAAAATTTCATGTTTGAGAACAGTCACGGTAAAATTGACCTGGGGGAAGCAGTTCATGACCTCCGCTACAGTGGGCTCACACTGAAGGAAGAGCAACAGTGCTCCTGAAGCATCTTGAGAGGATGTACGTTCTCACTTCAGCATCTATCTGCAGAAAAAAGTTTAATATTTCTGTGTCAAAGTGCTGCAAAACCAAACTATACAAGAAATGCTTATGTCAATGGGTCCCCTCAGAGATTACACTTGGAAAACAAATTTCTTGATGTTCTTTTGCTTCTTTAGAGAGCAAGCATTCAAAAGTGATATTAAAACAATCCAGTAAATCTATATTAAGTTCTCTGAAAGATACTTTATTAAAAATTCTATAGTTAATTATTTTAATTTCTATGAACAAACACAAAATATTTGTATTGTGTGGAAGTAGAGTGTCAACCAAAAGTAATATAAAAAGAAATCATGCTCTTACAAATATGTATTGGTAAGGAGGAAGACACTGCTTTTAATGCACGAGGATTGATGGAGCCTTCCACTGTGCAACTCACAGCTCAGCTCAAGACTGATTTGCCTCCTCCTAAAGTCTGCAGAACCTTTTGCTGCTCAGGTGTCTAGTGTAAAGACCAGGTACTACTCCTGAAGACACCTTCTGCCTCCCAGATTTCTGGGTGAACCTTTATTTGGAAATTACGTTCTTCGATTCCTGTCCTAAACTGTTAGTATAATAATTGCCTCTTGTGCTAAGCAGTTGCTTTGTTCTTCTAAGTGATTAAATTCCACTGCTGGGAGAAATTATTCCAATATACTCCTGTTTATCTTACAAAATATTACATAGCTTAATAAATGCATAATTTTAGGGTCTTTGGGTAATTACTGCTATTATTATTTTTTTAAGTATCTTATTACTACAACCAGGCCAGGAGGTTGGAATCATTGCCAATTTATGCCCTCCCTGCTCTTGAACCAAAGGAATGACATGATGAAGAAACTTACTTGAATACTGAGACCCACAGCTGCATTTCAAAACGTAAGATAAATTGACTTAGATCACATACCTCAGATTCATTTACTTGTTTAATTTATAAAATGCACCTTGAAAAACATGTTTGTTTAATGTAAAAGCTCAAAGTCAAATAAGGAGGACTGGACTGGACTGGATAAGAACAAACATTTCAAAACTGGCAACCCTTTAGCTCAGTCACGAGCTGCAAATTGACAGCGCTCCTAAAGTTCATATTCACCAGATGAATTATAGGATTAATTTTCTCCCTAACCTAACGGAAGGAAGAAATCCAATTACATTCAAAATCCTCAGCAAGAACAGGTATAACTTTTCATCTAGTTAATAACATTTACAACTGTCATCAGAAGGATTGTTTGGAAATACAGCAAATCCTCCTTCCTTCTTGACCCCTGGAAGGCTTGAAAATGCCAAATATAAAGCATTCGCTATCCAGAAAACATTAACAGAAATGGTCAGGTTTATACCAGGGTGCTTAGATGCAGATAGGGAAGAGGACAAGCCGTGAGTACAAAGCAGATGATTTTTGAGTAAGAGTACAGTTGGAAAAGTATGTTTATGGCATTAAGTTGTGATTCTGAGGGTCTGGGAGGGCTGTGGATACTCAAACTCAGTTGAAAGTCAGTGGGAGTGGTGGCATGATAAGCATCACCAGCTGAGTTAGTGTGCTAATCTCAATTTTGTAACAAAACCCCAAACAAGCATACAGAATTACCTAGCACGACATTCTTATCAAGCTCCAGATGTAAATGACTCTGTGCTCTCACTCTCTTAATTTTACTTTATCAGTTAACTATGTTCTTATAGTAAAAGTGAGGGGTCATCGTATTAGTGGGATGTGAGGGTGGTTTAGGACTCAATGTCATCACTTGGTTGACGGACACCAAGACATGCAATAATGCAGTTATTATGCATTATTAATATGTGTGGATCATAGTACATGCAGGTAAAATGGCGGCAACAGGCCTAAAAGCCATAAATGTTTGTTCTTGTGTTTGTTCGAGTGTTACAGAAGTAAAGAGGCTTGATCATGCACCATATGACATTTAGTAAACTTTGTCAGTTATGCTCTTTTAATCTGAAGAAATTAATCTGAAGAAAAGTTCCAAGGATGAGATTGATTAAAAACCTCACAAAGATATCAGTTACCATGTACATCCATAATGATTCCTGGCCGGTCTCTATTTTCTTCTAGCTCCTGATCAAGTAAATCTGTTTTATTGGAAACCTGATCTTGAGATTATTTCTCAGTGGCAAAAATCCTGACCAAAAAAACCCATAAACCCCCCCCCCAACCAACCCCACCCATTTTCCTTAAAACAAAAGCATCATTTTGAGGTTCATGTAGGACTGGGACCCATATGATGCTTTTATGTCTCTCCCACACCTCATACAAATTACAGTGAAAAGGAGTTTATTCTTCTTTATTGTATCTGCATATATTTTGGTTTTCACCATTAGTTTACAATATTCCTGTTTAGCTACTGCAGATGTTCCTTGCTTGATAACCTCTTTCTCATTTCCAATTACTTGTTTGCCTGAATTATAAAGGAGAGGTTGCCATCTCCCACTACAAAATATGCTCAACCAGCAGTATCAATAAAACCTGCTAAAAAAACAAGAGAATTTTTAAGGTTGCATTCTGGATTTTAGCATCCATCTTCTGATTTACTGAGAAGGTAAAAGATGTCTATGAAGCATATGGATGATGTACTGCTCTGAAAGATGCTGTGACTAGAAGTGCTGAAACACGAGATGCTGACTCAAAGGTGAATTTATATATACCATTATATTTGTTTGGGTTTGTTCCAAATAACGGTGGAGTGAATTTAAAAAGCTGCTCTTTCTATCTGGATGAAAGAACAAAAACATTCAAAAACATCTTCAGCTTGTTGCCTTTCTTTGGCAATGGCAAATACTCATTTTTTACAGTTAGAAATATAAAACTCCCCGGTGCTTTAATTTGTGCAGTGCAAAACTAGTTTTGAAACTCTTGCTATGCAGGAAAGCATTCAGCTTCCTCTCTGAATTTGCCCATGGACTTCTTGAGGAGCAGCTTGATGGTCCTGGTGAGCCAGTCCTGCTAGACACCTCACTGGAGAGCTATGGAAAGCCTCCAAAGGTAAACTTAATGCTCCCTAGTTGTTTGTCAGCTGCGTGCAGGTCTAGTCTCCCTGAATAATTTAGAGATGTTTTAAGTTACTCACATTGCAAATGGCCTTGAAAAGGAAAACAAGTAGTTGGTCTGGTGGGGCCCAAAAATATCCTAGCTGTGTCCCTGAACGTGTCTCTATTCCTTCCCTCTCTACTAGCAGGATAACACAAGGCTTTCTTTGCATGTTTGTGCTCAATTTTGTGTTCAGTAGCAAGCAGAGGTTTATTTTAGTATATCAGAGTAGGTACACTGATGTCCAGAGGAAGGATACACTCCTTTGAGGCTGTAGTGTGTTTATTGTATTAACCCTGTTTCCCTCCGGAAAATTTGCTTGAACAAAGATGGTAGGTCACGTCCCGTATCATAGTTGTACTTCATGTTTGCATTGCTCTGTAATGACTTTAGCCCTCCCATTTTCTGTTTGTGCATTTAATTATTCATGTGGAATTCATCCATTTTTGGAAATATAAGTAAGTTGAATGAAAAATGTTAAAGCCTAGATATTACGTTTTTTGTGGCTGTGGAAAAATGAAGTGAGAAGTGTTTCATAATGATAAATAATACCAAAATTGATATACTATAGTTACTTTTCCAAGGTGTAATTATGAGGTAATTTCTAATATCTTCAATGCAGTCTTAATCAATTGTGTAAGTTTAGTGTCTGCAAACATGAAACCATTTTCTTACATGAGTTTAGAGGAATTTTTTTTTTTTGACCTGTGCATGTAAGCTTGATACAAATGCTGTGCTGGTGCCAAACTGATGTTTGAACTTGTAGAGTGTGATTGAAGGAGACAGACTGAGGTTTTAGGGATTGGCACTATCTAAAATGAAATTTTAATTTGGTCATATATTGTACTTACAACATTTCACATCAGTAGCTTCAAAATTAAGTATATAGCACTAAAAGCTTTCCATTAATAAATCTCCATCAATCAAAAAAGTTGGCTTTGCTTTATTTCTCATCGTGATAATGAGTTTTAAAAATGATTAATGACCTAACCAGTTGATTTTCAAAAAGCCAGGATAGCAAACACATTTATTGCATGAATGAATTGCCTACACAATACTTGCAGCTTTTTGTGTTCTGCATGTTTGAAAAAAAACCTGTCAGGGTAAATTGATTTCCCAAGCATGGATTTCAACCATTAGTACCTAAAGTTGACTGAAAAAAACCTCCATGTATGTAGAGATTAATGTGATACAAGTCTCTGGAAATAAATATATTTTGAAGGATACTTTGGGATATTGAAAACTGATACAGATTTTTAAGACATCAGTCCCCAAAAATCAGTACTGGAATATTATTTTAAGACTTGTTTATTTCTTGCTCTCCATAAAGCATTTACCAGAGATCCTTTCAGCCTGGGACAGTTCTATCATTAATGTTACCATCAATGATATGCTGTCACAAGGTACTGAAGCTAGTAGAGAGAAAGACAAAACAGTAAACAGCCCATGGCATATGCTGGAATGCAGCCATCCATTAATGAATCCACATACATAAACACCCTCAATAACACTGGGAGATGCAGGTGTGTTTACTACCCAGGAGAGGGGAGCTGAGGCACAAATGCATATGTAACACAAGTAGTGTAGATGTAGAGAAATAGGGAAATAAAAATCTTTCTCACAAATTCTTTCATAGGGTAAACCATCAGCTTACTGGAGCCAGCATTTCCTCAGGATCTTACCTCCACTAATTCTTTAATGGATTAGTTGTCTCTCTGTTTTTAACATGTAACTTGGATTAGAAACTATAGGATAAGATAAAAAGGGGAAAAGTTGCAAGGAAAGAGAGGAATTAACTTCAGAATGAAAATCTTTATCTTGTGCATGAGTGATATGATGCAGCTCTGGAGGAACACATTCTCTATTTTTCTGGTTTGTGTTTTAGACTTTATGAACTGTACTGTGTTTAGAGACAATACATAATTGATAAGATATAATACCGACTTGATATATTCCTGGCACTCTTTGCATACCGTTGGTAACTGAGATAAATTGTTTAACCAAGAGCTGGGAGGTGACAAAAGAATTAGTGCCTGCCCGGTTCACTCTGAGCCCTACAAAAGCTGGGAATTTTATTTCCAAGTATTATTTCTGCATGTCTGGGGAAGATTCATTTGCTCACTCTGAGCAGCACACAGATGGAAAACCTTTCAAAAGAGACCTGTACACAAATACATAAGACAATACTATCTGGTTAAGTGGAAGATTGATTTCTAATTCAATACAAAGCTTTTATCTTAAATAAATACTTTAATTGTAATCATCTCAGTACCTGGGAATGAGATGTAGCCTGTGGGGATCGCATTGACAAATACGTTCCCTGTATTACAAAGTGGCTTAAATCTGGGACAGTGCTTGCAACAAGCAATGTAAAAGGAAGCTTTTTATAACAAAGTAAATGAAAGGAGGGTCAGATTCAGGCATGAATAACTGTATTATCCCAGGGGAATATAATGATTCTTTCAGTCATTTAATTATAAGACGGGCTGTGTAGAATAACATAGCAGAGCATAACTTTTTTAACAAAAAAAGTGGACTTAAGACGTTCTCTGTGGGCACTGTATATGCAAGCTCTTTAATATAGACTTGTACTTAGGTTAGGAAGGCTATCTGACTCCTGGAAGACAGAAGATAATGCTGCTTTTTTGGAGATTGTCCTTTTATTTGCAAAAACAGTTGTCTTGTGATTTGGCAGTGGCATTCTCTATTTTACCCATCTAATTTGCATCTCTGGCCTGTGTCTTCCAGGGTGCAGCAGCTCCTTTCTGAGTTACTTGCCATTTATAAAAATGCTACAGAAAATGTGAAGAGTGGAAAACAGAGGAGTGAATGGGAGGTGGGCTGGAAGTGGACACCCAGGGGTTATCAGCAGGAAAATGATTGCACGTGAAGGATACGTAGATTGAGGGAAGGATTTGTTCCTGTCCCCAAAACAGTTTTCAGTGGCCTTGGGGATAGGAGCAGGGTACCACTTGTGCCTGGGAATTAGAGATTCTTGAAAAGAATTTCTGAGAGATATAGATAGATAGATAGATAGGTATAGATAGATATATATATCTGGTGAACTGAAGCTTAAAAACATTGATTTAAGTATTGCATAGCTTGCTTGTGATGTATGGATATGCTTCTAACATCGTATTACAAACACTGTTACCTTGTGTAGCAGAGTTAGCAATCAGACACTCATTATGGAAGTCATTTTGCAAATGCGGCATGTTTTCTTGTGGTTGTAGCCTTTGAGCGCATTAGTGTTTTACTGGAAGCTTTCCACTAGGAAAATATTTACAATCTTAATTCTAATATAATTAAGTGCTTTGCTTGGGAATTTTCATGGTCACTAATGAGGTTAATACTGATCATTAGAACACAAACATAATTAATTTCCCATAGTATTAAAATTAATCACATGTTTAAAGCTAAACGAAATTAATCAACAGTGACAACAATGGCCGCATTTCTGATTACACTGTCTCAAGGTTTCCCAAACAAAACTTTCACTTACATAATAGAGATGGACTACATGTGGATTTCAATAAATACCCATTAGTAATAGACTAATTAGAGGGTAAAGAAGAACCAGGGCTGACATTCCAGAAGATGTGAGGGAATCATTTAATCTTTTTTTGGGATGCAGAGGGAATTTGGTTTAACTTACATGCTTTTGTTTCTTCTTTGCTGAACAAAAATAAGTGAGCCTGAAAAGCAAATCCCCCCTCACTTTTTTTTTTGCTCAGCAAATGAGGTCCTCTGGGTCTGTTCGCTTCCTCATGCCATTTAGGAGATAATACTTCTACAGGTGTCTTCTGCATCTGGGGAATGTGGTATTGCCTGGGCAGCCCTCCGCTGAAGGGTCATATCAGTTTCCACAAAAAAAGATAGTGGCGTGCCCTCTCCTGCAGCCTTGCTAATTGCCCGGCACCCAGCTTTTACAGCAGAGTTTGGGCCCTGGGTTATTTTTATTGGTTGGGTTGGGTGGATATGTCCAGTGGGTTATCAGGCCAAAGAGGGCCAGCAAAGCTAAATATTGTTGCTTTAGGACAGTTCCTTCCCAGATGCTTTCTGATCCTCCAGCTTCCTAGGACTGGGGAAAGAGGCAAGAACTCAAAAGCCACAGCTTCTGCAGGACTTGCCCCTCAGGAAATGGTATGAGAAAAGCTTTAGAGACCCTTCTTTGCATGTAAGCCTTACCACGTGGTTCTTTCCATTGGAGGGGGAAATCACTCCCTGGATTTAATAGAAAATGTAATTAGGGTTAACCTGAATTTAAATAATTGTTCAACTATTAAATAGCTATTATCATGCCCTATCATTTGCTATCAGAGAAATGCAAATATGTGTCACTGCATCAATTCACAAGAACAAAGATTGGAAGCTGATAATTGTTACTGTAATTCCCCACCCCAGAGACCCAGGAGATTTTTGTTCTTATATTACAAACCACAGCATTTGCGATAGCCTCTTTGTTAGCAGCAGTAAACTAAGGTGGGTGTTGGCAGAAGTTTAAAGACATATTCATTCTGCATTTGCAAAATAGATTTACCTTCAGTGATGCACAATGGAATATATCCAGAATCAAAGCTCTATATGTTTTTGTATCATTTTATAGTAATGATCCCATCCTGCTTCTGTTAAGATTCAAAATTTTATTGAGCATTGGATGAACAAGATCTTTTGGCCTGGGCTCTAGAAGGGCACCAATGTCTAAAAAAAAACCCCCCATGTTATTAATAATAATAATAATAATAATAATAATAAAAAAGTCAAATGTAGATTATGCAATTCTTTTGCAAATGGACTCCCTGTGTAAGTATTTGGAAGTTATATGTTTGTTAACTTTGTTTTCCCAAGCTGTAAAAGGGTCCCATAATAGCAGTTTCTCTTGGCTTGCCAGGCATTGAAGTTAACTCTATAAAGCTATGTAACAGATGATTCAAAAGAAAGCAGTATCTAAAAACATAGTGTCTTGTTATGTGCATTAATTACCTCCAACAAGAACTGACTATCAGGTAAATAGTTTTTTCTTTTCTAGGTAAAAATACATCAGTTTTAGTAGTTCTACAAGATATTGATCCTAGGATAAAATTCAGTAGATAGGTCTAATCCATGACTATTTTCACATGAAGCAGTCCTTGATTTCAAGAACGCTGTCACCATGTATTGAGAATATGGTTTGATCCGTCTCTTTAAAATCACATTTCTTTGAATGCACATTAAATTTCTTTTCTTGGCATTTATTCTTGTGCCACCAGTGTCAAAACAGAAACTGCAAGCATTGTGATAAAAGAAAAATTATTTCATTTCCCTGCAGCTTCTGTAATTGCCTTTGTGTCCTTTTTTGCACCGCTGTTCTGTAACTCCTCAGAGCCAGTCCCTTCCATGAACAGCAGCTCACTGTTCTGAACTTCTATGCCTACTATGGCAACAGGACATTAAAATGGAGTGGAAAAACCCTGGTATCTCCAAGTTGCACAGTAGCAAATGAACTGATTATTTCTCTCCATTCATATTAATAGATTCTGTTCTCAGAGCTTAATTCTGTTCACTGCCCCAAGCAAAAATGAGAGTGTTCAGCAGAGGTATACTGGGTTGGTGACAGAGCCGCCCCTGATCCTTTTCCAGGTTGGGCAAAATTAGCGTAAGTACTCCGTGCACACAGCTGCAGCCTTCAGCATGCAGGAGCTTCTGCAGCAGCTTCCCTTCCCCAAGAGGGGATTTTGCCAGTGGAATGACACTGGCATGGATTCATCAACCATACGCCTCCTCTCGCTTCCTACACGCTCTTCTGTACTGTCACCACGGATCAGTGTAGGAGCGCAGCTTCACAGGTCAAAGCCTGGTTAGACTCTGCTGAACACGCTTCCTAAGTGTTGTTCTCTCCCCGTCCCCAGATAGCAGAATCTATTTCTTTGGGCAAAATGTAAGCCAGATGGGATAATGCATTTGAAAGCTTGAAAGTCAGATCCTTTGAATTTTTTTGCTTTATGATCTTAATTTATGCACATATGAAAGTGAAACATGGCTTTTTTCTTTCTCTCCTTGTCTATTCTCTATCCAAAGCATCAAAAAAAAAAATCAATCTTTTCCAATAATGTTTTAAAAATTGTTTTTGAAATTGAGAAAATTTGGAAAGATAACCCATGAAAAACTGTTCTGACAAACAATTTTAAAAGCAACCATGAGCTTTATTTTTTCTTTCCCTTATCATCTGTATAAGGAATATCTGTCTAAAAAATGTTGATTTGTCTAGCATAGCATGAGCACCGTGTGGTAGAGCTGGCAATAAAACACAGGTCTCCAATGCCTGCCCAGTTCTTTACTGAGAAAACTATTCTTCCTCTCCCTACAGCTCCTCATCTATTACAGTGTGCATCTTACAGTTTCTAAAATAAAGGATATGAGTTTTACAGGGAAGACTTTCCTTAAAAAAATAAGTGTGATTCTGATTTAAGAGCTCTGTACAGTCTGTGCTCTGAATCAGAGAAGGCTCCAAAGAAAACAAGCATGCACCAGGAAAGCAAAGATCCATTGCCCATGTGTTTTGGTGCCTTTGGTTACTTCAGAACAACGTGGGCACATTTAATGAAATGCACCGACATTTTCAGAGCAAACCTCCAGTTTCTGCTGCTTCTGTGCAAATGGTAGTTTACTGTGGCTTCCACAGGGAACCACAAAAGTATGTTGGATTTTGACTTGTTACAAATCCCTGTACTGAATCAGGGAAGTAGTAGAGACAATAGGGGAAAGGTAAGCATTAATTGGTTAACGTTATCGAAACAATCTTTTTCCCTAAGCGCGCTCTCGCAAACAGCAAAAAGTTTGTCTAAACTTTCTAAAATGTTACTCTTAAAGCTGAGACTAAAGATGGGAAATGTTGGGCAAATGTTTTAAATTTGGCAACTCTATAGGCAGTTGAAAACAAGATATTATAGGTAAAATTGGGTGACCAAAATAATGGAGTGCTAAAAGGCTCACCCCATTAGTTATTACTAAAAAGGCTATATGGTCATTCTCAGGCAACAACGGCAAATGTTTGCTTATTTCCTTTCCAGAAGCAGAAAGTTTTAGAGGTTTGGCATTTAACTTTGATGTTATGGGTCGGTGCATTTTTTTATACAATAATACATTTATCACTCGAGTCACTCAGGACTATTGTATGCCTACTGAACATCAGCATGTAATTGCATACTTTCTGTTCAATCGCATATTGCTGGCTCATTTAGGGGACAGAGCAGTATATTGTCTTTAAAAATAAATGTCTGATCATTAACTCGGAAGATAAATTATATTAAATTTGCTGATCTGACTGGTCTAATACAGTTGTAATATGCTGGCTTGAAAGAAATGCAGACTTTTAGAAGACCAGTATATTTTGTGGCAAAACCTGTGAGTGGGACTTGTACAGCATGGATCTTATTTTGCATAAAGCTGGATTATCTCTGCTCCTCTGGCCTTAATCATATCATGTGGGCACATAATTCTGCTAAAATTCCCAGTGTAAATACCTGCAAATGAGGTATAGTTCAGTTATGGACTTTCAACTGTTGAAACTGTAAACCTCTCCTTAAAATTATGGAAAATTTTTCTGTATAAACAGGACACTTTATACATAAATCACAGTTGAAGCCTTGATCTCTAAGCTGTCCAAAGGTAGCTAATTGCCAGCTCAAAGTAACTGAGATAGAGACATCCAATGACTTGCTCATGGTCATACAGCAGGTTATTGGCACCAGTGGGAATACTAAGTCTTATGACTCCAACCTTGTGCTCAGTGGATTAGATCACAATTGTCTTGTTTATATCACTGTATTTTCTGAAAGGTTGGTTTCTGGGGTTTGTTTTTGTTTTTGTTTTTAATCAGATGCTTGTAAATTAAGTTGCTGGCTGTAATCAGAAATATATTTATCACTGACTCTGGCTCACAACCAAGCACACTGTTATTTTTGCAACAGGACAGCATGTTCTTCTCATTCCAAGGAAAAATTACTTATGAGTGGCAGGAAGGTATGTCGTGATTTTGCTGTGACCGGTTGTCCTCTATTGTGTCACTATTGCAAAAGGCAATTAGTTTCCTAATTCTCATTTGGTGCAACAGCATTGACTTCAGTGAGCTGTAGTTTTAGTATGCTGATAAAACGAAGCAGGGTAGTTTTATAAAGCTGGTGACCAATAGGAAGAAATAATCCTAATGAGCATGTTTTATAACTGAGGAAGGATGAGAAGACAACCCCCCCCCCCACTGCTTATGCTTCAATAATCAGCAGGTACCCTAGCTACATATTATTTTTTTCATCAAGCAAGAATATTTTGTGGTCTATAACCCACCACGTTGTCAGAATGTAACCTCTAACCTCTGTTTGCTGTGCTATCATGGTAGCAAAAAGCTTCCACTTGAATGCTGGCTGTCTCGACTTAGGCAGATCTGCCTTAACTAAAAGAATTGTACTCTGTGCCAAGGAGAAGGTCTGGTAGTACTAGTCATTTGGATGGATTAAATGATGGCACTGTTCTGCTTGATTGAACATGCTGGATTTCTGTTTGTCTGTGTCTGACAGCAATGTTAACATATAGTTGAGTGGCAGAGCGTTTCCATGCAACATCAGGCCCCATATACTATCTCCTCTTACAGTTTGTATATTAATTCATTTAACATAAGTCTATGAATTTGTGTGAGTTCATTAATTCAGTTTGTATGTAAATGCAGTTCATGAATTGTGAATCTTATCAACTTACTTTAATAGCTAAATAAGTATTTGTTTCTGTTTCAAACCATATTTTAGGCTAGAGACATATAATAGAAATACCAGTGCACTTTTCATTAAAAAAAATACTAACCCAAGGGAACTCAGCCACCAGAGAAACATTGCTGAAGATGAGGTCTGTTTGAAAATAAATTCCCTAATGGCTTATGGAGGAAACTTTTCCACAGAGAGAATGAGCAAAGCCAAATTGTTTTACAAAGGTGTCATGTTGCATGTTACGAATTGCCTGGTATCACCATCATTGTGTTATCCGTACCCTGAAATACAACTTGTAATGTGTAAGTTTACATCCTAGAGATGTGCCTTGCATTTAATTAGTGCAAGAAATTCTACTCCATTGGATTTTTATGGCTGGGCAAAGTGACCATAGTACATCTAGACCACCCAGTAAGTTTATTTTAAGGGATACAGAGCCATGCTTCAGGGAAGACTGCTCCTTAGCCTCATAAAAAGCTTGTAAGCCATTTGTCCCACTGAAATTCCTCTCACTGGGTGGTACAGAAAAACCTGTACCAGGTCCCTATACCCTACATAGTTCTCCAACACATCCCCAGCAGATTTTTCACCCTTAACTACCTCTTTGTACCATCATAACATGCCCAGTGGCATGCAACACATACCCACATATCAATAAATGCCACGAACATATACTCTGATGGACTGCATGTAGCTCTTGCATTACTTGAGACATTCTGAGTAGGAAAAAATCATGTATACAGTAACAAAATCTTAGGAACACAGAGGCACTTAAGGAACCCAGGGCCATGCACAGTGTGGAGATACCCAGGCTGTGCCAACTGACGCCAGAGCCACAGGATGGTCCCTGGTCCTGTTTTATTGAGCAATGTGGTTACAGCTTCTATATCACTGTTATTTATCTGTAAAATAAAGGAAATTTCATTTCCTTACCTTGCAATAGTATTGTGGGGATCAATACGAGGAAGATGTAACCAAAGGAACTTGATTTCTCTTCAACTAAAATATTCTATTATGCAACAAATGATTAATCTCATTAAATAATTTAAATGAGGGCCAGATCCTGTCCTAAACTATACTGATATAGTTCCAGTGGAGTACCTTTCTCTTTTGGAGCATCACAGAGGCTGCAGTTGGAAGAATATTAAGGGTGAGGCTTGGGAGCAGGTTCAAATGAAATGCAGTGCCAAAGAATGACCTACCAAGGACACTAAGTGTGTGCAGAGGAGAGGGAATTAAGCACACAGATGATAACTGGCAACAAGGACCAATGACTTTGGGAGAATTGGCAAAGAAAATGGTGGTGAATACAGCTTTCACTTGGACCACCTCTTGGACTGAAAACAATTTTGGGAGCCAACAAGAACTGCCAAGGCAAAGTAATTGTGTAGATTGAGATCAGTAGTGGAGAGGTTCCAGATGTGGGGTAACATGTAGCTGGAAAGAATGAAAAATAAGTTTAATATTGGAAAGGGACAAAGAAGGCAGAAAGTTAGAAAGCACCATTCTAGGCAGCTGTTGCCTCACAGTTTTAACAATATTGTAATATAAAAAACCCCAGCACAGTAACTTGTTTTTTAGGATAATTTTTTTCAAGTTTTGTAGTGCATTTGTGATTATTTTTCACATTTCCTCTGAATTTTCCATTACATTTTTCCCCAAAGGTACTTGTGTATCTACCTCTCTTAGAAAAGATGTGAGTATTAGATGGATATTTAATACACCTTCAGTATGTCTACCTTAAGCTTTTTGAAAAGCAGAGAAATTAAGATACATCTTTTTGTGAAAAACATTTAGACAGCCAAAGTAAATTTATGCCAAAGTCAGACTCACATTAAGCAGAAATAAAGGTTTTAAAGATATATGGCTAATGCATTACTGCCCCTGTCATATGTTTCCATACATTACAAACACACCTTATCCATTCCCCTACCAAACCAATCCTGCTCTAGGGCCATCATGCCCTGGCAGCTCTGCCTAGTGCCAGCATCCCTGGGGGAATCATGTTTACTTATCTGCTGTGCTAGGGTTGGAGCAAGTTCTCCGTAGGCAACCTCCTCAGTTAAAAGTAAGTTTGCAGTATTTGAATTCTTTATTACCGTGGGGTATTGGTAGGATCAGAGGATAATTCAGGCTGGAAGGGAATTACAGAGGTCAGACCAGAGTATGTATCACTTTGCTGCTTCTAATGGAAGAAGCTGGGTCTTGGGGAAGGAGAAAGCAGGTTAGTTGATTGTCTTTCAAACAGCTTGTTTTACATACTTCAGTTGCAAACTAACCTCAGATTAGTTTGTTACTAAGTTTTCTCTTTTTTATCATTTCTGCCTCTGTGAAGTTCCCCATTGGTGAGTATTGCATTTCAGAAGTCTTTGTGGAAGTTTCTGCTAAATAACAGCCAGGCTAGAAGCTGGGCAATCTTCAAAATCACATGCTTAAGCTAGCAAATATAAAATGGTTTTAATGAACTAATTCAGTAGCTTTTTATTAATTACCTTAAAAGATGTAGATAAAGCCTGAGCACTTTATACAAATAATACTTTAACTTTGTGATTCTACAGCTCTTCTGCAGAATTCTTAATCTTGCTGTAATTGTACACAGGAGTAATCTTTAAAAGAACCAGGACTATACTTTCAGTGTACATGTAATGTGTTTTTTTCACAAAAGGAATTCTTTTAATAAGGCAATAGAAATGTTAATTAAAAAATGTATTTAAATAGGTTCCTGCATTTAACAGTGGTTTTAACAATTCCGCAGGTTGCATATATTTTTAGTAAAAATGTTCCTTTAGATTCAGTAGTGTCATTAATGCATCAATAGAATATTTGTGGTGCCATCAGAATGAATGACATATTCTGGTAGTTATTTTAAAAGTAAGAACAGAACATATGTTCAGAAACAGCATTAAGAACAGCTCTGCTAAGTCAAAAAACCAGAGCAGATCATATGTTGCTGTATACCTTTGGAATATTTGAAATAATTAAAAGGCACGGTAAAGCTTTTATCAGTAAAAAGAAGCACGGAATTAGATGGATGCAGCCTTTTGAACCCTTAGTACTTCTAAAATAATTTTTACAATACTGCTCCTAGGGGCTAAGTCCAATGGGAAAGGAAAATACTGAGTACTCTGCAGGCTTGAGCTCTCAGCTGTGCGGGAACATAAACAAAATAAGTCACTGCAATTAGAAAGAAATGAAATGCAGTTTATATACTCTGCAAAAGCCTCCCGGTAGGAGTGGTTAAGGATACCAGTTCATTCCAGAGAGACCCTATGGGGTCTGGCTGCAGCTACAGCCTTATCCGGTTGCTAAGGGGACAGTGTTTGTCAAGCACTTTCTTTTGTTAATAGATACTGTCATCCTTCTCTACAGAGACCACTTTCTCCTCCTTTACATGCAGAGCAGCTACACAAAAGTACTCTGTGCAATCCAGAAGTGGTGGCTTCGAGCTAACCAGGTTACAGGTGGGAGGGCAGAGAAACAAAGCAGAGGATCAGAGAGTGCACTAAAGGCAATTAGAGGGAGATGAAGAGTGAGAGCGAAGGAAGCTGTTTCATGGCAACGGGAATGACTTCATCAAGGTTAGCCAAGAACAGCAACTGTGGGTAGATTTGGCCAGGGCTAGTCAATAAAACAGGACTGGCATACATGCTGTAAGTAACTAACACTGCAAACCACTTTGTGAATCTGTTATCATTTCTCCTTCCTTGGGAGGACAATTAACTCCCTGCACTACCACCACCGCCTATGCACGCATATGCACGCACCACTTTTACGAGCTACCTGGGGCACAGGGAGGTGAATCTCTCCCACTCTCGTATTCTCAGTGCCAGTTGGTGAGCAATCAGCTTTAAGAACACCTTGACAGAAAAACCTTTGTATCGTTCAAGCCATTTGAGATTAAAATGTTTTAGTAACCAACATGGGGACAACTTTTAACTCTGCCTCTGTGTATGCTATGGTTTTACAGCTTGATGCAGCTCAGTCTCCATTCAAACTATTTGTAGGCTCTCATCTCTATCAGATCAGGTCGTGACAGCAAGGTAATTCATTTTGTGCTGGCATGAACCAGACCAGTAGGCTCTGTTAGCATCCAGGATCTTGTTCTTTCTAAAAATAGCCCTCCAGGAGAGCTGGATCCTATCTTCCCATCCCCTTTTAATATTTTAAGTATGAATAACGGAAATTGAATTTGGTTTTATTCCCTGGTATTACCTTTGATGGCTTTTTGACGAAGAAGGTTTATTCCATAAAAAAAATAGACATTACTTTCTGAATGGCTATTCGTTCATATTACGTATTGGCCTATTTTCATATCATCGTTGTATGCT
Source organism: Harpia harpyja (assembly GCF_026419915.1). NCBI lineage: Eukaryota > Metazoa > Chordata > Aves > Accipitriformes > Accipitridae > Harpia > Harpia harpyja. Next base: position 13,024,813 of record NC_068952.1, on the reverse strand, counting down.
ATGGTTTCTCCAATTAGAAGTCCACATAACTGTTCTGTAAGAAAGCACGGTAATTCCCATCCACTTTTATGTTGGGAGATTCATATGTGATACCTGTCTTTGAAAAAGCAAGGGGTTTTGTTGCTGTTAATTTGTATTAAATTGTATGTTTTGTTCTGTAAGTGTAACTGAATGGCTCATTTTTCATATTTTGCTGCAGTTGTGTAGGCTGTTTGCTGGGCTTTGAGATTTTTAGCCTGATTTCCCAAGCAAATGAGGCTTATGTGAACATGTCCTCTTTGTCAAATGCTTCTACCTGTCAAAGCCGAAGGAAGCTTCAGCTTCGAAACGGTTGGTTGAGTTCATCAAGATCCCAGAAATAATTAAGTTCCGTCTAGTTTCATGGAAACTAACTTCTGTGTAGAGGAAAGAGAATGAAATTAGTGCCCCCATTGAAAAAAGGCCAGGAGAATTAATCAGTTAAGACAATTCATCATTTATACTTTTTGTTCAACAGCTTCTTGACTGTTCAAACAGCATGTGCAAAGCTCTGGAATAATTGCAACATGTGCTGTTATCACTGGGGATATAACAGAGGATGTGATGGGGGTGAGCTAGGGTTATCCCACTGAGGAGGGATGGAGGTAAGTGGTGAAAAACTATGTCTGCAGGAAACCCACTTCATTAGTTCAGCTGCTCATGGAAAAACTGGCATGTCCACATGGATTTTGGATTAATTTGGCACAGGATTTTTTGGCACAGTTTTAGTTTATGATTTCTGTGGTTTGTACGAGCACTTGTGCTCATTGATAGGCACGTTTCTTTGGAATTGCATTTAACAGTCCTAGCTGTATCTTCATGACACTTTTGTTTTGGAACAGTGCAAGGCAACACAGTGGAATAATGTTTACTTTAGTAACTTGAGCCAGTTAAGTTTTTTACAAGTGTACCAATGAGAGTCATTATCTAATCTATCCAGCTCTGAAGTTTGCATGAGACTTGTGGCTAGCTGAACATCAGCTAGAATAATTAGGCACCAAAAATCACGTTTTTATTTATGTTTTCAGTTTTTACTTCTGTAGCAGATGCATTGCCCATAGATTAACAATGTGAAACTGAACAAAAATCTTTGCTCTTTGCCTTAGCTCATGGGACCTTTTCCGACTGTATCCTAGTTAGAAATCTGACCTTGTGGAGTCCCAAATTTGGCAGAAGGAAGGTGCTGCTGGAAATATTCTTCTCCAGTTTCTCAATCATTTATTCATGAAGACAAAGTTACACACTGAGTGGTATTTGGCCAAATAATTTGCTTCAAGAGTCAGGTTTATGATCCTTTTCCAACAATTGCAGACTTGAGGGTATCTGGTAGATCGCTCTTACCAGATGTAGCTATGCAATTTCTGTCAGAGGGCCCAGGCTGTCTTTCCTAGCTTTCAAAAACTATGAGAAGCTAAGTACGAGTCACAGATTATTTACTTAGTGTCAACAACTTGGTAATGCAAACCTTAATATTGAAAGGTCAGGTATTTAATATCCTAATAAAGAACACTTTGTGTGAGAAACTAATCTGGATGGATGTTAAGTTGCAAATCTGATTGGCAGTGTTCACAAAATTGCTGCCAAAAATTCTTAGGGAAAGTTGTAAATTGATATCCCAAATCAATTAGAGCACAGCACCGTATTATAATTCTTAGCCATCTTTTCTTCTGCTTAAGCAACAATATCTTTGGGAGATATCTCTTGATGATGTTTCAGAGGTCATGTTTTAACTTCAACATTAGGGGTTAGAGCTTTTGTGTTTGTCTGTTTGTCTCTTTGTTTCAACATTGCCGCACCAGATTTTTTTTGCATTCCTATAAATAATCTGCAAGGGTAGAATACCATAGAACTGTACATCATTCTGCTTCTTGCTGGGACTTTTGTAAGGCTCCTGATTAAAAAAACCCAGAATTTCAGGTTTGTGGGAGTTTTGATCTATTCTTTCAAAATCTGTTTTCATTCCAGATTGACATACAAGCAGAGAAAAGGCACACACACACACAGAGGGAGGTGCAGGTGCATGTGCACACACACACTCTTGGAACACCCCATTAAGTGAAATTTCAACAAAGGGTTGAGTTTTCCAGCTGAAAGATTTTATATTGATAAAATCAAGATGGTTCATTTAAATGTCAATATTATGTTAAAATATAATATGAAGTAAAAGGTTTGAGATTAAAAGTTTTTTCTGAAATGAAAGACCTTGCATATGCTCTTAATTTCACCCCCCTCCCCAATGGCATTTCAATGAAATCATTATGTTTCTGCCAAGTACCTACATCTGAATGAAATGGCAACATTCCACTGGAAAATTTACATCCAGCTGTTTGAAGCTTTCTTCCACTGTTTGTTTAATTGTGAACACATTTTGTTCACATCATGACAATTAGAGATAGCTTATCTGTCTGGCATCTTAATTAGCAGATTACTAATCTAGGACTTCAATCTTTCTGGTTACTGATAGCCTTTGTTTTCTAACCCTTCAGTTAGTCTTTTCATTCATATATGCTATGGTTTTCATATATTCTATGTCTTCATTAAGCATAGGCTCTTCAATCATAACTGTTTTAATACTAAGGTTATGGCTAAGGTGGAAGAGAAAATCCAAATAGATTTGGAGTGGATCATGCCTTAAATGTGCAAAGAATCAGTTTATAACAAGGATCAGATGATTTAGAATTAAGAGGTAATCTCATATAAAATATTTGCTGGTTTTGAGAAAAATCATTGCAGAGTTCTATGCAGAAAAAGCAAATATTTTTATATCCTGCACACACACAAGGAATGTATATAAACAATGGCACTAAGATATGTTAAACAGACATGGTCTTAAAACAGAATTATTTCCCATGCTACATATAACTATACTATATCTCATATATATACTTACATAATATGCTGTTACTGTACTTGTTTTCCCAGTAACTGAGACCTTCATGATCTTTAAAGTATTTACCTTTCTATGGCGCTCATGCCAAAGTTTCCAGCAGCTTTCAATTTTAATTGCCAAAGGGGGTTTCACATCAGTGCAGTGGGAGAAGTTTCTCCTGTGTAGGTAGTTTGTTGAAAACTTTAGGGCTTATGGGATAAAATTTACCCTATACGTGTCAGTTATATTGCTGTCGGCAAATTTTTTGTCACAACAGGTGATAGTTCTTCCCTTTGATAGGAAACTCTTGATAACCTGTGAATTGTTTGTACATTACTGATTTATCACCATTACTTAAGGTCTCATGTTGCACTGTAGTCATGTTTGTGTGCAGCTGTCCTTTTTTGCAAATGACAGACTGATAGGATCACATGGAAATGCTTTCAGCAGAAAGAATTGCCCATTAGATTTAGTAGAAAGCCTCTGACACATCCAAACTGATCAACTGTGCTCCCTTCATGCAGGGAATGGATGAAGCTATAGCTTATACTGTTGCAATTATACCACGGGAAAAAACAAAAATAGTTGAATTTTGGAAGTTTGTTCAAGATTTGTCGCTCCTGGTAACACTGAAACATGAGAGTCTTAGGTGGTGGGCAGGAGTATCTGATGTTTGAATAAAGCTTAGAAATTTTAAACATGTGCTTGTGAAACTAAAGCACAAATGGAACTGATTTGATTCAGCATAGCTCTAAAAAGTCATGTTTCGGTTCTTGACAGATGCTTTTCATACCATCTCTTTGTTGATGTGGAACCATGTTTGTTCCTCATGTCCTGAAACTGTTTTTCCAAACTGAGCAAATCACTACTTTGGTAGAAGTTATGTGTTTCTTTCACGTTTTGAAAACCAAAAGGCTGGACTAAGAGTTCCAGTTGTAATGTTACTACATCACAACCATGTATTCATTCCTCACCCTCAAAAAGAGTTTGTCCAATGATAGGAACTTCTGCATCCCACTATGTTAATTGCATACATGAATCACAGAAATGTGATGACATGTGAGGCTGTCCAAAAATTTTAGATTACTTTTTAAACATCTCACAGCCTGAATCCTGGATTCCGTATGGGTAGATGTCTGTGCTCTGGGAAGTTTTGCTGACGTCAGTGACTGGTACTTCCTTTGTACGGGGATGCTGCCAAAAGCAGGGGGAGAAATAAAATAATGTCAAGAAGAATAATAACTCTAACTATGTACTTGATCCCACAGGAGTCTTCATTCCTGTGCTCAATACAGTAATATTGTCAGAAAGATGGCTATCAAGATAAACTGTACAGAAAACTTCAGGGCCGGAACACTTTCTAGGAACGAACAGAAAATCATCAGGGTATCTGAGGTAAATGTCAGTGCCGGTACAGAGAAATGTATTTGCCATTAAGCTCTGCTGACATTTTCTCTTTTAAGATCCTTTTTACAGTTGCTTCTTGTCTGGACAAATGTCTGTCATTTGGGACTCATGTTTTCCAAGATGGCCATTTTGCTCAAGCTGACTTTGCTTTTAAACTCCTCACTTTGAAGTTGCTTTTTCTAACTGAGGTGAAGAATGAAATTGAGAAAACACATTGATTTTTCCATATGACAAAACATTTCTGAAGGCTGCTAGCCTGAAGGAGATTAATGCTTCCAGGATTTGAACAGGGACTTACATTTGGCAGAAAGAATATGTTGGTACCAAAGATATTCCTCCTGACGATCTTGTGAAAATCTTCCTATGTTCTGCCAGCCCGTGTCCGAAAAACCTGTTCGCATGTACTGATGTGTTCTGTTTCCTTATAGCTCCAAATGTTAGCGGGACTTTCCTACACAGCAACAAGAGTTTTACGTATAACCCGTTGTCTTTCACAATATAAAATCCATAATACAACCGATCTGCTTGGCTGTTTGTTAGTCGCAGGAGCCATGCACAGCCCGGCTCAGACATCCTTCTGGCTCCCAGGATCCCCATGGTAAACGCCATGGGGCCTCGCAAAACCCTGTCCTCTTTGCTCGCCATGTTGCTCCTTTTGCACGGAGCTGCTGGGAGGCGAGGAGGAGAGTGCAGAAGGATGTCCCGCGTGGGACAGCAACTCCAGACCCCTGGGGGAAGAGAGGCTGGTCCCAGTGTGAGGGAGGTGAGGAAAAGGCAAGGAAGGGAGAGGAAGGACCGGTGGCAGGCAGGACAGAGGAAAGGGTAACAACTGAAGCAGCACCTGAGGGGGGAAAGGAGGAGCACACAGAGGGTGTAGCCACAGGGAAGTGCCTGCCATAGCCAAGTTTCAACAAGAAAACACCTCCCCGCCAAAACCCCCCTGTGTAAAGTACTGCAGATCCATTAACCCTTTCTCATTTCTTCAAATCCCTTTTAGCATCAAATTCACTTCAAGCGTTTGTTGAAGGTTGCTGTAAATCTGAAGGTGTCAAGCCCTTCTGAAGATACGTAGCATGCTTGTGAATGTGGCTCCACGTGACAGAATGTTATTTCAGTTTTACACCTCCAAATCTATAGGAAATTGGATGCTGTGACTACAGAACGTTACGGTGAGAAACGGAAGCCATCAAACCTGAGATTTATGGTATCTGTTCACCACAGGATCCTGATTCACTCTTAAATGCCACCTGTCTTGTGCACCAAGTCAGTCAGAGGTACAATGGGAGGAAAAAAAAAAAAAGGTCTGTGATTGTGCAGTGGCACCCTGTCGTGATGTATTACTTGCGCTGTGGAGCAAGTGAAGGCCACATGGGTAATTTTAAAGCTGACATGTCCTGTCTTTCAGCTGCTTTACTTAGCTAAAGTATGACTTTTCCCAGCGTTTTTACAGGGCTGCATGGGCCCTCAGTGCGGCCGTACCTGTGTAAACACGGGGAAGCTGCGCCCACTTGACTGCAGGTGCTGGGCGTGCGAAGCTCTGGAGATGTTTATGGAGCCACAGCCTGACTGACGCTCGCGGTTTAACAGCTTTGTTTTCTGTTTCAGCCACTAGCTTTGGGAAGAAACCCCACGGAACAGAACCATGGAAAGTGATGAGCTCTTCCCTTGACGAATATCAGCATTTCCTCCCCAAACCCGGAGGACGCTCAGGACTTCCCGCACCGCCGGCCGCTGAGGTGAGGTGAGGGGCGGGGCGGGGCGTCTCCATCCCGCTGCGGGCGGGCGCGCGCCCCAGCCGGCGAGCCCCGCCGCTTCGACGGCCTCCGCCGCCGCCGCTCCAACGCGGGCGGGCGGGCACGCGCGCAGGGCGCTGGCGGCGGGGGGAGGAGTCACGCGCCCCGGCACGCTCCGCTGGCCCGCCCCCCCTTCCCCGCCCCGCCCCGCCGCCCCCGCCCGGCCCCGCGCGGCGCTCCCGTCTCGCAGCCGCGGCGCCTGCCAGCGCCTCTCCTGCGTGCGCTCCACTTGGTACGGCCCACCCCGGGGATCATGGCGATTGATGGTAAGTAGGCCAATAACGGGCTCCTCTCGCCCCGAATCGCTCCCCTCCCCCAGCCCCCTCCTCTCCCTCTCCTCCCCCGGGCACGGGGAGCGGGGCGGCTCGGGGGGGGGGGGGGGGGGGGAGAGGGCTGCCACCGCGGCGTGAGGCGGGGGCGCGCCGAAGCCGAGCGGCACCCCCGCCCAGCGGTGCCCGGAGCCGGGCTGAGGAGGGCGGCGGGGGGACGCCTCTTCTCTCCTCTCCCTTCCTTCCCCCCCCGGGCTGGCCCCGCGGCGGGGGCTGCCGCGGAGGGGCTGTTCCGTGCGTGGGGGAGAGGTGAGTGTCGCTGCTCCCTCCTCCCGTCTCCGTGCCTGGGAGCCGGGCAGGGGTAAATAATCCCTGGCGCGGTGGCCGGCATCCTTCCTCCTCCTTCTCCTCCTCCTCCTCCGCCGCCGCCGCCTGCCCCAAGGCTGCCGGGCGTGCGCCTGTGGGCGCCGCGGAGGGGACCTGAGGAGGACGAAGGCATCCTCTCCGTGCCGTGAGCCGCCCTTGCTCTGGTGGGGAGGCGGGGGCGGGCGGGCTCCCCCCGGGGCTGGCTGAGGGGCCGGGGCTGTGCCGCCTCTGCCCGCCGCCGGGTCCGAGACCGCTGGAGCGAGGGGGTGTCTCGGAACAGCCCGCACCCTGGTTGTAAATGTCAGCTGCTGAACGTGCGCAGCCTTATCCATCCTCCCCGGAGAGACTTTGCCAACTGCGTTAAAAGTAATCGTCCCTCCCGGCCCTGAAGTCTCTGAAAACTGATTCCCCAGGCGAGGGAGGTTCCCTGCTCTCTGCCGGTTGCCCGGCTGCTGAGAGCTAACAGGCTGCACAGAAGCCTGCGTCCGCAGATCTTTCTAGTCATCACTTAACAACAACAATAGAAGAGTGAGATGTACTAGACACTTGTTGGGTTTGTTTGGAGATGATCATCTTAAAAGGCAGGGTTTCCAAGCTTTTTTTTGAAACCTTCCCTCGATTCTGAGACTAACTTTACACCTCGTTAAAAATACTTTAAAAAAAATAGTAGATCCTAGAACTTTATTTCCAGCAAAAGAAGGTCCTAAGGTATGCTGCTTCCTCGACCCTGGTGTTTCTTTCTGAAAGCATCTGTTGTTATAACTTGAAGAATTCAGGAAAACAGTGAGGGGCGAAAACCAAACTGTTCTTGTTTGTTTTGCATGTGGGATGCTTCTGTGCTGTCGGTTTCCTTGAATTAGTAACTCAGGCCTCTGTAAGAAGTTGCACTGCGCAAGCAAAGCTGCGTGTTCACCCTGTCTTGGAAGCTGTGCACACCAGGAGTCTAAGCTGGCCAGCTTTAAGTTGGCTAGGTTCTTTTCTGCTGAAAAGCCCTCTTAATATTATCAAGAAGATAGCAAAAATTTCTGCTGGGTCTGGACTTTTTATGTAACTCAAGCTTGGAAAAAAAATACATCAGTCCTTCAAAATCTGTCTCTGTTTTCATTTTAGGCTGCATTATCCCAGAAATCTGTGAGAATTTGTTAGATCTGAAAATATTCACATAATGTGAAGTTCATGTTTAATATTTTCAGAGGATTCAGGGTATTACTTCTTAAAGCAAAAACTCATGAATGAATTAAGCAATCTAGCCTTTGAAAAGAATGCAACACTTCTCATTAGGGCCAGACTTTAGAAATAGCCCATCTTGTGGATACTTCTGTGAAATTGCCAAAATGGGACTGAAGCTCTTGAGAAAATTGGGTGCATAGTTTACAGTTAAATGTGAGGCAGCATAAAAAAAAATCCAATCATGAAAGTGATCTGCTAGGTTTTGATTTAGTACTCTTCCCACAGACAGAAAATGCAATCTATTTTTCTGCTGTAATCTGTAGCCGGTGTGCAGCATCCTCTTTGTTTTCAACTGAATAGCTGAATGCTGTAGACTTGTTAGTAGGTGTTACAATTTTTATTCCTCATCTTGGTGTTCTCTCCCTCCTGTTTATGCAACAGTACCTTGCCTTGACTGTTTAGCAGTACTATTTCCTGGCCAGCAGTGTTTAAAAATATGAGTTTGATTTGGGTGAATACTAACTCTTGAAGTCAGGATCAAACCACAGGGCTTCCTGTCTAAAGTGTCAAAATACAGAATTTACATTGTGTCCAAGTAAATTTGTAAATGTATTTAATTAAGTAAACAGAGAAAATACTTTGCTCCATTTTAAAGACACTGCAGTTGTCCAGGTTTTTTTTGGTAAAGGCATGGGAAATAAGCAAGATTGAAAATTCCTGATTGAAGAATAAATATAAAATAGCTCAAAACTCCTTCAAAGCAGGACATGTACAGTTATATGTGAAGAGTACACAAAATAAAAAGAGCTCAAATTAAAATAGGATTTGTTAGCTGCAAGAAATTAAGTGCTTTTGGTTGTTCTTAAAAAATCTGTAAGTATGCTGACAAAGCGACACTGGAAACGGTACCAGTTTACGTTGATTCTAACACTAAAACCCCCAATTTTTTTAAAAGTGAGGCTTTTGTATCAAGTGTTATAGAGAACCGGGGAGCCATTGGCCATGGCGAATGACCATTGTCATTTTGTTCAGTGACAATGCTTTGTTACTTTTTTGCATTATGATCACTGACAGACTTTTAAAAGACAAGTATCCTTCATGTGACCAAGTTCAAAGCCTTAATTTAGTGATTGCAGGAACAGTTACATCTTTTTCTTTATAAAGTTAATGTCATGTTAAAACATGTTCTTTTTTATATCTTTATAAAGACATCAGATATATAGTTAGCATAGGTCAGGCAATCTTGGATTTGCTAGGAAACAGCAGAGGGCAACCCAATTGGAAAACTTTTGGCTCAAAGGAGTTGAGAGACTTGTATTTACAGTCATTTCAGTATATTTCTCTTCCAAAACAAAATCAGTCTTAGTATTAAGTAGGAGCTCTATTTTATGATGCAAGGTTTTTTATTGCTTAATATTTCCACTTTTTCATAGGGAAAGGTTAAATTAATCTAATGTGGAGAGTATCAGAATGGGGAGGATTGCAAATATGGTAGAGAGTAAGGCCAAACTGAAAGCAGTAGTAAGCCCAGACCGGCAGGCAGTCTGAGATTTAAGATTCTCTCACCTGCAGCTGCCCAGGCCTCGGGTCTTGTGACGGTTTGCTGGGATTGGGAAGAGAGAGTGTTGAGGAGTCACTTCTGAGAATCCTTCAGCATTGCCATGGTAATGTTTCTCATGGCAGCATTAATTTGATTTCTTTAAGCTGCTTTTCCTTTTTTGAGCAATAGCAAAACTTTGGCACCTGCCTTAAGAATTCTGTTGAATTGAGGTCTGGGTGAGGAGCTAGCAGCAGAAATCACATTGTGTTGCATGAAGGAGGGAAAAGAAATGTAAAGGTCGCAGTGGGATGCTTTGTAACCTAAGGCAGAATTGCACATCTTGCATATCCTTATGAATTTACTTTTACCAGGTTCTTGGGCTGCACTTGAACATGCTTTAACATGGTATAGGCTATACAAAAGTGTACATCTCTCAAGGAGGGGAATACATTTAGAGATGAACCTTTTCAGATGGAGTTAATTCTTTTTTAATTTAAACTCTTTCCTATGGTTTTCATTGTGAGGAGTTTGGTGTTAAGAACTGAGAAGTAGTATTAAAGAGAATAATGAGCCGTAAAGATAAAAGGAATCTACTAGAGAAGAAAGAATTACAGGGTGGTGCTGTCATCTAATAAGTTATTGCTAGAGTAATGAGACTAATGAACATGGCTTCCCATATTTTTCCCCTGTGATCCTACTAGTGTAACACTTGCCGTTCTGGATGTAGTATGCCAAGGTCCTCGTCGTGTATCTAGGCTTGTGAATAACTCCTGAGTGTCTCTGAAGTGTCCTGAGCTCTCTGATGTTTCTGACAAGATTGTCCTCCCTCTCTTTCCTCATCTGCCAGCTGTTTGGTTGGGAGCAGGCAGCTGCAGCTGTGTGTGCTGTGTGTGGATTTCTCAGCTGTTTGGCTGTCCCTGTGTTTGGTGGGGTCTGTGTTTATGTCGTATTTGACTGCTGATTTTTTATGAAACATAGAATCCTAAAAGCATTAAGTTCTTAAAACTTTCTGTCAATTTTGGCTTAAATTAGCCAGTGAATTTGTAAGCAATAGAAGGATGGGGCAGGAAACAAACTGTTTAATTATATAACCCTCATTTCCTTGGGAAACAAAGACAAAAATTACAAAATGAACCTACTTTTTTTCTATGGATATAAGAAGAGAGAGGATTTAGAACACTGCTTCATATACGTTACATGAAAACTATCCCTAGTTGCAAATTGCCAGAATCCAGAAAAGAAAACAAAAGAGCAATGAGCTGCGTACAGTGCTTAGGTAGGAGTATCATACACCTGGCTCATAGGTTGAATCTGGCTCAGGGAACAGTTTTATCTTAACTTCCAAGTTACCTGGGATATTCAGGTGTCACTGCAGCATGTACTAGAAGGGTGTAAGATGACACAGAGATCCTTAAGTTAGCACTGATCTGAATTGGCCGTAGTGCTTGTGAATCCAAGTTGGTGCAGCCAGGGCAGGGGTTGAGCAGCAGCAGAAGTATTAAATAAAGCCTAAATATAAGAAGCCGTATTTTGTACTTAGGCCCACTTTTAAACACTTTTGTTAAATGTGGGGTGGATCAAATGTCAGGGTATCAGATTTGATCAGCCACACAGAATCTGTTTAATGCTGTCTTATGCTCATTCACTGTCCGTAGTGGAAGCTATTCAGCGAGTGTTACCCGGTATTAATTTTTTTATTGTCATTGTGAGGATGATTCCCTGCATTATTTGCTGATGGCAGTAAAACCTTGTGCTGTATGCAAAATTACCAATTTCCTGGTTGGATTTGTGTTACACCATCATCACTGTGGTGTTATGGATCTATTGAAATAGAAAGCTGTTAGGTCTCTCTTGCCTTTTAGGTAAGAGTGGGCTACCTTTTTAAAAAAAAAAAAAAAAATCTAACCTCTAGTGCTCTACACACTTCTTTTTGACAAGCTCGCCATGGGCCAAGATGAAACTATCATGCTGCATATAAGAACAGTTGATGCATTCAGAGTGAAATTCTTCTTGAATTCTGTTCATTTTTAGTGCTTAGCACTTTTGCAAATTGGAGCTCTTGGCGTTCAAGATGGGCATGCAGGAAAGCAAATGCACAGTTGCTACCTGATTAAAAATGTTGGCTTATATTACTGCCTATCAAAATACAGGGGATCTGTAAGAGAGGAGAGTCTTGCTATCTTCCAGAGAACTTTCAACTGTTCTAACCATTAGGTCATATTTTCTCTTCACCTTATTCCCAGCCTGATTCAATTACACTTCTTGCAGCTTTTGTAGTGAATGGTGCGAGGGATCCACAGCTGATACTTCAGGCTTTTCCTGAATATTGTCAGGTTTTGAACTGCATAAGGCAAAGGTCCTATGTTGTATATAAAACTAAATGTGCACCTGGGGATTGAAGTGGATTTCAAGTCAGCATTTAATCCTCGCACTTCCTAATTTTTGAGTATTTAACTTTTGAAGGTGGGAGATGTTTTCGGATTTCTGTGTAAACCTGTCTCTAGAGTGAGATGGAGAAACTTTGGGATGGTTTTGAAAGTTAATTGTAAGACAGCAAATGAGTGTTGAGTTTGTGAACTAATAGGTTACATTCTGCAGAGGAGCATATTCTTTGATGTGAAAAGTGGTAGGTTCTGTATGATTGACACACATCTTACAGGTATTTTTGTTTTGTAGTCTGAACTAAGCAGGTTTTTTAAATGGTGCTAGCAGAGAAGACTGTGTACAGTAGGAGTTTGTATTATAAAATCAGAACATTGATTTCTAACTTTTACTCTTGAAAACTTCTGATCTTGAACACATCTGCTGCTAGTTTAATCTGATACTTATTTCTTTTATTAGTGGGTTAGACAGTAAATAATTGTTCTTTATGCACCTGCTTACGTCTACCATCTGCTGTGTCTTTTTTCCAGGTCCAAGAGTCTTAGTCTATTAAATCACTCCTTAAATGGAAACTGTTTGTGTTTTAACCATTTTATTGACTTTTTTTGCCTTTCTCTGTGACTTCTGTGGTTCTATTTTATTCTTTGAGTTGGTGGGACAGAGAGGAGACCAAAACTGCAGAAAATATACAAGATGTGGGCGCATAATAAGGATATAAAATAGCAAATTTGAGTTTTTTTTTTTTAACTTGCTGTCTCTGTCCTAATAAATTCAAATATTGTTTGCTTTTTAGTTTGCTTTTTCACTGCTTCCAAGCATTCAACTTTAAACATTTCGTTTTTTACATATGCAATATTGTTTGTAGACTAAAATGGTAAAAAGGGTACTAAAGGAATGCAGAGGTGATTTTACACCATGGGTGAGGGTGGGCTAATGGGTGTACATAACCTTTTTAGGAAAAAGATCATACTGATGCCAGCTGTAGAGTTGCTGTTCTGTGAAAGTCTTTTCAGCTTTGTTTATTTTCCTTTGCAGTTAGCTGTGTGTTCATCTCAAACCATATTCTTCCTTAAATTCAGTTCATGGTATGAGGCAATTTTTCAAGGACTGGATTTGTTGGTGTATGTGAGCCAGAACACTTTCATTATAGTTGCCTTTTAGAATAAATTTGTAGTATGTTATATGAAACAGATTAGCGTAAGAATGGGTTTCCTAAGTATCTTGTATTCGAAGCAAAAGCATTAGTATTTCCACGTGCTTCAGACACATTAACATTAACAGTGTGTTAGGCTTTATCACTTGTATCCCATTTTACGTTTCTGCACTGTAACACCGCTATTTTATGCATTTGCTGCACAGCACTGTTGTTTCCTTCTCGTTTGACAATCCTGCATGCTCGAGGCAGGTGGCCAGCCTTACCTGTGATCTGTAGATTGACAATGACTGTGTCTGACCTGGGGTTACAGAGCAGGAGTGAAGGAGCTCTGCTGAAATGGATGTCCCTTGCCGTTGCTGTGTGTGAGCAGCAGCTACTCCTCTGTAATTTGGCAAGGTGGGCTCTCAAGGGCTGTAATGAATGCTGTGCCCCTCACCCTGTTCGTGCTACTCAGCCTGCATGGTATTGTCATTCTGCACTGGTATTCCATGGACTTGTCGAGGGAAAAAATAGTTGTCTAATGTTGAATAAAATATTAAGTGAATGTTTGTTGAATGTAGTCCAAACTTACGAAAATTCTAATTAAAATACAATCCTCAGCAGGAAAGTAGTTTATCATATAAAGAGTATGTCCCAAAACTTACACCCAATGACAAAGACTTCATGATACGATGTAATGTTCTGCTGCAGCTACTAACATGGATTTGTTGCTGAACGGAAGAATAATGTATCTTATACAGCCTAAGTTGCACCACGGTATTGATACTGGAACTGAGACTGTGTGACATGTTTGTTGAAGGGATGGAATGGATGGACCCTCGCCGAGTTTGTGGGTGGTGCCAGATAAGGGAGCAGTTAATAAGCTGGAGGGCAGGGCTGCTACCTGGCAGGTGCTCAGCAAGCTGAAAGAATGGGCTGAAGGGAACTGCATGAACTTCAACAAGGACAAATGAAAAGTCCAAGTCCGTGCAGCACTACAAGCTGCGGACAGACTGGCCAGGAGCAACTCTGCCTGAAAGAACCTGAGGGTCCTGGTGAACAGCATGTTGAACATGGACCAACCATGTGCCTCTGACCTGTATCCAGCTGTGTTAACCCAGTATGAGAGAGACTGACAAACTGGAGAGACTCCAGCAGAGTGCCACTGAGATGGTGGGGGACTGGAGTACATGGCACGTGAGGAGAGTCTTGGGAGATATGTTTGTGTAGTCTGGGGAAACCTGAAGGGGGGCCTCTTACTGCAGCCTTTCATTGTATAAGGGGGTCTAAGAAATAAAGATGGGTTCTTCAGGTGCACAGAGAAAGCCCATGAGGCAATGGGTGTGAGCTACATCAAGGGAGATCCTGACTGGCTATAAGAAAGAAGTGCTCACCGTGAGAGGGGTGACACCTTCCCTGCCTTCCCCTTGGAACCAGTAGTGCCTGGAGAGGTCATGGAATCTCCGTCCTTGCAGAACGTAGTTGGTTGAGGCCCAGAGGAACCTCCTGTAAAGGTGGTCCTGTTCTGAAGTCTCTCAGAGCGCCAGAGGTTTTTCCCAACCTAAATCACTGTACGATAATTGCTATGTTAAATTTCCTAGACAATTATTTTCAGCACGTAGTAGTGGAGTTTCAGCTAAAGTCCAAACATAGTAGAACTTTGAGTTTTGAATTGTACTAGTTTTAGAAAGACATAAAATTTAATCAATACAGAATTCAGGTGGTGCTTTATCTTCTTTGATGTACAACATTTCATCTTTTTGGTGCAATAGTCATCTTGGTAAATAGAGACTTGGTATACAAAATCTCTATCTTAAATTGAGATAATTAAACTTCCTCAGGTGTTTCAGCTGCCTCTAAAACATCTGGGCATTCTGTTTGTGCTAAATGTTTGAATGATTTAGATTTTAGGGCCACGAGGTGATGGTCCTTGCTGAAGAAAATTTAAATGTTTTGTTGAATGTGCAGTTCTAAAATTACTTCATCTTTCATTATTTCTCATTTTACTTCCATTGTCTGAAATTATGGAAAGCTTTATGTCCCCAGATGGGTTTTTTGTATTCTCAGATTTCATTTTGCACAAAGTATTATGTAGTTTTATATGCAAACTCACTTTAAACTGTTAAATAGGAGATCATGTTCATAGTCAAGATGAAATAGAATTAATAATAATTTATATCTAAATCAAACTTAAATTTAACTGTAAAAGTATGGTGACCTACCACTATATTAAAGTCAATTACTTTAACATCCAAAGACTGTAAAATTTAAGTGGGTCATACCACCGAACCTTTGGGATTTGTGGGTTAACCAACACAAAACTAGTCTTTCAGACTGAAGTGCTAAATTAGCAATTGACATCTTGCCATCATGCAGAATGTTTTCATATTTTCAGTTTAATTTCTTCCAATGACTAGGTTATTCAAAGCTGAGAGACTTCTTGGGAGTTGGAAAGACAGAAAACTTGTGTTCCTTTGTTGATCTTTGAGTAAAAGCAAGGTGTCAATAGTGTATTAGTTCCACAGTTTTGAAGAGCACTAGAGAAAAGAAGAATCTGCCCAGGTGACTTGAGGATAATATTTCATGTGTTTAATAAATTGGTTAATTTAAAATATAAAAGATGCTTGCTTCAACTTTATTTTCAAAACATGTAGGTAATTTGATGTATTTTTATTTAAATTGATTTCCATCCAAAAGCAGTTTGGAAAAAGAGTAGTAGATTAATCACCTATTAAATAAGAAATATAATTCAGCATTTTCTAACAAAATAAAAAGGAAAAAATAATAATCCTGAATGAATGCACGTTAAATTGTATAAATTTACTATATAGCCTTGTGGTCAATAAAAAGTAACATGAGGATTAATGTAAAGGCATTATTTAGTGGAGCACCATCGTATTTTAGCTTCTACTTGATTGAAAAAAGATAGCTTTCTTTAGAAAACAGTAGGTAGCAATGCAAAATCCAAACTTAAAACTAGTATTTTATGATGAGATTTCAAGCTGGTTGATTTAACTGAGGACAGTATATAATTAAAATCTAATGCTGCTCACTGTTCTTCTCTCGGTCATTTCTAGGTGAATCTTTATTTTTAACTAACTGTCTAGCATCTGTGTAATGAAAAATTCTTTTATTTTTTTCAGTAATTTTTATTCTTCTTCACTGCTGAATTTAAGTCTATTGGGGGAAGAAAATCTAAGGAGAAGAGTTTCAGTCACTCTTTTGTAGCCTGAAGATGATTGCAATGACTTTAAAGAAGATGGTAATCTTCTCCCAAAGTTTGTTATTTTAAAAAGCCTTGTTGTCATAAAACCAGATTTTTTTTTTTACATAACATTTTGTTATGTTTTCCTTCCAAAATGTTTTCTGAATGAAAACGATATTGGCCAGCTTCTAGAATGCACTGAAAAGAGGTAGTTATTTTATTGCTATTATAGCTGGGTTTTGTAATGGTGATGACTATACAAAACTCATGGGATCATCAGACTCATTGATACTTGATTTCCCATTCAACAGTATCTTCAAGGCTTGTATTTCATATTACTGAATATGAAAAAAAAGTATGTTGACATAAAATGAGGATTCTTTTTAACTTCATACCTCACAGAATTAATTTTTAGAAGAGTTATGTTTTACTCCATTTTTTGATTCCTTTTATCCTTTTTTTCCTCTTAATATATGCATTTCCTACAGTTATTTCTTTAAAATGTAAATTTAACTACAAATACAGGTATCTTCTTAAAGCTTTTACACCATCTGTTAGTGTTATCAATTATGAGTTTTAAATATTAGTTTATATTATATCATAATATCCTTTATTATATGGCATAATTCCTTTATTATGGAACGAAGGAGAGTAATAAGTGCTATATAATGTATTTCCACATTCTCGAGATGGAAAGAATTTTGTTATCTAAAGCTTGTTTCAGAGTCTAGTGAAGTGTTTGGAGTACGGTAGTGATTAATGCATATGGAATAGATGTTTTGTGAGTTTTTGGAACTGTCTGGTTTGTATTTTCATGAGGTTGCAGGGAACTGGGTATGAAGACCTAGGCAGCTCCCTTCAGTTCTGTATTCATATACATGCAGTCTTTTGTTGTCAGTGGGAAAAGGCCTAGTGGGCGTTAGGGTGTGGTTAAGATAGGCCATGGCTTGGTGTAGCTTGTAATGTTAAGGTTTGACCGCAGGACCTGTCATTCCAAACTACATTAATTTAAAAGTGAAGAGGATCATGAATGCTGTAAATGCATTCAATATAAAGTAATCATAATAAAAAAATCAACTCTTCCAATAATTTCTAGATACCATTAAAAGAATCTCTTCAACAGTTTGTACCTGCCTGTTCCTCCTTCTGCAAGGCTTAACAATAGCTTGTTTCATGTCCCGTCCCTGTATCACACCTTCCTCTTTCAACATGGTTGACTGAATGTATTCTCCTTCCTTTGTGGACTCCTTCATTGCCCTCACTAGGTATATTATGTGTTGATGTTTTGTTTACTCCTGTAATTCTAACACTAAAATGTTTTTTATTAAAAATTCCAGGTAAACCCAGCCTTTAGTAACAGGCTTTCTCTCTTTTTTTTTTTTTTTTTTTTTACCATGGAAGATAATAATAACATTATTTTGGCATTCTATTATGTTACAAATATTTTTGATATTTTGAGAATTCTTCTGTAGATGCTAGTTCCCTCAGAACAGGAAATAATGTTTTATACTTGGGAAATATTAGTGTGGCTTCAGTTAGTTTGCTTGTGTTTGTAATTTTATCTGTAAAAATTCTATGTAAGACTTTTCAAACTGCACCATCGTTAGTAGTATTAAGCCAAAGGTACATTTATTGTTTTTTCCAAAGAATATCATACATAAATTGAAAACTTGTTGAATCAAGCTTTTGCATTTCTATTAAATGACATGGTTTTACAGCTTTTTCTTTTACACTGTTTATAAGCCTTTTTAAGAAGCCAAATACATTTTATTTGTTAATATTTTCTAATGATTTATTTCCACATAGGTGGAGAACGAACTTGTGGTGTACATGAGCTAATCTGCATTAGAAAAGGTAAGCAATGATTTGTGAAAGTGAACTTCTGAGCTTGTGAATAGTACTGGTGAGAAATGTGCTACCTAATGTTACAATCGTAGGTTTTCTGGATCTTAGCGTTGCATCTTTGTGTTGCAAAATCTTTTGATGCTGATGCTGTCAATGAAAAAAATAAATAAAATGTGAAGTTCCAAAATAAATTTTGAATTTTCTCAAGAAGGAAAAATGTGCTCTTCCAATATTCACTGAGTTACATGGAAGTTGTTGATGTTGTTCAGCTGTGATAGGAAGCCACAAAAACTTTGATCTTTGCCTTGTTCAGATATTTGTAGGATGATTTTATTTTTAGTAGTAATAGAAAGTTGTGAGGGTATTTTAAACAACTGATGTAATGGACTGGCAATCTCTGCCTATGTTTTCAGTTGAGACCCTAATGACTCAAACTTCTTTGAAAACAACTGTATTAGTAATGAAACCAGTAATTAATAGAGCCTGAAACAGAGCTGTGCTCAAGAGAGGACTTTTATAGGTTTAAAGCTGAGTTACAATGACAGAAGTTGAAGTTTGACAGTACAGCTCAGCTGATACAATGACTAGATATAGTTCTGTTTTCTTGTCCCTTTTGCCAGCCCTACGCTTCTTTCTGCGGCGTTGCTATTGAACCTCTGTGTTCTGATGTGAAAGCTAATCTTAACCAAAAAAACCTGAAAAGTTTCTTCAAGGATTAGTTCCTTGCATTGACTCACCGTTAGGTCAGAAGAGTCTCAGTGCTTTCAAAAGGAAAGGAGTAAGAAAGTGTGGTGGGAGAGGAGGAGGGCTGCAAGACTCTTGACAACTAAGTGTTAGACTGGCTCAATAGTATTGTCAAACCATGTCGTGCTTGGTGGCAAGAAATTTTGTTTGGCTTCTGAATAGAGCTTAGTTTCCATTGCATTCACTTAAAGGTTTTAGTAAAATGAGGGGTTTTTTAAACATTTACTTAATATCTCCTAACCTCAGAATTAAGTCTACCAGTTAAGGTGAAAAATAGCTTTATCGTCACAAGTCATCTTTTCCAAATATCTATTAAAAGAATAATTGGGTGTTGTATGTGGTTTGACAGTACTGTAATTAAAAACAATTTTCTGCTTTTTTAAACTGTAAATTGTTTCATTCTTGCTTTTTTAATTACTTCGTTCTCACTTGGGGGGTGTACTTTTTCCTTTTTATGTTTTGAGGAGGGGGTTTTGTTGTTTTGTTTTGTTGGGTTTTTTTAAAACTTCTTTATTGCTATCTCTGTTTTTCTGTTGGTGTATAAGTTGGTACACACAGTGCTCTGTATTCCTTCTGTAATAGGCTCTGTTTTTCTTTCTGAATTATGAAACTCATTGGAAGTTCAGGAAGCCTACTGATAAAGTTTCAAAATCTATTAATCTTGCTAATCTCTATTTATTTCAGCGTACTGTAGTGATTTTAAGAAAAACAATTTTTCTACGTTCTTGGAGGCAGTGCTGTATGGTTTTTAATGTTATTGCTGGGAAGCTAAATTGAAAAGACGTGCATTGTTTTTTAAGGTTCTATGTTATGTTTGAACACTAGATTCTAGGCTCCATTTGCCATTGATATGATATTATAAACATTTTTTTTTTAGAAACAGTTGCATGGAACCTGTGTTTTAGCATTGGTGATTATAAATTAGCTTAGGGATAAGCATGATTAAAAGAGAAGTATCCTCTTAGTGCCGTTTATACCTGCCACATGTTGGGTTCCTTTTTTCTTCATATGAGTTTCTATGTGTATTCTAACCTTGTGTGCCCCTACGCCCAGCCATGTCACTGACAAATTTCTCCTTGTAGTGTGTGGAGCCGGGTGCATTCTTGTCTGTCCTCTCTCCCTACTTGAGGTGTACATATAAAGCAGAAGATGCTTGCCATCATACTTCAAGTCTTCCAGTCGTGTAGTGTTTTGATTACTTTTTCTAAGACTTTACATCATCTGATATGCATTCAAGATGTTTTTATTGTCTGACCAATGGCCAGGCTCCGAAGGATTACTTTATTTGCCAGTTGTCCAGGCCTGCTTGTTTGCCAGGATCAGAGTGCGTGCTCAAGATCTGTATTGACCTCCTCAGAATAGGAAGGCCTTTCCAAGCAGAGAATTCCTGGCTACCAGCAGTCTGGAGCTAGTCAAATCAGACCTTCCAGCTCTGTCTTTAATGCCACTGGGTACTCATTTCAAGCTTATATAGGATTGAGTTGAAAAGTTTCGTGGCATAAAGGTCTTCCTCTTCACCATCTCTTGGCTGCGCTGTGAAAAGCCAAGCATTTTTTGGTCTGTGAGCTCACTGTGGAAGTTTGATAGACAAATTAAGTATTCACATTGACACACGGATAATTCCCTGTAGTCTTGCCTGGTGCTAGGCAAGATTGCACTGTCCCCCCTCTCCTTTTTCACTGGTGTCTGTGCGACTGTGGCACCAGGAGAGTACACCCCGGCACTCCTATCATTCATTCATTTTTTACCAAATGCTATCTATGAGGCTTTGGGAGTTGGTGCAGTGTTTGACAAAATGGTTCTGCATTTGCTGTTTGCCTGAAAGCTTCCAGTGCTTTCTGCCAGGTGATGGTAGGTAACTCTGACTGCCAGGTGACTGTAGTTAGAGTGCCTGTGTGGAACCTCTGAAAGAAAGATTAGTAGTAAATAGCCAGCATAAGTAACTAGAATTCTTAGAGATGTCCAGTGGACGTTTGTGCTTTGCTTGTCTGTCCATCTTTCTCATAGTCTTTCCAAGTACATTGTTGTTGAGAAGCAACTAATATGATAAACAGTGATGTTCCATCTTATTTGTCCTCTACTGAATACAGAAAAGGGAAAAGCAAGCAAGCAAGCTTGTGTCTTCTATGAATAATGCACAGGAAAACTTTCCGGTTTCAAGTGATAGAGTGTAGTTAGAATTTATATGGGGATTATATGACTTGAAGAACACCTGTTGCTGGCGATTAATTTTTCTTTCTGGTTAGCAAAATAACACATTCCTAAATTGTCTTGCTCTTGCCTGCCCATTCATTTTTTCTAGAAAAATAGGAACCTTGGTGTATCAGATGATGAAATGTGGAAATGGACCAGAAAGGTCTGCAAGGCTATGTGTGACCACACCATTTAGCTCGAATTATTTAATGAAAACTTCTTATCAATGTATGAAGGCATAACTGTAAAAAAACAAAACAAAGCTTAAAAAGGAAATGTCTGCTCTGAGAATATTCAGTTGTTAATATGAAAATAATCTGAAACCTCACTTTTCATTTTTTGTGAGGTTTCGCATTTCTCAAATTAGCCAAAACAATGGAAGGGGTTTTTTACGTTCATTATCTTCAATTTTTTTAGGTACTCTAGGCTGCCGTACTGGGACTGCAAACAGTTGCATTTTCATTTAAAACAGTTGCATTTTCATTTAAAAGCATCATTAAAACTTCTTTGATGTTAACAATGGTTCCACTGAAATAAATAAAACTAATTTGGTTTGTAGATTTATTTTTAGCTTTCTAAGACTCAAAGATTTGCAAGTACCAGTTATAATGCTTATTGAATATCTGAGATTATCTGAATTCTAGTGTAAATGTGATACCAATACAGTATCAATACAGAACTCAGATTTGCTAACCAAAGGTGTAGCCATTGTCTAGCACAGGGCTGCCCCCACGTCACATAATGTTGTTACAGCTTCATAATTGCCCAAGATAGACTGTGGTGGGTCCACTTCTAGTCTGCACAAGAAGGATTAAAGTACTTTTATAGTGTTTTGCTTGTTCAGTTTCCTTTTAGCAGATTCATACATTTTTGAGAAGAAGCTGCAAAGAGCTGGTCAGGAGTAAGAAGAGTGATAGGCTTTTCTGGAAAGCCTTAAAAACTAATTTGTATGTATTTTTAAATAGAGGCTTTTTCTAAAGGCGTACTTATAGGGGGTGTGTGTCCTGAAAATGTGCATATTTTTGTGGCCATTATGTAACATCTAATAGCTGCAAAATAGAGAACAAGTCACTTTCCAGCTATAGAAAAGAACTTTTAAGTATGATTAGTTATTACAGAAGTTCAGTAATACAGCACTGAAATTTGTGACTCCTGTGTTTAACATAGCTAAGTGGTTGAACTGTTTATGTCATTTTGTATTTACACTTTGACAAATTCTGGAAATTGGAAAAAGGAAGAAGGTATTTTTGCTTTTATTATAAATTAACTTCTTGTTTACTTCTGTTATTTAATGCAAGTTTATTTTATGTACACACACATATTCAAATTCTTCTTGTCTGACAATACAAATTGAAGGCTTGGCTAAGGAAAGAAGAGTCATGCATAGTTTAGTTAGTAGTGACTGAGTCATTTCATTCAGTCACTTAGGGTTCTTGACAACAGAAAAAGGTGACAGGATTTTTCTGAAATTACTCAGTTAAAGGTTTCCCTTTTTGCTGGATATTTTCCTAACGTGTTTTTGAGAGAGTCGTGAGAGTTACATTAAATTGTTCCTTTGGTTATTTGCTGTGGACATAAAAGAATCTAGGGAACCTGACATCAGACTTCAGAAAAATATTTCTTTTTTTGGCTGTGTAATGCACTGTAGCTAGGCTGCTAGTCTAACTGGGAACTGACTGTTGTTACATGTACTAATGTTTTAATTAAGGCTGTTTTGAGGTTCTCTTTGTACAGACGAGACAGACTTGTGATGAGTGTTTATGATATTGAGCTATAACTGAAGAGAAACCCTCTTTAATATATTCTGATATGTGTAATATTCACTGTGCGACATGGAGGTGACATTAAAGCAGAAAATGTATGGCCATATTATTTTTAGGTCTCTTTCACCTTTCGTTGTTCATTTGTGTATTTTTGAAGTAATGCAAAGTGATACTTCTAACTCAGCAATGTGTTTTGTATTTAATTCATGGAAATGTAGACTGAGTATCTGAGTAAGGTCTGAGTTGTACAGATTTTTAAAAATTATTTTTTAAGCCTTTTTTTCTTTTCCAAATGTTCTTTTCTTTCTGTTGTTGTGGCAGTCTTGCAAACAAAGGAAATTATTCAGCAAACTGCCTTTGTGACTAATAATGGAAAAGAATTGCTCTTTAATATGCAAAAGAAAGTTGCAAAAAGAGCAACGTCTTTGGCTGATAATGAAAAATGTCACTTGTAATAATAATTTTGAAAAGATAAGAAGGTATGAATTTTTGTTTTGTCAGAAGTATATTTTAAGTAGGACTTATGTCCTCTTTAATGTTCTGGTCAACTATCCTTATCCATTTGCATGTATCTGAATGTTAAGTTGCCAACTGCGTTTAATTCAAATGGAAAAAAATCATATTTATTCATGAATTTCATTTTACAAGTAGAAACAGTATTTTACTGAAAGTCAACTGCATCTGATATTCAAGTTATATTACAGTTTTTATGATAGTCTACACTAAGTGCCTCTGAAAAAGAAACAAAATAATTTTTCCCCTTTCTTTCTGCTGTCATCCAGTTGGTAGAACTTACTGTTCTTCAAGAGAAAGGTGATACCACAGATGGTAGCAAATTTCTTTAAATTAGGTAACCCCACATTAATGTAAAACATTATAAATATACATCGTTTCTACTCATTTAAGAGTTCAGATGTGGACAGTACAAAGTGCAGTGCATTTCCTCTTTTTACAGAGATAGGAATAAAAACTCTTCATTAAAAAGTATACAAAATTAAAGCTACTTTTATAATATACACAGAAAATAGTAATTAATCTGTTCATAACTGTGCACTAGTTAATTTTTAATAGACAAATACGTATTTTTTTCCAGGCTAGAAGAAATTTTGTGTCCTTTATTCCATGAATACTAAATTTAATAGACCTGGGAGATATTATAAAAGTATGACTACCTATTAAAAAAAATGAAAGTAATAATTTTAGAATTAACAACACCGGGATATATACTAAATTTTGCACTCTGTTGGAAAGCTAATCTGTATTCATACATTTTGGACTAGAGAAAATTTAATACGAAGTAAGTATTTTTCTTTGAGATTATTGATGCCCATACAGGAAGCAAAGTTATGTTTCTGTGTGTTCTCCTGTGTTTGGAGTCTTCTGGAAAGCAGCAGCTACTGGGATCACTTAATTGCAACTATCACAGTACCTTTCTTCTGTAGCAAGTTTTGTATGTAAGAACTTTGCTATATCCAAACCCTGGCATTTCTTCACTTAAAATGTTCATGTAATCATTTTTTACTGCACAGTACTTTGCTATGTATCCTAGTTAATCACTGTGCTGTTCAGAAATCTGCATCCTGGATTGTTTCACACTTTGTTATTAATTGTAGCGGCTGATAGGAAAAATGTGGTTTTAAGAGATTTTTATTACATAGATTTTTTTCCCCAGTAGTGGAGAGCTACTTTGTAGTAGCTATGAACTTTCAAACCACAAGTCTCTAGACCCCTGCAGGTCTTTAATACTTTTGCACTGGGAGGATTATTTGAGAGTGCCATTAAAAATCTATAATCACAGCTGTTCTCTTACCCACTGTGTTGAGATTACAGTCGTGTAATATGCTATGTAATTGCAGCAGATTATTGGGATTTGGAGGTAATCAAGATGATTCCATGATCTATGTCTATTCCAAGTAGCAATGAGATGCTTCCTTCGCTGTTTCTTTTCAGAGATTTCTGTTGTGAGATACTACTTAATAGGAGATGAATTCCATGTTAGAGAGAAAAGGCATTGAGGGACTGGTAAATCAGCAGGGGTGGCAGGCTGACAACTTCCTCAGCCCATAAGGGTTTAGGAATTAAAAGATTTCTGTCAAAAGTTTAAATCTCCATCTCAGACTATGGCTTCTGTTATTCCTAAATTCTTTCTTATGTCAGTGATATTTTGGAGCCCAGGGTCCTCTTTTTCCTATAATTTTATCTCCAAAAGACAGTTTCAGCATGGTATTTTAAAAGAAAGGGAAAGGAAACCTGTAAATGATGATCTGCAGAGGCAGTACTAGTGTTGCTAGAAGTATTTTTGTGCAGTTATGTATGTGATTAGTTAACTTGCTGAACCAAGCCCTTTTTAACACAAACTATAATTTATGAAATATATTGAACTCTTATTTGATGTAAATATTTAGTCAAATAATTTAATTGTTCATAATAAAATTAAATAAATTAATTTTTTAAATTAAAATACATTCTAGACTTTTAATTAAAATACATTCCTGTGTGAAGGAAGTCCTGGAATCTAGATGTTAAAATGTATTTTTTTTATTAGTCCCTGTAATTAGGTGTTAAGAAAACGAGGGGGAAAAGAAGTTCTGGTTTATCTATGTAGCACTGCAGATTATCCTTCAGCCAGTATGAAGTGACATAAACCAAATGGTGAAAAAAGTTGATATTATTCCTGATGACTTTCCACTGCAATAAAAGTGGCGGTGGAGTTAGACCAGTGTAGCTGTTGTGATACAGTAATTGCAGTAAATTTTTTTTATGTAAACAAGGACATATATTTTTTACTTAATGTTAGATGTATGTCATTTTTTAATAAATTAACCTTTAAATGGCATTGTGTATCACTTCAGATAATGTAAGTTTTCTGTTTTCCCCAGTATTACTTTGAAAGGTTTATAAACAGAATTTTTAAAGGGCATTTTTGTTCCAAATAGAAAGTTAAATAAGCACTTCCATCCCAATTTCATTCTGTCAGTCTTTCAAAACTTCTGAAAGGTTCATGTTACTCAAAATTGTTAATAATTTTCTTATTTAGGAAATGCAATGCTCTTTTCAGTTCTGCATTGAAATTCAATTGTCATTCAAGGTTTATGTTCATTTAAAATTGCATGTTACTCAGGGTAATATATTCAATATAGATATCTGAAGTGTTGAAATACAGGTAGCTCATGTTGCACATGCTTGTAATTTGTACTGGAGAGCACGTAAACTTGCTGTATAACAAAGTGCAAGATGCAGGAGAAAAACATGTAGGAAGGAACATCATAAGACTAGCAGTATAACGTGTATTTAACATAATACACTGACAAACGTAGCCATTAGCAGTGGGCTAAGTTAAGTCTGGGCTGGAGAAGAAAGGCAGAATACAAGTTTTAATTGAAGGGGACAGCATCTTTATACAGGAAGGTTTCAGTTTTAATGTTACCTAAATGTAGCTAAAAATTTAAAAACATTAATAGATGAGAATTAATTGCATGTATTAAGTTGAGCTAAAACACTTCTGATGCTTGTTTTGGCAAAATATAAAAGATATGGGTAAATCTGTAGAAAGGAATTACATAGTTCTGATGTTTTATATGAGAGAAAGAAGAAAGATGAATACTGAATAAAACAGGAAGCATAGGAAATACATTTGGAATTTTGTTTTTTACACATTTAATAAAATGTTTAGAGGGAATTCTGAGTTCATTGTGTGTCATTGATTTTTAGCAGAAACATCAGCTAGTCAATTTTTATGGCAAAGTTGCTTCTGATTTTTCTATGGGAAAGCATTCTAATAGTAATGTCAGCTGCTACATAGAGTTTATCTTGTTTGTAAAACAGTGTAGCTAGTCAAGAATTCAATTTTTTAAGTCTTCTAACACAACACTGGATAAAATATTGCCCCCTGTAGGTGTAGCATTTTGTCTGGGTAAACTAGGTTCTATTCACTTGTGATTGCTTCTGCAACTACTCCAGCAAACAGGAAGACAATAATTCTGCTAAATTATTGTGGAACTTTGTGTATTGAGTTTACCTTGTCAAAGAAAAGCTGTTCAGAAAGAGCACAAAATCGTAGGTAGCCTTCAAATTCAGTTACTTACTTTTAGAGAAGAGACCATCCTATATAATTAGTCATAAAAGAAAAAAATATTTATGTGTAAACTGACACATACAAAAGTACAGTTCTTATTCCTGTTGAGTAATCAGTCAGACCAAAGTATTTTACTTCTGAGCTGACTCTGAGGTATAGAGGGTTTTATTTGTTTTTTTCCATTATGACATGAGTTGTCTGTGAGAAATAAATATGTGCTTTTTGGAGATAAATAATTTAAGCATGGAGAAAAGGCAGTCAAGGCATGAATCTTATTTTTTGGTTCAGTAACCTGTTTAGCTTTCTGAAAATATGTTAATTTCTTGTGCAAGTCGGAAAGTTGGTATGAAGTGACAAGCACCAGTGAATAGCATTTGGATAAAATACTTTTGAGCTGGACAGCGCAGGTTATTTTCATGTAATGTCAAGATGTAATGGTGTAAAAACTAATAACAATAAATAATTCTTCTTCAGGACTAAATACAAAACAACAGTCCTGATTATTTAAAAGAATTTTAAAGGCTAAAATATTTTAGATCAAGTTGTAAAAAAAACAAAACAAAACAGGTTATAAATAAAAACAAGCTTACATTTTTCATTTCAAATATTTTTGTGCTAGGATCTTAAAGTTAATCGAGGTTCTTTGGATCATACCCCTAGTTAATTTGTGCACAGAACAGATAGTATTGCTTTGTAAATGAATAATTAAAACATCACTGAGGTAACTATGTGGCTTTTTACATTACTAGCTGAGTGAGCAGTATGATGTGGAGTGTGAGAGCTCCAAAAATAATTGACTGGATATTAAATATAATTGGGGGTTTAGATACATATTAAAAACATTAAATGCTTTTAAATTTAATATTAAAAACATTAAATGCTTTTTAATATGTCTGAGGATTTTTGTTGTTTTGGTGATACTTATTTAAAGATGCCATTATTTTCTGAAGAGTTTGAAACATCTTTTGGAAAAGAAAAATTGTTTAATAATAAGGAAGTTATTTGAGAAAGAGATCCTAATTTGATATTTAAGATGAAGAGATGGTAAGTTTATGTGTTCTAATAATTCTAATTCTAGTGATGATAATAATAAAAGTGAATTAGTGATGTTAATGTAATACTTCTGTAATAAGTATAACTTTCTATGCCATTTCCATAGCCAGCAATTCAATTAGTCATAACTTTGTAGCAAGAGATTTGTTCTTTTAGTATTTATAAAAGTGTGTTGTATTAGTATGAATTTCAAACATTCATTGTTGTTTTTCTTAAGAACTGAGGATAATTATGAAGTTCATAAAAGTAGGATGTTTGAATTTGAAATATGACTATGAGAAAATATTGCCTTTCTACCAGTTTGTGATTGTAGAAGAAACCACTGGGAACCTCTGAGAGTTTTTAAACTGCTTTTAATGGTACAATTAATGCCCAAACCAATCAGAATTTATGACAGTGTGTTTTCAATCAAAATAATTCTGGTGCTGAATGTGACACAGATGTATTTTATGTGCAAAAAAGAACTTTTTTTTTTTTTTCTGTCTACAAAGTATAACTGCTTGGCACTTCAGCTGTGAGAAACTAATTGAAGGATTAATGTGATGTATAAAACCTTTATTCATAGATGGGAATCTGTACATATTTACATATGGAAAATTGAAGTACAATTTTATTTGGTTTTTTTTCTGGCTTTACAATGGTAATACATTAAAGGATTTTAACTTGATAATATACTTAATCTGTGAACAAACATTCTAAGATTCTTTACATGGATGCAAATTGATACGGGAATATAATTTTCAAGCCCTATGTTCACACTTAATTACATAAATAATTAAGTAGTCTTGCTGCAGCTAAAGTTTCATTCTTTTTGTAAGGTATCAGCCAATGTTTTTTTTCACTCCAGAAAGATGTCATCAGATACTGTGTTTCCATAGAGAACTATACAGTTTGCATACAGTGCCTTTTTTAACTAATTAGTATCCAGGAAGTACTTGAGAAAAAAACAAAAGCATTGTGTTTTCAAGTTACTTTTAGGTTGTGGTTAACTTCCTTAAGCACGTGTTTTGATGGATCAAAGCACCTTTGACTACTGAACAATATAAGCATAAGTAAAAAAAAAAAAAAAAAACCCAAAATTTAAACCAACGGTTTCAAAAGATCAAATGGGAAATACTTGCCCGTGGCCAGCGCCACTTTTCTCTGAAGATGTTGTACAGTTAATCTATCCTATTAAAAGAAAACATTCACTGTCCTTTATTGTGAATCATAGAATGATTGGAATTCAGTTCAGTCTCCTGCTCAAAGCAGTGTTGACACTGAATTCAGGCAAAGTTGCTTAGGACAGCCTGCTCCAATAGCAAAGCAATTATCCTCATAGATAAATTTCTGTGGTGCCATTATCTTTACCTGTCTAGTCTTCCTAATCTGTCGTCTTTTTCTGCCTTCTCTTAACTTTCCAACTTGTTCTGTGTACTCTATCCCAGTGTTGCACCTTCTTCATAACTCGTACTTCCCATTTCATCATTATCTTGTGCCTAACTGCCATCTTCCACTTCACTCTCACTTCTGTTGGTCCCTGTGTGTGGTGAATCGCATTTCTTCTTCCTGCCTTTTCTGCCACTGCCTCTGTATTTGATAGGTGTTAGAACTGGAAGTTATTGAAAAATGAAGATTTTCTGCTCTTGGCCAGTCTCTAGTCTCATTTGGGTCAGGATCAATAATTCAAAGAAAACTGGATGTTGTTCCAATAGCCCCAGACATTCTCAGTTATCCATATGCAGTCTTGGGAGGAAGCATGCTTACTGCCAGCAGAACCTTAGGAGATTTCATCTGTTAAACTTTGAGGTCAAAAATGAATATACAGAAACTGAGGGTTTTGTCAAATCTCAGAGCTTTCCCATGTTTAGGAAGATTGCATGAAAATGGTAAATGGATGCCTGACAAATGATAAATGAACACCTGACATGCCAAATTTTCCTTGCTCTTAATCAGGGAACACTAGGGCTTTTAAAAAAAATAAATTAGTCACCACTATAGCAGTAATTTTTTTTCCTTCACCTCATTCTTGGTCATGGCTTCACTATTTTTGGGGATCTTAAAAACAAACAAAACCCCTTCAGTGTGAGGCAGAGTTGCCATATACTTCAGCTGTAACAAGTGATTTTAATGAAATGATGAGCAACTCCCAGCAGACTTTTGAAGGGAATATCAGGTAATCTTAGCAGGATGTGCAACCAAGGTCTTTCGTGAACAAAGGGATTTTTTTTTTTCCTATTTGTTCATGATAATGAAAATATTTTTTTAAAAGTTTTAGCTTCCTTTCCTCTCTGGCCCAGAATAGAATTCCACTTTTCTCACCTTGTTGCTCTGCTTGATGCAGCAGGACATCTCATCCTGAAGGACTGATGAGGAACTCCGTAACTCTATGGGTCTTTGCATTTCTGTTGTACTGTCTGAAATTGAAAATACCACATGCCTGCCCCTCCCTGTTGCCCTGTTTGTTTTATTTTGGCCCTATTAAGCAGTTATACTGTGTTCTTGTATTTCTTGTTCTTTCTTGGACTTTAGTGGGTTGGAAAGTGGAGGTCAGATTTTGAAGGTTTCCAAGTATTTCTAGCTTTGCCTTCAGTTCTTCAGTGTTCCCAACTTAACTCAGTTGACAGTTGCTCAATTTTTTCCTAGCTTTTCTGGTATGATCTAATAAAACAAGAAAAAATTTTACTCAAGTTTGATATTGACTAAATAGAGGTCTAGTGTAATTGGGGTTTCTGTTTTATCGTTTTGGGAGTTCTTTCGTTGCTATTCCGGTATTTTTTTAGTAGTATTGTCAGGATGGGTGGTTCAAAGTTGTTGGCAGGTTCCTTTTCATGTGAAAATTTTCAGGGTTCTAGGCACAATGTTACATGATCTCTTCTGGTCAGAGGTAAAAAGTGAAGCAAAAATAATTTTCACAGTTTCAGATAGGTCTGGATGTCCAGCTCAAAATAGACGTGCAAATCTCACCAATTCCTTTTAGATGATGTAAAGTGGATTTCTTTTGATCTTTCTTCTATACACACCTGTATAATTATTTAAGAACAGGACCACAAATGTTCCTTGTCATCCCACAAAACAAACAGAGGAGGTTGTGGAACTGTGTGTGTTTCTCAGTCAGCACTTTTACATAGATGTATGACCCCAGATTTACAAAGGACATATGTAGACTCAAAGAGTAATTTAATTTGGAAGGCTCCTGGGAAAGTAATTCCCAGTTCAGCCCCCTGCTCAAAGCAGGGCTAACATTAAAGTTGGATTTTATAACTGATCTAGGCAGTCTGTTCCAGTGAAAAACCCCTCTTATTCTGTGATTTTTTCCCCTCATCTCCAACTGGATTTTTTCTTGTTGCTACTGTGAACTGTTGCCTCTTGTCCTTTTGTATTGCATCTCTCAGAATGCAGCATCTGTCGCCAACTTTTTTTTTAATCCCACTCCTTTTACATAGTGAAAGATATTGCCACACAGCGTTATACTCCTAAAGTGAAGTGCCAAGATATTGGCAAATGGAATTCATAAATCTGATAAATCTTCATAAATCTTTTATAAATAGAAAAAAATCAACCCCCAAGAGTGGGATTTATGGTAGTGAGTAGAGGGACGCTTAAAATCTAGCAAAAGCAGCAGGAAGAAAGGGATATGTGAAATCCTAGCTTTCATACAGATGAATCCAGCCGTGTTCAATCCTGAAAGATGCATGTCTGTGTGTTTAGGCCACAAAACCCACTTGAAGTGTTAAGGTGTCTGTTACCTCAAGGTCCTACTCTCCCTCTTTAGAATGCAGCTTTGAGACATAACTGATATAAGAGGCTATAATGTTTATTAGTTGATCAGCACACTACTAATAAACCAATTAACAGATTAATTAACTAATAAACATACGACTATGAATCACTTAGTAGTTCTATAATGCTTTACACCATTGTTAATTGCATGCAGTTATTGAGTTCTATCACTTTTTTCTTATAAATTGCACCCAAATATTACTGAATTATAGTTCTTTAACCTCCCACACTACTTAGTAACGAATTTGCAATTCTGTCACCCTTTAATGTATCACATCAAGTCTTTTGGATGTGTAGACCCAATGGAGAGTCCAGTGGGTTGCCCAAGGGTCTTCCCTCTGACATCCTGGCAACCTTGATTAATGAATCATGTGAGCTTCATTATAGTCTGTGGGCATCTGCACTCCTCCTGTCAAAAGATCTGCCCTCTCTTGTTCTTGAACTGCTTTTATAACTTGTTCATTATTTCTTACGTTTCTAGGCCCTCTTTTTTGCTGCCTTTCTGTATCCCTTTCTCTGCACAGTCTCCTTTCAGATAAACAAGCTGCCCCTTAATTTCTCTTTCCCCATTGGTCCAATTTGCTACATCTATTCCCAGATTTCATATTTCTAAAACCGTTTCCACTCTTGGCCTTAAATGGTATTACTGATGTTGTTACTTGGGTGGTGATGGACTTGCAAGATTCTACCTCTGCAAAAGATGCCCAGTACTCCCTTTCAGTTATCTGCTTAATAGCAATTCCATATTCTTTATTTTATACACTTTCTAAGACATGTCAGTCTACTTCAGCCTTTTTCCTCTACCTGGTTTTGATTAAGTATGCTTTATCTCTATTCCACTTAGCTCTTTCTTGGTTAATATGCAAGTGGTACATGTACCAGGGCAAGGAACATACCATTATTTGCTTTTTCTCATTCTGTTTTTTGCTCACACAGTATACTACTTGTCAGAGAGCAGCAAGGGCCAGCTGGTCCCTAAGGAAAAAGGAGCCGGGAGCTGAGCAGAACATGGCTGGCAGAGGCAATGGCATCACCAGCAAGGGCTCAGTCCCTCCCCAGCAGCACTGTCTTAGACTTGGCCCTGGGTCCAGGTAGCCAAACGTCCAGCCCCTTCCAGGAGAGGGGAATGCTCTTAGCTCCCTTCCAGTGCTCCAGCACTGTCTCAGATGTTCCATCAAAAATCATCGGCCTTGGCATCTGCTGATAATCTCCCCATTTTCTTCAGAGACCCTGTCTTGTTTTGGGGTCCAGTACTCCAGCAGAATCTCTTGCTCACAATGTCAGTCATCCCTTAGATTAGGACCAGATACTTTTCTATTCTTTGAAAAGGTGATTAAACAGTAACTCAAATTTAAATGGAGTTTTTTTGGTTGTATTTGCATATATATTTGGAAATTTAGTAGTATTTAGTAATGATGAATTCTGATATAATATTATAACTTTTACGAGTTAAACTTACAAGATTTTTAAAACGTGTTTCTTTCTGTTTCTTTTAGTATCTCCTGAAGCAATTGGATTCCTGTCTGCTGTCGGGGTGTTCATTATTCTCATGTTGCTACTTTTCCTATATATTAATAAGAAGATGTGTTTCGAAAATGTTAGTGGTTTCCCAGATCTTGATTCAGGATACACTACAAGAAAGAATTCACAAGATAAACTTTGTAAGTATCTGAAATACAGTGTACTAAACTTAATTATAAGAACGCACATTTTTACAACGATGTGTAGAAATACACAAATAATCACTTGACTCAAGTGATGAAAACTCACAATGTTGACTTTTCCTGTGACTGTGCAGTATGTGGAAAGGAAGAAACCTTTGTATTCACAAGCCACAGAAATTCAACAGCTATATATAACTGAAGAGTTGACATTTGCTTATGGGAAGATATTTCTCTTGCACTATGAGAATACTCTTTAATATACCTTAAATGTTCCATAATTGTGTATAATTAAATCTTCTCAAGTAAATTTGTGAATGGGATTATTGGATTTTCACTCAGCCTGTTAAAATTCTTCACTGACCTGTTGGAGAAGGTCTTGCATTTACTCACCTGGAAAATAATTTTAAAGAAGTAAAACATTAGAAGCTAAAGACATCTTATCTCTGACTAACAAATTATTTCTATACTTTTTTAATAGAAGAAGGTCTTTAAAGATAATGTGAAATTAAAAAAATAGACCTTGAAAAAGATATTGAGGGTTGCTAAAATAACCCCTTTCTACTTTTGGGCTGTGGAAATTGAATGGGCTTTGTTAGTTAGCTGATTTGAGAGGAAGAGACAGGCACCAGAGAACAGAATGGGAAATTTGAGAGGTTTTCTTCCCTTCTACCTCTTTGAAAGGTGCAGCTAAATTTTTATTTTCAATTTCCTTGGAGACAGAAAAAGTTCTCCTTGCTGGAAATTAAGTCTGTCATCTTAACTTTCTTTTGCCACAAAACAAGTCTTCATGTTTCAAAATATCTTACCTTATGTAAAAGACAACAAATATTTTGGGCTGAAGAAGTCTCCATGATGCGTGGTTTTGTGCAGCTATTATGTTAAAAGCTTGTTTTAGTGTGACATTGATGAAAGGACATAATTTAAATGTCTCACAACTTCTTCTTTGCAGGTTAGAATAAAAAAACATATTTCCACCTCACACAGTTGTCTTATTTTTGAAAAGAATGAATTTTATTATGGCTAGTTGATGCTGCAGTTGATGAAAGACTATGGTTTTGCTGGTTGATTGTGGCTTCGTTTCAAGATATTTACTTAGCTGCTTTCTTACTATTTTCAATGCATATTGAATGGAAAGAGCAAAGCTGCAACTTCCCCTGGTAAATGTATTGAGTTTGAGGTAGCAAAAGCAAATAGCTCTCAAATTGAACTTGGAGAAATGGAGTTGATCTGTTTGTGAAGCAGAGG
Source organism: Harpia harpyja (assembly GCF_026419915.1). Lineage (NCBI taxonomy): Eukaryota > Metazoa > Chordata > Aves > Accipitriformes > Accipitridae > Harpia > Harpia harpyja. Next base: position 12,990,315 of record NC_068952.1, on the reverse strand, counting down.
ACCTTTCGGTATTAAAAGTTGTTGCTGAATAGGTTGGACAAATGGCGTTTTTCAGAAACCTCCACCAGAATCTGAGCCTTCCCTCTGTGTCTTCACTGGTCGACACCCTTAGCAGTGCTGTGGATGATCTGACCAGTGCTGTTGGAGAGGTTGGCTACAGTGTAGCTGATTCAGTAACAGAACAAGTAACAAGCATGATAAATGGCCTTCGTGCAGAAGATGAAAGCTCCAAAATACAGAATGATAAACCGCTGGAAGGGAGAGAGGAACATACACGATCATTAACTCATTCTCAGGAAATTAATATGAAAGTGAAGAGAGGTATTGCAGAACAGAGAGGGACTCATTCTAAGTCGTTACATTTTGTAAAAAAAGATACAAGTCAAGATGGAGTATCCGACCATGTTGTTGACAAAAACCAGTGCCAGTTAAAAGGCACAGATAGTAATAATCATTCAAGTGATACAGAAGTACCTCAGGATTTGAAGACTGTAGGAGGACCTTTTAAAAGGGAAGGAGTAGGAGGAAATGAGTGTTTTGTCAATGATAAGTTCTTTAAGGATAGTAACCTGAAAAGTAATAAATTTACAATGGAGCACTCTATTGAGGAACAAGACAATTGCCTGTGTGCAGTATCAGCTAAATCTGGGAATCACTTGCATAGAAAAATCAAACCGCGGTCACCTGGAGGTGATTTTAAGGATTCTGAAGAAGTGCACAGTATGAACGTTCCCCAAGATTTAGAAACAAAACTTGTTGAAGTACAGAAGCAAAAATTATCAGATTCCAGCTTGAAGAAGATGCACAATGACCACCCCAATTGCATTAATGAAATAAAAGAAAAGAAATCTGAAGCCTTTTTTGACAGAAAAGGAAAATTCGTATCAAAGGATGAAGAATATGTGTCAACTACAATTGCAAAAATGGGTAAAAAGAAAAACTCAAAGAAATCAGAAAGAGAGCTATGTAATAGGAAGACAGCAGGAAAAGGTGAGGAGTCCATCAGCAAACTGCATTCTTCAACCTTTCCTGAAACTTATGATACTTCCTACTTTTTTCACCTAATTTACATATTTAATAATAGCGTTTCCTGTGGATGTCTGTGTTGTCAGTGCTTCATTCTCTAATTATGTTGATATTTCTTGGAAGTTAATTACTTTTTAAAGTATTACTTAAAGGAACAGATTAATAAATGCCTTTCCTATGTTCTAACTTTTCTTTTTCTATATACAGTTTTTCTTACCTTGTCTGCAGTGCCTTGTGTGGTTTCTGTTAAAAATGATGAATTAATTAATACTGGAAAGTAACACTTGTTCTGTGAAAGTGGTTTTTATTTTATGTATTTTAAAAGCATTGCATAAAATGTGATAAGATGATAAAGAAAAAAAATAACTTCGGCTACATTTACATTATAGTAGATCTTCAGAATGTATTTCTGGGATATGTAAGATAATTTCAAGACACAAAACTCAATGAGAAGTGGCAATTAAGTGATTTTAAGTATACAAAGAACTAAAGTTGTAGTCTTACAAAGAAAACCTGTGTATTTTTGATATGGATGCTATGTGTGCTGTCCTTAGCATCCAGTCTTAAACAATGTGACAGTGAAATTGCAATAATAGTCTGTGAGTAAGAATTAAAACCTTGCATTTTTACACAACTGTTTTGCAGGCTGTGTAGCGAATTTTTAGAAAGCAACACGGGCTTTTCTGGAGATGCTGTTTCTGTAGAGAAATGAATGATTTCGTAGTAGAAATAGGTTTGGGGGTTTTTTCAGTGTGTGTGTTTTCCCTTATCTGAAAATTTCAGGGTTTTTTTTTGTTGGGTTTTGGTGTTTTTTTGTTTTGTTTCAGTTTGGTTTTTTAATTTTATTTAGGAAGTGGTTTCCATGTTTGTATGGTAAACTGTGATCTTATCTGTTATTTCTTCATGTAATACAGTATTTGTAAAGTATGTTCTCTATCAAAAATGGCATTTTAGGTCCCATAATAAGCAAATTAGTAGCTTTCAATAGTTAATAATTACATATGACCTGTGTTAGCCAAATAAAGGAAAGGTTTTAATAAGAACATGAATTCTCGTAGGCAAGTTTCCAACTAAGATATAAAAATCTAAAGAGAAGTGGCAAGGAGAGGCATAAAACCCTGAGGATTTTTTTTAATGTGCAGGAAGCTATTTTTTCCTAAGAAACTGAAACAGATTTGTATTGTTCATTTAAAAAATGTTTGCATGGATAGCTTGTGTTTTAACTTTAATGAGGTTTTTAAGTCCTCTGAAGAGGTCTTGTTTCATGACTTGTAGTAATAGTATACATCCTCGTTCTTTTTCTTTTATGCTAGGAACTGGAGAAAAAATATCTGGTATCACTGAGAACTTCTGGATGCTTACAAATGTCAGTGTATTATTAGAGGCATAACTTTCAGCACTTCTTTCAAACATGTTGCTACCATGTTTTATAGTATTCCATTCTTTATATAGACTGATTAATGAACTTAGTTTCACATTTGTGAATACATTTCTTGTAATGATAAATGATGTATCTAATACTGATATCTGGCACTATATTTTAGTCCTGGTATGCCCTACTTTAATTATAGTTCTGGAAATCTGTAAAAGTTTCCTAGGTGGCAGGTTTCAACCTGTTGAGGGCCATATGAGATAAAAAATTTTACTCTGTGTACCAACAAAGGAGGCTTCTTTTTCTGGGCAACCTCTTGCAGTGAATCTGCTGGCCAGAATATATCTTGCTTGGTATGATATTTTCAATAAGTGATCAGTGAAATAATTGAACTTGCTTTGTAGCCATCCATACAATGGGAAGAACCATATCTGTTAGACTTGAATTAAAATTGATAGCCTAGATTTGAAAGATCTCGTTGCTCATTAGCACTCTTTTTTAAGGCACCAGTTTTCCTATAAATACTAAACTAAGATTACGTACACATTACGTGTAGAGCTGGTAGCACCATCTGCAGTTAAGGTTTCCTGACATTTTCCATTTCAAGACCTTATTTTCAGTTTCCTAAAACTGTGTGCCAAATTTGAAATACTTGGGATGAAATTTGTCATGCTTTCTGTCTGAGATGGTTTGGTTTGGGTTTTTTTTTGTTTGTTTTTGTTTGGGGGGGGGTTGGGGTTTTTTTTTTTGTTTTTTTTTTTTTAAGCTATAGTTTTAAAATCTTTAGCTGTTTCCTGGAATAGAGTATGGGAAAAACATGCTGGTTATCTGTGCAAAAAATAGGTTTCACATCTGCTTCACTAAGATGCTTCAGCACCTTTGTATATTGGAGTATGTAGTGGAAATGTCGGAGAGTGCTTTTCCGATGTCAGATATGCCCATGTTCTTCTATGAAAAAACACGTAAGTTTGACCAAGTTGTAAATCTTCAGAAACTCTGCCTTTTGAAAAGGAATAGTAAACACTTCTTATAATTTGCTTGTTAAATTCACTAACTATCCCATTTGCACTCATATGCTTCATTGTAGGGGTTGAAGAACAGAGCAGGTCTTATCCTGCTTTTGATACTTACGGTTACTGAAGAACACTGGAAGTTTGAACACAAGAATTGAGAATAAACATGACTTATGTGAGGAATATGACACAATGCAAGTGGTAGACTGGGATTTGAAGTAGGATGAGTGACAGCTATGGAGAGAACTGATAACATTATATGAAGGTGGAGAAACTAAGGGTGAAAGACTGAGCTTACATGAGTAGTTGGTTAGGTGCAAGTAAAAAGAATTTGGGATTGAATAGATAAAGAGAATGAAGAGGAAATCCCCATAAGAGACCACAAGTGGGTGCTTGGAGCAGGAACCTGGAATATGGGGCCAGGAGAGAGGAACTTAGGATAAGTTTCTACTCATATAAATGTAACTTTGCAAAAGATGTCTTACCTAAGCTTGTGGCATGGGCTCTTTTGTATGAGTACCAGGGAGAAATAGACCTCTATGGGAAGTGATTTTACTCGTCTACTCTAGAGGCTTACCTAAAAGTGGGAAGGAAGTAGGAAGAAGCAAACACTTGACTGTAAAAGAGGGCCTAGGTGGCTGGAATAGGTTGAGTTACTTTAACTTTAAATGGCTGAATTTTGGGTAAGCTGAAACCCTCCTTTAGTTGGAATACCTAGGCAGAGGGAGTGAGACTGGTGCATGAAGACAGACTAATGGGAGCGGAAATGCAGAACTAGAGCTAAGGACAGGGGACTGGGAGGAGGGCATAAAAGCAGGGAGGGGAGAAGCGGTTGAATGTGGCTAGATAGCGTGTTAGACAATATTCCCTTGCAGAATCAAGAGCTGAAAAACAGCGTTATGGGCATCTCGTAGCTCTGCTGGTAATGGAAATCCATTGGCAAATCATATACCATAGGCTTGCTCACAGAGTAGTGGTAATGCTGACCTTTACTGAGTTTACATGAATTCTTTTAATGCCTATTAGAGTTTGAAATCTGCAGAACCTCTGCATGGCATGTTAAATTTGGGCAGAATCCATGTGAATTTTGGAAAAGGGAGGAGGAAGCTTTCTTTTTACCGAAATAGAAATGCAGCTGAATCTTTGACTTGTGGGAGGAAGTCATACTCGAGATATAGTTGGAAAAAGTTGGCCACAGTATTGGGCATTATAGAAGAACTGGTATAAAAGAATTAACTAGATAGATTCTTCCGCACAATTTTTGCTGTTGCCAGATGTCTGCAGTGAGAATCTGCATTAATTTCAGTTATTGAACAAGTGGCTGTTTATTGTAAGTTAAATAAAATTGTGCATGCAAACATCTTTCACTAGCTTTTCCCCCATTTGTTATTGTGAGTTTAAGCACTACTGACATAAATATCTTAAGACGATTTTGTTGTAGGTTTCTCTTTGTAAATCAGTTTCGTTTCTATGTTACACTGCATGCTCACAGCAAAAATCAGCTGGGAATGGAGGATCAGGAGCTGCCTTTTTGATATGTTACATATCCAAATGTAATATTGCAGCAGTTGGACTTACTTTACATAAATGATTTTAAGCATTTTCTTACTTAATGAAGGGTTTCAAGAACTTCGGTGTGTGCTGCCTTACATAAATTGATCCATTTTCTGTTGAATAAGTTTTAGAATGGTTTTTGGGGGCTTAATGATCTTCCAGTTTTTCTAGAAAATAAAAATAGCTCTCACCAGTTACAAAGTCACATAATACTTATAATTACAAGGAGGTGATATTTTTAAAATATTACAGAAGTTTTAATTGAAATAGGTTAAATATCTTCAGTGATAACCTCTTATGGTTATTTTGTTGTATTCTATTTTGAGCTGTAGTCGATTTGCTTTATTTTATTCAAACAGACAACTCTTATATGAGTAAAGACCAGCATGGTTCATCATCTGAGAGTGAAGATGAAGCACTGGGTAAATATCATGAGGCCTTGTCTAGAACCCAGAGTTCCAGGCTGCCAGTGGTGGATGGCAGACAGCAAAAAAACTATATATGGGAAACCAGACAAAAATATAGTCCCCTGTCTGCTGAATATGATGGATACAGTAGTGAAGCCTCAATAGATGAAGGTAAGAGTGATTTAAAAGCATTCCTTTTATTCCAAATTTCAGAATTATGTTCTGGATAAGTTAAGTCCTAGACAAGGACAGCTGGACTTGCAAATAGTCAATGTCTGCAAGAAATATCCAGATATCTTTTATATTTGTGCATGCTCAAAAAAAATGGCACAGGCTTGTGAGCATTCTTCCAGAAATACTGCAAATGATACAATATCTTGTTATATTAAGTTTCATATAATTTTATCATTAGTAATTTTATTTTGGGGGGAATTTAAACTGTTTTGATTTAGGAAGGAAACATGGCAACTCTTGATAAGTACTATGGTATTATAAATACAAAGAAGAGCTGTTGTTCCTCTACTGATAAGCTGTCATAGCAGCAAAGTAAATGGAATTGGTTATTGGTTAATGGTGCATATGGTCATTGCAGGGTGCATTACTGGAATGTTCTGTATCTTTTCTTCTCTTGAAATCATAGAAAGAATATATTACAAAGTTTAGATTAATATAATTTTTCCATGGCGTTAAAAGTTGGATGTAAACGATGGATATTTTCTTTCGTGGTATACATTTCTTGATTTTAAGTTGGGGTGACAACCTGACACAGAGGCTGAGAATTCTGCTGTCAATAATTTTGTCAATATGATTTTTGTGCTTGAAAATAGCTGTATGTGAGAAGTGTGTCTATAGCCATTTCCTAGCATGAAAAGTGAGCTTTTGTTGAAGTTACATAAAAGTCAGATTCTAATATAGATGCTGTGTTATAGTAACATATTTATTGATCTCCCTCTAATATGTTAAAATGCAAAGGTTTTCTAGTGATTGATACTGTCTAAAAAAAAGTGGATACATGTAATTAAAAGATATCTGTCCTTAAATGTTCTATACAGTCCAGAATTGCTTGAAAAAAATGTAAATTTTCTACTATGTGATGTAATTCAAATATAGAAAAGTCTGTTTGCCACTGAAATTTGAAATTAGTGCATGCTCATTCATGATTCCAAGTTAAGACACAAAGGACATGAAAGCCATAATTGAAGTAAGTTGCAGAGTAAGAGGATTCTTTTCTGATCATCAGAAATTTTTATTCTTTCCTTTGCTGTTAAATTGTAGGAAGGCTGGGAGTCTGAGTTCCAGCAAATAGGGAAGGAGATGCAGAGATGAGGTCAGGTGGTAAGAACCCACCTTTGGGCACTGTGATGGAGGACAACAAGGAACAGGGATAGTGAAAGTATCATGTTTGATTTTTATATCTACTGAGATCTATCAACAGCGTTGGTGGGGGAAATATAAAAGATTAGATACAAATTTTTTGTACGGCTTATGTGACTGTTGGGAAAGATTGGTGATGTATATTAACAGAAGATGGAAAACTCGATTGTATTTATTAGCAAATAATACCAGATACAAATTATACAAGATGACAAATTTCAGATACCCAGAATAATGAATTTGTCTCTTTTCAAACTATTGAGGCTGGTTGTTGAAACAGTCATAGAATAATTCATGTTGGAACATGTGACACTCCTCTTTCTATTTCACAGTTGTTCAGGTTTTTTTATTCTACCTAGTTCATCATCTCAGTGAAAAGTTCTCAGTTCATGTGAGCTTTTTACTTTGCCCCTATAAGACTTAAGCTCCAAAGGCATTGTGCTAGCCTGTATCCAGGTTTTTTGTTTTGTTTTTTAATAATTGTCTTCCTTATCATCTTCTCAGATCATCAAAATTTATAGTCACTGACTTTTTATGCTCTTCTGGGGAATGAGAACTCCAGCCTGGAAATCTGTATCATGGTTAGAATCTAAGACAAAAGAACACTGTTGGCAAGTCCAAGTACTGCATCAGGAAAGTTACAATTGTTTCCCCCCTCCTCCTTTTCAGTTTTTTCTTCTATTGCTAAAGATATCTGTCACCAGCTGCTATCCTTTCTCAATGCTCTTTCCATTCAGGAAGCTGACTGGATGTAAACCCCATTTTTATATATGCACACACATATTCACTCTAAAATTAGTATGCAAATTGAATTTATTATAATGAAAGAACATTCAGGGTTTGGAAAAAAACTTTTAAAGCAAAAACTATCAAAACATTCTAACTTAGAAAATTGTAAATTTTTAACCACATATTTCAACTTGCAAAAAAATCTCTAATACTGTCAGTATTTTGCTTTTGCTGCTGCTTGTGAGAGCATTCTCTTCCTACATTTTAAAAGGAGTAGAGAATCAGCGATGTTATTTATTTGATAGCCTGCAGTCATTCTATCATTTTCGGCAAAATGCTTGCAAATTAGAGTGATGATTTTGTCTCATTTTTGCAATCCATTAGTCTCAACAAAATTATGTTCAATAGTATTAAAAAGAGTTTTGTGATACTGGACATAGCAACAGATTAACTACCTAGTATTTTTCACTTTTCAGTGACCTGAAGGTGGCACACTAGAATAATTAGTGTTACTACTTTTTATGTTCTTCCTAAATTATTTCAAACATAAAAGAAAGAATCTTTACATAATGATAAAAATGTGTTAGAATAGCATAAAAGGCAGAGTATGCCTCGTTATGTTATGATCATTACAGAGACAAAACTGCCCAACCCAGAACTTTGGTGAAAAGAGAAGGTGGAAACCTCATGAAGAAAGCCTGCAGGCAGAAATAAACCAGAGACTGGCTGTCACTACCAAATAGTTCATGTGTGTTTAGAGAAACAGTTCACTGAACAGATGAGGTTAAAAATCTCTGATTCCAAGTGGAGAGCATCAACATTCTCGGTGTTTCAGTAAAATTTTTAAAAATTCAAAGCTTTACTGTTCCTTAAACTTGCAAAATAAATCTGTAGAAGACTTGATGCCTTATGAATCCTGAAATTTTTCATTAAATACTTGTTTTTTTATGACTGTTGAATTATTTTTATAAGAAGGGTAAAGGCAAATGATAGGACCATTTCTTGATTCTTTGTAGTGGAGGGGGAGCAAGCAATGTGTTCCTATGCACTTTATTTAATACGAAAACCAATTGTCAATATATCTGACTTTGTGTGCTTCTGTTTCCTCATATATACTTTATCATTTCTACTTTTAAGACTTAAACATTTCAGCCGTACTTCCAGCTTCAGGCACCAATCAGTCCATATGTTGAGCAGGGCTTGATAGTGTTACAGTGAAGTGATGAGATGACAGAATTCATTTTTGTCTCATCTCTGTTTCCTCCCTTCTCATTGCTTGTAAATCAGCCTCTGATGATATCGTTAAAAATTCCATCAGAGGTAGCTTAATACGAGCAAAGAAAATGATATTTCATTTTCGGAAAATTCTGTGTTAATTTCTCCTCAGCAGTTAATTTCTATCACATGTTGTATCTTGCAACACATCTTGCTGTGTGTTTTCAAAGGAGTCAATAAACAGTTTTACTAATAACTCTTTACTCTGCACTTCAGTCTTCACTTCTTATATTTGTTTGTTTAGATGTGTGTGCATTCTTAAGTGCACACACAAAATTTAATGAGACAAAAATATAATCTTGTCTTTATTAATACACCCTGTAAGCTTTAGTTGCATTGCTAAAAACATGTATAATATTAATGTTTACAATACTAAGACCATCAAAATGTCTGATCGTATTTTAAGGTTCACTTATTATCAATTACGTAATTAGTTTATTACATCTATTTTCTGGCTGCATGCCTCTAAAAATGTTTTATTCTGAAGCCTGAAAATGTATGTGGTATGTTTTCACATCATTCTTTTCTCCTCTAGATGGCCATATTAATCTTTCTTTTCAGCATATTTATATAGAACTGACATGGCATTTTGTATAATGTTTTTAATAGTTAAATGAAGAAAACAATATATTTTGTGAGTTTTGTTGGTGTATTCTAGTGATAGAATGTTCTACTAGTACTTTAGTTCATTCTATGAAATTTAGGTTTTTAAATTTTAGTTCACAAATACCTGCTTATGACCAGTGTCTGATCCACTTTATATATTTGTGTAGTGCATTTGATGCACTTCGATTTTGATGAGTTATAGTATATATTTTAAATGAAAAAAAAAAAAGAAATTGTGCTTAGATGCAAGTATTTCTACAGACTCCAAGCTATTGTAAATATATAACTTTTCCAGTGAGCTCCTCATGGACAGGCTTAATTCCAGAGTATCTCTAAAGAAAAACCTAATTCATTGGAAAATCAAGATGATGATAAATGTCATTATCAAAAGTAAAATGGTACGGAATGGCAAAGTAAGTGGTACAGATGGCAAAGTAAAATGGTACAGAAGATAGGTTTACACCTGAAATTTCCAACTCTTGCACAAATGACCCAAAACTCTTAATCACAGAAAAGACAAACCTGTATAACTACAGTATTTCTTGATATATATATATGTGTGGACTTAAGCCAGTCTCTGTGCTTAGGCCCAGAGTTCTAGGGTCAGCTCAAAGTTTGAAATCTAATTTTTGCCAATAATATTCTTTGTGTTCTTTCTCATGTTATCCAGTAAAGTATGGATACTTCCTGAAGTGACCTTTTTTCCTTCTCTCTGATACATATCCTGATAAAACTTCCTTTTCTTTTTTTTATAATGTGCATCCTACTTCTCGTATTATTCCCTACCATTTCAAATGCTGTTACTATCCTGTTGAATATGTACTATTGCCTTTATGTGCTCCAATTATTTGTAATATTTTGGAAGAGGGGATTAATATAGGCTGTGATATTACACATCTGTTTCAGAAAATAAAGAACAAAAAATAAGGAAAAAACCCCCACAAAAATAACACTGTAAGATATTTCTGCTAACAAGGAGATTGAGTTGAACTAGTGGTCTAAACAAGGAAGTGTACAAACTTTAAATTTAAAATGGACATTATTCTTTGGTAATTGGAAATATTTTTTAGTATCTATATTGTTGTGATCTTACATGGACCATACATTCTTAGTAACTTCAATTTCAAAAAAATGTACAATACGATATTAAACTAGCCTCTGTCTCCAATAGTGAGTACTTTCTGAACTTTAAAAACTCAAACATTATACAGGCAAGTTATGTCTTTGTTATCTCTATAAGCTTCACAGGCAAGTACAATATATTTTTTTTAAGGAAGCAGTCCCATAAATTCATAAAAATGGAAGTTTTTAAACTTAGAAATGTTAGGGTAAATATATTGAAATTACAGTTTTGCAGGCAGATGTCAAAAGCTGTAGGTTCTTCTTTGCTTTTGAAATCAAAATTCTCTGAATCCCTTGAGATGAGAAGGGTAGAAGAGGAGAAGAAAACAGTCTTTTTAGAGTTAATTTGTGATGTTCTTAAAGCATGTGTTGCCCAAATCACCTCTTTAACAGCTGTGCAAAATCAGGAAGCAAGCAAGGGGGATTGATCCCAATTCTGAGGCAAAGTGACATCATGATGGAAGAAAGTAGTAAGCTTGCTTGCTTACTTAGCATACTTAGATGTACTTTATTTAGCTATAGTTTACCAGATCAGTACAACCACAAGTTCCATCTCCAGCCTATTTTAAAGTCTTTTTCTAACTTCTCAATTGATAAAGCCCCACAGCTGAAGACATGTTTGTTCAGAGGCTCTTGTTTCTGAGATTGGCCCAAGTGCCTTACATTTCACAAGGTTTTTTGGAAACATATGGAAGCACTAAAAGACTGCAGTGAGAAAACATAAGTTCTCTTAAATGAGAATCTGCTGCTCTAGCAGGCATATGCTACTGGATTTTATCCATCTTTTCCATATTGTGAAGGTAGAGTATGATGTTATTTTTGTAGTTTATCTTCTCCACTTTTATTCTTCTCTAGGCTTTCGGCACTTTATGTTGATGTGTCTGTTGGACATATGTTTGCCTTGCTCCTCAGTGTCAATCTTTGCACGTGAAGGCGACTGTTCTTCTGGAATCTCTTGGATCTGATTCTGTATGCAGCTTTTTGCCTTTTCTTTCTCTTTTGTTAGTCTTCATGTCTTGGGAAAAGCCTCTTCACTGGACTGCTTGAAGTATAAAGAGAGATTTTCTTTCAGTATCTTCCCAACATAAACACCTCAAAACTGGTATACAGGTGAAGCTCCCCAGTTTGTTAAAGCAACTTGGGGGTAGTTTTCCTTAGTAAATACCTTCTGTAAAGCAGGATCTTGCTTCTTCAGACTTGTCAAGCTAAGGTGAAAGCCACTGGACAGGCTAAGAGAGCAACAATGGATCACTCAGTGAATCCCATGATAACCATATGTTTTCCAGTTTAGTTTCTATCATTATTCCTTTCATATAAGCAGATCTATTTTCAAGTCAAGTGTGAATGAAGACTTACTGTTTCAAAAGTATAGAGAGGCTCAGTATGGTTGTATTGTGTTCAGCAAAATAAGGCCACAAAGTTCTCTCAAAATCAGTGTATCTGTACATTTCAGATGCTAAGAATTACAGGCCAAGAAGATGGCTTACGTGGAATAAGAACTATGAACTAGTATTCAGGCTGGAAGACTGGAAGTTCAGTTGAATACTAGATCATAACTTAAAATAGTTATTTCTCTTCTTCTTCCTCTAATGTGCTTTAAAGAAATGAATTAGAAATACAGTGGAAAGAGTATTTAGGAAGAAGGTGGCCACCCATTTTTCTCTGATGTGTTTTTGTCAGATCACCTGTGAGATTTCTCTGGCATAATACCTATTGGAAGAAAATACTCTTTTTGGCCAGCAGCTTTGGATAGACCTAGGGGCTTCAAATAGTACATTCATCAAGATACTTTGAAAGGGTCTTCAGTAAAGATACTTAAGACGAGTCTTAAGTAATCTTCAGAGCAATATTTCCCAAATGTTTCAGAGTGTATTTTGAAGGCTGAGTCATGTTACAACTATGAGATATTCCAGATATTCATACTCGTGTATCTCAGCTGATAGTACTTGTGTACTATCAATTGATATAATTCTTGATGCACTTCTTAGAATTTTGGGGGGAGAGAAAAAGGGGATTTTTTAATTACAATATTTCTTTAGTTGATCCAGCTTCCTTATGCTTATGTTCTACTATGTCGGCATCTACTCTTGACACTTTAAGAGTAATTAAAAATCTTCATGTAGTACAGGAGAAAGTGCAATGATGCAATACTAATGATACAAAGTTCTGATCCCTGATTATGTGTATCTGCCTCCTATTTATTGGTAAATTGGAGTGACTCTTCATTGGCTCCAAGCCCTTAAAAATTGGAGAAAGAGAATTCTTTGTGGTTTTAAAGCCTCTGGGGAGTGTGGCAGTGCAATCCATAGCAATATTAAGGGAATATTTTAGGGATAGTTTTGTGTAATACAAAAGATACTTCTGTAATTCAAGGATCTGCAGAATAGTGTCCAGACCTAACTTGATTTTTGTTGCTTTCTACTTCATTTCTCTGATGCTGTGGGTTTTTTTGTTTTGTTTTGTTGGGGCTTTTTTTTTAAGAGTTTAAAAGTAGCTTCCTAGGGCATTATGACAGTCCTCTATTGTTCTATAATAGTGGAAGACAGTCAGTTTTGTTAAGTATTTGAAATTATGATGCATGTTTCCCAAAAATATAGTCAACTGAGCATTGCAGAGGCTAAGGTGATTTAAAGATTAACATTTGCTCTGTATTTTATTCAGTTTTACAGAATTCAGATCTTTTTTACTTCCCAAGAAAGTATTATCCTTTGTATTCTGAAAAGTTCCCGATAGCAAGGAACTTTTTGTGTAAGTAATTCATGTATTAGGCTGTGATTGTGTTGTGGTTATGGTTCTTTACCTGCATGAATGGCAGACAAGCATAGTGTTTACAAAGTCTGGAGACCTGGAATGGACAGAATTCACAGATAGGGGTAGAAAGTACATGTGTAATTCAATATTATTCTTGTAATTTTCTTGAGGACTATTACGGAAGTGGCAAGATGTAAACATCGGATTTAAATGCAAAGGAGATCTGTGTCTGAGTTTAAACACAGTTTGGAACAGAATGGATTTACATTGAGAACTTTTGAGTTTAAAAGCCAGATAGATGATATCAAAGTTGTGCACAATCTTGTCAACCAAAGGAAACACATGAAAGTGCTTGATAGAATGAATTTGAATAATTCTGAAATCATGGATTTATTCCGTGATTAGCAGCAGAGATGCTGGAAAAAGATGTTAAAGCATGCATGTCATCTGCTGCTGAGAGAAGAAAACCAGTAACAAAACTCAAAGTCAGTGATAATGATAAGTTTTCAACAGGAAAATCCCCTTTCCAGCTAGACCAACGCCAAAGAGAAGGAAAAACTGTTCTCCAATGGGAAAGGGCTTTTTTTCCTGATGTGTTCAAGTGAGCAAAGCAATCTCACAAATTAGGTTTCTCCTGCCAGCATTTTGAAGTCTTTGAAGAAATACCCTTTGCATTGATGTGAAGGCTTTGAAGAAAGTCACCCTTAGCAATGTGATGTCTCTGAAGTGTTGTAAATCATACATTAATAATTACAAGAAAGTTCTCAATTTATTGTAAACTTACTGTTTGAATAAGTCTCTCCTCTGTTTGAATCTGGAATTTATGAAAGGATCAAGATCTGTCATTAACTGGGAAAAGTTCACATACATACTTGTGGCATTGTATTTGATATAGATGTTCTACATTAATAAAATGTAGAACTGATTTGTTATATAAACACAAGAGGTAGTACTATATCAGCAGAAAAGATTGCTTCCTTGATGAACCTAGTGCTTTTGCTGATTCTGAGGGTTCACATTCAAGACTGGGTATTTCTTGTACTAATATGATCTAAAAGCTATTGGGTATGGGCATTCTTTTTTCTTGGTATTATGGTAACATCTAGTGATACAGGGGAGCAGTTTATTTGATCTTTATGCATGTATACCGTGAGACATATCTTGTTCTGAAAGACTCCCACAGAATAGACAAAAGAAGGTACAGTTTTCATTAATCTTAGCCCTAATTGCAGAGATCCCATGGCTCTATCATGGAATGAGTGACTAAGAAACAGGATTGAACAGTAGACTGGAAATCTCTGTGTAGACATTTATTGGGTGCATTGGAAAAAGGAATTTTACCCTGCATAGACCCAATACTCTACTTAACCTGCTGAGAATAGTCATGCTACTTGGTCAGCAGAATGGAGTGGTACTTGTTACATAAATACAAGAACTGAAAACACTATTACAACTTTACATAAAATTATTACAAAAGAACAGTTTATCAGTTCTTGCTCCATAGCACCTGTGGATAAATGGATCATTCTTCTTACATTTAAAGGTTAAAAACAAACGATTTTTATCTCTAGTCTGAGACTAATGCTTGCCTCCTGGTTGTGCTTTTTTCCCCTAGGTTAAAGACCGGTTGCCATTAGGACTGGTTTTTACAATCTGATCACATTACGTTTTAACCGTCTCTTTGCTAAAAGAACAACAACAGGTTATTTTTGTAACTGAACTCTTGTTCTTTTGTTACCTAGTCAGTGTAGATTATTTTCCTTATCTATTTGTATCAATTTCATAGACATGCTATAGCTATATCCTAAGTATTCTCTTGGAATTATTTAATGAATATTTTGTCTTTGAACAAGATGAACAATGTTACCATTTTTATCTAATAACAGGTATTTTATTGTTAGGATGACTATCCTCATAGCTATTTTAATTGTGTATATTATTTATTGGGACTGTATTGTATCTGAGTAAACAAGAAATTGTGTCTATAGCTTCTATGGAGGCAAAGATCTGTATTTTTTTTTCTTGTTAAAATAAGCTCTGACATACTACTTAGAACACTTTTGTGTTATAAAGTTATCCTAACTTTTAGGAATTATTGGAATATTTTCCTTGGGGGAAAGGGAAGGCATGATATATTATACAACTTGAAGTCCTTTGTTTTGTTTGTTTTGTGTTCATTTGGTTTGGGGCGGGGGTTTTGGGGGGGTTGAGGGGGGTGGGGCTTTGTTTGTAATTACCTTTCATCCACTGTATTTACAAGTAAGCTGGAAATAGATCCGTAGCTAGTGTAATTGCCATGCTTCTGGTCATTTCAGTGTGGCTGAAGGTTATCTGCTGTGATGGAATCATGGTCTCATGAAAGCACATAGGAAAACTCAAAGGGAAAATTATTTTATTATGGAAATTCTGATTCCGGTCCTTAGAGAGAAGCTAGCAGACATGCTTAACTGGGTATAAGATTTTCTGTGTGTAGTCACCTATGCCCAATTCAATTAAAGCTTGATCTTTAAATTTGTAAATAGGAAATCCTGCTACATTCACCTTCCACACCACTTAATATTCTGCCAGCATGTGTTTTTATGTATATATTTGTACATTTTGCTTAAAAAAAAAAATAAAAAATTACCCAGCTCCCTATTTGAAACCTTTGCGCTCAGTCTTGTTGAACCATTCTGAATTTTGTCCTTAAAAGTGTTTCTTAAAAGTTTTTCAGTTATCATTATTTTCTATTTGTTTTAATTTTTAAAGAAGACTTATGGCATTCCTTTGCAAATATATCAATTTGTCAGATAAAGGTTAAAAATTAGATACATTTTATTCATGTCAAAGTCACACCCAGCTTATTTAAAGGCAGCTTTGACTTAGAGTTGCAAGCCTGAGGATATTGATTTGAATTATGCATGACTGTCTGGTATGCAGTTCCATTAGCCTGCTGGATGGATAATGTAAACATGTTCAGAATTTTAAGTATCCTATATGAGCGGCAGGTTAAAAATAGAGCTGATAAGAGCATGTGTATCTGAAAAATCCAAATCTTGGAGAATGCAACTACAAAAGGTTCATCTCTTCAAGAGGCTGACTTCAGGTGTGATTTTCTTTTCTTTGAAAATGCTCAGCCCGAACAAATGCAGCTTATGTGTATGACTTGAACAGGTGACACGATTGCTGTTGTTTACTGCAAAGAGTTGACATCTGTACCAGAAAACACAATCGTAACTGAAAGGTCAGGGCCAACTCTGCATCTTTTGGCAAAACAGAGGGGCAGCGTCTGTTCTTGTTTAAATTGGTCAAGATTAACACTAGTTATTAGACTAATTTCTTCATATCTTCAAGGAATCTTGTTTTGAATGTTGTTTGATTTTCCTCAAACTTTCTGTGGCTTCCAGTATATCATAGTTTCTGTTTTTGTTGTGTCTGATCTGTTGTTTGGTTTTCCCTGTATTTTAGCAGTCTGTAGTTTGGTAGTACATGTAATGAGTTCTGAAACTTTGTTTTTAAATCCTCAGCACTAAAAACACTGTGTTAGTAAGATTTAAAACAGATAGTATCTTTAGAATTTTGTCCAAGTTCCTGTGAATTTTAATAGAAAAAAAGACAACTCTGAAGTGAAAAGTGCAATGCCATCTATCTTACATTTTATTAAGATTTATTATACTTCAAAGTGTTTCTGTTGCATATGTAGCATTTGTGGCAATTTGATGAGTTGAGTGAAAATTAAAAAACTATTGCCCTTATTTTCAAGATCTGATGGATACAAAACAAAAAACTAGTCTAATTTTGCATTAATTTAGAACTACCTTCTCAAAATTATTTTGCTTGGAGTCCTTCATATTTGGCTATGTTAAATTTTGTACATAATGCCAGAATGGAACTATTTTTAGATTATGAGAATAACAAGAGAGAATAATGATGTATTTTCCTTGGACTTTACAGTGTTTATTTGCTTACATCTTAGTATAGAAATAATCACATGAAAATTTGCAAGTAAATGTATGATTTAAAAGCTCTTCTTGAAGATGAAGTTGATGTACTGCTCTGATATCTTTTTTTGTTTTCCTGTCAAATCTTGGATCATGAATTGTATGTCCACACAAAATTTGGCCAATAGCTAACTCTTGAGTAGATCTGGTAAAATTTGAAAAGGTGTTTTGAGTTGATAGTCATTTTCCCTTGTAAATGAGGAATAATTAATCTGTTAAGAGACTAGCATCTAATGCTCTCCTTCAGAGAAATTCATCATCCTGTTTGATAATGGCTGTTATCTTTGACTGTTTTCAGAGCAAAATTCCTTTCACTGGCAATGAGAACCACTGCTCTGAATCATCTGCTTTCCTTGTGCCTTCCTGTTAACAAGAAGGGGCTTTAAAAGAAGAAAATCTTTGGAAATAAAAACAGTAGTTGTTATTAGTGCTAAAGGCAATCTGTTGGCCTCAGAGGTGTAGGGAACAACAGTGACAATTTCCAGACAACTGTGAGATTCTGCAAAGGAAGAACTTAACCCTTTTTATGAAGGATGGTAACAATGGTAGTTATTTCTTAAAAAATACTAGTTTGCACTTGAATTCTAGTCAGAGAGGAATGGGGGATCTCTTGTGTGCTTTTGTGCACAGTGCAGATAATCCAGGAGAATATTACACAGAGGAGAAACGGTAGTATATGTAATGGTGAATGTAATGGCAGGAGTACAGAGCCATTGTGTAAATATCTCCACTGCTCCAGATGCTCATTTTTTTGTGAGTGATTCCAACATTAAACTACAGAACTAGTAATGTTTTGATAATACAGATGACTAAGCATAAATACCACTATGTAGCAGTCAACTGAGAGTTCCTTTTCATTGTTCTCTAGCTTTCAGTTACTTTTAAAAGAAATTTCCAGGAAAAAAAAGAAAAAGTGAGGTTTAATTCTAGTTGAATGTTCACAGTAAAAACATTATGTGGATGTTTTTCATCCCCAAAAGAAAGTATCATAACCTGAGACAGTTCAAAGCTAAATTTAAAAGTTGAAAGAAATGCATCTTATGAAATCCATGCACATGTAAATCTAACCTACAGTGACACTGTTAGAAAAATGAAAATATTTAATGTCTTTAGTTCATATGTGCTTGTGGAAAACTTACCAGAATTATACAGTTATTTCATAATGTTAATACAAACAAGGGTAAGAGTTCGGTTTTTATGCTTCAGTGTCTGTAGCTCAGATATTATGCTTCAAAATCTCTGTATTTTAAAGGAAGGCTGAGCTTGTGGACAGGAGCAAGTCAGGTAAATTTTTTGTCAAGTGTTTTGCTGTAATACTTAGGGAATTTTAGATAATGGAGGAAAAGGGGCAAAAGCAGCATTTGCCTACCCATTCTTCTCTGGCTCTCTAGCTATTAGTTGCCTTTGTGGCACTCATTTATGTAACTGATGTCTTTCCAATGATTTAATGCTTGAAAGTTGGGAGACGGTTCTGAATGAGTCTATATTGAGTTCATATTACAATAATTTATTTTTTCTTCTGGTTATTCCCCTTTACTTCTCATACATTAATTCAGATTATGTTAGTATCAGCACTTGGTTTTTGAATCCTGTGTAAATTTTGCTCTCTGAGTGGGAGAGAGTCTTTTATCTTTAAGAAGAGGTCAGAATACAGAAACATAATGGAAAAATCAGTTTCCTAACTGCCCTCTTCTTGACTGATTAGTACAAATTATTCCCAGCTTGTTGGAATGCAATTTGCATTTGAAAATGCCCATAATAAATTGGTATAAAGAGGCCTAACAATTTCTGTTTAAGGGAGTTTTATTTACTCTAGTTAATGCATAATCTCGGAGTTGCATACAATGTTTCTGCAACTCCTTTCTGAAATGCTTGCTGAAATCTGCTGCGTTTTACATCTCCAGTGGATATGTTCATCTAGAAACACTTAAACTCTGTCAACTCAAAATAAACGGCAGACGCAGAATGATTCTGTGTGCTCCAGTTTTCATTTTAACACTGTTTCAGGGCTGATCAGATTAAATTGTTTTATGTCTGCACCTTTTTTCATTTTGTTTTCCTTGAGCAAAAGTGCTAGATTTCAGGTAGAAAAGAACCTGCTTGTTTATTTCATTACAAATGTTAGTATATGGCATACCTCAGTTTTTTGGGGGGGTGTTGGGGGGTATTGGGAAGAGGAACACTTCCAAGGGGTTAGATATTCATCCTGTATAGATGGCTCAGATTCCGACTGTGTCAGTTTTTCTGGTGTTTGATAAGGCACACAAAGCAGTTGTGGGAGAAAGCATATCACTTGTATCCATGGTAACTCGAAAGATACTTTGGAACTCAAAAGGATAGAATAAGCTAGAGTAATAGGTCTCATTATAAGGGCAAAATACATAAAAGGTTCAGGCATATGCTTTTAATTAGCTGCCAAAAATAGCTAGAATCAGAGACAATGCAATGAAACAATAATTCTTAGTGTTAGAAATGAGCAACATTTGAAATCTAAAGATATGCTCAACTGAAAGGCTTTTATTTTACCATCTTATGGGTATTCGGTCTGTGAATACTAATAGATTTGCTATGGTTTCTTAATCATGCTTAGGACATGAGAGCGCACACTGATAAAAGCTGGTGCAAGTCTCATGTGACTACAAGTTTCAGAAGTTCCATAGTGATGTTAATTCTCATAGCTGTGATGCAGGTTCTTATGAATAGCATGTGCAAAGCATTCGCTTATGTTTTACAAGTGCACTGCTGGAAAAATAAATGTAATGAGTGCTTCTATGTAGGGATAATAAAAAAAAGATTGACAATGCAGATTAGTTGGAGATTGAAGATACAGTATTTTTCAGAATAAGTCACTTTAATTAATTTTAAAATAGGAAGGTAAGCAATGGGGGAAAATGTGAAAACGTAATACGAAACTTGAATGGATGGACTAGAATTGAATCCTGGAGAATGAAAATAGAACAATGTATGAAATACAAGGTATAGGATATTTGAATAACCATTTTAATAGAAATATTTTAATACAGTGAATAATTTTAAAGTTTTCTATTTGAACAGCAGTGTTTGTAAGGAATCCATCTTGTATTGCAGTGCAATTCTCCACATTATTTCCTCTGTTGCTATAGAAACTAATTCTAGTGCAGCTGTGATCGCTT
Source organism: Harpia harpyja (assembly GCF_026419915.1). Taxonomy (NCBI): domain Eukaryota; kingdom Metazoa; phylum Chordata; class Aves; order Accipitriformes; family Accipitridae; genus Harpia; species Harpia harpyja. Next base: position 12,969,954 of record NC_068952.1, on the reverse strand, counting down.
ATCAAAATTCTAATGTTTCAATACCCATTTCTTATTTTGAGTTATTTAAATAGCCTTGTCTTACTTTGAATCAAACTGCACATTTCATCACTGCTGAATTGTTGACTGGTCAAAATGTTAATGCAAAGTGATAGCAAATGCTGGTTTGGTTTTTTTTTCTTTCTGCCATCTAAGCTATCATACTTATTGTTAAAGTTTGAATAACAAGCAAATTAAGGCTTTTTCACTTGATAAATTATAAAGGTCAATATTTGCTGTCTAACATCAGCATTTTGTAATGGATATTACTTCCTCAATGTAATCTTAATTATATTTAATATTTCATAAACCTTAAATTGTTCATGTTACTGATATGTGGCCATAGGGTGCCTATGTGTATATATGTGTGTTTACATATATGTCTATGTGTGTGTGTAAACAATTTTTAGGGTGTTTTTAACTTAAAAGTCTGTATCTTGGCATATTCATTTTATCAAAGTAAAAATTTCGGTGATACTACATTATCTAAAACTAGTCAGCCACAAGGTATACTGCAGTAGAATCTCACCAGTTAACAAAGTATTCTGAATCTCTTTTGCTCCTTGTATGATTTGTTTCTTTGAGGTTGGGTTTGGGGTGAGGAATTTTTGGTTGTTTTTTTCTTTGTTTTTAACAATGAGAGTACTGTGCTGGTAGGTATATGTATTTAATGGATGATGCAGCAATGGAACTGGTACATGCAGAGGAGCTGTGCTTGCCTCTGAATTGTTGAACTGCTGCATTACAGAAAGAGCTTTATAGATACTTGAGATACCTGTATTCGAGATGATCCCCATCCTTGATTATTATAGTATTGAATTTTTTCAATATATATATTGTAGAATCAGTGAATAACAGGTTGAAAAGGACCTGTGGAGGTCATCTAGTCTGATCTCCTGACTGAAGGAGAGCTAACTTCAAAGTTAGACCAGGTTGCTCAGGGCCCTAGCCAGGACAGCTTTTAAAACCTTCAAGGCTGTCAATTATACAGGCTCTGTGGGTAACCTCTTCCAGTCTATAGCCACTATAATTTCAAAGTTTTTTCCTTATATTTAATCAGAATTTCCTTTGTTGCAATGTGCACGTATATTAGTTATGTATTGGTTTTATATATAGCTTAATAAAGTAGTTTATTAATAAAGTAGTTTAAACTCTTAGTGCTGAGATTTGAAAAAATTAGCATTCTGGTTATGAACCATGTTAAACATTCTGCTGAGTATGTTTTCAATTATAATGTTAAGATCTAAAAACTTTGCTGACACCAAATTATGAGAAAGAGTGGATGGTTATAGGTCTGGAGATATATGTTGTATACTTTCTAATGTTGTAGCAAAGCTGCTGAAATGTTCCAGTAATACTTTTCAAGATAATCACTGACTTTCTAATGAGTGTACACTAATTTCATGTAGAGTGAAATAAATAATTTTCAATTTTGAAATTATCATACAAACATTTTGCAGCTGTAGCTGTCAGACTTTGATTACTAATTAACTGCTGTGCACCACCTTTAAGTCTCTTATTCAACAAGCAGCATCAAACGGTAATTTCAAATGAGATACATAAATTTTTGCTAGTATAAGAAAAGTCCATGAGAAACAAATTTTTATGGATATGCATGTTTTACTCTGTCACAACGGCTAGTAAGTTTAATATTGTAGGTATAACACCATGTTCATGACAACACAATTTCCAGTTAGTGTTCTGGGAAGTTAAATGGGTTGAGAATGGTATGCTGCACTCTGATCCTTGATTGTTCAGCGCTGTTGTTTCTTTGGATGGATGATATGGAAGACCAGTTCCTCTCCTACTGTTTGTTGAGGGCTGAAGCATCATTCTGTAGACCTTATGAGCCCTCTGTAACCAATATATAGCTTGGCCACTGTTCTCATCCTCATAAGCTCTTGCATAGCTCTTAAAACTGGTGCTATGGCTGAATGAAAATATCTTCACCAGCCAGACTCATGTTCATCTGGTCCTGTCAAAATGCAGAAAATTACCTGTTTTGTGAATTATAGCACAGCTATGGACACGTAGCAACAACTACATCATATATTACATATAAGCCTAGTAAAGCAGCTCGTCTGTGACAGTGGGTTGTCTCAGAAGTGCCGCAAAGAAGTGCAAGAAATTTAGTTTTGAGTAATTGTGTTTCTTTATGCCTGGAGGAACTTGTCTGAGGCCTTGCTGAAGTGAGTGGAACAGACTGACATGCTCCCTGCTGCTTAATCTGTGCCTTTTCTGTGAATTCGTAGCCCTCTTACTGGGTGTGCAAAGGAAGGATACCTTGGTTTTGAAGGATATCCATTTCCTGTGATTTCACACTGTCTATTTTGCCTTTCTTTTTCTGGACAGTTGGCCCCCAAAGTGGTACTAGTTCCATTATTACTAAGCATACTTTCTACAGGCATTAATATCTAAAAGGTTTTGAAGTTCTTAAGCATGTATAGACAATTTTCTTCTATTGTTGACCTATTAGGTACTCCTGCAAACTGAGATTGTCTTTGATTTTTCTGGTTTCTAGCTGCTTTTTATTTGGTAAAGTTATGAGAGCTGTTTCAAAAGTTAAAAAATCTGAATTTTCTAGAATCGTTTTTACGGGAATACTCTAATATACTGCAGGAAATACAGTCCATTTTACTAAAGCAAGTCACTGAGCCAGTTTGTCAAGGAAAGAAGGAGAAAAAGTGCCCGAATAGATAAGAGAAATCAAGGTCCTTTGGAATCTCAGGATCTGAATAAATAATTACCACTGTCTCCCCACTCAAAAGGAAAAATAATAATAAATCTAAAATATAAATATAAATGCTTATTCTGGGAAGTGTCTTGCCTCTCCTGGAATGTAACTAGCTGCGTTCTCTAGGTTGTGCAGATTTTCACCTACAAATATGGTTATTCCCACCTATCAGACATCACTGATTTCTCTTTTATCTCTCTGCTCTGTTGACATTGCTTTTTTCTCAGATCTGAACCACTTTTTTGCATGTCATGTGTTGTTTTATTTTCCCCATTCCTTCACCTTTCTTCCTCTGTCACTTTTGCTTTGTTGTTTTAGCTGTTTGTAATTTTTCATTCCTGTCTGCATCTTGTCTGTTCTTTATTCCTCTCTTTGCTCTTTTCCTAGTTTTCTATACAGATGTACTAAACTTCTCTCCCTTTATTTCTTTCCTTTGTTCACTTACCAACAACCTATCACTTTTTTCTGAATCATTGCACTTACTTTCTCCTTTTGCCCCCCCCTTTTTTTTTTCCTTCCCTTTACTTTTTTCCCCACCCTAATATTGTATTTTTTGTTTTCTCTTCCTTCTCTCCCACTACAGAGCTGATGATAATGGAAAATTCTGTGGGGGTATATCTCTTAAGAAGCTAGTGGCTTGGAGGTTTCCATGTTGGTGGTGGTACACACTGCAGGTGAATTTTAGATTAATAATAATAATTTACAAGGCTTGAAGTAAAACAAAAAAACAAACTGAAGAAACGGCTAGGGTACTAGTCTTAAAAGACTTGGTTTCAGTTCCACGCTTCATGGGAAGCTTTCTGTGATTATGAGCACTTCTGAGCTAGATTCACAGCAATCTTTATTGCCTCTTATTTAAACCTGTACTTTAGTTCTCCATCTGTAAAATGCCAAACATGTTAACTTATACTATTGTGGTAGTACTATTATTCACCATAATATATATTTCACTTATATATATTAACAGTTACGAGATACCCAAACTGGGATCATATAGATATCTTAAGTAGATGGGCAGAAAATTTAAACTCATGCCCTACTGAAATGGTTCATGCAGAATCATTGTAGCACTGCTCTGTGTTAGTGACTTGCTCCAACAGAGTATCCTTTGCACTCAAAATTGCTGTGTAAATAAGGCAAAGGAATCAAAGCAAGCTTTTATGTTCCTATTCTGGAAGCAGTTCTTGATGGAAAATATCTTTCCTGGTTCATTTTCACCAGTTAAGGTAGTAATAAACAGAGAGCTAAAATACTAGGGAATTTTACACAGTTTTTTGAAAACAAATTACAAAATGCAGCTACCAAGGTGAAGCTGTTTTTAAGAAACCATGGACTTACTGCATTTTAAGTGCAGAAGGAATTCTCACCAAAGGAAGTAGTTGTATCTTGCTTAAAAGTATGGAAAAAGAATGATGGAATTCTGATTGTTAAGGAACACATTTAAGTGTAGTATATACTGCTGAATGGATCTTGATTATATCATCCAATGAATAATTATTGAGATCTTAAAGGGGGGTTCTGTATCACTTAGAAAACTTTGGGGTTTTTTTTTTGTCAAATAAAAATGAACGTGCCTGAAATGAGCTGCAAAAATACTAAAATGTTCAAGAAAATGATACACATAACACATTGATCTTGCTTTCTAATCACACTTTCTTTCCTCATTTGAGACCAAATAGAATGAGAGCAGGAACATTACAGGAATATTAGCTGTGTGTTACAATACTTTACTGGGAATTGATTTTAGACCTCTGTGGGATCTTTTTCACCTTTTCAGCACTTTATCCTGCTACTCAATTCCTGTGCTTAATACTGCAGCTGTATTTGAACTATAATTTAAAGTGAAAATTACATTCAAATGAAGTATAGCAATGACAGGAAAATATTTTCTAAGCCCATATCCAGCTGCTACGGTCCAGAGGTATGAAGGGATGCTACTAAGCACAAACTGGGGAGAAATGGGGATTCTTAGGGGCCTGAGATGGTTTACAGGGTGGAGTTTTCAAAGCTTTTAGCTGTTAAGCATCTGTAAATGCTGGTGAGATAGCCAAATTTGGGTGAATTTTCACAGAGATGATAAAAGGCATTTCCTTGTCAGCAAGACACTCTTTAAGATTTCAAAGCTAGTTGTCAATCACCTTCAGCAAGCAGGACTTGTAGTGTATTTTAAAAGAGGGGGGGTGGGGTGGGGAAGATTCTATGAATTCATTTAACTTACTATCATTTTGGAAGTGGTATTTTTGTAACAATTTTGATAACTTGGAAAAAATTAACAGTGAACAGAGGTACAAAGGAATACCTGTTCATTTATAAATTTAGCCAACATAGTGATCTGAAAAGTAGTGTAAAGGAAAGTTGGCTGCTTATAAAAACAGTAAAAGTGAAACCAGCATCTAAATGGAATAGAAAATAAGTTTTTCTACCTAAGAAGTTGAATGAACATACTTAGTACAAATGCTTTACCTAAGGAAATACAATTATGGAAGGGAAGGCAAACAGTTTTAAAATTTCACTTCTTAAAGATCACTGCTTCCAAAAAGTTATAAAGCTGGATGTAGTCTCAGAAAAGAAGAGTTTCTAAAGTCTCCTTTTAAAAGTAAAAAAAAAAAAAAAAAAAAATTCTGGAAAGCTTGATTTATTGATATTTGCATCAATAAGATATTAAAATATTGAACCAATAGGTTTAAGCACTATTTAGATATATTTTGGACAGCTGGAAAGTATAAATACAGAACTAGGTAGCAGAACTCGTTCCTATTAAAATTAATAGAAATACTGTATAAGGAATCAGAGAATGATACTTGAAAGAAAATTAATTCAAGAGATGCTAATGTATAATTTTCATTGAAAGACGACCAAAATATTTGGGGAGGAAACAAAAGAATGTCTTTGACAGTTAGTTCACTATAATGCTTTAATAATGTATTTGTAGTTTAAATGTTCTAATTTGGGCTAATTTTGGAAAGAGAAAGCTTGGAATTTTTCACCAGTGCAGCACCTTTCTGTATTGCTCTGTAAAACAGACCATAAATTCTTACAAATCAGAAGTGCTCTAATAAGCAAAGAAAAGAGCTAATTTCTTTTGTCAGCAAACAAAACCAAGCTGTAGTTCTGCAGGCTTATGATGTAAACAGACAAAAAAAAAAAAAAAGTTACTGTGTGAGTATCAGTAACTTCAGTTGGTCTTAGACCTTTCCTGAGGAAGAAAATTGAAGCTTTAAGGACTGGACATGAAAGATTATTCAGTAATTTTGGATTAGTTCTATTAAAAAACAAGAGAACCTTTTTATTACATGAATTACCAGTAGACTTAGCCTTGGAAGGTGAGGAAAATGCAGTGCTGAGAACTTCATCTGACATCAGATGTAAATGGCAGCAACGCTGTTTTGATTTCCAGAAGTCTGGGATTAAGCTAATAGTGTATGGAATTTTCTAAATATTAGGAAACAGAACTATTTTTTACTGAAAAAAAAAACCCAAACAGATACGATTACTTATCTTGTTTACTGGTGAATTGCATAATGTAGAAAATAGTTCAACTGTGAATAAAAGTCTAAAATGTGGCAAATGCAAAAAGAAAGCTGATAAAAGATGTTTTTTCTGTTGTCCGTATGACCCCATACCACTGCTATATTTCTCTTTTTTTCATTAAGCAAGACTCGTGCCATAAGTCTTTTGAAAAGACATAGAATAATGCCAAGATAATTTGTTTTATTGTGAAATAATATGGGTTTTTTCCTCACAAAGATGCATGTAAGCTTTTCATTTTAAAGGAAGGAGAGCCCCGAGGTTTCATTCAATATTTAATGTTTGTATTTTATACTCCTCGTAATGTGGGGTTATTCAGTCAACAGAATATTTTTGGATGGTAGAAAAGTTCAAACATGAAAATTCCATTTGGACTCTCTGTGCTGCATATCAGAAATCTCTAAGGGTATTTAATCATTCAGAATAAGAAAGGTTTCTTTAATTTTTAAACATGTATTTCATTTTATGTTTTATTTAAATTGTAACATTTACATAGAACCCCTTGAAGGCTTGAAAACTTGAAATTTACGTTAGATTAAAAAAATAAATAATTATGAAGCATAGTGTATGTGGAGATATATTAGAGGAATAAAAGGTACTGTTTGAGTATGAAGATATTCTGATAATTACAAAATATGACTTGCAAAAATTATTAATTTATATAGTGATTATTTGTTTTAAAGGAACTGGAAACCAAATTCCCAAAGAAGTTTTGCAGTAATGCTGCCTCTCACAATAGAATGAATATTTGAAGAAGTAATATGTATGAGAAACTACAAGTTGCAGAAGTGTAGTTAATTACTGCTTATGAGACAGGGGAATTAAAATCACAAGGATAGTTTCTTTTCCCTTATGTTAAGAGATGGATGTTCTTGGAATTACTCAGGAAATATGGGCTAAAGAAAGCTAGGGTTGTGCTGCTGCTGACAACCTTTGGGAAAATTAATTAAGATAGCAAAGTCTAAACATTGTAAACATGGAAAGGAACATCACCAGCTTTGTGGTGAAATGTTGTACAGCCTAGCACGGTTCACAAGGGACCAGGACAGAGAAGAGAAATGAGAAGCATTGGAAGTAGAAAGTTCAAGTAGTAACTGAAAACCTAAAGAAAAAGCATTTCTTATAGTAAGCTCATGTATCTTTAAACTGTGATTCCACTCAGAAAAATGACTGAAGAAGTTTGTGTATTTTCTCATAGTTATCAATTGTATGTTCAGGAATGCTCATTTTGGCCTAAGTTGCTGTGTCAGGTTTTACTGGCAGTCCCTTGAGGTTGATGGCAAGATATGTATCATCTCCCTTTGGCTTTCAATCAGTCCCCTGTACAGGGATTTATGAAAACAAATTAACCTTCATTGTATAACAAACAGTACTAAGAAGAAGGTATTTATTTACTTCTGACTTAAAGGTGCTAATGACAGTTTACACGCTGTAATTTCCTGAGTGTACCAGCAAAATGCTAATCTGCTTGTGTTTGTCAGGTATTTCACTTACAATTCTGGTTTCTTCAACTGTTGAGCAAGGACTTTATTATTACCACTATATGAGTGTTTTCCCAGCCCACTAGAGAAGGGTGCAAATTTGAAGTAAAGCAGTTAACCCTTAAAAGATTGATTATTCAAATCTGCCTATTGACAGCAATACACTGTATACTCAGTTTAGAGTTTACTAAATATTTGTTACTAAACAACTTAGTTTCACTCATGTTATGAGAATGCAAAGTTATTTCACATAGTTTGGGTGGAAAACTGGGTGTGGGATCTTTCTTTCTATTTGTCTTTCCTCCATTCTGGCATTTTCTGGCTGGTAGGAACCTCAGGTCAAACCCAATTTGGTTTCTCTGTGACTATTTATTTCTTCCACGTCTGGGATATATGTTGCCTTGGTTTTTTACCCTGTCTAGTCCAAACTGGTATGGTAATTTAATATGATTAATTTCACTGGGGGAATTGGCAAAATTTATTTTCTATCTGGTTTGAGAGCAGAAAGTTTCTTGGGAAACTTGCATAGAAATGATGCAACAATTAATTTTAGATTTTCACTGTAACCATTTGCTTGTTAAGAGTAACTCTTTAGCAGAAGTTATAAGCCACATTCAGTGGTCTTTGGAATGTATTCTTTGGCTTTGTCACAATATACAAGTATGCACAAGTGTAACTGTGTCTAAGTTTATACCTTAAATGAAAGGTACAAGGTATGTTAGAGACAATGGTTTTACATGTAAACGTGCGAACACTTCAGAACGTGCTTTCCTTTCAGCTCCAAACTTTTTTCTCCAATACGATCAGTGATAGGCCAGCACGTATTAGCAGTGTTTTTTTATTTTAAACTTTGATACTTATGCAAAATTTTGTTGATGGATTGATTGTTGGAGTTAGTTGTTACTTCTGTGTAATTTTTAAGGAAAATACCGAGTATCAGGTATTTAGTGTTGCTGTATTCACTTCTGTCTGTGATATCATTTGTCTTTGATATCATCAGTCATTAGAATGTCTTCACGTAATTCAAATTTGCAGTATTTTCAGAGACCTATAACATGAAATCATCATTTTATTGCATCATTTACTGTGGGGAGGGGGAAATTAATTTAAAATGAGACATTTTCACTTTAAAAATTAATTTGAAAACTTTGATATCTTTTTATGTAGAGAAACCTTTTGTTCAAAAACAGTTTATACCTGTTTAGACAGAGGTGTCCTTAGATTTTTAAACCTGGATATTTGTTTTAAGAATTTACACGCTTTTTCTCTTTGGTAAACTAAACTTTCAAAAATAAATAGTTAAAACCTGCCCCAGTGTTTCAGCATTTTCTGAGATTTTTGAGTCACAGCTGGTTAATAAGGATTTTCTTTTCTTCACTTCTTCCCCGCCTACATTAAAAGTACCTTTTCTGTCACACAGCCTGTGCAGTTTTCCCATAGGGACATATAATGCAGTTCATCAAAGTGAAAAAAAAATGAGTCACACAGTCATTTATTTACTCATGTAAGACAATAGTGGTGTTGGTAGTTACCTGGACACACTTTCATTTTGTTAGATTGTGGAAAAGCTGGGAGTTAAAAAGTCTTTGCAGACTTGACTACAAGCGAAAAGAAAGAAATTAAGTCATAGCTACATGGTGGTTACCGTGTCATTTAATGCTGTTTGTTGCCTTTTAGCAACAATGAGCAAAAATGTTGTTGCTCTAAATTTGCTAGAATATTTATTTATATAAATTTTGAAAAGGAAGTCCTGTTTTCATGGCATAGAGAGTCAAAGGATATTTATTATTATTTTATTATGATTAAAATATCAGTTTAGATTCTAAAATTATATCTATTTTCATGGGCACAAGTTATCTAATATTTAACAAAAAAAAGAAGTGCTTTCCCGTATCTCTCTGTGTTTTGCAAATAAAGCTTTCTTACTATTCCTGCATGGCGATTTCATGATTCTAACTGTTGCACTTAACTCTGTTTTGTATGTAAGGTTTTATGTGTATCTGCTAGACTGATGACTACGTTTCGAGTATAGATTCCCTGCCTGCTCTGTTTTCCTTTCCAGTCCTGTGGGACTGGAGTTTCAAGAGTTAGTGGCACTGTGCTAACTAACAGCAGAAGACCTTTTGCAGGAGTGCTGTAACAGTAATTTGGAATCACTGTGAATGGTAGGCTGGCTCTGATGGGTTTATCAGAGAAGAGAGGATTCCTGACGGTGGTATCATCTGGTTGGAGTGTTTTACTTACTCATTTGCCTTAGCTAAAGCTAAGAGGAGTTCCATTAGGAGCCCAGTGAAATAGAGAAGAGCCCTGCATTCCCCAATTACATTTGAGGCCTATATTTATCTGTGCAGTAGATATGCTCCATAATGAGCTGTCCTGTCCCTGTCCTTCAGTTGCCGAGCTTTGGGGATCTGCAATGCATGTTGGCTCCCCTCCAAGACAACGTGTCTGGGTTTGCCTCCCATGGACAGTGTGCACCAAACCCACGGTGCTTTGGGCTTATGTGAAGTCCCAGATGCTGTGAAATTTTCCAGCATGCCACAGTCAGATACAGCCCAGACTTCCAAAGGAAAGGAGAACAAAAGGGAGCCTTTCGCTAAGACTATTTGTTTCCCAAGAGAGCCACATTACTGTGTTTTCAGCCTTGTTCCATAAAGGGTAACTCTTACACATACTGTTTATGTGGTATGTTGAACAACTGGTAATTGCCTCTGAAGCAGTTAAAAGGTTGATGTACTTGGTGAGAATTTAGGACACAGGCAGGGCAATCCTGTATACAAAAATTTGATGATGAAACTAAAATGTACCACCAAGATTGGGTTTTTCTTAGATGAATCTGAAATCAAAGCTTATATTGTTCTAATGTTAATACTTTCCTTAACTTCCTTGTTTGGTAGATTTTTCTATGAGTGAAAGTGGTATGTCTGACACCAGAAAACATTGTTGCTTTGAAATTTTTGTGTATAAGTTAATTCTATGTGTGAGGGGCATCGAAATCTTCATTAAAATCTCTACAGAAGATGTAAACAAAATGGGATACAGGTTTTTACCTATCTTTGGTATTCCTTTCATTTCAGCTACTGCACACCTTGCTGTCTTTTCCCAATTCTAGTCAACTGTGTAATGCTGCGTAATAAATGTAATTATTTTGAATTAACTTTCTATATCCATAGCCTTGCATCAGGTTTATTTTCTGAGGAGATGTATAACCACGTTTCTATCTATCTAGTGTGAGAAGCAAAGATGGTCAGCATCAAGTATTCATCCCAAGCACAAGATTGCTCATGATCCTTTTTCCACTGCCTTTAGTGACTGAATCTAGTGTCTAACTTTTAGACACCGGATACGTACCCTTTAGCTGTCCTTAACAAGTAATTAGGATCTGAGACGCTGCTTCACTTGCTAAATTCACTGGTGAGCAGAGTTCGCTTGTGTGAAAAGGCTTGCGTCTGCCTTTATTAGTACCTTATTTGTCTTCAGACTTTAATTTAGTATCTCCCTGGGTGAGCAACTGTATGGGAGGTAATCAGAGGTTTGATATCATGGCTTTAGGGAGTGCATTTTGTTTCCTTAATTGGTCTACATTCCACCTGCACAGAATCTGATTTAAGGTATCCAAAGGTTTTTGCAAGGTAAGCATCCCTGAAATTCAAGCCTAGAATTTTTGTCATGTCATATTTGTGCTATATTTATTTATATATGGTTTACACAATCCATTGTGACTATATACTTAATACTTTGCTTTTATCTAAATCTCATCTGAGATCATTCATTTCCATTTTTAACAAATATTTTTCAGTAGTATGTTATCTAATTTGAAATGTAAAGTAAAAAAAGACATTTACAGATTTTTTTAAAATATTCTGTCCAGATATTTAGACTTACCATTTTCCACAGAACTGTTTCAACAGTAAATAATCAGAAAGTAAGTAAAGAATTTTCACTTATTCTCAGCGAACTGCATTCAGAGGATGAGAAGAACACCTCCACTAGATGAACTGCAGCCGCCTCCATACCAGGATGATAGTGGTTCTCCTCATCTTTCATGTACACCTTCTGAAGTCGGAGACAGTAAATGTGAATTTTCCCAGTGTAGCAACAGTCCAAGATGTTCATATAAATGCCCAAGTGAGGGAAGCACGGGACACGAAATAGAAAGCTTTCATAACAAAGGATACGAAGAGGATGTACCAAGTGATAGCACAGCTGTCCTTAGTCCAGAGGTAAATGAAAACAGTTGAGTGTTCTGAAGTGTCATGCAGTGCAACCTTTTGAGAGCTTTTTTTATCTTAAGACCAATGCACAGTTATATGAACACTAATATTGCAGCTCATTCATTTTTTAAAATATTAGTTCATCAGAAAGCATTACAATAGGATTTCAGATTTTTCTTTATAGTTATCTTTATGGCATCTTAACTTTCAAACAAGCTCCTAGTAAGAGTGAATTATTTTTTAAACCAGTCAGAAAACTTCATCACACAATAAGGACTGTAGTCAAAATTCTTTTTCTTCCACATAATTTTTCAAGCAACCCAAATAAAGAAAAAGAATCTGTTAACGCTTTTCAAACTGAACACCCCATAATGTAAAACATCCTTTATGAAAAAAAATTACTACAAAGAATTTTTTTAAATTGTTGATGGTAGTATAGAGATTTGGTCCACTTAATTTCCCTTTTTTCTGCTATAAACTGTAATGATATCTGTTTATTTTTACTATGAAGAAATCATCTTTTCTGACATGTATTTCCTTGAAGTGTCTTTAACAACCGCTTACTGCACTGACATCTATGGGTAAGTCTGCATTAGTGATGTCATGTGCAGAAGAGGCTCTATTTGGTACAACTTTGTCTTTTGTCTCTACCTGAAGTTTTGAATTGCATATTAGGGCTCAGTCCTGATGTGCCAACAGCTGTTTCTGTCTTGGTAGACCTCTTGGTAAGTTGATGTTACATAGCTGGGGTGTTGGTGCAACACCTGGAAGGCCCAGCTGCAAGGTCCTCCAGTAGCTAGCTGTCTATGTGTACCTGATGATCAGCTAGGACCACAATCTTTATGGACTTCACTGCTAGTAAAGACATAGTGTGTACATATGGTCCTCAAACCCTATCAGATTGCAGCAAATCTAATCCTAGTTCTTCCCCTTTTGTGTCACACCAGTCATTAAGGTAAGCATACTCAATAAGAACTAAGAATACTGCCAGCTTTTTTCATAGCCACTCAACAACTTGAAGAATGAAGCTTTCAGAGGAATGAATTCCAATAACTATGTAGCAACCAGTTTAAAATAAGAACATAACTTTTTAATGCAAAACTCTTTATTGTGGCATCTGTTAATTTACATGAATAAACGTATCTTTGATAATATGAAAATACACAGGAAATACATTTGTTTTACATACTTGGAATAACTTATTATATGAACACTAGGTTGACCTGTACTTGTAAATATTTTGTGTTTCAGTATCACTATCAAACTAGCTGTTGTAACAATATGGGGGATCAATATTTTGTTCGAAATTTGAAGTGACGATAAGCAATCTTAAAATTAAGTTTAAAATACAGTTTTAGGACTGGTGCTGTTGACAGAAAGTTCAGAAGGTGTGTTCAAAACAGATGCATCTTACACAGTTCTAGTAAAATTACATTAATAAAGCCATAATAATTTTTGGCACATTCATGGAACCCTTGTGGACTGCAACAAGAGCTGCATGTGCAAGCAGGTGTTGTGATTCCTGTATTCTTTGCTGGCATCTCACCGTGCTCTCAATCACTAGCCGGGTCTTAAAGCACTGTAATATGTTAACTTAAAAATGTGTGTATTTTTGCACTGAAATAAGGTAGTTCTATCTTGTAACAAATGTATATACGTTTTAACGTGGGGCACAGAAGAAGAGGCCTAATTTAATCTGAGCTTTGTCTGATTGACTCCTGTCTTTTGGTGGTTTTGGCTAGGTAAAGTCTTTTGATTTCTTCTTGGCTGCTAGTCAGCCATCTCCTCAGGCTTTCGGTGTTTAATTACCTTGTTTATGAAATGAACAAAAAGATCATAGTCCCTTCATATTGCTTAGAGAAAACCATGTATTTCCACGCTAGATTTAATAATAGAGTACAATAAATAAATAAATAAATAGCTTTTTTTCTTCTTCTTCAGGATATGTCAGCTCGAGGATCGTCTTCACAGCTTCCTAAACCTTTTGATCCTGAGCCAGTAGCTAAATATGGCACACTGGATGTGACTTTTGACTATGACTCACAGGAACAGAAGCTTTTGGTGACAGTGACAGCTGTCACAGACATTCCCACATACAGCAGGACAGGTGGAAGCTCGTGGCAAGTACACCTAGTTCTTCTCCCTATAAAGAAGCAAAGAGCAAAAACCAGCATCCAGCGGGGACCGTGCCCTGTCTTCACAGAGACATTCAAATTTAATCACGTTGAGTCTGAGATGATTGGGAATTATGCAGTTCGCTTTAGACTGTACAGCGTACGTCGCATGAAAAAAGAGAGGGTTGTGGGAGAAAAGATTTTTTACTTAACAAAATTGAATCTTCAAGGGAAGATGTCAGTGCCAGTGATACTGGAACCTTCTTACAGTCTGTCTGTGAGTATTAAACGAGGCAGAATAAGAATGCAGCGATATACAGTGTCCTGAATTTTGTAAGAATAGTGTGTATATTTATAGAGTCATCACATCCACTCGGCTTGTTTTCAACAGTCATAGCGCCGTATTAGCACAATGATAATTTCCTTAGAGCTTCTGTAAGTACATTCACTTTCCACCTGCAAAAGCTGCCCATATTTTTCCTTCTAATTACTTAGAAATTTCCAGTCTATAAATAGGGATATAGTGGTGAATATATGTATATATGTATACATGCAAATACATATATATGTATTTAATAGTATAATCTTTACTCTGCTACCCACAGCATTTTAATTAAAAAAAGAAAAAGGAGCGGGAAAAAAAAAAGCTATACAAGCGAGTGTCCTTCATCTGTTGCAATTAAATTTTGGTTGCAAAAGGTATTTTCCTTTCAAGAAAGAAAGATAGGAAAGAAGAATTTTGAGAGCACAAAGCCATTATTAGTAACTTTAGATTAGAACCTTGTAAATAGTTGATTTCTGGTTCAGTCTGAAGTGAAAAATAGTGTGAAAAGTAGTTCAAACTGAAAAGGATTTTTGTTTGCTGAAAAAAACTCCTACCTATCTGAAGAACAAAATTTTTTGTCCCCCAAAATAATTTAACCTTAATATTTTTAATAAAGCAGAGCAACAGTAATTAAGGGTAAACTTAGGTATCACTATCAAAAAACACAGGAGATCACTATATGGGCAGTGATCAGCATCTCCTTTTTCTTTTTTGTAAGAATTTAAGTATGCTTTTGTCCAGAAAGAGAATGTTTGTGATGTTATGGTCAAGGCTTCCTAGACTAGGAGTGCTTGAATGTTCATTGCTTAAGAGCTGCATATGTGCTAAATAATGGACTTATGGGGGAAAGAGAAGGTGTTTTAGCAAGGGCATCCTTATGTGCACATTCTGTGTATTCTGTGGGTTTTTTAGACTATCAATAAAAGAGAAAGAGGAGGAGAAGGGAAAGAAAGGAAAAGGTTTTTTTCAAGTGAAACAATGCCGTTAATTTGTTCTACATTTTCAAAAAAAGTTTGGATCAATTGAAACGGCATTTCTGTTGAACATGAATATTACAAAAGACACTCAAAATGCCATTGTATTTAATGACTAAAAATATTAATTAGAATTTGTAAAAGCTGAGATGAAAACTTCAATCTGATGGAGGATCAACAGATAATAGAACAGCTTTTTTATGATTCCTTAAGAAGTACAGATCAGTCTATTCCAAGGATGAAGTGGTTCACCTACATAGCGTAAACTTCCCTAACACAGAGTTTGCTAGTTTCACAGCTGGGAAAAAAGCACCCCATGAAACAAAACACTGAATATTCTAAATGTTACTGGCTAAATTTGTGTGTGTTTTCGGTAGGTTCTTGTATAAAATTTACCGAAGTCAGTGAAAGGCGCCAATGAATGGGCCAGGCTTTTGATTAACTGGTATATCCCATATGTGCATTGGTTATTTTTCTGTATTATTTTCTTGGGCTTTTGTGGCAGGGAGAGTAAAAACAAATTCCAGAAGTCATCAAAGATAAGATGGTTATTTATTTTCTGTGATGGTAAGGGATGCCATGTCTACATTTTTCTCTCCTCATTTTTTGGGAGAAGGAACAAGAATAAGGAATATTGGTAGGAAGTGAAAGGATCTTCCAGAGTTTGTTGCTGTAATGGGATTTAGGCAGATTTATCTTAGCCCTACCTGTTGCTGGAAAGGAACCTTCATAGTCTTGATTGCCTGAATGAGGATCCATGGTTTTTTGGAACTATGCAAATCAGGGTTTAAACCTTTGGAAATTCATTGACATCTGAGTTTACAGATATTTTTCTATTGTTATTTATAGCCTATATTATTTTTTTCAGTGAGCAGATTTATTACAGGATTTAACATATAGTTATTTTGCAAGAGTGTTACGTTTTATCGTGTTTTTAGGATGTATGACTGGAAGTGGGGGGCATCCTGGGTCATTTGCGTTGAAGCCCTTATTATTGCAAACAGCCAGGTCATCCTGATCACAAATTTGCAAATTTTCATCTGAAAATATCAGGTTGTTTCACTTCCAACCTGAATTTCTTCAAGGCCAATTTATTACCATTTGTTCTTATACCAGCATGGTCCTTGAGCTTAATTAGTTCTTACCCTTCTCAGGTGTTTGCCCCTGGGTCTATCTGTACACATTGGTTGTATTGCTTCTCAACTGTCCTTTTGCTAGAATAAGCCAACAACAATCTTTATGCCCAATTAATCATAAATGCCAGGCAGGAGTTATTTAACAGGAGAAGGTAAGTGTTGTTTCAATTTGCAGATATCCAGTTGTTCAGGGATATTTGTAATTATAAAATCCATTATGAGGTACATTGTAAATTCTGAGTTAAATTTGTCTTGTTCAGTTGCAGAGTGTTTTGTTGCTGACAAGTGTTTATATTTGACAGCTTTTTTATGAAAATATTTCTTGGACACATGACAGTTGTCCTATTTTTCCCACTGCTTCTTATTATATGGACTTTATATATTAAGTACACCTTCTGCCACTGAAACTTCGTAATGCATTAAAACATCTTGCCAATCTCTTCTGCAGAAACATATTTTATTTGTTTCTGTCTATGACTGATATTATATGAATGTATTTCATTAGCTAATCATCTGCTTTCTGATTGTATAAGAACAGTTTGTGTCCTGTGAAGTTTAGTATATTTTCAGTTATACCTTAAAGCTACCAGGGAATCTGGTTAAAGGTAGCCCAGCAAGTTCAGTGCCTTTCAAACATGGTGGCACACTCACATGAGTGGGGCCTGCAACTCTCTGGTTATTGTTAAAATGTGGACAAGTGCATGTCATGGTGAGTACGTGATACTAGGATGTTCCTTAAATTAGGTTTCAAAGCTACACATGGCTTCAAATTTACAAATACATTCACAAACTATCTTTCTCACCCAAGATGTCACGCTGTTCCTCACCTTCCTACATTGCATACAATGTCTTACATTAGGAGCTATTATCCCCAGTCCTATTGCCATTTGTCTTTAACAGTCCTGTGTTGCTGCAGTTCTCCCACGTAACAGGGAATTCCTCCTCAGCCCCCTTATTTATCACACGCTTCCTTCCAAGTTCAGCATACTTTCGAGTGAGGAGGAAGCAACAGAACCAATATGGGCTAGCCAGAGTGCAGTTGTCACTGTTATCTGAGACTGTTCCCCTTTCAGATTTGATAGAAATTGGACATTGCATCAGAAGTTAATAAGCAGGGGTGTACATTGTGGTTTTGTCTGAGTATAGTTTGCTTAGAAAGACCTTTGTTGATGCTTTTAGAGAAATTTTCCTTTTAATAGAATTGTAGACAAATTTTTATTCACCCATCTTGAAGTTTAGAATCTATTGCGATGCTCTTTATTTTTCTTCAGGAAATCCCTGTGGACCTGTTTTTAGTTGCTCTTCGTTCTTCTCACCCAAAGAAATTTTCCTGACAGTGAACAACAGCCTCCAGCGTGATGTGATTATAAAAACATATAAGCAGTTTATTGAGTGAAATCTGTTTGAAAAAGATAAAAAAACCAAGCGTAATCCTCTTCACCATCCCACAGGTTGCTTTTGGTGTAGAATAACAACAATCAATCATGATTTTATTTTTTCATTGATTTTGGAAGTACAATTTGGATGACCAAAACATGCCTCTTCCTGCTAAGCCAATCTAGTAATCGTTCATTATGTATTGTCAATAACAAGGTGTTTACTGTGGAGAATTAAATTTTTCTTTATTTCTGTAACACTTCTAACATATTGAACTCCCAGATATGATCCCCATAACAAAGAATGGATGGTGTGGGCAATCATATGTGCTTAAAGGATTATTTTGTATATTTTGAGTGAAGGCATTTGTGCATGCAGTGTATAAAAATGCTCGCTCTTGCACACACAAGTGCGCACTCTCTCCAGTCTGACAATGGTTAATCATCTAGTATATGTTGGTTTATGCATTGTGCTTAAGGCATTTGTTCCATGTTGCCCTTTATGTGTGGTATATCTTCAGTATTCTTTATAATCGATATTTGTGTGTTCATAAACTTCTCAGAAAAAAAGCTTTCAGAGAGGCATTTCTTTCTTGGGAATTCTTGTCCATTTTAGAGTCGAGCTGTCAGGTTTTGTGAAAAGTCTTACGCTTTAGACCTATTGGTGACTCTACTATTGTGTTCTTATGGCATGGTCTATTCAGGATTATATTTGGAAGGCTAAATACTAAAATACATACGTATAAACAGATCTTTACTAAATACCAGTATGATACTTTAAAACGGCTAATGAAAAAATGACTAAGACTTGTCTGGGGGGGGGGGATACTCAAAAGATTTTGTTCATAGTATTTTATTTAACTAGAATTCTACCTAAATGGATCAGTTCCTATGTGATGGTGCATAAATGCTTTCAGTTAGCTTGTAAAAATTATGTTCATCAAAGTAAGGGGCAATTATCTTTAAACACTGAGCACATTCTTATCTTGGGAATAGCTTGCTGAATTCATTTGAGTTAGTGGTGTAAAACATGGAAAATCAGAATTAATCCTTTGACACAATAAGAAGGATGACTCCTGTGATTTCTTTGAAGAAAATTATTAGGTGACTGGAAAATGGTGATCATATTACTGAGGCTGCAGGAGAACTTGACAGTACTTGGCAAATGAAGCAGTCTCCCTGTGTTTAGCTGGTTGTGCAACATTTCGTGGCAGTATCGGCAAGTAACAGCCATTGTCTTTCCAGTGTCATGGCTGCCTCAACTTGTGTGCCTTTGTGTGGTGGTGACTGAGCACTGTTCCTGGCAGCTGAGAAGATAAGTGCTAACCCATGTCTCTCTCTCTGCTTGGGTCTTCATCAGGATATGGGGGGAAAAACACAAAGACAGCTGTGGCTACTGTGCTTTAAAGCCAATGGTGTGTCTGCATTCTTCTGACAGATGCAAGTTTCAAGAACTCAAATAGAATCTGACCAGATGATAAGGACCTCCCGCTAGCTAAGTTCAGTTGTCACAGTTAAAAATTAATTGGCTTTCCAAATCAGTGCTATTTTCTCCGGATTTTTTCTTATGTAAATATGTCTAATCATTCATGGCAATTTTTGTCATATAATTAGTCTGTTCATCCAAGAAGCACTGGACTAGGCATTGAGACTGTGGGACTGTTTCAGTCCCACATAGAATAACCTTGATGCTTTGTAGAACACTTTTATGTAGTTTTCAAGATTTTTCTTTTTTTTTTACAATCACAACTTGTCTCAGGTAACTGCAGCCATTCTGTCATCTCAGGAGCAAAATGGTTGACCAGTTTCAACATATGCCACTTGTTTTTGATAATTGATTACTGTCGTGGAGGGTGATACGGTTATTTCTGTCCTAAGTTGAACAAGCCTCTTGAGTGAGCTATCCAGAAACACTAGAATGTTTCCTCAAGCTCTACAGAAATTCATATCCAGTTATTTGAATGAATCCAGAGTAAGAGGCAATAGTCCCTGCAAACTGCTTTAAACTCTATAACTAAATTTAGTACTTCAGCCCTTTCATGGGTTATTGGCTATCTCCACTGTGATTATGAGAAGGATCTTTGTCATTAGGATGCTCTGCCTTATACCATCGTAGGCATGGGCCATATTGCTGCTATTCGTCCATTGAAAATCAAGTCCAAGATCAGTTCAGGAAGCTTTTCACAAAGCAACAATTCAGGGTTTGTCATTCTGTCATGTCTAGGCTAGCTAGGGTTGTGATTCCTGTTCTATCAGCAATTCAAAGAGTCTAAAGCTTTTCCAAATGAAAAACCCTAATTCTCTGGAAACAAGCTTCTGACTTCTTATGAGGTTCTGAGAGCCCTTAGTTGGATCTTGCACATCCACCACATTTCTCAATTAGTTTGCATTTCTAGCCTTTATTGCTGGACTTTTTTGTAAGAGACAAGAATAATAATTTGATTCCAGTTACCCCTGACAGTCACGGATAATAGAGCTAATAAAAATGCTATCAAAATGGTATTTCTATACTATTTCTGGGATATGCTGGCCAATGTGGATGGTCAAAGCATTCTGAATGTACATGCCACTGCCGTGGCGGAGTTAACAAAGTCCACTTGGCCTTCAAGTTTTTAGAGGTTTTAAAAAAAATGCCAGCATAACACCAGGGCTTTCTTCAACACATTAGCAAAACCAGACCATGAATTTAACATTAACTTTCAACTACCTTGCTGATACTCAGATGGGAGGCAAGTTCCTACTTTGGTAACTAGATCTGTTACCATGACCCTGAA
Organism: Harpia harpyja; assembly: GCF_026419915.1. Taxonomy (NCBI): domain Eukaryota; kingdom Metazoa; phylum Chordata; class Aves; order Accipitriformes; family Accipitridae; genus Harpia; species Harpia harpyja. The sequence goes on along the minus strand of NC_068952.1, from coordinate 12,949,280 downwards.
TGTAGGATATTGGGAGAATTCTTTGATGTCAGCAATGTAAATAATTTCATCTATTTGTCAAAATCATCAGTTGGTCACGTAGCCAGAATAAAGATTGTTTGTTGTCTCTCCATGTTAGTATCTGTGTACTGAGTAAAATAAATAAAAACTGGGATCTTTTGCCTTTAATCAATGAGTTGCTTGAAAAAAGTTATTTACTCAGTTTGATCCCCACAATCTTTGATATTTGGGTTCACAAATATGTTTTAGACATGGTATTACTATTTTGAGTATATGATGATGCTTTTCAGTCTCTAAAATGCGCCCAGTCAAATGACAGGCTGTGAATGACTGTTCTAGATTAAATCGAAGTAATCCTCTTGAGCAATACTCTTGCTGCCCCAGAAAGCCAGTCCGTCAGTGACAAACACATTGTGAATTGTATGTCTAGTTTTGATCATCTTTAACAAAATAAAATGGAAAAAGCTCATAAATACATAAAGCTAGAAAAATGAGAATTTCATCAGGTGTCTGTGAGATTCTCAGACTATCATTCTCTGTGGCGTTAAGTATGATCTCCCAACCTGGATTGCAATTTCAAAGAGCAGTAAGGAAAATAATCATACTGTAAAAACAACTGTAAATTTCCCAGAAGTGGCTTTGTAGGAGTTACAAGTAAAGACTATCAAGGTTGTCACATTGCATGAAATTTCCACTTTTGAAGAGTACAGGCTGCTGCTCAAATCTTCCTCAAGCAACTCTTTCAGTGGAGATATATTCTTTAACTTATGAATCCAAGTGAAATTTCTGTTTCCCTTAGAGATACCGAGTTTCCCAACTATTCTATTTTCTTATAATTTGAATTCTTTCTTGTTTTCACGTATGCATACACACAAATATCTTCTCACTTTTGTTACTGTCTTTGAAGGAAACAAGAAAAAGGGAAAACACAGTTCTGTTTGCAGGTTTGAGCACCCTTCAGCAAAAGCATGTGCAGTTTTCCTCCATCTCCACTGGGGGAAATCCTAATCAGAGACGTTGCACAAACAGATGAAGTCACCTAGTCTGCAAATTTATAACTTACATATTTGTGGAACTTTTAGGTTTAGTTTTTGGTTTATTTACTGGGTGATTATTCTTCTCCCGGGCTTTGCAGTGTAATGTAAGTGTTCTTCATTAGCATTCTTTATTTCAGACTTGAGGATATCCAGGTAATCACTTCTTTTGTATATTCAAGCATCCTGTATTTGGTGTCAGATAAGCATTTCTGTTCATAGGGTGTCTTTAGCAAAGGATCCTTCTAGTCTTAGTGTGTTAGCCTCTTGGCAGGCTTGGCCCTCATTGTCTGACCTTGAGCTGGATCTTCCACAGCTCCTGTCTTTCTGTTGGGCTTAATCAGCTGTCAGCTGGCCCCAGGAGAATCCAGTTTATCTCCACCTCTTGCCCTTCTTTGTGGTGTGTATAATAGCTCTAAGAACTGAAGCAGATCCCTTATAACTGCAAACACCTGGTGATCTTCCGATCACAAGATTAAACATGACCTGAACAAATCAAAAGGGGTACCACTAGCAGATAAAATTGGAGCTGGGTGAACTGTTAATCGCAGATAATTTAACTGACAAATGCATTATAAATGTACCTTTAATGTTATGGATTTTTTCATTGTGAAAAATAATTGCATGAATGTTTATGCCATCAAATACTAGTCTATAGATTGACTCCTCATAAATTATGCTTACTGTTTGATCACTGAATCTTTTTCTCTTTTCCCAGTTTGAAAGAGTATAATCAAGAGAGAAAAGAGAAAAAATGAAATTATTTTCTATTGATCTCCCCAGTGAGCATAGAGAATAACTCCATCTGGACAGAGTATTGTCATTTAAAGAAGTCTGTGGTCTTGGAAGCTGTCCCACAGTAACATCTCCATGGTCTTAGAAGTTTGACAGGGAGTAAAGAGAGGGGGAGGTGTGAGTCTGAGTAGGAGCTGTTAGCATAGCTTCATCAGGAGTGCAGGTAAAATGTCTGCACTTTGTGTCTGATGTTCTTAACTAAATTGCTAGCACAAACATCTAACAGCTTTTAGTGCTTGAGTGTTTCTTTATGCTACATGTCTTATCTCAGAAAACAGAATTCAGTAATAAAAGGCCTCTTGCCTCTTTTCCTCCCCTTGCCTATGACTGTATAAAAAGCAGGTAGACTTTTGTAAATGCTGTAAATTCCATTGTACATTCATTTCCAATTGCCTCCACTGCTGCTCGGGTTTGCTGTGCAAATTTCAAGCCCATTAAGGCTATGGAACAACTAGGTGACCTTTCATAATCTGGCATGGAAGCCAAAGGTGTAATTTAAATGCAGATGAATAGAAGTTATAGAAAACTTAAAATGCTTCCCTTTCTGTAGAGAATTAATGTTTTGTTCTGCAGAGCTGATAATTTTTAAAACTTTTAGACACAAAGTACTAATAGCAAATTCTCATGAAATACTAACAGCAACACAGAAATCTCGCTGTGAACTTGTTCAAAATCTTTCAGAAAAGTGGAATGTTGTTTTGCCATTATTAAGAATATATACATTTTATTTTGTCATTTTCATTTTATGACTAAATTATGGTACCCTAAAGTTTGAAAACAAACCTTATTTTAATAATACTGTATTCTTATTAGAAAACCCACAAAGGTTTTAATTTTTATTAAAATTAATTAATTTTAAATTACTTCAAAATTGAAATTTGTGTAGTATCATCATGTATCTAAAGAGGTTTTATAGCTCTGTACATTATAGTATCTATCGTAAATTAAAGTTGTGCATAGAATTTTTAAGATTTTAGTCTTTTGACTGTAGTGAATGAAAGAATTATTATTTTTCATTTGATCTCCATTTCCAGTGTTTCATCTGTGAGAAAACAATGTGTGTTGTAAAATTCTGCATCTAGAAGTTTTTTTTTCTCTTGAGGGTAAAAAAGAAGGTAGAACAGAAGCATTTGATGAGAAATGTGAATTTTACCACTTCAGATAATCTGATTTTCAGCTACATTAATAGTAGCTTAATAATTAAAACAATTCCATATTTGATGTGAATACCATCAATGTTGAATGTATTTATTTGCTAAAGGTTTTTTTAATTGGAATTTGTGAATAGGAAATCCTGGTAATTTTTAAAGCTTGCCATTCTACCCAAATTAATATGTTTTATTTCCTAAAATCAGGTTGCATAATGGATATATTATTAGAATATTTACTTTCATGTTTGTGATTTAAGTTGACGTAGATATGAATACTGTAAAGTGTTAAGTACCTGAATAAAAATGCATATTATACTTAATTGGAACGTGCTTCAAGGAAGCTATTAAGCAAAAAACCCCCAAATAATTACCTGTCATAAATAATGATGCTTTCCTAAAGTTTGAATCTTTGAGAGGTGCCTAAAACTATATGTTTCAGCATTTGCAAGTTCAGGTTATTAGTTTAAAGCAAAATACTGATAAAACTCTATGTTCTCTTAATCTTACTACACAGGACAGCCAGCTACAATAGGAATTGGAATTTCCTCCCTAACATGTTGTGAAGATAGGTAGCTTTGTACAATTTCAGAAGTGTTGGTTTTCTTTAAAAAACAAACCAACCAACAAAAAAACAAAGAACAAACAAAAAAAAAGCTAGAACATCCAGATTGACACCATTTAAATTCAGGTATTTTTAAAAATTGTCAAAGCCTCAAAATGACAATGGTATACAGTACAGAAAGAAATGTGTAAAAAAAAAAAAAAAAAAAAAAAAAAAACCAAAAAAAAAAACCAAAAAACCAACCACAACAAAAAAAAACCCTCCAAACTTTCTTGGCACTTGCTTCTTAATTTAATTCTTATTTTGCAACATCTTTGCGAACTTCTATTATTATTAATCTTATCAATAAGAATCTTATTATTTCAAACATTTAATATTGTTTTGAGCATCATGTAACACCTAGTTCTACCTTTAGAAACAAAAAGTTGATACTTCCTGCAGCTATTGGTTATACAGAAAGAGTATTGATTGTTTCGTTTAAGGAAGTGTTTTGTTATGAGTATTGTATTCTTGAGGACTTCCTTTTTTCAAGCATATCGATCGTCACAGTTCTTCCATGAGTTAGAGGAAACAGGAGCAGAAGTGATGAGGAACCGAGGCAAACATCTCCACAAAAGCATCCAAGTGTCCAGTATAGCACGTAAGTGGGATTTAGATGCCAGAATTCAAAATTATAAAGCTCCATTCTTTGACTTTCCTAATTATTTTACATCCCTGTGTTTTAAAGGGCTGAGTTCTTCAGGTGGTTTAAGTTCTCTTTCCCAGGAATGATCTTGATATTTTTTCAAAAGTATTTTAGCTTTGAAACATGTTTTTATAAAGTACCTTGTGGTTAAGCCACTAATGAGGGATGTGGAGCCTCTAGGTTCAGTTTTCTCCTCCTCTCTGCCTCTCAGAGCTGAAGTAGGGGATGGGCTCCAGGCTAAGAGCTGGTCTGGAGCCTGTTTGGTGCCTGGGTGCTCTCATCACCCCAGCAAGCTTTTGCCTCAAAGTGAAACAGTAGCTTCAGGGTTCAGCACTGGGCTGGTGATTAAGAGAGATGAATACTTTTATCTAAAATGTTGGAGACCTGGATTCAGTTCCTTCTTTTGCCTACTAGGATTCAAATTTCCTTCCCTAACCCCTCAGTTGTATTGATATAGCAGTAGAAGAAAGTAATGTGCAAAAAAGTTCTTTAAGAGATTACTGGTATAACATTAACATTTAAAATTTGAGAGAGACATTTTGACAAGTAACATGCTGTGAATCAGATTTTTGTTGCTGAAGGATTGTCAGCAAGGTTTCATCTTTCCTGTGTATATTTTGAAAAGCCAAGAGAATCAGATGTTCTTGTTTTGTAAGCCTACAGAGGCATGATTTTAACCTGTGTGTTGAGGAAAATGAACTTTTAACTGCCCTCAGAGCATGGCGCCATTATTCCCTGTCATTAACTCCAGTTGGCTTAAGAGCAGAATTTATAAGCAGAACTTCAGGGTGTAGAAAAATAACAGTAGGAGATGAATATGTAAGTAACAAATATCCTGTTTCCATGGAATTATGGTGAAGGAAGACAAATAAATACGTTTTACATATATTACCATAGTTGCAAATAGAGGATTCTCTATGTTGTAAGAGAGCAGAGAAAAAGATTAATGAAAATACTTCTTAGGGGTTCAGGTCTGACATTGTGCATTGTATGCGTTCACGTCCATTGGCATGAGGGAAGAAAAGAGTGTTCTTATTTTGATTGCCAACTGTTGTACAAATACAAATTTGTATTTTGTGAAGTACAAATACAAATTTGTATTTTGTGAAGTACAAATACAAATTTGTATTTTGTGAAGTACAAATACCGCTTAATGGGAATATTTTTATTATATATTTATTAAAAAGTGATGTTTCTTCCCTAGATAATATATGCATAGAAGTCGTCAAGGACAATAGTTTGGAGAATTAGTAATTAAGTTTTTGTAGAATATAACACACATTACTCTTATAATCTAGTGAAAGGCACTGATTCTTATAAGTGTTGATCAAATAAAATCTGCCTAACTTTGTAGTAAAGTACTATCCTATGGTGTCTATGGGAAGGTTTAGGTCCTTTGTGCAAAGCTCTGTGTTATAAAATTGAAAAGCTGAAAATTTATAATTTACTGTAGTAAGACAGACCTTTGAACCAAATTTTTGGAATAGACTTTACCTAATATTTTTTTGCTTGTGTTTACTGTTAATAATACATTCTTGTTATGGCTAAATTGACAAAAATAGGTTAGAGATTTAGCATTCATATCCTGGAGACAAACTCAAGAGACAGCTTCTTGCACTGTGGCCAGATCATCAATACCTTGACAATTCATCCAAGTTCTTAAAAATCTGCATTTAAGATTTTACAACAGTTCTTACTAGGCTATTCTGGTGCTTCACTGACCTTGAAAGGCTTTTGCTATTATGGAACCTTAGTCCTTTTTTTCCCTTATTAAAATACACACAGTGTTTATAGAGGAAGAGAGAGAAGAGTTACAAAAATAAACTTATGTAGACAGATTATTTCAAACAAATGGTAACTTTTGGTCTAAATATTACATTTCCCACAGTGGAGCTAGAGTATCAAAGTGGCCTGCAGATAGATTGAATGCAGATCTGTATGGAATGAAAAGCATCTGGTAGCACTGTAATGTCATGAGATGAAAGCTTTGTTGTAGCTAAGTTTATATTCATGTTGTACCAATTAGCAATTTCAGTGTTAATATTTTACAGTTTGGCACATGATCATGAAGGTTACATTTTGAGCAGGTAAAAATGTAACTTCTTGTCTTGCTGTTTTCTTGATGAGTTTGTTAGCACTCTTCTTGAATTTTGACTATGTAAACAGAAAAAAAACTCTATACAGAGACTTGGAAAACTGTTATTTTCAATTCTAGTGCAGCTTATGGACTTAACACAAAGTCAGGTTACTTACCAGCAGCTGTGATTATCATGGAATACCTTACTGAAAACAATGAATGGGTCTCCACAATGTGAACAATAAACTGTGCGGTGGAGAAAATACTTTTGAGAAGATGTCTAATAATTCTCAGTATCCCTGATTTTAACTTTGTCCTGCAATGAAAAGTCTTTCTCCAGTTGTTGATCTGAGCCCTGTTGGTCCCAGCTGTCTCTTTACCTCCCTGATTCCTGTTTCTTCTTTTCTTCCTCATAGGATCTTTCTGTTTTCTTTCAAAAGAAAACTGACAACATACAACCTCACCTTCCCCTTTTTCTCATCTCTTTTACCTACTTGCCCCCAAATTCTCTGTTTTCTCCCTTATCATAGACACAGAAATTATACTTCGGTTTATGTTGTTAACCCAGTAACATCAGTCTGTCTTCTAATCTGCTTCACTCCTCACTGCTTCATTTTTCTTCTTAACCATCTCACTTTCTTTTATATTAGGATTTTCCAGTTCATAATTGAAAAGCAGAGTATTTTTTTAAAATATGTTTGGGTCAGCATGAAATAAAATGGACTGGAGTCTTTTTTTTAATGTGAAATGGAAAACAAAATATTGTTTAGATTGTTTCTTCAGTGAATTTGGTTGCTTTATTTTAATGCCTTTAAACTTCTGTCACCGCAGCATTTTGTAGGAAGGAGATTCATAAGTTTATTATACACGAGGGATTAAACACCATGCTTTTGTTTGTTTCAAACCTGCCACCTGTCTGAAAACAAAAGGCAAAATATTTTGTTTTAGAAAATATTGTAGCAAAACATTTAAGTTAGACCCTCTCTCCTGGTTTTCAGCTACATCTACCAATTCTATCCGTGCAACAGTTCTAAGGTACAGCCACTTAGTTGCATTTCCATCCACTTACAGATCTGAAGCATCACCTGGGTCTTCTCATCCCACCATTCAGCTGGTGAGATCCTTTTCTCTGGCCTTGACAAATGCAGTCTTGTCCTTCTCACATCCACTCAGGATTCTGTTGTAAAGGAATGATTTTTCTAGCCCATCCTTATGTAACTTTGTAATATCACACTTGTTTCATTTTTCAGTTCTTTTCCCCCTTCTCTGTTATATCACGCAGAAGCTACTTGTCTTCCTTTTCAAGGTACTTCAGGACTCATTCCCACTCAGTCATCACTCATTTACTATTTACTATTTCTAGCATTCCAAATGTTATTCTGATACCCGTTGTAATCAGTTTAACTCTGTCATAAACTGAATTAGACTGAGTCCCTATTAGAATATTAGTAAACTGTACAAATAAGTCACAATTAGGAAAAAAGTGGTATCATCACCTTCTCTCAGTACAGATGTCAAAGCCCTTTGAGGGTTTGGGAGGGAGTGTTACCCAGCTGCTCACTTTGTGTTATGTCTTTTTGGGGGATTTGCAGCACGATCACAATCAAATTTGAGACCTAAGCTTTGAACAGTATCACGTTGACTGTGGTTAATTCCTGGCCCAACAAAATAGTAAGATGGATAAGCATTACAGGGATAATGTGTTACAATTTTAAAAGACCAGAAAACTTAAGTAATAGCTGCAGTTGCGACAGTCTGAGGCTTTCAAGTGAGCAGTGTATACTGACTGCTGAATCAACTCATCTTTCTTTTAAATTTTCCATTTTGTATTCTGCTGTTGAAGTTAGGAATCAAAAGTTCCCTGTTTTGTGAGTCCCAAGAATCAGAGAATGAACGTATACTTGTAGTTCAATTTCAGCAATTTACAATTTGCAACCCATTTGAAATTTATTCTTGGAATTGAATAGAGAACTACTGGAGAAATAACCTGAGACTTAAAATTCAGAATTTGCAGCTTGGGGGATGGAAATCAGGGAATTTTGTTGAGGTCCTTCTTTAGTAGTAAGAATACATTTGCCAACTACAGTGAATGTTTATTAGTGAGGAACTAGATGGCTACTTGAAAATTCTGCCAGACTTCTTGGAAATGTTCTATTGAGAAGAACTAGTTAAAACATCAATATGGAGGATGTTATTGTAGGTTCATAATTTCTTCTTGTAGGTATCATGTCTTCTATAATTTGAGATTCTATAATGCATTTGGGCTTTATATGTCAGATCAAGTTACCTGCTTTTAAAGTTAACTTTTATCTTGATGAAGATTTGTGCTATTTAGGTTTTAGGACTGATCTTGCGCCCATGTCAGCTGTTTTTGGAAATGATAGAGACATGTGGAATCTGGGAAGAATCAGCTTCACAAAATCATCATGACTTCTTGAAAGAGTGCTGCCAGATTCCCTAATGAGTCAAGCCATATCTGAAAGATCTGTGGATCCAATTTACATTTTTTTTCTGAGAGAATCATAAAGGGATGTACTGGTAATTCAAAAGTCTCTTCTCGGCTACCAGGCAAATTGCCATGCCATTGGCTAGATTCCATCCAGTTTCTTATTTTCAGTGGTACAACTCTATGTGCCAGTGCATGAAAGCAAGAAATGAAAGTAGGAACAACTATGGTATGATCAGCATGGCAGTGTAAAGAAAGTATAATTTTTTTTTTCTATTTTTTAAGGCCAATAATGAGGGGTTAAAATGATAAAAATTAATATTGGAAGTTCCCGTCAAAGATGCGATGTGGTGAGAATTGCATGAGAGAGCTGAATTTTTTGGAAGCTTGCAGGGTGGAAATTAAAGTATCACTTGCTGAGCTTTAGGATGGCATTCTTCCTTTCCCACCCAAGACAAAGGGTCTATTGCAATTCTGTATCCCTGGATCAATTAAATTCCTGTAAGCTAATTTATTCTAGACAGAGTGCATTTTTCTATTTGCATGTGTTCTGTTATTTTGCTACTCATAAATTCTCAGTCTAGAGAATAACCTTTACAAAGGATGAATAAGAATTTCCTGCATTTTATTATCTTCAGAGTTCCACTAGTGTTTTCCATTTTTGGAAAGTAAAAGATGCAAGGTTTAATGTTCTCCAGGATGCTGACAAATTACGTTACAGGTCTTATCTTAGCAATTGAAGTAAATAGGGACCATAAAGGGTGCTCTTCATCTTCTGCTATTATTTCTCCTGAATTATGAAGCAACGGAAACACAAAATTAAGAATTGTTTTAATTCCAGACTGCTTTAGTCTTTGTTACCTTTTAACATATGCAAACTAAATATATATTAAGGATGTACATTTCTTATTGGGTGATTGAATGGAACTTCTGTTATTGTCAGTAAGTTGCTTTCCTAATTTTCTATGCGTTATTCTAAAAATTGACTTCCCGTAACATCATTCCATAAAATACATAGAACTTTTTATCTGTTTTATAGGGTTGTGACTCTCAAATGAGCATGTCAGAAGTGTCCTGCAGTGAAAGTACCTCCTCTTGTCAGTCTCTGGTACATGGCTCAGCTCCAGAAATCCTCATTGGCCTCCTTTATAATGCTACAACTGGAAGATTATCAGCAGAAGTGATAAAAGGCAGCCACTTCAAAAACTTGGCAGCAAACAGACCACCCAGTGAGTGAAAATCTTTTTTCATCCTAATGCTTCTGTACTGGTGGGGCTCTCAGTAGCAAGGACTTCAATCCTATCATTTAGTCCTACCCAATCAAAATGAAATAGAGCAATCATCAACTAATCTGTTTCATGTTTTATATTTCTAGTCAGTCGGGAAATAGCAAAAATCTAAAATTCAAAATATTAATTGTAAGTTGACAAGACTTTAATTTTTCATGATGACTGACTAATAAATTACCTTTATCATAATGATTAATTGCTAAATTACTGATGCCTCACATCACAGGCCAAGAATAAAAAGTTAGTGTTTAAAGAGAAAGTACATGCCAGCTAATATTAATCTAAACACTCTGAACAGTTATTGCTGTTCCTAGAGGGGTTGATACTGCAGTCTTTAATTGCTTATATGCCTGTGTATATGTGGCAGTAATATATGTAACTTGGGAATGTCAGTAAAGACAACAGAGAAACGAATTGAGACCTTTGGCATGTTTACTGTGCAGAAGGAATGTTCATTGGAAAGGACTTGAACTGTGCGTTCAAGCATTTGTTCAAAAATATATTTGTCTGAAATATCTGTGAACTTTATGTACTTCTAAATTGGAGGCAGATGGAATGTCACACACACAGAATGTTTTTACTGTCTCTAATTCTTTGATATAGCTTGAGAAAATTCAGTAATGAACTTTTAAAAATTTTTTTAAATTGTTTTTTAGATGATGAGTCTGATTTACATAACTTGTAGACATACCTTACCTGTTCGTCTTGATTTTGTCTGGAGGCTCAGGTTTTAGCCCCTCTTTCTGTTTTTTAATCCCCAGATTTTATGGCACTAGCAGGTTAACTGGCACTACTAGATTATGTAGCAGGCTGCCAACATTTTATAAGTGGTTTGCACATCTCACTTTATCTTCAGAGTTTAGGAAGTAAGCCAAACAACTTGAGACTGATGCTCTCCTCTCACTTTCTTGACCCATGTTTTATTCTATTCATTAATTACATTTGGCTGAGCCTTACTCTGCTTTGCTTTCTCTATACTTTTCACACTGATGGAGCCAGACTTTGTTAACATGGCCAAAGAAGGAAGGCGGAAGAAGAATCTCTCATACTTTTATATAATTAGGTAGCTGCCCCAGAGTCACCTATTTGGAGACAAAGCATTGAAATAGATGGGGAAAGCCAAGAAGGCCCAAGGACACTGGGGTGGGGAAGGAATGAATGGGAGGGAAGACTTGGAGAGAAGGGGCCATGTGTTCCCTTAAAGCAAAAGCAGTAGGTGGCTTATGCTTATCTTTCTGGAATCTCTAGAGAAAGCCAAGTTTTTCTTAATATTTAGAATATGCAAGTTAGATGTGGGTTCAGTACTTGTTTTGAAGACAGATATGTTCATTCCCCGGTATGTTAATTCCCAAAATGGGCTCTGTGGGCCCATGCTGTCTAGCTAACACATGTGTGTGTGTCACTGGGGTCAAAAATCTGTTTCAAATTGCAAGAAAGCAGCATAGAACATGGCACATAGCCCTGTAATACCATGTTCTGTCTAACCTTTTTGGAGGGAAGATCTTGTGTGTTAGCTTTTGTCATACCCTGTGAAGGATAGGGGGAAGTTTTGATATTCATAATAATAATAATCCAGTTCTGTTTAGGCAAATGCAGGTTTGGAGTTCTGTTGTTTGTAGAAATCTGGAAACTAATGCACTTTTTGGGTCTGGTAAGACCGTGCACAGAATATTGTGGAATCCAAATTTCTTCTGTGGGCTGTTTTGTGCCATGTGTCCCTCCCTGCCCCCCAGCAGTGGTAGCACCTTCTTGTAAACTCTTGGACCCAGGTACATACCACTGCCATTTCCTAATTCCCTGTCAAGAACATCGTGGACACGTACCAGCCTCTTTCTATGCCATCATTTCCACAAAATGAAAACTAAGGCCCATAGGAATGATGATGAAATGCTCTGATCAAATTTGTTGTTTGTACCGTCAGTGGTCCAAAATCCTGAAAAGTGCTGCAAAGTACATGCACAGGTCAGTTTTCATTCAGGTCTTGAGAAACTATGATACAAATGGAAGCAATTATTCTTTCCCACATGCGATCCTTTCTGTAGTCTAGGGGTTGTGAACCTATGCAATTTTTGTGAAATGCTTCTGCAGCAAGTATGGATTGAGTCCTACATTTCTGATTCTTGGCAGTATATACTCCTCTGCTGCATATTTATAAGTTATGTAGTAACTCATTTAGCAACCAAGTACAGGCAAATAGGCCAAATCCTGCAGGCAACAGCAGTTGGTGTTAGAACGTGTCTTTGTTTCTCTGTGTGACAATATTTTGTCTGAGAAAAAGATGCTTCTTAGTATTCTTTAAAATTTTGTTGAAACGGGGTACAAGCTTTTGCACATTAAATGCATGTGTGTGTATGCATGCATACACACACATTAAATCCACAAACACATGGATTTTAACAAGTGAGATCTTTGCATTTTAAGTAGAGACCCATAGTTGAATTTCAGATGCAAGCATCCCTCAGCTACTTTTAGAGATTAGGTCAGAGTCATTCTCATGCCCAAGTCCATCACTACTCAAAAACTGAAGTATTACAATCAAATATCTGTAACTATAAAAGCTAAGGGCAAAACCAGCTTAGTTTTCAGTTCGGTGATTTTTCATTTTATTGCTTTTAATATATGAAGTATAATTACTCTGTGCAGTTTTTCTTAATATGCTGGAGTTTGCATGAAAAAGCATAAGGTTTGATAAAAAGGATACAGTGATTTTTACCCAGTCTTCTATAATCTAATTGTTTGCATGGTTCTTTCTATGTTAAGTGTGCTGTAGAACCCAGTAGCTATTAGTGCTAAGATAACTCATTATGTAAGTGGTGTAATTTTTGTTAAAGATTACACAAAAACTGCACAAAATTTTCATTTCATTAAATTTTACCCAACAATCCTTTTGTTCAATCCTTCTTCTGATCTATGCTGCTAAGGTTTTGTGTTCTTCCACTCCAGTGAATAGTGTTTCCTCTTAAACTTTAACCTTTGATCCTCTCTCACCCAACTATTGACATCTGGTCATTATTTCTTTTACTGCTTTCCACCCCCTGTTGTCAGACGGACTGTTCTGTTGTCTAAAACACTTGATAGGTGGACAGGTTTATATAATCCGAGGTGAGTTCCTGCAGAAACTAATTGGATGTTGTCTTTTTCATGCAAAAGAAAACTTGCCAGCAGTAAAGCTATCCACGGCTGCCTACCATACTGGTTTATAAAACTATATGTTTAATATTTGTGGCACTCTCTAATGCAAAAGTTGCATTTATCTCTGATTATGGATGTTGGGATTTCAGTGTACCTGCAAAGTGAAAATATTCGATGTGTTTCTATTACATAAACTCCAATCTTTTAATAATATTATTCATTAACATGAATATTACAGGAATAAAGAGTGAAACACCAGATGGTTTTATACAGTTTAATATTTCTTAAAATCAGTTAACTTCATGAAATGCGCATCCTTCTGCAGGAGAATGGCTTGCTGCTCCTAGTCAAATGAAAACAGAGCTTTAAAAATAAGGGTTTCTACCCAAATACTAGCACCCAGTGTGTGCTAACCACGTTTACTTGAATCAGCTTCTTAAACGTACTTCCTAAGAGCACTGTACAAGCTGTATTTTAAACAACCATCCTGAATTATGCAAAAACATACTTCTCTTTAAAGGTGTATTAAATTTATTCCTTCATGAATCTAGGAATTAAGAGGGTTTTTTTATTCTGTAAACTTCCACCTTTGAATACACTTTGCTACATTTTGGTCTTTAAAATAAATAAAATCGAAAAGCCCAAAGTGGGAACCACATCCATGCAGAGATTATTCTTAAACATTTCATTCTGGCTGTTTTGATATCATCACTGCGTATCAGCGTTATTTTTTTTCTCTTCATTAGTTGCCTTCATTCCACTTCGTTTATTCTTATTCTCTGAAAATTCAGTGGTATGCTTTACAGTGTTGTGCTAGTTGGAGCTTGCTAAGTGTTAATGCAATTTAAGTTTGTTTAGAACAAATAAGGGGGGTCGAGGGGAAGAGGATTATGAGGTATACCTTTAAATTAATCCATTTACATAGTACTGAAGCTAGTTAATTTGTTAGTGTGTTTGTTATAATTTTGCTTACTTGTCATCTTTCCATGTGTCTAAACTAAGCTGTGTTCAGTCAGCCTGGTATACTCCATATCCTTCTATCTTGTAAATATCTCATTCTCAGAAACTTTTGTTCTAAGATATCTGACATTCCAAAATATGATTTATTTTGTAGATACCTATGTTAAGTTAACACTGTTGAACTCGATGGGGCAAGAGATGTCCAAATGCAAAACTTCAATCCGCCGAGGGCAGCCAAATCCAGTATATAAAGAAACCTTCGTTTTCCAAGTGGCACTGTTTCAGCTTTCAGATGTGACGCTCATACTGTCTGTATATAATAAGCGCAGCATGAAACGAAAAGAGATGATAGGGTGGATTTCCTTAGGTCTCAACAGCTCAGGAGAAGATGAACTCAATCACTGGACTGAAATGAAAGAATCTAAAGGACAGCAAGTATGTAGATGGCATACTTTACTAGAATCATAATGGACAGTACAAAGTGCAGTCATGGTTTTAAGGGAGTTTGGTCTCTCAAGAAGATGATCATCCCCAGTCACAATCAACAGATTTGTTGTGGAAGTAAAAAACGAAAATTGAGGTCAACATTCCGTTGTAAAGAACGCACAACATGCAAATGGCGGGATTTAATATATAATCTTCACTTAGTGTCAGACACTTCCTTAGTGTCAGAGAAGCCTTGCTGTACACAGATATGTTAGCGGTCTCTCCCCCATCCACCTGATGCTGTATTTGTTTGGGTTTGTTTTGTGGTTTTCAATTTAGAAACATTTTATGTAAGGTTCTCCAAATTAATGTAAGCTCCTCCTTGTGTACTTTTTGTATTGCTCTAATACTGTAGCTTCTGACCTGCCTGCATTCAGATTAAAGGTCAATAATTTGCACTTTGAGAAAAAGTTAATGATCTGTAGAGCAAAAGAAAAAAAAACCACCGGTGGAGAACACTTAGTAATATAGCTAATATGTATATACTGTTGTTTTACACTGAGTTTCTTTCCAGGAGCCTAGTACAAGTAAGTTTTCATTTTTTGATATGCAGTTGGTTTGAAAAATACTAGCATTTGGGCATCGGGTGAACCTTGACATCAAACTAATGTTTCTTCAATCTGTGACAGGAACGAGCTCTATATATGGCATAAATTGGGTTTTTCCCTCTTGCCTGTACTTCTGCCTAATCCAAAGAGACCAGATCATTAGTTTGGTCCCTTCCAAATCTCCTTAGACAGGTTGTACTGTAGAACTATGTAACTTTCTGTTGAAAGCACTTCCTGTATTCATGTATTCCAATGTAGGAAGCTCATAGAGCACGACTTTACTAAAATATATTTTCATTAAACAAATTGATACGAATTTATTTAAAATATCAGCAGTTGGAAGTTAGGTTGAAAGACTGTGAAGGAAGTGGAAGCAGTTGAACTACTCCGAATGAATGTGAAATACTGTGGCTTTGGTTGAAATAGGTATCTGTTGGAGTCTCTTCTGAGCTGTTTTAGGGATTACCGTATGCTGTTGTTTGGAAGTAGAGAGCAGACCAGGAGTTTTTACCTTTCTTCTTGCAGAAGAGAACATCACTAAGTTATTTTTCTAGTGATTTGCCAGCAATTGAATGAATGTTCACACCCAAAATAGAAGTTTGCTTTGCTTACATTCAAGTTGGGAAACACAGCTTTCTAATGACACAATTGAGAAGCCACAGTATCACAAGAAAGTTTGCCATCAGATAAACATTCATGGCTTCCACCGAAATTAAGGAAATATCTGTGCTTCTGAGATTCCTATTTGTCCCAAATACTTTAACTGGAATCGCGCTAGTTTACTGACTGCTGAATCTAATTCATATTACTGAAATTGTGGATTATTGAGGAAACATATTTTTGAAAAGCTTCCCAATTCAAATATTCTTTTTGCCTCTAATTATAAGTTTCATTTACTTTTAATTGTTGCTATCTGGAAAGCAAGCAGTTTTTTTCTTACAAATGATTGTGATGTCTTACTAACATAGGACTTCACTGACTGTTGTATCACTTGGTGGGTTGAATAGTGACGTTTGGGGTTTTGTTGAGAGAATTAGTGGTAGTCTAGAGCATTCTCATTAGGACAAATGTTTTTCTCTTGAATTTATTTATAATACTTGTGAACAGTTCTGGCTTTAGGGTATACAGACAGTCAAGTACAGTGGGATTGGAGACAGTGAGTATGCTATAATAAAGATATTTCACATGGTTCTCAAATTCTCACACTATTTAACAATTTCATTAAGTCCTTTTTAAATGATATTGTAATTCCACTTCTTGGTTTATTTGGTGTCATTTGAGGGGTTTATTTGCAGAGCCAGGCTTTCAGTTTTTTATTGATTTAAAGATTTAAAATGTTATTACAGGCCTTTTTTTTTTTTTTTCTGGTATTGTGCTGCTGCTTCACTTACAGAAGCTTTATTTACTAAATACAAATTATACAAAAACTTTCTTTAAACAGGAATGGTCTTGCAGTAATACAATACAGGTTGTCTCTTTCAGTCCTTTTTGTTGTGAAATGTAATATTGAGTGTAGAATTTAATAAAAAATCAACATTAATTTTATATGCATAAGGAAAATGCTCAGATTTTCCCAATCCTTTCAGCTTTCCATATAATAGAAACACTGACTTAGAAGCTGTTCAAAAGGAATTTTTCAATGGATGTGGAAGTGTTTTTACTCATTCTGTTTGCGGATATTTGGATGCTCTTTCCTAAAGCTGAAAGTTTTCTCTTGATGGTTGTCTCTTTGTACAGGTTTTGCTTTATAAAATAAGGTACAGTATTTAACAGCAAGAACTGAGCAAATTAATTCCAGTGGAGAATATACTTAACATCACCATCGAACAGATGAAGAAGTCAGTTTGGAAGGTGCAGCAAATAACCTCTTACAGAACCAAACTAAACTAAACTGTGTCATGACTTGGGTTTCTGTTTGTAGGTTCCATTGCTTCAGTTTTACATGAAACCATTCAGATTTCTAAGACACTGAAATCTTAATTTAGACACAGCAGAGTTTTATAGTAGTCTGTGTTGGGCACATTTGGGGAGAGGAATCTCTTTCTAGATCATGTGACTTTTCCCAAGGTGTCCAGATCCAGTCTGTGCTTCACAGAAGCAGGTTTGGCTTACTTGGTTTTGTACTGTAAAAAGGGTGGGAACTGGATGTATAAAGAATGGAAATGAATGTGTCATTTTGAGGCAGTAGAATATGGATTTGCCATGCAAAACCAGTCACACCAATAATTGGATTCACCCTGGGATTTTTATGAATTAGTTGTAGTATCAATAGCTGTCATGTTGTTTTTTCTTCCTAGATCCCATTCTTATGATTTGTTTGTAATTTTGTTTTTTCTTATTGCTTTATGCAAACCTTTACTTTTGTATTTGAAATCTGCCTTTAGATACTGGGGTTTTTTAAACCCTGCATAAGGGCTTATACATACAGTGTGGTTTTGTGCATTCAGTTAGGTCTTAAGCATGGAACAGAATTTCTAAAGAACAAAGTATTGGAAACAAATTAGAGGCATTTGTATTTTCCTCAGAGTTTTTTTATAGCTCTTTGTGTTTACCTTTGTTCAAAAGTACAGTAAGTACTTGGAAGAGTTTATCAAATTACTTTTCTGTGTGCCAATATACCATGTAGAGATTACAGTTCTTGAACTGAATCTGTTTCCTGTCAGTGTAGCCTTAAATAATTATAGAACAGTGATGTTCTTACAGATTCTATTCTTGAAAATATTGCATCCTTTCTGCATATGATCTGTTTGTTTTAATATTTAGAACATTCCACATAGGTCTTCTTGAAGTATTACAAATATGAAAAAGTTGGTTAGTTCCTTTCTGTGGTAAGGGCAAGATGGTGAAGGGCAGTACAGACAAGCATGAAATCACTGCGCATAAGGATGAGAGGTGGTACAGCACCTGCAGGACATCGCTGCCTCCCACATGCATGGAGGCAAGGAGTCAGCACAGCCATACTTCTGTTCCCCGTTCAGCCAGGTGGCACAAGGAAGGAGGATAATACTGGTAAGATGCAAAGCTTGGTCCCCGTGGTGCTGCCTCATGCTCAGGACTTAAGACATCCATGTCATAACCACACTGTGAGGTCTGGCTGCAAAGGCAGAAGTTAGGCAAGGCGTAAGATCTGCTCCTGGAGAAATATGACGTAATTTCTAAATCTGATTGAGATCCTCTAACCTCATTAGTAATTAGATTTCGAAATACGGTGAGCCCTTGGGATGAATATATATGGTCTTACGGGAGCTGAACATTGTTTATCAATTAAGAGAACACTTGAGCTGAAAACAGATTTTATGGCATTTACTGTAGGAGGTATTTTCACCTGTAAATTTTTGCAACCATTCCTGAAGGCACATGCAGTGCCAGCATCAGTACCTTCCTATTTTTCATACCTTTGGAGCAATTTTTTTTTTGTGGTCTAAAATTTGTGTTTGTGTTACTGATTTATTCTCTCTTCTCTCTAACTTGCTCCTGCAAACTCCCCAGCACCCTGAGAAGCTGTCTGTGGCAGTCTCTGGACCTTAGAAGTCACGGGCACTCTGCACCTGTTACAGTAAGGTACTGGTGCAAAATTTCTGGGACCTGTCCAACTTCCTAAGAGTTCTGAAATGCAAACCATCAGTTTTAATGTAGTGAAGCAGAAGAAGAAAACTTTTTTCTTTGAAGGAGACATTTTCATGTAGGAATTGAATACAGATCGCTATTACACATACAAGTTCTAACGAAAAGTCTGCGGTAAAATCAAAGAAAGAGGTTTGAGGGGAAGCCTTTTGGCCTGAGCTGTTCCAACTTGAAACTAACAGCAGAATGCCCTTTCATTTAACTGAGAGTTGTATGGAGCCCTTTACTTACTCATCACACTTTTCTGGAGGGAAAAAAAGCTGTCCTGTTTAAAGCAGTCTTTAAAATTACGGCTTGTCACTTGTAGGGCAGACTGACTTCCTCCTGAAGCTGAATTCTCAGTAACAGCTAAACATCCACTTCATTGTCCCACTGATGTGCATGTCTGCTTGCCATTAATGTTAATGAGAGGAGCCCATGGGCATCAACAGGAGAGTAGGCCTGATCCTGAAAGTATGAAGTGCAATAGGATCAGTAGGTTGGAGCAGTGGTACAGCATGGCACCTGCAACACAATCAAATGTGATTTCAATTATGAATGGAGGTAAAAAACCAAATATCCGGATAGTGTCACAAACTTGTTATTTAATCATCTCTTATTTCCATTTCTTCTTTTCCTCAGCTTCTGAAATATTTTTAAAACTTAATATTAAAAATGTTAAAGCAATCCCCAAACATCTTGATCATTTTAACTGGAACATTCAGCAAAGTTTATTGTTAGAATGAGCCATCAAGAATGTTCTGTATTTTTGGTCTGTTTAACTCAACTGCCAGATTTGTAGTGCATCACAGCTGGATTTCAGACTACTTTGTTCTGATGGTAGTTTTTGAGGGGAAAGTCACAGGAGCGTTTGCTTGTCAGTGAATCAATGCCTGATGAAGAGATGTCATCTGAGAGTGAGAGCATTAAAAAGAGATGGCTTCATGCAGTAGCAGCGACAGTGACTCAGATTCCACTCTTGGAGCCTTGTGGCCCTCAGAGGGCCCTACTCAGAGAAACTGTGACATCTGAATTGCGGGAGTTTATACGTTCAAAGCAGCACCGGTCTGTGTGGGCATTCTGTGGCTTCTAACCTAGTGTATTTTACAGATGTAAGCAGGGCAGATGGTGTTTATTTGCCGAGTGCGAGTAGGGTGAGTACCAACTGCCCCACAGTGACACAGATTAGTTTAGCCTTAAGAACTTATCACTGCCCCTCCTTAAGTTCAAACAGGATTTCTTCCTTTCTGCAGACTATGCAGAAATCTTACGTGTCCAACGTATCTGCTTATATTATGCCTACCTGAATACGGCACAATTATATTAATGCTAGCAAGCTTAATTAATTCAAATGTAACATGGTGTGACTGAATTAATAAATTGGTCTGATACACGCTGGATCAGGTTTTGCTGTGCAGGCTTATGCTGGTATAATATAGAAATCACATCCTTATGCAGAGGAATGTGCCAAGAGTCAGGAAAGTGGGTAGTATTGCTCCTGTAGGAATGAAGACTGGGAAACAGCTATGCCCAGAAAATAGGCAGGGCTAGCCTAATAGCAAGAAGAATTCATTCACTTCCTTGGAAGCATCTACCGGTTGAGCTGGCATAAAGCCTCCAAAAGCTGCCTGTCTCTGAGGACCCTACTCAGGAGAGCAGAAACAGTAATACCATACCACTGAAGGAATACCTCATGGACATTCAGAGATGTAGTTGATGTCATCCTTTTTCTCTTATATCTGAGGACAAGAGTTTTGCCCATTCTATCAAGTTTTTTTTTTTTTCCTGTGTTTTGCAAATCCTGTGGATGTTCACTGCATGCTGAGGGTCTAAAGTGGGTTGCTTCATAACTTTTGGTTCATTTCCAAAGCATGAGTTTGAATGAATTTACAGAATTAACCAGAAGCATTATAGCTTTGAGATGTAATCTCTAGGCCATAGTGCAAGCAAGGGGCAGGGCTTTGAACAAGTTTTGATAGTAAATTTTGCAAATGGCTTATTATGACATTTTAAGAAAATTTCTAAGCAGTTGAATGTATTAGGGAATATTTACAAAAAAGGATATAGAGCAATGATCTTTTTTTTACTATACAGCTAGTTTGCTGTCCTTTCCAGCAAACCACAAGGTTCATTAGTGCTCAGTACTGTTTCATTTACAGTAACTGTTTTTAATGTGATTTTCATTACAAAGCGTAACTAGTGAAACCTTTTATTCAATTTTTCCCTTTCTTTGCTTTTTTTAAGGAGAGATTTCTCCTTCTATAGTATATATACTTTCTTACAGAGCTTTCTTACCTATTTTTATATAAGATTATTTAACAATGTAAAATTAAATGCTCTATGAGCAAGCTATATCACTGTTACACAATCTAAAGTGCTAATACAATGACTAAGGGCCTGAACCTACTGCCTTTTACCCAGGTCCTGGTTTAACCACACATCTTTCATGTTGTGTAGTACCTTTCCCTATAAGCAATTCCATCTATTTCTCCAGGATGACTCAGAGATAGGCACTATTAACATGAATAACAGTGGTAAAACTGAGCCTCCTCTCCATTCTTAGCGGGACATCTGTCATGAGTAAGGCTGCTAGCTCTGTCCCAAAAGTATAGTTATAGATTATAGTTCCCTTGATCTTCAGTAATTTTGAACTTGTTTTCTGGTGACTATAAGCTAATAACTGATCTTAGTGAATACAACTATTGAACTGCGCTGTTATCAGCAAGATTATGAAAATGTGTTTCACATTTTAATTCATTCTTTCATTCGGATATAAGAAACTGGATTTGTGAAGCATTATATTGCATAGAGATAGCACACATTCACCACATTTTTAAAAAGTATGAAATATACAGTATGTAGCATTTTCTTGCATACTTTTATACTGCCTGTATGCCACCGATGCAGTCGGTGCCTTCTTTCTTTTGTATAAAACTAACGTAGAGAAACTAAAGTTATGGTGTGTAAGCAATGTCACTGCAACTGGAGAGATGTCTTAACCTGATTATTCCTAGTACAGGAGGTTTCAAATGGCAGTTCAGTTTAACACAATGCATTTCTTTGAATTTGAAGTTTTCCCCTTTCCTTCCTCACCCCCTTTCCAAGAAACCTCCTCATACGACTGTTTATTCTTAATTGATTCCTGTGTCTGATGTAAGTCACATGGTATTAACCAAAGAACCAAGTCTGTTTCTAATTCTTTGGACAAATAATGTTTGGACTTGCTATTACTTAAAGACAGAAATGATGTGCTGGATCTCTTTGAATAAATACAAAATAGGCTTCTGTAAATGTGACTCACAGCCGAGAACTCAAGATACCTCTTTTCTGACTGGTTGTGCATTGTTGTTATCAGTAGCAAAGTGTTTGAGTTGTATTTCTTTGTGCATTTTAATCAAAATCCCATCACAAGCAAAAATATGGCAGTGCTGTCCAGTTAGCTTGTTTTACCCATTTTATACCTATAACTGAAGTGTGCAACTTTGGGAACAGATTTGGCTTTTCTGTGTCTGAAGTTCTGATATTATATAATTGTCTAGTGTATGCTGGTCTTACAGAAACCGACTCATGCTGCATTGTATGTACATTTCCTACCAGTATCCCTTCATTGTGTAATTTATGTAATATAACACAGTTTTCAACTACTGTTCCAACTTGAAATTCCTTAAATTTCAGTGCATGTATAGCCTTAAACATTTAAGACACCAAGCACAGTTTTAATGGGAATAGGTTATATTTGCAAGTCCTGTTTGGCACAGAACTCAGAGAATTATTTTTATATATCAATCAAAGATTGTAGAAAATGGCTATATTGCAGTCATGTTATCAACCATGCTCCTACTTATATGCATTTTAAAAAAAGCATTTTTACTAAAGTTTTTAGAGGTGAAATATCAGTGCTCATTTCCTTTCTTGAATTTGCTTATTTTGTTTTCATACTTTCATTTCTGTACAGAACCTTGGAGCCCCTAGCTCATGTCCGTGACTGAATTTACCCCTATTTTCAGAATTCCTTGAGCTGCTTTTCTTTTCTCTACGTTTTTAAGTTGAATAAGCAGTAATTAAAATTCTCTAAAATTTTTTTTTTTACATTTTGACAGTAACATAATTAGAGCAAATGACTGTTTGCAACTGTTTATGCAGCTTATTAAAGTCTTAGGACTTTGAAACTGTCATTATAATCCAGATGAAGACATATGTTTCATGGCATTTCAGTCCACAGCAGGTGAAGACGGGAGTTCTGGCGACGAATGTGCAGATCTGCATATTGGGTGTCAGATTGTAAATCCCCAGAGGGGTTTATAATTAAGTGTCACATTGTATCTACAGTATCTCCAGTTGTGTGTTGTCAGATACTTATTTTGTTTTCTTTATTATTACCTAGCAAAAACCTACTTTTATCATTTTGTGCTACTGTATATTAATCTTGAGGGTTTCCAGTATGCAAGGTTAGTTTAACGTTGTCAGTTCTCTTTTTGTAAAAAAAGCTGGACTTCCAGCATACGCATCCCATTACACATCCCCTGATTTTGGGGAGAGGCAGAATGCCACCAGCTGTTTTTAGTTATATTTACCTGTACAGCACGGGTAACTATAATCCCATGTTAGTTTGCTTAAAACATGCTATAGTATGTTTTCAAATCATGGATCTGTCACAACATTAAAATAGTCATTTTGCATATCTGAAGCTTTGCAGCCGTGATTTTGTATTTTGTTTGCTCTATTTGTATTGATTACTCTGTGAAATGTATTTTTGTCAGTTTGAGGACTGGAATGGGTATCCTTTGGTTATTTCAAAGTATTTTCTGTACATGGAATCAGCTTTTTGCATGTGAACTTAATGGCTGGAAAGTACTCAAAAAAAAAAGGAAAAATCACTTTTAAAACCGGTTGTTGTCACTTTACTTTGGAATTCATTAGATCGTAAACAAATGTAATAGACTTCACTGTTTAGAAGATAGTAAGGCTTGGTCAACCATTTGAACTGCTGTCTGTGTTAAAAAGAAAAACTTTTTTATCTTGGCAAGCTAACTAATCCTAGCCCTTGGACACTTTTTGGCTCCGTTTCCAAATTTCCTAAGTTTCCCCAGTTCTCTTTCTGTTCCTCACAGTCTTTGTTGATGTCATAAATCTTCTACTTAGAGAATTTTAAATTAACCAGTGTGATAATGTTCTGACAAATATGATGTGTATACAGGCAAATAAAGACACACTCAGGTGATCGTTCTGATTGACTTTATACAGTTTTCTTCTGGGGTCATCTGCGATTCCCTCTGCTTCTTTGTCGCACATATATTTCTCAGAAAAGGTCTCATCTAACATATTTATGCTTCACTTCCACTTTCTAAGGAATAAGTAGGCTGAATAATTGAGATTTGATTTAAACATGAAAGAACACTTTCTGTAAGTAACAGTTACAATTTTTACTATGACCCAGCTTAGATCTTCTATATTATCCTCTAATGATTTTTGTGGTACATATTAGAAAAAAAGCTTTCTGGGCTCTCAGGGCAGCTCTGCTTTAAGATGTACATTTTAATACATATTAGCATACATGAAAAAAAGAATTGTTACAACAATTAAGGCATGTTTTTCCTATCCTAAAGGTAGGAAGACTTAGTATAAAAAGCTTGTCTCATTTCTTCCCATTTCTGCAGATGAAAGGAGCATAGCCCAGTGACTTTCACCAGATGAAAGTAGAGAGAGGGGTACATTTCTTTGCTATACGATCCTGATCATCTGGACCCATCCTCATCATCTGTGCAAATCCTAGGACTTCTGCAGATAAGATAACATGGTACTTGCTGCTGTTAAGGCTGGCATTTTCAAAAGGCTATACACTTAAAAATAACTTGTCGTTCCATATGGAGACTGATACATATTTGGTACTTGAGAAATTTCGAGAGGAGCACTTAAGTTGTGTCCACCAAATTCTTTAGAAGATGTCATCAATCATCAAGATTTCATACCATTTTGTCTATCAGAAAAAAAAAAAAAAAACCACAAATGTTTTTCTCCAGATTATGAGATCTATTAAAAAGTGATAATATGAACTATTAGATATTTGTTTAAAAACTGAGGATTTATGAAGCTGTGAAAACATGGCAGAATAAGTGAAATAGGTACATTATCTGTAGGGCGATAGTTGTTCACCATTTATGAACAGCCATTTTCTACTCAAAGACCACAGAAAAGAGTTAATATACATGGGAGTCAAATTCAGCTTTCAACTGCATGTGTGGCACCTTTCAGTCACCCATGTTTCATGCATGTAGCTGAGCAGTGTTACATGTAATGCTCATAGTTGTTAAATAGTTTGTTGTGCAACAGTAATTGCTTCAGACAGGTAGAGCCCAGTTACATCACTTCTATGCAGATACATCTTCACCTGTCAAAGGTTTTCTCTGAATAGTTGTCTTCATGTGGCAAATTCCACATTAGGTAGTATTTAAAATCACTTTGAAGTCAGTAGTTAATTGTTTCCAAAAACTCCTGTGGGTAAGGGCTATTTAGCATTTTTCCTGCTGAAATTTGTAGCATGCATTTTCTTTCTCTAGTATTTTTGTTTTTACAGTCCAGCAGAGCAGTTCTAATTTAGTGTTTGATTCATATTAGACATTTCATTTTACTCGTAAATTACTCTACTTCCCCAAAATTAATGAGACCACTACTAAGGCATTTTGTTACCTGCTAATCATTTTGTGTAGCTACATTTCAGCATAGGGATTTGAAAGAAGAAATTTGCTCTTGTATCACCATTAAGAATAGTAAGGATAGAAGGAAGCAAAAAATGCAGAAATGAAATAAAGTCTTATCAAGTAAGATCATGCAACAAATCAGCTGTGCTTTAGATAAATGATTTATTATTAAATTCAAAACCTAATAGGTTTGTGTGTTCTGAGTGTAGTTTACACTGATTTGTTTTCTACTTAATTAGAAGCCTTACATTTAATCTTATTAATAATGAAAATCCTCTTGTCAAATTGTAAGAGCATGTTGAACTAAGATGTGTATTTTAGAGGTAGAATAAAATCTCCCTTCATAGCCTTTCATATTATTTCATTGCATTATGAAAAAATGACATTCTGCTTTTAATTTTGCTAGTGGGAAATAAGAAAACTTCAAATCATCTTTCATTCTTGGTTGAGAAAGTCCTGATTTCAAGAACTGCAATGAAGGTAGTTCCATTTCTGTAGCCCACTGTTTACAATTAAAGGTTAACTGCAAAGAGAAATTCAGAATATCAGGCCACCCCAGCTTTATAAATGTAATGAATAAAAGTATAAAAGATAATGGTCAGTAATCAAAGCTTAAGTTACATCCTGTCATATCAGTTCTTGTTGCAGTAGTTCAACAGTTCAGAAGGGGAGCAGGCTTAAACACACCAAAGGAGAGCACGTTTGTATCCACTTGTTTATTAGTGTTAAGTACACATTTTCCATGACATCACAGCATTTTCATCTGCCTATGCAGAGACTTAAAGTACCAATAGACTAAAATGTCAGTCACACAAGCCTTTGCTAATTAATGCCTTCACCAGAAAATGTCTGGCATTCTTAGGAAACCAGGGAGATACAGAACATAGAGATCATTCATATTTATATATTTAAAAAAAAAAAAGAGCAGGAAAAAGAAAAAGCTATCTAATCAGCTATTTTAAAAAGCTCCAAATCAATCAGCTAGGCTAAAGGTCATGAAAACATAGCTAGATCTAAGGAAGACTCAGTGGTATATCATCGCACAAGCTTGTTGCATTTTCCTGAGACAGTATAAAACACTCTGGAGCACCCGGGCCAGGCCAATAGCCTAAGTAATAGCATTAACCATTCAGCTTTCACCATCTGTTATGCATACAGCCAAGCCGACAGTTGGGACGAAGCCGCTCTGTATGTTTCGTTATTTCTAAGCACATGGAAAGTTCTTAACTGAACTTCTCCACAGAAGGCTTGCCAGCGAATACAAACTACTGTCATTGACGGCACCGGTGTATATTGTACAGTAGTAGCATTGATTGGGAAATGGCAATCGGGCTGTTTCCAGACTCTTGAGCATACCTGTTAATAAAGCGAGGCAAGGGTGTGGTGGTATTTATTGGTTTAAGCATGGGACTGGGAATCAGGAATACCCTCTAATTCCATGTTTGATGCAGGCTGGCTTTGTAGCCTTAGCTGATTTACTTGGCCCTTATTGGCAAAATACCCATTTTCTTCCCTGTCGTTGGTATATCCAGGCAGTAAATGACCTGTCATACTATTAAATTAATCAGTGAAACTGATGCACATCTTTCCTTCTGTTGAAAGGCAGTATGAAATACTTTCTCTAAAGCATTACTGTGTAGGAATTGCTGCATGTGGTATTATATTCAGACGAATGCTTTTCTGCTTATGCTCAAACATGCCAAATATGTATGTATGCTGAATACCTTAGTTAGGCAGTCGTCTTGTGATTCTTGCTATCAACATGAGTCACTGAAGGATCAGGATAAAGCCTAAGAAGATTTTTTTAAAAGTTTTCAGTGGGATCAGTTCCCCAGCGTGACTGAATTAGAGCCTAAACAAGTGCCAGTGCCAGCGCAAGGAGGGGAGTGGAAGCGCACAGCTGGAGCTGTGCTGTCCTTTCCCTGGCAATCCACACTTAGGTCAGCTAAATCTGATGCTGAAACCACTACCTGAGAAAACTGTTATGAATATGGGGGCATTTTACATTGCTGACTCCTGCCTGTGAGGAATCTATCCAACCACTTCTCATCTTATTTTGAAAAAATCTTGTAAAAATTGTAGCAAGTGAAATCCATAGGGGCAGGCAGTAACGAATCTAAATACTTTCAAAACACCATAGAGAGTCATTTTGATAGGACAGAAATTGCTGCTTGGTTCTGGTATAATGCATCCTTTCAAAAAAATCAATTAGAATACATATAGCAACATCATCATTTAAAATTCTGTACATTTAATACAGTTGATGTTGTTTTGGGGGTTTTCCTAAACCACCACCACCACCACCAATCCCTCTTTTTTTTTTTTTCCTCCTTCCACCCCCACAACACTTGTCGCACAGCAGGACCTATGGGACCTCAAGGACATAGGTTGCCCTTGTTATCTGACACAAGAGCCGCTGTAGAAGGATTGTCACTGTCGGTGCTTGGACCCCAGGGAGCCCTTTGAGAGGAAGGGTGCTGGTGCGTGACTGATGTGGGAGCACCAGCACCACTAGGAAGCTGAGAGCGAGAATTGCTGAAGGTAATTTGAAAGCAGGTGTTTCCAGACAATCTGTAAAGATCCAAGGATGCTGGTACCCAAGCCGCTGCACATCTCGCACGCAGATTTGCTCCTCCCCTTCCTTCTTGGCTTTTCCATGGAACGGGGTGATCCACCCTTAGGCAAGCATTTCACTGCCAGAAATATTTCAAGGAATTGTTCTTCTCTGAGTGCATATCCCACCCTCTCTAATTAGGCATAATATTTCACTGAAAGCTTTCTCAAAAGGTAGACATGCGGCATAAGCTCTATTACGTCAACAGCCTGAAATACACAATACAATTAAGCTGTTCATTGTCATTCTGGGCAATCCAAATTAAGCATCCCCAGTAAATGCTGCAATCAAAAGAACAAAAGCTGTAAAATGATTCAATGAATTTATAGTCCATGTAACCACTGGATGACAAACATTTCTGCCTTGTACAAAAAGTAGAAATGTTGTTGTTTATGTGAGGGGTGGATCTGAAAAAACATTAACACATCATGGTGGTCTGCAGTTAGATCTTCAGCCTTTGCTTGTATCCACTAAGCCTATTTGTCAGTGGATTTCTCAGCGAGTCGTTGCACAGGATCTTACCTGGTTTATTTTCTGGATACAATGTGGAGCTATGCTTTTCACTTTAATATTTCCTCTTGTAAGTGGATATTGAAACATTTAACAAATACTAATTGCAGTATATAGTCCTGTGTCAAGTGAGTGATATTCTTAACCTACCCCTGAAATGAGCCAGTTTGAAGATGATGCCTAGAAAGCTCTTGGCAGTTCAAGCCACTGCTGCTCACCAGTTTAAGGGAGGAGTCAATACATCAATCCTAATTTAATGGGAGAATTTTCAGGTAGACAGTAATTGAGTTGGAATTTGGCCAAAGCCTGGAGGTTAAAGAACCTACTCTCATGAAATGTATTAGAGGATCTTTAATGAATGCAAACAATTGAGATCACGGTTTCACCTCTTCTGCGAGGGATAGCAGAAAATGCTTGTTTCCCTCCAGAAATACTATCTGCCTGTAATCAGGCTGGGGCATTGAAAAAATATGCCACCTTCTGAAACACCAGAACCAACCGTTTTCTCATCAACAGAGATTTCAATGTGTTGACCTGTAGGAGGAGTAGCTGGCTCATGTATTTTAGTAATAACCTTCACATCAATACTGAGAAGTAGCCACTAAGCAAGTAAAGAAATCCTTAACTAAACTGAATCGACTTACATTGAATTCAACTAAGTTGGGTTTTTTCCCCTTTTTTTTGTGACAAAAATCCTGCTGATTTGCAGAACAATTTCAAACAAGTTTATTAAGCTCTTCAGATAGACTGGACAAGAGGAAGGTCTCCCAACTTGCTGCTTTCCATAGATAGGTATTTCCATATCCATCAGTTCTTTTGGATTTCTTATACTTATTTATTTCTAAATATAGCTAATGGTTGGAAAAAGAAGCATGCCTGGAGGAGTCCTTGGCAGCATAAAAATGAAGGAAAATTGATGCTTTATAGATACTAGAATTGTTTGCATTTGAAGCTCTCTGGGTGAAAAGAAGTGTCAGCCTCCTGAAGCCCAAAATGTAAGTTACTGTATGCACAGAGATGATTACATTTTGTTATTTTAAACCACCTTTAGTGCATGATACTTTATTAGCTGAAATAGAAGTCCCTTTAAAAGAAATAGCCTTTAAAATGCATATGAAGATATTTACTTCAGAGATTAAAAAAAAATATACATCAAACCTTATATGAGTGCTTAAATCCTTCAATATGGAATTTGAAATGTGTATGCATTCTACTGCCTTCCACCAGGACAGCCCCAGACCAGCAATGATAGGTAACTAGCTTGGTTGCTTTCATTGATGAGAATGAGTAAGGAGCATATCCATTCATTTAGGTTTTGTAACGCTATCTGTTAAAGCTAAATTCTTGCTAAACTAGCAGAGCTAATGGTTTGCTTGTCTGTTCTTTAACTATGCGTTTACTTTTGGTTTTAACCTCATAGTGGGTGTGTAGTTCCTAGCACACAGACACAGAAGGACCTGACATACCAAGTATTATTACATACTCAGGAATTATTAAAAGTCTTAACATTTACACCTGTGTGTGGAGTTGCTAAAGTGGTACTAAGTGAATCAGACTTAGGCTAACCAGTACCCTGCTGCAGAGTGTAGTGGCCCTGAGAGTGAACCCCAATTCTAAAATCTGCATTCAAACTTATATATTTAACTTTGGGCTTTTATTAAAGTGATTACTTCCTTTGTACAAGTATACTTGGAAACATAATATGTGTTCCTTATTACCTGGATCAGATTTTGGAAGACAAAATTAACTATATTTGAAAACACACACAGTATGTAAACTGAATAAGACAATTTTAGTGCTCTGCCCGAGATTCCCTGCATTCCCCTAATGCTTTCCTCTCCAGCCTCCATACTTAGAAACAAATAGAGAGCAAAACCTGGGTGAGTGGTTAATTCCTTCAAGATGACATGGACTTGGAATCCAACTAAATAATATTCTTGCTTTTATATTTGATTTTGGTTTGGATTATTTAAGGATATTTATCCTTCTCTCTTGGAATAATTTTGCTTTTGGAATAATTTCAGACAACAAACAGTCTACTTTTAACTTACTATGACCCACTCTGGCTCCCAGAATAATTTCTCTTACCAATTTATTTCTCAATCATTGGCTATGCTTTGCTGTTTTTTAACTCCTTTTGTGCCCCTCAGATTAGGAATTGCTGCCGAGATATTTTTCTTGAGGACCTTTTATTTCTGATTTACTGTGTTTCTCTGAGTAAAGAAATTGCTCTCATTGCTGTAAAGTAGTGGGAAGCTGCTAATGCTTTTTGAGAGCAGAACCACACGCAGGAGGCTCATATAATTTACTTTGTAATTGAATGGTACATTTCTCAGCATCCAGATTTTTAGCTGTTGGGATTTCTTTTTTAAGATGATATATCCTTCACAGGTTGCAATGTACTCCCATTAAAGACAACTGGGGTGTATTTCCCTAGCTCATAATAATAAATTGCTCGAGCAGACTCGCCAGCAAATCGCCCTTCCAGCTCTGCGTAATCCTCCGGGAACCTTGTGCAAACTTCTCCCAGGCTGTAACAGAAACTTGGCACCTTGCGTCTGGCTGTCCTCAAGTTGGGCTGGTGCCTCTCAGAGCTGCACCCCCCGACGTTGCTGCAAGCTTGTTTTTGTCTTTGGACTGATTGGATCTTTCTTCTTGGGGCCAGGTTCTGCCAGCTTTATTCAGGCTGAGTAGTCCCACTGCGCTCAGTGAAACTATTCATGGAGTGAGGTGAGTTTGAGGAACTGTTAAATGGGAGCTGGGCTGGCACCGTCTGGTCCTTGGAAGCAGGGAGAGGAAAGTCTTTTCCTCCTTTTGTGAAAAGCAGAAAGCATGTGTAACTGGGAGGGACGGCGAACAGGAATGTGTCAAGCAGAAGTAGACATGGGAAGGAAGTGAATCTTTAATTCATTATCATGGAACAGCAGCTAGCTGGAGCTAAAAAATACTTCAGAGATTTAACGTGAGATCTAGATTTTATTTTAGAGTTCATATTGCAATTTCATTGCAATGACAAATATGAATCAACTGAATAATTGAACTGAAGTTGATGGTTATTCAGTTTTTCTTGGTGGTTTGATGGATGAACTGATAGTGAAGTTTAAAAATCTCTCTCCTTTTAGCAAAAAAATAAAAGGTCACTGTTCAGCTCCAGAGTGCATGCTTCAGAAGGACTGGATATACAGTGTCTTAACTATTGCTGCTGGAGATGAAGGTGAAAGTGGATATTGGCACTGGAGTGAGCATCAATATACTGTACACAATGTGAGAATATAAAGGAATACACAAGTGCTTCCCCGTATCTTCCTCCTCCTGTTTTTTGAAATTTGGGGAACAGTGTATTCCATTGAAATAATGAGTGTTGCTGCACAGGTTTGTTTAAACTAAAGCAATTGCATGTCCCCAGCCATTACTCATACCAGTTAGAAAACTTCATAGGACTTAGCTTGGGCATCTCCCCAGTCCCTGGAGCTTAGATGTAGTCCAAGACACACCATATGGGTAAACAAGAGGGTTGACACAGCTGTGCGGTAGCTACATGGAGGTTTTGGAGCAGGCAAGCGGGAATGGCTTTGGGTAATTGCCATTGCACCAGATCCTGCTCTTAAAATGCCATCCCTCCCACACTTCAACACTGTCTTCCTTTCTGGACTTTAGAGACTACCTAGGTCTGTGACAGAGGAAAGTAAATCCTCTTCATCCGTGCTGGGTCCAGCCTTTGGTTAACTGCCCTCCTTTTGCCTGAAGCTGCCTCTGTGTCGAGGAGGGGGTGATTTCCTGCAGAGAGCTGGCGGGCTCCAACTTGAACATACCAATGTTTTCCTCTTTCCCACACCCTTATCTGCTGCTTCTGCCAGGAGCATCCACAGGAGACTCCGCCAGGACACATGGTCCTTCCTGGTCCCTGGGAACGTCATCCACATTGGACTGCGCTCTCCTTATAAATAGTCCCTATTCATGGCAGTAAAAGTACTCCTGAAAAATGAAGTGCTAATAAGACCAACGTCCAGTGCTAGAGGAAGAACCACTTGTGTGGATCAGAGAGCTACGAGTCCCAGCCTTGATGAGGACATAGGCCTCAAAACAGTTCTCTGAATGAAAATTAATTCTCAGAATAACTTCAAGGTTTTTATGCTACTGTTCAAGTAAAAGGAATAATAACTTTCTGTAGTACCAGCTAAATAATGCAATGCAGATCCTAGCAGAATATTATCATCCAAGGACAGTGGAAATCATAGAATCATAGAATTGACATCTCCGCTTTTGCAATGACAAATTGTGCAGGGGAATTATTTTCTTATAAATGTCTGTGATCTACTTATATTAACTCTCTCATTACCTCAGCTGCTTTTGTCACCTCAATTTTATCCGTACAAGATTTCTTTTTTCCCCTCACTTTCCTGTGTTGCATAATTATTTTTTATGATGTAAGTATTTTATGTCACTTTTCCTTGATTCTGAGAGATGACTTTTTCCTTAGCTATTAAATCAATAGGTTGGACTTAAAATGAAAACTGAACTTAAAATGTTTTATTTTTTAAAAACTTAGTCTTTTTGAGTCTGCATTGTTAACCAAAACATGAATAAAGCCTTTTAAATGTTGATAAAATTGATCTTTTTTTGTTTGCTTGCTTTTCTAGATTACAAAAGTTGAAGTCTGAAAACAGGGACACAGACAAGGAGACTGAGAAATGAATGGACAAAGCCATGTTAGTAAGAGTCAATCTGCATGCCATAAGTCTTGAAAAAGAAAAGACTTGAGTCAAATATGAAGTTCTGCATCACAATATAATATTTCATCTTAACACTGTAATTTGTGATGCTACCTCAGAAAGCCTGATTTTGGGAAGATGTCCCCAGTGCTCAGAGGTGAATGACTAATCCATTCCTGCTAAAAGTATCTCTTACCAATTACAGGTCATTTGTGCTGCCCAGTTGCCTCATGAGCTATGTCACACATAAAAAAATGGATACTCAACATTGGTGTTATAATTTTATAATCTTTTCATTATTTAGACATTTCTCTTTTCCGAATTCATTTTATGCAATTCATTTATTGCAAACATTTATTATGGAAAGAAAGCATTTTAAGTTTTTAAATCAACCCCTTATATCTCATACAACAGTGGGCTCTCTCCCATCTCTTCCCCTCCCAGCTCCTCACTGCAGACATGCCGTGCTGTTGCGGCTGGGAGACCTTTATCCTGTAACTAAACTTACTCTTCCTAACCTTTACAAAACATGCGCAAGTGATTCCCAGTATCTCTCCCTGGGAAGGTGCTTCCTGCGGGCACCTGCACCCAGACAGCAGGTCAGTGCTATTTCCCCTCGTTCGCTTTGCAACGAGGGGAAACGTTCCCCTCGTTTGCAGAGCAGCGAGGGGGAGACGTGGCAGTGCCTGGGTGGGATCAGATCCTGGCTGGCCTTGTGCGGCTCCGGCTGCCTGGGGGGGAGCTTCTGGAAAGTGGGAAAAGGTGAGCACCGCAAGAGGCCGAGCAGGGGTGTAGCCAACGTGATTCCAGTGATTTTTGACTTGTGGATAACTGAATGTTTTCTATCATGTGCTAGCATAATGAATTTATTCCTAGCGATAGGTCATTTCGTCTTCTTTGGGAAGTCCATAGATTAGAGGATGAAAAGCCCGGGGAGTAACAAGACTCTGCTACCTTTTGCCTTTCTTCCCTCTTTCCACTTTTGCTCCTGTTTCTCCCCCTCCTTGGCTTGGTGTTGGTCCCTCTGCCTCTCCTTCCCTGCAGCAGCCGCCACTTCCCAGCTGACCGCTTCTTCGTGTCACTAAAATGACCAGCCATGCAATTGTGGATGTTAAAATTCACCCATTAACACTGCAGCGAGGTGGGGTCCAAGGAGCTCCTACCCCCCAGGTTGCTGTGCCACACTGCCAGCAGATTCAGGAAGGTGACACCACACTGGTTTATCCTGGTCTTCTTCCCAGCCCTGACAGCTGGTTGAGCAATGGCTGGATTTCAGCACAATTCAGATGTCTCAGTCTATATAAACATTGTTCCTCCTTAGAGGTCCTATTGGAAGAGGTGTCTGTTGGGCACTTAGTGAATTACAGGCTTTAGAAACTACCTGGCAATGCTGGAGACCTTGAACCAGACGCAAAACTTCCACTAATGCAACCTTTAGTGTCTCAAGTAGGTACTTGGCTGCCAATTGGTTTTAGGCATGCTGTAAAGGGCCTTTCTAAAAAAAAAAATCTGACTTTGGCCCAGCATCCCCATTTGTTTCATCTCGATTTGGAGTGGTTAAATAGGAATTTACAAAGGAAATGAGTAAGGGGACCTGCTTCTTTCATTTAAAAGGCTCGTCTAAGTAGCACCAAGCAACAAAGGAATTCAGTGTAAGGTTTGCAATTTTTGTCTCTCTTGTCTAACCAGATTTACATCGTCAAAAACAAAACAAACAAACAAACCCCCCAAAACAACATGAGGGACCACGAGCATTTTAGAACGTGTGCATTACAAATGATACAGAATATGCATTTATGATTCAAAATTTTAACCAGCTGAGAAATAAATATGCAAAGTAGATTGTTCTGTTTGCAGATGGTAATCCTGCCACACTGATTTTGCTCAGCTGTCTGATTTTTCAATGTCTGCATTCCTGGTTCCTGGGGTTCCTGATTAAGAAATAAAATATGAGTCACGGTGCATGGTTACCTTCTGCACATCTGAAAGGGTAACTCGGTGACTGAAAACAGATTATTAGAGGCTGATCTTGCCCTGCCGAATTCAATGCAACGTCAGGGGATTAAAAAAAAAAAAATCCCTTCCCCACTCTGCCCCTCATTTTTACAGCTGTAGCGTGAAGGTTCTTGCCAGTTCTTGTAGATCGGCTTGTAGTAAAACGGCTGCCCAGCCCAGCTCTCCTGGGGGTCTCTGCGGGCAGGGACAGCCAGCAGGCAGCACGCTGCTCAGCAAGGTGAGGCGCACCCCTTTCCCTCCCTCTCCCGAGGATGACTCAGTCGGTTATTAAAGATTTCCAGCTTCCAGCTAAAAATGGCATCAGAAGCGGTGCCCCAGAGGGAAGAGGGGGAGACGTGAGAAATGGGTTCTGTTCCCGTCTCCGCTTCCTAACACACACACACACACATGCGCACACACACACGCAGAGCTGATGTGCAGCTCGTCTGGGAAAAGTTTATTTTGCAATAAGAGGGGTTAGTATTCTGCTAAAGGCTTTTGCAAAGACTGGATCCAATTTTCGGAGCCTGTTGCCAATATTTGTGAGTCATTTCCTTGGAATCCTACCTTTGGTGTTTATTTCCCTTAGAAGGAAACTTGTAAAAGAATAATAATAGCTCTCATTCTTCGTGGAAAGTAGCGCACAGCAAAGTGGGAGACAACTCACTCTTTGTTCCAAAACACTTTTTTGTTTGTTTTGTTTACTTTCTTCAGCAGGCAAAAAGTGAAGAAGGCAATGTAATTAACCCCATAAACCATCTAATTTACGGTGCCGGTGTTATGCATGCACTGCTGCACCGGAGTGAAAGTTAAATGGGGAAGCTGTTTTAATCGGTACCTCTTTTAAAGAACGAGTGATGAGAACTGCCTTGTCATTTGGGAAGTCTCCTTCTGTAACAGAAGGGCTTTGCTTTTTCTCAGCCCTGCCTGACTGCTGGGACGCCTTTTTCTCTCTGACTTCAGTCCCAATAACGACATCTAGCACCTATTCAGTGTCAAAACCCGTTACAAAGGTTAACTAATCAGAAATACTGTCAGTTATAGTTTGCAGCAATAGGAGCACCTTTTACCCTCAGGATACTGAAGTGTTTTGCAAACTGAACTCCCACTGAGCTGAGTGGTCCTGGACCAAGCTTTATATGTCTAGCAGGGCCACGCAGCCACCAGTGGGGTGGAGGCAGAGAACATATGAGACATTTTGGCTAAGAACACTGGAAAAAATATTTATGCTTACTGAAATAAATACCATGGGGCTTTATTGTTCTCCCAGAGCAGGCAGGCAAAGCAGCCTTTGGAGATGGCTGCAGTAAACTTGATGTCACCTTTTCTCATATCTGCCAGAGCCCTGTGGCAAAAAAAAAAAGATTGCAGATTTGCTTGTATTTTCATATATTTGCTTAAATTCTGGGGTAAACTCCGTTAGAACCACCATTTAAGAGTTCATTGCATATAGTCTACCGTGAGTACTGACAGGTGACATCTATTTACAAAGAAATAAAAGAGGAAACCTTTCAGTATAGAAACCTCCTCTAGTTCTGCTTCATAGAAACCAGAAGCAGGAGAAAGCACAACTGTTAAGAATTCAAAAGAACGTTTTCTTTTTTAATTTTTTTTTTCTCTGAAAAAATGCTTGCTAAGAAAAGCAGGGGACCCTGACAGAGTAACTCCAAAAAGTCTGTCTGGGAAGAATTCAACTGAAAAGTATGACAGGAAAAAAAATTAGCATGTGGGAATTAGGAAAGTTAGAGAAATATTTGCTCGGAATTCTGTCTTGAGAAAGAGACACTCAAGCATCTGGAGTTGTATAATCTAAATTAGGACAGAAGTTAAGTCAAGATACCTTTGAAATGCTTTCACAGAAGGGCTGTATCTTGACACAGAAATCAATTTCTCATTTCAAGTTAATTCCTTTTCCACCAAACAGTAAGTCCAGCTCTAGAAAAAGAAGGAAAAAAAAGAAAAAACCAGTGGATTCCTTGAAATTCCCTGAAATGACAGCCAAGAAATACAGGGAAAAACACTAGACTTGGCAGGTCTATAGTTTATCTATACCTCTGAAGGATGAAGAGCTGAATTGACCCCGTTGGCACACAGACCTGTTGTTCTACCAGTCTAGTTATTTCGGCCAGCCTTAACCATTTCATTTCGCCCTTGTATCATGCTTATGTTAGATGGTGTTACACACATTTCTGATACAAAGTGCAGCTGAAGGAACAGAAAATCATCATTGCCTGGGGCCCACACTGCCTTGCTGTCACCTGTCCCCATTCCCCTCTTCCCTCACCTCCTCCCTGCAGTCTCCAGCTTGTGGCTCAGCATCTCCCTCACCGCAGACCAGGGACCACTCTGCGCTGGTGTGATGAGATAATGCAGTTCTTCTCAGCTATTTTCTATCAACAAGAGAAGGAAGAGATCTCTCTCTCTGCTCCCAACCCATGGCCTGCCTCTTGGAAGTCCAGTTTTCAGCTTAAACCCAGCATGGCCAATTCTAGATGCTTTTCCACTTCTTGCAGCCTTGCTGCTCGCCTTGTCTCCAGAGCCCTGAGTGCAGGGATCATCTGTGACTCTGCTTTCATTTACTGTGACTGGGCTGCCCCAGTGTGCTGCGATTCAGTGTCCCCAGTGTTTCCACTGCTTCATTCATAATGTTACTACAACTCCACGCACAGCTATCCAGACAATAAACATTTTAACCAAGGCCCTTGTTACCTCCCATCTCTGTTTGTAACTTCCTCCTCCTTGAACTTGTGACATATCAGCCAGTTTGATCTATTTAAACACAAGTTCCCAACATCCTCTTCCCTGTCCACAGCTGCGGTCAGAGCCAATCTACCTCCTGCCTTTCCTCCTTATTTGCCTGCCTCTAGTCTTTTCTTTTCACGTGCTAGGTTGTCACAGCTCCACCTTAGCTGTCACCGCTCCACCATTGTCTCTACTGGATGGCTCTGCTCTCTTCGCCAGTGATGCTGGCGTCCTCGTGCATTGAGCTGCTGCTCCCAGGGGAGCCTTTATGCCCTCTTCCATGACGCTCTTGCCCACAGGGTGCCCTGCCTCCCTCAGCGAAGTTGGTGATACCACACTTTGTTGCAGCAACCATAAAGAGCAGATAATTTACGAGGTTAGCCTGGAATTGTTTACATGTGATAATAGTTGGGTTTCGTTGGTTTTAATGTATGTGTACACCAGTCTGGGTATGTGATTGTGCCTTTCCCCTTCCCCTCTCCAGCTGTCACTTGCTTGCTTAGACTGTGGGTCTGCACAGCCTGCGTGCAGTGCTCGTGCAGTGGGATTTCTGATTGCTTCTGCAGCGTAAATTTTCTATAACGCCAGAAAGGTAACAGCTACCAGAATGATGGCAATTTTATTTTCTAAGCACTGCAATCCAGATGTTAACAATGGTATAGTACAGTTAAGAAACGCTATTCTCTCCTCAAGTCATGTTGTTATGCAATGGAAACACTCCAGAATATACAATAAAGACTGAAACTGCTGCAGTACTTAGGTACAAACCCAGGAGTTAGGAAAGGAATAGCCATCTTAAGTCTATTCTCTTGTCTTTATTGATCTTGGTGAGACCTGCAGCATTATTGTCACAGGCATTTTATATTTAAGTTTGGGTTTTTAGAGGCATTCTGGAACTGTATAAAGAGCCCTTTTCACTGACATCGCATCAGGCTTGTTATAATGTGAATGGCATCATTACAGTTCTCTCATTAACATTATAATGGCTCTGGAGGAATAGTGAGTGAAAACCCCAGCAAATGGAGTAGCGTAGCAATGTATAGTAGTCTTACTGCGTAAAACTGCACGTGGAAAAACTTCGACATTTTAACCTTCAGGCTGCTGTAGATGCCTCGGGGTGTCCTCACACTGCATGCAGTTGGCTGACAAAATGGAAAAATTGTGGTAGCCTAAGGATGGAGGGCTGGGTTCAATAAAAAACTGTGCCTGGCTTCCATGCCACCGAAGCCCACACAAGGCTCCCAAATGGATTGTTCAAAATTGAATCCAGCCCTAAGTGTCAACCTTTTGCTGTAATTTTGTATAGTAAATGTAATGTATGCTCAAATGTACATCTTTCATCCTTTATTTCCAGTGGCGTTAATGGAAATGTAATAATGCATGTGCGGTTCTGCAAAGTCTCATTGAAACGAACAGGATTTTGGACTAAATCCCTCCATTGCACACAATAATGTAATATAAATGGGTTGGGCTTACAGCTGAAGGACGATGAGATCTGGTTCTATTTCTGGCTCTGACACTGCTTTGCTGCATGACTTCTGGCAAGATACTCAGGAGTGGATTTTGCCATCCTTAATGGGGAAAAACAGTAGGCTGGCTCTTCAGGAGCAACGCCAGAGGTCCTGTTTATGGAGCTAGGTCCGGTAGCGCTTTTTCAGTAAATACCACCTCGTACTTCAGGCTTTCAGTTTTGCCGTGTCCAACTTCACCTTCGAGGAGGCTGACTTTTCCCATGTGCTGAGTACTCGCAGCTCCCTTCCCACTCATTTGCAGCAGCTGGAAATCAGCGCGTCTGAAAATAAAATGGGAACAAATAGCGTGCCCAGAGTCACAAGCCCCGTTTAAAAGCCTGGTTCTCAGCTTCTGTGTGCTGAAGCAATTACTTCGCTACAAAATGGGCATCATTTTGTAGCTGAGTGCCACCTATACAGCTTTGTAAGGCATGCTGAGACCTACAAGCTTGGTTTGGGGCTTTGGTTTTCTGGTTGGTTTTGTTGGGTTTTTTTTTCCCTAGGGAAGCTCTATTATTTATGCCTTGTTTTTATACAGTTTGGAAACATGGTGAATGTGCATGGACAGTAGCTGTTTATAGAAATTAACTGGCCTGCCTCTATTAATTTTGTGTATTGTAAATACCAGCAGCAGTTCATTTACTTTACCAGCTGTCCAGAGAACTCAGTTTTTCAAGATAAATCAGCAGCATGGTGCAGAAGGCATCTCAACTCCTTCCTTCCTTCCTTCCTTCCCTCCTTCCTTCCTTCCTTCCTTTCTCTGCTTAAGCATAGAAAGACCTATTTGTGATGAAATACGGTAAAAAAAAAAGCAGCACAGTCGAAATCTCTGATTCTCATAAAAAAATTCCACAAAGAGATGCTGAATTCATTACGAGCAAAGAAATCCTGACTTTCCCAAAGCAGCAGCAAGTTTCTTCCAACCCTGTTCTCTAAGGACAAACACTGAGTGTTGACATCATGCCAACGTGAAAAGATTGATGTCTCCCTGTGAGTGATTCCTCAGTGCAGATTAACGAGAAGAGTCCATGGGTGCTTTCTAATGATGGCGTAATCTTTTCAGCCACAAAATAGATGACTTTTTAGCGGGTTCTTGGGCCGCTTTTTGGCCCTGCTCTTAGGTCAGCAGATTGACCCACTTGTTGTTTGGACCAGTCTTTCCATGCGTCGGTACTCAGCTGGTAACAAAAGGTGCGGGGAATAAATAATATATAGACTGTGTCAGGGATAACTTCCAATGGGCCAGTCTAGTGGCTTGCCGTTCCCCACGTCGTTGTTCCTTTGCCCAGGAAAAGCAAGATGGCATTAATGGGCTACTGCCAGAAAATGACTGAGGGCCATATGCAGTGCGTGATCACTGAATGGATTCTGAGGAAGGGGTTTAGGCACCCTTCAGTCTGATTGCAGCAAGGTCTGGTGGCCTTTACTGGGCCAAACTGCTCGGGGATTTCCCCTTCACCTCCCCTTTTCTGCCCCGGCGAGCAGCGTAGGGCAGACCCACGGCAGGCATGCGTGCGTGCATCTAACGAACAGGGAGTGCGTGCTGGAAGCCCATTTCTTCTTAATCAAGTAGCAGCCTTGTCCAGTCTTCCAGGATTTAAGAAAACAACTGGCAGATGTGAATGATTTATTTTTCCTCCCTCTTCTGCTGCGGTTTATTTTTTCCTCTTGTTAGCGAGCGCTCAGCCGCTAACACAAACAATTGCTGAAATTCCACCTGCCCACCTGTGGCCCCTCCTTCCCGCTGCTCGCTCGGGCCCTCATCTTCCTCCGGGAGGGCTGCACCGAGGGGAAACGACATCGCGCTTTCTTAGAGAGAGGAGGAGGAGGAGGAGGAGGAGGAGGAGGAGGAAGAGGGAGGAGAGGGAGGGGCCGGGCCGGGCCTGGGCGCATTGTTCCGCGCTCCTCTGCCAAGAAGTAGGTGACTATGAACTCATCCCTTGCCCCTCGCAGAAAGTTTGCTCCCTCCCCTCCCCTCCCGCCTGCTGTCGCGGCAGGAGGCAGCTCGCAGCCTGGCGCTGGCCCTGGAGTCCCCGCTCCTGCTTAATATTCCGCCCGCTCCGCCGATGTTGTGCTTGGCTCCGGTGGGACTGCAACTCACGGCTTGAAACCGGAGCCAATTTTCTGTCTTAGTCTCGCAGTGTTTTGACTGGAGGCAGATCCAGTTCAGTCCGATCGGGGCTAGTGGAAACAACTACCTAAGTCTCTGCTGTCTGCTTCGTTCGGGAGGGAAGAGAGAAGAAAGAAACGCGATCCCTAACTGCTGGGCGCGCGCTCTCTCACACGCACACCCCACTGCACACACACACACACACACACACGCACCGCAGGCACACGCGCGCGCACACACACACGCACACACACACACGCACACCGACTCGCACGCCCGTCGGTGCCGAGCGCGCCGTGCCAGCACCGCCGGGGGAGAATGGGAAGCGAGTGAGCGGATCCGTGCCGGTGTGTGAGCGCCGGCGGGGCCGGGGCCGGGGCCGGGGCCGGGGCCGGGGCGGCGGGAGCGGGGCCGGGGGGCGGCGGTGGGGAGAGCGCGACAAACTCCCGCGGCCGGGGACCCCGCGCCCTTTGTGGGAGAGGGCTCCGGTCTTTTTCCTGCCGTAAGAAGGAAAAAAAAAAAAAAGTGTGTCTATGTAAGATATACGTGCGTGTGGTTTTTATATACGTGTATAGAGAGACATGACTGCCAAGGGGGCGCGGAACACCGGCGGGGCCGGGCGGGGGGGTGTCAGGTGAAGGGGGTGCCGGGCGCTCACCGCGCTGCTTCGCTTCCAGGTGCCGGCGCCCGCGATGACCCTGGTGCTGCCCATGCAGCGGCTGGGCCGCCCTATCGCCGCCGACGGAGCCGCCGACCTCGCCGCCTACCGCGCCCTCTGGGAGCCGCCCTGCTGCGGCCGCCCCGGCCCCGGCCCCGGCCCCGCCGCCGCCGCCGCCGCCCCGCCGCCGGCGGCCCCCGGGCCCCCCGCCGCAGGTAGGCACCGCGCCGATCCGCCGCGGCGGCGGGCGGGAGGACGGAGGCGTAGTCCGCGGAGGGGGGGCGCGGCGCGGCGGCGGGCCCGGGCGCGGCGGCGGAAGGCGGGCGGCGGGCGGGGGCTCTGCCCCGGGGCGGGCGCGGCGGCGGGGCCGCAGGTGCGCGGGGCTCGGCGGGAGCCGTCGGCCCCGGGTTGCGCCGGGTGCCGCGCTGGGGAAGGCGGCTGCCCGCCCGCCTGCCCGGCCGGCGGCCGGAGCGAAAGTTTTCCCGAAGGCGAGCGGCCAGAGGACGGCACCGGTTTGCCGTTCTGCCTGTCCCGTCGGCCCTCGGCCGGGAGCGTCCGGCGAGTTAACGCGCTAGGCAGGTGAGGGTTTATTTCTGATGGCTGCAAATATACGTGAAAATACGCGGTGTTCTCCCGTAGCGCGAAGGGAAATGAAAAGTATTTTGTTTGGAGAACCTCCGGCAAACCGCATGTCATTTGTCATATCTGATTTATTACCCACAGGATCACATTACAGGGGAATTTCAAATCCTGTAACAACATCCAAGATCACATACTTTAAAAGGAAATATGTGGAAGAGGAGGATTTTCATCCACCGCTCAGCAGCTGTACACATAAAGTATGTTTTCTAATAGTCATTATTTTTACTCCGAGTTTCAGATGCTTAGTAACACTCGATTGACCCATTTCCACGAGGCTGAAATACTCTGCTGAATTAAGAGAGTGATCCAGCTGTTTGCTCAGAAACAAATAGTTGTCACTTGTTCACATTTATTGTTTTATTGTCATCGAATTGCTTAAGAAGCAAAGGCGTTTCTTCATTTATAACAACTGTAAATGGAAACGCTGAGAATAACTTTTTTTCAGATTGTTTTGTTCTTAGCTAGTTTATGTCATGCCTACAGAAACAGCCCCATAGCAGCATTTGAACAGCAGAAAGGAAGAACATAAATAAAAAGGGCCCATGATTCCCCCACTCATTCAAAACTTTTTCCAGGGGAGAAGACAGTAATAAGTTCCATGTACCCCAAATGGGTTACAGATCCACTAGAAAAACACAATGACTTGGAAAGTGAGTACAAGCTCCTTCAGTCTTTAATCCTGTTTATTAAAAAGGTCATAACTCCAAAAGAACAGGTTAGTAAATGAAAGAATTTTTTTTTTTTTTTTTATGAAAGCTGTCAGGGGAGGGATTAGAGCAAACATTTCCCAGGCCAGTGAATACATAAATTGAAATCTAACTTCTTTTTTTAATGAGAGATTTTAGGGTCTTGTTCATTAAGGACTCAGTCCTGTGAGGAACTGAACGCCTGGAGTGATGTGCTTAAGGATAGCTGACGCCTTGAGACACTATCCTTACCTTGCTGGGATCATACCTGGCCCATGGTAGTCCAGTGCTACCCATGTACTGTTGGCAGCAGAGAGGACA
The DNA here is from genome assembly GCF_026419915.1 of Harpia harpyja. NCBI lineage: Eukaryota > Metazoa > Chordata > Aves > Accipitriformes > Accipitridae > Harpia > Harpia harpyja. Next base: position 12,905,313 of record NC_068952.1, on the reverse strand, counting down.
CAATGTAATCTGATTAAAGCACAGCTTATGGGAGGCAATAGTACCACAAGAGCCCCAGAGGCAGAAAGCTAAAACAGATCAAGATGCAGAGCAAGTTTATATGTTATCTTTACCTGCATCGCAGAGGCAGCCTTCTGAGATGCGAGGGGAACCGAGTGCCTCATCCCTACAAGGGACACTGGGCAGGGAGGTCTGCCCAGTGGGCTTCTGTTTCCCTGGATGGATTTCCACAGAGGAGAAGCGAGCAGTAACGCCGAGCTCGCTTCCCAAGGACCTTAGAGTAGCTGAAGGAATTTTCAGCTACAAATAGTGTTGGCTGGAAATAAGTACCTGACTGGGAAGGTGAAAAACTGCCCCACCATTAATTCCAGAAGGTATCCAGTCTGCTGCCAGAGCAATGAATAAATAGCACCGAGGGTGTTGAAAAATGTGCTCTAGTTAGTAAGCGTGTCTCCCACATGTCACATCGGTCTCTGATTTCAGCCAGGTTTTTTCTTGGCTAGTTTGTTGGATTTTTGTATCAGTGATTATTTTCCTTGCAAAGAGGAGGAATAGTTACTCATCCTTTTTTAACAGCATAAAAACCAGTTGTAGAGGTATTGGTAAGAGACCTGTCCCAGACATTGTTTTGTGCTGTTGTAGAGGTGTATCATGTCAGAAACCCTGGGTCACCGTTTTCTTCTGTTCAGCACGAATGTGTTTTCTACTTTGCAGCACTGAGCTCTGGGGGAGGGAGGATGCCCACTGGGTTTCTTCTAATATCTTACACGTTTTTATACCTTTGCTGCCCAGTAAAGACAGAGTTATGTTCTGAGATTACTTGTCCTGTAGAGGGTATGACGGTAGGGCCCAGAGCCTCTCTCCAGAGGGCTGTTGGCAAACATTTGTAGTAGAAAGCCTTTGACAACTTGTTCCTACTGGTGGCCCTCCAGGATGTATCTCCAGGAGGATCACAGTTCAAGGCTTACTGGTTTGCTCCAGGCTTTTATGGCTTCACTGACTATTGCTGCAGCAGGTATAAAGGATGCAAATTAACCTATAGGCTTAATACAATTTAAAATGAGTCATTTATTATAGAAAAGTACTCTCTCTAACAAAGAAGACCTTCAGCTGTGAACTCACATGAAAACACAGCCAATTTTTCTTTTTACGAGGCACTGTGCTGCTTCTAAGCCCTGCAGACAGGACCAGGCTGTGGAAAGAGCTAGAGGGCTGAGGAGAGCTGAATGGATGTGAAAAGCAGCTGTGCTTTAAGCTCTTTCAGTCTTCATAGCTACGACTTCCACTCTGCAAAAATGCTGTAACCATGTGGGAAAGGGAAGAATGATCAAGCCACAGATGGGGGGGATTTAGAGCAGTCTCCCTTTGTGCTGTGCTGCTCTCCTCCTACGCAAACCAAATTCTTACTAAAAATGAAAATTAGTTAATAGTGCTTATAGTAGCATGCATTGCCCCCTCTCTTATTTTGATTCCCAGGGTAGTGATTACAGTGCAGAATCCCGGGCCTCCCGGGGGCAGTAACCTGCTCATGCTGCCAGTGCTGAGAAAGGGAGTCCTGGAAGGACCATGGAAGGGAGAACAAATCTGTGGGCGTCGAGCCAGGATTTCTGCAAATCCCTATCCTCTCTTTGTTTCCTGACCTTGTCCCTGCCTATCTGCGTTCCCACCGGTCCTGTAGAGCGCAGGGTGTAGTATGCAGGCCAACAGCTGCTCTCCAGATGCCGTGATGCTTTGAGATGGGTTTCTCCCTGCCTCCCTCCCTGCATGCGCTTTTGTACACAACAGCAGTATAAGGGAGCTTGGCAAATGGAGACCTCCTTGCTGGAGGGCCTCTTCCACTGGCAGTGGATGAAATGCTCTGACACTTGCTGCGTGAGGCGATGGCTGCTGGCTGCGTCTTGCAAACCTTGAGGCTGCAGGAGGGGACCCTCACTTGGCTTCAGAGCTTTGTAGAAGCCCCACAGGGGATGATGGAATTGGGTCCACTCACATCAAAAAGCCCCCAGCCATCACTGGAGCAAAACTGCACAACAATTTTATGTTCTAACCCCAAATGCAAATAAAGAGCCAGATGTGCGCATCTGGATTTTACTCTCCCATCCTGGATTCGTGCCCTGCAATTGCCTCTGTGGTGTAATGCTCAGCTACTTGCCTCCTAAACCTGGGTGAATGCTGTGGCCAAGAAAAAGCCCAGCTACATGGGTGTGCAAAACGAAAAAACAGTTTTAGGCACCTCAGAAAGAGAATGAGAAAAGTAGTGGCACGGGGGGAATACTTTGCTTCATTTTCTTTCTCCTTGCCTGGAACAAAACCGGTTGCCTTCAGTTCTGTATCTTCTGTCTTTTGCATTTTCAGACAATCTCTGTGTTTGAGGAGCGGGCCCATATTCTTTACATGTCTTTGGAAAAGCTGAAATTCATTGATGATCCTGAAGTCTACCTGCGGAGATCTGTCCTCATCAACAATCTAATGAAGAGAATCCATGGAGAAATCATCATGCAGAACAACTGGTGCTTCTCCGCCTGCTCCTTCAGTGGCACCTCACCACAAGAGTGGTTTGTGCCTCAGGACTGTCCATATAGAAAACGCCTTCGGATGGCAAAGGAGGAGTATGAGAAGCTCCACACGTGCTGCTTCTATCAAGAGTGTGGCAGTCACTATTTAAATCTACCCTACTCTGTTACTGCTAGTACAGAAAATACTTCTTCCTCCTCCTCTTCCTCCTCCTCCTCCTCCCCCATTTCTTTGCCAAGCTGTTCCCAGCAGGGGGATTATGACATTGGCAGTGCCCCGTCTTACAGGAGTGATGACCAGATACCTGCTAATGAAATATTCATCACTAATGCCAGGTCTCACAGTAATCAGGAAAAGGCAAAATTTAATGACGAGAAAGGAGGTAATGAACCTGAGCGAGAGACCGTCGCCCTAAACTGTGAACCTGTAAGAGGCACCCATGCTCTTGAATGTAAAGGCAAGTTTTATGACTATTTTGAGACTGGATGTAATGACAAGAGCAACGTAAGTGAATCTTGGAAAAAATCCTTAAGGAAGAAGGAATCTTTACCAAGTAATAAAATGTGCTGCAGCAAAGGAAGTAAAATATGAGGCATCTTTCTTGCTCTGTTGAAGCATGCGCAGCATGTTTGTTTGTCTATCAAATTTTTATTTTGAATGGATTTTTTATAGTTTTCTACAAATGATACAATCATGCCACAAACATTACGTGTAGTTTTAAATGACTGGAGTGCAGATTGCGTAAAGCGTCTCTATGATCTGCATCAGCGGGCTATTTATAAATATGGAGACTTCATAAAGAACGCAGTTGCGTTACTGCTTAGCACTATAGTCTCTACAGCTATGGTGTGGCTTTCGTTACTGAAAATACCAATCAGCCAGATGGGGAAAACATATCGTTTTATATATCCCCACCCCCAAGAAGTCTGCCATTAATTAAGAAGAACCTCCATTATGTTTACCAAGGAATTAGAAGTCTGGTAAACAAATTTTTGCTACCAGCAAGGGTGATGTGCTCCTTCTAACTCAGTATTTGTTCTGACAAAGGACTGTCTTCATGGACTGGGAATAAACCATCCTTACATTTCGTACTGATACTCTTGAATTCCTGGATTCAGCGTCTTGTTCAACTGACAAAATAGGACATAGCATAAAGAAATAACCTGTTTATGGGATCTTAATCAGAAACACAACATGCAGCTCAAGTACTTGCATGTTTTCACCTCGGCTGTAATAACTAATGAGGCTTGTTGTTATACAGGGCAGGTTTTTTTTTGGTGCCTTACTTTTTGTCTTAATTTTTGCCAGCGTGAAAATTAAGTATAAATCAGTGATACAGCAGGGATTTAACCTAAACAGAGAAAAAAAAAAACAAACCACCCACAGGGTGGATCAAATTATTAGAAACCTTTAACCTTTGAAGTACTGAGTTCAACTTCCTATTCAAACATCTCTGTTCTTCCTTTTTGATGCTCAATTGCTTTTTGATTTGCCATCCTTAGGAAAGGATTTAAGAAACAATAGAGAGATGTCTCTTGTAAACAAGCATTCGATGCTTGAGTGTTTCTATGGCAACTGTCTGTTGCTGGGGCTCTTTTTTTTCCTTCTTCGTATAATGAAGTTCATGAACCAGTGGCATGTTTTATACTTTATTCTGTTTCACATAATTTTTCTCTTTTAGATTGCAAAAGCATGCGGGAGTTTTCTATGACTTTTGCTGTTGATTTAAAAAAGACAAGAAAAGAAAGCAAAAAGCACAATGTTGATCAATAATGTGGCGATAAACATTATTTTATCTGAATGAATGTAAGGGGGTTAATTTTAAAAAAGAACATTTTGGAGAAATGAGCTGAGATTTCAGTGGCTAAGGACAACATTTAGTCATCCCTAGGTAGACTGTTTGCACAAGTGTTCTGTTTAAAATGCCGAGAAGACATTAGTCAGGGTTGGCCTAAGAGTGTTGTGAGTCTTAGATCCACCAAATTAATTAGTTCCCACAGTCCCCGTAACAACTGGCAGGGTGTGCTCAGCAAAATAGCCACCTCCAAGCCACGGCTGACTCATAATAGCTGCCTGTTCCCACAGCATCAAGCGCTCAAGCAACATCTTCTCCGCTTTGTTCTTGTCCAAAGGGTGAAATTCACCCCTGTGCTGAGGGAGCGGCCAGCTCGGCACAGGGCACGAGGGTCCCCAGCGGCACACCGCCCCGGGCTGCCCCCGGTTTGGTGCTGGAGTCAGCCGGGTCTCTGGGTCAAAGAACTCCTGCTCTGGGTTTCATGGCTTCAGCCTGAGTCCTCCTGGGCCACAGTTATTTTGGGTAGTGTGCGCACCCCACAGTCATGTTTGCGAACTGGACGGTGTTCGTGACTAAGCCGAGTGGTCACGGGAAATAGCTCCCCCCCAGCCAAAAGAGAATAGGATGTAAATCAATGATAACCTTTATGCAATCAGGTGAGTTGGAACTGATAAGTTTGTAAGGGTTATCATTGTGAAGAACAACAAATAAAGAAGGTATAAGTCCCACCTGATTTCTCCAAGACAGAAGCTTTTTTTATTAATAATAATAATATTAAATATAGATCTCATTCATACAGTGTATGAGTAGGATCATCATTTAGACATTTGTCCACAAGGACCAATTTTTTAAAAAACCTGATTTTTCTTGTGTTATACCCAGATAGTCTAGTAATGTCTGCTCTTTTCCAATATTTGATAAACACTTGATGTTTTAAGCTTAAATATTAGATGCTTGTATACTAATGTGTTGTTGTAGTAAAGTGAAATTTCCTTGATATATATTTATTAAAATGACCAAAATTCATTTTATTTTTACATTTCCAATGGCTACTGGGTCCTTTCCCCCATGTTCCCCTCCCTCACCCAAGGAAATGCTATTTAATCAAACTGTTCCCTGCTGAAGAGGTTACGCTGCAGTTGACTGTGCCACCTCAAGCTGAGTCCAGGATGGAGCTCAGCCTTCACAGGGTTTCAGGAGCCTTTACGACAGTCTGAAGGTGCACTGTGAAGCAGCAAACTTCTCTGCGGACTTGCACGTATGGCCAAAGAAAACGCCTGGCCAAATGCTGCCCAAACCACAAATCAGGTAACACTTTTGGGGGGGCTGAAAGCTTTTTGACCCTAAGGGACTCCTTGGTCTTCCAGAACAAGCCTGCATATATAACCCATTGCAGTCTCCTGAGTTGAATTTGTACCAGCTGAAGTGATGGATCAGCAGAACTCTCTGTCTACTCAGGCCTCTCTAACAGCTGCTTTAGTTTCAGGGACACCTAGAAATTAACCTGTTACAGCTCTGGACAGTCTTGCTGAGTGTCATCAGGGTCTGTAAGGGGTGAAATGTCATCTAATGAAGGTTGGCCTAAGGTTAAGTGGTCTTTTATGCCTTTCTCTGGACCCTGCCTCACAAAATAATGGCAAATACTGAAAGTAGATGTATTGGACTCAGGAGTCCACTGAGTTATCCGCTTTGCTACAGAAGAGACACAGGTATTTCATGCTAGAAAAGGGAGTCAGAAACACCCTTGTCCAATTGCCAGAAATGCAATAGACCTTGATAGGATTTCCAGCCTGGGCTAGGCTGAATGGATTTCATGGTTTAAATTTGGTTTGATTTATGGCACGTGAAGAGTATAAACCTGATAGGCCTTTTCCCCATTGCACGCTCCAGTACTAAGGAGATTTTGCTAGTATCACAAATTTTCAAGAAATAGTTCTTTTCCAAGATTAATGCCTTTCATCCGTACATCCCACGCATAACTGCTAAATGAATACTCCTGAACTTGATCCTGGCCTACCTGCCTGGAAGAACTGGACAGTAGAGCTGCTCTCTGTGGAGACTGTTTTACTCTCTATCATAAGATACTTTGCTCCTAGAGTGTAAAACTATAAAGTACTGTGCCTTTCAGCAGACTAATAATGGTACTTCAATAAAACATGGAAAACAGCAACAGAAAAAGATGTTTCTGTTGTCAGATCTATTTTATTGTCACTAAGAACAGAAGTGTCATTTTATTTTCAGGATTGCTTTCCACCAGGTAATACATTTCCCTTGGAAATGCGTAGTTCATTTGAGTTGAAAAAATTATGTTCCTTTTTCAAAATGTGGCATAATATCATTGTGCTTCATATATACTTAATACTTTTGGTAAAATTTTACATTTTTACTGGATTAGCTAATCTGTTGAAACAGCTTAACACAGTTACTTAAGCATCCCCAGCACTCAAACAGCCTCAGCTGGCACCGATTTGCAATGCCAGCGTAGCAGCTGGCTCCACAGAGAAAACAAATGCAGGCTGAGCCACAGAGATGAAGTGCTTCTTTCAGCCCTGAAGATGTTACACCCCCAAAGCAAAGTTGTGGTAAAGAGACTTTTTTCATGTTTCATCTTCCTGTGCGGCCTCCATCCTCCTTTTACGCCTCTCATCTACCAACTGTCCTTTCGCCGAAGACCAGGACACGCTGCGGGGGCAGTATGTGGGGTGCCACCACTCTTCGGGTTTGTGCAGGGGAGGTGAGGAGCTGGTTCAGAGGTGCAGCATGATCTAAAGGGGAATTTAAACAAACTAACCAGCGCGCAGTGTGTCTCGGCTGCTTTGTGGCCCTTCTGGAGGCCCATGCCAGTTGCAACCCACCCAGCTAAATGGCCTTTCCAGCTGCCGGTAGCTCAGATTGCCACAATGGTAGTGATCTGGTGATGAAAGGGCTATGGCCGAAGCAGACGTGAAGGTGATTTCTAGCCCGTGTTCGACCCGTGCCCTTTCATTGCCTTCTTGAGATAAAGGCTATAGCCAGAGGCGTAGCAAATGCAATTCCTGCTTACTCATGCCAGGAACCTTGATAAAAGAAGTTTCTTAAGTTTTATCACAAAAAGAGCCAGTCAGTCACATCAGAGAAAGGTTTAAACTGCTGTGGGGTAAAGGATTTCATCTGGCATTTTATTCAGTGAATGAACTCTCACACAGAAGCCTCCCAGAGGGACCTAACCTTTTTCATTGCCTGTCCCTTGCTTTGCAACCTCGAAGAAAGTGGCTGCCCTGGCTTTCTGGGGGTAACCTTTTGGGCTCCTCAGTGCTGGTATGAGTTTTTCTGCAGCTGCACAAAGCACTCCAGAGGCTTTTCCTGGCAGGGTGTGCAGAGCCTGCTGAAAGATCGCAGCCGGGGAAGTGCTGCAAAGGCTCTTGCTGGAAATGTTAGGAGATGTGAATCTTCCACAAGGCATCCCATGTAACAGCCAAGCCGCTCAGTCACGACGGCTTGGAATACACAGTAATTTCCTGTGTTTTTTCAATCTCACTTTAACTTCTCTGACAGATGGGGAAAGATGACTAAACCGAGGGAGTTTACAAAAGTTCGTCTTGTGGTGTTTGCAAACTGTCTCTGTGAGGTCCATTTTTTCTAATGTAAACACAGCCATGGCAGGGTGCCGAGTGCCTTTGCAGCAGTTAATCCTGCTCAGTTTAAGGCTGCTAATGCGAGGTGTACCCGGCCAGCCGGGTCTGCACTGGGGAACTGAACGCAAAGCAGCCCTGGGGCTGAGGGGTGTTAGGATGAGACCTTTGCTCCTCTTGGCTCTCCACAGAGAGCATGAAGCAAAGCAGCGGTGGCTGTTAAGACCAGACTGAATTTACCATTTGGGGTCAGTGGCTTTCTATGTCAGGGGGCCTGGGGTCAGGTGTGGAAGGTTAGATTAAACTCCAGGGGAGTAATCATGTGAAAACAGTTGCATTTGGGGCTGCAGCTGGCCCGTTGTTGCTCTCCCTAGTCTTTAAGTCATAGCAAGGAAGCGAGTGCACCTTGGGTGAGATAGAGTTTCGGTTCCTTGGTTTTGCAAAAGTGGTGCAGACTGCAAGGTACGCAAAGCTTTCTCACCAGATCCAGCTGGGAGGCCAGGTAGGCAAGTACGTTAACTTCTTTTAATCTCTGTGCTCAAGTTCCCTGGCGGAGGAGCGCAGGGAGTGTGAGGAGAAGTCACAGATGGGTGGTCTGTGTACACTCAGAAGTATGCATGATGAACAAAAAAAACCCAAACCCAGCAAAAACCCCAAAACAGGGAGATACTGAATTTGAAAAATAACTTCTCTTCCATGGCTAGTAATTCTTAATTAATACAGCATCATTCTCCAATTTACTGCAGAGAGCATCTAATCTGTCATATTGGGACTGTAGAAAGGAGATAAATGGTCTGTCTGCTCAAGGTCAGTCCGTGTAGTGCTACCTCCTGCAGTGGTACTTTCCCCGTGGAATACCCCGCCAGGCTCGCCTTTCCGTACTGTGGGCTGTGTCTGCCTCCTGAAACAACTAAAGGCCTGGCCATTGCGAAGGAGGGTGGTGGGGTGGCAGCAGTTGATGGCTGTGCCTCCTCCATGAGAAACTGGCCCATAACTGTCACAGCTGCATGTCTTCAGCAAGTGCAGAGGGACCCCACAACATCGCTTCCACTGTCCCCTTGCCACCCTGTATTTCTGATACAGCATTTTCACTTGGTAACTATGAGTGCTGTCAAATGCTTTCTGGCAGTTTGCAGGCTGATGTTTCAGAGACTTTTTGCAGCCAGGTGATGAGCGATCAGTCTCTCAGCTGGTGTGAGGTGATGCTGTGCCATTGATTTTTGGAGAAGTTGTGCCTGGTCGTATCAGCTGACAACCCACACCTTTGGTTGTTGTTGGTTTTGTCTTTCCCCCTGCCTCATTCTCTTAATCAGAACAAGTTTCAAAGGGCAATCCTTCTCCTCCACCCCATGCAGTGTGGGATCAGCTAATCCATATTTACCCCTTTAGTTAGGGAGAGTCTCTGCCAGTGGGAGTAGAGTCAAGCAGCAGATGATTTTCAAATCCGGTTTTATTCCCTGACTCCAAAATAATTGCTGTCTCTCGGTATATGTGTAAAATCTGTGCTCTATTCCTTCATCGACCCTAAAAACCCTTGTAAATTTTTTTTTTTTTCTCTCCATCCATTGCTCTTTCAGGGTGAAATCCTCCGTACTTACTTCTGTGAGTAGGCCCCACTTACCAGCCACATCCTCTTAGCCATACGGCTGCCATGGGGCCATTTATTCCTTTGAATAAAGTAGTGTGGTTTTGGCTCAAAATGCAATTGCCCTTTATATTACAAATCATCAGACACTGCACATACATTAAGTGTTGCTACCCCGTAAGTGTAATGTACTTTCAATGTTATGTTTTCCTCAAATTTATCATCTGTGAGTCTCAACAAGTATGACCAAAGCGACCTACATTTCCCAATTTCTATTAATATTATCATTATTATTATCCTGAAAATACAGTTTGACTAATTTTTAAATCTTGAGCAGCCTACATTTTACCTGTGGAGGCTGAATACATATTGTTCCTTCTTTGACCCCTTCCTCTGCGTGACAGATTGGATTCTGGTTTACCAGCAGACTAAATAGCATAATAGTGGCAAATTTCATTTTGTGTTTGCTATGAGAAGTAAGGTGCGTTAATGCAATCCTGAAATGTACCTTCATTGCGGAATTGTTCCAATACTGAAACTTTAAAATAACCTGTATGGTCATCATGGTCATGAAGAAAATCTTAAAATATGAGTAGGGCATAAGCTCTGTCAGATCATTTTCATTATTCTGCATGAAGGCTGAGACAAGGATTTTTACTGTATGAATTTATCCACCCGTTGAAAGTGCCCATTTGCTAATTCTGAGGCTTAAAGATGACAGTGTAATGTCAGCTTTTGAGGTATTTCACTAGTGACCATTATAAATAAGGCATTCGGCTAACAAGCTTGCCCCACATTCCCAGTGGTCTTCTGAGCCTCTCAAGCTGCCGGTGGCCCCCAGTAGTCCCTTTCCAGCTGCCAAAGCTCCTTTTTCCCTTTTAATATTTCCATGTGCTATCAATAAAATATCTTTCTAGGGTCTAGAAACACAGGAACAAGACAAACTCTCTTTTAACTGAATATCAGCATAAATAATAGAAAGGCAACCAGGCCAATAGTTTTATTCTTTTAATTTTGAATATATGAAACCTTTTTTATTATTATTATTATTTGGAAAGTTAATTTTAATTTAAATAATGCAACCCCAGCATTTTCTGGCTGTCATGAATCTGACACCCGCGCACTAAAAATCCTTCATGATCACATAGCACTACTCTGGTGGGTGCCAAAATCAGAATGTCGGCAGAGCCTCTGAGGTTTGACTGAATGTTTTCCCACACTGCCTCATTTTTCCCCTTTGCTCAGAAGTGCTGAGAAGATGCATGTGGAGGGGGAGGGGACCCAAGAGAAAAATGTAAATCATGGCAACCTGACTGTCAAGAGGGTATCACTTTTTAATTCCTAGCTCATGTTCCCAGCGGCAGTGGAGCTGCAATATTAAATTGTTTTAACTCTCAGCTTGGTTTACAGGTGCTGGAAGAGACGCAGCCCCAGCCCCTCAAGCGCAGAGGTAAGGGACCTTGCAGCAGAAAGCTTGCCTAGAGGTTTTGTTCCCCTTTGATAGGTCGGGCTGGCGCTCATTGCTGGAGCAGCTGGGAAGAAATAATTAGCATAACAAAGAGCTATATTATAGTATTGCATTGTGCATTTTGAGCCTTCAGATACCTTGACACATTCAGTTGCGTGTTACCTAAATCTGAATTCCAGGTAGAACCGAAAAAAACACAAAATAAAATGAAAATAAATAGATCCTCCCACCTTTAAAGTTAAAACAATTTGAATACTCTAATTGCAAATATAGAAATCCTCAGTGTTTTGAGCGTAGCCACGCTGCAAGTGCATTCATCTAAAACCAGGTGCCAGTGGCCATCGGCGTGGCTGCCCGGCATGTGTGGCAAAGGAGCACAGTTCTCCACGGCTGGCAGAAGGGTCCAAGGGGGATGTGGGGTGCATGGGGCACGTGGGCTTGGGCCAGCAGAGAGGAGATGGATGGCCCCAGCCTCGCTGGCAGCTGCTTTCTGCCCCTCTTGGCCCAGAGGTGGAAGGGCCGTGCATGGGCAGTGGGTTAACAAGGAGAAGGCTGTGGGTGCAGGCACTTTGTATTTTGCTCTGTTTTCATCATTAGCAAATGGAAAAGCTGCACTGGGGGGCATTGGCAATTTGTACTGGTTTAGTTGCACAAGAGGTTATGAACTCTGTGAAACGCTTCTTTCCCTGCACGGGTGCCTTCTCCTGGGCAATCCCTGGCATGGTGCGCTCTTCTCCCACCTCACCCACAAAAAAGCTGCCCCACACGTCTGCTCCTGCCCCACAGCTGAGGCTGGACGGAGCCTGCTACGGCCTGTGGTGTTTGCAAAACCTGTGCTCTCTTCCCTGGCTTGTGTGAAATAAGCTGCTTTGTGCTGCTTATGTGTGCTATGCCCACCTGCAGTCTGGCTGCCCACTCGCTGCAGCGTACTTCTCTCTTCCCTTTTTTCCCCCTTTTGTCTGGTTTTTGGCTGAGGAAAATTACCCACCCCAGGAGTTAGAAGAAATGCAGAGAATGAAGTAAAAGGAGCAAAAATATCCCAGGGAAGGTTTTTCAAAGCTGATCCTCCCCTGGGTCCAATGTCTGTCAGACGTGCTTGCAGCACGCAGCTGCATCATGCTGTCAGAAAAAGGGATTTAGACTCTAACCCGCATATGCAACTCTTTCTCTTGCTCCCTTGGATTGAGAGTCCCTGGCAGGGCAGGAAAGTAAATCCCAGCTTAGGAGGGCGGCTCTGTCAGCCCTGCAGGCAGTCTGTATTGCAGCAGGGAGCTGTGTAAGCTCTGTCATCCATGGTGGTGGTGATTTCTGCAAAACCTGAATATATTTCACCTAGATATTTGTATTCAGCACAACCTCATCAAGCAGGGAGATGCAAGTTGAGCAAAGAGCACGGAAGATCCTACTGCTCCGTCCTGGTGGTGCATGGGATAGGAAGGCTGCTGAGCCTCTAACAGAGATAACCTGGGGGGAAGAGCCAGAGGTACGCTTTGAGGAATTAAAAACCCAGGGCATTACCATAACACTTTGTTTCTTAAATGGTTGTGGTAGTTTTAAGAAGCCATAACTTTCAAACGGTTGCTAAAAACACAACGCTGTTTAGGCTTTATGCCTCTGATAGTTATAACAAAATTTATCAGAGAAACATATTTGTCAAAACTAATGAGACTTTTTACATTTAAAACACACTGACATTGTGTTGCACTTTCCTTCACAACTAATGTCTAAAATAAGAGTTGTAGCTGAGATTCGCGAGGAAAAATTACATAGATCTATTCTTTTGTTTACTTTGTGCACTTGACAGCCCCTGAACAGAGTCAGGTTCTCTGCTTTGCCTGTACGGTCTGTCAGTCAGTTTTCTGACATTTGTTTGAGCCTTTCACATAGCAGCAGAGAAGGTGGAACTGGTTTTTATAAGGAAAATATGTCCATGAAAACACAAAGGGTGTCGATGGATTCAGCAGTAGGGAGTGTCATTGGGTGATGCTTTACATTCATTTGTTTCGGGGGGGGGATGTGGAAAATTTAAACAGACTTTTTACAGCAGAGAATGCTTCTTTGCAGTCTGAGAGCATAAAACACCACACAAGAGCACTGATGAAATTTTAAAAAGCAAGAGCTGAAAGAACAGGAATCTTGGGTAAGCTCCCTGCAGGTTTGGGAGTGTGGGGCAGTGCCAGCCCACAGTGCTTTAATCCTGTCCTCACAGTGCACAGCTACAGACCCGGAGACGGTCTCCTCTGTGCACAGCAAACATGGTTCGCCCCATGTGTGAAAAATATCTTTCTTAGGATCTGCAGTGGCGCTTACTCTGGGTCTTGCAGAGGCACCATCAGGTCTGTTCTCTCTGAGCCTGTTTCCACCATGGCTTCAGAAAATGGGTTGTTCCTTTCTATAACAATGATATGGCTTCATCAACCATAGCCATTGCCAGTGTCCATTTTCTACAGCTCATGCTACTTACATGGAAAAATAGGCTCTACTACTTCTCTCATCCTCATTGCACTCTTTCATAAGAATTATGGTCAATTTAAGCAAAGCATGCCAGACTTAGCAGAGGATGGGCACATAATCCACTCTGGTACACCTCCAGTGAGATCAGTAACCTGGCATGGGGACAGACCCCTGGGCAAGGCTCGTCAGAGGACATCTGCTGGGCATATACCCTAGCAGGACACCCATGGAGTCGTCATTGCCTCCTCCTCACAGATCTGGACTGAGGAAACAGAAATCAGGCAGGATTGAGAAGTTTTGGGGGTCAGCGAGAGCAGCTGGCTGCAGCGCTTTAAACCCTTGATGCTTGCCAGACCCACTGTACTTCCTTTGGGCAGAAAGTATACTGCAGAGGTCTGTAAGACATAACCTTCCCTGAGAAACAGGAGAAGATTAGAAAGATCAGAGAGCTCTGTGTGTGGACTATCCGTAGGTATATATGTATGCAACTTCTGACACCTACAAGGAATGGCAAATAGTTGGAACTGTTCGGTGACAGCCAACTCTGCACAATATGAAGGACCTGCATGCCCCAGCCCTGTGTGTGGCTAAGTAGTCTTCTCTGACTGTCTGCTTGTCCTTGCATTTGTCCTGGGTCCTGACTTACCTGGGACATGTGGATTCTGCTCAAAAGATCTGCTGATGTTTGAGACATACTGGGAGGAAACAGCTGCCTTATGGCTGTCGTATGGTTGCCTGGAGAAGCACTGCAGTTTTGCTAAGGCTCCCAGAAGTGTGGCTACACAGCACCCAAAGGTGCTCCTACAGGAAGATGCATCTTGGGTGCAGCGTTCCACTGTAGGTGACCCCATGGGTCTGCCCTCCTGCCCCTGCTCTGTTCCTCCTAAAGGATGCTCAGAGGCTGTTGAAGGGACACGACCACATCACCTCCTGTGCCTTTGAACCTGCGAAACTGGAGGTGATTCGGTGGTGTCTGAACTACAACCTTAACTCCTTTTCTTTTTTTTTATTTTGCATCAACACTGCTTTGACTCAAATTCTTTCAAACTCCACATTGTTGGACAAGAACTGCTGCCAGACCCTCTGCTTTGAAGCAGAAGAGAAACACCTCCATAATTTCCCTAGCCAGTGCCAGAATATGGAGGAAGTCTGCCATGGTGCGTGCCCCGATCCTGCTTTGGGGAATCACTTAGAGCTGTTCCTGTTTTGACAGAGCTCATTTACCTCTCCCTAACTGCTGTAATCTCTTAAGAGTGCAATTCAGATTGTTAATATGAGTACCTTCATAAAGAATTTCCATATGCAAATTCCCAGTCTGAACTTTGCTACAACAAAGTCTGTGTTGCTGGAATATATTTCTCTGCACCCACAGTCATCTTTTTTTATCCTCTGTGCGCCATACCCTCCGCTACCTGCTCCGAGCTGCTTTCTGCAAGCTGGAAGTTGTGAGCATGAGTCTAATTTCACCCTTCAGTAAGCAGGGAATTCAGAAAATTTAGAAGTGCTGGGATCAACACCAGGCGCTCACATTTGTGATAGCTCTTGGAGTTAAAACTGTGTGTGTAGCCATGTAGCTGCTAGCTGTCATTTTCTCTGAATGGGAACCTGAAAACTCTTCGAAGTCGGCTGCCTGCAGGCAGGGGAAGGCTGTTTGACGTGCCGGAGGGAGGGCTGGGCGTAGCTTGTTGGAGGACACGCACATGTGTGCGCACATTCACTGGGCTGTTTCCTGGAGCCCTGGCCTTGTTCTGTCTTGTCTCTGGGCTCTTTAAAGCAAGGGTCATTAGGACTGTTCGCTCTGGCATTTGTTCATCCCACATCCTTCTCTGTATTAGACAATGTCTACCTTACAATGTTTGATCCTGATCCAGGAGAAAATATTCCATTAATGTGACTTGAAGAGAGGAACGTATTTTTCCCGGCCTCAGTCTGTGAAGTTAGTTGCAGTGTGCTGCTTTGTACATTACGACCGTATCAAACTTCCTTTTCATTGGCACCAGCTGCAGCACTTTACGCCTAAACCCAGGAGGCAGAGTAAAAAAACTAGGGATCCAAGTCAGAGCAGGAACTGACCTGAAGCCATCCATGTGGTCTCAGGTCAAGTCTGCATCTATCTCCTGTCGTACCAGGCTGTCAAAAACAATTTTCTCAAGAAAGCCTTTCTTGTATCTTTACATCTCATTAATTGGTGGGTCCTGCTCTCTGTCATGATGGCACCTCATGGAGAGTCAAAAGTGGGAGCAGGAAATGACATAATGAGTCAAACCACAGAAATTCAATGTCATCTGTCCAAAGAAAGACTAGATTGATTTAATGGAGGTTGGAAAGGGCATAGCATACATGGAAGTATGCTGTTTACTCTCTGCTGATCTTGATCACGGGAAATGATGGCAAACAGAAAAATAGATGTGAATTTACGAAGTGACATAAGGGCAGAAAACTGCAACATGAAGACACCAGTGGGAAAGAGGACTATTTAAGATGGCTCTTGGCTATAGAATGGAGCAAGGTGAAATTAAATATCAGTTAAATATCAGCAAGTTAAATATCAGCTTGAGTGTGGGCCAGCCTACAGAAAGAAACTGGGATAACCTTTGCCTGAGCCACTCAAAACTAGCCTGAACAAGGTGCTGGGAGAGATACACTACAGAGAACAACTCTGCATAGGGCTGCAATGACCTAATAGTTCTTTCCCACCTTTAATGTCTGTGATCCTGCAGTTGATCATCACATATTCATTGTGAAATCCCTGCTCAGACCATTTGTTAAGCCTCTATCTAATTAGCGAAACTTTATACTTTCTAGAAGAGGACAAACCTAGGAGTTTTAATCCAAAATTACACCAGCCAGTGGGCTTGGTGCCATGATTTCGCAGGCAGAAATTTGGATCCAGGTCCAAACTTTGTATCTCTACCATGGGCAGATCTGAAATGCAGCTTCTTTGTTTCTGCCTTGTGCCTCTGTAGAAGCTGCTGCCAAGACATAGAGTGAATCAAAACCAGGTTCTTTTCCAGAGCAGTGACAGCAACTAGCAATTACAAATAGCTTTGGACCTTTTGAATGTAAGGGCATGAACGGAGGCTGTTTTTTCCTTACGCTATTTTCCCTTGCATCCTCCCCCACCATTTCTTTACAAGTGCAGAGGTTGGGACTTGGGTGCGATGAAGACAGAGGTGGCCAGAAGAGAGTCCAGACCATTTGTATGATAAAGCTGCCTTCCTGTAGCTACAGGAAGCACTTCCTCTGGTTTGTGAGCTGCAAAACATCGAGGTGGCAGGACGAGCTATGATGCAAAAATTTGTTTTTGTCACTCTGAAAGATGATTATAGATCTGTTAACAACCCCCTGGCACTATGTAGGCTTGCACAGCAATTACTCCTGCAATTACTTCTACATCAGCCTGCTGGTTGTAAACTTTAAGTATCCCAGAAATAATATTGAGTTTTGGGCTGATGGGTTGCCAAGCAATGAACAGTCAGATGAGCTGTAGCCTGTTGCTCTTCCTCAGTTGTGGAGCAGGTGCAAAGGAAAGCAAACAGCACTAGTGTCCCCTCCCTGATCAAAGGCTCGTTGCTGGATGTTGTCTGTAAATGGGAGAATGTGGTGATGGCAAAAGGGCCACCACCAGTGGACTGGAAGGACACAGAGAGGGGAGAGAAATGTGCTGTAACTGGGTCATGAACTGAAATATATTTCCCTGAAATGTGCTGCCTCCCTCCTCTGACTCCAGTTATAGACAAGTAGTTTCTCATTAGTTTCCATTTCCCTCCTTTATTTCACCACCAGTTTCACATCACTCTTCCTTTGGTTTTCTTTAAGCTGGTCTTCTCCCTGATGGTGCTTTTCCATACGTATGGGCTAGCCCGTATACAGCTGCAAAGCGGAGAGGTCTGCCCTGTCCTTACCTTAACCACAACTTTCTGAACATTTTTATTAATAATTCCGCTTTCCTTGCCACATTGCCAGAGGGTCCTGACAAACAAATTGGGTAACTCTGACTTCCCTTGCAAACTTAGTATTCCATGCTCACTACATGCAGCACAGATAAAAGAAGTCAGGTTTTTTGCATAAAAGTTGATACTTTTTTTCTGTGCTTCCTGCAGTGAATATGACAGGATATAGTTCAAGAATGCACTAATGTCTTGATGATTTTTTGCATCCAGATTATGCACATTAGTAACATGAGCAGTTCCTGGGTATGAATAGATGAGCTTCTCATGGGATTTTTCGCTGTGTCAAGCATGGGAAGCAGGTGAAGCTGGAGGAACTGGAAGGAAGCAGTTTTGCTTACAAAGACTGTCATTCTGAGTTTGAATGGGTTTTTTTTTCACCCAGAAACTTCTTCATGATTGGAAGTTTGCAAGTGGGTTTTGTATGTGAGTTCATTTTCTTCCCAATGTTGCTTTTGGGCTGCAAAGTGGAGGGTTGGAGGAGCTGAGGCAGCTGGGAGACAGTGCAATGCTGGTAATACTGTCCACGCTCCCAAGCCCCTGACTCGTTGCTGGTGGCTTCAGGGGGAAGAAGAAGCAGTTGGTTATCCACGGACTGCTTCAGGAGAGGCACTGCATATCATTCTGCAGCTTCTGCTGAAAAAAGGCTAGAAAGAAGCTCTGCAAAAAGAAGAAGAAAAAAAAGTATAGCTTTGCCTTACCCAGACTTAATGATGGCTCAGAACACTTACTGGGGAGGCCAGACGACCCATAAAAAAAACCACAATTCAGTTATGCCTGGGAATAGAGTAAACTGAGATCAGCAATAAAGCAGCTTTTATACGAGTTGGGAGGATGCTGTAACATGCCAGGGTATTTTGCTAGTACTGCCTTTTCGGGGCTGTGTTATGGCAAGTTACATTTTGCATGGGCTATGTCCAGCGATGATCTTCCTTTTGCATTTCTTCTTTTTCCATTAATAAATTTTCTGCTGCATTCAGCCACAGAGCAGAGGCAGTTTATGTGCTTGCCTGGCATTCTTAAGCAGTAGAGTTGGAAGTCAGGCTAAAGGAGTCCTAGGTAGAAAGGGCAGAGGAGTGCATTAGCATAGTAGTGCTGCATCTGCCAGCAGACACACTGGTTACCAAAAGTTATAAGCTAAAACCCACCCCAATATTTTGTACTAGCTTTCTTAGTGGCCCCCAAAAGGGATGACTTTTCACTATCTTTCCAGTTGTGCTGCAGATTACTGATCTGTGCCTTTCCTGATTTCTTTCCTGATCCTTCCCTTCAGTGGACTTTTCCTGGACTGCTTCAGGAAAGATCCTGTCCTACTTAAGAACACTGTCTCTGGGCAGGAGGCAGGGATAGCCTTGCCCTTGCACATAACTAACTTCCAAACCCACAAATTCAACCTCATGATGAGCACGTGTTGAAGTGGGGCTCTGTGTCCAGGGCAATCCTCAGATAATGGCTCAATTCATCAAGAAGCATCATGAGCACCAGGTCTGGACTACAGTGTCAGGGTAACTCTGCTCTCTTCTTGTCCTCCTCTCTCTTCTTTCTCGCCTGTGGTTGGTACAATTTATGATTGCAGTGGGTTGATCGTGGCCAGCGCCAGATGCCCAGCCAGCCGTGCTCTTGCTCCCCCTCCTCAACAGGTCAGGGGGAGAAAATAAGATGAAGAAAAGCTCATGGGTCAAGATAAAGACAGGGAGATCACTTACCAATTACTTTTATGGGCAAAGCAGGCTCGACTTGGGAAAAATTAATTTATAACCAATTAAAATGGATTGGCTAGTGAGGAAAAAAAAGACAAAACAGCACCTTCCCTCACTCCTTTTTTTCAGGCACAACTTCACTCCCAACTCCTCTACCTCTTCCCCCCAGAGTGGTGCAAGGGATGGGAAATGGGGGTTGTGGTCAGACTGTAACAGTTCCTCTCTGCCTCTCCTTCCTCCTCATGCTGTTTTCCCTGCTCCAGCGTGGGTCCTCTCCATGAGCTGCAGTCCTTCATGAACTTCTCCACCATGGTCTGTCCACCGGCTGCAGGGGCACACCCTGCTCCACAGTGGCTCTCTCCAGGGCAATCTCTGCTTCAGCGCCTGCAGCACCTCCTTCTCTGACCTGGGTGTCTGCAGGGCTCTTTCTTACATTTTTCCTCACAGGCTTTCCCTGAGGTGCCCACCCGTGGCTGCGGGGCTCAGCTGTGCCCTGCGGTGGGTCGGTTGGAGCCGGCTGGAACCGGCCCTGTCCGGTATGGGGCAGCCCCGGCCTCTCCTCACAGAGGCTGCTCCTGCAGCCCTCCCTGCCAGCACCTTGCCACAGACACCCAGTCCTTTCCGAGGGGCTGCAGTCAAGTTTTTGCTCTCTGTAACCAGCCGTGATGTGTTGGGGGTGACAGCGGCTGCCTCCAGTGCGTGCTGCCGAGGGAGCTGTGGTCGGAGACACCAAGCATGGCGTGTGGGCAGGCACCAGAGCAGACGCTGCCAAGCAGGGCTTGTGGCGGAGGCAGCCGGAGGTATGGCAACAGGGTGTCTCTGGTGGAGGGAGAGGGATGTTTGAAGGGGATAGCGAAGGGCCGTTGGCAACGCGAATCCTGGGGCTGCAGCTCCTTCGTGGTGCGGGCGCTGCTGCACGGGGCGCACCGAGGTATGGATGCGTGAGCACGCAGCGTGTGCTATGCCATGGCAAAATTATCGACTTGGCCTCAGAGTGCTTCCGTCCTGAATTTTTTTTTTGCCTTTTAAGGCTTTTTTACAGACTGGGGACCTTTTTCACTTGTGTGCATGGCCAGGGTCAGAAATCTTCTTCCTTTAGAAGTCACAACTTGCCACCAAGTAAGTCCCTCTCTGACACTCGCTTTTGGTCAAGTGTTGCCCACGTTGTTGCACCCCAGGGAAGAGTGACGCTTAGCGATGATTTCTCAGAGCTGAGAGGAAAGAGGTGAGGGTGGTTTTCTACCCAGGCTGAAAAGATGGCAGCAAGAGAGAAGCTCTTGAATAGGAGAAGTATTTCAGGGAAAGGCAGGGAGGAGGCATGTGTGGCTGGAGGAAGGCTGGGGCTGAGGCTTTTTGGATTTCCTGAAGCTGTGGGATGTGGGAAGCACCGTGGGTGACAGACTTGGACAGAGGTGAGGAAACGGCCCGGCAAGCGGTGGGCACCGGCCCAGGAGGAGTGTTGGCCGCCCTTCTGCAGGAAGCGGTCCTCCCCTGCGCTGGGCAGTCACGGGCGAGGTGTGCTTCAGCTACCAGCTCCAGCAAAGCTAGCACCAAGCTCTGCTGGCTTTGCAGGGCCAGTCCCATCATTCCTGCACAGCGGGGCCCTGGCAGTCTCCCGTTTGCAGCCCAGTGCAGCCTGGCCCACAGAGCTGGGGGCTGTCAGCCTCCTGCCAGGGAGTCCTCGGGGGCTGCACAGCCCGGCGTTGGCGTGCACACCCAGGCAATGCTGCTTTCACAGCTGCGGGAACCAAAATCACTAATTGTTTGCCAGCATGTCTTCTGACTGTCTTTTATGTAAGAAACACAGAGCTTTAGCTCTCTTCTTTCTAATCAAGGATTCATCAAGACAACTGCAGTTGAGCATGGTTTAAAGTAACATGCTAATAAGGGCTCCTGTTGAAGTTTTAGTTTTGCAGATGGTTGCGTTTTGTAACATACCAGCATGAACCAAACTCCTAGATCCAAATACCTCCCAGCTTTTAGATCTGAATCCTATATGTTCAGAACACTTCCACTTAATCATTAGTAAACCAGAATATTAAATGGCATCAAAGTGTGGCCATAAGCTAGAGATTTTGTTGGTGAGGTTTAACCTTTGCAGTTTCAGAGCCAAAGCTTTGCATAAAGGAGAAATTCTAGGGTAAATGTAAATAACACACAGGTCTGGAGGATTAGCTGTCTCTTGTCCAGAAATGCCACACCTTGTAATTAAAGAAGAGGCTGTTAGTATGCGACATAGGAATGCAGAGGGTGTGGACCATCTCAGATTTACAGGCTATCAAGCTTATGAAAGAGTCTAAATGCTGTTTAGTGTTGTAAAGATGGTAAGACCTTTGTTCAGCGTTGCCCCAAAAATCTGGCAAGCCTCTGATGGGAAAACACTTTGCAAGTAAGATCTTGCTAGAAGGAGAATCTGTAGGAAAAATTCAGTAGGGAAACTCCAATAGCTTCTGAAATGACTGCTTTTCTTCATGCACTGCAACAGGATAATGGTGTATAGGCTGAACGTCAATGTGTGTGTGCAAGTTGCCTACTGTGAACTGGAAAGTTTGACTGAATATTTTAATTTAACTTTACAAGTACCCATTAAAATAAAAGTACATGAGTGAACTTTAGTGCCAAAATAAGTGCAACGAAAGCATTTCAGTATGTGAAAAACAGTGTCTGTGATGAAGATCTGAACATAAGCACAGGGCTGAGGAAATAATTTTGGTCGTGTCCTTTCCAGTGAGTTGCTATACCTCAGGATATTTATAGCTTTGTAGAATAATGAATATTAACACTTGTCAACTCACATCCAAAGTGTCATGTTAAAAAAGGGATTTGAACTCTAGAGATTAATGCAGTGAAAATTATGACAACATTTGGCTCAATGAAAGAAAAGCTTTGAGTTAACCATAAAAGGCTCAAAATGGAAAACCTTTTGCTTTGTTTGGGGGTTTGGGGTTTTTTTTTGTGCCAGACCACCATGGTGACTCTGTTCCATGCCATTGTGTCCACATCTCGGATCTGGGTAAGGCTGCCTCCAGGACTCTTCTACAGGTCAGTTGTAACACCTGTCACTAATCTAGTGAGTTTTATAGTGGGTTTGGTACTCATGAATAGGCTGGAGAAGAGAATCAAATGCACTAACAGGGTACTAGAAAATAATCAGAGACCCACTCTTGCACAGCCGTGCTCACTAGAAGTTTGCACCAGGTCTTCTGCAATGAAGACAAACTAAAGACACTTGATTGCCTGACTCTCCTGCCTGGTGAATATGCGGTCTTTTTCATTCTTTTGCACAGCAAAAGTTTCACTTTTCTGAAAGAAGCGCAGAAATCCCCTCCTCTCAGGGCAATTGGACTTCTAATGGGATAAAGAAACATTAACTACAGTGCTCTGAGTGAAGGGGGAAGCAGCTGATTCAGATATCTGGAGTCTGGAGAGCACCATTATAATTCAAAGCTTGACCTCCAGTTGGATGGTGTTTCCCTTCCATGCTAGGACTGGATTTGGTTGTGTCATTACAGACACACCATTGTGAGGCCAGATTTTGCCCAGCTGCTACACGGGTACACAAAGAGCTGAGAAAGCTGCAGGGAGCCTCTTCGTTGTGTGTTCCTGGACAGCAGCCAACCTACCATCAAAGGTTGCTCATTCCTTGAAAAAGCACAGGGCTTGCTCCATCCCCCAGCAATGCCATGACTGAAAGGTGTCCGAAGAGAGATGGGAAGGGTATTTCCAGTGTCCCAGTTTGTGGGACAGAGTGTATAAGGTGGGCTGGAGAGGGAAATCTGCAGTGACAGAGAAGATAAGCAATGCCCGAATGGGAGGGTGCAGAAAACCATCTCTCAGGGACAAGACGTAAGGCATAATAGAACTTTTAATGGGTGAGCTGTCATCAAATTTATAGTAATCTTTAGCTGTGCATTTCAGTATGCCTCTGATTTTTACATGCATTTGCAAAAACTCCTGAAACTCATCTATAAGCTGGCCTGCCTCTGACCAGCACAATTCTTTGTGTGTTTGTTAGTTTGCATCAAATACAGCCTAATTCTTATGTAAAAATTCCATGGGAAAATCCAGGAATGACTGCATAACTGATTTGGTATGGCACTGGGCTTTAATTGTTTTCAGATTTCAGTTTTCAAGGCCAAGAAACCAAAACCCTAAATAATGTTTCATTTCTATCCCTTTGCAAACTGAGTCTCTGTGGAATGCACAACTGTAGCACTCAGCGCTGTATATAGAAAAGCACTTTCAGTGTCCTGCAGATGTCTGCTCAGTAGCTTCCATATGGCAAATTACTTGTTATTGGACCAGACTCTGCTCATGCTTGTGCAATTCTGTTGCAGTTGGCGAGGAGGTAAGACAATCACAGCTCGATCTGGCCCGTTGGGTCAAATAAACTCTCTGCACACTTGAGTAGGGGTTTCAAGCTGTATAATGTTGCTGTAACAATTTCCAGCCCTCACGCTGGTGCAGCCCCGCCTTTCAAAGCACTTGAAAGGCTTACGGGTTTGGTAATAGGTTAAGAGTTGTCTGCCACCTGAGTGCTGGACTAGGGTGGAAACTCTTGGATGTTCCTGGCACCTGAGAAGCCTTTATTGGCCCTAGGCAATAAAGTGGTGGTCTTAGTGAGGCAAAGGACCAGATAATTATAGAAACAGAATCTTCCTCCAGAAACTGTTCTCCCTGTCAAGGCTGAAATATTTTGGCAGGGGCAGCTTCCTCAGTGTCTCTCAAGCTCTGTATTTTTTGTGGCTTAAGAGAACACTGCATTCATTAGAGGTTTTGAGCCACCAAAATCCATTCTGTTTTCTATTTATAATATTTTCCATGTTGTTTTTTTGTGAGACTTCTGTGTGTACGTCTGAAACAAAGACCAAAATTTGAATTTAGACTCTGCAACCCAGTCTTGCTGGTACTGGTGTCTGCGTAGCCTGGCTCCATGCCCACTTGGTTTCATGCTGGAGGCCCTACGATATGAGTAGGATATGTTTTGTGATGGTGTTGAGTGATGGCTGGAAATTGTTTCTTACATTCAAAACCTCATTTTGAGATATTTTTGATGCAAATGTGCTTGCTTCAGGTGAGTTGCACCTGTCTAGTTCAGGTCAGGTCCAACCTAACAAATGCAAGCTCATGAGAGCCCACTTGAGGATACCCTAAGCTTTAAAGATCCTTCTTCTTATTTAATCAAAAACTTTGCAGTAAAACAAAGTTTGTCCAATTAGAAAAGCTGAATTTGACGTAAAGTTTTTAGATAGATACTGCAGTTAAAGAAGAGTTCAAGCAAGGTGTTAGGGCACTGGATAGATAAAGCAGAAATTCAGTGATCCCAACTTGTCCACTTTTGCAATACAGACAGTGGGGGACACATAAATAAGATTTGTTCTTTTGGCTACCTTGTTTTGGTTTGCAATTTGCAAATCATATTTGTAGCTCAGCTAATTTGGAAATGGCAGGAAACTCCAGTCTAGTTATGAAGAGACACTCGCCATCTGCAGTCTAGCAGTACTTGCCAACTATATGTTTGGGACACAGCAGTCTAGGCAAAAGTGGTATCATCTGACCCTAATATATCTATTTCTCAGTTTATGGTGTTGTAAGCATGTCAACAGAGCAGCTCTCAAACATGACACATTTTGAAACAAGTAAATTACAGCACTAATGTAATGGGTGATTTTGTTTTTCTGACCTACTTAATTAAAAAAGTGTCTAAAAATGGAAATGCTGTTTAGCTTAACGTGAAGACAGAGCTGGCTTTTTTTTCTCCCAACATCTGTGTCCAGAAAGGAAGAAAAATCCTGTTTTGACTGGCCTTCGTCCACCAGTCTCTTTTTTTTTTTTTTATTTCTTGTCTAAAGCAAAGTAAGTTACATAAACATTCCACCTCTTTCCATAAATTGGCTGCAGTTTCTGAACAATAGAGTTACTGTGAAGAGAAGAAAACCACAGACACACCCCACAACTGTTGGTCACACAGCCAAAGAGAACTAAAGACGCATTCTTTGAAAGTACCAAAAAGGAAATCCATGGTCTTAAGGCAAGACCTTTTATGTTATGTTTGGAAATGTTTCTCATTTCTCTCTTTCTTCCCCCACCCCCGCTTCTTCTTTAGCTTTCTTAGTTCAACATGTTTGAGGGAGTGAAATGGCTCTAGACAGAACTTTATTCTTTGTCAAGATGTGTTGATAGTATTTGTCAGTACTCACTAACCTGAGACTGGATAGTGAAAGAAAACTGAAAAGTGGGATTTTAGAAAGAGGAAAGAAAACATGTTACTAATAATGCCTTTGAGGCTTCCTCAGTATAAAAAAACACTTTACTTGCAAGAAGAGAGAGGCTAAGACAGAAAGCTCTTTTTAAAGCTGATAGTTCTCAATTGTAAAAGTAATAATTCTCTTCAGAGAACAATAACTCTGTAGAAACAATTGTTTGCCCCTCTGAAGCATCTCAACACGCTTTGCGAATGGGAATTCACACCCATCATAGCCTGTGCTCCCCAGCTGGGCAAGCTGATGCACTAGGAGGTTAGATGGTCCTGTCAGAGTCACACTACAGCAATAAATACACCCTGAATTACTCTCCTCTGGTGTATCCACCAGCCTGCACAGCCTTCTAAACACAGAATACCAAGTGGTTTGGCACTGTCTGTCGATATTCCCTCTTGGAGGCTCCAGGATTATGATCTCAATGAAGGCAAAGTTGCCGCTGATCTTACTGGGAGTTAAGCAAGCGTAAAGTCAGCAGAATCCTACAGGCACCAGGAATGCACAACAAAGCGATGCCTATAAATCAGCAACAAGGTGTCTACTCGCCTTCTGCTTACTGGTATGTGCTGCGGGTACAACAGCAGCCCTGCACACAGATGTAAAACCCAGCTGCTCTCTAGTCAGCAAGAGGGCACAGCAGAGTTTGTGGCTCATCTTCGCAGCAGCCCACACTCAAATCTCGCCCCAGCAGACCCAGCCAGGCTTGAGCAGCCACCCCATTCTCCTGATGGCTGCCAGGGCTCCCTGCTGCACAGCAGCCCTGCCGTTGCAGCCCTCCCCGGTAGGGGCACTTCCCCTTGTGCCCTCATCTCTCACTCCAGAGCAAGTCAGAAGCAACATTCAATTTATCTGCAAGGAATGTGCCTGCGTTTCTGAGTGCATCTCTGTATATGTTATCAACCGTGTTTTGTTCAGGAAAGCAGCAGAAGTGAGCAAATGTTATACCATGTAAGGAAGAAAACAATGAAAATAGCTGTTCTTCTGGTAGGGTACTAGCAGAAAGCATATTCACTTTTCTTCAAAAAAAACCCAAACAAAACCCCCCATTCAGAATAAACTTCAAATGCAAGGAAATAAAGAAAAGGCTTCTGAAAACTGAAGGTGAATTTTTAGAACCTCAGATGGTTCTCTGTAATTTTATCCTGTAGTCATAACTTGCAGTTGTTTGTGTCATGACACTACTGAGACAGTTAGACAGGATCGGGCCCCTCTAAGATATACAGTGTGCTTAAGCTGCTTCCAGGCCTCCAGCTTAAGACAGAACACAAATGAAGGAGGAGAAAGAGGAAGAATTATAATCCCTTGCATGCTATTAAACCCAAGTATATACAGAAGCTAATCTGTTTTTAGACCCTGCAGTGACTGGTAGGTGCAATACGCAGCATGTGGACTGAAAAAGGTTAATTTTTTCCTTTTGCCTGCCAAATCATTTCTCTACTCCACCCTTGGTGTCCAACTTTCCAATCCCTGAGTCAGTGTCTGAAGTCAAAACAACCAGCTGGGCCTCACTGAACCTTCACTGTGGGAAAGCTCAGCTCAAAATGGCTGCATTGTTTCTCTGTAATCTTATCCTCAGTGTTTAATATCCTCAGCAATTCACAGAATTTTCAGGATTGTGTTTTGGCCCTATGGGAAATGCTGACCTAACTGGTGTGAAGTTTTTGCTCTTATGTTATAAGGGAAAATATTATGAAAAAGTAAACTCTCCATTTACTTTCTCTGTTGATATATTTTACCTACCACTTTGAGCAGAGAGCTGCAGGATTGAACTACGTACACCTTTTTTCAGAATAATTCCTTAAACAGAATCTGATAATCTGCTAAGATGAAAGACATGACACTGGAAATGTACCTGTCATAAAGAATGTGTCATAGTAACATCTACTAACGGAGAATAGTTTGTCCCAAGATTTTCAAACCGCCTTGCAAAATTACTCATGGGCAAAGCATGCAGTATCTATTAATGTCTAAAGATCCTTATATAGGCAAAAAAAAAAAAAAAAGAAAAAAAGAAAAAAAACTGATTAAAAGTAGGATTACAGGGCACAGGAAGAATCTGAGAACAAGAAGACATATTAATTTGGGGGATGTTGTTGTGTTGTAGCAACGCTTCCAAAATTTTTAATATTGAGGTACAGCAAACAAAGGCCATGTTTGAAAAAAACACAGGAGGATCTCCAAATGGAAAGAAATAGAAAATGTGGCACTTCAGCATGAGCGGCATATTACATTTTGAAGGTTGGGAGGAAGGCTCTGCGAGTATTTGCTGTGTGTCAGGCAAACAAGTGTGCCTCCCACTGGAGAGCCTATTTTAGTGGTGCTAGCTAGTCTCATGGGTGTACTTGGTGGAGCATGTGTCAAGGCAGGTCTTGCGGGCTGACCTCAGCTTTGGCAAGGAAAACCCAAGGAGAATCCCGTTAGTACAGTCTTATTCTCAACTGTGAGCTGAAGGCCAGAAATCCTACCTTTGGTGGCGAGGTTTTAATATCAGGCCAATATTGTGACAAGGCCTTTGAAGTCAGTTGCATGGTGAAGACCTGTTCGTGTACCTGTTGTACAAATTGCTCATGTGTACCCGGGATGGCAGTGGTCAGACAGACAGGGAAGCAAAAAGCAAGACTTTTCACAGCCAAGGTGGAGGGTTGGGGGGTGGGCAAAGTCCCTAGAGTTTGGTTGGTTGAAGCCATCTGATTCCCTCATTAAGAACTTGATGTTAATGCAGTATCTGTGATGATCAGCTTGTGATGATGTGGTAGGAAAATCACATACTGGAGAAACTCTGAAAACATCTGGAGCTTCCCAGTCATTACAGATGGGTAAGTACTGCTGGAGACTAATGCTTACAGCAGACAGCTGCAGCCTTCTGCTGCCGAGCCGTGATCCCCAGCCTTTGCCTGTTTCCATCTTGTTCCATAGCCTTGCTCCTATATATGATCTTCTAGTGGTAAGCATTTTTTGTCTATGGGACATGTAAACATCTTTTATTTAACAGTGCACATTTCTAATCTAGTCTTGGGGATGGGAGCCCAGGTCTTGAGATATCTGATGACTGGGTATTGTTTTGTGTGCTCAACTTGGAGAATTAGGCAATAAGCATCACTGATGCACAATGTATATAGTTGTATATGTAAATTTGGTTCCTGCTGTTAAATACATGACTGTGAAAGATTTGGTCCTCCCATTTAGGGTTTTTTCTCCCTTAGGGAAAGGAACCCATTTTAGAAAACATAGATATCAGATGTCTGGTTCAAGTTTTCACTATTACTTAGTTTACATGAAAAATCACCACTGACTCATTCCTTTGCAGTTCAATGTTTGCACAGTTCTCTTCCCCTTCGCTTGTGAGGGGATCCCTCCTCACCAGCCTGAAATTCAAAAGATCAATTGTGTTACAATTGCATAAAAAAAGAATGTTGCAATTGCAACCACAGCAAATTATACCAAAAGATCTGTTGCTGATCTATACAAAGAGTGTCAAAGCCCTTCCACAGCTATTTGCTTTGGCGTTACCCATGGCACTGTCCTCGGGCACTGCGTGAGGAACATGCAGGCGCCGTGCAGGCGATACGTGGGCTTTTGGCTTTCTTAGGAGCAGTCTGCCAGACAGATCACAAGGATTGTGCAACTGAGAATTCAAACTGATTAGACATGTGTTTTTAAGTGAAATTGGAAATGAGGAGATCAGTGAAGACAGATGCCACATTATGTATAAAAATCTGCAGCTTGGTTAAACTGAGTTTCACATGACAATAGGTCCTTGTAGTGATCTTAACAGAGGAGAACTTTCCCTTCTGTTGACTTTTCCTACTTCTCCTGTTCTTTGTTCTGCAATAGCCCTGAGCCACCTCACCGTCCAAATCCAAGCAGGTCTCATACCAAGGCCTCATAGTTCATAACAAGGCCTCATAGTTTGTAACAAGGCTTTATCAGCCAGTGTAATCCTTAAATCTAAGTAGCCCACCATAAAAATTACAGCAACAGGTAAACCCTTCAAACTTGCCTACTGGCACAGCTGACACAAAGTCACAGCTCAAGGGCATGATCCATCCTGGAGATATGTGAGGTAACTGAGCACACTGCAAGGACTAGGAAGGCCATCGTATGATGACCTTAGGGCCACCATGCTACTGAAAGACATACTTGAGATCATTGCTTACAGTCAAAGCAGATTGGCGTTTGTACTGCTTTACAGCTTCTCATTTATAAAAAAAAGCCACAAACTTTCCTAGTGCAAAGTTGCAGCCTGGTAGAGAAATATTCACATACTCACAGGCAAACATCCCCACCTTTTCAAAAATCACTGTATGTGTGATAGGCTATGGGCCAGTCTTGTATAGCTGCCTGAAATCCTGGTACCAAAGCTGCAACAGATGTACTCCTAAGAGAATGAGAAACATCTTTTTTTTTTAGCTAAATTACGCACAAATATCCTTACATAGTTCATGATTCCATTAAATCTTTATTCCATTTCCTTGTTAGTTGGACCAGGCAAGTTTGTGATGCCCTCAGCTGTACTGTGGTCTGCTTGTATTCCTCACTGTGTTAATTTTTCTCCCAGGTATGTTATTTTGATTAGAGAGAGTTTATACTTTTGCTTGTTTAGCTTTAGCCAGAAACGTCAGCCCTTTCTACTTGAAGTCCCCAGTCATGCACTTCTACTGTTTTTCCTCAGACCAAAACATAATCTTTGTAAACCTTACTACCTTCTACAGCAACAAAAACATGTTGTATTTTCCAGTAAAACGTCTCAGGTGCCAAGCACAACCCAACTGGCAGTCTGAAGAAACTGTCTCCCAAAAAGGTTGGTGAATATGTGCAAACATGAGTTGTTTTTCTAAAGGCACTTGCCAGAGCCCTTCTGACACACCAAGCTTAGAAAAATATTTGGCATCAAGCCCTTCTTCCAGAATTTCTGTATTTGTAGACAGTGGAAAATGCCTTCTTTTCATGTATTCAGATCTTCTGGGTCAATGCATAAGCAAAGCCTTCTATCTTTAGTTCAGCAATGGCTGGCAAACACAGCCACTCTTTTAGGTTTTACTCGCGATACAATTCTTTGTTTAGTTGGACCATTTCAGTCTCCTAGCTTCTCCCTTGAGATGAGAGGATATTTTCTAGGGCGGGAGCCATAGGATAGCTGAGATCTTTTGGCTTTTTTCTTTACCCTGGGGGAAGTATGGTCCCCTGCACCTCTAACTTGCCACTCCTCCTGTGACAAGGAATTTATGGCATTCCATAACAGATCATATACCTCTGCATAAAAAACATATGCCACATACTGTGAACAGGTTCAAACACTGGGAATGAAGATTTCTCAAAGTCAAGCAGACATGAAGACTTATGCAGATGAAGGAAGACATGAACTAAGGTTGCTCTTTTGTGCCACTAAGCTATCTCAGCAATCTGGCTGTGTTCTTGGATGTCTCTGTTCCTTCCCATCTGGCTTGCAGGTCTTCCCTGTAGACTTCCTGTTAAATTTCATCAGTTACCTGTTATACACTATATCATGCTGCATGGGCTTTTCCTGTATTGCAAAGTGTGATATTATTAGGTAAGCATGCTACAAATTCTGAAGCAGGTCATGGTATGTCCACAGTAAGCTGGTAAGTAGGTCAATAGAGCAAGCCAAGTCCATATGAAGACTTCTCCAGCTATGCTTTC
Source organism: Harpia harpyja (assembly GCF_026419915.1). Taxonomy (NCBI): domain Eukaryota; kingdom Metazoa; phylum Chordata; class Aves; order Accipitriformes; family Accipitridae; genus Harpia; species Harpia harpyja. The sequence continues at coordinate 12,874,315 of NC_068952.1, read as the reverse complement.
CAGGCATATCTGCCACCCAGTTCTGAACTACAACAGAATATCACCTGTTTTTACAACTCCTTCATGAAAAACGCAGTGTTGGTCTCTGTTAGAAGCCATTAACACAGCACGTGGACTCTCAGATTAGACTGAGACTAGATAAAACCCAAATAATATTTGTGACTTTTTGCCAGTTTCATCTCTTGCTACTCGCATTTAAGCTATTACAGAAGTTATGATGAAAAACCTCACTGGTTTATTTCTGCAGAAGCTAGGGTGCAACATCAATAATCTTTTATTGCTAAAATCTTTATGCAAAGCAACATCTTTCTAGCAGCTCATCATGGGTTTTTTGCATAATTTCATTACCCTGGCAGAAACAGGTGACCAAGAAATGCAAAGAAAAGAATACTTTGGGGTGAAGTTCCATAAAACAATTCCTTAAACAAGCCATTTATAACTCAAGCTGCTTTATAGTTATCGTAAGTCATATATGGTCATACATCCCACATGCACCGGGGGCAACTTATTCCATTGCTTAAATGTCAATTAGTTTATAATTACAGCATTTGAATATTAACAACATCTGTAGGGTCAAGTGATCCTGCAAATATTTCATCAAAATCTTTGATGTTGTAACTGTCCAGCTACTACATAAATAAGCCAAGGTCCAAAGACAAAACCAAGGACCTTTTTCTGTACAGAAGGTAAATCTTCATACCTATTCATCCCAGCTAATAAGGCTCCCTTATCAATTAGGCTCTCAAGGATTCAAATTTTTTTTTCTATTTGAATTGCTGTAATTGCCCAGAGCCCTCAAATGCTCAACTGCAGACTAGATGGAGGCCAGGTCTGCTAACACATGTTATGTTCCTCTGTTAGAGTGAGTTACTACATAGGCAGGTAGCAGCATACTCTAATGTAGGCAAATCCTGGATGTAAACTTGTCCCACAAATGTAAGTTCTGGGTAACAGCACAAATAATTACTCAAAATCAGAGTTATTGCTGTGTGCTCTGACTGATAGTAAATTAATAGAAAGTGGGGTGTTTTTTTTTTTTTCCTTTCACTTGTGGCTGATAATGAAATGGAAAGCGTCTTCCTGAAGGGTCTCTCCATAGCTATGTAGAACCATAAGAGATTGCGAGATACAGGCCTTCCCTCCTCCTGATTTATACCTGCCTATCATTTCTGGCAGCTGTTTGTCTAATTTGTTCCTAAAAATCTACAAGGATGGGAATTGCACAGACTCCTTTGGGAACCTGTGCCAGTACTAAGCTATCTCTTTAGTAACTGCCTGCTCCCCACTGCTCTGAAACAGGTTTGGCTCTTCAATTTGTTCGCTCTCCAGACATAGCAGGACACTGGTGACTCATCTTAAAGCCTGCATATAATACGTGCTTTTCAGGGAAGAACATATTTGGATGAACAATCTGTAAAACTGATGTTTCTTCCTTTTTCAATTAAACAGTTTGGCAAAAATAGTTATTAACTTTGCTTTCCTGTTAAAAAAAACTGTTCAGGAGCTCTGTGGGAACTGGTCCCACCCAGCTTGCAGTGACCAGCTGGTTGTCAATGACTCTAAGTTCTCCATGGGCCAGCTTATTTTTTGTATCATTGCAACTGTCCTCCCTTGTGTGCTTGTGCTGTCTTGCACACGAGTTGCAGCCAAGCTGCGTGCCTCATCTCTCCCATGTGCTTGGGCTGGGCGTGGGGCTGAGTGCCCGTTAACTCTGCCAGTCTGTGGGGCCAGCCATGCTTTTCCTAGGGTTGTGTGGACCTTGGGTAGGTATGGACAGGATAGCCCTCCCAGACAAAGAATTCCTTGCAATTCATAACAGAAACATAAAATAGAGCATAACAGAAAAAGCAGCAAAAATAAAGGGAAGCTCTACGTGCCTGCCATTTTGTCTAGTAACAAACAGGGACTGGCTGTTTCACACAGCTCAGTTGGAGTCTGCGTTTCTCATCTGTTTCCCATAGTAGTTCCCCGTCAACTACCAAATCCTTAAAAAGAAAGTCACTTTTGTCCCTTTGTTTCAATTTCAGGGGCCTTTGTTATGTCCTGAGTGTGGAAATGTGGATTTTTGGCTTGTAATTGGAAACTAAAAAAAAAACCCCCAAAAACAAAAAACACTTTTCCAGAAATTAAACCACCACAACTAAAGGATGTCTGGAATTTTTTTTATATGGTCTTTATACATGGATTGTTATGTGACCATACTTTAAAACTATTTTCTTTTAATAAGCTTAGTTCTTTTTATATGGAAGGGAGACCCAAAACTCTCAATAGGCTAAAATTCACTCAGATACTTTGTCACAACTGGCTAAAGTAAAATTCAAGTTCCTGCAAAATACCATTTTCCCTGGAGACTTGTCTCTGTCACTGGCAGCTAAATAAGTAATAGACAAAACAAGGGCTTCAAATAAGCCTGTTTGGGGGTTCTCTCCACAGGCAATGTGAAATACAATGGGCTTGGGAATTTAGTGTTAATTCCTCTTAGAATAAGCATGATAAAACTGCGGGCCACTTAGCAAAGCAGGAATTTCCCTAAGTGCAAATACACTTCCAGACATCTCCCAGAGAAACTGAAAGTCACAGGAGAGAGAGTAGCATAGTTGGTGGTGACGAAATGGGCAATACATGGCCTCCCTTGCCCCACACAGCCACACTGGAGGGGCGGCCCAGGGTGAGGGTACCCAGTGGCCCCTGGCAGAGTCATCCCCAGGGCCACAAAGATGGGGCTTTGAGATGACATTTCAGTCGCAACAGTTGCAGCTCAATGCGATGCAAGGGGTGGCTCACAGAAACGTGTATGTAGAGCCTGGACGGCATCTCCCACAGCAGGCAGGCCTGCCCACCGCCAGCACTTGCAGGCTGTGGCAGAGGTGGTGGGGGCACATTGGGCTGCTTGACGTTACTCCTGGCCCCCCCAGCCCCTGGCCAGGATGGCTGCTAGCAAGAGAGAGAGCGGGAGGGAACCTGGCATTCTTTTGGGCACTGTTTCCTCTTGCATTGCTGCCTGTGCCTGTGTCAGCAATGAAGCAGTGGGGCTGCATTTGCCAGCACCCAGAGGGATGGTGTAGCTAGAGGCCCCCATGGCAGCCCTGCAGAGTGAGGCTACCCAAGGGGGACATGCCATGCTAGCAGGGGAGAGTCCACGTTGAAGTCTGGAATAGAGAAATGAGAGAGAAAGGAAAAAAGAGATGTTTGGTACAAAATGCAGAGAATCTAGGCTAAGAGAGTGACTCCTGTGAAAATGGGTAGTGTAATGAGAGAGGAGGGAGTCACTTTTACTGAACAAGCAGCTGGGACAAGGGTGAAATGAAGGAGAATAAATCCAAACCAGAGGTCTGGCTGGCAAACTTTGATCCTTCTCAGAGATCTGGTCTTTTTTCTCTGCTGACCCGAACACTGAAGAGCCTTGTGTAAAGAAAGCACCATTTCCATTTTGCTGGAGATCAGGAAACTATACAATATTTGCAGGGAGAGAGACTTCTAAAAACATTTATGGTGGCACGTGTTTGTTCATTTGTTTTTCCCAACAGGATTACAGTTTCCATTGTTAAATGCTGCATTTAGGGTTTGTGATCTATGGCAGTTGTACAGTTTCACTCCAGCAGAGTTTTATTCAAATATCAGACGATACTTTAACTTAATGGACACGTTTGAAATCCTAGAAGTATTTTTCCCCTTATTTTTTAAATTGACATTGCCATGCATATGTGTATCTTGTATATCCTGCCATGCATATGCTTTTCCTGTTTCTTCACGCATATCCTGATGCTATGCTATGATAGCACATTCTGGTAATAGACTGGAATAATAAAAACACTTTTTTTTTCTTTCTTTCTTAGAAAGAACCACAATCCATTAGCAAAGATGCTGAGAGCTTATTCTTTACTACAGCTGGTCCTTTCAGGCATTTATCTAACAATATCATCAGTTCTTGGATGACATTCCCTTCAGTCAAGCTACACGCTTGCCTTTCTAAATTTAAAGCTTGCTCAGTGAACACAGTCTTTGGTAGGAATCCATCAGTCGGCAAGTTTGTTAAAGGTGTGATGTTATCAGCAGTTCAGTTTCATGATTTATCACGTGCTGCATTGCTGTACAACAAAAGCAAAGCAGCAGGGGGACCGTACATGTTAGGGAGGATAACAGCATAGCAGAAAGCTTCCTGATTCTCAGACAAGTGGGAATTCTTTCTGATAACGTGGGATTACAGTGGATTTGCAACCAAGACATTGGGTTTTACTAAGTCGATGTATCAAAGCTTTTTCTCCCATTGTCACCTGGTTGAGTGATGTTTGCCTGCTCCATTTCAGATGAGAGGGTGGAAGCTGGTGTAGGACATTGCCTGCCAAATCTTGTAAAGTGACAGTGACTGCAAGGCACAGGGCTAAATGAAGAGAACTATATGCACACTCTTTTTGTACTGTGGAGTAGGGAGGGGCTCTGTGGGGAGAGCAGAGACCTGGGAGGCATGGCATGTGTATGCAGGAGCCTGCTTCTTGCTTCATACTGCTGTGTTTGGGGATGTACCTATACCATGAGGCCTCATATTAAAGGACAGACTGTTTATATTTGTGTGACATAGTGCTCTGAGGTACTCATCCACCATCATCCAGAATGAAGATGTGGCTAGAGAGCACCTAGTCTGCCTAGGATTTATGGTGAGATCTTCATCATCAACTCTGTACATGGAGCTCCCCATGCCTTTTTGTTCTCTGTTTCCCAGGTCCTTTATGTCCCATTGCTTAACTTTGGAAAGTTAAACTAAATGAATAATACAAAACTAAAATACAAAATGACATTATTGCTAAGTTGTGCCTTTAATTTCAGAGCTGCATGCTGTGGCAGACTGTGACTGCTGTTTTGTCCAAAATCTTAGATTTAGGAGGCTAAACAGTGAGTATGTGTTCAGGGGAGCAAGGAGCTAGAGGTCAGTGGTGTTGATGTCACATTCACTTTGCCTCTGTAAGAGAATTAATTAAGCTTCACACAGGCAGAAAGGTGAAGGATTGAAATGGTGAATGAGACCAGAATGAAAGGCAATTGTACATTTTCTCACATTTACTGCAAATCCGATTGAGTAAAAGTCGGGCCATGTTCTCTTCCCTTTGAACCTAAGAACAGCTGTCGTGAGTCAGAGCAGAGATTTGCCTATTCGAATGTCTTGTGCATGATGTGGGCTAATAACAGAGCCCAGGGTAAAAAGTTTAAATACTAGACAAGCGTACAGTCTTGTTTGTCTCAGTTTACCCTTCCAGTTTCTAGCAATCCGCAGCTAGGGGTTTCTTCAGCCAGAGATTGTATCCACATCTCCATGCTGAACAGTTTTTCATGGAGTTTTGCAGGGCTCAAAGTCACTTCATTCACATAGCTGTCTTTGCTCTTGAGGATGGGACACAGAAAGGCTGTAGAAATACAAATGACCAGTCCACCAAGAGTTGGTACTTACCAACTCTGTGTTGTGGAAATGAGTTTCACTTGTTTGGTGTTACTCATGACTCTCACTTCTTTAGTGTTACTCATAACTCCTACAGATGCAAGAATCGGGCCTTTTCAGTATATTGTATGTCATTTAACAAGCAATGCCTGTGCACACAGCAAAACCTTTAGATTTAGCATATGTTGTTTTTTTCATCAGAAGCTATTAGCCTCCACCTGTTAACCATAAATTTTTTTCAGAAACTAAATTAAAATGAAAAGCTCCTGAAGACTGCATATGAAGCCTGTAATTGGTATGAAAGGAGGATGAAGTGCACTTTGCATCACTTCCTAAATGGCAGCTTCTGGTACTTCTCCTGACCAAGGATTCAATGGAAGAAAAAATCTGCAAATGAAACAACATTTTGTAGGAGTACCCAGGGTACTGGGTATGCATGTACAAGACTTCTTACCAGAAGTATATCTGCTTAGTTCATTTACCCTTTCTAAAGGGAGAGACTTAAATCAATTTTGATAGAACAGTCAAATAATTCCACAAAGCCAAATGCAAGGAGAAGCAACATTTTATATTCCTTAATTATGCAAACTTTCTTTTTGGCCGCATCTTATACATAATTCTGCATGTGTCCAGAAAAAAAATCAGATAATCCTACATATGCTCCAAAGCCACCCCTCCCCCCAGCTCTGATATGGGTCTTTTCCAGTTTATAAACTCCTCAGGTGATTCTTAGGGGATTGCTTGTACACTGTCATTATTATGGTACAGGAGCCCACTGTGCTTGTACCCTTGCCAAATTCCCAGAGATTTCCTTTCAAATCAGATCGTGTGATCAGATTCCATTGAAAATCCTCAGCCTCTGTATTAGCATAAGCTCTGTTCATGCTTGAAATATAATTTGGTCGTTTATAGAAAAGCAGAATTTTCAGAAGAAATGTAATGCTATGATCTAATGATTTAGACTTACTGTTTTTGTAAAACATAAAAAATTGGCAGTATTCTCTCCTTGGTAATCCTCTCTCGGAAAAACTAAGCTTCTTAATAAATCTCAGTAGTCATGGGTGGAAATCCACCAACTGCAACAGTGTTTATTGACCTTTCCAAAGTGTTAGATTTAATTAGGCTTTCATTAGTACAACTGTACATAAATTAGTCAAGTCAGCTCTTTTCCATGTTTGCACTGATGAGGTTCTCAGCTTCTTTTAGCCTTGACTGGTTCTTCACTTTAAAGGACATGTTCACACTTCAGTCTGCAGTGTGTTGTGGAAATACCTGAGCTGACTCACATACTGGGATCAGTTTAATTGCAGTGGCCTGGAGATGAGCAGAGGGCTTACCCTACTTCTTGGCAGGCTAGTCTGCATTTTGACTATGTCCAGCACTTGAGCAAGCTCATTTAAAGCCAGCTTAGCCATCTCTGCACTATGCTACAGTTGTAGTGCAGACGCGCGCCTCAGAGGTTTAGTGGTGCTTGATCCTTTGCTCATATGCTTATTCACTAAGCCTGTTGAGGGAGTATCTTGCACCAAAGGAAGTATGAGTGGGGTCTTCATTGTAAACTTTTCTGCTTTATTCTGTGCTTTCAGTGTCATACCAAAAGCAGCTGTAGTCAGGCCCAGGAGGGTGTCTGGTTTTCTCTAGCTATATTATTAGAGCAGTGCAGCTATGGAAACATGCCTACAACATTTAGGAAATCCTTGTCTATCCAGTTTCAGTCTTATGGTGGACACATATCTTTCCACATACAGGGGAGTATGGAGTGGGAATCAGAGAAAAATATCTGATGTCATGCCAAACACAGGTATTCAATCCTTTAGTTGCATCGACGTGTATTATGAACACTTACCTATCAAATTGCTTATGGTGCCTTTTCAGGATATTTTTTCCCTTAGTAACAATGTCTGAAGTTGTAAGACTACCTTTCTATATTTAAAAATACTGGCTGCAACCATATGCCCGTGCACTCAAATACATACAAATGAGTATTTCCACAATGGTTTATTTAATTCCAGTTAGGCAAACATATATAGTGTAGTAAGGGCTACCAAAATTTATAAAGTACTTAAAATGTTTCTGTTAAATTATTTCTGTTATCAACACAGAACTATAGTGCTTTTACAGACATTTTCTTGCTACTGAAAATCTTTGTGTGTGTGTGTTGGAGAGGGTGTGTATGTATATATGTATATAAAAGCACTCATTAATGTATATAGTGCTCAGAATGGTAATGTAGAAGTCCATTTGACATCTCTTTCCCCAAAAGACCATACTCTGAAAAGTGCTGGGATTGAAGTTTGAAAATCCTCAGAAATTTCTCATTGCAATTTGTCACAGGTCAACCGTGTGAATGTGTATGTACAGTGTAGATCCCTGTGAGCCATTCAGCCTCCCTAGATGCTCTTCACAAACTGTGAAACACTCATTTAGGTTTTCCTAGCTTCTTTCTTGGAGGCCTTGATTAGTGAATTAATTAAATCTGTTGGTATTTGGAATATCATTTTTCACATGGGATGTTAGGAAAAAACTCCATTAGGCAGGTATTGTATCTCTGGAATAGGTTATCCAGAGAGGTGCTGAAATCTGCTTACTTGAAACTTTTCAAGACTTGACTAGGCAAAGCCATGGCTCTGCTGAAATACTGCCTTCCATTCCACTGGTGTTTTCTATTTTCTTAATACAAAATACTTGGCTTTTCCCTCGATGTTTATATACTATCATTTTTGATATTTCATGTAGTTTAAGACCAGAGTAGACCAGTGCAATAATTTAGTCTAATCATCTGCATTACACAGACTGCAGAAATTCACCAGGATTTCCTGGTGAAAGCTGTCTTGTAGTTGACTGACAATGTACACTGTAAGGAAGCAATTCAGTCTTGCTTTAAGGATTTCACGTGGTAGTGCATGCCCCAGTAATGTAGAGGGTTGACCCAAGAGATAACTATCCTTAGAGCTGCTAATTTGCAGTTTGTTGCCTGAATTTTTCCAGTTTCAACTTTTGTGCATTTGTTTCTCCAATATCTGATACAATCTTCCTCTGCAATGTTTACCATCAGGATTAAGAAATTGTTTAGTACATTTAATTCATTTAATTCCATTAATTTCTTACTATAAGAATCTTCATTTTTTTACTATATGATTTTAAGGTGGGTACAGGATCCAGGGATCTGTTATGATCCGTATTGATGCAGGCCTGCAGAAGGATAGCGGAGGGACATTGTTTCTGTCTGCTGCTCTGGTATGAAGCAGTAGAGCAGAATTCTTGAAAAAGCATTTATATATGTATGTCAAACAGCTGTGGCCTCACCAGAGACTTCAGGGTACATTCTTCAGAACAAATCATCAGTTCAATTCATTTTCTACTACTCGCATTGAGCAAGGTTAAATTGTAGTCCTCAGCTATTGACATTCCCTTTTAGACCAAAACCTCTTCACAGCAAAGAGCATGACTCTTGTTTACTTATGAAATCACTTGCTGCCCTTTCAGGTGCTACAAGATAGATAAGAAGAAGTATGGTTTGCAGAGGAAAATCTTAAGGATGATTCAGAAAACTCTTATTGATTATTATAGATTAGTAAAAGTACGCAATGAAATTAACAGTAGAGGAAACATTTCAGAATGATAAACAGATTTTTCATTCCCCGTTTGCTCAACGAGTTGAGGGGGGATCTTTTTTGTGGCATTCTTAATCTGCCTGAACCAAAATGTATGTAAACATAATTCCTCGTGTGATTCAAATGATATTCCCAAATATTACTATTGTGAGGACTACCATAGCCACGTCTGAAAACTGGTCAGCTGTACAGTAGATTCATCCCCAGATTTCTAAAGCTAGCCTTAGGTTTGTGGAGGGTATCATCTCATACATTTGTTGACCTAACACCTAAGCTAAGGTGCAGGTCAAACCCAAGGCTACAGTACTGGAACCTTTTAAGATCCCACAAGCCACAACAAACACTTAGACTGACAGGAATCAGCTGTGCCATGACAAATACTGTAATGCTGAGGGGGTAAGGAGAAATCCACACATGGATGTCATACCTCAGTGGGGGGTGGGAACTACACACTAGCTTTCAGAAGATCCCAGTGTTGTGTCGCTGCACCATGATGAAATAGTGAAAGCTTGATGTAATGCTTCTGATTAGTTTTTTCATTGGTTAAGTGTGCTGTCATTTGATACCCTGATGGAGAGATTTTTGGAGGGGAGGGGTTGAGCCCTGTGAAACCTCAAAGCACTTTCTTTCCATTGTGGGCAGCTCAGTTAAGCTCTTATAAAACGCAGATTTTTCTAATTTTGTAATTCACCTCCAGACATTTGCTTTTGCTCCAAACACAACATTAGCTGTAGATGTTTGTCTGTGTTTGTGGTGTGGGTTGTTTCATTGCTTGTTGTTGTCATCTGGATTATCCTTTTCTACGGTCAGGTACCAATTAAATATTTGATCCTTCTTTGGCTATAAAATAGCTTGCTAATCATCAGACTAACGCTCTTGAATTCAGGACTTAATTGAGGTTTACTGGTGAAAAATATGTGTATTTAGATACATTGGAAGTAACATGTTCTTACTATAACTTTAGTTCACATACAATGATCCATAAGCTGTGTAAGTTTTCTGGCATTGAAGACAAACTTAGTTGAAGTGAATTCACTTCAGTATTATTTCTCAATCCACCAGAATGTGCTTCCCTTTTCCCAGGAAAAAACCCTTTTCAAGACAGTTGCTCAAAATGTATCAAGTGATGAACTGCAGATAGCAAACTGAGCATTTGTTTGAGTTCATGCTTATTACAGCAGTGTTCTGGAAAGTGTTTGTGCTTAGGCTTTTAATAAACTCCCTCTAGAGATCAATTACCATAATTTGTCTAGTTACTATGGATAAGAGGTTTTGGGGGGTGGCTGCTGTTGTTGAAATGTTTTGTTAAACTGAAAGTCTTCAATGCTTTTATTCAGGCAGAATAAATAGAGAATGGGAAGCAGAACACAGTATCTAAGGCAAAATAATAATTGAAATAATCTTAGTAAAAGGACTCTGCAACATTACCAGGTCTTGTAGGACAATTTTGTCTGTGTGTTTTAGGCTTGTTCACAGGTAGCCCAGAATGTAGGTCAGCAGGAGGACACGTGTAAGGAGGATAAGCACCGATAAGTTAATACTCTTGACAAAGTTTTCTCACTATAAGGTTTCAGTATAATCAAAACCAGTTTAGCATTTGAGGAAAAGCACCATGAAATGGAGTAATGGAATTAGCTTTTATGTTTTTCCAGGAACCTAAACCACATTTCCTGTCACAACTGTATATTATTAATACAAGGCATCTGCTAAATCGTAGCTGCCCTAAAATGTGCACAAATATCATATGTCTGGTTTAAATCATTTATTTTTTGACGTTTGTGGTGAAAAACTAAAGCAAGATGCTGCCTCAACCCATCATAAAAAAGAGTATGATTTGGAATACAGCAAGTTTTCAGCATGGTCTTGCAGACAGATAATATAATTCCGTTAATTTAGCAGCCAGGACTGTTACTGCCTGCATTTTTATGTCTTGCTTCCCTTTCATTTTGTATTCTGTGGTTGCAGCAATTAGTTTCCAGTCACAGAGGGAAATGAGCAGCTATCTTGAAACTCACTCACTTTCCCAGCCCCCTGTCCTCTAGAGTTGAAGAGTAGAGGGAGTAGAAAGTTGTTTGTTTTCTGATTATTTGGGGGGGGGGGGGGGGGGGAGACATAAGTCATCTTTTCTCATGTTGTAACCAGCCTCCACAGGCTTAAGGCAAAGGGCCCAAGTCTGATAACGAAATGGGATCATCTCAGGAATATAATGTCCGGAATATAATTTCCCGGGGGACTAATGGCCTACCCAGATATTTTTCCACATCAATACCCACTCTGAAAAAAAAATCTATTACTGCATTTCCTTATAGATTACTTCAGAATACACCAGGGGTGACAGAGGCTTCTTTGGGAGCCAGACAAACCTGGAAGTCTGGCACTGAGTCCTGGACTGTGAATCGGGACAATGACACTCAGAAATTCCTGTGTAGTTTCCCCAGCCCTTCCCCAAAGGCCTGCGCGGAAGGGCTCTGCATAGTGTCACAGGTATCTATGTCTGTGTGCTGCTTGTGTCACGTTAGCCTCATCAGTATGCTGAACAGTCGGAGAGCATATCTGAAATCCCACTTGATTACACTAGCTGACTTACCAGAGGCCTCGAAGACCAGCATAAACTTTGGCCAAATGTAGCTGTAAGCCAAGATAACATGAGACCCCTGACATGGAGATCAGTTCCCTTGCAGAGCCGATCAGCTGGTTTTCCAGCCCTCACCAATTCATTTTATGCTGACGCCAACTGCATCTTCTTGCTCTCATGCCCGTGGTGCCAGTGATGCTTGACTGCCTTAGCCTTGGTCTTTGCTCTGTCCCTTCTCCTGAACAGCTCCACTGGTTCCCACAGATTGTGCCCTGAAAAAATCCCCTCAGCACTTTAAAGGATTTGCTCTTAATGAAAAACAAGAGTATACTGAAACAAACAGTGTGAGGAGTATCTCTTCTGCTTTTTTCATTATTGTAAATGCATCTTTTTTTCATCCTTGGTCTGTTGTGATCCCTTGGCCATGTTATGTCTAATTTAGGGATTCTGAGATTAAAGGACAAAAGTATTAGCTAGTTCATGTCTGTAGTGCTGTGCAGGTTTATACCAGCTGAGCATCTGAATTTGTGTGTGCTAAAAACCCTTTCGCAGGCTAATCAAGTGACATTTCACATACGGATAGAGTAACTTGCCCATCCAGTTGTAGAGCTGGTTTGAGCCCTGAATGTTTTGGCTGTAAAATAACAATGATATCCAGAACCCAATAGTGGAAGGAGGATTTTTATAAGCAATTTCTTAGAAGCAGATTGGAGGATCTGAAAGCCAAACTGGTTGTTTTAAGGTTCACACATCTACCAGGGTAAAGATTTTGCAATTAGAGTTAGGTAATAATTTCCTTGGTTGATGAACCAAAACCAAATCCTGCTCACCCAGTTCAGATTGTGAAAAGAGAAAATATTGTTTGGAGTTTACTCTCCAATGGGACTAATTATTCTCTATATTTCACCCATCACATTATAATCCTCTTCAGAGAAAAGAAAGAATAAATGTTCTCATTAAATTCTGAAACAGGCATTTTTTTCTGACAAGTTGCTCTTCCTTTGAAGAGGCTAATATCTAATGATGGAAATCGTAAAGAATAAATAAAAAAAGCTTTGTAGAGAATGATTTACTTAAAATGACACTGTCAAACAGCTTTTCATAATAATTAAAAAAAAATCACAATGTTTGTGATGAAAACACTACTGAAACTGCAATCTGCTTACTCACCTGGTGGTATTTTCATGTTCTTTCTTAATGAACACACTCTGTGTTTTGTTATTGTAAGGCTGCCTGGGAGAGCTGGGCTGGTAGCATTGACTCTTTCCTCAAAGACAGAAGTCTCAATTGAGCAAATCAGTCCTGTTCAGCAAACTACTTGAACATGCTCTCAGGTTCCATTAATTCGAATGATTTTCTGACCTGGAGACTAAAGGGTCCCTGGTAGTCACACAAGGCTTTTGCTTTCATTCTTTGCAGTAGGACCAGATGATTTGGGTACAGTGTGTGTTGGGGTGAAACTGGATGGGAATGCTCTCCTTGGTAGCTGTGTACACACAGTTCCGATTTCGCTGTGAGAGCAGTGTGTGTTGATATCTGTGGGAGAACAGACTGCTGGGTGAACGAGAGTTACCGCTTATGGAGGACAGAGAACAGTTTAACACCTTCAAAATCAAATTGTTCTGGTACTATGCCAATTGAAAGGTGAACTCCCTTAAGAAGGTAGACATGGTCAAATGAGGCTCCTGTGGACCATTATGAACCTGGACTTTTTCTCTCAAAGAGTAATTTCATCATTCCTGGAAGACCATCATATAAGTGTGTGTGACAAAACACACCTTTTGGCTGCCAGGTGAAGAAATACCTTTTCCTTAGTTAAGGAGTGTCTGTCCAAATGAAGAAAAGCAGCTCCACACTTAGCAGATCTATTTATATATATAAAACAGTGTAATTTGGACCTGTATGATGTTCCTACCTGAACATGTGAAAAACAACTTCCCTCTCATACCTAGGAAAAACTTGTCTCAGCTGGGAAGTAATTAATGTGGAGAAGTGTAGTCTGAAGCAGGGAATGGTTATGTACTTCTCCAGGCCTGTTTGCCTGCCAAAGTGTTACTGAGGGGCAGAAAATGTCCCAGAGAAGATCATATCCCATTTTGGTGGTACTGTGCTTGTAGGCTTATACCAGTTATATGAGGGCAGCTGTAAGACTAAATGGTGTTTGTACCAGTTTGACCAAAGCCCCCTGAACAAGGTGTCAATGTTTTAAACATGCTTCCCTGCCCTGCTGCCATTGGCTCCTGCTATCTGCTGTCCCTCAGCTGCAGGACTTCTCAGTAGCTCATTCTACTCACGGCCTTGGAGTTTGTCTCTGTGGGTACCAGATGCGAAGCCTTGGACTGCCGCCACCGCGTCCTCTGTGAGTTGTTCTGGGTTACAGCTAGTGTTACCTATCAAAACTGGAATGATACCTTTTCCTTTTGATCTACATCCTTTTTCAGGCTGACTTACTCGCAATCTAATTTTCTAATAGAGCTACTATCTAGTCTAAATAAGGTATTAGAGACTCTGGCACTTTGAGATTCTCTGATTCAGACACTTGAATTGCTACATGGTCAATACACGCTGTCAGCCAAATCCTGAAACAATGTTAGCAAAGAACTGCATTGCCCTGGGAAAGTAGCATTATCCTGTCCTAATTTTTAAAACTACACTGCACCTATTCTGTGTGCTGTTAACAAAAAATATGCTGCAGGCCATACCAAAGAAATATGTATCCCACAGCTAAGTCCACATGATTTTTTTTTTTTAACACACAAGTTCAGACATGGTTTTCAAGCATGATGAATAGAGAACAATGTCCTGTTTGTGTGGGTGTGTGCACTGTCAAGCAGGCGAGGTTTAAGTGACTGCAGATTTTTGAATGGGAATCAAAAAAGGTCATTTGGAAACAGACAACATTTGCTCCTGCACAGTTTGTGAGTAAACATCTGGGATTCACAGAGGACACTAGAGAAAGGTATTGGCAGTAAACAAGATTTTGCTGCTTTCTTCTACAGAAAGAGCAATACCAAGAATAAAAATGGTAACAGAGTAGAAAATTATCAAAATTTGTGCTGTGTGCACTTAAGCTGCTTTTAACAATTATGTTCTTTTTTCTTTTTCTTTTTTTTCCACTCAGAGCCTCAAAAATTGACTAGTTCTAATGAAAAAGAGAAGACGCTGATGTTATACAGTAGTGGAAAACAAACCAATTTGTTGAAAATTACTGTTGAAAAGTATTCTTTGCTAATAGGTCACATTTATTCTCTTGAAACATTGTGCAAATTTTAAAATTCTTCAGAGGCTGTAGTGAATGTTTTTCATCTTTACAATAATGTTTTGAGGAATCACAGATAGCAGGCATCTCAGAAGGGGAACATAAGTACCCTCCAGAAGCAGTTTTTACCATAATATCATACTTGTCTACTATTTTCTCCACTCTTCAGAAAATACCAAAAAAAATTACTTGCTTTCAAGCTATAATAACTTAGCAATTTCTTCATTTCTGCCCTTCAAGAAGGTATATGTCATACTTACAATTGTTTCATCTGCCTCTTTTCTGTTGATTCCCCCCGTTTCAGAAAATGGACATAAATGAGAGTAGCTATTGATGTGAAGAATACTGATGCATTATTTTAACATATTTATTCCCTGTAAACATTCATTAGTTAAAAAGGAACACTTTTCTCAAAGCACTTCTCAGCACATTCTTAAAACACAATTATCCAAATAGACTACTCCAAGAGCAGGCATTGTCCAGGCATTAATAACCCAGTAGCTGAAGGCTTATTGGCTTTCTTACCAGAGCTGTTCTCCCAGCTTCTCTCAGTTTGGGAAAGCAAATGTGCCTTGCAGCATGCCCTGAAGGGTGATAAAGTCAGACTATTATTGGCAATAGTTAGTCTTTAGAGGGGAAGCATGAAGTATTGTTTTGAGCACAAGACAAAACCTGAAACTCCCAGTCCCAGCTCTGACTATGATTCTCTTCACCTTAGTTTCTTTATCTGTAAAATGGTGATAATATCACTTTGTTTTGCCAAGTAATTTTATAAGATGTTGGAAAATTAATGCTTGGAAAACACTTTGATGATAAAAAGTGCATTTTAAGTGTGAGATTTAATACAAACAGCTCGTAAGAATGGTGTTCTGCACTCTGTTATAAAGTAACCGGGACAGATTAAATGCTTAAATCATACCACAGTACCTACAACTGTGTTTTTAGAGCAACCCACAACAGCATTTCCTTAGAAAAAGCTATAGAAAGTGGAAACCAAAAATGCTCCCCACGGTTTTCTTGTGGTAAGAATGTTGCAACAGAAACGGTGAAGAGACACATAGTTCAATATATTTTACTCAGAATGTCCACAGACTGTTTCAGCTGCAAACAAACTGACAACTCAGTGGAGAGTTGTACTGGCCATGCAGTTGCCTCTGACAGTAGGTCAGCAGCAGTCCTGCAGCTCGAGTGTCTTTCTTTTGTGTTCCAAAGTAGCCATAGATCAGGTGGCAGCAAGCCTGGAGCAGAACAAAGCAGACCATGTGAGTAGCAAAAAATGGCATTTAAAGGCAGAGTTTTCTCAAAGGCCACACTTCAAAACAAAAAGCAATTTCAACCATGAGTGCAATGGAAGACCTTCATTTTTTAGCCTTGTTCTCTATGTATGTGCTGCAACTCTGAATGATGAGACTAGCTGAGCCAGGTGTATTGTCTGACCCTTCCTCTGGAAACTCCCTTCTGGAGAAAAGTCTGTGAATAGCCAGGTGAATGGTGCGCTAAATCCAAAGAAGGACCAGCATCTAAACAGAAATTGGGTAAACTGGAGGTACCTAACTGAACACTGCCACTTAAAACTACTTAATGCCAGTGGTGCTGAAATGCTCTAACATTTCCTTCTTTGACGCAAAATATTTTCAGGCACCTGGAGCTCTGCTTTATTTCCTTTGCAGACTCCCTCTGTCCCAGGGAGTGCTGTGAAAACTTGTAGGTCACCTCTGAGTTCAGTGACGGTCTCTCTGTGCTCCCCAAGGGCTGCTAGGAGTACGCTTGCCCCAGCAGCCAGAGCAGGTCCAGCTCTCCACACCCTCAAGGCAGCCATCACCACTTTCTAGTTAAAATACAAATGGTTAGGCCCCTTTGGCACAACCTAAAGCTCAGAGCAAACCTCAGAATGTGAGAGTGACAGATCTTGTGTTCTCTTTAGCCTCAGAGTTTCCACTTTTCTCCATAACAGAAGCGAACTCATGAAAAACAATGTGGTGGGGAAAGACAGCTCTCCACTTTTCCATGGAAAGGCTATCACCTGACAAAACAAGAATGCAGGATACCTGGGGCCAAAAAGAGAAAAAAGTGGACGTGTGGTGCTATGCCTAGTATCTGGGACACTCACAAGGGAATGGATTTTTCTGGTTTTCGGTCTTCCATACAATTGTCTTTGTATTTTGCACTAAATCTCCATTGACTCAGCTGTGTAAACCACTGTCCAGAGATGATGACTCTCAATTGTCTCCTCCAGGCAGCCTAGAGGATGATCTGTCTTGTAGGGCTTGCATCGTTTGTATGGGCTTGTCCTTACTCAGTTCATTTTCCATGTCAAGGTGCTGTTTTAAAGAGGTGAGTCCTCTTCTCATTTTCCAGTAAAAAGCTATCAACTCGGACTAAATAAAGCAGGAAGATTATGGCAGTTTATGATAGATGTGAAGTTTGAAACCTATTCCAAATCTACAGTAGTCAATGAAGACATTGTGCACTGAAAGCAACACCTTGTCCTGAGGCAGCAATTTGATGTATTTGCAAATCATGTTGCAGTTATAAGCCACAGTTGGCAATGACCCACTTTTTTATTGTACACAATGTTACTCAGTTGATTTGTGCTAGTCGCAGAGCAAAATTTTGGCATTTCAAATAGATGTAAATATTTATGAGTTAAATGCAATTTTTGCTAATATTTTAGCACCATTGTATGAAGAGATTATCTGCAAAGGGTGAGATATTGCTGGCATTTTGCACAGGCACCAAGAGAGCTTTTGAATTCTTTCTCCTATTGAAAGGCATAATCTCAAGAACAATCTAAAAAATGCTTCAAGTATGACAGAGCACTTCTTATAATTTATATACATTTATGGCCTGTTACATAAACACAGAAGCAAAATAGAAGATACCTGCATCCTAAAGTCAGTTTTTTTATGACTTTGAAGCCCATCCTGCAGTACTACCCTCTCTTCATGGAAAGGTGAAACATAAAATGGAGACAAATTAGGGGGAAGTCAATGCACAAAGCAAGAAAGCTTCTCAGATAAAACATAAAAAAGCATTTGTTTTCTGAAATATCCTTACAGGAAGACTCCTCCTGACCAGTAATATAATGTTATCTTAGTTCTTAAGATGTCATCCATGCATTCAGGTAGGAAACCAGCTATAAGCTTTTTATATACAACACAATGTGGAGGCAGGTGCAGACTGATCTAAGTGTGCATATGTGTAAAGGGAACGGGACCCTGCAGCCATAAGGCCACAAATGCGCCAGGTAGCCAAGGAGCATGCATGACTGTGGCCATGAATATAATTGCATTGACTTGGGTATTCAGGGAATTTTTGATATCTGTATTGTGGTAGAGGTTAGAAGGAACAATTGGCAATTAAGGCATCATTGACTAGGCCCCACACACTCATGGAACAAAAAGACAGTCCTTGAAGAGCGGGCAGCCTGAATAATAAGGCAAATACTGGCATTGCTCATGAAATTAAGATGTAGAAAAATCCGTTCATAAAAGATATCGGAATGTATCCAATCCACTTAGAAATGTTTGTAAGAAATAATATTTCTACCAGAAAGTTGACATAAAAGAGTGAGGTCTGTATCTTTGCCAGATTGCTATGAGGGAGAAGTTTCTGAGTCCTCTGCTGGTTCTGTCTGAACAGCTGGCTACTCAACAAGGCTGTATTGGTTCCATTTGTGATGCTGTGAACAGTCAGGTCCACTGACTCCTCTTAGTTTCACAGACCTTAAAAAGACAAAAGAAAAATATTCTGCCAAATAGAAATAATCAACCTGGAATGTATTCCCACCCTTTTACAAGGATATGGAAAACGATAGGAAGTAAGGGATAAGTCAGTAAAATACAGGTGGTTGTGGTAGCTGATATGATTGGCTGTTCATATAGCAAAGCAATGTGAAGAGATGGAGAGTTTATAAAATTTGCTTAGTAGGCAGTGAGAGAGGCTATTCTGTCTGAATATTTTTTGTCAATTATCATACAGTAATCTGAGATGTATTTTTTTGCTACATTTATTCCATTCACTGAATTGATTAAAAAAGCAATGTTTTCAGGAATATAGCTATGGATTAAATACAGATGTGCACAGATAGGAGTAATTTCTTACACCACTGGAAAAGATGTGTATAATGTGGCATAATAGAATGAGATTTGCGTCTGATTTACAACCTCAGTATAACAAATTTAAAACACCTTTTGGATCACTTACATTTTGTCAGCTCCTTGCCCTGTTGGAGGTCAGGTGGGAGTCTTGCCATTGTTTGTAATAATGTAAATTATAATTGACTAAACTGGCTATGATATGGCCTTTTTTCCTGAATTTCATTCCACTATTACTTAAAAATGGTAAGAAAAGTAATACCTGACGTAGGGATTTTTTGAAGAATCCCTTCTCCCATGTTTGGACTGGACCATCTGTTCTGCCCAAGGATGACTGAGATACTGAAATACTGAGGTGTTTAAATACTCCAGTAGTGGATTATCCACTTCCTTGCTAAGAATCACAGGAGGTTTCAATATGATGGCTAGGGTATGTAGGAGTTGACTCACCATCCCCTTAACTCCCATCATTTCACACTTAAAGCTAGACAACTTCTAAGGAGTATTGTGGAAAAAGAAGAAAAACCTTTGTGTTTAATAGCTGACTACTTAGAAACTCAGACTTAAGCATGATTAACTAAGACTCAGACGTGATCAAGGTAGCACAGTTGAACCTCACCCCAGCTATAGTAACTGCACAAGTGGACTCTACATCCATGGTGAGAGCAAGGCTGTATGACTTCACTTAGAATACTGTTTTCATTGGAGGAAAGAATGGGTAATCAGTAAAGAAGTTTGTTAAAAGGCTCTGACCAGGAGCCATGGTTTTCAGGGCTTTAGTTAAGCAAAGCAGGTAGTGTATTGACGAGGAAGCCTCTGAGATGTTCAGCATGAATCCAACAGTGAGCTGCTTAGTTACAAGACTGTATTAATTTACTGTATTTTTTCCAAAAGTAATTTTATGAATCCCCAGTCAGAAGCCTGATGGTAATTTTCCAGCCTCAGAGCATGAAACAAGTTCTCAAAGATGCAAGGGATTCATTAAAAGGAAGCCAGGAAAATGATTATATCTGCATGCACAGAAATACTGACTTTGTGATTGCAAGGATCTCTTTATAAACAATGTCTACATAGATACGGCTAAAGATGATGGGGAAAAAAAATGCTTGGCACTTCACAAACAGCCAGTTTCAGGGCTGGGGGTCAGAGAGAGGAACCTGTAAAGATGGGGCTATCTGCAATGCTAACCAACTTCATGTAATGTTTGCTTTTCATTAAGCAAAGCCAAACAAGACGAAAAGGGCAAACTTGCATGTTGTCTCTCTAGAGTCCATAACTCCGTGCCTGAGATCTCTGGAGGGAGGGTTCATGTTAACCTCAGTTGTGTCATATTTAGCTTGACAATTGGAAGACTCACTTGGCTCTCTTTGTAAATACCACAGCTTTTATATTTATGACTGTCCCCATTTTAATACTGTTGTTTTGCTACATGGATATTTCTTGTCATACTTGTGATTTCTTCTAAATATACATGACTCATCCTCCTGTCTGCTGCTGAACTTCTAATCTGCAGACTCTCAGTGGGTGCTGATCGTGTCCTGTCATTCAGATGTTGCACGCAGGGGGCATTACTGTGTGATTTCCAGAGGGTGAATGAAAACAAGAGGCTTGGTTCAATGCTGCGAGGTATCAACCTGTGAGGGAAAGCTCTAGGGCACTGCTTGTAATTCCCAGGGGAACTTTACATTCAGAAAAGCAGTGAGAAGCCCTACGCTTTATCCTGTCTGAGGACTCTACTGCTGGATTCATAAATACACATTTTGGCTCAGCCGCATGCGAAACAAATGACAAGTTGAACAGAAGGACTTCCTCAAAAACACAAGCTTCAGTTTACTTTCCCAGCTGCAAAGTGCCTCAGTTGCCCACCTCATTGCCTTTTACACCCCCACCCTGCCTTGTCCCCATGGACATGACTAGGCCCTAGAAATGAAGAGTTCTGTAACAATCTCACCTCAGCAGAACTTGCACGGAAAGGCAATAGTAAGGGCTCTTTTAAAAGGCCTCCCACTACCACTGTCCTCCTTGATTCTGGAATCGTTTGCTTGAGTATCTGATGATCACATCTATAGCTGATCACATAAGAAAGTGAGACTCTAACCAAATGGCATTTGAACTTTACAGTCAAAACCGAACACTTCCAACTCAGGTGCCATACCAGCTTCAGAAGAGATAGAAATAAAAAAAGGGGACTTGAACATCTGCTAGAGACATACTCTCTTCTAGTGATGCTTGAACTGATCTGCAGGAGGCTGGCACTGCATCTTCCACTGTTCATCAAAGCCATGGTGGGGACTGGATGCCTTCCTGCTGGCTCCCAGTAGCAGACAGACATGGACCTCTTTGGCAGGTTGCTGCCTCTTGCACTCTAGCAATTCTGGCGGTGAGTAAGAGTGGTGCAAACTTTCAAGCAGAAGTGATGCTCTGAATTTGTCCCAGGGAAACACCTCAACCATCACAAATCATCATTCTGCCCAAGGTAGATTGCTTTTTTTGGCCTTGGAGAAACCTGCCACACATGTACACAGCATCACACCACTTTCTTCCCAAAGGGCAGGTGCCTTGATGAGGCTGCCAGGCCTGTGCAGCTGCTGGGACGCAGGGCAAGAAATGTTTAAAAAACTTTATGTCCTTGCTGAGCAAATGAGAAGTGGGGCTTTCTGCTGAGGCCTTTCTAGAGTTTTTGCTCTCAGGTTCCTCCACTGCCTGTCAGTGAGTATAGCAGCAGCAGAACTCGCTTTTTATTCGTGGCATCTAAAATAGAGAGGGCTGTGTCAATGCGTAGGTGTTCGTGCCAGCGATGTTCAGCAGCTTAGTTTACAGCTAGTCTTGCAAAGTCATTCACTGAGATTCCTGTCATGTTTTACTATATAAAATCCTTTGAATAAGGGTGGGGAAGAAAAAAAAAATCATCTAATGTAGAAGTCCAGGCAGTGAGATCTTCCAGCTGGGACCGTTGTCAGAGTTTGTCAGTGTTCCTGCTCCATGGGCTTGGCAGTGACCTTTGTGGAACGGTAGCTGCTCACCTGGTCACAGAGCATACATGGGCTCCTGGATGTCACCACATAACTAATGACAGAGATGTCCTTTTCAGTGTAAGCTGATGTAAAAGCTGTAACTTGTTATACTTCTTCCCTTTTTGAAGCCGCAGTACCGCTCCTGCGTGCATACTGTTTGTGTTATGCAGCCACCTAGAGGGCCTGCTGCCTGTACCGACTTTACACTGTTGACCAGAAACGACAAAACTGCAGGAAAATACAAGCTCTGCTGACCCTTAGTGGCCGTAACTCGGCTGCAGTCCTGTGGGAATGTTTTTACAAATTCGGTACTGCTGTTCTGGTGCTGTTTTGCAGGTGTTGTCATATTTCTTGGGGGGAGAAGGTACTGACTAACCTGCTGAGGGCAAAAATTGGGGAAGCACTGTCAGCAGAGAAGAGGATCTGGGTATCATAGAGGAGAATGTACCCGACCTTGAGATTTTACGGCAGTTCCACAGAGCAAATACAATATCTTGCATCTAGGGGCTATCAAAATTGACGCTGAAAACTGAAGGTGAGTCATTGCCTGGCAAAGAGAGAAGGAAGAAAAACTGGAGGCAAAAGGCAAAGTGATTAAAGACCACCACTTGGCTTTGATGGACAGATGTGATTCTTGGAGACACTGGGAGATGCATGTCTGGTTCAGACAGGAAAGACAACCCCTTGTACCAGTGAGACTTCACCTGGAGTATCAGACACAAGCCTGGCTTTCAAAGATCAGGAAACAGGAATTTGAATAGGCAAAGAAGGCCTCAAGGTGATCAAGGGAACTGAAATACTATAAGAGCAATTTAAAGATACAGCAAGGCAACATCTAAAAGGATGTGAAACGTTTCCCCCACTAAAAAATGACATCACTGATGTCAACAACAGAGTGGGATAAAAGTCACATGATGCAAGATCAGATGAGCATAAATTGCCCAAACCTTTTGGGCTGGAAAGTCACTGTATTTTTAACACTAAGAGCAGTGAGGCTCATTAGCTATGTCTGAAGTGCCAAGAGGAGGGAACCCTCTCCCCTTGCAGGTTGATCCATGAGGTGGTTGTCAGCACCAGTACTTCCAGCCCCAAGTTCCTGCTTTGGTGGTGCTCTTCAGACCTGCTAATTTCTCAAGTTATGTCATGATGACTGTAAAAACAGTGTCCCTGCATCAGTGTACCCTGCACTCCGGCAAGGGGAAAAAAGTCTGTGAGAGGCTGTTACAGCCTTTTCGTCTGAATACAATCCTTCATTTTTACTTCACGGTTAATTTACACAACATCTCTTAGAACAACTTTTCACAGGCCAATATGTTGAAGAAGACGTCTGTGTTTTCACTCTTCTTTGCAGCACTTGACTGTCTCCCAGTGCCATGCCCCTAGCTTGTCCCAGCTCCTGTAAAAGACTGAAGCTGGCGCTTCTCTTCCCAGGACACCTTTATACAAGTGATACTCCCTTATGATCCCTCAGCCGTGAGGGTGCCTGCATCCGCAGTCAGGTCGTGATAAATGCTATAGAAACACAGACCAGAACGCTAACTTCTTACCCAAACGGCTCATGCGTTCGATGTAAGCCAACCGACAGGTTCTCGGCAGATCTAAGCAGACCGGCATTGCGCGTTTCATGCCCGAAGACAACGGTGTTTTTCAGCGAACAAGTTCTGCCGCAGCTCTCCAGGTACGCGCCGGCCGGGCCGCAGCCGGCGAGGAAGCGGGAGCGGGGCCTGCCCAAGCCCCCTCTCCACGGGGAACCCGGCGGAGCCGGGCGGAGCCGCAGCCCCGGAGCGGGAGGCGCGGCGGGACCGGCGCACGCCGCGGGGTTCGCTCCGCCGCGGCGGGAGGGCTGCGGCGCCGCCTGGCGGCCGGGAGGGGGGCGCGCAGGGGCGGGGAGCTCCGCCCCGCTCCCGCCCTCCCTCCGCGGGGGGTGGCCGCAGCTCTTAAAGGGGCGGGCGGGGCCGGGGCTGGGTGTTCTGTGGAGCGGCGGGGGCGTCTTGGCCCCTCGCTGCCCCTCGCCGGGGCCCCGCCTGCCCGCCGCGGGGCTGGAGTCTCGGCTCGGCCCGCCTGGAGCTGCGGCGGCCGCTCCCGCTCTCGGCGGCGGAGCAGCCCCCCCCCCCCCTCCCCCCCAGGTAAGGAGTGGAGTGGGGTCCCCTCGTCTACTCCCCTCAGTCCCAGGTCGGCGAAAGCAGCCGGGGTCCGGCCTTGGCCCTAGGCTTGCCCCGAGGGCCCCGCCGGGCCCGGGCCTCACCGAGCCCTCGGCCCCGGGGCCTCTGCCGCCGTCGCGGCCGGGCAGGGCTCGCCTCCCCTCCCGGCAGCTGCCGGCGGAGCCCGCCCGCCTCCTTGCCCCGAGCCCGCCCCGCCGTAGGGCCCCGGCAGCGCGGGGGCCTGAAGCGCGCTCGGTGGCCGCTGCCGTGCCGAGGGCGCGGCGAGCGGCCGCCGCGGCGCCCGGTACGGGTCGTCCCGCTGCTTGGTGCCCGTCCTTCTTGCGCGGGGAAACCTCTCCCGTCCTCTCTTTCCCCGCAGGGAGGCGGCCGGCGGGGTCTGCGGGTGAGCGGCTCCTAGGCCGATGCTGCTGCCGGCCTGGGAGATGTGTCTCTATGGGGTCCTTGCTGTGGGCTCTCACCTCTATGCTTTCTACGAAGTGCACCAAGTGTCTCAAAGTAAGTCTGTGATGCGAACGTGCTCGCTCTTGCAGTGCTTCCTGCCTGTGGCTGGTGAGGCTGCTGGGCTGGACTTGTCCTCTCTGGGTTGGCTTCTACTTTGCTCTTCTGCAAGGAGTGCCTGTGCTCTTCCTGGCTGCAAACTTGCCTTGTGCGAGGAAGCGGTAGCCCGGTGCCAGCTGGGCAGAGGGCTTTTCCCAAGGCTTTTCTGCCTCTAGTGCTGGGAGGGCCCTTGGCAATGGTGTCCTGGTACTCGACTGTCAGGGAAGGGATGAGGGAGACCTCTGAAGTTTAGCTTCTCAAATGGGGGAAGTGCATGAATGTTGGGCTCTGAACTGTTTTTCTTCCTGGCTAGTCTTGGGCCTTCTCACCTGCAGCCCCTTGGAAGTGGGTGGTTCAGAAGCAGCTATGCCTCCTGATGGTGCTTGCTGGGGATTGAACCCTGGGGAGGTCCCAGGGCAGGTGAGTGCTGCCCTGCCTGGAGCTCTGGGGCTCCTGTTGTGGGCTCAGAGCAATGTCTGGGTTGTCTGTGCAGCTTTGGGGTCAGTTTGGTTCCAAATATTTGCTTGTGCTTTGTGTAATGTCTCGGTAGCTGGTATGGTGGCTTGGCTTTGGTTCAGTGGGGCTGAGTAGTGCAGAGCAGGGGTGGGGTTTTAAACAATTTAAATACAATTTGTAGATGAAAAGAAGCTGTGTTCTAACACATCAGCAGATGATGGTGGGAAATGAAGGTGGTATAATCTAGTAGAAGTGTAGCTAGTTAGAGAGGTTTGTTAAGGAAATGTACACTGCATCTTGTTAGGCTTTGATCAGCAAGGTGTTCTACATTAATGACCCTAGCTGGCTCTCAGAAGAACAGGAGTGCCAGAAAGGCACTTGCAGGGCAGTGAAGGAAGTGCTGGGTAAAGGGGTATAGGGCTGTGCACCCATGCGTACAGCACGTCATCTGTGGAGATGGCAAAACGCTGCATGGGACCGGGCTCTGGAGGTGGCTTCTCTGAGCAGCTTGGCCCTGCTCTGGCTGTACTGGTCACTATCAGGTCTGTATGTCCTTCTGCTCTGGTGGGAGAAACCAGGCAGCCCTGAAAGAGGGGAGATAAGGATTAGTGCAGGTCCTGTGTGGTAAAAGGTTAGTTGCTGTCTGCTATTGCCCCCATTGCAAGGGGGGATCAAAGCATAGTTTCTGGGCAACTCAGTGACTTTGCTGCGGGGCTGAACTGTGGCCTGGATGGGCAGCTTACCTGGTGAGCGGTGACACGGTGATGTGCCCTTCCCTGGCTCTGAGTGTCCCCATCAGCAGAGGCAATGTGGTAATGTGTTGCTCTTGAGCAGCAGAGGCCACATCCCTGACTGTTCCTGCTCTGGCTGTGGTGTTCTTAGTAAAGGTTTGCTCTTCTTTGCAGAATATGAAGCTGCGATGGACAGACGGTTTGGGCTGGAACCAGGGACTCTCTTTCGGGGCCTCAAAAAGGTAGGGTGGGTGACTGATACCAGCATCTTTTATTTTGTGGCAATAGTGTGGATATCATGTTTCCATGCGCTTTGCTCACCCAAGCTTCTGATTTAGCTTCAGAGGTTTGTGGTAACTTTGCAGATTTGGATATTCATAGCTAATTTTAGTCTGTTTCTACTGAGGAAGAGGGACTTGCTGGGTGTGTCTAGATCTAAGAATCATAACCAAAGTTTTGTTTCTTTTCCTGATCCTTGGCCTAAGTGTTTCTCCTTCATTATGTCACTTAACCTTCTGGTTTACTGTTTGGCCTTAAAAGCTGTGACTACCCTTGACATTTTCTTCAGCCTTTTTCCTGTGACTGGGTGGTTTGGTTAATGCTTAACATCAGTGAACATGTGTTTTCTTCTTGGTTGGCCTGTAGTCCAGCATAGAGGAGAACAGATTTTTGAGGTGTAAGGGCTTAAAGAAACATGGTTGGTCTTAAAAAATTAATAAGAACACTAGCACTGCTCTACCCC
The DNA here is from genome assembly GCF_026419915.1 of Harpia harpyja. Lineage (NCBI taxonomy): Eukaryota > Metazoa > Chordata > Aves > Accipitriformes > Accipitridae > Harpia > Harpia harpyja. Next base: position 12,847,697 of record NC_068952.1, on the reverse strand, counting down.
AAACAAAAAAATAACACCCTTCCCCACCCCCCCGCTTGCTTTCGACCTCACATCCTTTTGAAGAAGTGCAACTAATGCACGCAACTAATATTGAGGATGACTTACACAAGACTAGGAGTGTATGCCTGTGGAAGTATTTTGGTGTTTGGGCCCACCATTGCTGCTGGTAAGGGACCCTTGATGTGCTTTCAAGAAAGGTATAAAGCAATTGTGGAGATGAACTTTTAGTGGGGCTCTGTATGGGGGATAGCTACCAGCTGATTCCTTTTACCCAATTTAGATGAAAACCCCATGTCACAGGAATCTCCAGCTGACCTGACTTCATCTGATCCCATGTAGACTTTGTTGAAACAGGGAGTGAAACTTCTCTTCTAGTAAGGTGCCTTTTCACCCAAGCTTTTGGTTTTCCAAGGCAGAGCAGAGTTGCTCTCTGAATCCCTCAGGAGAGGTGAGGGGTACACACAGGGAAGGCAGTGCTCTGCTTTGCAGTTGACTTGCTTAAAAAGCTGACAGAAATTGAAAAAAGAAATTCCGGGCTAAACTTTGCATGGGTTAAGTGTAGTCCAAAACTGTTTTGTTTTTTCTTTCTAAATGAAAAAAAAAAATCCTAAAATTAAAAGGATCAGGGCAAGCAGAGGTGTGAATTTGTTGGGTTTGAAGAGCTGGTCAGGAACAGTAGTAGCAGAGTAATTTGTTGTTTCCTGAGAAGCTTCCTGACAGGGAACCAAAGCAAGGGTGTGTTGGACTGAGAAGCCCTGAGAAGTGGGACCCTTGTTCCAGGCTGCATCTCTGTGTAGTCACTAGCCTGCTTCCTATGTCCTGGGGAGGAGGGAGGGTGTGTGTGGGTGCCTCCCTACCAGCTTTGTGGTTAGAAAGCTCCCTGGTATTCATGGTGAAAAGCAGTGATTGCTGCTCTGTCAGGTTCAGCACCAGTGTTTGGCTTAGGAGTCACAACACCATCTAAAGCTCTTTTTCTGAATTTCACACCATTGGAAGTCAAAATGGTGCTGTCCGAGCTCGCTGCTGTAAGCGATCCAACTGGATTGCTGAAATGACATTCCTCAGATGCAGAGTTCTGTGGTGTTGGGTAACAGACCTAGTGTGTTAGAGATCTTTCCTTGTCATGTAAGAACAAGCTTTTATGGCCGGCTACACGTACTGACCAGTTCCCTTGATACCCCAGGACCCCATGGACTTTGAGTGGAGCTACTGGATTGAATGGGGAAGGGAACGTATACTGTGGCTTCTGGCTGGTCACCTCCTGGTATCACAAGTGTCCAGGCTCCTGGTGGAGAAGGTATGTATAGATATTTCTTCACAGCAGGGTGTTTCTGTGGGTTTCGGTTTGCTCTGGGCATGGGAACTTGGCACTGAGGCTACTGAGCATGGGAAATACCATTCTGTGGGGTGAATTGTGTGAGTGGGTCTGTAATGATGCACAAGTGAGAGCGAGTATGTAGGTTGCCTTAGTGTTTGGAGACTTCAGCCTCCAACCCATGAAAGCCTGTGCTTTGCTGTGAACCATTAACCAGTGTTGTGTGACCTGTACACAGGAATGGTGTAGTTATTCCTTTCCAAGACTGTGAAGTGATGACTGCCTGGGTTTTGGTGTGATTGCTAAATGATTGTGTGATTGTGGGAAATGACAGGTGTGTGGTGTCACACCTGCTAGTTTGGGGAAGGAAGGGAGGAAGTTATGCTCTACCCCAGTTCAGGGAGGCTCTGGATTTCACACATGCTGCTGCAGAAACCCCTTCCCTTCCATCTTAATGGATACAGTTGGGTTTCCCTGTATTGTTTCATATGTGTTCTTAACCTTGTTGACTGCATTTGTTTCTACTACAGACTATGTGCAGGACAGCACAGATATCAAGTGCTTTGCTTTTCTTTAGAAATGACACTAAAAATTGTTCATTTTTCTTTTTCTAACAGTATAAACCATGGTGCTTGATGGTTTATGGAATGGCTGCCTGCTGGTTGTTATTGGGAGTCAAGGGCTTTGCTGTCATTTTGTTCCATGCAACTATTTCATTTGCTGTGGCTCAGTTCCAGCTGTCACTCCTGACATGGTTGTGCTCCCTTATCTTGCTATTCACTTTACGCATACCAGCTGTGGAAGAAGCCAAGGTAATGTGAGAAGGACTAATTAAGCATCAAATAAATTACGGTGGCATTTGTTCATTATGGCAGCTATCTTTATGATGGAGTACCATCCCTTCAGTTGATGTAAGCAGAGGTTGACTTGAAAAACCTCAGGCAATAGAGCTGCAGTGACTCATGCTGGAGCTTTTCCAGTTAGAAAAGTTGTATTTCTCAATTGTGCTGGCTGGTGCATTGAGATGAAAGTATGTGCCTTTAAGTGGTGTTCAGTAGAGCTGGAATATGATGATACTTTACTAGTGCTCTAGTAAACACATTTCTTGTTCTTTGGAGCTGTAATCGTACCAATTTAAGGTGCTGGTTTTTGGGTTCATATTCAGGAGTTGCTTTGTAAAGTCTGATCATATGTTATTGGTGACTGCAGACTTCTGCATGGAAAGGGGGACTGTTTCTCCAACACTGATTTGTACCAAATGAGTTGCTTGCTTGGAACTGGTTGGTGCAAGCTCAGTTTTGCTCTTTCTCTAATGGCTTTTGCTGGGCAGTACAGATTTTAGAGAAACTGCTGCTCAGTTGTGAGAAACTGTCCTTGTATTTGCTTGGACTAAGAGGAAAAACAGGGCATATGTTACAAGGCTTGTTGCCCTGATGTTTAGGGGGAGAGCAGAGGGGAGATGAGCGGGTAGGGTCTCTTCATGTGGTGTAGATAGATTTGAGAGGAGGAAAGGACCTGCTGCAATACAAATGTAATCAGCCAAACTACATTTGCTGATGTTTTCAAGTTTTTTGTGATGATGTTTTTGATGTTGGAAACAGGTGTGACAGTGAGTGTCAAACTTGATAAAGGTTTGGTAACATCTTTCCAGCCTCAAGCTTTCTCAAGAGTGACTGATTCTCTTCAGATCTGAAATGCAGCCTTGGCTTCAGCTGTAGCAGTCCCTTGGCTGTCAGTGTTACACACTGGTTTGGATTTTATATTACTGGACCAAATCTGAGGGAGATAATGGCATTCCTGTAAGAAAAGTTCTCCTGCTGTCATAGTTCTTTATAACCTAATACGTTTCTGAAATCAAGCTGTTGTCTCTTCATGCTGCTTGCAGTAGCTCTGGAGGCCTCTGCTGCAACAGCCAGGGCTTGTTCATGTGTTAAGTAGTGCTGTTTACTTCAGATGCTTGTTCCAGCTGCTGTTTGCTTTAGTTGCTTCCTGCTGCTGGTGACCCTGAAAGTTAGGATCTGGGTGGATATCGCTGTCCAGCTGTGTAGAAAACGCAACATTGCACCATTGTGATCTGGCTTTTTGTCTTGCAGAGAAAGTGGTACGACACCGAAAATGAGTATTATCTGCTGCTCTTCACTGTGTCTGTCCGCTGTCTCTTCTGCACTAGCTTCAGCCTGGAGTACTGCTGGCATGGACCTGCCCAGAAGTCATCCCACTCATTCCTGTGGATGCTGGCATACGTGTTTTATTATCCCACGTTCCACAATGGACCCCTTCTGAATTTTGATGAATTCAGTAAGCAGGTAACAGTGCTTTTTAAGATCATGCAGTTCAAGATTTTCAGTGCATCTGTGCCTCACAGGAATTGGGTGAAGAACTGTTGAAGTGGATGATGATCTCTTTTCAGATGCCAAATCTAGACTAAGACCCTGTACTTTGAGGAACAGATTAAAGCATGATAGGTCAATCCCCACCCCCCCTCCAATCTTGAGAGATTTTAATACCAATCATGAGAAAATGTTAGGTAGACAATTTCATCCAGTTTTCCTTGAGATGTTATTTTAATGGTGTGTTTCATAGGTAGTTTACAGGTAAGCCTGAGTTCCTATTTTCTAGTTACCTACTTGATAAAATTTGATACTGATGACTTTCAAACAGGTGGTGTTCCTAATGTTAGTCTGTATCTCCTGTCCTTTTCTCTAAGTGTTGAAGTATCCTGCATGCAAAAGGGAAGGCTGTAGTTAGAAACCAGTATTGGGTATTCATGCTTGTCTGCTAGCCATGGCATAATACTAAACTTACATAAGGCTGGTAACTAACATTGAGAATATATTTAGTCAAAATATATTGTCAGAATAAGTCTTTTTGTCTGGTGCTTGGGTGGGGAGAGATTGATTAGACTCCAGTGTTAGAGAAGGTGGAAAGAAAGGAAAATAGTTTTTGAAGGTTGGATGATTAATCTTCTCTATCAGACTCTGATCTCTATTTCCTTCTGAAATAAACATTTTTTCCCTCAATGAGGTACTTTGAGGGGGGAAAAAAAAAACAAACCCCTACAGAAAAGGAGTTTTCATTCATGCATGTTTTGACTTCAGTAGAAGCATCTATTATTGATTCTGTAATATTTTTCCTCCTTACTAGTGATTTGAAGGATTTCAGTTTTTACTTAAGTTTTCTTGGAGATTAAGAATTGATTGGGTGTCTAAAGCCACCTTCCACATAATTTTGAAAATATCGAATAATGTTATAGGAATGTGAAGATTGGACAATTTTGAGCGTAGCATTGGGAATTTGTCAGTGTCCTGGATATCAACTTTAAGACAAACCTTCATCCCTGAGTTGTTCTACTTTACAGGATGTTTTCTTGTCTGACATTAGATTCATCCCTTTGACTAGGGAGCTAATGACACAGGTTACATTTGGAGAGTGTTCATAATTTTAGCATGTAGCTGCTGGACTGGATTTTATTTTTCCTCTCCTCCATCAGGTGGAATAAAGCAACATTTTCAGCAGCAGCTGTCTATAACTCTGAAACAGATTTCAGAGTCACAGAAAGGTGCTGGTTTGTATTGGGAATTCCTGAAGACTCCAGTTTCCCCTCATGTTGGTGTGAAAAAAGCTTATGATATACTTAGAACACTTTTCTTCAAACTTTAGCAAGCTGAGCAGCTCTTTTCATGTAAAAGACCTACCTATCTTACTGAATGTTTTTCCTAGTGTCTTGCAGGCTGCTTTTCAAGCCTGCTTCTACATTACAGGGGAAACCCCCACATTTCCATGCTTTATTGCTTTCCATATTTTCTTGCATACTTGAGTAAGAAATGAGATCACCACCTGTGATGTCTATAGCTAACATCATTGGGATGAAGTGGATGAGCAGACACTTCAAACCACAAAACTACTGTTTCAGTTTGTGTATAGAAGCCTAGGCACTTCTTCTGTTTATATTTGGAAAATTTCTGTTGAAGCCACAGCAAATAGGCTGGGCTTTATGAAAGTGAAAACTGAGATTTTGGTGGACCCCTGAGTGATAAGTCCTATGCTCATTTGTCTTCAGTAGCTTGGAAGATGCAAGGCTGAATGTTATCCTGGGCTGGATGTTGTAGGAAAGTCTGCATAGACTTGCATAGAAACTGAGGTAATTTATTTTTTTACTGTTTATTGTTTTGTAGCTTCTGAAGTGTGTTAAATTCCACCTATATTCTTGTACCCCTAGCAGAGGGAGAGGTGGTTGTTTTGTTGTTTTTGTTTGGTTTTTTTTTTCAAGGAACGTTTCGGAAGACCTGTGAGACTCCAAGTTGAGAGCAGCTTGGGGATAGCTGGTAGGAAAATTGGGGGTGGGTCTTGCATTGAAACCAGGCTCATCTGATATGGCTCAGCAAAGACCTGTGCAAAGACCACCTGTATTCTTGGTGTGAGGAGAAAAAGGAAGATTGAGAATGGTATGCCTGTATTTGGAGTAGGTTCTCATTTAAATATACACAGACCTGTTTGGTTAAAGCCATGAAGAAGGTGGAACAAACTGAACAACCTTAATGTGTTTCTTGTTGGTGTTTGAAGTGCATTGTCAGAGTTCTTACCTGAGCAGAGGATATTGCCTTGACAGGTGAGGTTGGAGGAGGGTTTCAAAGTTTGCAGTGCCCAGCAGTTGATTCAAAGTGCACAATACAAAGAGTGTGCAGAACCCCTTAACTGAAGCTGAAACTGAGATGAAGGCTTCTGCTGAGCACACAGGAAAGCAGAAGTCCTGGAGATGGAGATAGAACCTGCTGTATGGCCTGAAGAGTGTAATACCAGTGCTGGCAGTTGGTATCCATTGCCAGGCAAAAATGAGAGGCTGACACTTTGTCAATGGCCTTGTTGAATTTCTGGGTTGAAGCAGGGCATAGCAGTTCTAGTCATGGGTTTGAAGGCCTGTTGTGCAAATCCCTGTGATTTAAATAGTAGTCTCCAAGCTTTCATATATCTGGTACAAATTAATCTTCAAAATGAGTGTTGTGTTTCATTTGTAAGTGAGCAGAGCTAACAGCATGTTAGCTGTACTGTGTGCTTGCAATTATGAGGGGGTTTTGTCTGTGCAGATGGGTTGGTTGCTTATCTTGTACATGCATTTTTGGTGGCCAGTTAAAGACTGGAAAAGGAAATGTCGCATATCTATACAATGATAGATGTACAAAACGTGATTAAATTTTTAGGCAATCCTATGTTTCTGTTATTTGATCATAATCTCTTTTACTGTGGAAAGAAGGTAAAATAATAGTATACCAATGTGTTTACTATAGTTAGCAATGTAAGAGTTTGGGGCATCTTGAGAAGCCTGTCAACTGCAAAACTTGTCTTATCTGATATTTAACTTGCACTTAACTGCCATTTGCTCAGCATGTCATAGGTTTTGCTGACCTTGGCAGTGCTACAGGAGAAAAATGAAGAACTGTCCTCAGATAACCAATCCTATGCAGCTGGTAGAAGTTGAAGGTATTTTAAGAGCAAGCAGTCCTTCTTTTCTGTGTTTGGTAGGGTTGCTGCTTGGAAAACCTTCTCCTTCATAGCTGTAGTTTCTTTAAACTTTTTTGATTATCTCTAGAGGTTGATTAAGTTATAGGAATTAAAAAAAGTCTCATATCTGGATTCTGTTCAGGTAAACAGCACTTGGCCTTTTCTACAAGTTTGGTGCAGTGTATGTTCACGTTTGGCCTCTTGTTGATACCTACTGCTTACTGAGATTGAGAATGGAGAGACCAGTCTCCCTCAGTGTATGTCAGGAATTTCTAAATGGTGTAGTCAAATGGTCCCCTTAGTAATGAATAGCAAATGAAATTTTAAAAAGTTCTCAGGATGAGTATTTGAGTAAAACATTCAGTTGTGTGCCATATAACCTCTTTGGATTTCTTCTTTAGATGAGGAGACAAGAAGCCTTCAGTTTGAAGACCAATCTCAGCATCTTAATCATGGGCATAATTCGTATTTTCTTTTGGTGGTGCCTGGCTGAGTTGATGATTCACCTCATGTATATCCATGCTCTCTACAGCAGTGCTCCACCTTTGGAAGCTGCATCATACTGGGCCTTGGGTGAGTATAGAAACAACAGCAGAAATCCTCCTCCCCCCACTTCAAGAATCCCAGTCTACTTCTCCATCATCTGTAGGTGCTTATGAATAGTACATTATGGCCAGTCACTGTCAGAAAGGTGGTCTGCAGACTCTTAATATAACATGTAGATCCTCTAAGAAGCTTACAGATGAACATATTGAGCTGCTTCCTAAATTAAAAAATATTCTGGTTTTTTCCAGTCTAAAATGTGTGTCTAAACTTTGGTCTAAGTGTTTTTTCCCCTCCAAGTCATGGTAGTGGACACTTAAAAAAGAGTTTTAGTGTAGGGATGGAGGAGGGGAGATGTTAAGAATTAAAGTGCTTATTGTTTTGATGTTTCTAGTATGTATTTATGTTGAAAGATAAAATGACAGTACTTATGAAAAGAGCAGAGGGAAGGAATTGCAAACAAGGTGGCCAGAAAGTAGAAGTCAGTGCCTCTCAGCTCTGTCTTCCTGCTTGACTTCCCCCTCTTCTGCCCCCTTCCGGCTCCCTGGTATTTCATTAAAATGCCAAACTGTGCAGGGGGCAGGAAAATGAGCTCTGACAGTTGTAGCATTAAATGGCAAGAGCTTGGTGTGCTGGGCTGTAGGTAGATGTAGACTAACCTGTAACCAACTGGCATATGTGGTTGGTTTGACTTGGTTTCCCTGCCACCCTCCCCCCTCTCCCCTGCTATGTGTATCACCAGGTAGGAGGAAACCCCAGAAACAGAAACCCCAGGCCTTAAGACTGGGTTCAGAAAAAGCCTTGGTGATTGCTGAATTGAAGGAGGTATCTCTTACTGGACCAGCAAGTAACAGGAATTGATATGCATGCTGGTATGGTCCTGTCAAGAATTCATTGGAGATCATGTGTGATGAGCAGTGTGTGTGTTGGAGGACACTTGTGTATTGGACTGGTCAGCAGAGGGCAATGTGTGTGCTCTGTCTTTGTATGTGTATATATGTATGTGCATATATATACACACACTTAATGTATGTTTCAATATATAATTTTTATATATAAAAAAAGAGTGAGAGCAGATGAAGAGCAGAAAGTGAGAGGTTTGTCTCCATGGTTCATTCTACCTCTCTTCACTCAGTCACTGTTTAGAAAGTGGATTCTGAGTTTTTGCTCCTGTTCTAAATGTCAATTCATTGATGAATTAAATGTTAGCTCCTGGTGTTTGTTGTCTGTATGTCTGACAAAAAGTTGGCCACTGGATAAGGCAGGCAAGGCTACAGAATTAGAGATGAGATATTCCAGCTTTGGTGTTACTGGTGGATTCCTCCCTCCCTTCAAGACTACCAGTGCTGATTTTTTAAAAAGAGGGGAAAAAGTTACTTTCCAGGTAATAGCCAAGTAGGCTGTATATCTGATGAAATCAAGTCTTACATCCTAAGAATTAAAATGCATTTTGAACAGATGATTAGAAAAGGCTAAAATGCCTCAAAGCAACAGGTGATGAAAGCCAGTGTTAAAGCAAGTTTGGACTGTAAAGCTGCCTGATTAAAATATCATTTGAATTGAAACAAGTCCTCTGTGGAGACCTGGCTTTTAGGAGAGGTGTGGTCAAAGTGTAACCCTATTCTTGTTGAGCTTTGTCTTTGTAGTAATGAAAGCAGGTGTGTAAAATATACTACAAATGAGATTGAGGCAGAAGTTTGTCACTTCTTAAAATGTTTTCTCTATAGGTTTTATCACAATGATTATACAAGTTTCCTTAGACTCAAATCAGTGACAGTCCATTTAGGGACCCACCAATATATGAGTAAGGGTACTGGTAATATTTTTCTCTTGATCCTTACTGGATCCATAAGAATCTTACCATGCTTCTACACCACTTCTTGTACAGAGCCAAACAATCCCCTCTGTTATTCAGCGTTCTGTGTTATTAAAACTAATTACATCAGATAACTGAGTCTTGAGACTGAGGAAGCAGCTTGTTGTTGACTCAGGAGGATTAACCACATGGTATATTAGACTTTCTGCACTGCTGGGTGTTTTATTCATTTTGTGTTTCCTATTTAACTACAGCAGCTTCAAAGCAGCATGGAGCATCTACTTACATTGTGATGCCTGGCTGTCCCAGAAGCCTGGTAAACTTAGGGGAAAGGCTGTGGTGCTGTTTTGCAGTCAGCTCTAATTAGGGAAATAACTGCTCCTCCATTTTTCTTCTGGGATATCTTTGAATGATGGGCAATAAATGCCAGCAGTGCAGGTAAAGACAACGGTGCTATGAGATTTTGCTGTTGGCATCTTAAAGGCAATGATGATGGTCAGTCTACAACTCAGTGTGAAGCTACACTGTGTTGTGCATTACTTCATGTGGTGTTCCTGTGAGGTGAGACGGCAAAGAAATAAAAAAAACCCCAACCAACCCTGCATGAGTTGCAGTGCTTGTTTAAATATGCCCCTGTATAACATTGTCATTTATGGCCATGTAAAGCAGAACTGCTAAAGTTACCTAAAGTAACATTACTGAGTGTACGCAGGTATAAAATTAAGAAAAAAATAGTACCTGGGAGAATGTGTTACCCAGCAGTAAGAGAAGTATTTTCTCTTGTGTGGAAGGAATTAGGCAAATGAGTTTCTACAAGAAGCAATATACAAAATGGTGCATGTATGTTTTTGATGCCTGTGTATTTAACTGTAACAGGTGCAAGCTGCCTTCAATATTACTGTTTGTGTGCATTAGCTACTGTTAGTACACTTTGTGAATTGTATGGTTGTTTTTTAAACTTTTTAATTTTTTAAACTTGTGTCCTCTTGCAACTAAACCAATGATCCTCTTAAGTCAAATAAATGTTCAGATTCTTCTTTTCCCCATGCCCTTTACAAGCCAGTATCTGGATTAGTGTAGCAGCACTCTTGCCTACAGGTTATGTTACCTTATTCCTTCCAATTCATTTGCAAATGCCTAGTTCTGTGTATATTCTCCTACTCTTCTGAATGTGAGCATGTCAAAGTCAGCACAGAGTTTCTCCCTTTCTAGAGGAAGCCACCTTCTGTCCTAGATAATCCAGCTTGGCTGTGTGTTTCTTGTGATGTGTTACGATGGTGTCTTAAAGGCTCAGAGAACATTGTAGCCTTGCTTCACCCCTTGCTTGTTGAATATCCTCCAGTCTCTTTATTGGCAATGCAATCAGTGTAGATGAAGCCTGTCTCTTGAATAAACAATGATGTGGCACATGCTTTCCTGCATTGTTGTTGTGTTATATATAGGTGGAAGAACTGCTGTAATTGAAATATCTGTGTAATCTCTAATTGCTGTTAGATGCAGGTTATGTTTGTAACTGGCAATTTCAGGGTCATTAACTGGGTGATAAGAGTGTTGGGAATTGTGAGCAGAAGGCTAAAAACAGTGTATGTATAGTTCACATAAAGGTAGAACCTTCAATTATCTCCTGGTCACCCCTGTTTTACTGGATCACTCCTCCCTGTGTTTCCTAACTTGTGCCTGGCAGCCACCAGTAAAGGCAGCTTATGTGCCTGCCCTGTGGGTCAATGAGCTATGGAAGCACATAGTCAGCAACCTGCTCTGAGAGAGAGCGGGTTGCATCATAGAATTATAGAATTGTTTAGGTTGGAAAAGACCTTTAAGATCATTGAGTCCAACCATCAACCCAACACCACCATGTCCTGAAGTGTCATGTCTACACGCTTTCTGAACACCTCCAGGGTTAGTGATTCCACCACTTCCCTGGGCAGCCTGTTCCAATGCCTGACAACCCTTTCAGTAAAGAAATCTTTCCTCATATCCAATCTAAACCTCCCCTGGTGCAACTTGAGGCCATTTCCTCTTGTCCTATCACTAGTTACTTGATAGAAGAGACCAGTCCTGACCTCACTACAACCTCCTTTCAGGTGGTTGTAGAGAGTGATAAGGTGTCCCCTCAGCCTCCTTTTCTCCAGACTAAACAACCCCAGTTCCCTCAGCTGCTCCTCATAAGAGTTGTGCTCCAGGCCCTTCACCAACTTTGTTGCCCTTCTCTGGACACGCTCCAGCATCTCAATGTCTTTCCTGTAGTGAGGGGCCCAAAACTGAACACAGTACTCGAGGTGCAGCCTCACCAGTGCTGAGTACAGGGGAACAATCACTTCCCTGCTCCTCCTGGCCCCACTATTATTGATGCAGGCCAGTATGCTGTTGGCCTTCTTGGCCACCTGGGCACACTGCTGGCTCATATTCAGCTGGTTGTCAACCAGCACCCCCAGGTCTTTTTCTGCCGGGCAGCTTTCCAGCCACTCTTCCCCAAGCCTGTAGCGCTGCATGGGGTTGCTGTGACTGAAGTGCAGGACCTGGCAGTTGGCCTTGTTGAACCTCGTACAATTGGCCTCTGCCCGTCGATCCAGCCTGTCCAGATCCCTCTGGAGAGCCTTCCTACCCTCAAGCAGATCAACACTCCCTCCTAACTTGGTGTCATCTGCAAACTCACTGAGGGTGCACTTGATCCCCTTGTCCAGATCATTGATAAAGATATTAAACAGAACAGACCCCAAAACTGAGCCCTGGGGAACACTACTTGTGACTGGCTGCTGACTGGATTTAACTCTGTTAACCACAACTCTCTGGGCTTGGCCATCCAGCCAGTTTTTTTACCCAGTGAAGAGTACATTTGTCTAAGCCATGAGCTGCTAGCTTCTCAAGGAGTATGCCATGAGAGACAGTGTCAAAGGCCTTACTAAAGTCCAGGCAGACAACATCCGCAGCCTTCCCCTCATACACTAGGTGGGTCACCTGGTCATAGAAGGAGATCAGGTTGGTCAAACAGGACCTGCCTTTCGTGAGCCCATGCTGGCTGACCCTGATCTCCTGGTTGTCCTGCACGTGCTATGTGACTACACTCAAGATGAACCTCTCCATAATCTTCCCTGGTACTGAGATCAGGCTGACAGGCCTGTAGTTCCCCGGATCCTCCCTCCAACCCTTCTTGTATATGGGTGTCACATTGTCAAGCCTCTAGTCGTCTGGGACCTCCCCTGTTGACCAAGACTGCTGATAAATGATGGAGAGTGGCTTGGCAAGCACCTCTGCCAGCTCCTTCGGTACTCTCTGATGGAACCCATCTGGTCCCATAGACTTGTGAGTGTCCAGGTGGTGTAGGAGATCATTAATTGCTTCCTCCTGGATTATGGGGGGTATATTCTGCTCTCGGTCCCTGTCTTCCAGCTCAGGGGGCTGAGTACCCTGAGGATAACTGGTTTCACTATTAAAGACTGGGGCAAAGAAGGCATTAAGTACCTCAGCCTTTTCCTCATCTTTGGTGGCAATGTTCCCCTCTGCATCCAATAAAGGATGGATATTCTCCTTGGCTCTCTTTTTGTTGTTAACGTATTTGTAAAAACAGTTTTTGTTATCTCTTATGACAGTGGCCAGATTGAGTTCTAGCTGAGCTTCTGCCTTTCTAATTTTCTCTCTGCATGACCTAGCAAGATCCCTGTACTGTTCCTGAGTTGCCTGCCCTTTCTTCCAAAGATGGTAAACTCTCCTGTTTTTTCCCGAGTCCCAGCAAAACCTCCCTGTTCAGCCAGGCCGATCATCTTCACCGATGGTTCGTCTTGCGGTGCATGGGAATAGCCTGCTCCTGAGCCTTTAAGACTTCCTTGAAGAATGTCCAGCCTTCCTGGACCCCTTTGCCCTACAGGACTGTCTCCCAAGGGACTCTCTCAACCAGTGTCCTGAACAGGCCAAAGTTTGCCCTCCGGAAGTCCATAGTGGTTTTGCTGACCCCTTTCCTTACCTCACCAAGAATCAAGAATTCAATCATTTAATGGTCTCTAAGCCCATGACGGCCTCCGACCACCACATCTCCCACCAGTCCTTCCCTGTTTGTAAACAATAGATCTAGCAAGGCTCCTCCCCGGTAGGCTCACCTACCAGCTGTGTCAGGAAGTTATCTTCCACACACTCCAGGAACCTCCTGGACTGTTTCCTCTCTGCTGTGTTGTATTTCCAGCAGATGTCCGGAAAGTTGAAGTCCCCCACGAGAACAAGGGTATACGATTGTGAGACTACTGCCAGCTGCTTGTAGAATGTTTCATCTGCCTCTTCAACCTGGTTGGGTGGTCTATAACAGACTCCCAGCACAATATCTGCCTTGTTGGCCTTCCCCCTCATCCTTACCCATAAGCACTCGACCTTATCACAACCGTGGAGCTCTGCACAATCGAAATACTCCCTAACCTCTGGACATCAATCCTTTAATGAGTAGGAATGTAAGTGTTTTGTTGCACTGTGGTTCTTGATTTTGGGGGGGTGAAATGAAAAATGGTTGGAGTCCTAGCTGGACAGTCCTCTGAAGAACAGCAGCTTTTTTAAAACTATTCTTCATATTATTTAGAAGAACTTCTCTACTAAAAGAGAAAACGGACATTGATTGTTTAAGCTCTTCAGCTAGGCAGTACAAAATCTATTGTTTAATTCCATTTTTTCCATTTCATTTCCATTCCATAAAAGTTGAAGACTTTTAGCTGGATTTCTGTCCCTGAGATGAGAAAAAGCTGGTTGCATCCACATCTTCCATGGCCTAAATACCCTGAAAACAGATCCATAATATTTTTCTATTGTATCCCCTCCCCTGCTAAATACTACAATCCCTACGTGCGAAGTAGATGTCAGAATTTCTTCTACCACATATTCCTCCTCACATTTAAATTGTTTCCGTTAGCATTCTGCACATATTTCTTTAACTTGCATGCTTATATCGCAGCAAGCTGTGGCTGTAGTACTGAAGACCAAACGCCTTGTGCATTAACAAAAAGCTGCATAATATGGGTTTGAAAAAAGTCCGATTTCATGCTGAGTGCACAGTTGTATTGTCAGTGGCCTGCGTTTGGTAGCAAGAATAACCTACAAGAGGAAAAATCAGTCTCTGGTGTGGAAGAAGAGGAGATGGTGAGAGCTAGCTTTGGGTAGAGGTGCTTTTAGATATCGAAGTATTAACTCTTTTGGGTAACTTTAGGTATAAATGATTTCCCCTCACCACCCATAGCTCCAGCCCCCACAGAGACTTTATTCTTCTCTGTATAGGGCAGTGGGAATCTTGCTCCCTGTGGATGTTGGGGAAGGCAGGCATTTGGCTGTACTCACTGGATAGTATGAGATAGAGAACACAAAATCCATGTGAAATCTTGCAGTTGTTTCTTCGGTCACTCTTGTACTGGCTTGTGTATTCCTTTAATGTGATGGGCTCCAGTGGCACTCCACTCTCCCAGCAGATGTTACTGCTCTCAAAGACCCACCAGGCATGATGAGCACCTGACAGCACAGTATTAAGGGTTGCTCATGGGCTGGGCTTCACTGCTGTCCTCTGAATGGCTCATTTCTCAGAGCTGCTTATCCTGACACCCCTGTCCTTGCAGCAAACCTTGGCTTCAAATCCTTCTCAGCAATGCTGATTTTCTCTGGTAGGAATTACATGAAAAGCCAGGTGACAGCAAGCAATATGGTTTTCCAGTGGCCAAATATTAGGTCCCACATCAGGAATAGAATGAAGAGTATGATGTAACCATAGTGTTTGGTTTTTTAACTGTGTGTACCTGTTTGCCATATACGTACAGCCCTTTGGTTTGTGGGAGGGATGTTAGTGTCTGAACACAGAATTAATTTAAAGATGTCAGCTGGGCAGCACAGTGCTGTTATTTATTGATCCCAGGAAGCCATTGTTTGGAGAATGAGAGCATTTTCTAGAATTCATGAATCATTGTGTCTATATTCACAAATACTTGTTGTATCTATCAATAACTAGCTCTTGGCATGTTGAACAGCATCAGGGCATTTGTGCTTATTTAACTCTGAGCACCAAATGCAGTGTTTATAGCAATTCCATGTTTTTGTCAGTGCTCCATCTCATTCTGGTAGCATCGGTCAGATTGAAAGAATTGGGCGCTTCCAGAATTAATGACACAGCAGGAAGACCTGTATTCCATGGTAATGGAAACCCTGCTAATTCATTCTTCTCAGTTTTTAGTTAATTGGGATTAATTTGCTGCCTTTACATTTTACACTGTAAAATGAAGATTTGCAGGCACTGATGATAAAAGCCACTCTGGCTCCCAGTAATCCAGTATCCTGGTGAACTGCAGCGTACCAGAATAGCCACACTGGGCCAGATCAGAGGTTCATCTGCTGTAGTGAGTAATGTTTGGATGTGGTATGTAATGAATCCTGGGAAAAGAAATAAAAAAAAAAAGGGCATATAGATTCGTGATCCTTTCTGACATACGTTCTTCAGGCTTCTGTAGCTGAATAACAAATTCACTGACTTATGTAGTAACAGGGAGCTCAACAGCCCTAGTTGAAAGATCTTAAATGGAAATAAGTGATTTATTTTTTTCTTCACTATGACAACATAGAATATCAATGGTAAAATTCACTCTGATGGGGTAGATTCTGTTATATAGAAACTGGAATGGATGTTGAGTATTGCTAATTCATTTGTGTGTTAAGTCTGATTCTGAAAATGCAAAGGTTAAAAAAACCACTGCCTATGTTTTCCTTATGAGGCTTCACATTTAGCCTGGTGATTCAGCACCATTTACCCATCTCTGCTCATCTGAACAGAGCTTCATGTCAGTCTCACAAGGTATAGGGAATGATGAAAGCAGACGTCTGCATAAAAACGTGTTGTCTAATACAATTATTGCACTGGATTAATCTAGTATACTAATAGATACTGTAATTGTGAAAATATATTTGACTAGGAATCTGTATGTATGTGCTTTATCAGAGGTGTGCCTCTGATGTAGACACGTACATCTGAGATGTATGCATGTATGATACAATGTCCTGAGTGTTCTGTGGGTTTAATGTATTGGTCTTAACCATGTGCCATTTGTTTGTTCTAGCGAAGCACGCACATGTTAGTGTGCATTAGCATCATTGTTTTAATTAACTAGGTTCTAGTACTCCAAAATCTTTGAAAGTGAGACCTACAGAGTAGTCTATGTAAGTTGGATGTAGGGAGGTGGTTTTGATGTGTTGCAGTTCTTTTTCTAATAAACCCATAGATAGGAAATGGATTTCTGAGTTAATTTTGAGAAGCACACAGTGTTTTGCTATTGAAATTAGGGTGTCTGTGCATCTGTCTTAATGGTAATGAAATACTAACAGAGTAATCTGAGATTTTTTTTCCATCCTGCAAGATAATGATAAGGAGAATCTGATAAAATATTTGGCATCTTGATGTCCGTTTTCAACACTGGAAACACAAACATGAATCAGAAAACTCAGTAAGATTTTAGTCTCTAAAACATTGGGTAGTTCACTGCTTTCTATAAAGAAGTGTGTGTGTGCGAAGGTAAATTTTTTGTAAGCTTTCCTGCAGGCTAAACTTCCAGATAGCATTGGCAATTAACCTACTTTTATGACTACTTGTTTTTTAACTTGTGTGTTGTGGCTTAACCCCAGCTGGCAACTGAGCACCACACAGCTGCTCACTCACTCCCCCAGTGGGATCAGGGAGAGAATCAGGAGGGTAAAAGTGAGAAAACTTGTGGGTTGAGATAAAAGACAATTTAACAGGTAAAGCAAAAGCAAGCAAAGCAAAATAAGAAATTCATTCACTACTTCCCGTCGGCAGGCAGGTGTTCAGCCATCTCCTGGAAAGCAGGGCTCCATCATGTGTAATGGTTACTTGGGAAGACAAACACCATTACTCTGAATGTGTGTCCCCCTTTCTTCTTCCCCCAGCTTTATATACTGAGCATGACATCATATGGTCTTGGAATATCCATTTGGTCAGTTGGGGTCAGCTGTCCCAGCTGTGTCCCCTCCCAACTCCTTGTACACCCCCAGCCTACTCACTGGTGGGGTGGCATGAGAAGCAGAAAAGGCCTTGACTCTGTGTAAGCACTGCTCAGCAATAATGAAAACATCCCTTTGTTATCAACACTGTTTTCAGCACAAATCTAAAACATAGCCCCATACCAGCTGCTGTGAAGAAAAATAACTCTATCCCAGTCAAAACCAGTGCAATGTGATAACTGTCGATTTATTTAGAGAGTTCTTTCCTGCAAGTATTTACTAATGAACATAATGCTTACTGTAGGTGTTTTGGGAATATTCAACGTAGGTGGCTTTAAGGCATGTGTATCCTTGAAAACTTCTGGTTTTCTTTAACCTGGAAGGACTTGTCTATGCGTTGACCAAGAGTCCCTCGGCAGCTCTGTTTAGCCTTGTTTAGGTTCACTTTGGGATTTTTATGTCCATTCAATTTTATCTAAAAAGAAGCACTTAGCCTCCAGGGCAAACACTGTGTTATGTACATCTCTGCCACTGCTCCATATGTTTTAGGATTTTTCTTGCTGCTTGTGTGCTACTGGATGGCTGGGATATGAAGCCAGGCTGCATGAGTCCCTGTAGTACTTTTTTCTTTCATCGTTCCTTTTGATTTTGTGAGCCAGCACCTCTTTCAAAGCACTGCCAAGCAGCAGTTGAAAACACTGCTAAGCAATATAAGCCTAATTATTAATTGCATTGTCTTCTGTTCAAGTACTGAAATGAGGGTGCTTCATGTTTCTTGCACGATGCTCTTTTTCAGTGGCTAGACACAGCAATAACAGAATTGAGTTGTCACTTTTGCGTTAGCGTAGCAGGTATGAGTGGACAGTTAGCCCTGACTGGGGGACAGGGCAGCACAGCATGATGTACGTGGGATTGCTGGCAATGGCTGCAGAGCTCTGCTTACCTGGCAGCTTGTGCTGAGTTGACTTGGTGCTGTGGTAGTCATATGTTCATATGAAAGCTTCCCCCAGTATGAGGTGTAGCCTCCTGCTGGGGTCAATACCAAACTAAGAAGGTCATAGTAGATCCAGTCTTGGCGCTCTTGTCAGGGAGGAGTGTCCTGCTCTGAAGAAAATGCTGTAGCCCAGTGTGTAAAGCTCGGCAGTCATGCTCTTATTGATTGATTAATGGAGCTGGAAACTCCTGATGCACCTTACTGTTGTTGGCATTATTGCCAAGATACATCTGTAGCCTATCTGCTCCAGTGCAGACCCATGTTCTTTCACGAAGATTTTTAATTTTTTTCCTGTAGGAGAGGAGGCATGTAAAAATAAGAGAAAGGGTAAATGAACCCCTAAAGCCTGATATTTTGAACTAGATTATATGGCCCTAAATTCTGAGTGGTTTTAAATGTCTGTTTCCTATTAGACTTGTGCCATGTGTCAGTAACCCTTTTGAAATATGGTTGCATATTTATCTCTGCTATATGTTTTCTAGTTGAACCTGCCCTGGTACTTGACAGAAACAAGCACCTATGATCATTAATGCCATAGGGTCAATGTAGCTGCAAAAAGGGTAAATTTGTGCTGTTGTGCTCATGATAAAATTGCCTGCTAAGTTATAATTCTTGACCATGAGTTTTGGTGATGGTTTATGGACAGAAAAATGCCAAGTGTGGTTTCTAATACTTGGATCCAAATCTTTTGTTGCTTACTTATGAAAATGTTCTGTTTAACTTGTCAAAAAATATCAGGCAGTTTTGCAAATATGAAAACTAAAAAAAAAAAAAATTTAAAAGTCTGTGAATGTTCTAATTATTCTTGAAACAAAGCTATGAAACTTATAAAATGCAGTTTTGTAGTAAATTTAAGGAAGGTAAATATTTGAAGGTCTATAAATGCATTTCTAAAGCATAGGAGAAGTTAGAATGTTTTAAGGATTGCAAGATGATAAATTGAAAATATCAATTTCTATAAAAGTCAGTTAATTTAATCTGGGACTTCAAACAGCTTGACTGTTGAAGCACATGGGTTTAAGATTGTATGGGTACTTTAAATTGATGTTTTTCTTATCCCTTAACATACTTCAGTTTTAGAAAAAATTAACCTTGACTCTGCATCCTTTGAATTAATTATTCTGGGGAAAAGATAGCATTTTTGCAGTACTTTTTCCCTTAGGTGTGTTTTTAAATACACACTTGATATAGCTTGTTTCCAGTTTAAGATAATGCTTGTGTGCAAGTTCTTTTTAAGCTTTAAATCGAACACTAGAGAACAAATTATGTGATATTGTTAATGAATTTGAGAAGTTTAGCATTGGTCTTAAATTTCTTTTTAAATTTCATGTTTTTAAATCAGGTGAAGTAGTGTACTTCTGGCTGCTTTGCGTTACGATGGGGCAAATGCAAAGCAGCTGGAATGTCTCAGCTATGTAAGAAAGTTTAAAGCCTGTGCCTGTTGCTAATACAGCCCAGCTGTTGTGTGGCTGTGAGTCTTGCCCTTAGTTTTCCATGTGTGGCCAGAACTCTCACACAGCTGGGATGAGTTGAAGATCAATGAGAACCTTAATATTGCTGATATTGTGAGTCTTAGAAATTCCCATGCAGAGTAGTTAGTGTGTGCTAGGTAATGATTGGTGATGTGATGTCTACATTTATTTAAGATACTAGTGCTATTGAGCTGTCTCCTAGTTAACAGTAATGACAGCTTAGATGTATGTTATTAGAGATGGTGAAAATGCTTTTGCTTTTTCTGAAACTTGCTTATTATAACTCTGAGAACTCAGAATCTTTCATTGTTGTATTTAAAATCAAATGTATTGATTTTTTGGGGTCTCAGGAGAGTGGTAGTCTGCGTCTCTAAATCTCTTTCCATTATGCATAGCCAAAGGATTTTGGATTTTACCAGTGCACAGACAGCTGTGATCTTCATAATCAGTTTGTGTAGGTGTCAGCATTCAGCTCTCCAATGAAATTTGTCAGAAAAGAAATGAGAAACTGAATGAGATGGGAATTAAAGAAGAAAGTTGGCTGTATAGATGATTTAGCAGTAATCTAATGTGTAGCTAATTGGCTAGTATCCAAATTGTGCTTCTGGTTGGTTGTTTTCCTCTGGGGAAGAATGTTATTGAATGCTAGATGACTGCTTCCCTGAAGGAAGATACTGTAAGCTTCATTTCTAGGTATTTTGTTCTAACATAAATTTTTATCTTGTATGGCACAACTGTTTCTTACATCATGTATGTGGATCATGATATTAAAACTAAAAATGTTGGATTGTAGGAGTAAAAGGCTGGCCATGTGTAGGCCAGCAGGAGTTTTGCAATTTACACTATTAGTGCCAGAATTTCACCGTAGGTTGTTACATATGAGATGAATTTTTAATGTTTAACTTTTGGTTGTCATCCATAGTAGACTTGTTAGTCAGCAGAATGCAAAAGGGTTGTTTTGCCAAAAAAAAAAAGGCAGATTATTTAGATGTTCATGAACTTGTACTGCTGGAGTCAGATTGCTTTGTCTCCAAGGAAAGTCTGCTGGAAGGTTTTATCTTATTATTGTATTATAATATAGATATTATATTAAATACCTAAAGTATTCCAGTCAAATCACAAGTTAGTTAATATCAGTGAGGGAAAGCAAAACACAGGAAAGGAAGGAGATGTAACAATTGCATTTTATAATTTTTTTACCCTTCTAAATTATAATAACTTTACTTTCCTTCCTTTGGGATTAGATTTTACTTACGTCAACTGTCAGTGAGATGGAAAAGTTCACCAAAGTCAGTGGAACTTTTAGGAGTGAACTCTTACCAGTTTCTATATAGGTGTTGGCCTCTGCTTTTTACTGAATTTTTTCCTATGATTATTGGTCAAATACTATTTCATTCAGCAGAAAATACTAGTATGAATTAAGTCAGTATTTGTTTTTCATAGTAGTCAATACCCACAGTCCAAAGATTTTTGAAAGCAGAACTACAGATGCTTACTTATGCCTTCATATTGGAATGATGGTACTATTTTGTGTGTGTGCCTAAAGTCATAATTGCTTGTGTCCTATAGCTGTTACAAAAGTAGGTATTGTATATCCCATCAACTGATGGTACTTGTTTGAGTTCTTTGAATAATGGCTGTTTGGAAGTAATCAGTATTAACAGGTTTCAAAAGTATTTCAGGACTTGTTTAAGGTATGATTTTTTCTTTTTATTTTTCTAGGTGGCCTGGCTTTAGCACAAGTGCTTTTTTTTTATGTAAAATACCTGGTTCTATATGGTGTTCCTGCTCTCCTCCTTCAAATGGATGGACTCAAACCTCCAGCTCTGCCTTGCTGTGTGAGCCTGATGCACAGTTTCACTAAAATGTGGAGGTTAGTCATTATTACTTTTCAGTTTATTACTGATATATGGCAGTCTGTGTATAAGAACATGCATGTGTGTGTTCATGGTCACATACATTCTTGCTTTCATGTCCTTGTCTTTTTCTCTCACCCCCATGATTCATCTTCAGCACTTTCTAAATGAACTTCAATTTGATGGTTACTTTTTTCACACTGCAGAGGGTAGGGGCAAGCATCCCTTTCAGCATTTTCATCCTCTTAATTATTAGAATTAGACTCTGCCTACTTAGCTTCACTAACTTAGCAATTATTTTTTCCAGATATCTATTAAATGGTTCATTTTTCAGTCTTGGTCTAAACCCCACATTTCAGTTAGGTATTCTTCCAGAGAAGGAAAAGAAATGCTTGATTAATCACCCTATGAGGAAAGCTGTAGCTGTAACACTTTAATATGTAGAGTCATGCAGTAGAGAAAGTCTTCAACACACTAAAAATACTGTGAGAAAAGGTAATTGTTTATAATGTAGCGTGAATTTTTTGATCCCCTTTGCTTTTAAAGAGTTTCAGCACAATATTTCACAAAAAAGTATCAATTTTGAATCTTATGGTTGCTTTAAATCAGTGTTCACTGAAGTATTTTCCCTAAAAACTCTCCCAGGTGGATTCTGCTTGCTGTTTAGCCTGTGTGTAACAGTGGATCCACTTGACTTCTCCCTTCCCTTGTTTTCCTCTGCACTCTCTTTAGTTCCTTCAGTCTGTGGAATGCTGTGCCCCAGACTTCTAGAAACATTACCTAAAATGATTTAGACTTCTCTGCTTTTTGGTGCAGAGCCTAGCACAATGGTCCTTACCCTGTTTGGTCTCTGCCTGCTTTGTAATATGAATAAACCTTTTTTGTTTTAGTCATAAAAACAGCAGGCCTGGTCTTATCAGAGCTTTATTGGATGAAATTTTAATTTTGTTTTCGGCTTGAAGCTAGTTGTAACAAGAAGGCTTTATAGTTTATAATAGTTGGCAACTGTAGCTATATAGTATTCAAAGAAGTGCAGCAGAAATAGAGTGCAGAAAACAGATGAACTGTTAAAAATTATTTGAGCTACTAGCAAATGCCTTGGTTTAAATTCTCTTTCAGAATTTAAACTGAACTTACAACCTACAGAGTTAATATAGAAATCTGTGGTTTTTACCAGACACTCTCCTAAGAGCAGCATCTCTTGGCCTGCTAGCCCTTGCAAACAGAGTTGCAAGCAGCAGTGGTTTTTTGCCTCCTCTCCCAGTTACTATTCCAGGGAATCTGTGTATTGTTCTGGAGGTGCCAAATGAAACTGAACTTCAGCACAAATACTAATGACACTGCTGTGTCAGGTGGTTGTAATGGACCATGAAAAGGTACTCTGCACCTGCAAAGATGTGTGGTGTATCACAGTAAAAACATTGGGTATGCATTAAAAAAAAAGTTCATAACGCTTCTCTCAGAAGAAAATTGAAACTAGTATCTAAGCAGAAAGTTTAATTATTTTTTTTACAGAAGGAAAAAATGTCAACTGCTGATATTTACCATTTGCCCAAGTATTTAATTCATATATGTATCAAACATGCACTGCCAGAAATAATAAAATTATCTCATAGATGGGATTTGTTTGTTTGCTTTGAAGGCTGAAAAAATCAGTTCATGTACAGCTGACTTGATTTCTTGCTCTCAAAGCTGTGTGGATAGTAGAATTTCCTATGGCTGCTAGTGAATTATGAGTCATTCTCAATTAAGAAAACTCATGTAGCTTGCCCTCTGAATCCATGAATTATGATGCCCTTATGCCTTTACACTTAAACTCTTCAATCACTACTGCCCAGAGGCTTTGCAGTCTTTTTATGTGTTTTGGTATGTTATATAGGAATGTCAGTGTTAGAACTGGGAATAGCCTTTGTTTCTAAACTGTATGACTGTCTGAACAGGATGAAGTGTGGAAATGATGGGTTTAACATAAAAGCTAGCAAAAAATGGTGAAAAGAAATTGCTTGTATTGTGAAGCCTAACGAATGGTGACACTGTTTTTCCTTAAAGTGCTAAATACTTTTTTGTAGTTTGTGAATACATGGCCTTTTAAGTGAATGTTCCTAACAACTTTATCAGAGCGGGTCAAATTTAAATGTTAATAACAGCACCTAGTTTTAAGCTGGTAGAGTGAGGAGATTTGTATCGGACTGTTTTCATAAAATGGTAGCCTGGTAAAGCTTATTAAAGGCTCCTGGGGCCTGGTTGGGAAATGGAGTGGGGTGGAATGAGCTGGATGACATGGAGTACACCCCTGTTACCTGCTGGCTGGCACTGGGGAGGCTGCTTGGAAAAAAAGTGCTTGTGTATGCTTGGCTTGCTCTTACCCTTCTTGCTGGTGTCCACTTTAGTGTACTCTCAGAAACAGGGTATTATGTTAGCTAGGCTTTCAGAAGACCCAGTATTGCTATTTTTATGTCTCAAAGCTATTAGCAGTGCCGATTTTGAAGGAGAGAAGGTAGCCTGAAGACAAAGACAACATGATTGTCACAATGTAAGAAATACAAATATGCTACTAAGGAGTCTTCCACCACCCCCTGGTGTCCTTTGAGCATAACAACAAAGCTTTTGATCTGATACATCCAGAGCAGTGTCACTTATAATCAGTACATGCTGACATAATTCACTATGTGATACAGCAGGTTGTCCTGGTTTCAGCTGGGATAGAGTTAACTGTCTTCCTAGTAGCTGGTACAGTGCTATGTTTTGAGTTAGTATGCGAAGAATGTTGATAACACTGATGTTTTCAGTTGTTGCTCAGTAGTGTTTAGTCTGAAGTCAAGGATTTTTCAGCTTCTCAAGCCCAGCCAGCGAGAAAGCTGGAGGGGCACAAGAAGTTGGCACAGGACACAGCCAGAGCAGCTGACCCAAACTGGCCAATGGGGTATTCCATACCATGTGATGTCCCATCTAGTATAGAAACTGGGGGGAGTGGGGGCGGGGGATCGCTGCTCGGGGACTGGCTGGGTGTCGGTCGGCGGGTGGTGAGCAATTGCACTGTGCATCATTTGTACATTCCAATCCTTTTATTATTACTGTTGTCATTTTATTAGTATTATCATTATTAGTTTCTTCTTTTCTGTTCTATTAAACCGTTCCTATCTCAACCCACGAGTTTTACTTCTTTTCCCGATTTTTCTCCCCCATCCCACTGGGTGGGGGGGAGTGAGTGAGTGGCTGTGTGGTGTTTAGTTGCTGGCTGGGGTTAAACCATGACACAGGTGGAAGAGCTTTCAATCAGGAAGGTAAGAAAGATACCACAATGTGTCCAAAACCTCTCTAGAGGTGAAAAGCAAAGCAGGTATTAGAAAAACAAATCAGGTACTCTGCCTCCCTATTTATGGTGCTAAACAATAAACCAAATTGTGCCCATTCAAACTTAAAAATAAAAGGCTGTAATTAAAAAGGAGTTATCAACTTCATAGTAGATTCTCCCTAATTTGCATTTTATTTAATCAAGACAATCTCTTGAGTCCAAAAATTAGCAATCTTGTTTACTGTCTCAAGACAAATACAGGTGTTGAATGTGTTACTGTGGTTTTCTTCTACCAGGATATTATCTTGCTAAATATGCAGCTGCATAGCTAATAAATGCATGATAAATTTATTATTATTCAAAAGCTTGATTATAGCTGTGAAAAGGAGTTTCTGAGCTCCTGATTTCCAGATAGGGCAGCAGTTCACCACAGATACACTGGCTTAGAGTTTTTAATGTCTGCTGCTTCTTAAGTCATGAGGAATTAAAACTTGAGTTTTGTTACCAAGGTTAAAAGAAAGGTAATGAATCGTGTGAGAGCAACAAATGTTGTTGGAAACTTGTAAGTGATTTTAAAGAATTGGTCAACGCTGATGATGTCTGCCATACAGCTTCTCAGGTGGGGGGGCAAATTGTGTAGTGCAACTGGAAAAAGTTGTCCTACTGCTGAAGCTCGCAAATTAGTTCAATATGGAAAAATATTCTAGTGGAGGAGTAAGTGTGTGGAAACTACAGAAACGACAGATAGCAGGTAACTAAATCCTATATCAATTTTGACATATCGGTAAATGACTTTGGCAATATATACCACAAAGAAACTTGTTAGTTTGTAAATTAGGACAACACTTAGTAGAGATGCTGTTCGTGGGGAAAAAAAGTCATGCTTCCATTTTTATGTTTCCATACTATGTTACTGAGTGTGGTGAGTGCTCTTCTATGAAGATGTTGGACACATTGATCAGATGTGTTTTGACATGCTGTGGGAACAGCATGGCATAAGAAATCAGTTATCTCTGGTCATAGATTGGTATGAAGTGTACAGAAGCACAACTCCTCTTCTCTGCCTTTCCACCTTAAAATTTGCACATTCCCAAGTGTCTTACCCCAAAATAATTTGGAGACAAGTATGTTGGAGACATATTGTTCTAAAACTTTATGCATGTTTAATATAGGTTAGCCTCAGGAAGGATAGAGGTTCTTCAGGAAGGCAGTAAGAAGTACTATTTGAAAGGTAGATTTCACAGGAAACAGAATTTAATCCAGAATAAAGAAAATGGAGTAGTTGAAGAAATGGTGCCACATAAAAATAAAATAATGCAATGATGGAGAAAGATCTGGCCATTTTCAACTACTGTGCTGTAAGTTCTAAATTGCACCTTGTATTTAACACCTTGATTCTTGACCAGACAAGAGTCTGACATAAGTCAAGCCCCATTTTCTTGCGTGCTTATGGGTGGACTAAGGGGGGCTGTATTTTGCATGT
Source organism: Harpia harpyja (assembly GCF_026419915.1). NCBI lineage: Eukaryota > Metazoa > Chordata > Aves > Accipitriformes > Accipitridae > Harpia > Harpia harpyja. The sequence continues at coordinate 12,821,459 of NC_068952.1, read as the reverse complement.
ACAGACACATATCTGTGCTTTTGTATGAACACGTTGGGTTTATGCCACAGATGTTTTGGTGACATCCAGAAGTGATGTCTGGGTTATGATTTGAAAGAAGTTGTCTGCAATTCAGTCTGGTTTACCTGCCACATTATTGCAAAAGCATTGCTTGTCTTATATGAGAGAAGTGGTCTATATGCAAGGTCTCAGTGAAATTGCTCCAAGTCATGGATTAGAATTTTGCTGTAGGCTAATCACATTCTCGGCTCTAACAATGCCATAGATAATGAATCTATAAATGAAAATGTAATCTCATCTGCATCTGCTGCTTCTTCATCCTGATACTTTTTGTCTACCTCTACTGTTGTTCTTGAAACCTTCCCCCCTCTGGAAACAGTTCCTTGTGTATGTCTATCAGAAAGGACCGTACAGGGTATTTTCCCTTCCTTTCTTTTCTGGGAAAAGACAAGTCTGATGCTGATGTTATGTGTGAGTGTGAGCACAAGAGATCACTGTGACCACATGCAGTCATTTCAGAATGATGAATAGCAAGCAAAAACTTACCGTGTCTTATTTCTGGCTTAAACACTTGATAGTATTTACATCTGATTGCCTATTCTTAGTTTGTGGTGAGGACTGGAATAGATTTTTAAAGAAGGAAAATGGATTTTCTGACCTGTAGGGGAAAAAAGTAATTAAAGTCCATTTTCTCCTGCACTTTTCATGGTCTCAGCTCAGTTTATCATGTACTTTCCTTCTCTGGGCTTCTGATTTTTGTATTGGAATAAATAATTTTGGGTGTTAACTTATTAAACATATCAAGATGATTAAGCTGCTGAAAGGCTTTATGTTATAAGATACCATTAAGGAAATTTAAATAAGATCAGAAATGGTGTTTCTGTCAATGCTTGATTTGGGAAACTTGCCTCCTGAAATTCCCAAATAGCCAATGTCTGGCACAAGTTAACAAAACCATAATTATCTGACTGTAACTGTGCTACAGTCATGTGTAGTCAGGATCACCTCCCTGCCTCTGGGCTCAGAAAAAGGTGCCTTTACAAGTTTAGGGGCTTGTACTCTTAAACTCCTGTGGAAGGCTCTTGCTTTCTGTTTGAGTATTGTAGTGCTCTTGTTGTGGTGTTTCTAGATAAGTTGGTGGATGGTCTGAAGTTTGAGATAGCAGATTTACTCCCTAAATTTCTCCTTCCTGTAAGTTTGGTTCTCTGATTATATGCTAGTAATAACAGCAAATTACTGTCATGCAGCCTGTCATTTGGAGGTAATTACAGGGGGGAAAAAAAAAGGATGCTAAATGATGGGTCGTAAACTCCTTCCCATGGCAGATATCATCAGGAGTCAGTTAAGTTACAAATCCTTGAAAAATTTGCATGAGGGAAGGAGAGGCAGGCAGTGAAAAGGAACTCCACATCTCTGTGGCAGTGTGAAGAAGGGATTCAGTGTGAATCACCCAGAGCCTGGTAGAAATCTGAATGGCACATCCAGATCTGTGGCTCAGACCTGCTGCGCACCTTGCTGTGGAAGAGGTTGCAGCGGCAGCAGCAGCTGCTTCCCAAAGCTGCAGGAGGACCTTCACTGCGATTCGGTGCCTGGGGAGAGAATGCTTTCTGGAGATCAGAGCAGGGATGCTAGGCCAAGCCTACCTGGGCTATGAACAGAGAATCTTATTTTAAGTGCTATAAATGGCCTAGCAGTCAGCTTCAAGAGGATCAGGGGTTTTGAGGTGATTTGTTTTGTCTCTATCCTATAGTTTTAGATAGCTATGTTTTCAAAAGCTCTCTACTCCATGCCTCTGATGGGACTTACCCATCAGCTGGAACTGACTAGGAAAGGAAAGACAGGCTTGTGCATGTTTCCCTTTCCTCTGGAGATAAGGAGTGTCACTTCTAGTATATTTCCAGCCTTTGATATTTTAAAAGAAAAAGTTGTCTAGTGTGTTTTAGACAGTGTATCGGGTAAAACAAAAATGTCTTTTAATGATCTAGCTTCTCACTGGTTTTAATCTTAAAAAATGTAAATGCTGCAGCATTGCTATTTAAAAAATCAAAAGGCATCTTTTCCCCACCCTGTATTTCTAGAGATGATCTCTTAAATATGTAAAAAATATTATTTAAAAGGATAGTTGGATTAAATAGAATTACACCCACAGCGTTGAAATGGCCTAGTGCTCATGAGTAAGGGGAAATTGTATTGAAATCTTAAGAATAAAGAAATCAATATTGCCAAAGTGTGCAGAAGTCCAAATACATCAATGCCCATGGGCCACATTAAGTGCCTTTTGCAAACTTCAACACCCTGAAGTCATAAGATCTGGTTTGTGTGCCCTGTCTGGACAACTACATTGAATTGGATCCCAAATCAGTAGTAAAAATAACATGCAAAAGAACAGTTTTGTCATGGAAAGCTTGTGTTTGCTTGTATTTGTGGATCATGTGCTTTAAAAAGCTTAAAGAATATTAGTTTTCATTCTTGAGAAGCTTTTTATGTGTCTTTGAAGATGCTGGGTGAGAGTGTCAGAAAGGAAAGGGCTCTTTTTCCTTGTTGGTACATGAGTGTTGCAGATGGAGTGATGCACTTCACTCAGAGAGTAGTAGTGATATGTTTATTGATATAAAACAGTGATTTAACAAAGTTTGATAGTAAATGTGACAGTGGTTTAACAAGATTTATTTGATGGCAAGGTTCACTTGATATTTACTGCATAGAGGACAGGATCAGACAAAACTCTCAGGGAGACTCTCCTGTTGAGTCATGAGGTTCAGAATGGACCCGCTTGCTTTCTAAACTCCTCAGAGAGGAGTCTAGGTGTGGCTGGATCCACTGCTAGTCCCAGGCTTGGTTAACAGTTTATGTCTAAAGGATTATATATGCGCAATCGATCCTTCATGTCACTTAGCTAAGATTTCAAAGTTTAGCATGTTATTAATCACAGAGAATCTGTTGTAGCAAGGCATCTCTCAGCCTCCAGGACTAACCTTGAAAGGCATCCCTACTCAAGGGGAGATCCTGGTGTGCAGCCTGCTGCTGTGCAGGAGAGCTCAACAGGCCCTGGACTATCCACTATTTATGGAGCAAGACAATTGACTCATAGTCCTATTTGCATACTGACTACAGATGTTGGCTTCTTCCAAACTTGGCTTGAGTCAGACATTGACCAGCACTGTGGTTGGGTGGGTGCGTTGTTCAAATTAGCCCTTGGCTATTGTGTTGTAATCTGTCTCCCCCAAATCCACTTTGAGCTGGATGCAGCTGTCATGACCAGATGCATCCATTATGACTGCCACTGGTGGTTACCACTTGAATAAAGGTCAGGTTGGGGTGGGGGCGGCAGAGCACACTGCCACACTAAGGACGAGGGTTGAATGTAAGGCAGGTCTCGCAGTACGTCCTTGCCACCTACAGCCCCTGTGGTACTTCTAAGCAGTATGCTCCTGTGTGAAATACACAGCTACTGTGTGGAGTAACAGCTGGAGTCAGGGTGGCCTCAAAGAGGTGAGCCCTCCTTAGGCTATGAGTTATATGTAACCTTTACGTGTTACACCTGCTTGCCAATATCAGAATACTTAAGCTTCTTGCCCCAATGTTGGGCATTTAATTGCACAATTAGTGCACATTTTTTTAGTACTGGAATAACTTGTTTCTAAGTTGAAAAATAACATTTTTGCTGATTTACTTACTTTTTTTTTTCGTTAACTGTTGTGATGGTTAAATCTGAGCATTGACCTGTGACAAGTTATTTTTAGCTAACATGTCACCTGAATATATGAAAGATGCTTTAGTTCTGGACTGGTTAGTCATTCTCTCACTGACAGAGAGAAAATATTTAATTGCTTTTAACATCAGCCAAATTAGTGCATGCTATAGTTCTTATCTACTGTACAGCTCAATTTGCTGGTTATATTAAAGCTTTAAAAAGTTCCTTAAATCTCTTCAGTAGAGAAAAAAAGACCTATTATTTGTCTCTCTGGAGTGTACAAAGAGGCAATAATGAAGCACCCTAGTCCTCCTTGGGTCTAAACTGCATAATTATTGGAAATTTATTTGTGTAGTGACTGCTTTGTTACTGTAATTTGAAATTGCAAGCTAAGCCCACCTACTGCTGATCACCTGTGAAGCCCATTCTTCACAGTATTTGACATGAGCTCTGCATAGATACAAACTATTATTGCTGCTCACATTTGGCAAACAGCACTCTGCCTGCTCACAACCAGTGTAGAAAATGAGTAATGGCTTTTAATAAACTTCATTGTTCTGCTTGCAGTAAGGATAGGGTTCTTATAGTAATTGGACAATTGCACTGCATTGCAAGAGTTTTACTTGAGGAAGACTGAAGGAGAACTTACCCTATGGGAGTTTGCCACTAACGGGCATTAGGTTTCATCCACTCACCATGAGCTACCACAGGCTTTTAAAGTATCAGGGAAGGTATAAAATTAAAGTAATATTTCTTCTGAAGGGTTCTAGGAAAGATTAATAGAATACAAATGAGACTTGCTCTTTTTAAGAAAGTGTCTGCTGAACTGTATCACCAAGATCCAATGTGATGGATATGTGAGAAACAGAACTAATTTCTTGTCTTAAAGCCTCCTAAGTAGGCAGACCTGTGTGTGTTCTTATATTATATAACGCTGGCAATGACTGATGCCTGCTTGAAGTTCTGCTTGTCTCTCTGGCCAGGAGATTGTGGGGATGGGGGGAAGTCACTGCCTAGAATCATTAAAACTTTCCTCAGGCTTTCTGATATAATACAAGTTGTGTGTTTAAATTGAAATGAAACAACAAAACATACTAGATCACGGATCCAATTTGTAGGCTGGAGGCCACTAGCAGTTTCTGAAGTCTTTTTATGTGGTTCACAAAAGAACTCTCTTCTTATGGCTATCTTATTGTAGATTATTTTTGCTATGCAGGTCTCCAGCCTGAGCTCCCAGCTAATAACTGAAACTCCACAGATGAAGCTTTGGGACTTATTGATATTTTTTACCTGGAGGTTAAGGTGTGTGTAACAAAATGTATACCAAAGTTGGACTGTATCTTGCATTATACAGGCTGTCCAGACTCAGTCCAGGTATTTCTGCTTCTGTTGAAATCAGTGAGGGTTTTGCTGCTGATTTTGACTGGGTCAGGATTTCATCGTGGGTTTCTACCATTCTCATAAGTATGGGAAGCCCTAGCTTCTCTCTGATGCTACGCAGGAAATATGTTGCAAGTAAAATGTTTAGGGTTTGCTCTGTTCAATCTTAAAGTAATCACATATTTACAAAGTCCTCTTTTTGTGAAGTAAGGTGAATGTTTATGCATTGGTTGTATAGGTGCTGAAGAGCTCTACAGCACTGAGCAGGAACTCTGGATGGAGGCATCCGGCACAGGCTGAATGCAGTGGCGGCTTTGGTTATCCTAATAATGGAGGAAACCAAAAGGCAACTTGGTACTGCTGAATCATTCCAGGAAGAAACAGAACAGAAATTCAAAGTGTTTTATCTAAGCATGAAGTGTTAAAATTCCAGTATGTCCTTAAGCAAATGTCAAGAGAATATGATAAAGATATCTTCATGTATATATAAGCCCAGCTTATTATTACTGTAACAAGAAATTGCTTGTCAAAGACATGATATGAAAACATTTGACAGTCTTCATATTTTTTTCTTTCAAATAACATAGACTTTCCTTTTTTACTCTTAGCTACATTTTTACATTGAGATGAAAGAAAGCTGCTACTACTGGTTAGCTGCATTGCAGATGGTTAAAACTTAAAATCAAAGCTTGCAAACAAAAGACAGTCAACTGAAGATCTAGGCTTAAGCAGGTTCTTAAGATCTTGATGTTTAAAAGATCACTGAATTCACTTAAACAGGAATTTTCTCATTGGGTTGAGCCAGGGTTTGCTTCATTGTATGTTGCATGGTAAGAATGGAGCTGTTTTATTTTTGCATAGGAAATGATAGAATTTGTTACTGTTTATCTCGAAGGAATGCCAAAAGAGCTCCATATATGTATTTGTTCCTGACTTCAATACTGTATCAGTGGGCAGACTGTAAAATCTGTATGTGGGTGGAATTTACCAAGTGTCTTGCGCTAATTGAAAGGCTGAAGTGAAAAATGAGACCTCCAAGAACATGCTTGTATGTGGCAAAAAAGTTCCAGAAAACATTGCAAAGTGACTGTCATGGTTTAACCTCAGCCAGCAACTAAGCACCACGCAGCTGCTCGCTCGCTTCCCCCCCACCCAGTGGGATGGGGGAGAGAACTGGAGAAAAAAAAAAGAAAGTAGAACTTGTGGGTTGAGATAAGAACAGTTTAATAGAATGGAAAGGAAGAAAATAATGATGATAGTAATAACAATAATAAAAAGACAATAATAATAATAAAAGAATTGGAATGTACAAAACAAGTGATGCACAATGCAGTTGCTCACCACTTGCTAACCGATGCCCAGTTAGTTCCTGAGCAGTGATCCCCTCCCCAGGCCAACTCCCCCCAGTTTATATACTGGGTATGATGTCACATGGTATGGAATACCCCTTTGGCCAGTTTGTGTCAGCTGTCTTGGCTGGGTCCCCTCCCAACTTCTTGTGCCCTTCCAGCCTTTTTGCTGGCTGGGCAGGAGAAGCTGAAAAATCCTTGACTTAGTCTAAACACTACTTAGCAAGAACTGAAAACATCAGTGTGTTATCAACATTCTTCTCATACTAAATCCAAAACATAACACAATACCAGCTACTAGAAAGAAAATTAACTCTATCCCAGCTGAAATCAGGACAGTGACTTTCAAGGCTCAGTGTCCAAAACTATATTCCATAGTTTGGGTAATAGATAAGTCCAAATGGGTGGTTGTATTGTATTGGATCTCATTTTTTATCATGCATCTTCCAATCTTCATTTTAAAAAACTAACAACATTAAACAGTCTGGGCTTTTTAGATGAATGTTTTCAGTTTGCTTGCTATATTTATTTCTGCTGTAAAATATCTTCTGTGACAATTTAATTGTTGTTTGTTGAGTTTAAGTTGTGCATCTGCTTTCTAAATAGCGTATCTGAGCATGATGGCAGTTATATTATTTAGGAAGAAGTGTGCTGATTGTCACTGAAGAGACAAGCTGTGCTTATGAAGGTGTATGTTTCAAGTAAACTTGCAGAAAACAGGATGTATGAATCCATGCAAGCTATAGACGGGCAAAAGTGTCTTTTAAAAATATGGATGGCTTTCCCAGATCTTTAATAAAGAGGCTGATGATGAATCAATTGATAGCAGTCACTACCTGAAAAATACTTATTCTACTTGGTAGGCATACCCCCTCTAGGGGATTTGCTTTAGCAAAGTTTTATAGTTCACCAAGACATTAAATAATAGCACTTACAAAACCTGCATATAGACTTTGCTATCTTCTTTCCCTGTAGTAATCTTAGTCTTCAGACAAGACTCTAAAACATGTTTCAGACTTACGTTGCACACTTGTAATTATTTGTGATTTGGAAGCTTTCATCTTTGAGGGCTTGCCAGCTGGGGAAGTTGTCACAGGCAGCATTGGAAGAAAGATGAGCAGGAGGATCCAGAAAAGTAGTATAGAACTGCTAAATGGAGGGGCATCTGTCAGGGGAATTCTGATTCACACAGTCTTTTGGGCATCCCTGTTGTAAGCCATTGCTTGAAAAAGAGGGACAATGAAGCAACTTGAGAGCACTGTGTCAGTGAAAGCAGCTGTCATTCAGTGACCTCTCAGTCTCCAGTGCAAAATGTTCTGATGTGGGAGAGATTCTTAGCCAGCAGCTCGCTGGCAAAATGCTAGATTTATTTGCAAAGACTGCTAATGGAAGTTTTGGTCTTGCAAACACTGTTCTATAGTTAAATAGGATGGGCTACTCTGAGGATATGTGAATGACTTAGACTTTCTAATGTCAAGTTTAGCCACATTTGTAAAAGGAAGGGTGGAGAACTGGTGTTGAAACATTGCAGCAACTACAATGTTTCTTGTAAGAGATGGTGAATACCCACAGGGTAGAGAGTACTGAAGCTATAATAACCCACTTGTTGGATTTCATCACCACCATAAATGGCAACTAGACTAACTGATTTGAAAAGATATAAGTGCAATTATTATATTGTTTGCTCCAGCAAAATGTGGGGTATTGTTGCTGCTCTAACTCCTTTCCTGCATATAGAAATTACACTATTCCCTTCTGTGTTCGAAAGTGTTCACGTACCAGTGGCAGCGTGACTGTTTTTAAGGTGCCTGGGATATTTCTGTCTACAATGCAATACAGTCTCTGTGCACATAGCATCACATTTACCTGTCTCCATCTATGTTACTGATTTTGAACTCTTTACAAATGGAAAACTATCTACCTAGATCTACTCCCCTGAAAGTAGGGCCCAAAGTTAGAATCGTGCCACTATCTGCTTTTCAGAGTGGTAATGTACTACCTGCTTGCAGTGGGCATCTTTGCTGTAGTCCATGGTTAGCCAAATGTTTCCCAGATTATGCCACGTGTTGCATGATTTGTTGTACTTCGTTTCCAGGAATAGCGTGCAGCCCAGCAGTCCTGGGGAGGAACTAACAGAAAACAAAGCTGTGCTGGTTTCTCTTCAGCACATGGTTTAAAAATATGGATATACAAAATCAGGGTTTGGCAACTCAAATTACTGCAATTAGTTTCATAAAAAATAGTTCTGGTAATGAGCTTAACCTTAAACTGATTCACATGATCCTGACACGTGCTCAGCACTTTTGGTTTTTTTATGCTGTAAGTCATTGGGAATGAGGTCTCACAATCAAACCTTGTTGTGAGATTGTGGTCCTTTAGCTATGATACGGGAATCATGAATTGTAGTCCCTAACAGCTAATGAGTGTGGCAGTTTTCATCTAGGTAGGTGTGGGGTCGGGTACTTCAGTAACATAGGCTGGCATAACTTCACTGAATTTAAAAGTTGCATACTAAAGGCTCACACAACTCTTCTGTTGAAGAGCCAGAGTTTAGACCTCAGTTAAAGGAAGGCACAGCTTTTTGGAAAGTGGGAGCATAAACGATCCATTGGATAACACGTGCTTATAAAGAGTGCTGACCAGGGTGGGCATTTGGGTAGTGACGCTCGGGAAACAAGAGTCTGTCGCTGCATGTCAATCTGTAGCTCCACTTGGGAGCCACCCTGTCTGCTGACCTGTGCTGAGCTCAGGGCATGTGGCCAGGAAAGCGCAAACCAGCTCCTAGGAGAATGTCGAGCAGTTTTTGATCCTGATTTATATCGGTATGCATCAGCCTGCAATAGGAAGATACAATTCAAGAACGATGCACTACAGCACTCTTAAGTGGCAAGTGGTAGGCACAGGATTTCAAAATAAGGTCCAACTATAAGGAAATTGGACAGATGGGAATCTCAGAGGGAGTCCAAAGTACCCATGACAGGGGGGAAACAGATGACTGGCTTCTCTGATACCCTAATTGCAGTGTGAATAGAAACTTGTCACAGTTTTGCTCATTTGGCTTTCAGATATGTATATATGCCTTTTTGCATCCTGAGGACAAAAAGAGGGGTTTTGTAATTTTTTTCTGGGAATCATCAGGATTAAAATTTCAGTGCATGTGCTGTTGGTACTGACTGTGGTTCATACCAGCATGTTTCTGCCTTCTCATATCTTTTCTATAGAAGAGGACTCTTTCTCCTCTCCCCCCCATCAGCTTTGTGCTGAATGTAAAATTGGAGGCAGCTTGTTGCATTATGCACTTAGCTTTCAAAGCAGAAGCTGCGTGTCTGAAATAATTTTGAAAATGCACCTTGAGGAGAGAGATTTGTGCTTGCAGGCAGAGATTTTAAAGATTATATTTTGGAAAAGGTCCTTGTTCGTTTAGTATATGTATATTGTTGGTCATCTTTCTAGTTGATGTAATGGGAAAAGATGAATTTGGTTAGGAAGAATTATATGTATAATCTTTTGTTGAAATGTATCAGAAACTAGAACTTCTATGCTTAACAAAAGCATTGAAGTTGCATACAGAACTGTGATTCAAAACTGCTGTTCAGAGGAACAGAATTGAGACTTTTTATAAAGAAAAGATATCAAATTGTCTGCAGTAACATGATTACAAAATGGAGGTTAAGTATATCTCCCCTTTATTGTTCCACTCACTAGTCAAGATTTTGCCTTCTTCAAAGACTTCCATTACTATCTGATAAACTAGATTTTACCCATTATTTCTCAAAAAAAGAAACCAAAACCCCACCATTATATTGCTTCTGACATTTGAGCAGTATAGAGAACTTAACTGGCAAATAATTTTTTACTCGTATTGCTACGGATATCTTTTCCCTTGTTGTTTTAGATGTTAATTAAAACCTTCATTTCAAAAAATTGTACTTGTTACAGGATTTCAAAAAGTGTTTGTGAAACTTTTATGTAACTGAGGCACCCTAAATGGCACCTAAAGGTCTACCACATAAATCCTGTATTTTGCAGAGAAGCTCAGGATTGAACAAGCTGAATGAAGTTGATTATAAATTATATTGCAATATCAAGTAAATGTGGGTGTACTTTATAGGCAGTAGATAATCATGCCCATGTGCATATGGCAGCTGTAAATCTGAGTTAATTGGGGGGGCATCCTGTCATGCCTGATGGGTAGGTTCCTGTGACATTGAAGGGATCACTATGAAATTTTTAATACAAATGCAGTGCGATTATTTGTTCTCTTTTTTCATTTAATGAAGTTGCTTATTCTACCCCCAAGTTGCAGTCTGAACACTGCTATATAAACCCTCTTTACCCCTTGTTAACTTTTCCATCTGAGAATGGAGGGATTAATTACATCTACCAGATCTGTTTGCCTTGCTACTTTACTGTATTTTCACTTCACTTGTAGACTTCAATGCAGTATGTATTTAAATATGAACAAGCAGAATGGCTGAAAGTGTCTGTGGTAGTGTTTTGTCAAAACCAGCCTCTCGTTATCCTAGCTTTTCAGTATTTTTGCCTTGTACAATGTCTCTATTCATTATCCTAGGTGCTTAGAAGTGTATGTACTCAATATCCATAGCCTTAAGTAACGCAACTATTTCTCCCATTTACAGTTTGAAGTTGTTCGGCCTTGTTGTTCTTGCTTTTAGAACTATTCAATGGTGCTGTCCTGAGGTGTCTTTAAGATCTAGGTGCACACTCTGATGCTACTGCATATTCTTGTAGTTCTGTTGGTCATAGTGTAGTTACATCTTTAAATGACTACTTACACTGTTGAGAATTCAGGATCTTAAATAGTCAGTTGCAATGTATCAGTATAGCATCAAACTGAGGAATAATGGGGCCTGTTTATCTATGCCGAGATATACCTAGTGCGGCTCTGATCTTTTTTCCTCCTTTTATTTTTTTTAATAAATTGGTTCAATGCATGTTCATTTTCAATATTTATTGAATATTTTGTGGAAATATTTTAATAGCTAAAGCCGATATGAAATGGTTATAAATATTTTTTTAATAGCAAGTGCATTATGTTTTGGAAAGAGTGAAAAATGAGAGAAAAGATGGCATGTAAGTCCACAGCAAACTGTCTCACTTTCCCTCCCTGTCTGAATCTACTCTGCCTTATCTTTGTCCAACTCAGCCTCCTTCAGCTCTGATCATCTGAAGTTAGCAGAACCATTCAGTTTCCATGCTCATTGTAGACCAAGTCCTTTGGCTTTTGGTTCTCTGTCAAAAGTGGTGATACTTTTATGATCCACGTCCCTGTCCACGAGAAGCTCTGTTGTTGCGTCCCTTCAGAGATGATAGCAGATTCAGTCATTGCCATCAGAGAGTAGCTGGGAGAACTTGAGAAAAGATGAGCTTGGCTGAAGATGTGCAAGATGGTTGTTTAGCATACAGCTGTTCCCTGGAACTGTACAAATTTCTTCTCCCCATCCCAGCACAAACATACTGAAGTGCTTGGTTGTAGGAATAAAAGGGTTTCAGAGCTATAAATACAGACTGTGGGCAGCTCTGATACAAAGGACTGTCTGTATGACACAGATATTAATATTTTAGTGAAGAAGGGAGCCAAATTACAGTATGTGTCTAGGCAGGAGGAATGCAGAAAAATAACTGCATACACTTCATGCAGTATAATTACACAGTAACATAACAATAATGTAAAATGGGGAATGATTTTAGGAAAAGAATGTGAAAATACAGATTTAATGATGACCATGTGCATGTTCCTGGCAGAATATTTTTTTCTGTTGTAAGGCATCTTTTGAGTGAGAAATTCACTCCCCTCCTCTCCACCCTGCTGAACCAGTGGACTTTACCTCCCTGTTAACTCCTAGAATTTCTACAGCTTTTTATCTAGCTGCTGTTATCAGGATGGTGTTAACTATCTGATGACTTCTCTTGCTGTTTCAGGTAGAAGGCAGCATGCTGCAAGCAATACTGTTAAAATCATGTTGTACTCAAATGATCAATTAGGTTTTTTTGGAACAGGATGCTCAAGAGCTTAGTATATACCAAAATGTATTCCGTGTACATAATGTAAGCCCATTTCAGAGCAAGCCTAGCGCTGGAAATAAGACATTTGCGTTTTCTAATTGTGCTGTTATGTACACAGTTAATGTGGGATTATATTGATAGTCCTATAAAACTGCCATATAGTTCAGGTATTAGGTAGATGTCTCAAATCAGCAGATACCTTCCTGTAGTGTCAAGGATTTGCTAGTACATTGTTCATGAGCTTGATTCTCCTGAGCTGGCTGAGGGATGGAGGAAACAGAAAAGGAAAACACTGGCACTGTCAATGTATGTTGTTAATGCTGAAGTTTTCGGGCATGGTTCTGTAATTTAGTGTGATCTAACTTGTACTTGCTGTCAAAAGTCCTCAAAGTTCTTTTCCTCACCTGATCTGAGTGGAACACATTTGCAAAGCCCACTTTTCGGTGTATTTTGTCTATCCGAAGGAGACATAAGGGGGTTCTTTGATTATTCTGTATCATGGAGACAATTCACAGCAATCACTTGCATTTTAATGCAGTACAGAGCAGAAAAGGAGAAAGGAAGGATTTCACAGTAGTTTTGCTTAGAGGACCTCCCTGCATATGACAGGAAACATGCAAACTCACTGGTCATCAGGATGCTTAAGAACTTATTTCCAGTAACAGAATACACACAATTTATGCTTTATGTGCGTTATACTACTCTGAATGTTACTGCTTTATTGAAGAAATACTCAAACAAGGAATTTGTGAGCTTTTTAACATGCATCTAAATCTTTCTATATGATGATGATCTTAAATTTCACATGTCATTACAGAAAGGAAGTTGTGTATTACACTTTTGCTTCAGTTTTATCAGTTCCAGTAGTTTTATATTTACCTTTGGTATTATTGGTTGTTTTGAAATACAGTGTTCGTACAATACCCAACAGAGTAGTATTTTTTTTTAATAATTAAAATATGGTGAATCTTTTTTCTTACAGAAGTTTTGACGTTGGGCTACATCGCTTTCTTGTCAGGTAAGCTAATACTTACATTGAATTGCAATTCCATATTAAAAAGCATTTCCATTGTTATCAGTAGAGATAGCCACATGAACTCAATACTACTTGATGTTTTCTATGGCAAGATCCTCTTTCATCTTCCATTTACATATTAGTTTGAGAAACTTTAACTATTTGGCTTGGATATCTACCCAGTGTTATTCGCTAAGGAACCTCCTCAGGTGTCCTTCAGGAAAACCTTGATTCAGGAAACTTCAGTGGCAGTGTTCCATTCATTCCTGAGGAAATCTTAATTTTTCTTATACTGAAGAAAAACTTTTTCAAGTTTTTTCCACTGGTTACTCAAGTACCTTCATACCTTCTAATAAAGGCTTGAATTTTATAGAAAACTGTGACTGTGGAGGGGAGTTTTATCTTCTCAACAGAAAACTTGATTGATTCGATGCACGGGTTGGACTATGTTCTGAAGATGAATAAGAAAAGTGGAATAATTGTTGTGTTTTGTCTGACATTTAGAGGAATGCAGTGATTAAAGCAGAGCACTTCAACAAGAAAAGGGAGGTTAATGCATTTGAATGCTACACTGAGGAACTGTTTTTGCTGTTTGGAGTTCTTTTGTGTGAGCAAAGACAGAGGTGTTCACTAATATGTGTTTGCAATCATTTTTAATAACATACCTATCACTATCTACTGATCTTTACAAAGAAGTGTGATATTTACCATGAAAGATTAAATTTGCCATGGTCTTTAGGCCCTTAGAGAGTTTATTCTCTCAGTTATTTCATCCCACTAAAATGCTGCAACATCCACCTGTGAAGAACTTTTACCTTGGAAGAATGAACCCAATATGTGAGCCAGAGCATGCTGTTTGGGTCCCACCATAAGGATCAGGTGATGTTAGGCTTCCCTTGATTTGGCCTTGCTACTGAACTCATTTAGGCTACTTTGTCATATTTTCTGGATAAAGACTCTGTTAAGCCTTCACACTCATGAGTCCTTGTGGCCTTAATGCAGAGGTTTTTGGCACTGATTCACAGGCTCCCAGAGCTCAAACAAGTTGGTTGCTCCTGATTGCTTTTTGCTCCTCTGGTCACTCACTTGAAGCATGTATTTTCTAATGTTTTCAGAACCCTGCTAATTGCTCTTGACTGTAGCTAGTAAAAGAAGCATACAGCTCCAGACAGAATGATAAATGTCTAGAAGCATTTCTCTGCCTTAGGCTCAGCATCACTTGTAAGTGTTCTTTTCACTTTGTCCTGTGAAGTATCTACGTATACCCCTTTCAGATTCAGCTCCTCTAGATTATCAGTGCTATGGCTAAATCCAGGAAAAAATGGTAATTCTGTGTCCAAAGTCTGGGTGCCAGTTGGACAATAATACAAAGGGTGTATCGTAAAGGGAAGAATACTGAGTAGTATCATATTGAACACCATGCTTTTGTGGTTTAAACTAAATACAAAAACCATGAAAGATACAAGACACACAAAGCCTATGTCATGGGGAAAATTAGGTTTGTTCTAAGGTTGCACAGGCAAACCCCCAACCTGACATCTCATAACCTTTGAGCAGTAGGCTTTGTAACATTAGGATTATTTTATGTATTTCTTTGCATGTAACATGACAGCTTTTAACAGACAGCTCTCCTCACTAAAGCCGTAGCGTCAATATTGCTGAAGATATATGTATTTCAGTGTGTAGATACAGTTTTTAGACTACTGAATGTATTTAAGTTCTGGTATCAGTTCTACAAAATCAGTCTCATTTATGTTTTGACCAGCGGATTGATTTTTTTTTTTTTTTTTTAAATAATCATATAAGAAATGGAAATCATCATATTAAGAAATGGTTTAAAATTATGCTACTGTTGTAAAGGGAATACAGTGCACAAGAAAGTCTCCTGGGAATGTGGACAACTACTTAACCAAGAATAGAATCATGGTAAGCATTGATGTACTAAGTTTGAGCCCCTGGTAATGCTTCTGCCACAAAACATGCTTTCACTTGCTTCATACAAAGAATGTCATAACATACTATTTTCTTATACTGCATTGTTTTACATCCTGTGAAGATGCAGTATTGGAGTGTTACACTCATGCAATCCCTGGACTGTAAATAGCCATTGAATTTGAATGAGTTGAATGTCATCTTTGACTAAAGTGTCATTTTTTCAAAGCCAACTGTGGGTTCTATGCGGTGTGGTGCTCTAACCTTCGACAGCTTTAATACTTCATTCTCAGTCTGTCGCCTACCCCTGTTAACAACTTGGGGAGCCATCAGATACTTTCTCTCTAACTCTACTGCTAAGGAGGAAAAACTGTTCCCTTCTGTTGTAGCAGTATGAGTTTTGCTTAGGTTTCCTTAACTGAAAAAAAAAAAAAAAAAATTCCTTTGTTTAGTAGGTGTCTTTTGGACTAGGAAACAGAGGACTTGGTGTTACATCTCTGCTGTTGGTCTGCCACGTGACCTTTAGAAAGTTATTGCCTTTGGTTTTGCCTGTTTAGACAATCTATGCTCCTAAGAACTTGCAGATATGTGATTGTTCCCCTGTACTCGGCACTGGTGAGGCCGCACCTCGAGTACTGTGTTCAGTTTTGGGCCCCTCACTACAAGAAAGACATTGAGTTGCTGGAGCGTGTCCAGAGAAGGGCAACCAAGTTGGTGAGGGGCCTGGAGCACAAGTCTTATGAGGAGCAGCTGAGGGATCTGGGGCTGTTTAGTCTAGAGAAGAGGAGGCTGAGGGGAGACCTTATCGCTCTCTACAACTACCTGAAGGGGGGTTGTAGTGAGGTGGGTGTTGGTCTCTTCTGTCAGGTGGCTGGAGATAGGACAAGAGGAAATGGCCTCAAGTTGCTGCAAGGGAGATTTAGGTTAGATATTGGGAAAAATTTTTTTTTACTGAGAGGGTTGTCAGACATTGGAATAGGCTGCCCAGGGAAGTGGTTGAGTCACCATCCCTGGAGGTATTCAAAAACTGAGTAGATGGGGTACTTCAGGACATGGTTTAGTGGGCATGGCTGATGGTTGGACTCGATGATCTTGAAGGTCTTTTCCAACCTAAATGATTCTATGATTCCATATTCTTCTTCTGTGTTCATATAGTATGTCATACATGGTCCTCTTCACAGTTTGGGTTTCTATGTGTGAAATACCAACAGTGGGGGCAAAAAAACCCAAACCCAATCAAACCCTAAACAAACCAGAGTTGCAGGAAGTGTTGAAAAATCTATGAATTGAGATTTAAAATGTTCAAGAGATGTTATATTGATTTAAATATAAGGACGCCACCCTGCAGTGGAACAGGGAACCCAGTATGATGCTTTCAGATATAAAATGCAAGGTCAACAAAACTAAAACCAGTCTCTGCTAAAGGGCCAATCTGTGCCCAATTACTTATTAAAATGCTGATTGAAGGGACTAGGGCTGTACATAGTCTGGAATACACAGTCAATGGCTTGCCCAAGGGAAGCATGACACGAAGTATGACAGAGAATTATGTTAAAGAATTTTCAACCGTGGGTTTCTCTAGGTTTGCTTTATTAACAACTCAGAGTTGGGCCACCACTGCAGTGAATGGCGCACTTCCAAAAGTTTCCAAATCTTATATACCCTTTTGCCACCCATTGTCCCAATCCAAAGTCTCTGTGATTTTCCAGCCGATTCTCTGTTCTCATATCGTTATCATTCATCATCTTATCTCATCCATTCTCCATTCTCATGTCTCGGTTCTTCTGAGATTGGTGGTAACAGGCAGAAAGTCTCTGGTCACCATCATCACTTATCTTCTTACACTTCAAAGGTACCTATGAATTTCTAAAGAAACTACTCAGGTTATTTTATTAATTTATCTTGTTCTAAAGTTAATCACTTACTCCCATGTCTTAGGTCTAAGATGTATGATCCTTCCTCTATTGATTCAGCTTGACTGAATTCTAAGTCATCCATGAAGAGGGAGTCTCATAGAACAATTATGCAGCTCATAGATATTGTTTTATATGGACCTGCATTCTATTAATCATATCTAAACCAATATCTAATCATTAGTTATATGTCTAATATGAATAGTCTTAAAACAATGAGGCTTAAGGCCTAGTTCCTTTTACAAATTACAGCCACACAGCTGCTTCTGTGTTCTTAGCAAAAAATAAATATAAAATAATTTCTGTCCATCCATCTAGCTGTGGCTTGAACTATGCTTCTGATATGGTTTTTAAGATAGCTTAGGTTTAAAAATCCCATCTTTTAAAATGTATTTGTTATTGAAAAGTGTGTATTATACTGAAATGGCTAATTATGTGGTGTTTACTGGCTTGGGCTGAACTGGATTGTAGGACTAGATTTCTGATCACTTTACTTGCATGCTGAAATATGGTGGCATCCTGGAACTACTGTGAAACTAAAGTGCAGTTGAGTACGTCGGGGTCTGGGCCTTGAACATTTGTTAGCTATACCATAATGTTTGAAGCAGGGATCCTGAAAGTTCATGGGGGAAAGATCAGTAATTTCATGATGAAAACTGAGTTTTGATACTATCCATTAAAAATGTACTACCATACTTGGAAGGTTATTTGCCCACTGTTTTCACACAATGATATAAAAGAAAGTATTTGTTACTTCTTTTAAGATCAGCAAAATTATTGATCCATGTTATTTGTCACACAAGCACTATACAAACATAGTAATTTTTTCATTGTGACTACAGGAAAAACAACCCTGTTCCTCCTAAATCTAAGCATCCTCAGAATGGAGCAATGGGTATATTTTCAGAGTTCAAGATGCATAAAAATAGCCTTTGGGGTAGCAGTTTAGAGGGTAAAGAGCAAGAGAGAGGCTGCCTGGTGCTGTTTGCTCACTGAAGCTATTTTATCCAGGCATTTCATCCAGTGCTGAGAACAGGGCATTGGATGAAATAAAATTGTGAACATATGAGAATATTTACTGTTCTAATGCCAAACAGTGCTTCCTTTAGGGCAATGCTGATGAGGGCAGTGGAGAAGAATGACAGTTTCTGGAGGCATGATCCTTTTGAAAAATCTCCACACTTTCAGCACTGCTGTGCTGTGGGAAAAGTGTGAATCATACTCATTTCAGTACAGATCTGGCTGTGAAAAGAGCCGCAGGACTGTGCACCCCCAATGTCTCCCAAAGGTGTCCATCTGTTAGCAGTGCTCACAGCTCACCCCATGGTTTGCAATTACTTTAGCTTGTTTCAAGTTGCAGGTTATTTAGGTTTAGCTTACTACCTTGTGCAAAGGTTCTCCAAATGCAACACTTGAAAATCTTCCCCTTTTCTAGTTTTCTTAAGTGAAGCAAGGCATAGTTTAGCTCTGGGATCAAAGTTTAGTATGTGTTGCCACCTCTGTTGATTTTTAGTTAGAAATGGGGCACCTCCATGTAAGGGCATGTCCTGGTTTCAGCTGGGATAGAGTTAACTGTCTTCCTAGTAGCTGGTACAGTGCTATGTTTTGAGTTCAGTATGCGAAGAATGTTGATAACACTGATGTTTTCAGTTGTTGCTCAGTAGTGTTTAGACTAATGTCAAGGATTTTTCAGCTTCTCATGCCCAGCCAGCGAGAAAAGCGGAGAGGCACAAGAAGTTGGCACAGGACACAGCCAGGGCACCTGACCCAAACTGGCCAATGGGGTATTCCATACCATGTGACGTCCCATCTAGTGTAGGAACTGGGAAGTGGGGGCGGGGAATCGCGGTTCGGGGACTGGCTGGGTGTCGGTCGGCGGGTGGTGAGCAATTGCACTGCGCATCATTTGTACATTCCAATCCTTTCATTATTACTGTTGTCATTTTATTAGTGTTATTATTATCATTATTAGTTTCTTCTTTTCTGTTCTATTAAACTGTTCTTACCTCAACCCACGGGTTTTGCTTCTTTTCCCGATTTTTCTCCCCCATCCCACTGGGTGGGGGGGAGTGAGTGAGCGGCTGCGTGGTGTTTAGTTGCTGGCTGGGGTTAAACCACGACAGGGCAGAATGGTTCCATGGCAAAAGAGGGATTATGGTTCTAAGTAAGGTACATTCATGAAAGAAGGTAAGGAAAAGTCTGTTCATCAGCTGGCTCAACTCCTGTTTTCATTCTCTGTGAAATACCGTAGGACCCTACATATTTCCATGCTACCCAAAAGAATGTTAATGAACTTACCTGATAACTGGTTTAAGTAAAATTTATTTCCTAGTTGTTCTACTCTGTTCAGAAAGGTACCACTGAGATTAGTTCCTGTGAGGTCAAATTTTTTAAAGCTGCAGACACTTCCCTCTGAAAGACAACAACTCTTTACCGAGATGGTGAGAAGTCACTCACTATCTAAGCATTAACCCCTATGGGAAGTGTAGACTTACTGAAAAGCTCAAAAATATTCAAGCTATCCCAAGCTGAAGAGACCTATGTCCCTGCTTAAAATCTGAGCGTGGTTCTGGGGATCGTTCACACCACAGACCCTTTCTGATAGGTGGTGTGGATACAAGTACACCAACTTGGTCTTCCTGTGCCGTACGCAGTCCCCTAGTATTTCCCCAGTAGCTTTTACCCTTGGGACTTCCCTTCTCTTTTTCAGGCTATGCTTTTAGTCAGCATGTAACCTTAGTCTTTTGCCATAAACAATGGCCACGGTGCTGCCCTCACCTTCCTTCAGACACCTTGAGAAAAACACAGCGCCCCAAGGGGCAATTTCTGCATTGCATGGATTTGGCTGATCTATTCCAAATGAGGTTAATCCTAAACAATTTTGCCAATCTTTGTACTGCTTTGCCTGGGAGTCCTGCAGGACTGGTTGGAGCAGATGTGTTTGACTTATGTGTGGCCTGTGCATCTATGGGAGACCCACTGAATAGTCAATGCTCTCTTATTTAGCGTTACCTGTGGTATGTCTTATGACAACTTTATATCTTTATCTCATTTTTCTCACTTGGATCAGTGCTGGCACAAAAGTGCTGTATTGATTTAGCAGCGATGTATCTGGATGAAGGAAAACAATTTATATCTATCAGCAATAATCAAAGTAATGTACAGAGTAAAAACTGCAAAAGACACAAGTGATGCACTGCATCATTCCACTTAAATCTACTGATATGCTTCCTGGGGAAGGATCCAGTGATGCTGGTACTTAATTTGTCACGTGCAGGTGGGACCACTGTGTGTAGGATATGTGCAACTGCTGTACTTGCATTCTTTTTGGGGTCCTTTCTGCCTCCAATCCCTAGCCTTTAAACCAGGCGAGGACTAGTAGGGCACGAGGCTCTAGCAAGTATTCACCAGTCTTGACTCCCTTGGATGACTGTACTCTTCTGGAGCAGTGCAGATAAAGCCAGTGGAAGTAGCAGAAGCAGCGTTTTCAGTCAAGGGTGTTCAGCTGTGAAACAAGCTTCTAGAGCAGACTAATGCAGAAACAGGCTGTTTCCAAGTTACATTACAAAAACATCCTTTTGGACAAAACAAGCCCCACTGTAATGATACCTCCTTAGCCAGAGAGCTAGGAAGAACAAAAGTGATTCTTGCCATCTTTTGAACATCTTGTGATGTGCTGGAGACAGCCTTTGTAGAGACTTATTTGAAATTTTGTGATTAAGTTAGCACATTGAAAACCCAAGTATGTAGTCTTATAGCTAATAAAAGCAATTGTAGTAATCACTAGATGTGATTGACTGGCTTTGTGTCTAATCTATAAGTAGTTTTAAGGTTAAAGTGTTTATTTTATTACTGTGAAGAGGTAGTGGTATTAGCTTAGGAATTATTTCTTGTTTAAATTTACTTTCAATATAGGGCCTTAGGATTTCTGCAAAAATCATTTTAAAGCTCTAAAATACAGAAGAGAACAGCAATCAATCTATCCATAGAGACCCCAGCGTGAAGGAGCTGAAACCTGTAGCTCTTTTTACAAAATACTGCAGTTACATCCATCTGCATCGCAGACTGCTGTGAGCTCTGCTTTCAGATGTGCTGAAAGTTTTGCAATGTTTGCTGGTGTTGGCAATTTTTGAAGGGGTCAGCACCAGTATAATTGTGCTCCTGTTGAAAGCAGTGATAACACTGAAGTGATAGTAAAAAAAAAAAAAAAAAAAAAAAAAAAAATCAAACTGGACAGTGCTTGGAAGCTTCTAAAATGTTCCCAGCTACAAGATCCAGCCTTACCACTGTTGAAGTCTGTTGCGGACACATATTTAGCTAACGGTCGCAAAAGTATTCCAGACGCCTTTAGAAGGCCTTGAACAGAATAAACAAGAAGACAAAAAAAGAAAGATGCCAATTAGAAGAACACAGGTGCACATTCCAAGATAAAGGGAACTTGGCACGAAGAACCTCAATTCGGCAGTTTATCTTAATCAATTAGGCTGAGACAAGTTTCGCATATTTTAGTTAGTATAACCAATTGTGTCCTATGTTTAGGCGCGTGTACAGAGTTAGTATAACCAATTGTGTCCTATGTTTATGCGCGTGGACAGAGATAGTATAACCAATTATATTTTAGCTTTTGGCGCGTGGACAGCTGATGTTTAGCTTGACAAGGTATATAAGCACGCTATTTGGGCAATAAAGGGAGAACAACTTTAACCGTATCGGTGTCCGGTTGTTACTCGGCTCACGTCTCCAGATGGTTCCCTGCTACAGAAGTCCATAGTTAAACTCCCGTGTGTTGCGGTGGGAGGCTCTGTCAATGTCCTGCTGTGTGTGTACGGGGCTAAGTATGAACTGTACAAGTGACCACGGTGTATAAAATCAGTTAGGGTGTCTTTCTTAGGGTGGGACAGTGTCCAAAAAACTCAAGTTTGTTTTAAAAAAAACCAAGCAAAACAAAAACAAACCCAAAAAACTTGATCAGACAGTAATGAAGAATGATGCTAAATGGCTTCAGAGCAACTGCAGTCTCTCAAACACCTTCTCAGAATTAAACCTTTTTTTTAATAGAGCAAACAATCTGTTGTTACATAATGAATTAGCATTCAGCATGTTGCAAAAATAAGGCTGGGTTTTGTATAAACAAAACCGAATCTTTATGTAAATGTTATGTAAATGTGACATTTAACTTAAACTGTTGGAGTGGGGAAGTCGGGATTAACAAGGTACAGATCTCATCATGTTTATGTGTTGCAACTGTGAATTAAAACAGTTTGTTATTTTTGTTGCAGGGTGTTTGAGTTACTATCTATGAGCAAGAAATGCGCTGTTTGTGGAACCTGAAGTATTTTGAGATTCAGTTCAGGCCGCTTTTAAATAATTTTACTGAGTAGTTTAATGGAGCTGGATCAAAGGTTGTATTTCAATATAATAGAAGAAAGTATGTGCCCAGGAGTGTTGAACCACCTGAGATTGTAAGGATTCTGAATTTATTCTTTGTGAAGTCCAGGAAATTATATCACAGGAACATTTTTGTCCCTGACTTTGACTATAAGGGCCAGAATTTGGCTGGAGTTTACATGTGATTTCAGTCTGAGGGACTTTGCGTCTTTTGTAACTGCAGCAACCTGTATTTCAGAGTCACAAAACTGAATATGTAAGATGTTATTTATATTTAAAAAGTATTATTTATGTAGTGCTTCCAGTTCCACCAAGCACTTGTAGTTAAAGCTAAACACATGTATAAGGATTTTATATGACCCAGAGTATAAATTTACAGATTTCTGCTTAAGTTTGTTTTCTTTTCTATTAGTTCGTCTTTCTCGCTTGTAATGTTGTCTTTCTTCCATGTGTTGTGACCCATATTTGTACTTTGGCGTGCTAAGAGAAACGGTCACAACTTCCAAACAGTAGGATGTGGTTGGTATAAACTTCAATCTCAAAAGTTATTTCATGTTTTATGTTTTAGATGTGTTTCGGTAAGCTGCATGCTATTTTTGCGTGGGAGTATATTGGAATTAAGATGTAGACCGGTGCTGGAAAAAAACATGGAAAAAATAGGATGAAAAGAGCATTCTTTTCTACTCCCAGCTTCTGGTAAATGAGTTGTATGCAGCACAGCTGCCGTAAATTACATCTTAGCCAGCACATGATTCAGACTAAACCTTTATAATCTGAATCGCTGCTGCTCTGAGGTTACTTACCTCGCATCCTCCCCCTTAAAAAGGAACGTGTTGCGAACCTCCTGCCCTGTTTTCCCTGCCGCATGCAGGAGAAAATAAACCCTTAAATTACGAGGGTTGCCTGCTGCTTCAGCGCCAGAGCCGTCCCCGGGGAGCCGTCCTTCCCGAAGGGCGCTCGAGTTTCCCGCCCCTGCCGCCACTTTCAGCCGGGCCCGCCCCAGGACCCGGCCGGGCGGCTGCGCCGGCGCGGCCCTGGCCGCCGCCAGGGGGCGGCCTTGCCCTGGCGCTGCCTGCGGGGCTGCCGTCTCGCCGTGGGGGATTGCGGTGCCTCAGCCCCGGGCCGGTCAGAAACCGGCGGCACCTGGAGCCCGCTCGAGTGTACTCGACCTAAACGCAGGCACGAGGAGCTGCCTGGCGACATCCGCAGAGCTGCAGTTTGTCTTTCTGCGCTTGTACTTCACTTGGACCTAGCTACGCTTGGGAACGGATGACGGGTTGCACGTCTAAGCTGTGCTTTCTCTATAACGTCTTTCTCTGCATGGCATATGTTTCAGGGAGTGGCGTGGGAGTCCATGAGGCTGCCTTTATGGTTCTTGGAAGAAGGTCCTGTTCTAGGAAACGTGCGTCCCAGAAGATGCAGTCTGTTATGTGACCTCCTCTGCTTTTGTGCCTTCTCTTCCTGAAAGTACCAGTTCCAACAGTAGGTAGTTCTTATAACATGGGATTCTAGGAACAGCTGCTCAGAATAACCTGTCTGGGTTAGCACGGTGGAATACAGAACAACTCCCTTCGTCCCCGTGGGCAGGAAAGCTTGCATGCGCTTCTCTTCCTTGGCTACTTTATTGTGTGGAGTGTTCTGGGGACTGAAGTGTTCTGAATCCTCTCCTGAAGGTCATGGCTCTTTGGCTCATCTTTGTGCTCAGGGTCAGCTTGCTTGACTTTGCCTGGGTCCAGAATGTTTTTGAGGGGGTTGTGATACAGCGTGTCAAAACAATAACCCCTTAACTTTAATCTGAAGTCCTAAATTACAAAATTTTCTCAGATAGTCACGTCTGCATAGTACATGATCAGATGCCTTACTGAAGTAGATCGCATTACTGCTTATTTTATGGCTGTGCAGTACCATGCAGCAGTTTCAATCAGATCGATACCCCAGTAACCTGTGTGGTGGTTAGTACCCTGTCTGCTTTCAGTCCTTGTCCCTCCAAGCTCCAATACTTGGTTCTAGGTCCTCTGAATAGTCCAGGAGAGTTTAGAGTTAAGAAAGTCTGTAAGTTTAAACATCTAGCTTAGAGCAAGGTGCAAAGAGTGGGCATGAGAAACATCTAAAATAGGGGAGGAAAGGATGAAGGCAGGAGGCCTGGTAACTCATACCTAATTACCCACAGACCAGATGATTTGAGGGTTTTGGTGTGGAGGTAAAAATACTTTGAGACACCTGAGCGGCAGCATTAGACCTTGATATCTGTGTATCTGTCTGCAGCAGTATTGATTTCAGTAGTAAAGCCTGAGTAGAGGACTTGACTGCAGTTATTTACAGCACTGATGGCAACGTTAGTGTGTTTAGAGCTGTAAGCAGGACACCCGGGAGAAGGTAGAGTGCACTGTTAAAAAAGTGCTGCCTGTGTGGGATGGGAAGCATTTTAGTGAATGTCAAGCTGAGTAAGATCTGTGTTGAAAGCTATATTCTCTCTGAATTGGTGCTGAAGTGGCATGTGGGATTGCTGAGTGCAAATCACAGGCCCCCAGTGTTACGGAAGGTTCTGGGATCCATCTGCAGATATGGGTGCTGTTCTGGCTGACCAGTGGTACTGCAATGTAAAGTGTAATCCTAGCTTTACTGTGGACTGTGGGAATTCAGTGAGATCCAAATTTCACTCTGAAGATCTTAATGTTTTTTTCTTTTAATAGATGAAGCAGGATGATGATCATCCTTTGTAAAATGCTTGAGATCTATGGATTAAGAATGCTATATAAGTGCTCAATGTTGATATTTAGTATAAGCTCTTTATGTAACACCAAGAACAGATGATAAAACAGGACAGGAAGTAACTATTGGATTTGGAATCATTCTATCACAGATATAAATATAGGGTAAAAAAAAAAAAAAGGAAATGTGATTTTTTGCAGTCTGTATGTGTGCTCTTAATTGCATTTACTTGACCAGATTATAAATGTAAATAGGGAACTGTAGTAAAAACTGGTCTTTTAAGCAGCTAAGGTAAAAATCAATAAAGCACGTATAAACTATGTCACTTAGCATCTTTGCAAATATATGTTGTTTATGTTATGCAGTGTAAGGGGAAACACTCCTTCTGTAGCTCCTGAAGAAATTGGGCCATGTGAATCAATCCCATGCAGACTTCCATCTTGAAGGTCACAAGTAAATAGTTGGGTAGAACTCATATTTTTGAAGGAATGAGGGGTCAAAACCTTCAGACCTCTATCTTACTGTCTGAAATAAGAAGTAAAGTAGCATGCTGTAGGCTTCCTAATATGTCCCAAAAATGTAATTGCAGTACCTCCATGCAGCGCTGAAGAACAAGCTAAGGTCATGGCAACCAAAGGATAATACTTTTTATCAGCTGTTATACAGTTCTTGTTTGCTTTCTCCTGGAGAAGATTTAGCATTTCTTGCAAGCAACATAGCTGGACGCTTGAAAATTAACTCCAGTTTCCAGCCAGCCTCTGCTGTTATGTTCTATGTGAAGAGCAAAATGCAGTTTGCTTGCCTGAGTTATGTGATGTTACCCCAAACCTAAAAAACATTAGATAAAGCAGAATTCTACCTTGACTGATGTAAAGAGAATCAGGATGTATAAGTAATAAGTATTGCCCTACTATTTTTTGTGAATACTGATGTTACATAATGAACATTATATCCTCTAGCTATAAGGATAATGGTATTCCATGTGCTAGTGCTTTTCAGAGACAGTTCTGGTAGATTTAGAGATTATTTCAAAATGTATCTAGCATTTTGGTACAATGAATTGCTTTTCAAATCTGGATTAGACTATTGCTCTGAAAATATTAAGTGTTAGACATTTACAATGTGCTAGTGAGGCAGAGTAGTTTCAAATACTGACCTTAGTTTTTTGACCAGTGATAGGGAGTTAACAGTAGAATGTAAACTTCAGTAGTGTTTTTCTTTGAATTATGCCAAACTCAAATATATATATATATAATATATATTAAATATATAAAATATCTTTTCTGGATGGATGGAAAAGGGGAGCCAAAATGGGCCATGGGTTGCTCAGATAAATTTTCTCATTTGAATGCCCTCAGAGTATAACAACTCAGGAACAAATCTTGTTCAAGAGTAACATAAGTAGAGTTGATCCTGCCATGGAGAAGAGATAACTGACCTCTGCAGGATTCACAGATTGTCTAAAAGAAAAATAAATGTGTACAATGAAGAAATTTTTGCAAACACACAGCAACAGTGAAATGTAGAAGTTTGCCTGGAGGATGATGGACAGGCTGATAGTGTTCAAGCTGCACAACAGTTTCCAGGACACTTTTTGGTTAGGACACAGCAGGAAAAACATTGCTTCTTAGAAAAATATGTCTGTCTTGGTCTCCGTGTGCTACTTAAATAGACTGTACTGTACTACTTGAATCACCATCCCTGGAGGTATTTAAAAGACATGTAGATGTGGTGCTTAGGGACATGGTTTAGTGGTGGACTTGGTAGGGTTAGGTTAACAGTTGGACTCGATGATCTTAAGGGTCTTTTCCAGCCTAAATGATTCTATGATTCTACTTACCATCTTCCACTGAAATGAGTACTGCAGGACTGCTTTCAGTGTTGGAGTTAACTTTGTTGCTGTGTGATGACTGTGCATACAGGACCTAAGGCTGAGTGCTGCCTCTTAACTGAATGAAGTTGATATCCAAATACTCAGGACTTTCAAAATACCTCCAGGCTTTCCTGTGCTGGGAACTCCATATAGAACTTCTGGGCTTTTGAGTGTGAGTCTGAAGTCTTCCCAGTACTAGTGGTATCACAGAGTTATTTGTCATTCCTCCCCCAAACAATAAGAAGCCTAGCTAAAATAAAAGTTTCCAGGAAATCAAAATAAAAATGACCTGATTTAGATGACTTTTGCTGAAAAGTGCTGTTATACGCACTTAACCTTTCATTTAGGGTGATGACTCAAGATAAGAGGAACTTCTTTTGCATTAGAAGTAAATGATGAAAACTGCAGCTGTTGAAATGGATAGAGCTTGAGAGCAGCCTTTGGTGGTCGGTTAGTTTTAGCTGACAGCTAAGCAAGAGCATTTACTTACAAGTGAGACACCTGAAATTTTATCATTGCTCTCAAGGCAAGGGATCATCTTCTACTGCAAATAAATTACAGGTGAAATATTAGTAAATGAACTTGAGTCAAGGGCTTCCTCTGTGCATGTTCAATAAGGGTTTGTCCTATATAATATAGTTGATAGCACCAGCAACTAGTAGATGGCAGTGCATCTTTTACAGCTTCATTGGACAGTCAGCTGTTGAAACAGACATGGCATGGTGGGAGCTTTCTGTAATGTAGATTTTAATAAATATTTAATTTCTTCTTGTTTATAGTGTCTTGTAGCTTTTAAACTATGTAAACAGCAAAATGGAGATGGTTAACAAAGTAACCATGGAAACCTGCTTTATCCTCTTTCTCTCCCTCTCTCTGGAAATGTTTTTGATATTTGATTTCTTTCCCTCACTGTGATTTGAACTGAACCAACAAAATAACCCATAAAAATTGTATTTTAAGTTGTTGGTTATCTAGTCACAACCAATAGACCAATATTTGTATGATCAATGTAAAGAGAGAGTTTGCATTCATACTCTTTATTTGGGGTAGCACTGCAAGAATAAAGTGGTACCAAATAACTGTATGTAACACTAGTAGCAAGCCGTGACTGGACTAAATACATCTTTGCATTTCTGAGGAGTGGAATCTTCGAATTTGCAATGGCTTTTTTTCATTGTGAAATGCTGGATGAGGAAGACAGATAAGCAGTCATTTGAGTTTTTTATTGATATTTCAAGTATATGAGTGCTAACTTGCGTAAGATCAAAGCATCATTTGAGAAAATTACTGTACCTTTCAGGGAGGAGATTCTTAAATGGGAGGCAGTGCCTCCACTTTGAAGAAATGAAGGTCACCTGGAGTCTTGTTTAGTTCCTCAGATTTTGGGAGGCCTTCCTTTGGGGAACCTCATAGGTTAGAGCAAAAGTTAACTACAAGAGCAACCATGTGGGGTCAGAGCAGAGCTCTCCCTGGCCAAGCACTCTGTCTTTGCTAGCAGTCAGCAATGCACACCTAGTGAGGAGGTGTGTACAGCTAGGTCAAGCCTTGTAGGTAGTAAACTGTCTTCAATTTGTGGTTCGTGAACTTTTGGAGTCAGGAGTGGCATCTTCATGTGTGATGGTTTGTAGCGTGCACTGGCTTTTGGACTCCATAGGCTTAGATTGGAATTGCTGCCATGTAGGTGAAATGCCCTCCAAGGGGGGACTACCTGCAGTACTTTGTTCTTTTTGAACTCTCGGAGTAGTTTCTGCGCTCTCTTGGCATTTGCAGTCACTGAGCCGTTTTTAAATGGGGGGGTGTGGCTTACTTTTTGGATCATATAGCCTATTGTCAAAATACAGGCAGGTTTCACAGAGCTGATCACTGCTGAATCTACAGAACTGACACAAAGGAATGTGAAAGGAAATAATGTTTTATGTTTAGAAATCGTTAGCCTTTCGCAATAGAAGTGCCGAAAGAAAGACGACCACTATTAGGTATAATTTATCTTTCTAATTAATTCCTCACAAAATAACAATTGCAAATACAAAATACATATTTTACATATTCTGAGACAATTTTAAGAAACACCTATGTAAAAATTTGACAATGCTTCAGATTCATATTTTAATTCTGGACTATTATTTCAAGATTATTCTCTGTATGTTGGCATGACAGTAATTAAGCTTAAACTCGATAGAAGGGGTTAGTGGTCTTTTTAATTTTTGTCAAACAAACAATCAATTTCAGTAATATAAAACCAAATTTTATTTCTTGGATTAACTTAGTTTCAGTGATTAGATACAATGAGACTTCTATTACCTGAATGCTTTTATTGTCCCTTGACTTCTGTAATTTGGAGTTGGAGAATAACTTCTTATTGGTCCTCCAGTGGTCTGGAGCATTACTCTGTTGTTTATTACAGTACTGGTTGTACTGCACTCAGTCTGGTTTTAAGAATTACTGTTGCCAGGATTTCCATCACTTCTTGTCCCTGCTTCTATGGGCAACAATTCTAGTTCATTGAGATACACACCTTTGCAAGATTTTCCCCGTCTCCTCTGATTCCTGATTCCAGAACTGAAGTTATGTTGGTTTTAAACTGATGAGAGCTTTGCATGACTTGAGAGCAGTGGTTAAGGAACAGAAGTTATAATGAATAATTTTGTGATTTCTTATTCATGGTTTTACCTTGGTTTTTAGTTTATGGTAGTGCAGGCCATTCTGTCTTATGCAGGTTTCCAGTTGCCTACAGGAATTGTTATAACAGGTAGGAATTAAGCCCTGACTTCAAGTAAAGAAATTGTATAGAAGCCATCAGTATTTCACTTCTGTATAAAAAATAGCCTTAATAGGGACAAAGTGTTGAATACAGCAGGCAGAAATTGCTCCTGCAGGCCAATATTCTGTTATTTGTACTCTCCTGTAGATGTGGTATCAAGCTTGCTCATCTGGGTTTTGATTCTCAAAAATTAATAGTGGCAAGTTAGCATAGCTATAACTAAGTGAAAAGTTGTGATTGAATTGTCTGTGGTTGAATTTCTGGGCACAATCTGTGAAGAAATGTTATGGCATGTGCCAACAAAACTGCAGATGTTGTACAGTGATATATAGATTGCTCAAAGTAGACATGGTCTTATTTGCCTTATGTTACTGAGTTAAAAGATACTTTGGTGCTAGGAGGCAAGTATCTGTATTACAGAACATTAACCTTTGTTGCTTTTTGGACAGTGCTTAGAGAAGGGTGTGCAGGTCAGAGGCATAGTGCTCAGAAGTCATTTTCAGAAAGTGAGTGTCTAGTACCATAGATGCCCTTAGATCCTCTCCAAATTATTTTTGTACCTCACATTGCTGTTTTAAATGTTTTTTTCCTCCTCTTCTGTTGAACTGAGGAAAGATGAAAACTTGATCCACCTCAAACAAGAAGCAGTGACAAAAGGTTTATGAAGTGCTGTCAAGTGCACAGACCAAATCAATGGGGAAAGTCTGAAATTATTTTTCTCAAATTTCTTTCACCTTACGTATGGCTTATAACAAAAGGCTCAGAAAGCAATATTCAGGCAGAAGTGCCTCGCTTCAGCTGATGGTGTCTCTGAAGAGTTCAGAAGTAAATTACAAAAATAATGACTGCTTTCATTAAGATGCTTCAGCTGTGGAAGCAAATGCGTTGGAGTTACACGCTTTCACTAGAGCTGTAGGTGCACAAATCATTTTTGGGATCAGACTGACAAATCATTTAATCACAGAAAGCCAACATATCTTTGTGCTGGTTATGATCAGTGTCTTAGAGGCAGCATACATCTTGACTGGGTGATAATCATTTCACTGAAGTAGCATAGACCCTTCAGAACCTGTGCAGAGTGGTCACAGCATGCTGACTCCTCTTGTATCCTATGGAATCTCTTGAGGGCAGTATGTAGGAAACATTGTTATGACTTATTTTGTAGATATCAAACATTTATAGCATCAGTGCACAGAATTGCTGACTTGACATTTTATGCCAGCTTATAGCAAGAGGAGAACTTTTTTTAAAGTGTAGTAACATGTGAATAACTGTGCATATGTGTGAGTAAATGTTAGGCCACTTTCCACAAGAGTAAAGTGATTTTTTTTTTTTTCTTCTCATTATTAAACAACAAAGTTGTTAATGCCATGATGTTGGGTCAGCATTTTGTCCTTTGTTGTTTGTGTCCTCGTAACATACAGCTTCAGACCTTGAAAATGCATACAATTATCTTGAAAAAGATCCTCATGTTTGTGTTGAGATCAACAGACTTTTTGTTCTGTTTTTATATGTTTTATAGAAATAAAGATTTTGTTTCTCTCTGAAGAACTATGTGACTTTAGGTCCCGATGCTGCCCCTAAGAACTGATGCAAAAGTCTGCCCAGAGGTGCATGCAGTAGGTCCTAGTTTTGTCGGAAGGATCATTTAAAAATAAATCAGCAATCAAAATGTCCCGTAGTTCAGACTCATAAGACCCTGGAAGACTAACAGTGAAATTAGTATTTTCACCCCTTGTAAGCTTCCTTTTGATGTCTGAGTTCAGTTAGGAGCTCCTTGCTCATCCATGCAGGCCTCTTGCTGCGTTTGCTTGATTTCTTATTTGTCAGGATGGACCTTTCTTGAGCTTGGAGGAGGTGATGCCTGAATATCAACCAGCTTTCCTGGACCCCTCTTCTCTCCAGAGCAATATCCCATGGAGTTCTTTTAAACAGATCTCTGAAGAGGATGGTCTCTACTCTCCTGAAAGCCAAGGCTGTGGTCCTGCTTTCTGCCCTGCTCCCTCTTCTCAGGGTCCTCAAGCCCATCACGTCATGGTTACTGCAGCCAAGGCTGCCTCTGACTTTCCCATCTGTTGCCAGTTCTTTGTAAGTACAAGGTCCAGCAGAGCACCTTTCCTTGTTGGTTCTTTGATCATTTGTGTTGGGAAGTTGTTGTTAATGCACTCCACAAGTCTGCTAGATTACTTGAGGGCTGCTGTGTTGTCCTTCTAGCAGATATTGGCGTGGTTGAAGTCCCCTGTGAGGACCAGGGTCTGAACATGAGGGTTATTCTGGTTGTTTGAAGAAGGCCTTATCTCCTTCTTCATGATCAGGAGGTCTACAGCAGATACCCAGTACAGTGACACCCATCCCTGGCAAAGCTTCATGCACTCCAGCTGCTCTCTCACATATTGGGCAAGTCCCCCTCCTGGCCTTCCCATGCTGTCCTTCCTGAAGAGCCTGTCACAGCACTCCGGTCATGTAACTGCACAGAGACTTCTAGCTCCTCCTGATTGTTCCCCATGCTGCCTGCATTAGTGCAGAGGTGTTTCAGAAAGCCACCTGAGTACGCTGAGTCCCCAGAGCAGGCTTGAGAGCTTTCCAGGTAAGACTGTTCCATGTTGTTACTGTTGTCTTTTGAACAAAATGTTCTGTAAAGTATAGAGATGTACTTTAGTAGTCCTGAAACAAATGACAGAAGTTTTTCAAGCCAGTATCCTTTTTTAGGCATGTTTATTTTTCCTACGTTTTGATTTGGTTTTAATTTATGATCAACATTAAAGGAAATATGGGGTTGTTTTTCTGTGTAATCAATTTACTACTAGCCCTCATGAAATTAATGAAGAAAGCTCCCAAATGACTCCATTTAGATGTACGTTGGATGGTGAACATGGCTTCCTCTGTTTTGCTGGTTTATCTTGGTTGTAATTTTCAAAGAGCAGTGTTGGGTGTTTGGGGTTTTTTTTTGAAAGATGTCTAATTAATCAACATGATTTTAATACAAAGAAATGAAAGGGAGCTCTAAAAAAAGATGGTTTGTTTGCTTTCTTTTAGATGTAATAAACAAGTTTGCAATCTGTCTATTAATTTATTTTGGGTTTAATATCAATCCATCTGTGCTTTTTTGAGTTGTTGCTACTAAACAAAAAGGTATCAATGAAATATTTATATATGAGCATCTGGCAACCAGTTGCTGACTTGTGAGAAATCTCAGGTCAGAAAAGTTAGTAGTGGCAGCCTGCAAGGAGGGGAGCACTGACATGGCAGTGCCAATGATCTTCCAGTCCTGATAGGAATGGATAATACATGTTGTCAATCACTAGACCTAGAAAAGTAAGTATGGAATACATAATGGGGGAACAATAAGGGAGAACAAATACAGGAAAGTAGCACAGTTTTACTTGTTGTCTTATATTTAGTACTGGCAATATAGTTGTGTTGGAAAATGTTCCTGTATTTTCAATGACTTCAGGATTAATGATTATTTGTAGTCCCTCTTCTTTGTAGAAGCACTCCTATCTCACAACTGACATAACTGGAATCAGGATTGAGTCCACTGGTTTTAAAATCACTGTTTACTACACATAAGGACATAAGTATTGTTTCTTCTTGTTCCTGAACATTTACTTGTACATGCTCAGTGTACAGCGCACAGTCCCAGTTCTGCTAAAATGCCTGAACATAGGGGAAAATATTATTTGGTGACTGTAACTCTTCCCTAAATACTATTAGTGCGTTATTGATTTAATCTGAAATGTAAAGCCACGCTGTTTAGACTTCCTAAATCAGAGGGGGGGGGGGGGGGGGGGGATAAAATCTGTTCCTACTATGCAAGTTGTCCACGACAACTTTGTGGTGTATGTGGCTGTTTCTCTTTGCTTTTTTTGTGTGCAAGGTAGCATTGCCAATGTTTAAGATATTGGAAAGTGAAGATAAAAGCCTTAGCTAATCCTATCTGACTGAAGGTACTTTATAATTTCATCATACCTGTCCCTTCACTGATTTGAGGTAAATGACACTAGAGGAAGTTTTTTCCTCCATTGCCATAGGAAGAGGAAACGGGACTGTTCGTTATTTCTATTACATACACAAATGCCCCAGAACACATGATCTAAAGGCAGTTGGTGCTTCCAAGAGCAATGGGCTTTGATTCCTCTTCACTTTACAGAAACTGTAGCCACAAAATGTACAAATAGGCTGAAAATTGCTGTCATTTGCTTTTGGTAGTGTCTCCTACCCATGCTGCCAAAGGGTAAATCATAACACTGGGCATTGGAGAAACAATTCCTCTGATTCAGGGGAAGAGTGGAATGATGGGGAGTAGGAAGATGGTGCAGGGATTGAGTTCTGACAGCGTGGCAGGCTGGGCTTCTTGGCAGCAGATGGCATTAAAATGTCAGAGCATTAAAATATGCATGTCAGGAATAGGATTTGGCATGTAAGAGGTAATTATTTCACAGAAAAGTGATATTTCTATGAAACAGATTCTGAGAGGATTTGGGATGGTTGCTGCTGTAATTAGCTATGTTAGGCTTATCGCCCTGTCTTTCAGCCTGGGCAGGAGACTGCCACAACCACTTTAGTTAACAGACTCTCAATTATTTAAATAAAGGCACAAATGAATGAATCTTCCAATCCTGCCTTTCTGATCTGGGAAAGGAAAACCTTCTTTGCTTGGAAAAGGTCTCCAGAAAGTCTCTTTCTGAGTTACTCAAGAGCTGCTCTGAAATAGGTTCCTATTGATCATTTTAGGTAAGAGTATTCTCCTCAGCTGATGTCCAGCATCTTTGCACCATTTGCTGTTACAGCAGGACCATCTATTTTCCTGGTCCTCGAAGATGAAAAAAACCACTCTCTAAGAATGGTGTTCATATATTTTGCTTCAGTATTCTGCTAACGTCTGGATTCTGCAATCCTGGTAAATCATACAGGCTGGCCAGTAAAGTACTATATTGAGAGAAATGTGTTGCTTTTATCTTATAAAAACAGTGGATAAGCACTGTGTGCTGAGTCTTCCCTGTCTGTGTTCCTGGATGCATTATTTACATATTACCCAAACTGATGGGCCTACTGAATATTGTAGTAATGGGTGTCTGTGTGTGAAGGTAAAAGTACTCCGTAATATGTTACCTATAGATGCAATATCTGCTTTACTTAGTTGCTTATAGATGTTCTTTTTTCTAACACAACACACCGAAGGCCATGAGTTTGCATCTGAATCTAAACCATCTTTTTGGCTGTGAATCCTCATCTCAAATAGGTGCCACAGGACAGTTTTGTGTCAGGAACACTTGGCTCTGGTGTCCATTTTTCAGCAGTCTGGCTGTTAAATTCTGTTCGTCCATCCTCCTGCTGCTTAATTCATCCTATGTATTATGATGGCTCTTTAGACCATCTTGTGTGTCTCCTCCCTAAACCCTTGTTTTGAGCCAGAATTCTCCAAAAGAATTGTGTAGGATTCATAAGTTGATTTAGGAATTTTTCTACAGCCAGGTCTTGTATTACTTGGTTATTTTTAGTTTTAGGATCTCAATCCATTAATTACTTGTAACACTAGTAATTTAAAATCTCTCATTGTATCCTAAAGAAGGTAGCTTCTAAGCAGATTACTGCATTAGCCTGTGTTACTTTAACTTAGTGTTCATACCACTTACTTTTGCTACGAACTGTATACATAACTGAAGCTGAGGGTGAAACTTTCATTGTCTTTCACTTCCTTTACAGCTGTTTGTCTTAAACTATCTGGGAAGTCCTCCAATGACCAGTTTTCCTTTGGTTGTTGGTGGACCCTCTCCTTGTTTGCCCAGCAACTTGCACAAAAAGGGAAGTTCAATCACTACAATGCAGCAACCACTGTGAGAAAAGGTGAAGAAATCGGTAATGTGATCTTTGCCTGCTCCCTAGGTAATTACACTGAATTCAAGCTCAGATTGCTCTGGCTTGGCCCTTGAAGTTTTTATGGTATATATCAAAGACTGTGATGAAAGATATCTATCTTTAAGGTGAAGGACGTTTTAAATGTGACTGTGTTGTGAAGCATGTATGTAAATGTGGCATACGTTTTTTTATAATTATCCTTCCCTTTCTTAGACTTTTCCAAAAAACTGCATATGTACACTGTAACTGGAGATACCTGTTAAGTACCTTACCCTGGGTTTAGGAACTGTAGATTCAATATCCTACTTTTTGATGTGTTTATATAAAATTAATATCTGAAATTCTTAATGTTGAAATAAGTAGGCTATTTTCACTTAGCCACTTACTAGTTACATAACATTTTGTCCCAATCATATTTTTCTGGTACAACACTAAAATTTTCTAACATCTCGTTTGTAGTGTGTACATCTAATGAATAGATCTGTAGAAGATGAAGGTTTTGATTGTGGGGGAAAAAAATAGCATTACACCATGTTTAGATGATACCTGATAGAGAATTCTAGACAGCCAAACATTATCATCTTATACCTCCTTGCTGTCAATCCCAAATTTTTCCTGAGATTTCTCACAGGTTTCGAGGCTTTTTGCCTAAAAAATGAAAACTGCTCATGAAAATTACTGAAAATTGCTGAAAATTACATTTTTGTATCTTTGTACCTGAGCTGACTTTTCTGTTGCAGTGCAATCTCTCTTTAAGTTGTTTTTGTAGCTTGTGTTCTTCTGGTAGCCATGCTCTCTCTGTCTCTTAAAACAATTTTAATTCTTTGACATAACCTTTTCTGTTAGGTGTATTTAAGGGTTTGGAATTTTGAGGGTTATGGGTAAGTTTACTTTGTCTCTTTAAAACATCTATTTGTGTTATCTTTGCCTTTCTCTTTTTCTCATTCTTAGTCAGCTGGGTTTTTTCTAGCCTTTATCATTTCTACCACTCTAAACTTTTGTTTTTGCTGCTTCAGCTAGCCTTAGTGCTGTGGTGCCCTTATCTAGCCACTGTCTCAAAATAGTTCTTGATGATAATAATAATAAAAAAAAAAATCAACAGTAGCATCATGACCAGTAATTCTAGCTAATTACAGTGTCTGCTTCCTGTCAATCAGCCCTACCCTGCATTCTTCCCAGTCTGTTTTCTTACTTTCCAGAAGTCGGTCTCCTTAACTCCTGTGTAGGTAGCTGAAGCAGACATAGCACTGATGGACAGCATACATGGCATTGCAGCTGTCCTGGAAGCATTTGTTACCTCCCTGCGTTTCCATGATGTCCTATGGGAAGTGTTCCTGTATCCTGACGGAACAATTCAAGGTTTCTCTAAAACTATCTGTGTTGAGTAATATATATACATCCAGTGCATATGGAAACACTGAAAATGTAAACTAGGCTCCATATGGTTTGTACAGGTTGTTCACTTTACTCAGTGCAGTGGCTTGTTTGGGTGGGATAATGGGGGCAAGCTCGGCTCACTTTGTCAGCGGAAGGTGTTTCACGTGTTTTCCTGCCTCCAGGGTAAGTGTTTTAGACCCAGTTACAAATTATTAACAATTGGTTTTACCCCTGGAAGGGTGACTTTGAAGATGGTTCTTATAATCCCTGCAATGGATTGATTTAGGTTGTTTACAGCCTCCTTGTCATCTTTTTGGTTTTTTTTCTCTGGTGACATAGTATGTTTGTAGGCTGTCATTATGCAAGGTTTCATATCTATAGATGGCATCCCTATTTTCTTACATAGTTACAGAAGTATAATGGGTAATATAATAAGCAATTTCCTCCTTTGGTGCAGTTGAGTACTAGCACATACAACTCAAGTGTCAGGGGAGGACAGGACAGGATTTGGAACTGGATTCTAGGGCAACACTGCTTGATTTTTGTATAGTTTGGTGTTGGTTTTTTTTTCTCACTAATTGCTTTTTGTACTGTGCAGATAGTCTCTAGCTTAGCTATCTTAGCAGCACAATGTAGTATGCCCCTGAAACGGTATTGTTATGTTCAGAGAGTGCTCTGTCTCTATAACTTTTGTTGCTGAGAAACTTCTGTTGTTCCTAGATAGAGAGCCACGGTGCGATGATGTACATTGAATGGTCCAGTTGGCACTGAATAATGTGGGGTTTTTTCACTACCGTGGGCCACTACTAACACAGGAAAGCTAATCTGCATTCTCTATACTTCTGCCCTATGAAGTACTAATGAAGCTCAAGATTTGGGCCCTGTGGGGCTCAGACACCCAAAAGATTTCATTGTGAAGATCTAGAAGGCAGATCAGGGTCAGTAACCCTAATCCTCAAGGGTAATGAGTCCTCCTACATGCAGGTTAAAGATAATCTTTTCAGGAGTTTATTCTGTCCGGTAATACAGCCTATGATTTTGTAGTGAGCACCTACCCAAACTAAGAGCCATGGTATCACCTTTTAGTCCATAGGCAGAGCAGGGTTCTCAAACCTTACTTACTTCATTTTCAGATGCACTTTGAAAAATGTATGCACTGTCTCCCTCCATGCCATACTGCTATGACAGCTGTATTGCACAAATGTTTTTCCCTCTGTGGTGAGTGAATAAACCACAGAATATGGTGGGTTTTGTTTTGTTTTTAATATAGTACCAGAATGCTTTCAGATGATGTAGTGATGCGGATAGGATAAGCATTTTTATAGAACAAGCAAAAATGTGATTTGACAAGCACAGACTGTTTCAAATAAAATACAGAACACTTACCAGTGCCTGAAAATAACTTTGGAACAACCAAGAAATCTTTTTAATATCGTTTTGAATAGATATACTATCCTGGATCACACATGACATGCAGAGGATAAACAGTACGTTAAGATGACATTCAATGTAACTTTCTTGTCCGAGTGGAATAAGTAGAAAGAATGGAATCTGCATTTTTAACCATTATAGTTATGACAAATCTTCTTTTGTTTACCTCTTTATCTGACTTGATATGGCTTTCCATGTATGTATTTCATGCAGACAAAGTATGGGAAGTGTTACTGAACCCTACTGAGAGAATATGGACCAGCTGAACCGTATTAGATCAGATTGTCTATTTTAAAGGTATTTTCCTATGAATTTTAAGTGATTGCAACATGATATTTTACCTACCTTGAAAGCAACTCTCCCTTCCCAAGTACACAGAAGGAAAGAGTATCTTTTTAGAAAAGTCATGATAAACTTATTAAAAACAATCTTTAACATCAGACACATCAGTACAGAATTCATAAGCAAGCTGAAGGGTCTAGAGAATAAAGGACTACTAGCTGTGTTCTTTCTATATGTTCTTTCAGCCATGAAGAGATACATATTTGTACATTAATAACAACAACACTTTATACTTAAACCACTTGATAATTTCCAGGTGCTGCACAGATTTTAATTAGTGTCTCACCTTGCTTCCAGTCAGCTCATTCTCACTAAGTCAGAACACATTATTCCTTGGTATGCAATGTTTCAGCATAATCAAATTTCAGCTTGCAAACAGTCTAAAAATCTGTTCTTTGTAGTGTACAAGCAGTTCCTAAGACACATGGCAAGGTCACTTGCATTTGAATAATTATGATATAATTTGAAAACATGATTAGCATCTGGGCAGTAAAACCATTTCCATCATTATCAGTCAAATGGCAAATTTCTAAGATACGCTTAATTTCTGTCTCTCATTCCTTCTTCAGCTCTGCTTTTAATTTTCATAAATTGAGTCTTGTATTTTAGTTGCATAGGAAGAAAAAGATGCTGAAAAGGAACAAAAAGCATGGTGGTTTTGTTCCCTTCTTGCAGTTCATTTCTACATAGATTTCTTTTCATGATCTTTCCTCTGCTTCTGCAAACCTGCTTATGAAAACAAGAAGTAGGGTGCTTGCAAATAGTGCCAACACAGTTAGCTAGATCCTTATCTGTGTTTGCTTTGAAGCATATGTGTTAAATCACTTGGCTATTAGATGAAGCTGATGCCAATGCAGTGTAGCAGGGGTTAAAACTTTGGGTCTATGTAAAATGGTTTTGGGAGTCTGTTTGGTCATGTTTTATCTGTTGTTAATGTCTGAATCGTAACAACTTAAGAAAGCCTAGAATTTGAAGGTGAAAATGTGTATTGGGTCTGGCTGAGATGGAGTTAATACTCCCCATAGCAGCCCTCATAGCACTGTGCTCTGCATCAGTAGCTAGAAAGGTGTTGATAACACACCAGTGTTTTGGCTACTGCTGAGCAGTGCTGGCACAGCATCAAGGCTGTCTCTCCAACATTTTTGCCCCCCCCCCCCCCCCCCCCCCCAATGGCAGGCTGGGGCAGGGCAAGATCTCGGGAGGGGACATAACCAGGACAGCTCACCTAAACTAACCAAACAGATATTCCATACTATATGACGTCAGCTCAGATATAAAAGCTAAGTAAAGGGAGACGGAGGGGGGGCATTTTTGTCTTCAGGAGCAACCACTACGCATACTGAAGCCCTGCTTCCCAGGAAGTGGCTAGACATCGCCTGCTGATGGGAAGTAGAGAATAATATCATTTGTTTTTCTTTGCTTTTGCGCACGACCTTTGCTTTCACTTTATTAAACTGTCCTTATCTTGACCTACAAGCCTTTTGTTATATTTTCTCCCCCCTGTCCAGCTGAGAAGGGGGAGTGATAGAGCGGCTTTGGTGGGCACCTGGCATCCAGCCAGGGTCAATCCACTACAAAATGTCAAGCAATTATTTTCTTACTGTAATACAGCTCACGGTCATGTTTGACAGCTTGAATATTTTGCATACTTGGTCATTTCTTGCCAGCAGCAAACATAAATGAGAGATACTGATTCATGCCTACCTGTGGACTGGGCAAGTGCTGTCTGTAAAACATTCTCTTCTTTTCCCTTGGCCTTCTTTTTCTCTCTCACCTGTGCATGCAAAAATCCACACTGAGTTAGCTGAATGATAGCTGTGGGGGTACAGACCGTGCTCCTTAGTGCTCTAATAAGCCCAGTACAGCATTACCTGGCAGTAAGCTATTAAGTCTTCCTCAGAAATGAAACCAGGATAGCATTGTAAAATCCCACCCAGGGCTTGCTGATTTCCTGCCAAAGCATGAGAGATGGTAAGCGTTGAGCCAGGAACGCTGGATATTGTGTTGAGGATGATAGAGCTTCACTGT
Source organism: Harpia harpyja (assembly GCF_026419915.1). Classification (NCBI taxonomy): domain Eukaryota; kingdom Metazoa; phylum Chordata; class Aves; order Accipitriformes; family Accipitridae; genus Harpia; species Harpia harpyja. The sequence continues at coordinate 12,780,378 of NC_068952.1, read as the reverse complement.
ACAAGTCACGATATTGGCCTAGTTTGTGGCCCTTTCAGGAAGCAGAGATGGGAGAGTTGAATACTCTGCACTAGGTGTTGGATCAGTGTGTGTTCTTTATATTTGGACTGGTAATCCTAAGGGGGTTCGGTTTTTGAGAGAATCCTCTAGGCATAGTAACTAAGAGACAAATTTGCAGCATGGAAAATGTTGGAAAAAATACTGTGTGTAGTCCAGGAGCCTGTAAGAAACAGGAAAAGTGGTCAGTGTTAGTTACTACTAATTTGAAAAGCGAGTGAATATATAAATCAAAAGCTTTTTGGATCACTTTAAAGGGTTTGGGTTCTACATGTTGTTTAAGTACATGCCTGATGTTAAGTATGTACATACTGTCCCAATTAAGCAAGACAGGTCTATGCCTAACATGGGATCAGCAGAGTTTAAATATGCCATCGCTATGTACTTACATCTCTTGCCTTGTCTTGTTCATTCACATAATGGCTTTCAGAGACAGTAACAGCAGAACAGTATTTGTACTATAATGATTTTGTCTGAACTGGCAAAATGTTAAATATAAGTAGCATTATCATCTAGAAAATTCTGAAACATGGACAGGACAGGCTTGTCTTACATGCGAAGCACTCTGTACAGGCTGCTGCCTGATGTTGGATGCTATCTGCAGCCAATCTTCCTCAGACTGACACAGCTGTGTGGTATCATTGATCCTTGCAGGATTATGTACAGAAAAGACAAGATACTTGGATTCAGAAAAAGGTTCTTTGCTGCTTTATTTCTTGCTATAAGGAACATGGAAAGAGAACACTTTCTTAATTACTGCATCAAAATGACTAGACTAGAATTGGTACTGAAATAATGCTGAAGTGTTGATTTTTAGTATTGCACTTCAATTTTGACTAGAACAGGGCTGGAGTGGATCAGGTGTTGTTAACAGATTACACAGTAAACGGGTGATGCAGTCCATTTCTTTATCTTCTTTGCACCCAGGGCAAAAAACCTCAAGAGGCAGGAATCAAGCCTGCACGGTGTAAGACTTCTTTGCCTCTTTTCCAGCAGCCTAACATAAAATAATCAGTGTACTTGTGTCATACTGCCAACCAGGCTCTTTCCTGCAGTGGTCTGCGTGGTGTTACAGCTTGTCAAGCACCAGTGGTTGGTACTTTTGTTTTCCTTTTCTCTCTCTTTCTTGAATGGTGGACTCAGCCTGTACTTCCTTTGTCTTTGAAGAATACAAAAAGTATTTGATACATGTTTTGTTCACAAAACCAAAGATTGGTCATAAAGGTATTTTCTTGATAACCTTACCTTTCAAAAATTCTGAGTTAAAATGGAAAAGCATGGTGGCTTTTTTTATTGCTATTCTCCTTTAGAAAGTGAAAAAGCATAGGAAATGTGGCTGAAAGTGGAAGATGGAGAAGAATGTCCTTGCTATTGATTTAAACTCTATCTACTCAGCAAACCAAGAGCCATAGGAATCACAGCTAGGCTTCCTTCACAGAATGTACTGATATTTAATATTGAACTCTGTTAACCAGGTTAAAAAATGGTGTATGATAACTAAGACCAGGTTTTTCTTGCACAGATACAGCTAGCTAAGAAAAATATCCTGTGCAAAGATCCTGTTGATCACAGGGGCTATTGTTAAGAAATGTATATTTCAGAACTAGAATTGGGTCTAAAACTCCATTTACAATTTAAATTTTGCCTGTGCTCACTTCTGTCCACTCTGTTCTTGTCACAATAGGAACTAAAAATCACCTCCTGTTCTGAATGGCAGCAGCCCTGCCTAAAATCCTTAACCTTCTGCCAGTAGTGGATGCTTTAAAGGTTTTAACACCGTTACAGTTGGCTTTATGCTGTCCCCTATAGCTTTAAAGGGATGTTGGAGCTTGCTTAAATGAGTCTGTGATCGGATCCTTTGACTTCCAACCTTACTGCTTTCTCATCATGCCAGGCAGGAGCAGAAAAGCCATTACCTATTGGGATCTCAGGAGTAGCTCCAGCAGTTTGTGCTTCCTGGCTCAGAGGAGAGGTGATGAGGGAGTGAGGGAACAACAGCTGTCCAAGAGGAATTACATCAGGAGGCTGTGTCATAGGCTTAGCTTATACCATAAAGGCACAGAAAAGAGTCTAAGATATAGAGACAAGTGTTTGTATGTTTGTTCTTTAAATAAAATTTGATCTTAACACTGATACCTCACAGCTTAGCTGCAACGTTAGTACTGTGCATGTGCTCAGAAAAAGATTTAACTGGCAGGCTTGATGTTAAGGACTGCAGTTTAGTTTGCACTATATTTTCTTGATGGTTTCTCCACTTTATGGAGATAATTACTTCTCAATCAATATGCAAGTAAAAATATCAATAGATCATGGAAGCATAGTAAGAGTTCTCATACAGGAATGCTTAGATTAAAACTGGACAGCCAGGTCATAATTATGTGCAGCTATTCTGCCCAGCATATAAGACAAGAAAATCATTGTATCTTGCATGTAGTATCAGGTTTTTGTAATAAAGAATTTTTAATGTAGGTAACATTGTTTTTAACATTAAAATGGAAATCCTTTAATGCGTATACTCCAGAAATTGAACAAACTGAAATAACATTCAAATTGGAAGAAAATCTGTCAAGGTCACTCTGCTAAATCCAATCTCTAGACTATGTTAGTGGTGAAAGAATTTATTTTTGTCTTGCTGCTCTGCTAAATGTATGCCTTGCTTAATGAACCCCATCCCTGCATCCACAAACCCCACAAAACATGCAAGCATCCAGGTGAAGCATTTGTGTGAATACATGCTGAAAAAGAAATATAAATGCACAGTTATTCAATAATTTTTTTCTCTTGAAATAGCAATGAGTTGTAGCATCATCTCTGTAACTATGGTCAAGAAATCTTTCTGATTCTTCAGTCCTCAAATATCGGAAAGGCTTGATTTGGCTAATTTTAGGGGTAGAGCAGAGGAGGCTTGGTGCAAAAGGTAGTTGGCAATGAAAACAATCACAGAACCCAGATCCCTATCCATCTGAAACTGATGAAAACAATCTTGCTGGCAATAAAAGAAAATATAGAATCATAGAATCATTTCGGTTGGAAAAGACCTTCAAGATCATCAAGTCCAACCATTAACCATGCCCCCTAAACCATGCCCTGGAGTACCCTGTCCACTCGCTTTTTGAATACCTCCAGGGATGGTGACTCAACCACTTCCCTGGGCAGCCTGTTCCAATGCCTGACAACCCTCTCAGTAAAAAAATTTTTCCTAATATCTAACCTAAATCTCCCTTGCCTCAACTTGAGGCCATTTCCTCTTGTCCTATCTCCAGCCACCTGACAGAAGAGACCAACACCCACCTCACTACAACCCCCCTTCAGGTAGTTGTAGAGAGCGATAAGGTCTCCCCTCAGCCTCCTCTTTTCTAGACTGAACAACCCCAGATCCCTCAGCCGCTCCTCATAAGACTTGTGCTCAACGCCCCTCACCAACTTGGTCTGGCCTTTTCTCTTAGGAGCAAATAAACTGATCTTAGTTATCGCTGTCCCAAAAAATCCAGTGCTCACCTTGGTAATTGGTGCATATGCATCAACAGAACACTTGCATTTTCCCTTTGTCTTAGGAATAACCTAGCAATATGAACTAATGATTTGGGTATCTGGTGAAGTGTTTGTAGCCATTAATCATCTTTCATGTGTTTTAGCCAGCAGTTTCAGCCTGTTACTGTCTCTATGCTAGTGAATCTGCTCTGAACTATCACATTATTTAATTTCTTTTCGACAGTGTTAAAGTGTACAGAGTAGAATGGAGACTGAGGAAATCATAGACTTGCCAGATGGTCATGAAGAAGGGATGGAGTGGGCTGCTGTTGTGGTACTGAGGGCACTTTAGTTTATAGAAAAAGTTGAGAAACACAAATGAAGAAGGCTAGCATCACTAATAATCAAATGGGTGAGCAAGTATAAATGAGAATGTATCATTTTATGGCCACTCAACTTCACATTAATTCTCACTGAATGTCAGTAAACAGTACTGTAGAGATGGATCATCATTATCAATCTCTGCAGTGGTGCTGTTAAACAAAACATTTGCAATGTAAACAGAGGATGTTCCAGGACATCGCCAACGCACTTGACCCCAGACAATTGTATTTGACTTTTTGGTATGCAAGAATTCTGTCCATATGGCTATGCTCTGCCACTGTATGAGCTCATAATTGAGAATCGTGAGTTTTAGGTAAAAGCTGGGGGAGAATGGGAGACTCCTCCTTAACCTGAGTGAGCATTTCTAGGCTACTTCAGGGCAAACAGTCAAATCACTGGTGAGGGTGCACCTGAAATTCAGGTTCCTTTTCATTGCCTCTTTAGCTTTTGGTTTCAGCCAGGAGCTGATGGATGCCTAGTAGCCATGTAAATGCCATCCTCCTGCATCCTTCCTTCTCAACTTTCAAAGCTAAACCGTAGCTATGCTACCATGACGTTCTTTAGATTCCTGTTTAGACTTTAACTTGGTTTTAGTTGAGGTTTTTCAGGGAAAACATGCCAATTTGGTGGTGGTGTTTCTGTTTAACTCTTAGAAGCTATGTGCTATTTCTCAGCTGGTTAGTCTCAAGTACTAAGGATGGCGTGAGTGCAAGCTGCTGTTTCATAGTCTCTTCCCAAGCACCACCAGGAATTTGTTAAGCAGTTCCTAAGCTGTGTGGGGTTTTCTTGCTCCTGCTTGGTTCCCCCCACTTTTGAGGAAAGAAAAGGAGTTTGTTTGCTTTTCACAGTCTGTTGAAATCTCAAGAAGCAGAAAACAGGAGAAACAATCACTGGTGATCCAATGTGTCAACCAGATGCTTCCTTGAATACCTTTCAGAGAAGTTCATGAAGGCACACCAACTGGAATGCTGCTGACAGTCTTAATGGTCTTTAACCTGTTTTCTACCTTTTCTGGCCTACATTTGTACTTCCCAGTTAAAACCAGTTTTGTTGATTGATTGTCTTGGGGCTTTTTGTGAAGATCAATGCAGAGAAGTCATTCTTTTACCAATCATTATTTGTTCTCTCTTTCTAACAAACAGGCTACCCTTAGACAACTGGGCAGGTATACAGCTAAGTGTTGTAGGAGGCTAAGAAGATTTATGGTACATTTTCTACTTACTTTTCTGTGATACCCTATCTTTTTTTTTCCTGACAAGCTTTTACCGTTCCTTTTTCCTTGAGCATGCAGCTTCCCCCCCACACCATTTCTTCCCCTCCTTACACATATATTTAAATTTCTGGCTGTAGCTACAGAATTTCTTACTCAAGTATTACCTTTGTGTTGGGACATTTTGTTGCTGTGTGTTTAGAACTTATTGGTTTGTTTAGCTCTGGTCCCCCATTGCTGCTGACTTCACAGGAACTGACATTTCCCGCTTAAGTTTTTATCTGGATTGAACCATGTTCCTGACTGGTGTTAGAGTGTGTCTATGCTTTCTTTACAAATGAGAAAAAAATGAGATCATCATTATTTAAGGGTGCTGCTTCAAGAAAAGTAAATATTTTGCTTCACTCTGCTTAATTAAATTTGATATTCATTCTCACTTATATAACAATTAGGCAATGTCAATTTGGGCTGATAAATAGGGATTGTACTCTGTCAGAGAGGATTTAACTCTACTGGTGTTTGAAGGTTTTTTGACACAGGCTGGAAAGTGTATAGAAGTCCTCTAGTGTGGAAGGTGCTGTATAATCTTAAGTCACCTCAGCTTTGCCTAGACATCTCAATGACTTGGCTGTATTTTATAAATAGTCTTTCCCAGAACTGCAGACAGTATATTCTAAGAAATGTGAACTCATGAGAGGTGAGTGAATTACTCAGCTTGGAATAATGGCAGAAGTCTAACTCTTCAAACTTTGTGCACATGCAACTTGGAGGAATATGTAATGCTACTCAATATTTAAGCAGATACATTGATATTCATCAAGTTTCCTGCAACACTTAAGCAATGTCTCTTCTTTATTTCTAGTTTTCATTAATTACATGCCTTCACTTTGTTTCAGCGGTGCATTTGAAGTACATTTTGTTGACATTGGTTTATAATCTGAAGGTTGTAATGCTTACAGAGTATTCACTGACTTTGGAACTTTGGATCTTGAACATTATTCTGGTGTCACAAAATTTTTATTTCTGATGTACCAAGTGAAAGTCTTCTGACGCCTTGATTTCTGCTTGTCTATAGAATTATACAGCCCAGTGAGGCAAAGATATTTCATGGTTTGGTGAAACTGCTGCGTGGTCTGTGGATACCAACAAAGCCCTTTCACATGCATCTGTACAAAGTGATATATAAATGCAAAAGAATCATCAAGCTCTGCACAAAAGGATCTGTGAAGATTAAACAATCTTTTCTGCTACCTAGCAAATTGCAGAGGGCTGTTTAACTGTATCACCTTGTCTCTAAGCAAAAATATTTTAATAAGGAAAATAATACAGGTTCTATTGTAGCAACTAACATTTCATGCACTCCTTTGGCAGAGGCATGCTGGAAAAGGTAGCTGTTAAGTAGACAGTGATGAGTGTATTTTAAACATCTGAATCCACAGATGTGGATGGATCTGCATCTTGCCTGATGTACCTGGCGTACTAAGATTAGCAGGATGGCTAAATAGCTTGTGTTTACACCTATGGAATTTAAAGCGGCTTTCGGGGGCAGGGCAGGGAAATGTAGTCCTTCATTCCTGGCATGGTCAAAGCAACAAATGACACATACTTAATGGTTTTTCACTAACTGAACCACAGATAGTTCGATATGTACAGACACACAGGAAGAGTTGGTCTCTGCTGCTTTAGCTGTAGTTGAAAACTACTATAAAACATGCTGTTGTGAATGCAAACTTACAGTGAGAGGGGAGATGGCAAGGGAAGAGATTTGCTGCAGAGGGTTTATTTGTGTGGGAAAATTATGCCTATTCAGCCAGCCTCTGGTGCAGATTTGCAGAACTCTGAATTTTGAGCTGGGACCTCCAGTGTCAGAGTTGGGAGAAGTAAAGAAAATGAGGAAAAAAACCTAATTCTTTTGTTCATGGTGTTGCTTGTGTGTTTTGTCTAATGATTCTTTAGGGCACAGTGAGCAATTCCTGGTGCAGAAAGCAGGACTGGGATCTCTGTTTCTCTCTTGGTAATGCTCTAGCCACAGACTTGTTTTTTCTTGCATATTCACTCTCTGAATCTCATTTTCTTTTCTGCCTGGTGGCAGCCTGGTAACAGACAGCTGGAGCACTCCTCTGGGAGACAAGATATGTCGGTCTCCTTGGCAAAGAGCCCCACCTCTACCATTTTATAAGCAAAGAGTGACAGTGCTATTAATAGATCCCTCCTCCAGCCAGGTTTTCAAAAAAGGATAGCCTGATTGCTGTGCTTCGTGCTGAGCTTGGATATTATCAGCACATGGTAGCTGTATTGTGAGTATCAGGAATGAATTGGGCCCCTGAGGGGAGTTAAGTTCAGAACAGCTTCAGGGAGCTCTGTAAACTCTACCTGGGAGGTGGTGCCTGCTTCCTGGCTCCGTGAGCCAGCTGGGGACACAGCTCCCTCCTGCCCAGTAGCTGAGCTGTGGGCACTTAAGTCTAGGCTGTTTTGGCAATAACATACAGGCTCCTACCGTCAGCAAAAAGGTTGGGGCCCTGGTTTGGACTTAGTGATTTAACCAGTCTTTTGGTGCTTTGGTCATCTGGAACCTCTTCTATTTCCATTGCAATCAAAGGTAGTTGACTGGTAGTTTTGCGTTTGACTGCAAGCAGGCAGGGTTTCTTTCTTTCCTAGATGTGGCTGTGAGAAAACTAAACACAGCGGTCCACCAGTAATGAAACTTTTTCTATTAGAAGGACGTATTATGATTTAGATTAAAATTTCATTTGAAATAAAAGAATCTCTTTGAAAACGTGAGCTTCCTTGGAAGAGTGAATCCAGAATGATTTGTTCAGTATTCCCCAATTATCTGCCCTTTGACATATGGACTTGACTCAGATCTTTTTATGTGTTGAATGCAAAGGAAGAAAAAAACATTAAACACTTTTCAGGCTTTTTTAGTAGGAAACTGCATACTCAGTCTTTGCTGGGAAACATGCTAACAACTGGAAAGTGAACCAAAATTCAGGTCATATTTGTAAAGCCGAGTGTTCTTGCATATGAATATTCTCATTAATGCTTTGTAACCCAAATGGACTTAATTTCTCATTAAATATTTTTGTGGTAATTTAACAAGGCTTGCCTGGAGCCAGCATTAGCTTAAATATTTCAAAGGGTCTGCATTTGTCAAGATCTCTCTAAACATTGCATTAGGCTGGTGAGGTGAGAGAATCTTACGGAGCTTTAAAAACTTTGCCAACAGCCCAGCAAAATTATTAGACCGTGTAAAAAAATTGAGTTTCACAGTAAGAACAAGGCTTACGTCTCCTAATGGAAATTTTGCCAAATGGTATTCCAAATACCTCTGGTTATTTTTTTTTTTTTTTATTTCAGGTGCAAATATGTGGGGCTTAGCCTTCAAAGTCTTGTTTACAGATGTTTCTGTGATTTAAAACAGATTTATTCATGTAGGACCCAGTCTTGCAAAGACTTACAGGTGTGCTTATCCACTCTGTGTAGCTCCATCCAAGTCAGTGATAGCTTGAACTGACATAACAGGAATTGTAAGAGCTCGCCCAGAAGTAAGAATTTACAGAACTGGGTCTGAAATCCTTTCATTATGCAGTAGAAAAGAAGTTTGAAACCAATGATCTAAGGCCACAAAAAGAAAACTCGGGATTAAAAATAAATAAATTAAGGAAACCCAACCCTAGTTCTAGAGGGAATTCCCCTCTAGTTCTCACCCTATATCCTGCCACACTTTTCATTACAATCAAATCTCTTTTGTGGTAACAATCCTTGGGATAACTTAGAAGCAGAATGCGTGGTAACTTGGCTGTTTAAGTTTATCCTCAAAATTTTTCAGGCTCACGTTGAGCATTGATTTCGTAACTAATGATGAAGAACTTTTTATTGACTTAAAATGTCAAATTCTCCAGGCATAATGCTACCCAGATGAAACTTTGTATACATCTCCACAAATGGCCACCATCACTGTACAGAACCTCAAGCGATTTTTGTTGTCGGCCTATAAGATGGAAGACTTTATTATTGCTTTTTAAACTTTTACTGTGTTAGCTATGTAACAGTCCAACTCAAAACAGTATGGTTAACTCCTGAATGCTTTGAAATTTAGAGAGGTATTGGAATATTGAATGTGAAATATTCCCTGAAATAAACCACAAAAATCTCATAAATGTATTTACAAGATATTTGCCATTACAAGGAAATTAACATTTTTTTTAAAATTTACATTTCATCTGTTTCTGGATAAGACATTTCAAGGCCAATAGCTAAGGAGAGGGGAAGAAAAATCATGGATAGCATGCATCCTGCTGTATGGCCTTACTTCAAGAAGAAATTTAAGCACATGTTGAAGAAAGCCCCTGGACAGAACAGCATTTAAACAGGTGCTTTACATGCACTGACTTCAAGATTTAAGTATGTTTAAAATTACATGCATGTGGAAGTAAGAGCAGTGTATTGAGGCCTCAAGGAGTAAAAGCCTTCAGAGTGATTCTTAACTGGTTGCAAGTGCTCTTCTTCGTGGTTTTCTAAATTTATCAGAATAAAAACTTTGTAACATAGATGCCATTAAAAGAAAAGAAACAACGTGTTTTCCAAGGGAATGATTGTCAGAACTCATATGATTGTTCTGTAGATTATTGCTTCAGGAAAACTAACAAAATGGGTATTGGATTTAAAAGTTATTCTCTGTAAGCAAATGTCACTTTTAAATACCTCAGCTATTATGTTTGTGTTTGCATTACTTTAGGGATTTAAATGGTAGCATTTACATATTTTATCCAATTCTCTAATGTTCACTTAGTGAGTTAAAATTAAGATAAGTTGTGTAAATGGAACAGCTTGCTGGCTGTAGATAAGCTGATTTAAGCTACTGTAAGTGGGACTAAAAGTAAGGCACTTGGTTGTTCAGAAGACACATACACAGCATCTTTGCCTTGGGAGGGGAAGGCTAAGAATGTATGTTTAGTCATGTCAGGTGTGTGTTCAAATAATTTTTACTATATAATATTCTCTCAATATTTATTTGTATTTATGTACCTCAAATGCCCCCGCGGATGTTTTGGGATATTTAATCTACATGGAGTTCTCTTCCCCCTTCTCTTCTCTCCATCTAATATGCACAACTTTTTCTTCTGACAAAATGAAGTGCTTTTCCTTGTTGTCATTAAGAGAGGTCTAGCCAGTCTAGGAATGGTTGGCAAAGCCTGGCCTGTGGCATTCACAAGCTCGTCTTTGACAGCCTGCCTAGAAATCTTCTCTGTTCTTTCACCTTCAAATTTCAACTTTGAAGTTTTGGCAGGGATTGATGTTTGATCCCCTAAGTTGATGTTTTATTTTTAAATACTCACCGAGCCTGCATTTTTTGATACTAAGCATCTTCCACAGGTCTAATCTTCCTGGCTGTAATTTTCATGGATCTTAAGGGGGACCAGTATTACCCATCCCTCTAAAATAACCTGGAGGGACATGACCAATTACTGTCCTCAAATCTACTTGCCTTAACATCCTTTTCTTTTTGCAAAATACTTTGTTGCTTTCCTTCATTTATCTGTCTGGCTCACTGACACCAAATAACTGTTGAGTTTTCTTTTTCTGTGAGTATGTGAATTAAGATGAAGTTGTTGCACATTGGCACTACGTTTTTCAGCTAAGTCCGCCTTCCTTGCACATCTACGGTAAATGTGTAATCTGCTTATGAGCTGTTAAGAAATTCTGCTACGAGGGTGTTCCTTTGAGTTGTGTTAGTCTGCCATGAGGACCCATGATTACTTTTATGTGCTAATAGTCCCTGAACTGGGGGTTTTGAGCTTCTTTGTGGATTTTCTGTGATTAGAGATGGGAATAGTCTTAAAAGCTGCATGGAAGCTTAAAAGGAGATATTTATGTAATGCTATTCTGCATATGGTGCAGCAGATCAGCATGCTGTACAGCAAGCTCTCCGTCTGTGTAAACCCTGAGTTTCTAATCGCAGTACAGAGGGCCTGTAGGATAGATTGCAGGTAAACGGTAGTATTGGTAAGAAGGAAAAAAGTTGGGAAGCATGCAGATATGTAAAACATCAAATTGTAGTAGCCATTTCCCCTTAATCTCTCTCTCTCCCTGCCTCCCTCCTTCCCTCCTCATGGATTTTGTTAGTGAACTGGAGGACAGAACAACTTCTCTAATGTACTGGAAGAGGCTCCTTTCCTTCCCCATACTGCTGGGGGGAGTGAGAGAGAGGCTGTGTGGGGCTTAGCTGTTGGCCAGGGTTAAACCACAACAAATCGTTAGTTATGAAGTGTGTGTTTGTGTTGTAAATGATAATACAGAAGTAATATGTTTTTTCTATCGTCTGGCTTAATAATACTATTCACTGGTTTATTCTCCCTCACACTTCAGTGTAAATGTAGCTTTCTGTAATCAAATGAGTACTCTTCTGTGTAAATACACAGGGAAAGTATTGAGAAATTAGATTCTAAACTACCACGATGCTCAAAAATAAGCAAAATGCATTTTTGCAGTGATGAGGGCTCTTGCGGTGGTTCTTTTGCAAGACAATTTTGGTTATATCAGAGAGGACAAAGTGCCTGGCATGGAGCCAGGATCTGCCCCTGGCTGCATGCTGAGTTTGCCTATTGCTTGTACGCAGGCCTGCCAATTTAAGAGTGTATGCACGTGGATATGATGTGCACATGGATGATGAGGTAGCAAATATTTCTTTTTTTCCTGGTGTGTCTGTAATGTAATAATGGATTTTTCACGAATTTTTCTGCATAAAAAAGCACAGGAACATACAGAATTGCTCTTCACACTGTTTGAGAGAAATGACTCGACATCCATCAGTCCTTTATACTTACTTTAAAATTGCCAGCAGGAACGCCCTGACAAGGGAAGGCAAGACCATGCAGTCTAAGGGCAGTTAGTGCCCTTGTGACAAAAAATGGCAGCCAGCCTTCTTTCCATTTTCTTATGGTAGCTAGCAGGGAAGGAAAGAAGTGTTGCTTTTTGCTTTGCATTTCTCCTCTGGGCAAGGAGGCAGACTCTCCACAGTACTGGAGGGGAAGGTAGAAGGGTTACTAAAGATTACGTGACTCCTTTTGGTTTCTGTCCTTCTTCAGGTAGGTCTTCACAAAGATAACACAAGTCCATTTTCAGTTGCACAATTGCCATGGGCCTCACTAGGAGCTAAAACTTCACTGGCCCCGAACATTCATCAGAATTATGAGTTATTGCTGCTCAATTATCTAGCTGCTGTTGTTAAACACTAAAAATCAGAAAATAGCCTGTTTTTCTCTGCACAGTAATCTGAAAGCCATTCAGGCCAAACTAAACTGAGCTGCGATTGCAAATGAACAAGCTGGTGCTGCTGGGCGATTCCTGGCAATGCGGGTGCCCATAGAGGCTGCCTGTGCTGACAAGATGGCTGATGCCTATACAACAGGTCTGTCTCAGTGCAGGGAAAGGGACTGTATGGAAACCCAGAGCTACTTCTGCAGTAAAAGCTACCTTTTGTGCCGTGGATTTAACCCAGGACCCTATAAGGTCAGCAGAAATGTTTCCTTAGGGCTTAGAGTAAGGTCTCATCAGGGAGATATGTCTCTGATGGTGTCTGGGTTACTTTTAAATGCTGTTTCAGTAAATGTACGACAGAGTGAGCATTGCTGAGAGTGGCGGGGCCGGCAGTATCCGGTTTCAGGCTCCTCTGGGTGAAGCCTTGCAAAACAAGGTACTGCCGTGCTGACAGGGGCATGGAGGTGCTGCTCTCAGCATTGCGGTTTGTCGGCTGCAGAGCCGGGCTGCCAGCCCTCCTCTAGCCAGCCTGCGAGGGAAACTGGTAATGACAATGGGCCCTGCCTAAAAAATAAAGCAATCAGCCTTTAAAAAGGGAGAGGGAGGGTGTTGGGAAAGTATGTCCTAAGAAGGGATGATCTGCTTTGGTCTTTCATTTCTGTAGTCCTTTGCGTAGAAGGAATTTTTCCGAAGCAGTGGGGTCTGTGGCTCTGCTCTCCTCACCCTCTGTGCCAGAGCCCTGCAGGGGATCCCCCAGGTTACAGACTGCCAAGATGTACTTCTCTGCTATTAGACTAATTGATTGCAATTGCAAGTATCTATTATTGCCACGCTGTTTCTTTATATATGTGAGGAGAAAAGACTAGACCCAAGAAAAACATAGAAAGGGGAGAGAGAAGGGAAAAAAAAAAAGTAAATAAAAACTGTTGATCTTAATTTCTGTTTATTTTCATATGCTTAGTAAAAAGCACACTTATACTGAAGGTTACTACAAATGTAATGAGATGTTTCCTGTAGCAGGTTGAAGTAAAAAGGTGTATTGATGTTATGCTTAGAGAGAATTTGGAGCATTTGAAGGTTGTTTTTTTTAACGACTTTTCTGTTTACCTTTTAATTACTTTCATCAGTTTATTTTACCCCGTTACCGTGTTCTCGTACTTCCTAAGATTAGGAATAAAGCGTTATGTTAATTTCCCTTTAAAATCTTTAAGCTAGTATTTATCTCTGAATGTAAAAACTGATCACCAGAGAGAAAAATTTCACTGCAAAAAATTTCCATGAATTACCTTAGCAAGTAGGAATGGTCTCAAATATGAGTACAGTGCGTCGTGTCGAAGGAATGACAGCTGAGGAGAACTGTCACCGGCAGTTCTCATATACCACTTCTCCTCACTGGTACCCAGGAACTGGATGGTGACTCTGTTGCCTGATGAGCTTCTTCAAAGTGTTGACAGAAATAGGTGCCTTTTTCAGATAAAGGCTGCCCAGTGGCCATGCCTGACTTGGAAAATGCCAGGAGTGGATGTAACTCTCTAGGCAGGAAGGAAGTGAAGTGACCCAGAAAACAGTGTCAGTTTTCAGAATCCCATTGCTTCTGGTATTTTTACTGAACAAGCACTGCTTTCTGGACACTTATAAGCATCAATTAAAGACTAAGGTTCTGACTCCTGGATTCAGTTTAAATACGGAATATCATTGCATGCAGGGTCCTTCATAAAGGCTTTGGGGAGTTTTTTGGTACGTGTGCTCTGAAGGTCGTTAGGCAGACATGATCCTGAGAGTATAATACAAGAACCAGATAGGGAATATTTTCAGCTCATGTAACTTTTAATGAAAGATTTAAAAAGAAAGAAATTATAAGCTTTTAAAAATAAAACATGTTTGCATGTGTCTACATTTTGACAAATGGAAAACATTCTATGGGTTATGACTATGTATGACTTTATATAATGTTTTAAATTTTTTTAAGAGTCTTACAATTTAAATTCACATGAAGATTACATGTAATTTCTGTGTATATAAGTTGACTTACAACTACTGCAGTTTAAAAAAACCTGAATATTTGACTTTAGCAATTTTGAGAATATAGTTTATGCTGTATATTTGCCTAATGCAGAGTTCCCATGACCGCAAAATTATCATCTTGCCAAATGGTACATGCACATACTTCATGAAGTAGTGTACAGCTTTTCAGAAACTAGGGCAAGCTCTGTAAATAGAGAACGTCAGGTAATTATTCAGACTCTTTTTTATGCCACAAAATAAAAAATTTGTTCTGTAGTGGATGTTTTTCTGAGATTACTGTGAAATCTCTAATGATGTTGCTTATCTGTCATTTCACCTACAGATACATTTATGTTCCGATGGGAGGATCTCAGTCCAGTCTGCTGGGAACACTCTTTTCCACAGCCCTCACTTTTGCCTTTGTAAGCTATTGGCATGGAGGACAGAGTTATCTGTGGTACTGGGGTGCACTTAATTGGCTTGGAGTAATTACGGAAAATGGCGTCAAGAGGATACTTTCTGTTTCACTTATTCAAGAGTTAATTGTAAGTGGAATCTGTCTTCATTTCTTCTTATTTCCTGGCTCCATGCTCATCTGAAGTTCCTGGTTACTAATTTGGTTTAATCTAGATTGAAAGTTGTGGATAACAGATAAGAGTTAGCATTCCCTTGCCCACCCTCCAGTATTTGAGGTAAGCCATACAACTAGAATTTTGCAAAGTATCAGGAAAGCAAACACTGAAATATGCATGGTCTTAAAAGTTTCCTCTGCAGTCCTAGAGTAAGCGACTGCTTGTCATGTTGTATATGCCTGAACAGAAGCCAGTTTTAACATTTGTGTTCTGATTTCACTCAGGATGGCCTTAAAATATTAATCTTCACTAAAATTAGGAGTGTATATTTCTAACCATGTGTTTCCTGGACAAATCCATGTGTAGCAGCTGCTTGCATCTGGGAACAAGTTTACACTGGGAAATTTTATGCCACTAAAGAGCCAAGTAAAGAAAATACCCTCTTGCTTTGAAGACCTTATACTTTTGACCTTCATACTGTAATTTCCAAAGGACAAAATTCTTTGACATGCAATCATATGCAAAAAGCACTATTTTAATTGTGATGGTCATTTTAGTCTGCAGGTTTGCTTACTATTAAATCCTAAATCTTCTAATAACTGTTTGTAAGAACAAATAATTCTGATGTCTTGCTTCCTTAATAGTGATGAGCGCACAGAATTTGTACTCCTATATAATGTTGTGGTGGTGGTGACTCACTCTGCAGCCTGATGAAGTCCTGATGCTCAAGTAATTATGCTTGTTCTTCATCCCACCCATCTCAATTTTCACTGTTGTGGCATCCCATGTGTGGCAACTAATACAGCTAAGTAATTTAGCAGCCAATAACAGCCAGTGCTACCTTATATCATCCAACTGTGAATTCACTGATAGTCTGGAAGCAGCTTTTTTCCTTCCTAGAGAATGAGTTTATCAGATCCATTAATCCTTCCTCTAGGGTGAAACTGAGCTTCACTATCTGACCAGCTGCATATGTCTGTCTCTGGACTGGAAGACAACATATTTATTTAGGCATCCAGCTGTATGAGGAAATACAAATGTAGGGGCTTTTTGTATTTGCTGTCACTGTATTAGAAATTTTAAAAGAACTCTTAAGAAATTAAGTGCTTAAATACCCTAGAAATGATAAGGACACGGCATTATGAAGGTGGGTTATATGTGTTGGATTAATTTCTAACATGTAGTTCTAATTATAGTTAACCGATGCTGGCAGTAGGGTTCTTTTTTGCATAAATTAACTCTCTAACAATGAACAAAGTGCATTTTACCCCTTTCCTCCCCTTTGTTTTCATCCAGTGTTTTTAAAGGCCTATCCAATGTCTTCCATGTCTCCCTTGTTTTCCATTCCTGTTTGGAAACATGGCTGCAGACCTTCCTTAGAAGACACTGTCACATCTTCCCCTGAAATATTTCTGAAGGCAACATTTTTAATATGAATAGTTTTGGCATCTGAATTAGTGCATTAGGCAGATCTTGCTGCATTTGGTTATGGCTGAGTCATGCTTTGCCTTGTGCCTTGAAGGTTTCTCTACAACAACATGAGCTTCAGTCTTTGCAAACTACCCCTCATTGCTGTCTCCTCACTCTTCTAACAAACTTCCATTTTCTTCTTGAACACTGAGACTGGAGAGCAGACGAGTAGTTGGACTTTGATCCTTCCTTATCAAGGGGTGGAGGGATGTGACATTCTCTAAGAGGTATCACTTACATTTAAAATGAAGTGCAAATTCCCTAATGCCCTGTATAAACTTCCTTATTTCCCTTGTAATCTGGCTTTTGGAAGCATTCCTATAATCCTGCCTCAGCGAGAGGTGTGCTGTAAGCCTTGTCACCGTAGCCTTGAGAACCCTGTTCTGGGGGATGGGTTTTTTCACTTAAATTTCATCTGTTGACAAGCTGAAATCGTTTGCATTCTTGTACTTCACTCACTTGCTACGTTGGCTCTTGAAGGCTATTTTTGAAAAGGAAAGTTTATTTTTGTCCCCAGAATAGCAGATGAGTTTCTGAAAAAATACAAAGCATAGGTTTATGGGTTTTTTTAACCCGTTCTATTTACCCAACCTCCTCATATATTGTTGTTAAAGTTGAGTTATATAATTCAGTTGAGCAGAAGGTGTTTAATTAGTAAAATACTAAAAAAACCCTTGAAGAATAAGTTGAATTTTAATTCTGCTCTGTTTTTAAAATTGAATTGATCACAAAGAATAAGAATTATATCAAAACTGCCTCCCCTTTTCCCCCCCTTTGCTCCCCAATATATTCCCCCCTATATTGTCTAAATTCTCTTGCAAAAGAAAGGTTTAGAAATCTAAATAAAGCACATTTGACTCTCATCCTTCACTGAATCCTTGTGCTGACTAAGAATATATATAAAAAGAAAGCAGATTTTTATGGTAGTTTAATTCTCAGCACTTGAAACCTAAGCGCAATATGGGTAAATAACGCTTTTGTAGCAGTCTGAGAGGTTTTAAATGTCGTCTCAGGCATATTGAACTAAAATGAACAAAGAAGCATTACTTGTGAGAAGTAAAATCAGCATATAAACAAATATGTACTAAAATTGGTAAATTTCCTGACCTGAAAAACTGGATCTGAAACTTTTCATTTGTACTGGTTGCAAACCGGTATGGCTTCCTGATTTCAGCTCTAAAAGAGCTGATGCTCCTTCTTACGTACTTTTCAGCTTACACTGCTCTGAACTTTCATGTTTCAGTGACCTGTGTTGTGAGAAGTTATATATGTATCTTTTTTTCCCCTAGAGGTTACTTGTTAGATATCAGTAAATTAGAACTGAATTAAGTAATACTGTCTTTTCATTAAAACACTGTATATAAAACAACAATAAATGCTATGCATCATAAGCTAGGGCAATCTGGGAACTTTATATTAAACTGGAGAAGTTTCATTGTGTTTTTATCAGGGTTTTTTTTACTTTTTCAGGAGATATTTAGGCCCATTCTGAGCAAGGTAGTGCTTTGTTTCACTGATTCTGTATTAATTTCTTACAAATGAACAGAGACTCCAGTAGTAACTTGTTCAAGATCAATGACAGAATTTGTATTGACTTTTAATAAATAATGTGTCCGATTTCTGAAAGAAAATGCTAATGGCTATCATTCCTCCAGTGATATAAATATTTTCCCTCCTCATTTTTCCTTAAGGAAAACAAGATATAGATCTATAGAAGAAATTAGATCTTGGTATAAAAATAGATAGATTTAAACCTTAGAATAGCTGACAACATCTTTAAATCAATGGATTTTTAAAAAAGAAATATTTGGAAATCATGCAAAAGAAGATGTAGCAAAGGGGGTAAAGTTGGCAGATTGTTAAAATTAATGTTTTAATCTCAATTGAAACAGCAACATTTATCTTCTTATTCTTTTGTAAAGTGAAAACTTATCATTGAGTCTAGTAAGAATTTTTTAAATTGAGACATAAAGGTCTCTTCTAAAAATCATGCTATGATGAATTTCTAGTTTAAGATCTTATTTCTAGCTTTATTTAGTAAGAAACTAAATACACTATAAACAATTTGAGAAACCAACTAATTTTAAGCATGGCTTATTTTAAAGTAATTTGTACTATCCTTGTAAGTGTTTTGTTTTTTTAAAGTATAAAATAGTTTGATTTCTACATTTTCATTTATGACTGTAACGAGGTGCACTAATTAGATCCATTTCAGTACACTGTAATTGCCTTCCCAACCACCCTTTGCAAAAGGGGAAATATTTTGTATGATGTCCAATTTTTTGTTAGTGTGTTAGATTAGGTTTGGTTAGTGTGTTAGATATTCCCCCCCCCCCCCCCCCCCCCCCAAGAATGAACTCCATGTTTGTCTCTATAGTTAAAATATCGCCATTGTTTTGGGTACCAGAGATGTGGTCAATGATAATTGGCATCCTCAGCTTCACAGAGAACAGAATTTTAGACGTATTTCAAAAAGTTGAGTGTGGTGAGGGGTTTTTATCCATTTTTTTCTCTGTTTAATTTTTTTTGCCCTGTTTCTTCTGCTAGGTGCATTAAAATTTCTACAGTTATAATAAGTAAGTTAGGCATTATGCAATGATCCTGCAGACAGCTAGTGTGGAGCTTGGAAAGGTACTGACTGGTCAGCCTGACCTCTGGGCTGTGGTTCGACAGGGAATTAAGCTGATCTAACAGCTCACTGCTTGCTGTTAAGGGGGGAAAGGTTTAATTTTCCTTTCCTCCCTTCCTTGCAGTCTCACCACTTTGTCTTCTGCATGCCTTCCTGCTGGAATCTTTGCTGCGCTGACCTAGCTCTTTATCCCAGCAGAAAGCTTTACTTCCACTGGTTATTTTATTGCTAGATGATTTGTCTCATGGAGAGGAATCTGAAAAGCACCCAAAGCAGTAGAAACCAATTGGGTTCTTCTGCAGTAATTACTCAGCCCAAATTCAGCCTAGCCAAGACAAAGATTCCTGTGAATTTCACAACCATGTCCTATATACATCGAGCAAATGTACAACTATCTGCTTTAATGACAGAATTTCTTTTTGCAAGTATAACTCACTTTAAACTGCTGTGAGATAACTGTAAAACTTCCTTCTGCAGCTGAGGCAAGATCAGACCAAATGTTAGGAACTTGTTCAAGGGAAGTATGTTTGTTGACCACCTTGCAAGATTAGACCTTTAATAAGATCTCTGTAATAAATAAAGATTCTTCTCAGCTGTTCTTCAGCACACACTAGGCTTTGATCTTTATTTTGCTTCATTTGATGGTAAGAGTATTTATATCACTGGTTTGCTAATGTCAAGCCTGTCTGGCCTTTTATTTTTTAATAATAGTTTTCTGTAATTCATACATATTTTTATTGCAACGTGGTGATTCAATTAAGTGGCAAGCATTGCCAATGATAGTTTCTTCGTAACCTTTTTATATGCTTGCTGTAGACTGCTGTTGGGTTTGTCACTTCACTCTCTGAGAATCTGTAAGAACGTAAGGTGGGGTAGCTGAACAAAGTCCCTTAGTGAGACTTACTCTCTAGTGCAGAATTGGTTTTTGATATATAAGTATCACCCGTAATGTCAAAGCCCAGACCAGTGGATGGGGCTTGCCCCCTACCCTCCACCCCAACCTTGAGTTCAGCCATATCATTGCTCTAACCAGAAATCTCTACTATCCAAAGTAGATGTACTCTGACTCAAAAATTAATGGAAACTCCTTTCCCTAGATGTGAACATTAGCCAGGGCAGACTTGTGACAACTGGTCTTTGTGTATGGTACCTAGAAGGAGCAAGCTTAGTTATTGAGGTGCTGTTTTGTACTGAGCTGCTGAATGACCATCAAAGGTGAATATGGGCTGGCTGATGCATCCTAGGGTTTTTCCACTGACTTTTAGCTTTGCCAACAATAATTCTGAGTCAAGTAATTCTTGCCATGTTTCGGCTTTTGCTTGATTTTATTTTTTTCTCTCTTCTCCACACTCTTGTTAAGGGTTCATTTGTCTTCACGAAAGTGGATCCCAAAACATTTGAGAGACCTGCTAAAAATGCACACACACAGACACACACTTGCACTCTGACTCTGGTTTTCTTTACTGAGGGAGCTTCTTGTCTCAGACTCAGTAACAAAGACTGAAAATCTAGGAGGTGTTGTTTTGTGTGAGGGACAAGCATATGCAATATGATACAGGCTTTTATATGGTGAATGACAAAAGCGTCTGCAGTAAGATTTCAGAGATGACATTCTATTGTTTCGTACCCTTTGAGTACAAGCATCCATTTTTTGTCAAATCCATGCAAGAAATATTTTTGATGCCAGCAGTGCAGAAACTGTTGTGATTTTCCATCTGTCTTTAACCAGATGATTGCTGCTCTGCTTCAGACCATAATGTCAGCTGGGAAGCTGGTTGCATAGCTGCTCAGTTGTCATAACAAAAAAATGTTTCTCCCACCTACCAGCATTACTTCCTCTTCTGTTTTGGAGACACCAGGCAGTTTTCTGGTGCTCAGGCCATAATGCAGTTTGAAAAGCAAGTAAATCATGCTACGGGGTGAAAACAAGGTAAAAAGTGATGCTGCTTATGTGCTGCTTTGTTACTGTTATATGAATATAACAACAGCCTCCCTCTGTTGTTTACCTCAAAAATTAGTCCAGACAATAGATGTCAGCAGTTATGGAAATACAAGTTAAAGTACCAAGTAGTGGTTGTACTCTTGTCTTTCCGCTATGCCTTGAGCTACAGAAGCTTGCCACAGGGAAAGCCAGGTCTGTATTTCCTGAGAGTGTTTATCAGATGTCTCCATGGGGATTATTACTGTGTATTATTTATTTGTTAGCAGGTTCACAGTGGCAATGTGGGAGGGCCATAAAGGCAGGACCAAAATATAGCACTAATGATTGGTGAAGTTAGATCTTTTCCTAATTTGATTGCAATTTAAAAGGTAAAAATGTTAAAATGTGGATGAGGGAACCAGAAGAACAAAAATAAGGATGTCAAGGACCTGGACACAGAGGAAAGTGCATGGCTTTCTTGACCTGTCCTCCTTGGTGAGAGCTGAGACACATTTATAGGACTATATACGCTGCCATTACTTGGTTAAATTCCCAGCTTTAAACATAAAACAGAAAAGAGGATGGTGCATTTCAATGCTGTTCATTTTGCACTTTTCATGAGCTGCCACTTTAAAAAAAAAAAAAAAATGTTTGGGCAGGTTCTTTGAGGGTGAAGAGTAAGTGTAGGAGCAAGTATAGAAATTTACTTCTGTGTATGTGAAACTTTCACACATGCATCTGTAAGTGTAGTGCATACATACAAGCTGGTAGGAGGCTTTCTTCAAACAGAAGTGGGGGTTGGCTGTTTGCTGAGAGATGCTATAAATGTAGATCTTTTGGAAAATCTAAAAATGAACTGGTGCTAGTGCAAGACAACATTTTGTTGAGTGAATATTTAGTAAGACATCAATAGAGAAGATGAGTATCTTATACTATATATAGCATTTATTCCTAAATTCAGAAACAAGTTCTATTTGTGAAAATAGATCTTAAGTGACAGCTGCTTGATTGTAATTGTGTGGTCCTCTTTTTATAGGAGCGATGTAGAGAATTATAGGTTATTTGCATCATCCTGTCTCTTGGAAAAACGTTGTCAGTTCCCACCTTCATGTGTGAACCTTCCAGGAGCTAATTTTTACCTTTGCTTTGGAAGGAAAGTATATACCTTGAAAAGAAACAGGAGGTGACCTCAGGCCACAGTTCAGCTTGGGGAGAAGGGAGGGAACAACTGCAAGAAAAAGAAAATGCCAGAAAAATAAAGCAAAGTAAGGGGGACTGGTTCTGGGTTAGAGCTAGATGAAGAATGGAGCAAACAGGAATGATTGCCATGATTACTGAAGGGTACAGTATATGTTGATTGGAGATTAAATTTATTCTTCCATTTGGTGTGGCAGTTGTGCTACCAGATCTTATTCATCAACATCTCATTCACTTTCCGCTTGCAGGCCCGTTCCTTATCTTGTTACTGTTCTAGCTCTGGGGATTCCACAATTTCTTTTGGATTATTTCATAAATGGATATTTTGCATGTATATTCAACCAGAATTCTTTATTTTTGTTGCTTTTCTGTTCTGTGGTACAGTCTCCACTCTTACCCTATTCAACATCTGTCCCTCTGCTTCAGAGTGCAGGAGCAGGTACTGACATGTCAGCCTTTCATCAGCTGCCTTTCCCTTGCTCCTGCTGCTCTTTGAGCCTAACTTCTACCAACATTGATGAGCATGTATAGTCCCTCCCTTCATTTCTGCAGTCTCCCAAACATACTTGTCACGATTACCCATTGACAATGTGTATTAACAAACATTTTCAGAAGTTGCCCCACTGCTTGGACCCAACCCATCTTCATTTCTACTGCCCGCTTTAAAAATCAAATAAATTGACATTCTGTTTGGCAGAGCTTTGTCACAATTTTCAGCCTTTCCTCCATCCCATCTGCTCCCCCAGCTGCTCAGTCACACCCTGCCCTCCATTTTCAGTGCACCTAACTGCAGATAGATAAAATAGCCGTAACTCTTAGTCAGGATGTGTTGCTTCCCTTCCCACCATCCCATCTGTTCCTCGCTCTCTTTCAGCTTTTCACCCATGCACTTGTTTTTATGCTGTCCTGTTATTTTTGGCAAATGGCTGCATTGCAGATGACCCAGATTCAAGGGATGTATTGAGGTGTTCACTCTTGTGGTAATGGGTTGATTACCAGGGTTCAGGGATAGACAATGAAGAGTTGGCCTGTCATTTATTTATCTAAGAACATTTTCTAAAAGAAAGCACTTAAAAGGACTTTTAAGATTGACTGGGTGGTCTCTCTTGCTTCTGTAGAGAAGTAAACAAATTTGGGCCTTACTCTTCAGTTGTGATGCAATTGGAGGTGAAAACCAAAGTTCAGATCCTTAAATTGCGCTGGTAAAAGGAACTCCAGCAAGCAATTTGAGTTTTTTCCCAAGCATTTTCCTGATAGGGATAATGGCACCACCTTTGTCCCTCCTGTACTGCAGCAACTTTACCCACAAACTTGTTTACCTATCCGTCACCCCCCCTCAAATCCTTGCAAACCCTATATAACAGACCATTGCAAAGAATATTTAATTTAGTTTTTGTGACGTAAAGATGAGTCAACTTTACATTAGCTTTTAAGCATTGCTTCTCTAGTGAAAACCTTCAAGAAATTGAAGGGATGGAGCTTTAATAACTGTAGAAAGCACACTTACTCCCCTTTCATGTATTAGGGGAGGCACTGAAAGATAATGCAGGACTAGGTGTTATATTCATGGTAGTTAATTTGCTTGATTTCTTCAACATAACAAATAGTGCAGTTTGTGTATCTTATTTTAAAATTATTATGGATAAGTTGGCTGATAGGTTTAAGTGGGAGAGGATGAAATCCGTAGAACAGATAGTAATTAAATGTTTAAAAAAACCCAACTCTTCTAAAAATTGTACTAGATTATTTCAACCCTTTAAAAACCAAAGGCAGATGAAAATAGAATAATGTAATTTGTAGTGTTGCAGTTTGTAGTATCAAGCACATGTTTCATGTCACTCTGGCCAATAGTATCTGACAGTCTTATTCCATAGTGCATATGTTCCCATAAGAAATATTCAACTGCTTCTCCAATCTTACCATACGCTCTTATTTTGCCACATGCTTGGATTATCAAGTCTCTGGAAGGGTAGTTCAAAAAGAAATAAGTGTTGTGAATCTGTTTTACTCCATGAAGATGGATGCTTGTTTAAATTGCAGTGAATTTAATTCCCTTACATGGGACTTGTTAAAGTATTTTTAGTATAAGCAAGCTTGATAACGTCACTGACTTTATGTAGAAGTTTTCTTTACTCTGTCCCAGAGCACTATATAAATGAGATGGTTGCAAATGCAGCACGCGTATATATTTTCCATCTTCTGAGCCCTTGCCAAGAAGTTACCAGCTAAAGTCTGTCAGGGTAGGCTTCTTGCCACATGTAACCCTGTCATCAGGCTGGGTTTGCAGTGTGGTGGAAAACATGCACCCAGTTCCTGAGCCCTCCCTAAAACAGCGTGATGCATGTGACCTGCTCCCAGAACAAGCTACTGCAAATGGATTCAGCAGCCCTCTGAATAATGAGCATTTGGGACATGCCAAATCACCATGGTGCCACCACTGTTGCTAGAAAAAATTTAAGAATGGTTGCTGTAGGAAGGTGTAGGATTGGGTCACTGATAAAATACTGGGGAATATATTTCTGTAAAAGATGACTTCAGCGTGATGTTTTGTATAGGACTCTGCCTAGTTTTAACTGCTGTACCGAATTCAGTCTTGAGTGTCTCCTGAGCTTCCACATGGGAGGGTTGATGACTTAGGCTGGTCAATATTCCCCAAGGTATTTTCTCTGTTGTTGGCTAGCTAGAAGGTGTAAATGCATTTAGGAAAAATACTTCTGGACCCTCAATTTCATCTCTCCATGCCATTCAGTAATATCGTTGTACACAGTCCTGTAAATCAGTGAAAATGCAAACTTATTGTTGATTACCTCTAACTTGCCTTAGAGAGAAGTTCTTTTAAATGATGCTCTGCTGTCTGAAGCCACTTCTCCTGCCACGTTTGTTTCATGCTCGTAGTGGTGTAATTATCTTGTAAAGTAAATGAAATGAGTATTTTCTCTCACATCCTCTATAACTTCAAACTTCCAACTTGTCCTTCAACTGGACTCTTAATTCTAACCTAAATGATCTATTCTGGTGTGGGTTGTTCTTCATAAGCTATCTTTTCAAGAAACAACCATTATACAAGCTTCCTATTTCTGGCTTGGTTTTAGCTTAGGGGCTAAATGTGACATGCATGTGTAACTGGAAATAGATTTTGGAATGGGAATGTTTGGACCATGCAAATCCTTTTCACGCCTGTAGTCTTCCACCCCTCTCGAACACATACACAGATTTACTTTTCAAGGCACCCCACTACATGATAGTGTCATTTATTTTTGTAAGATGACTGAGAAGGCCCAGTTGAGAGAGATCTGATGGTAGCAAATTTTGCTAGACCCAACAATGTGCAGAGAGGTTTTTCCCAACATTTGACAAAAATGTCTGAGGCTGGTCTTCATTTACAGCAGAAATTGGATTGGAATATTAACCCAAACTGTTCAGTTCCAGGAAGGTGGCCTGAGGCAACCTTTAAGTCACCTCCTATGTCATGCTGCATGCCTTTGGACTGAGTATCTTGACAATATATATATTTATTTTGTGTAGTTTAAATGCTACAGTCCATTTATTTCACAGTGTGTGGTGGTGGTGGTGATTACTAGAAGTATGATGAAGTATTGATGTGAGGTTACAAGTAAGATGGAGCATTGAGGAAGGACGCAACTACAAGGGTTGCAGCCAGGCATCCATGGTTTCATTGTCGTTTTAACACTAGGCGCTCTTTTGCCCCTCTATGTTCTAGCTGTATTTCCAACAGGACAAGAGGAGATAGAAAGAGACAGCAGTAAAATCCAGAGAAACACCACAAATTCGTATCAGCTGCTTGTATTGTTGCAATGGAATGTATTGATAAAAGCATTAAATAGCATAATGAAGAGTTGTGGGTGTGGAGGTTTTTTAATTTTGTCTGATGAAAACATCTTGCTGTATATTCAGAAAAATCCATGTGCTGGTAGATATTTAGATCACAAATGTTATTACGGATTATGTAGACCAGCCTCAGTCCTTTTTCATGCATAAATTAATGCTTCCATTGTATTAATTTGAGCACAATAGCTGCTCAGGTACTGTCATAGTTAGCTTTTTCTAGCTGACATGAGATGTTTAAAGAACGTTTTATTTTTTTACCTTCATTGCAGCTGGGTAAAAGCTGCATTGACATCAAAGACTCTCAGGAAAACGTGTACTGCTTTTTGGATCAATGCCTAGGAAAGTTAATGGAAATTAGCTCCAGCAAAACCCAGAAAGGGTTCAGTGTTTGTCTAAACTGTTTCTGTCCTAAACTACTCCCTTATACCTTATAAATGACCAAACACTTTTATGGTCTGTACTACAGCTAACTGGTATTGTTTAACATACAGCACTTTTGAAGAGGCTGATGTATTATATGTGACAGGTTTATTTCATTTTCTTAGTAACTTCTTTTTTTTTTTTTTAAGTGGCAGAGCTTTTTTAGCTATTCATGTTGTTTGTCTTGGCTGTACTGCTTTGGGTTGTAAAACAGGCAGACCTCACAAACTCACCAGGTCTAATCAGTGCCTTGGTGGAAAATGCAGTCCAACACCAGCTGTCTGATGGATTGTCCATCTCTAACTCTTTCTACAGCTTTACCAGAAGGTTCTTCTGTTTTTCTCTTCCCTAATTAAAACTGTTTCTCTATAGAGTTGATGAATAAGTTTGATAGACAAAGGGAGAGTGAAAGGTAGATCAGATGATAGACTATGCTCTATAGATAAGCTACAGCTCAATCAGAATTAATTAGCATGGTGTAAGAAGAGGGTAAGTTTGGTGACTCTTAACACAAAAGTTCAAGCTAGCATGATCATAACTGCTCCTTATTTAAAGTTGGTTGTTAACATTGATTTAATAGTAAGATTTCAAACTTTTTCTCTGTGTGCATACAGTTACGCATTCTGAAAGGGCATACATTTTTTATATATCGGACCACACATTCATACTATGCATTTCAGGAGAAGAAAACTTAAGATATCCTCTACCTGTGTGTGAACTGAAAGAGAATGTTTTGGAAGTCCTTGGGCAGCTTTGGAGATGCAAAGTACTAGAAAGGGAAAAAGTTGTTTCACTAAGTAACTGTCAGTGTCTGTGAATATTTATGTAATTATCTTCTCTACCCTTCTCCTGTGATGCCCTACTTTTCATCCAGAATTTTCAGAGAAAAATCTGTCTGTTCTTATACATGAATGTTTTTCATAGCGGTGTGTGGAAGATTGAGTATTGCTGTATTGTGCATACAGGCTGATACAGAGTACTTTTCACTGAAGCTTATCTATCCCCATTTTTGTGCTGACTCAGACTGACTCATACACTAGATATAGTTCTGACTGGGACTAACATTCAATTTACCACAGATCTACTTTGCAGTAATATGTTAAAATTGTATTTTTATGCTTGTAACTGTCATTTATTTGAAGATTTGTCACTTTATAATCTAGCAGTTGAAACATTTGTTTTGATGCTTACAGAACTAGCAATTTAATCGTCTAGGAATGTATTTTTTAGGTCTGTTTTGAGTATGTGTTTATGTTGTTTCAGGTATCTGAGCATGAATTCTGGTCTGGCTGCAGCTATTAAAGATTAATTACTGCTTTTTTTTTTTTGATGCTGCAATCAAAAGACTTTTTCTGCAACATAACCATTTATGATGTGAAGGCTGAGCAGCTCCTGAAATTTTCCTTAGTTCCCATGCCCTGGCAAATGCTCATCACTTCACACGAAGCATTCAGTCTTTTGCAGGTTCAGGCACTATGTAAAGAGGCTTTCAGCCTAGGGCCATGATGAACAAGACACTTTTCCTTATGCAGTAATGAGACAATGTTTCCTCGTGAAGTGCTGTAATGCTTTTAAACTCATTCTGACAACTGAATATTGGAGGAAGCTAAAACTTTCTTATCCTTCTTTCACCATCTTTTTGCAGCCTCTGTGCTGCACTCACACCTCAGATGATAGTGCAAAATATAGATTAAAAAATATGTGAACCAGTGTATGGTGGAGAGAGACATACTTAATTTGTATCATTAGAACAATAGTACCAAATCTTTGTAACAGATACTTGCACTTCTCAAATATGAGCAGTAATATTTGCACTGAGAAAAAATTTGGGATTGCATGTGTATTTAAATCTTTTTTTCTATGGAAGTATCTCTTTATTAAGATCAATCAGTTCTGATCTGACTCTAGAATCTTTCAGTGAAGTCTTATTAATGAAACAAAGCGTTAATGACTTCTGAAGTTGTTTGATGCTGTTTGTTTTGTACTGAAGTGCTTTACTCCATATTGGAAACCATTGGATAGTATTATCCACCCCAGAAGCATGTCCTTAGTGTTTATGTCCATCAGCAAAAATTCATCAAGGAGTACATTTAATAAGAAAAGAATTAAGACATAGAATGTATACGACTGTGTCCAGTTCTGGTCTCCCCACTACAAGACAAACATGGACATGCTGGAGTGAGTCCAGCAAAGGGCCACAAAGATGGTGAAGGGATTGGAGCATCTGCCATAAGAGGAGAGGCTGAGAGAGTTGGGACTGTTCAGCCTGGAGAGAAGACTCAGTGGGGATCTTATCCATATGTATAAATACCTAATTGTAGGGAGGAAGAAGACAAAGCCAGACTCTACTTAATAGTATTTAGTGACAGGAGAAAAGGCAACAGACACAAACTGAAATGCAAGAAATTCCATTTAAAGATAAGAAAATCTTTTTTACTATGAGGGTACAGCACAGGCTGCCCAGAGAGGTTGTGCAGTCTCCATCATTGCAGATGTTCAAAACTCGACTGGACACAGTCCTGAGCAGCCTGTTGTAGCTGACCCTGCTTTGGTGACCTTTCTAGGTAACCTCCAGAGGTACCTTTCAACCTCAACTATGATTCAACGCTGCTTTTGTCACAAAGTCTTACCCAAACTTAAATGACATTGGTGGAAGTTCTGCTAGATATTTTAAAAGCTTTGGGATCTCTTCCATAAGGATTTCAACTTCTGGATAAAAGTTGTTTGTTGTAACTACAATGTGTTTTTCTAACGTTGCTTGAAAAATTGTAGTGGTTGTTAACTTCATCTGCACCTTTTGTTTTGCCCCTCAGGACCGTTTCTTCCCACCAAGAATTCGTCGTCGACTTCATGCTGTCCTAGCATCTGTTAGCACTTCAATGCTGATTTTATCAAATCTAATATTTCTTGGAGGAAGTCACGTTGGAAAAATCTACTGGAACAGGATCTTTATAGAAGGCAAGTTTATTTTTATGTGCTTTCTAGATAACAGAACTTTCCAAATATTACCTTGGGTGGGCTGAGCCAGGTTTTTCTCTCGCTGCACTAACTGGGGTTAACTTTCTGTTCCTGTTCAAAACCATTAAAAATCTGTCTGACAAAATCTAAATAACTGTGCAGGCTGTGTGACTACAGAGAAACATTGCCTTTCTCCCATCAAGTCTAGAAAGAGAGTTACCAGACTTCTGTGTCAGTGAAATCACTGAAGACCGAATAATAAATGTGTGACAAGTTAGGCAGGTTGGATATTTTTTTTTTTTTCAGCTCTGCATTTCATGTACATCAGTAAGAATAGTAAGCCAACCCCATAGATTCTGTGGACGTTTAGTGAATGAGATCTTGTCGTGGTTTAACCCCAGCCAGCAACTAAGCACCACGCAGCTGCTCACTCACTTCCCCCCCACCCAGTGGGATGGGGGGGAGAATTGGGAAAAAGTAGTAAAACTCGTGGGTTGAGACAACAGTTTAATAGAATGGAAAGGAAGAAAATAATAATGATAGTAATAACAATAATAAAATGACAATAATAATAATAAAAGAATTGGAATACACAAAAAAAGTGATGCACAATGCAGTTGCTCACCACTTGCTAACCGCTGCGCAGTTCCTGAGCAGCGATCCCCTCCCCAGGCCAACTCCCCCCAGTTTATATACTGGGTATGATGTCACATGGTATGGAATACCCCTTTGGCCAGTTTGTGTCAGCTGTCTTGGCTGGGTCCCCTCCCAACTTCTTGTGCCCCTCCAGCCTTTTTGCTGGCTGGGCAGGAGAAGCTGAAAAATCCTTGACTTAGTCTAAACACTACTTAGCAAGAACTGAAAACATCAGTGTGTTATCAACATTCTTCTCATACTAAATCCAAAACATAACACAATACCAGCTAATAGAAAGATAATTAACTCTATCCTAGCTGAAACCAGGACAGATCTGCATAATACAGCATAATTGAGCAATTAAGGTTTTATTGTAGTGGATCTGTTGTCAGGGTAGGGGCCTTCTGACTTGTGGACAAGGTTTGAGGACAGAGGAACTTGGGTGACAGTATCAGCCTGTGGTGTTGCTGAATAAGCAGTATGCCGTGTTGTGCTGTGAGCTGACTCAGGAGACAAATTCAGCTTTAATTTTTTTGCCAGAGCTCAATGTAAGCAGGACCAGTTTTATTCTTAGGTTCTTATTGCTGCCAGAGCCCCACATTGCCAAATAAAGGTCTTGTAGAGGAATATTTCTTCCTCATGAGGGAAGTACTAATAGGCTTCTCTGCCTAGAAGCGCTCTCCTACAAAGATGACCACTGTCTATTGCTCCTTCATGCAGTGTTTTCTCCTCTTGTTCCTTGCAATGGTTTAGAGTCAGCTCTGGAGTTCCATGGTCCTACTTAAGCATCCCAAAATAATGACACTATTAAAGAGTAAGTTATGTACATAAACGGAACGATTTATCTTCTGAGCTCAAGCAAAAAAATATATTTGAACAGCCCTAAGAAAGGTACATTTTTAGCATAAAATATAGCGAAGCTTTTTGTTAATACTGGGCAGGGAAGATGGGGTGAAATACTTGCTTATGTTTGGTTTTTGCTCTTAAAACATGAAAGATTTGGTTTCTGTTTTCTTAAAAAGGCTTCTTTTTCTCTTAAATTGTTTCCTCCCGGTTAGTTGGCTAGTAGTTTCAGTAGAAAAAAAATAGCTGAGAGAGTAAGTTTGGAAGTAAAGTTAGACATCACTTCTTATCTAGTAAAAAAAAACACTAGTGAAATTGTCCACTTCAGGTTTATAGCTTTGTGCAAATTATTTTCTTAATGCAATTTGTATATTATAAATGGAGAAAGTATGCCTTCCATTTCAGAAGGATTAGCAGTTGGCAGAATGCTGCGGTTTGCATCTGATGAAGGACAATGTTTTAACAAGTAGAATAGTATTTAATTAAACCAGATCAATTATTGATTGTTTTTCTAGGTTTGATTTGGTGGTTTTTTTTTTTCTTTGGTCTATTGTTTTGCATATAACTTGAGTACATACAGTTACTTCAGTATTAGGTACCAGGTGTCTAAGATAAGAATAGCAAATTAGGTGAGTCATTTGCAACTTTGTTTCTATGATGTGTTAATCAAATTAACTTCACTTTTAGAGCATAAAAGCTTTTGCTTGGTGTAGCTCATACTCTAGTAGTAGAAATCTCAGCGTTAAGCTTTATATGCCTGTATCCTTAGATCACACAGATGACTGAGCATATTCTATTACTGCATTATGGTTCTGACAACTCACGTGTACAAGTTGAAACATCCACTAAGATTTTATTGCATCAACACTCCTGCTCCATTGTGGTTTTCCTACTCTGGAACAAATGCTGAGCATTTAAGGCCAGTCAGATCCAGAAGGATTGTTCAGAACTATGGTCTTCAATTTAAAGTAAATTTCAGTGCTGGTCTGTAAGAGATGTAACAAAAATCTACACATGTATTAGGAGAATGCAATGCTGAAAGGTAAAGATAAATAAATTTGTGTATCATCCACACTGTTCTGGTGAATCCAATTCATCAATATATTCAGACCAAACTAAATACTACAATGTATACTCTTCGGTCATCCCTTTGTCAGCCCAAGGACAGATGAGATGATCTAGCTGCTTGTCTTCAACTGAAGTTTTTGTCATTACCTTCATAAAAAATTAAATGGGGATATGCTTGACTTGTTTGAAGAAGTAGGGGTGGTGGTAACGGGTGAATGTTCTGTGGGGCAGGAGGGTGTTTGTTTGGGGTTTCTATTTTTACACTTTTTCTGGTGTGATGCAAGCAATATAAAGTTCCCATGCATGAAGACTTTCTCTTGTGCATTATGATGTTGAAGAGCTTTGATTAGAACAGATGTTGACCTCCCATCAGTATCTTGTGAAAAGTAGTCAAGAAATCTGGCAAGGGACCCGCAAACCTCTTCTCAATGTAATATCCAAATCTGTGTCCTTGCACTTTGTAGGCAAAGCAATGTTATAATGTCCAGTATATTACTAAGATCTGCTAGATATTTATCTGGTTACTTTGAGTCGATAATTGTTAGCTTTGCGTCGAGAAGTGAAGATACTTGGTGAATTTCAGGTTACAATATTAAAAATAATATTCTTGCTCTATTTAAAACCTTTTTGATCTGTTTGAAATTCATCTTAGTTTAGGAGACCTAAGCAGGGTTTTGCACCACTCTAAAACCAAATCTAGAGAGTAGACATTTGCATTTGGAGGACATCTCTACATTCTCAGCAACCTGGGCAGCAGGACTTGAGATGGGTTGACTGAGGTGGCAGAGGGCTCTGCAGCAACAGTGTGACATAAAACCCCTCTGAGGTAAGGAGTAGAGATCAGGTAAGGAATAGAGCGCTGTGGAAACAAAGCTGTCCACCTGCACATCAGCTGCGAAGAATATTCAGTTCCTTTCCTGTGTTCAAATCCCACAGAAGTATGTCTAAAAAGACTTGTATGTATACAGGTAGGAAGAAAATAGGAGAATAGATGTGCATTTCACAGTTTGTAAATATAATTGGCATTTGTAGATCGCTAACAAAATTAGTCAAGAACATATGTGCTAAACTCAAGCAATAAAATGCACCTCAGAGCAGAAATCAGATGTCCAGGTTTAGGTGCAGCTTTAGGTGTTGTGCATGGCATTTTCAGGTCTGGCAAGTAAATGAACCTGAGAATATTAGTATTTTAAAACCCTAAATGCCCAACATATAGCACTTTGTAGTCAGAAATCAAGTCCTATTGTATAATATCTAAAAACAGTGCTTGGAGAGCAGCTTCCCATTAGCATGTGTGTGACAGCGAAGCAAATTTGAAATGGCTAACTCTTAAAAGGAAGTTTTGCTGACGTTGAAGAGGTACAAAATGCACTTCTAGTTTTGCTCTTTGGTTACTGAAGAGGATCTACTGTGTTCTTTTGCAAGGACCGAGTATTATCAAAAATCTATACAGTTGTCTGAGAGTGGGGAGGAGAGGACATGGGTATGAAAGTTAAACCCCAGGACAGCATAGTAAGTGCAAGGAGGACCATGTAAGCGAGCTACCTTTGTCATCAAAGCTTTGTGGATTGCTTTCTAGGAACAAGATTTAGATGAGGTGGTTTCTCACATGTGGTAAGCTTTGGATGCTGCAATGCCTCTTGCCATGCCATAGTTACACCTTTTCTTTTCCTGGAAGTCTTGCTTGACTGATATTTGAACTGTTTTGCAGTGCCTTGGCAGTGCTTTCCACAGCTCCCATACCACTGTCAAGGAGAATTTATATTTGAGCATGCCAGGTTGCAGTATTTTTTAGTGTTTGCTTTCCTCTTGTGAAAAACAAATAAAATTTATCTGGCTTCAAAATGAATTTCTGTGCATCATTGAAATCACTGTTGTCGAAATTATGAGAGCAGGGGTGGGTGTGTCTTATATGTATGAGTATTCTTAAATTTGTTCTCAAACTGTTCGAACCAGCCTTACTGCTTGTTTCTAAAACTTAACTTGGCCCCGTAAGTTATTTACAAAGAAAAAAAGTTCCTACAGCAAGCATTTGACTTTTTTTAGTAAGGCTTTTCTCATGGGAAACAGTGTCATTCTAATAAGAAAGCAGGAGAAATGTCTTCTACATAACAAACTGGTTTTAATCCTATATTCAGAGTAATTAATTGATACTTCACTTGAAAATGAGAGCCTCCAACGAGGGGGGTTCTCTGGAAGGGCTCTCTCCTGGGACTGGCACTGTGCAGTGCTTTTGGTTAAGAGGCTGAATTACTTTAGCAAGCATGGCCAAAGGCATTAAGCTGGGTGGGGACACAAGTATATTGGGTGATAAAAATATAAAATGCTTCCTGCTCTTTCTCTGGTTTGTGAGGGACAGAGCCCAGATCAATGAGGAAAGCGCACAGTGCATGTCAGGCGTATTTTACTTTGAATAGCTGTCTGAAAATTGGACAGCCATCATTTAACTTAACTATAAACCAGTACTTTAACTCTCCAGTTTACCTTGCTAAATTGTGAGGAGTGCCTCTCTTGAGGGCAGTTCATCCCACGTACATCTGTCTTAGCATTGGATGAGATGCATTGTCACTCTTCACTGAGTTCAGAGGCATTTTGTACAGACTAGTTTAGAATAGATTGGACATCCAACCTTTGAGAAGGTGCCCTTCGGTAGATATCCAGCTAAGAGTGCATTTCACCCTTGGTTAGAAATGATTTACCACAGGAGTACAGAATGGCTGGCTGGGCAGAAGTCCTGCAATGAAGAGTATCTGACTGTTCTACCAGATTGCAAACTTTGTGCAGCATCACACCGCTTACAGCAGAAATAGACCTTACGCCGAGATGCACTGACGCCAGTGTAAAATGCACAAAATAACCTCTTCTCCTACATGATGTTCTGAAGGTTAAAGTTAAAAAAAGTCCAGTTTTGGTTACTGCAGTTTAAAAAAAAAACAAACATCTGACAGGGAGAGGGAAATACAGCAACATGATTGGAAGTCTAGGAGCCATGACCCTGAAATAAATGGCGTTGTTTTGTTTTGAGAGGGAAGTATTGAGGGGAGAAATGGGTACGTAGAAGTATCTGCAAAGAAAATGTTAACAAGCTATTCTGTATCACCAGTGAGGTCAGGAAAAGAAAAAAACCCTGTAAAACATAGCAAGGAAGCTTTAGTTGAGGTAGGAGAAACTTTCAAACTGTGAGGCATGGAAAGTATTCAAACACATTACCTAGGTAAGCTGTTGGATTTCCATCTTTGGAGGGCAGTCTCCAGGTAGACAAAAATCTAGCAAGCAATGTAGAAAATCCTGTTTTCATTGTGGTGTAGGAGGAACCTCTGAAGAGCCTCCAGACCCAGTCCAAGTCCTGTTTCTCTAGGTGGTTCATCAGCAGGTACAGCTGTTTACCTGGAAGAGAAATCTGTGTACAGCACAGTAGGATTTTTGTTTGGATTTATGTATTTCTTCAGTAAGTTAAGGACCATGGTAATGTACAAAACCACAGTTTCAGTAACATTTTGTAACTGTTTCTTTTTGAAGTATGATGGTCTGATGGGGGGAAAAAAGCCCATAGTGCTGTGGCTGAGGTGCAGCTTAGTGGAAGTCGTGGTGCAATTTTAACTACCGACGAATACTCTCATGGAGAAGTCTGAAATTATTTGCTGTTTCATACTTGCTCTTTTCTTCTAGCTTTTAGGATGAAATGCATAGTGCTGTATATGAACATTTCGTTAGATAAATTTCTGAGAGCATTTAAAACCAATTGTACTATACAAAACTAAAACTGATTTCTCAATGTCTAATATTTGTTCACTAATTGAAGATGGTGAGGCCTTTATTTTGCTCCAGTTTTCCCTTTCGGCTTGCTTTGAAGCAAAATAAGGTTTTGTGCTCATCAGAATTCAGTTATTTGGTTAATTTATAGGGAAAAGAAAAGATTTTTCTCATCGCTACTAGGTGATTACCTGACCTACTTTATGGAGGCAGAAAGCCTTTGGACTTACAGCTGTGCAGCACTATCTCAGATTGTTTCACAGGACATCTTAGACATTGATTTGCAAGTGGGAATTTCCATGATAATGGCATACAAGATTCAGGGGTTTGAGTGAACCAAAGAGTTTGGTGTAACATACGTAAACGTTGAATTTTCAGCTTGCTTTGGCAGAAACAGTAGACCGTTATCTTATGACATTAGATTAAAATGATGCTGTTTGCTAATTACACTATATCACAGTATTGAAGATTATTCTCAGAATTTATATTGGTTTCATGTTATGTAAATCATGTAGTGAATTAATTGAGAATTGAAAGGGTATCAGGATCCTTCAAGATGTCATCCTGGACTGCTGTTACCTTTACAAGTTTTGCCCTTGATTTTGGAGACAGTGAAATTAGGTCCTTTTTCTACAAAAAATCACTTGTATATTAGTGGTTGAGATGACTTTCTCTGTTCAACAACTAAATCATTTAAAAACCATGAGTTACTTATTGTGTAGCTCCACTGCCATGTGAGATGTCAATAACAAAAAAAGATGAGATTCCTGTATCGGTGGTTGTATGCTCTAGTCTGGCTCCTGTAGGATTATGTCTACCCATTAGATATGTTGCTGTTTGCATGCCTCATCTGCTGCAATAACATGCATAGGAAAAATGTCTCAGGATGATCAGCAGTTCATATAACAGCATCTCTCCCTTCAAAAACTATGTGAATATTGCTAGTTAGCTTAGTTAACAGATTTAGCACATTTTAAGGGCTGAGGGAAGCTAATAAAAAGAGTTGGAGCAAAGTAGTTAGAACTTGTTACTAAACAGGGTTTTGTTGGACTTTTTAACTCTGAGGTGTTGCCAGATAACATATAATGATGTATTAGGAGCCATATTGCACTTCAACTTCTGAGATTGGTAACAGCGATATCTG
Organism: Harpia harpyja; assembly: GCF_026419915.1. Classification (NCBI taxonomy): domain Eukaryota; kingdom Metazoa; phylum Chordata; class Aves; order Accipitriformes; family Accipitridae; genus Harpia; species Harpia harpyja. The sequence continues at coordinate 12,743,532 of NC_068952.1, read as the reverse complement.
TAAATACCTAGCTATGAAGGGGCTTAAAGGTGCAGGAGGAATGAAATCATGTAGCGAAGGACCTCAAAGGAGGCCACAAGACCTGTCAGCTGAGGTGTCCCTGTGACTGTGTGATACTTTGCTGTCCATTCTGCAAAACCTTCATTCAAATTTCTTTGCAGCTGAAAGAAAAAAGGAGGGCTACTTCAATGATTTACTGTTCAGAGTTGCCACTGTTCGGGTTTTCAGATGGCCCTTGTTTTGGTTTGGAAGCTTCTACTGTAGAGTAGCTGGCCTGTGGTCTTCCAGCGTTCCTGTTTCTCCAAATTTTCACTGTCACTGAGAAATCGCGCTCGCTGCTGTTATGCAGAAACTTACTTAAGGTCATTTTTTCCAAAAATACATTTGAATGCTGTATTGATGGATTGCATAATTTAGAGAAATATTGCATAGTGGCAGGAATAGTACTGAAGATGTCACATTTTTCCAAATGATTCATTCCTCTTCATGCACAAAGGAAACTTGTTTTTACAATAATTTCTGTGACCTTGCTTGGTGGGTGCTGTTCTTTGGGAATTGAACTGGCAAAATACCAAGAAAAATGAATTTTGGTCTGCAGTAATAAGGAGGCAGTGGTTTGGGTTTTTTTTCCCTTTCACCTCCCAAAGGATGAGAGCTGTATAAAAACAAATATTCGCATGGGTTTTGAGGGGGGTTCCTCAGAGTTGAACCAGTAAAGCATGTTCTGCCATTTTCTGCTGAATCATGTTGGTTTGAGCCTCTGTTCTATGTGAAAGCTGTTGGAGCATTGCTGTGTTTAAATTCAACTGTTGCTGTTGAATCTCAATAGTTTACCATTTGTTGTCACAGTCTTCGGATCTGATCCTACAATCATATCAATGCAGAAAGATCCCTCTATCTAGAAAGTCCCAGAACATGTGCAGACATGTCTGCCGCGATCAGTATGATTGTAGGGTCAGAAACCTTTATTTTACATACGGCATGTACAGGTACAAAAATGTAGGAGAGTCTACACTATGAAAGTACAGAGTTCACTGTTGTGCATTATGTGGTATGTAACTTACAGAACTAAGTAAACTACATTGCACACAGAAAATGGGGAGTTGTTCCTACATCATGCTGCCTTCTTGGCAATCTGCAGTTCTTTTATAAAAATGACAAGAAGTTTGCTACTTAATGAGCTTTGCTGATCACAGGCAAAATGCCCCCAGATTTTCAATGACTTGGGCAAGGTTCGTACAACCTTTTTCTTATCATTTTAATGATGCCAGTAAAGCGTAGGATGGTATGATGAGCAGTTGGTATAGTGGGTTGGCCAAGTCCATCTTACAGATGTCACCTTGCTGGTAGCAATGTGCTTAGTGTGGAAGCTGGGATGAATGATACTGCCAAACATGCATGTTCTGCTGGTGTAGCAGATCAGTCTGTGCTCCTAGTATAGTCTTTCAGAGACTGAAGCAGTTTCAATGTGTGGACTCTTTGTCTTGAACATAGCGTGAACATGAAAAATAAAACTAGTTTTTGTCTCAAAAAGCTTAAAATTGCCATGACCTCATGACTGCTTGTCAACATGTAATTCAGCTTATAACTCCTATAGCAGAGGTCAGCAAAGAAGTAAGAGGGTGGGAATGGTTTTAAAATTCATTGGAGAACTTTTTAAAAAAAATAATTGTGTAATACCTGTAAAATGTCTTTCTCTTTTGGGTCCTTATGCACATAATGTACAATGACAGACATGTCACATAGCCACGTAGGAATACCCTTGGAACCACATTTTCTTGAAACTGTTCCTTGGGAATTGCTGACAAGACAGGAATAGCGCTCCTCATTTCCCCTGTGAGTTGTAAATTAACTGGGGCTGAGGGCTGCCGGAGGGAGCAGTGTTGTTGCTTCCAGAAGCGACACTGGAAGATGGGGGTGTGGCTGTGGTTATGCCAGATCTTGTGTCACACATTACCAGCAAGAGTAATTTTTGAGGACCATTAGCTTTCTTTTCCACTCCAGGTCCTGCTTGTCCTCAGTGTTGAGAGGGGAGAGACAATTTTGGCCTATCTTGCAGAGGAAGAAATGTAGTGACCCACACTGACCATGGCTATTTCTTTTCCCTGCAATTGTACTTGTTGGCTCTTGCCATGCAAAATAGCCCAGCCAAGAACCTTAGGAGGGCAGAGGACGCTCACAGTTTTGCCTTCTCATTCCCCTGTATTTTTGCCATACACAGCAAAAGTCTCACAATGACTCACAGTAACATAGCCTGGTATAAAGTACTTGAATTGCTGTTTTATATTTACTGTGTCACTATGCTTATTGGGAAATTTATACATAAATGAACTCATGGATGTGGTGACATGTATGTAACTGATTAGTAAGAGCCATAATTTCAGCTAAGACTTGCAACCATTGAGAAAAGTTCTCTGAAGAATGATGCAATCTTTTTTTTTTTTTCCCTTATTCAGAAATTTCCAGGAGCCTTGTAGCTGCTACTTCTTTCTCATCATTGAATCCTGTTTCTGCCTTCTGTCAGCTCCTTTCATGTGTCTTCAGATTTGAACTAGTCCTGACTCTCACTTTTTTCTAATGCTCATTTAGAGAACAGTTCCCAAATACAGAAAGTAACCATTTAACAGCAGGAACTGGAACACCAGCTGTATTTAGCTTTGCAATCATTGAGACTTTCATGACAACTTTCTAAGTTGTTTATCTCCTGAAAAGTGATGTTAAAACAGCATTGTGGGGCTCCACAATTACTGCCACTTGGAGCCTGCTAGATCAAATTTTCCCAGCTTACAGGAAAAAAGACACTTTTTTTTCCAAATGCCAGCCCTGCATATCAGCTTGAGATTGGAAATTCAAGCTGTGTTCAGTCTGGCTCTTGCATATCTAGCAGCAAAGTCAGAGATGTTTTAACAATTCTGTTGTGAAGGGGCATGGGCCACAGAGGAGGCTGATCCTGTTCTAAAAGCTGTGTTGCCTGTGTAACAGGAATGAAAAGCAGTTCAGAGCTTATTTTTCTCACAGAGGAAGCTTGACAGGAGTTTTTACTACACTGTAGCACAGTTCTGCTGCATAAGTAGGCAACATTTTTACACTAATGTTGTTTTGTCTATAATTCTGTTCTAGGTTCACAACCAAAGATAGTTGTTTCAGATTATTTTAGCTTCTCTTTCTATCTCTGAATGCATTTATTTCAACCATCCTTAAATAGCCACTGCTTTGCAGAATAAGAAAACTAAAAGTACATGAATCCTGCAAAAAATTGACTGATTTGATTAGGCCTTGTCTCATTGTCTTGACTGTTGGGGTTTTGGGTAGGGTTTTGGGTTTGGGGTTTTTTTTTGAGAGGGAGAGAGCAAAACATTGTATCCATAGTTGATAAAATTTATACACTTACACCATCATAAATGCTGACAGTTCTGTGAAATGTCTTCCAGCTCCCATCTTTACGTTCCTTACTAAATTGCATCCTGTGGCACGTTTTCTTAGTGCGCTTGGTCGCAACTCAAAGATCTGAAACTGTGCAGAGTTGGGATTTAAGTTCATGCCCAACTTGGAATATATCAAACTTCACGTGGACTTGATCAAGCCCTATGAGAAACAGCACCGTACGGTGGAGCAAACTTTGCTCTGATGTCCCTAAGGAAGCACCATGAGGGCAGAAGTGTGTCTCCTTCCTAAACAGCTGGGATTTTTTTGTTCAGTGTTATACCACTCCATTGATAATCTTGCTGTTTAGTGTGGCACCTGTAAAGGATGGATGAGGAGGGAAGCATGTGGGTCTATGACTTTTTTGATCTCTTTGGGCACTGTCTTTCCTTTAGAAAATGGAGAGATATCTCTCTCTAACTCCTAAAACCTTAGTTCTGTCTGCTGCAGAGGCTGCACCCCTGGGATACAGTGCCCTCCAGTGCTATCATGTGTGACTTCTGATGACCATTTGAATACATGGTTTTGAAGTGCATGGCCCAGGTCTGCCTAAGCTCTGTGAGAACAGATAGAATTAGAGTACTAAATGGCACAGTACCTAGACTTAACCTCAATAATCCTGGAAATGTTGCATTTTTCTGTTAGTGCATGTATGCGTGTGTGTAAGTAACAGAATGTAGCTGAGATACTAGACTAAATAAATGCAAGAAATATTAATGTCTGAAATCCAGTTGTAAAGTCGGAGAGCATCATAAGCATTCCCAGTTATTGTTACAAATTATATCTGATGCTTGCTGTTTATTCTGTAGTGAAATAATTATAAATTTCAGAGCAGGGAAATTCCTCAAGAATGTTTCTTCCAAGAAAGTAATGGACTTCTAATATTAGGGTAGTTTTAATTTAATAAACTGTCTTCCATTTTATCTTTCCCTTTTCTCACTTATTATTTCTAAATTTCCTAATACAAGGAGGGTATGTACTGGCACCCAGTTGTGACTTGTTAGGTTATGGATATCTTCCTAGGTGTTGAATTTTCACTGTTAGTAGGTTAGCTTAAAGCCCTGTATGCTTTAACAAGTTTGGTTTTATTTCTGACAGTTGTTGAGATACCCGAGTCTTTTTTTTCCACAAATCTGTCAAGCTGGCAGACCTGTGTGTTCCTGCCCATTCTACTAGTTGGCAGTAAATGGTGCAAGTAATTTGTAGCTACTGAGTAGCACACCAATATTTAAGTGTCTTAAGTAGAAAATATGCTCTGCTGTTAATAACTGATTTAGTTATTTTGATTTTTTTTTTAAAGCTACTTCCTTATTTTTGCAGCTTGCACGCGAAAACTGATAAATAACATGATAGGTTTTTTGTGTTGTTAACATCCATGCTCCTAACCATATAACAACGTTGGACTATTGATTTTTATTACTTCTGCCCTCTTTCACATGGCTTTTATTAGACCCACAGCTAAGCCTTCTATCAAATACAATAATCCTTCTGCAAATTCTAACTTAGGCTTTGAAGCAATCCTGGGAGACGAGTGACTTGTGTATTATAATACAAATTATCCATAAAAATTCTCCCAATGGTGGGACTTTTATGTCTGAATAAATATTTATCTTGCATCTAGATTGGACAGAAACTCAGTCTTGGTACTTGCGTGGAGTATTGTTGTGGGAGAGGGTTGTTTCTCTTTAGAAATAGTAGTAAAGTGTTACTGAAGTAGTTGCATTGTTCAGAAGGAAAAACATCTTTAGTAGTTATTAATATTGAAAGAAAAGTGTAAGTATATTATTCCATTACTTGCAGGTTAGTATGCATCCTGCAGTGAGGAATAGTTTGCAAATAATTGAAAGTCTTTTAAACTTGAATCTTGTGACTATAATGCCTTGCTAGCCCCTCTGTTAGTAATATTTACAGTGAAGGCATCTTCTACTTAACAAATAGTTTGTATGTAAATAGTTGAAAACCAGCTTATCAGAGAATCTTAATCTTGTCCCAGTTGCTATTACCTTTGATTTAAAATGCCTAAACCAGTGATCGTTGTTCTAGCATGTCTGTTGTATGCAGCTAAGAATGTTTTATATATTCCTTCATTCCTGTATATAAAAACTGCCTCAGTTATGTTTTTAGTGTAGCAAATCAGAAGTTAAAACATACATGTGGAACAAGATAATCTTCAAGACATGGGCACCATCCATTACAGATGAAGTCTAGCATGTGGATATCTTATTTTTTTCCTCCAGTATTGAGACAGGAGACAATGAGCTTAGTCCTGCCCAAATACCATGTTTAAATGTTAAGAACAGTCAACCTGTACAAATGTGGAAAATGAAATGGCTGAAAAACTCTAGAGAATTGCTAATGGCATGTACAGTTTTTTGCCTTAGCTTAAGTTCAAATTTTTTCGCAGTCAGGAGAAACTGAGAGTTTGTACCACCTGATAGTTTTTTCTGTGCCTCTGGAATACAAACTGGGAAGAAGCGTTCTGATAGTTGCTGCTGTTTAGCAGTAGCTCAGCAGTACTGCTTCCTGGCGGGTCTGCAGATTACTCTAGCAGTGGAATAAGCTTGGAGACTGAACTCCTCTTGTCGATAGTTTGGCCATTTGAGACCACAGCTATTGCATAAAAGCTATGAAAAAAGTTAGGGGTTCAGTTTTTGTCACACCCTAGATGTGCTAGGAGTGTTTGCATGGTGGTTTGGATATTACTTCCAGTAGCAAAAGCAGACTCACTCTTGCTGATCTTATTCCTAGCCTTACTAAAGATGTCCTAGCAGAATGAGATTCTCTCTTCCAGCATTTTCTTACACAGATTGGTTACCGCTTCATCAGAAATAACAGATCTGCATGACTAATACAGGGAAGTGCCCCTGTGAATCGGCATGCAGAGCGAAAAGAAGGATCATCGAGACCCTCAGGGGAAAACTATCACTAGAGCCCTGATGTTAAAAGGCTCTTTGGGGGATATTGATGGTTTTCCGTTATTTGACTTGTAATTCTATGAGAGCAGATTACTGCATTTAGCACTCTTTTTTTTTTTTTTTGTCCACGTGCCAAAAGCCCTTATAGTGCTCACTGAGGTATGTAAACAGTATTGTGCCCAGTTTAATACAGCTCTTATAATCTGATTTGGCCAATGTTGCATACTAAGTCAGGGGCACAAGTAGATGGAGAAATTGGGAATCGTGAATCCTATGGACTAAATTCTCTTTCCATGAAAACTTAATGTTTATAACTTAAGCTCTATAATTAATATCTTGTTGCAGGCCAGCCATGTGATATATTGATAATGGCTAACCTTGCCAGTGGAGAGGAGGGATTGATGCTAGGCATTGAGGGTCTGTCTTCATTTTTCTTGGATTAGCATGCAGCAGAAATAGAGAAGGCAGTATTTGCTAGTTAAATGGGACTAATGCAGGTATTACAAACAAGCTGTGGCTAAAGACCCTCAAAAGTCTTTTAAAAAGTGCAAATATTCCTTCAACATGGTGGCAGACTCTCATGTAGACCAAGTTTTATTACATTGGCCAGTCCTGGCACACTTGAAGGTCTGTCTTCTGTGGTATCATGTATTATGCTAGCACCCAGTACCAGATGCTCAGGGAAAAAATGTGTAAGGACCAGGTCTGTAACAGCAAAAGCTTTTGTTACAGTGAGAGCCAGTACACAGCTCAGTCTGAGCAGTGCAAGCTAGGAGGGGCAGGGTTGTGTAAACATGGCCCTTTTGCTTCTCTTTTAGTAGGACTGGGGAAGCTCTTGGCAGGCATGAAAGCTACTTGGGTCTCATTGAAAATCTGGTCAGTGAATGTGTTGCTGACTTTGACTACAGTGAATACCCTCATGCACAGGGCAGACATAATTGCTGGGCAGTACTGCATAATTGCATAGGGCAGTACATAATGTTACACCTCCCTGAAACAGCAGGATTTAATTTCTCTTACAGAACTGAGGAAGCAGTCATTATTTCTTTATCTTACAAGTATGTGTTTGGTCTCTGCACTCTTCTGCTATTGACAGAGGAGTCAGATATTTTGGCTTAACTACAACTAAAGCATGAGAACAGCAAAAGACAAAAACTAATTAGTATTCTTTTGACTGCTGCTCTGAAGGAATGGAGCTGTATTCTCAGCTCCTTCTTAAACTCCAGTGGAGATTAAAAGAAGACAATGACTACAAGGGAAGACAGAAAAAAAGAAATGGAAACAAGGCAGATCCAGCCAAGAAAAAGTTCTGGCCTAAGCATTTCTTCACACTGCAAATTCATGCAAAATAAACCTTGAAGAGAGACCTGCATTGAAGCCTACTCTCTCTTTGCAGGTTTCCTCCATGGCTTTCGCATAGGCTCTCATTCTTTCTCTGCTTGGAGAAAAGCTGTTGTCCAGTTCCTTTTACTGGACTGGATTGTGGAGCAGACAGTCCCACTGTGAAGTAGCACAAGGAGCATGGACGGAGTATCGTGCAGTCCAAGATACCAGTGGAATCAGCAATCTTGCTGCAAGAGCACGTTCCGTTGAATGAATAAGTTATACCTACTTAAAAATGTAATATGGACCAACACTTTCAATCTATAAAAGCAGAGTGCAGATTCACATCTCACGGGTGGCTGCTCTTTGGCTTGCGTGGCTGGCACTGACAGAACTGGCAAGGATAATCTGAGCAAGGTAACTGACCTTGGCACTGTAACGCAGCTAGTACGAACTGTAGAGTTAGGGACATTTTTCTTTTTCTTTTTTTTAATGCTCTGTAAAGGGTATCATGGTTTAAGCCCAGTCGGTGACAAAGCACCATGAGGCTGCTTGCTCCTCCCCCTTCCCCAGCAGGATGGGGAGGAGAAAATATAAAGAAAAGCTTGTGGGTCAAGGCAAGGACAGGGAGGGATCACTCACCACTTATGGTCATGGCCAAAAAACAGACTCAACTTGGGGAAAAAACAAAATCAATGTAATTTACTACCAATCAAATCAAAACAAAGATAATGAGAAGTAAAACCAAACCTTAAAACACCTTCCCCCAGCCCTCCCTTCTTCCCAGGCTCAACTCCACTCCCAGTTTTCTCGACCTCCTCCCCCCCAGCAGCACAGCGGGACGGGGAATGGGAGTTGCAGTCAGTTCATCTCATGTTGTCTTTGCTGCTCCTTCCTCCTCAGGGGGAGGACTCCTCACACTCTTCCCCTGCTCCAGCGTGGGGTCCCTCCCACCAGAGACAGTCCTCCATGAACTTTTCCAATGTGAGTCCTTCCCACAGGCTGCAGTTCTTCACAAACTGCTCCAGCATGGATCCCTTCCACAGGGTGCAGTCCTTCAGGCACAGACTGCTCCAGCGCGGGCTTTCCCATGGAGTCACAGCCATCTCTGGGGGCATCCACCTGCTCTGGTGTGGGGTCCTCCACGGGCTGCAGGTGGGCATCTGCTCCCCCACTCCCCTCCATGGGCTGCAGGGGGACAGCCTGCCGTCTCACCACGGGCTGCAGGGGCATCCCCTCCTCTGGCGCACCTCCTCCCCCTCCTTCCTCACTGACCTTGGTGTCTGCAGAGGGTTCTCTCTCACATTCCAATGTCCTCCCCCACTGCAGGTTCCCCTTCTTCAGCCTGTTCTCCCAGAGGCGCTACCATCATCATCATCACTGACGGGCTCTGCCTTGACCAGAGGCTGGTCTGACTTGGAGCCGGGGAATCTTCTAGCAGCTTCTCACAGGAGCCATCCCTGTAGCCCCCTCCCCTGCTACCAAAACGCCACCACACAAACCCAATACAAAGGGTTAGATATAAACCAGGTTCTGCAGCACCAGGAGCAGTTCAGAGACTCTGGTGAAGATCTAAACCTGTGAAATTATTGGCATCTGCCATCTGAGATAATAATATATCCAAGGAAGTGCTGTTCTGACTTTGTCCGAATTCTTGTTCATCCCATCCTCCAAGTTTTAGAAGGATTCTTTTTTCTTTTTCTTTTCTTCTTGTGGCTGTTCTGACTGGCTTTGCTGGCAACTCTTTTGATAGCTGACAGTCACCTGGAAAGGGCATCTCCTGAGGCTGCAGGATCGTGGGGCCAGTGTTAAGGAAGTGCATCAAGGCAGTTCATTTTTTAATCCTTTTCAATATGTGTAATAGCACATTCCCATGAATTCCAGTTAACAAATCCAATAGATATCCAAGAACACTTCATTTGAAAGACCACTTTTTGTGGTAAAAGCTTTTGTTTGGGTTAATACTGGGTTTGATGTTGGACTATAGCTCTTGTTTGTGTTGTAAGTACTGAGAGGCCAAAGCACAGGGTGCGTTTATGTGGCTTATGTACTGCATGTATGCTGATTTTTATTTGAAGTGTAAACTGAATCTCTTCTGATTGCTGTTAATGTCACCTATAGAAATGTATCCAGCCTGCAAAATTTGCTTCAGCGATCAAAGCTCTCATGTCCATTACAGCTGGAAACAGATAGGGTTTTTTCATGTCAAAGTTGCTTCTCTCAAAAAAAGTTGGGTGGACAGGAGAGAAACAGCTCTTTGGACTCTCCGGTAGTGAAGACAGCTTTTACATTGCTTGTAGAGGTTAGAGCAGCTGTAAAGATATATATCTGCTAAAATTGATAATCTAAAACAGCTGTCAGCAGGCTAGAGACTGCAGAATGCAGTAGACTCTACTGTAGTTTAATAAGTCCAGCTAAGGTCTAGCAAAGATGTAAAGCCCACCTACTCTGGCTGTGCTACCCTGACTGTTTGTTCTTTTACTTTATTTCTAAAGCAAAAAATACTTATTTATCACACGTAGGGTGATTTGTTTCTCTTCTATGTCCACCATTTTGAAGTGAAACATCATAAAGTATAACACCTTTTGGCTGTATTTCTCTTTCATTTACCTTAAAAAGAATACAAAACACTTAGCGTCAAAAAGTATGTCCTTTCCTACAAAATAGTGTCATCTGGAATAAAACCAAAACTATATTCAGCCATCTCAAATTTTTACAAATATATACTGTCCCTGGCAATATCTCTTTCTATATGTTCTTTCCCTAATTCCTTCAACAAACCAACCAACCAACCAGTGAGGTGAGCCTTTATTATCAGTATTAATAGCAGAACTGGTTTCAGGAAAACATACACAAGTTTGACTTCATCAACACACGTTTTGCTGCAATCCCATAAGACATTAGTGAGGCTTTGTGTTTAGCAGACAGTGTACTTGCAAGGCATGAAAGCAGGCACGTTGCCCTTATTTTGTTCTTTTGTTCATATTTTAATCCTTTTAAATCCTTTTTCTTAGTCTTTTCTAGGGAAGAATTAAATGCTTGACTGTTTTTGTGACTACTTTTATTTCTATTAATTCTTTGTCAGATTGTTCCTTTTCACAGTTTTGGATTTTACTGGTGGTTGTTGAAAGACATCAGAATTCACTCTGGGCTAGAGGATGTGCGATGGGTGGTCTGTAACTCTTGGCTGACTGGCAGACTGACAGTAATATTGCTCTGCAATAACAGTCACAGGTGAGTGACCATTTAGGATATCATGGGTTTTGTGGGTAACTCCCCCCTGCCCCCAATCCCAATATCACCCTGAATGTGTCTTGATGTAGGAGAATAAGAATAGTTTGAGGACATCGAAGAGCAGACAACTGCCTGAGGAGACTGAGTAGCATACAAATGATTAATGAAGTGATGTATTTGGCACTGCTAGCATTATGTTTTGGATAATGTATTCAGGAGGAAGTAAATCAGTAATGGGATTTAAGCAGCACAAAAGGAGATTTCAGTATAATAAATTACATTCACAAAGGTCTATAATATTATAGGAGCAGGGAGGATTTTTGTGTGAACTGCAAACAGCATACTCAAATTTTTAACTCTGTTGAACACTGAATTGGTTGAAGATGGCATTAGTGCTTTGCATTACTTTCATCATTCACTCTACTTCTGTAGGGAACTGAGTAGGTTTCCCTCCTGTGTAAGGAATACCAGATCTTGATTAGTCCTTTGTTGGTTCTATGAAGAAGCTGGTAACTTCACAGCACTTGTAATTATCTGTCTCACTCCTCACTGAATTTCCAGTTTGTTTTATTTCACCAGTGTGAAATCTTCAAGCCCCCCCAACTTGCTAGTTTTCAAGAAAGGGATTGATCTTCCCTCTTTGCATTCTGTCTCTGGGCAGTTCTTTCCATTTGCAAAATATTTTGTTTTTCTACTGGACTACTTGGTGTTCTTCAGTACTTTCTTGTGAATCCCCTGACTAAAAGGCTACTGGAAGCCTATACACGTGAAGCATGGTAATTGGGTTTCCTTCATTCATTGTCTTGTTGCAATAATTACGACAATTTTTCCTGTGTGAAACTATGCTGCCCTAATCATTGAAAATCTCTGGAAAACAGTGAACCAATAGGATCATTTCACGCATTTGCTGGGTAAGTATATAGGATTTATCAGTCTGTGACTCTGCAGATTGAACGTGTTATTTTTCATACTTGTTATACATGAACGTGTCAGGCGAAGAGGGACACCTGAATTGAGTGCAGACACTCCATCATGCACTGGAAAATGTAATTGAAAACATGCATTGAGTAGATGGTTGTAACTGTGTGTGCCTTCTCTGTGTCACAGGTGGAGTTGGCTAAGTAGGCCCAGGCAGGACCTTGAAGCAGATCTTGTTGCTACCTGCTGCCCCAAGGCAGCATACGCATCCTATATCTATGTAACTTGGAACAGGTACTTGTACAAAGTACTCCCGCAGCCCTCCAGCGCTGGGCTTCCAGACTGCTCTTCAGGTTGCTGCAGCCCACCCTTTCTAGCAACCCTGTCAGGCAACCTGAGCTTTGCTGACACAAGGAACCCTTCTTCTTCCCTGGCCACTACAGGATGATGGGACAGATTATTTCCTTCTGTTTTCAGGTGGCCTTTTACAGATTTGACTGCATCCCTCCATTATTTTTACCACGTGTCTTTCCATCAGTCTTTCTTTTATGTTGTCTCCAGGTCTCTCATAATTCTTACTGGCTGCTTCTCAGTATATCCACATGCTCAGGTTAGATAACCTAGTGATGCTGCAGAAATGCAGTATTTATATTTCATTAAAATCTCAGTCCGACTCCAGTTACAATGGGGTAATTTCAAGTTCAAAGTTACCATTTCAAATTCATTGAAGTCTCTACTTACACAGAATTGGTTTGAAGACAACTGTCTTCCTGTTGACTAAAGGAGAAGGGTAAAATGCTTGCCTGGCATCATTTTACCATAGGCTAATTTCAGGTAATGAAGATAAACCATGTTTATTTTATGAGTGTAGTCCAGGTACTTGGTTTTGAAGAAGCTTTAATCATGGTCCCAGAGCTGTTGTAAAGAGAGGCTGACTATTTCAGTTTACCCTGAGCAGAGTAGAAACAGGTTTGTTTATGCCATTGTTGGCATCAGTTCTACTGAGCTAGAGTAGGAGTGCTGACATGGTCATTACTGCATTTGCTTGATTAAAATGAGCTGAAAACATACCTTTTCATTAGACCAATATTAAGCTACAGTTTTGTTTAGGTAAAAGCAGAACATTAGATAGGCATTGAATATCAGCACTGATGTAACTGATCCAAATAGATGCATGTGTTTATAAATACACAAAACCTTAAACTAAAATGGCTCTGCCGTTTTTCCTTTTACTTACCATAAACTGAGGGAAAACTCACGAGGTAACTATCACACGCTAATTTATACACAGCAGCTTTAAGAGTTGATCAGGTGTCTGAGATTACCTGTGTGCTCAAGTCAGGTAGAAGTTTGCCTTGAACAGTCTGACAAATTTCTTAATGTTCAAGTTTTCAAACAGAGAAAAGGAGTTAGTTAAAATGCAAAATGTCTTTTATGAGATGTCCTGAGGAAACCTTCTTACATGTAACTGCTTTAATTTGATGTGCTGGCATTGCTTTTTATATTTTGTAATTTTTGTGTTTGGTTTCTTTCTGGTAGCTCTAACCTCCTGCCTTATCGGTACTCTCTAAGTCTCACAGGGAGTAGTGGCCAATGGTGAATTCACTGTGCTTCTTGCTGTTTCCACATAATTTATCTGAAATGTTATGGGCTTACTCTAGAATTTCATCTTTTTCCTTTATGACAGTAATTAGTTTTCTGGCTTCATCTCTTCATTTGTCATGCTACCAATTCCTGTTTCGTAAAATAATCGTTCTGTTGCAATGTTTTTAATTTCAGTTGTTCTTCCAGCTCACCTGTGTAGAAAAGTAATGACCAAATTCCAAACTAAGAAGTTCTCAATTTAAAGTGCCAGAGTTACTACACAATAGCATATTCCTGGTCAATGCTACTGAGCAGACAGCCTCTACATTCTTTATTATATTTCAAGTGAAGCACAGACATTGTTTGGCCTCCAGATCATAAATGTAAACTGCTTGTCTGGCAATTGAGCTCTGGTTTCTTCTAATCTAGTTCTAGTAGCATGGCATTTTTCCCTTGAAAAAGGAGGGGAAAAAAGTTTGCTGGAGATGTGGCATGGAGCTTTTTATCCTAACAAAGTGTTTGATACCCCGTAAAACTGAAGGCCGCAAAGAACTGATATGTCTTAGACAGCCTGGATTATGGCTAGTAAAAAATAGCTCAACAGTGTTAGATGGGAGTGAGGGACAGGTAAGTGGGAATTTGTGGGGACTCTTGAGTGAGTTCTTTCTGCTAAACCCCATATATTTTAAAATATATTTCATTAGAAATAGTCATCTTTGTCGCTTCAGGCAGAGGACAAGTACATTTTTCTTGTAAAACAAAGTTATATTCTGACTTTAGGAGCAATATTGAAGAAGTCCTCTAGCTATACCACAAATAGATGCCCATGGTAATGCAGCAGGTTTGTTTGGTTGGGGCTTTTTTCCCCCTAGACCTGCAAGCATACAGTAGTTCTTTTCAGAATATGAGTTTAACATCAATTAACCCATAATTACAAAGGGTTTGTTTCTTTTTAAATAGTTTCTGTTTACCTGTGGCACAGCTGTCAAGCATGTAGACAGTCAACCTTAAGGCATTGAAACTGCTCCCCACTAGTTGTGGTATGAACTTCAGGTTCTGTCTATCCTTGCTAGGGGATGGGAAAACACGTTTTTGTCATTATGCTAAATGTATGTTAAGAAAGCGACTGTATACAAGAGTGTGTATGTGGAAATCATTCACTGAGGCCATGCTTTCACTGTATCTTCATATTTGCAATCCAGTCTGTGTTGCTGCAAAAAAAAAAGACAGGAAGCTCATAGCAAAAATAATATTCTGTGGTTGGTTTGTTGGTTTTTTTGTTGTGGTTTTTTTTGGTTGGTGGTTTTTTTTTTTTTACTTTTAAAGCAGGCAACAGTTAGTGTTAGATGATTTTTAAAAGTTACTACGTAAAAAATTGGTATTTTTTGTCCTGGCCATTCAAATTAAAATGCATAGATGAAATTGAATTGAAGGTGAAGTAGAATTTGCATTGAAGAACAAGACTTCATTCCATAACTTAAAAGAAGAAGCAAAAATCAGTTGTACAGCTTTGCATACCAATATGATCATTACCACATTAGGATTGCTCTAGAATACTGTATTAGCATCTGAATTTTGGGGTGCCTGTCATTTAAACTTTGCCATTAAGTAAAAGAAATAAGAGGCAAAATCTGCTTTCCTTTTTTTCCTTTTGCTCTCATCACCATCCTGCTATTTGGGATAGTTTTGACCTGCAATAACTAATTATAGTTCTTTAAGGACACGTAGGAATTCTTCTTCCAAGTTTCTGTTGTTTGCATTTCTCCCAGAATGTCATGTATAACCTTGTGAGGATAGTTTGACATTTCTGCAGCTGCACTCCATTCCACTATGTTTTGCTCATGACTAGATTTAGTAAATTTCCTATGTTCTTTATCCAGAAAGAGAATAGATTTATTGGACATAATTAGTTTGTTTTAAATCATGGCTGCTTATCACTCTTACCTTTGTCATCACAGAGGTTGTTTGTAGTTTTTGTTATCTAAATATTTGTGGCATTCTTTTACTAATTATACATGCCAGCATTTCCAGCTGCTCTCCATTAAAATGAGCCTAACTGCTCTGCAGCTACCTTCAAGAAAAATTGGTTTGTGATTTGGAAGGGGGATCAATTCACTTGGCGCACCCCATCAAGTGCATTGTCTAGCTCTTTGGAAACTCTGGGATAGTGTCAATGGAGAAGCATTCGGGTATGTTAGCAAGGATATGTCTCTTGGATGACAGGCCGGGTCAAGCAGAGCAAGGAGGGCTTCCTTTTACTCTTTCCTGTCTTACTAATCATGAGTATATCTAAGTAATGCAGTATCTGATGAATGGTGGGATGTATGTTGTCTGCATACCTAAAACGTGAAGTTGAGCTGATTCCGACTTTCTGATTTACAGGAGTTTTTCCCCATATATCTCTCTGCTCATGATATTTATCAGTACAGAGTAAAGAATGCCTTGCAAATGCAGCCAATTCTGTAAATCTCTTGCAAAGGTAAATAAATCCAGAACAGGCATTGTAAAGGATTAGCAAGGGAGTGGATTGCAGTTATAAATAGTCACCAGGGTTCATAATTGTGAGCTGCATTTACACACCTTTCCTCCCACAAAGAGTGACAAATAAATTGAAAGATGACAGGAAGGTGATGGGTGGAGAGTTGATGGATGCAGTTGTTCTTCTCTCGGTTGCTTTAAAAAAAGGGAAAAGAATTGTTTTATATTACCGTCTTGCAAAAAGCCAATACCTTTTCCAAGTACCAGGGAAAAGGTAGCACAGAACTCAGCTTCACATTTGCAGCTCTGGAGCTTGGGGACAGTCCCTGCTTCATTAGTTCATGTGCAGGAGTGACAGTTCAGGGCAGAAAGCAGATTAGCTTCTATTAATTCCTGTAAATCCCTTACAGCATCTTCTGTGGTGGAATTAATAAATGATTAGTTGCTGCTGGAAGCAACTGAGATATTAAACATAAAAAAAAAAAGTAGCGATGACTTAGAACTGTATCACATTAGCTTTGTATTAGTGTTGAGGTTGAGAATGACCATGAAACTGTGACAGTGGCAAAATCCCACCGGCTATCTAGACAACTGCCATTTCAGACTGACATTTGTAAGAGCTGAAATATTTTTAATTCTCCTTAATTCCTATCCAGAACCAATACTGAAGGGATGAGTTTGTATTCAAGGGTGTGTTTGTTGGCTGTCTGCTGGAAAGGTTTTGCTGAATGACTTATTTGGGCTAATGTAATTAAGCTTCTTATGGCTTATAGCTGAGCCAAAAAAAATACCTGTTTAAGTGCACTGTGGTGCTCCTGGGCATGCTGTCCTTGTGCTCACTGTATGCAAACTGGCGGGGTATGGCTGTGTCTGCATCAGCAAGTAGCTTTGTGTGGCAGGAGCAGATCCGTACAAGTGGCAGTCGATACTGAGGGTCTGCTGATTACAAAATGCTTTTGACAAGAAAAATGAAAATGTTAACATAGTGTAACAGACTCAGAGTGGATACTGTAACATAGGTGCACATAAAAAATTCAGGCTTAAGGAAGGAAGGCTGAAGGGGATCTTTCTGCTCTCTTTAGCTATCTAAGGGGAAGGTATGGAGAAGGTGGGAACAGAGTTGTCTTAGAGTGGCATGGTAACAGGATGAGAGGCAGCAGTCATAAGTTGCAACAAAGGAATATCCAATCAATTATCATGGAAAAAGGTTTCGGAATTAGGATATTTAAACACTGGAACAGATTGGCCAGAGAGGTTGTGGAGCTTAGCTGAACAAAGGCCTGAGCAACCTAAGCTGGTGCTGCTGGCATCTGGAGCAGATGACCTCTAGAGGTACCTTCTGATCTAAATTAGTCTATAGTCTAGCCTACATCCACATGTCCATGCACGGTGTGCTTTGTGAAGAGAAGAGGTTACTTCAGACTGGGTTTGTTGGGTAACATTTTAAGGTTTTAATTTCAGCAGAGAAGAATCCAGTCTAGGCAGATTGTGTCGCGCTCTGATGCAAATCAAAGTGCCGTAAGCAGAGGCAATCAGAGGATTCACTTCAAAATGTATCTTTTCTTTATTGAAGTGTTTTTTGTTTGTTTTTTTTTTTTTAAACTCTCCCTAACGCACTGTGTTAGGAACATTCAGCAACAACTAGATAAGTAACACTTACTCAGGATCAGATCTATTGTTTAAAATGAATCACAGGTGAAAACCTGTTGTTGCAGAACCACTCTGTGTTAACAGTCTGGAAGAGTCAGCAGTCTGCAGCAGATTGGAAAAGCTCCAACTCGCTTCTGATATTCGTATGTTTTCATGTTCTCTGGTACTGTGATAGGTTTTTGGTTTCTGAGATTTCAGTTTAGCTTTTAGATTTACTTGAGCTGCCGTAACAGTGAAATGTGGTTGTTGTTTGGTGAAGCTTGCAGCTGAGTATGGCAGATAAAACGCTTATCTCTCTTCTACGGTATTGTTCAACATTTTAAAAAGTTGCTTCTAATTTCAAATGGGAACAATACAGAGAGGATTAGCTTTGTCTTAACAAATGCAACAAAACAGTGCAAATGAGATGCAAAGGCATCCAGGCTGAAACTCTTACTGTTTGAGGTACCTCAAAGGTGGGTGCAGTGTAAGGATGCTGACACACAGTTCAATGTACCTTTTTATTCTGGCCCAAATATCTGCGCTTTTGGTTTTTTATTTCATTTTTTTTTTTGTCTCCTTTCTATTTCCATTCTCATTTTCCTTTTCCCTTTGCACATACTATTTTCTCATATCCTGTCCCCAGAATTTCTGTTTTGCTATGTCCTTACCTGGTTATCCTGCAGGTCTTTCATCCTTTCCCTTCTTTATTTCTTTTTTGCTACCTTTTTCCTGATATCTTCTCTGCCAGTTTTTCTAACTATCCTCAGCATCAGCCGTGCACCAGTCCAGTTTCATTTGTACCCTTAGTTATTGTTATACAATTGTATATTCTCTTCCTTATTCTGTTTTCAAGTATGGAAGGATGTGATTTTTCTTCTGCAGAAAAGTAAAATACCCAGCAGTCCACTGAAATGGGTGTTTGCTAACAGTAATCGTCACACAGACCTCAGGCTTCCCGACTCCAGGATAGTACTGAACTAGCAACAAGCACATAACTGGGTGCGGATTCTGGGGGTCTGCAGAGATTGAGGAGTCTTTGGAGCCAGGAGGTTTGTGTGGCTGAGCTTTCCTTAGAATGCCCTTGCCATGCAGCAAAGTGCTGTGCTGATGCCTTTGTAGGCTTTCTCTTGTGGCTGTCAAGGGTGACCTGTTGCAGGAGTCCTTTTCAAAGCAGGTTTCTCTTCTTTGTCACCTCCAATTAGCCTGATATGAAAAGGTGTTTGTTCACTCTTCTGACTGCCACTAAGGGCAAAATCGTGCCTGACAAATCTGATGGCCTTCTACCACGGGGTTACAGTGTTGGCGGATAAGGGAAGAGCAACTGACGTCATCTACCTGGACTTGTCTAAAGCATTTGATGCTGTCCTGCACAACATCCTTGTCTCTAAATTGGAGAGACATGGATTTGACAGATGAACCACTTAGTGGATAAGGGATTGGCTGGATGCTCGCACTCAAGGAGTTGCGGTCAACGGCTCGATGTCCAAGTGGAGACCAGTGGTGAGTGGCATTCCTCAGGGGTCGGTATCGGGACATTGGGTATTGTTTAATATCTTTGTCAGTGACATGGACAGTGGGATTGAGTGTGCCTTCAGCAAGTTTGCCAACAACATCAAGCTGCGTGGTGCAGTCGACACACTGGAGGGAAGGGATGCCATCCAGAGGAACCTTGAGAGGTGGGCCCGTGTGAACCTCGTGAAGTTCAGCAAGGCCAAGTGCAAGGTCCTGCATATGGGTTGGGGGCAATCCCAAGCACAAATACAGGCTGGGTGATGAGTGGATTGAGAGCAGCCCTGCATAGAAGGTCTTGGGGGTGTTGGTTGACAAGAAGCTCAACATGACCCAGCAATGTGCGTTTGCAGCCCAGAAAGCCAGTCGCATTCTGGGCTGCATCAAAAGAAGTGTGGCCAGCAGGTTGAGGGAGGTGATTCTCCCCCTCTACTCTGCTCTCGTGAGACCCCACTTGGAGTCCAGAGGAGGGCTGCAAACATGATCAGAGGGCTGGAGCAGCTCTCCTATGAAGACAGGCTGAGAGAGTTGGGGTTGTTCAGCCTGGAGAAGAGAAGGCTCCAGCAAGACCTTATAGCAGCCTTCCAGTACCTAAAGGGGGTCTACAAGGAAGCTGGAGGGACTTTTTACAAGGGCATGTAGTGATAGGAGAAGGGGTAATGGCTTTAAACTGAAAGAGGGTAGATTTAGATTAGATGTAAGGAAGAAGTTCTTCACTGTGAGAGTGGTGAGGCACTGGAACAGGTTGCCCAGAGAGGCCGTGGATGCCCCATCCCTGGAAGTGTTCAAGGCCAGCTTGGATGGGGCTTCGAGCAACATGGTCTAGTGGAAGGTGTCCCTGCCCATGGCAGGGGGGTTGGAACCGGATGATCTTTAAGGTCCATTCCAACCCAAACCATTCTATGATTCATTCTATGGTTCTATGATTGATTCTGATCAATGGCAGCCTCTTTAAAGTTTAATTGCTCAGCTTCGTTTTTGCACATTAACTTAGTTCTATAAATCACTGCTTCCCCCTGCAATTTTTCATTATCTGATATACTTTGCTTGGGGTAGTTGTCTAAATGACAGGTCAGCAGTAGACCTTAAATGAGTTATAGCTTTGGCTCCTGAACCTGGTACTTAGAAAGATGGAACCAGAGAAGCATAGTGTGTTCAGCTCCTGGTTTTACTGACTATAGCTTCAGCCACAGTATGGGCTGAGTCAGTGTCAGGTCCAAAGCCAATGCAGTGATACTGAAAGTTGCCAGAGTCCTATTGTCAACAGTGCTTGTCATCTTCATTGTGAGTTATATGGCTTTGTATGCTAGGAAACCTTCTAGCTTTCAACTTGAATTTCACATATTAAAAGGAAAAATTGAGGAAATATTTTATTTCCCAAGTTGGCTTTTTTTTTATACAGTAAAATCAATGATGGAATGAACACAATCTACCTGCCTTTTTCATCTTTGTCTGCCAATGATGCGTCAAGTTACAGGGGATGAAACTGAGAGCAGCTCGTGGTGGCATCCAGCCAGCTGACAGTGAGAGAGGCTGCCTCCAGAGCTCAGCTGCTAATGAAATGGCCCATTTCATTGATGGGTATTGATCAGCATTGGTGTGTATGCCTGGAGCTTGTTGCACAGGCAGGGTTCTAGGGAAGAAAAGAAGCTGTACACTGTGGTGGATTGATGCTGGCTGGATGCCAGGTGCCCGCCAAAGCCACTCCATCACTCCCCCTCCTCAGCTGCACAGGGGAGAGAAAAATATAATGAAAGGCTCATGGGTTGAGATGAGGACAGGGAGCGATTACTCACCAATTACCGTCACGGGCAAAACAGACTTGACTTGGGGAAATTCATTTAATTTATTACCAATCAAGTCAGAGTAGGATAATGAGAAATAAACCCAAATCTTAAAACACCTTCCTCTTACATGTCTCTTCTTCCTAGGCACAACTCCACTCCCGATTTTTCTACCTCCTCCCCCACAGCAGCACAGGGGGACGGGGAATGGGAGTTGCAGTCAGTTCATCTCACATTGTCTCTGCTGCTCCTTCCTCCTCAGGGGGAGGACTGCTTACCCTTTTCCACTGCTCCAGCATGGGGTCCCTCCCAAAGGAGACAGTCCTCCATGAACTTTTCCAATGTGAGTCCTTCCCACAGGCTGCAGTTCTTCACAAACTGCTCCAGCATGGATCCCTTCCACGGGGTGCAGTCCTTCAGGCACAGACTGCTCCAGCGTGGGTCCCCCACAGGGTCACAAGTCCTGCCAGCAAACCTGCTCCAGCGTGGGCTCCTCTCTCCATGGATCCACAGGTCCTGCAGGAGCCTGCTCCAGTGTGGGCTTCCCACAGGGTCACAGCCTCCTTTGGGCATCCACCTGCTCCGGTGTGGGGTCTTCCACGGGCTGCAGGTGGATATCTGCTCCACTGTGGACCTCCCTGGGCTGCAGGGGGTCAGCCTGCCTCACCATGGTCTTCCCCACGGGCTGCAGGGGAATCTCTGCTCCAGTGCCTGGAGCACCTCCTCCCCCTCCTTCTTCACTGACCTTGGGGTCTGCAGGGTTGTTTCTCTCACATATTCCTACTCCTCTCTCCTGGCTGCAATTGCTCAGGTGGTTTTTTTTTCCCCTTCTTAAATATGTTATGCCAGAAGCGCTGCCAGTGGCAGGTCTGTCTTGGAGCCGGTTGACATTGGCTTTATCAGACATAGGGGAAGCTTCTAGCAGCTTCTCACAGAAGCCATCCCTCAACCCCCCCTGCTACCAAAACCTTGCCAAGCAAACCCAATACATACATCTTGGGTTTGCATCCTGGGCTTGTGCAGACTTCCTTTAAGGGCTGAAGTAGTTCTAAGACGTTGTGAGAGGTGGGGGGGGGGATCAGCTAAATGCAGGTCCTGTTATGACAGGTGGTGACAGCTCCTGATGGTCATATCAAGTCAGATGCTGAGGACAAGGAGAAAAAAGGTGGCAGTGACACCAAGTGTCTCAACACCGTATGTCTGTACTGTTGCTAACAATTGGTGGGAATGCTCTGTTTCTGTGCTCAGAGTCAGCAGAATGGATGATTACTGTACTGCAGGACTGTAGAGCGTGGTATCGCCCTGGAAACATTTCTTTGAGGAGTCCTTTGTCCCCGTCTCGATTGTGTCTTGCCCGCGAGACACAATTGCAAGGTCGTAAGGGCTGTTCCATAGTTTTGAGTCTGATGGAGGAAATGAGCCTTGTAGAAATCATTCCTTATTTGTAGAAAAGCAAACAAAAAGATGTATTGACAATGTGCACCCAGCACATTGAGTGTCTTCCTTCTCTGTCCCTAGCTAGACAGGAGACTGGCATTGTCATCCTCAAATGAGACTCAAACTGCAGAAGCTACAGACGAGGAGAAATTGAATACTTGGAAACACTGGCAAGTGTTTTAGTGGCTGGCACCTAGGTGGAAGATTTAGATCCATAAAACTCAGAGTCCAAAGAGTTACTCATTTATTACAGAATTCAGCAAGTTACTGGGTAAAACAGAACAAGGCCACCCAATATTAAGGATATTGAACCTAAATTATACAGCTGATAAAAAGCAAGGAATAGGAAACTTCATGGTAGCACCTAACTAATAAATCTATTCTGAGAGAAAGAGCAGGAGCCAGAGGAGTTTTGTTGCTGAGAGTCACTGGATTTGCTACATGGAAATTAGTGGGATTCTGCTCGCACTGCTGTCAAGTGACAAAAATCTGTCTTTCATGTAGGTAAAATAAGGCCGCACTTTGCAGTATTTCCCTGTAATAATGGGTTCCCTGCTTCTCTACTCATTCGTATTTGAACTAGTTATAATTAGTAGCGGCATACATTTGGCAGGCAGTGATGGGCAGGTGGCCATGCCACTTAGCAGAACCAGAGCTTAAGAAGCAGTGACTGCTGTCCTAGCACTTCTCTGCCAACTCAGGTGTAGCAGTTGACCCTGCTGAAACCCTTGCTTCCCTATCATTTGATTTTGGGATGCAAACTGTATTAGTGAGCCAAACGTCATATCTTATTTTACAGTATTTGACAATGGCTTTCCAGTAACATTCAGCACATCCCCCAGTTCTTCTCTAATTGAGCAAAATCAGGCGTTGGGAAAAAAATAGCTGTATCATGATGTACAGATGAGTTTATGAGCTTGTCTAGTACTATTTTCACGATGTCCCTCACTAACTCCATTACTTCTTTTTGCCATGCAGTCTTGTTAAAGGGCAGTAGGGAACACTGTAGTTTATTAAATCCAGTAAAGGCCAAATTTGAATAAATTGTAGCTAATTATGAATTCGACTGGAAACATGATGCAATGTAAGACAAAATTACACAGTTCCCCTTCCTCTGTTGTTGTTGTTGTTAAGGGTTTTGCCTGCTATATGTACTAGCCTGGTTTTCCTGAAGAACAGCCTCTCCTTTTTTTATGGTATTAACTTTCTGAAGTAGCCACCTTGAATTTTCAGAGTGGTGATTCAAAATAAAGACTAAAATTGCAGGGATTATTTCAAATGGCTGAGGCAGTCTTCATCTACCTTCCCCTCCTTACCTTAGCAAGCACTACTAAATGTTCAAGGGAAAATGTCACAAAAGAGCTAATTTGGCCAGAGATTAAGACAGTCTCGTTTTACAGTGGACTGTGAACTGGTGTCACTTGGATCTCCTCCTCAGCATTGCCAAATGTGACTATTGAAATATCAGAAGTCTCATCACAAAAAATGTGTTAATGCCTTAAAATTAGTTTTAGAGCTTTGTTTCATTTGCATTTTCTATCATAATTTTGATTTCTTGGTCTTTGGCTGCAGTCCAATTGTGTTTCAGGTAGCTTGCAACAAATACGAAGGCTGAATACAAACTCTAGTTTCAATGAAAAGCTGAAATTTTTATGCAACTCCAGCATCTGGGGCTTTTTAAAAAAGATCTGATTTTCCCAAGACAGGAATTTTGATTCTGATAGGTTCAGCTAAAAGTTGAGCATTACTATTTCTTTTTGTCTCCATCTTGGAGCTGATTTCCAGCTCAAGAAAGAAAGAAGGAAAGGAAATATCAAATTGAAGGTGTGAGTAATCATATCAGGAGCACTCAAATGGACTTGCAGAGGCTGTAGGGGAAATGTATTCCTTTCTACATGCTCGTGTTAAGTTCTCTCTTTCCTAAGTACATAATTTTTTATTTGATTCCTAGTGCTGTTTTAAGAGCGGTAGGGTTTCTTTGTTTTGGGTTTTTTTATGACAAATATGTCCTGAAAATTCTGCTTTGCCAAAAATGTTTCAGGATTTTCAGTCTGGTCATTTCATGAGATGAGAAAAAATATTTAATGAAAGTGGGCTCTGGCCATCACCTTTATTTGTTTGAAAGGCTTGGGAGCCTTTAGGCCATTACCTTCCTGCATTTTGCAGATGTTACTTACATCAACTTTCTGGTTTTTTCCCCTCCTGCAGAGAAGTCTTGCTTTCAGTAGACTTCACACAGAGGTGAATGATTTGTCTTGTGTTGCCTATTGTGACTGTAGTGGAGCCACAAATGGAAATCAGATTCTCTGATTCTGGTCTAATGCTCCATCCTTTTACCCTGGTTTGAATTTTGCAGTTAAAAGTAGTACATGCACAGTACAGCACAACACCTTTTGGTGATCATGTAAGCTGTTGATTCTGATGAGACCTTTTTACAGAATCATAGAATAGTTTGGGTTGGAAGGGACCTTTAAAGGTCATCTAGCCCAACCTCCCTGCAATGAGCAGGAACATCCTCAACTAGATCAGGTTGCTCAGAGCCCTGTCCAACCTGACCTTGAATGTTTCCAGGGATGGGGCATCTACCACCTCTCTGGGCAACCTGTTCCAGTGTTTCACCACTCATTGTGAAAAACTTCTTCCTTATATCTAATCTAAATCTATGCTGTTTTAGTTTAAAACCATTACCCCTTGTCCTATCACAACAGGCCCTCCTAAAAAGTTTGTCTCCATCTTTCTTGTAAGCCCCCTTTAAATACTGAAAGGCCGCAATAAAGTCTCCCCGGAGCCTTCTCTTCTGCAGGTTGAACAACCCCAACTCTCTCAGCCTTTCTTCACAGGAGAGGAGTTCCATCCCTCTGATCATTTTTGTGGCCCTCCTCTGGACCTGCTCCAACAGGTCCATGTCTTTCCTGTGCTGAGGGCTCCAGAGCTGAACACAGAACTCCAGGTGGGGTCTCACCAGAGCAGAGTAAAGGTGCAGAATCACCTCCCTCAACCTGCTGGTCATGCTTCTTTTGACACAGCCCAGGATACAGTTGGCCTTCTGGGCTGTGAGTGCACGTTGCCAATTCATGTCTGGCTTTTCATCTACCAGAACCCCCAAGCCCTTCTCCACAGGGCTGCTCTCAATCCCTTCGTCCTCCAGCCTGTATTGATACTAGGGGTTGCTGGGTGCAGGACCTTGCACTTGGCCTTGCTGAACCTCCTGAGGTTCACGTGGGACCACTTCTCAAGCTTGTCCAGGTCCCCCTGGATGGCATCCCATCTCTCAGGCATCAGTTGCACCACTCAGCTTGGTGTCATTCGCAAACTTGCTGAGGGTGCACTCGATTCCACTGTCTGTGTCACTGATGAAATTACTAAACAGTACTGGTCCCAATACAGACCCCTGAGGGACACCACTTGTCACCGATCTCCATCTGGACATTGAGCCATTGACCACTACCCTCTGGATGCAACCATCCAACCAATTCCTCACCCACCAAACAGTCTCATATCTCTTCAATTTAGAGAGAAGGATGTTATGGGGGACCACATCAAAGGCCTTACGGCAATCCAGATAGATGACATCTGTAGCTCTTCCCTTGTCCACTGATGTAGTCACTGCATCACAGAAGGTGACTAGGTTGGGAAGGCAGGACTTGTCCTGGGTGAAGCCATGCTGGCTGTCTTGAATCATCTCCTTGTCCTCCATGTGCCTTAGCATAGCTTCTAGGAGGATCTGTCCCATGATCTTCCCAGGCACAGAGGTGAGGCTGACAGGTCAGTAGTTCCCAGGGTCCTTAAAAACGGGTGCAATGTTTCCCTTTTTCCAGTCACCAGGAACTTCGCCTGACTGCCATGACTTTTCAAATATCATGGAGAATGGCTCGGCAACTACATCAGCCAATTCTGTCAGGATTTTGGGATGCATCTCGTCAGGTCCCATAGACTTATGTATGTTCAGTTTCCTCAGGTGGTCATAAACGTGATCTTCTCTTCCAGTGGGAGGGACTTCGCTCCCCCAGTCCCTGTCTTGTGGTCCCCAAACTATAGGGAACTATACAGAAAATAGGCTCATGCAGAACATTAGGGGCTCTCATTGTCACATGTAAGATGGAGACTACCCTGCATTCATCCCTTGGCTTTGGTTGCATAGCCATATTATAAGAAAATGCATGATGCAGTTATGGCACAAGCCGCAGTCATTCTGAGCAAAATACTCTGTATAGGCTGAGTATAAAAAAACCCCAGGTTCTCGTATGTGCGTAACAAAACTCACCTTCTGAACCTGTGCTTTTTATATCTTGTGATGATTCTGTTCTTTTGTCAAAGTAGTCTGTGTACAGAGCAGCAAACATGACCGTATGTTATATTGGGTTATATATGGGTTCATATATATGGGTTATATATGTTATATATGGGTTCTAATAAAGTTCTTCCTGAGATGAAGTACTTTAAGCAGCAGTAATGAATGGTGGGAAGTGAATGCACTAAATAAATAAATGGGGTTTTAACAAAATTATCTCATGCCACTTCCATATGCATGTATCTATGTGAATCCAAAGGAAAGAAATAAGTAAACATGACATCCTAGCATCCAAAGCTTATGCCAGATGTCTTATGCTTGGAGTCAAGTCTTACATCAGTCAAGAAAAGCTGTTGAGTTTAATTGAAAGTTGACTGTGGTCTGCTTGATCTCATGCTCAGTAGAGAGCTTGTCAAATAAAGACCACATCTGTGAAAGAGTGGCTTCTTAGAGAGTAGGAAAACCTCTGTTGTGTTGTCTGTAGTGTGTAGTTCCCAGTATTTAAATCCCAGTGCACTTAATGAGGCAGAGGAAAAGAATAGGCACAATTTTAGTTTTCTCTCATTCCTAATGGTATCCAAGCAGTTGTCTGTGCTGCAGAACAGAAGATCCATAATCACTAGAAATGAGAAATTAGGAAGCTCTCGCTGGAGCAGTGAGGGAGCTGTTGCATGCATGGCAGCACACACTCAACTTTTTGAATAGAAAAGGAGACTTCCAGGGCTGGTCTACAGACTGGTGTTGCAAACAGGGCAAATCAAAATGCCAATATACTGCCATACAAATGAGAATGATAATGAGGTCTGCTTTTTATAATGTGCATTATCAATGTTTTGTGATCATTGCCTTTTTCTCCTCTAGAAAGAGAGCTCCAGAACAAAAATCAAATTAGAGCTGTCAAAGTGAATAGGAGTAATGGTAACTTGGGATGTCTTCCAGGAATAGCAATCTATGTATGGACCACAGCATCTGTGACTGACTGTAGCGTGATGTTTATATCTTACATTTCCATTCACTCTCTACACCAAGAACACAAAACTTGAGGCTGGTGCAGAAATTCTTAAAATATCTGGTGAAATGGATAATTTTTATTTTTCATTTCATGGAAGAGGAAAGAATGAGGTATTGGAAGGTTTCTGCTCCTTGGTGTGGCTGCTGCAGAGCCAGGAAGAGGACATGGGTTGCCTGTTCTGGTTTTCCTCTTTGCAGTACTCAAATTCTGCAGGGCAACTTTGAAACAAATAAAGCTAAGCGGGCTGTACTTATTTGAGCTCAATTTAGCTTTAAAGTTGTGCAGGTGTAGTCTGTGTCAACCTGGATACACAAGTATCTGACTCTGTTCACGGGTCAGGTAGGCAGATACGTAGTTTGTGCTGCTGTGCCTAAAATTACAAGGTTGAATGATGGGATTGAGAGAAATTTCCACTGTTTTCAGTGATGTCAGGACTCCACCTAAAACTATGGTCTGTGAAATAGGCAAACGTGAAGTCAGTTTAAAAAAATTCATCTAGTGGAGTCGGTTCACATTAAAAGGCAAAGTTACTTTTGTTTGAGGTTGGGGGCTCATCTCTGGCTTTGTTGGTACAGGGAGTTACTTTGGGGAGGCTGCACAGGGGTGGGAGGGTTTCTTTCAGTCACCTAAAATGACCTCCTTAGACAATCCCGCTTCCTGTGGTGAAGGAGGGAAGACTTCACAGTGCCACAACAAATATGCATAAGTTAGATGCAGGGATGTGTTTCGAACAATGCTGCATTCAGGAATCCTGCCCGGTTTGCTCGATGTGATGTGTTGTAAACTCTGCAGCCATTTGTTACAGCACATAAGCAGGATGGCAGGAAGCAGCTTGCTGTGCATTTCTTTCCTGCTTAAATGGCTTGTTGAGCTGATAATTAATAAGCAGCAGGACATTAGGTTTATCATAAATTTACTGGGTGGATGGTAAATTACTTATCACTGGAGGTAGTCAGAAAGTACAGTAAACCTGTTATCTGTCAAGACTTTTCGCATCTATAGGAATTGCAGCCATTGATATATCAAATAGAGCACTCCTTAAGAACTGTAATATGCACGAGTAATTATTTTGTGGAATTCCCACCTGGGATTCTTGAATTATTCCCATTTGCTTCAGCTGAACACCAGCTTCAATAGTATTGCATTGTCTTACAATTGAAATAAGAGAAACTTTGGGGTTGAATAGCAGAGTGGTATGTGGTTTCTCTGTATGCGCTTTTGTAGGCATGCACTTAAACTGAAACAATGGTTCAGGACTACACAGAGATTAAAGTATTACCTACTGAATCCTTAAAAACTAAAAATTCCTAAACTATCCTCAGTTTTCTTTACTAATTCTGCTCAAATGTGATTCTGTTTAGACGAGATGCTCTAGTGAGATAACTGTTTAGTGTCTCCTGCACATATGCAAAATGAACAGTATAGACACTAGTATAAGGCATGCTTATATTTAGCAGCGCATACTTGCTGACATGCAATATATATCCTGGGGGCTAGGTCCTACCACAAACAGCTGGATGCCGAAGAGGGCTGCTGAGCATGGTGCTGCTGTGTTACATATCCTCCAGGAAGGTGATGGGGAGCAGGTGCTGCTGACTCACGAGCCGATGAGAGTGCTCATGCTCATCATAAGCAGCTGGCTATGAGTAACACTGCTGCACAGGAAGCTTTTGTGCACTTTTGGCTGTCTTTCATAGCAGTTTCTGTTCTTGTTTTCTCTTAAGGTCAGCTCTTCTGTTAAGGTGATCAAAGTGCGTCTTCAAGACAGGAATGAGAAAAGCTTCAGGTGATGAGCACATTGATCGTGCGTGCACCTGCATGCTTGTGGATTGCAGCACTGGGCCTGCACTGTAATTATGGACTGTATCAGAGGTTCCCTAATGTGCTGGTACCCACCTGTTCATCAGAGCTCAGTTCAGTGTGCACGTAGGTGATTGTTTATACAGTCAATCACGCCATGCAGCGAGGCAGCCTCACCTTCTGGAAACAAAGTAAAGCTGGGAGTTAGTGCATTGCCTTGTTGCTCTGCTTTTGTCACTGCACTGCAGCTAGTGGGAGCAAGTCCTCTTAAGTCTTGTCCCCATGAAAATACAGTGCTAGAGTCTAAAGGCCTATAAATATAGAAGACCTGTTAAAACTGCAAGACTCTACGCCTACTGTAAAGTTTTGTTTTTATTATTCTTCTTTTTTCCTTTTGCTGCTAGAGCCATGTAAAAGAACTCGAAGGATTTTCAGTCCTTTGTGAGGAATCCTCACTCCCAGACTTCTGCTGGGGGATGGAGTGGAAATGGCATAGCTGCAAACTGAAGGCCTTTTTCAATTCATGCTTAACACACAGTGTTGTGAATGTCACTAAGCAGGGATTAAATTCTCACATTTGAACAGTTTAGTTCTTTGAAGAGGCACTTCTTAGTTCATCTTTAAAAGCTTGAGGCCATTTCTTCATGATAGTCTGCTAATGCAAGGCAGTGCTAACAGGTTGCTTCTAAAAGCTTGTCACGTTTATTTATATCCTCGACGGAAGCAAGCACAGCAAAAGCTTCTCTACTAGGGCTGCAATGTAAGAGAAGTGAGTAAGCAACAGCTTTGAAAGAGCTGCACGATCAATCAGACAGGACAGTTGCAACACTTCATTCTCTCTGCTTTGGCAAGCACTGACTGCTTGGCTTCTTGGAGCCACCTTCGCTGCAACAGCAAATGCTTTGGCCTGGATGCAGCCAGCCAGATTTGTAGCGGTTATCTGGACTCCTCAGGATAGCATAAGGCTGGAGGTAACGGTCCTGAATTTTCCTCCTCCTGATAGGCAGTGGGCACTCTTTCAATTCAAATGGATGATCTTTGGGCAGCGTCCTGTGTTGGCCTTGTCCTGATCCAGCAAGTCTTTCTTGGAAGCCAGAGCAGGACGGGAAATGGTTTTCCTGTCTTGGGGAGGTATTGAGTCTCCAAAAAATTTCCTGTCATAATATGGGATAAACCCAGTCAAAAAACAGTTCGTTTTCCTGACCTGTCAGATAGGGTCCAGGAAGGTGTGTTTGCCTTAGGCTTAAATTTCATTTAGACTTGAATTTTTGAAAAATAAAATCTTAGCTTGCATTTCAAAACAAGATTTTTGGGGCAGGGATTATATTTTTTTCCCCTCCTGTAGGAAATGGTAAAAGGTTCTGTTTCATCGTTGTTTTTTATGAGAAACCACACTCAGAAGGTTCATAAAAATTTGGCTTTCCCTCTCTAAATTTGCAGAGTCAGCATGACAGTATATTTTGGGTCAGAAAAGTTCTCAGCCAGCTACAAGTATCTAAATACCAGGATTTACAATCCAGGCATTGAATCCAGGACATTTCAGTGGGCTCCTACTGCAACATACTTGTGCATGTTAGGTTTGAACATTTCTTCCTGCAAGTTCAGCATCAGATTCTTCAAAGGGAGAGAAGTTCGGTCAGGATTACAAAGAATTAGGAGTCCTGGATGGAGAGAGCAGACTGCAAAAACAGCGGGTCACCTGTAGCGCTCCTCCAATTGCAGTCCTTCAGCAAGCTTTGCCTCTTTAACTACTGGCAATCAATTCAGTGTTTTACAGCTGGTTGTATTCAGTCTGTAACGAATGTTACCAATTTCAGTACAACGAAAAGTACCAATTTCTAGTAGCTCTGTAGAAGACACAAGATTAGACATTGGTCCAGTTAGAGGCATATAGTGTAATACAAATATATCTGTCCATAATTGGTTTCTTAGAATCTCATAGTCTGCAATGCTCCGTATGGCTGGTGAGTGTTTCCACTGTGTGCCTTCAGCTCTGACTCAAGTAGCTGGATCATTTCTTACCCGCTTAAGTGTGAGAGACTGAAAGAGTTAATGGCTCAGACATTGCGGTGGGGCAAGTTATGCTTAACGACTAAACTCTGCATAACAACGAACTCTGCCTAGCAAGGAACCCCAGGTGAAAAGAAGCCCATCAGCAGCTGGAAGGGGGGGCCGGGCAGGAGGGTGCACAGCTCCCCGTTCCGCTGTGCCGTTCTGATGTGCCGAGCAGGGCAGCTCACCGTGCGTGGCGAAAGACCACGTCTAGCCGGGAAGGGGAAGTTACTCCCCAAACGACCCCTAAGCCCACGGACCTATTTCCCAAAGGCTACCTAATTAGCCTAATGAGTTTGCCTGCCCGAAGGAGGGGCAAAGATGATAAAAGGACACAAACACACACGTGTGCGCGCCCACCGGAACCGGACCCCTCGGCTGACTGGACCAACGCTGGACCCAGGACCGGTGAAATCTTTCTCTTCTCTCTCTCTTTCTCTTTTTTCCTCCGTAATCCCTACACCTCATCCCGTTAGACATAAAACCGTTGACCAAGTCTGGGACTAAGAGCGGATTCAGCCGCCCCCAGGCTCCTCTCTGAGAAGGAGTCTAGAAAGCAAGGGGGTCTGCTCTGAACCTCGGGACTCGGCGGGAGGGCTCTCCTTATTGTCTTCCCTGAACTGATTCCCAGATAAGCAAGGCCTGTAGTATATGGTTGGTGATGTAGGGTTAGCACACGGTACACAGTTTACTGACATAGTTTCACGCCAGTTTTTGTTGTGAGCATACCAATTTTTGTGGTGAGCATGCCAATTCTTGTGAGCAAATAAAAGTTGAGCTTTGTGAGTTAAAGGATCCCTGGTGTTGTTTCACCTTAATCCTGACCTGGGAATCAGCAAACCTGAGTCATCGTCCTGAGAAATTGGGACGTGACATTAAATGATCATCTGATGAGGAAGGATTTCAGCAGGTCTGAATCTCACTGCACTCTCTCTGGTTCTTAGATCTTGTTATCCACACTTTGCTAATTTTCTGGCAGACAGATGTGTTCTTTTGTTGCCGTCCACATACAAATATTTAAAAGAGGAAGTGGTAACACTTGTCAGAGGCAGCTGTTGTCCCCACCTCCAGATGCAAAGAGTCAGTTTAAAAATGGCTTCAAAATGCCCGAAAACAAGCAGTGACTTGGTCAGTAAGTCCATGCTGGCAGCAGGTGAATGTGCAGCAGATCAAGGAAGGACCACAAGCACCATGTGTCCATCAGTGCATTTGGCAGCACAGCTGGCTGCAGCCTGCCTCAGGATCACACAGCGGCAGCCAGAGCTGTACCTGCTGGAGAGCAAAATGTTCATGAAGGCATCAGGCTTTTAAAGAAACAAAGAATTTGGAGATGCTGTGAGGCTGGCTGGGTTTGAGTCTCAAAGCAGAGGAGCTGTGATCACTCACTAGTGAGTATTTCGGGGCAAAATCAGTCTGCTGGCTCTGCTGCAGCCTTCAGCTGCCCCTCAGGCCCCTTTGATGAACCAGCACACTCATCAGCACCGTGGTGCTAACTGGCATTAAAGTGCAGTTTTGCTTTACCAGAAAGCAGCACACTGAAAACTGAAGGCAAAAACTTCAATTTTTTTTTTCGATGCAGTGGAAGCAGTTTTGGTGTGTTAAGGCGACAGCATTGCATTGACTGCTGCCTTTCTCATTAAATGTCTCATGAAAGGATGTTGAACAGTTTCCTTGACCTGTTCCTCCCACAAGCATCCAGGCAGGATATTCAAAAGTAGGACATTTTAAAAAAGACACATGGTGTATTTTTATTTAATAATGAGATCCATTTTCTCTGAGTTATAATCAAAACTTGGTGTATTTATACATGAAAAAGATTAGTATAATTATCACAGAAAAGATTGAAAATATACAGCTGCGGAGAGGAAAGCGTTGGGGAAAAAAAGCCTGTCTTCCTGGTTTGATCTTGGGTTTTTTGATCATAAGAAGTGTCCCAGTTAAAAGCAGGTGTTCCCTAGTAAATGTATATTTACTAATTCATTAACTTGCCAGCAGGTGAAGAAGAGTCATAGTTGGAGAATGAATTGCCAGTTCACTAATTAATCAGTTGGTTTTACCAGAATGCAATATCCCTGACAGTGACAAACAAGAATGATAGTTCTGTTTGGGACAATCTGTTCCATGCTGCAGATTTAATAAAAAATAAAATAAAACTGAAAGGAAAAAGAAAACAGAGAGAGAGAAACCTATACTCATTGAGGACTAAGAAGCAAGTATATGGAAATCAGTTTTGTCATTCCTATTTGTCATTTTTATATGTAGTATTGAAGGAAAACTAATTAAAGTAATTGAAATTATTTCTCTTGGTCTGGCATCCATTAAAATCCCTGAATGTTGTTAATATAACAAAAGATCTAAACTGACAAGGAGGGGGCTTTTTTATCCTGTCTCTTGCCTTACCATTTCACCCTGCTGTTGTGTGTTTGAGCATACTTTTTTCTTAATGTAGTAGTGAATACACAAAATATTTTTGTTACAGTTCTCACTTTAAAATAGAGTGTCTTACCTTATCAGAGAAGGAAAAGCAAGACTGTTTTCACTCTTCAGGATTGCTGGGCATGTTTTAAAATCGGTAAACGTGGTTAAATGCTCTCTTACAACAGACTGTATCTAGCTGTTCAGGTTTAAAAGAAAATCTCCACATGCAGATGTATGCGGACGTGTGCACACACTTGAAAGAATTTGGTGTTATGGCAAATTAGATGCAGCATCTGATTTGGAGATGGAAAAGCTGTTTGTCAACCCAAGAGGTGGAACAGTGCAGGCACATGCTCACCTGTTTCAAACTCAGCTGGCAGAGGCTTTCTCCACTAATGAGAAAGCAGTTCGTTGTTGTTCTTTCAGCTGTTATTTGTGATGAGATCTCATTCCAGGTAATACTGATTAATGCCAGGCAGACTTTTCCTTTAAGAACTGGAGAGCATTCCTAGCTTATTCCCTGCAAAAATAGCTGGTAGATGGTAATAAGCTTTTGCACAAGCTCATAAGAGAAAGAAGAAAAAAAAGTTCTTGATCCAGCTGCTTCTTTGTCTTTTTTTTTTTTTAATCTGATAGAAATCTAGAACACAGTTTTATCTAGAGAATGGTGTAAGGGAAGAAATGCAAGTATATGTAGCATCACAAGGTACTGCCCTTTTTTTTCCTTCTGTGTGTGCTAGTGCTGAAGGTCAGAGCATCAGCACCTCTCTCACTTCTGTTCCTGCCCTTTTTTCAGTAGTTCATTTCTAGTGGTGTTAATGAAACTCTCAGTTTAAATAGATGAACTAAAGTAATAAAAAGATTAACATTGCAAGTGCATAATAACTAGCAATCAGTACAGTACATTGCTCCTCAAACGGGACAGAAATGAGTTGCATGCCTATTTACCAATAATATATTTTTTAAAAAATCAACTTTAAGACCAGTAACCCCTTGATTTGATTCCTGAAAAAGAGAAAAAAATGATAATACTGATTGTTTGTATTTGCTGCCATACATAAACAATATCTACTCAATAAGACCTCTACTGATATACGTGGCTGTAAAGTGTCTGTGAAAATTAAGCATCAGGACAACACTGCCTCCAGCAAATACTTTTATTAAAGTGCCTTAAGAGAATGAGAACAGCTGGGGTAATTTATTCTTTTATAATCCTTCCAAATCCACATGATTCCTGTTCAGTGAGGCAATTTAACTACCAGTATTCTATGAAGTTTGACATTCCAGTCACACAATTGACTAGTTGCAGTAATGTTTATCAGTTGCCTCCATTTATTATAAACAGAATTCTTCAGATTTGCTTCAGACTTTGTCTGACATGGGAACTTGGGCTTTTGGAAATGAAATGCTGAGATTCAGCTTTCTAGCTAAACTTTTCTCACAAGCCAGTGTCATGCATTTCATGCAGAGACTGCATTGAATTGTATGAATTTGGTCAAACAAACATAAGCATTAAGCATTGATTGTGCAGATCCACTCATTATTGAAGAAAATAGTCTTTACTAAGTTTGATTTAAAATATTTTGAAGCAATGTTCTTAAAAGTTATGGGTGTCTGAGTGCTATGTTTAAATTCTTGGGCTGTTTAATCAAAATCTAATTATGAGTTTTAAATTAACTAAACAGTACACTTCTTTTCCATAACTGAATTAAGAAATATCACCTATCATCTCCTAGAAGATGGATAAACAGGTTGTATTTTGTCATATTTATACCTCCTCACTGAAACAAAACTTCTCTTTGAAATGATTTTATGAAAAAGCTTCAGCTGTTTTGTAAGAAAATTTGAGCAATCACACAAAAAAGGCAGAAGTTTTATATCATCTAATGTTATTTTTATGAGCACTTGGGTAAATGTTGTGAAGTCTGAACACTATTTATATTTAAACGTCTCCTAATCCCCTTCGTTACATTATTACTTACATAATTTTAATGTTACTGTCTCGTCATGCCAGAGGTCTGTGCAGTGAAAGGAGGGTTTGCTTATCCTCAGGATTTTGAGATCATCTTTTTTTTTTACCTTCTAAAACCTTCTTGTAATTCTAATGTAGTGATAAGCGGATGCCAGATGTTAAAAATGGTGTGATTTTTGTTGTTTAGCATCTTGTAATCCAATAGAAGTAGGACAGATGCTTTTTACCACTGGAAAGAGGACATGAGCTTTCTGATTTTTAGTAGCTTCAAGGTCAAAACAATGTTTGGACATTGCTTCTGATGTGAATATGGAAAGATTACTATACCCATGCAAGTCGTAAGACAGATTGCATGAAGCAAACAAAGATTTTACTTAGTGTCAACACTCAGAGCTTTGTTACTCTTTCTTGAAATCAGAAAGGGAAAAGATGCATTAAAGATTTAGGAAATTCCTGAATTAAGTGCTTTTCAGAATATGGGAAGGAGGGGGAGGCAATTCATTTTTATTTATGGTTCTTATGCTTGGCAAAAGGAAGTTTCAGAAGTATGGGTTACTTCTATGAAAAGCTTCTAATATGTTAAAACTCTGTAAATATGAATACTGTTACATTGGGAAATTGACTTAATGTTTTCAAATATGCTGTAGGAGAATATCAAAATCTGCTGTTCAGTGCTGACAAGCTGCACAGATCTTCCTCTCAGATTTAAGTTGTACAGCTTTCTGCCTGATGCTGTAGTTCATGCCTGTTCCCTAAACGTAACCTTCTGATACTGTGATCCAACCAAGTCGCTGTTCCTTGGTATAAATAAAACTACATTGCCTTTCCTCTATGCGTAGATATTGATTTTGGTTTTCAGTGCTTTTGTTGCATTACCTTTTTAATGAAATTTAGCAGAAAATGTAGTGTTGTCCTGTTATCATGAATGGATTTAATTGAAGAGTGGGGGACAGCAACAGTAGATTGTGGGTTTATATACCATGTATGGTCTGTGGCAGAACCAGTTTGACAGAGATTTTTCTTGGTACAAAGTAGAGTAAGGACAGCACTGAGGTCCCATTTTTTTAAAAAAGGAGGTATGGATATACCCCTAAAGGCTGGGTTTTTAAATGGATTTAGTATTGCTCTGCATTGTCACAGTAGTAGTGATATGGCCCATTGGCTGTATGTGTGAGCAGAGTGCAGAAAAGGCTGCCTTCAGGCAGCCCCTTGAAAGTCATAAGAAATGCTACATCTTGGCAGCACAGGGCTGCTGTGATCTTGGTTTATTTGACTGGCAATCACCTGGACAAAGATGGGGAGGTGCTGGGTCACAGCAGCCCTGGCAGGAAGGAGAGGACTTCAGCAGGGAGGAGGACAGGAGTAGGCAGAGGTGCCTCGAAGACATGTGCTGGCAATGAGTGGCAAGTGGCTCTGCTTGGGATGAAGAGTGTGAAATTCAGGGAGAGATCTCTTTGAAACATGAATGTTTCTAGAGTACTGTTATGTCTAATAGTAATTAAGTCATTAAGTTTTCATGGGTTTTAACGAGTAGGAAAACAAAGGGAAAGTGGTAAGTCTACTTCAGTCCAAAGTGAATTAATCAAAATCGGAGAGTTTCCGCATCCTTGCTTGACTTTATATTTACAGATGAGGAAGAAACTCGAGGAATTAATTTCAATCTTAATTTTTGGTTGCATTTGTTATTTTCATTTAAAAAAAAAAAAAGAAGAAAGATATATTTCTGATGGTCAGTACAAAAGTTCATGTTTTTCTTCCCAAACAAATAATAATGTAATGACAGTAGGAGACTTGGTGTTTAGGAGGATTTTCAGTAGCACTGAAGAACCTGTCAGCACCTTTGGATATCTAAGACCTTCAGGAAGTCTGGCCCGTACTGAGTCCTTTAGCACCAAGCTCTTTCACTCTCTGCCAGTTTTCTTTTGTAGGTGAGAAGGGGAAGATAAAGAATACTGGCTTTAGATTCACATTGTGTTTCTAACTTTTAGCTACTTTAAAGAAAATCTTCCTGCATATCTCTGAAGAAAATGGAAACTTAAAATTAATTAGGACAAAAACTTCCTCATTTTCATGCTCAGAATAAAATATACTTGCTTTTGTGGTAGAAAAGTACTTAAAACAGGGCAGGAGTTCACTTGGATACTTCTGTCACAGTATTATTTGCTACATTATTTATAGAACTTGAATTGACATCCACAGCTACAGGTCTTATTTATTCCATTTTGATGTTCATATAAAATCGTCACCCTTTTAACTTACTAAACTTCACAGCATGATTCAGTAATGCAATATTTCTTATATAAATGATTTGAATAGATTACAAAAAAAAATTGGATATTCAGGAAAGTCATCATTGGTTCTTAGTAAATTTTAAACAAGTTTGTTTAAAAAGCGAAATGCATTAAAATGTAATTTACATGCTAAAAATTCATTTGAAATAAATTTCTTAATCTCCATGCAATCATGGATGCAACTATTAAAAATAATTTTCATTGAGTGTTGGACTGTATCTTTCCTCTTGCCAGCTGTGCCCCAGCTCCCAAGTCTAACCCTGCCCTGTGCCACACCATTTACACCAGCATATGCTCATGTCCACTGTTTTTGCTCCGTCGGCATCTCCAGTGCTAAATCTGAACTGCTTCTCCTTTTTGTCTCCTTCCACTGCTCTATTTAAGTCTTCTGCTACTTTACACCTTGTACCTGCGCTGCTTTCTTCCAATGGATGTATGTATTATACATGTTCATTGTCCGTTTGGATACTCTGCCTAAATCTCTGTGATGCTAAGGTTTACACGCAACCATTGCTCAATTAGTTACAGAATCTGAAAGATTTTTACAGGGAAATCTGTGAGATTAGGAGTAAGCCCTCAGGGAAGCTGGTGGAAGTCTCCTGACATGGCATATTTAAAATGGAATTACTGACTTGGTCATCTGGACAGAGGAGCATTTTATATTCCCCAAGTCTTTTATTGCAGTGTACATGGGGTCTGCAAAGCGCTTTGATGTTGGAGCTGTATTTAAGTGTCAGGCATTATTGTTTTGAATCTTTCAGGTTAAGAGTTCTTGTGGACATGGGGAGGCTGGTTTTTGTTAAGCTTTCTGCTTTATCTTCTTCACACATGGTCTCCTGCTGCGCGGACTTGGCTTAAAATTATAAAATGCAGAATTAAACATTAAAGAGGATTTTGGAAAGGTGACTATCAGACGTGGGTGGCTGATGAACAATCTGGACTTGCTGTGTAAAATCACATGGAGGAAAAGCCCTCCTAGCGTGGGACTGGAAGAACTCTTCTGCCTTGCACTGCACCGACCGGCATGCCGTGTGCCAGGCTGCAAAGTCCACCCAAGGTGGGGGCTGAACTAACGCGTACCTGAATTCATAAAACTAACAGAAATTACCTTTTTCTCAGGAATAGAAAATACAGTTTCTGTTTTGACTGTTACGTTATTATTGTAATGCAAAGTCTTGGGAAACAATCTTGGGTAGAAGTTGTTTTGTACACTTCTGTGGTATTTCCTGAAAAGCCCTTTTTTCTTTGTGAGGAGCTGTCTTTTAGCTCTGTCTGGGTTCCCAGGGCTGTTTGTGTTGGTGTATTTCTGTGCTCAGCAAAATGTTGAAAGCCTGGAGCTGCTTATTTAGGAGAGTCTGACAGTGATTGCTCCTGCTACCTCCAGAGGTCTTTTAAAGTGGAAAGAAGATTGGAAAGATCAGGAAAGAAAAAAGTCATAATGGAAATTCCAAGAGCATATTTCCCTCAGGCCAATTCCCAGAAGAAAAGACTCAGACAAAACACTTCAGGCATCTCCTAGTGTGGGGCTGAAGTACATATGAGCAGGTTGGCAGTTTTCTTTGAAAGGGTAGAGGCAAGACTTGGCATTTGGTCGGAGATGAGGAAAAGGAGAAGGGAACTGTAGGCAGGACTTAGGTTTGTGCCCCAGAGGTGAGGAACAACTGCCTCTGTCAGGATTTGGCCTTTTGTCATATGGGAATTGACCAGTCACTCTTTTCTTACTCAGAAATTCCTGCTCAAGTTAACAAAGGCAGTTGTGCTTTTTTTGGTACGTAAGTTATTTACGGAGTCTGATCTGAAACTGTGTCAGGACTGCAGGACAGAGTGTTAATGTTGGTACATGCTGTGGCTTCTTTGCATCCTTCTGTCTTGCTTGTTAGTGTGTGCTGGTTGTGTGCTCTGGTCTAGGCAGAGATGCAGCCCGGAGCGGGCGTCACTAGGCTTCTGGAAGAGCTGAACTGGACTATAAAGGAAACATGACTCTGACTTTGTCCTGTTCGCTCTCTGCTTCTGGGGAAGAATAAATCTTTGCCAGGTGCCTGGGAGGCACATATTACTTGTCTGCTTACATCCTGAGCTAGGTGGTCAACTTTGCTGATGATACTGAGTATTAATGGTAAAAAAGACATGGGGCAAGCATGAATAGGTGCAGAAGGATCTTACAAGGCTTCAGTGGTGTAGCAATAAAATGGCAGATGAAATTATTTCACTTATATGTTGACTACAGTTCACTTACATGTTAACTGTATGTTGACAGAGGAGAGGGAGGGAACAAAATCCAATCTTCATATCTCTGAGCTGACTGTTACCATCCAGGAGAGAGCCTGGCATTATCTCAATGACAGTCCAATGAAAACATCAGCTCAGCAGCAGAAAAAAAACCAAACATGAGCATTGTCCATCTTGGAAATACCATTT
Organism: Harpia harpyja; assembly: GCF_026419915.1. NCBI lineage: Eukaryota > Metazoa > Chordata > Aves > Accipitriformes > Accipitridae > Harpia > Harpia harpyja. The sequence goes on along the minus strand of NC_068952.1, from coordinate 12,703,041 downwards.
TCCCATGGTACAAGGCTGTGCTGTGCCCACATCTTGACAGATATAAACTTGTCTATGACTTGATTTGGAAGTAGGTGCAAAAAGCTTCAAAAGTAGCATCTGGCTTGGAGACTCACCTCATTCTAGGTTGGGTTTCTGTGGTGCTTGAGCCTACCATATGCAAGTTCATAAATGCACTGCATATAAGCATTTATCCATCATAAGCCTAAGGCTCAAGCATATATGGATTTATTGCATAGCTTCTGTCTGTACAATATGGAAAGTAGCGTTTGCCCTTCTGCTCTCCCCACTCTGATGTGTTACTTTGCACCAGTCTTTTTCACTGATTTCAACATGACAGCTTTGCTATATGGTCCTGCTTTTCAGACAGTTGTTCCTCTTGGGATATCTGCTCTATAGACAGTTCCACCTGCATTTGTTCCTATCCCTGCCACAATTTATTCCTTTGACAGCCTGTTACTTTATTTGGACTTCCTTCTGCTTTACCCTGCCATGTTTATCAGTCCTGGATGGGGATTCTTTTACACACCACAATATTCACATACAGGCAGTTGTTAAACCCTCTGGTATTTACATTGAGGCTACTGTTGAGCTCTGCAGTCCCTGCAGACTTCCCACCCATACAAGAAAGCATGTAGCAGAGCTTGACAGGTTTTGGAGAAGAACAGTGGGGATGATGAAAGGGTGGGATAGTTCCCATGCACAGAATGATGATGCAGGTAAATAAGTTGGTAGCTGTAAGGTAACCAAATGCTGCAGTGAAAAAGTTGATAGCTGGAGGTATCGTAGCAAAAAGTGTTCAAGTGAAATTTACACATTCAGAGCAGACACAGGTGTCACCTTCTGTTTTCTAAATGCTTTTCATGAAAGTTAAGAGTAGGAGATCTAACATTCTACAGAAGTCTGGTAGTTATTTGTTAAGCATTTTCATTTCGCAGAAGTATTTTGATCTGTCTATGCAAAATTGTCTTCTTTTTTTCGCTGAAGTAGATAAAAAATTCTGTTTATTTTCCTGTCCTCTACTCCAACTATTTTACTAGAGAGATACGTAATATTAATACTCAAGTGTTGCTGTTTCTTAAAATACTCAATGTACTTCTTTTCTTAGATGGGAAGGTGTGGGGGATAGTTTAGGGGGCAGGGCGAGGGGGGTGGGGATTGCGAGAGAAAGTCCTGTTGCGTATTCATAGATGTGAAGTCCCCCAATAACTGTCACAAGCAAATGGTATATTTCTAAGGTGAGGTAGGCATCAATATTTCAGCTACTTTCAAGCCAAGTCCCCCATATTATTGGGTGCTTTTAAATTCTGCCTTAGTTGCTGGGAGTGGTCGTCACCATACAACAAAGAGCACCGTGCCCCAGCAACCCGGTCCTATTTCCTTTAAGGTTGGTGGCAAAATCCCCACCATTTTGTGAGTACCAGATTTAAATGTCCGGATCTTCTTTTCTCAGGTAAACCCATTTTCTACAAAGACCACAGTATTTAAATCTGAACCTTATTATGTCATATGAAAATTTTAGTAGGAGCTTATCCCAGATACATTAAACCTCACATTTACTGCAGTCAGCCTTGTTTCTTTCACATACACTTTCATAGCCTTAGAAAACACCGTCAAGGTGTTGTTCGTAAGAAATCTTCTCCAAGCGGTGAGGCTATCTCACAGAACACTAATTTGGGGTAAGCTGCATGCTGAATTTTACACAGCCTGTGTTCAATACACTTGCTGCTCTGTCCTGGGCTGAAGATCTATTGCCTGACTCCAAAAATGAGTCCAAGTTTGTCACATCAATTCTCTGCAGGAAGTGGCTGTTTTCAGCTATTGAGCTGCTTCAGCTTATGTAGTGGCAGTCGTGCCTTTTATCACATCAACAGTTCAACGCACAGTACCTTTTATTCTGTCATGCTGCAAAACAAAACAAAACAAAAAAATCTGAAGGACCCAAAAGCTATTTTATACTTGACAGCAGCATATAATGAACTGTGCTTCCTGAGGGAAAATTACTAATGGCTCCCTCTTGGTGTAAGGGACAGAGGCTAGCTCTAGTTAGAGTGAGAGCGATAGCAATTAAGCTCTCATCCACTGCATTTAGGAGAGGTTAGCCCTGAGGATGCAGAGTAACTTCAAAATGCCAAATTTCTCAAGGACTAATGACTTCCTAAATAATGTCTGGAGCTAGTCCGGGTTTTCTTTGGAGGACCACTTTTCAAAGAGGGAAAAACCACGAAGGGATTTCTGTCCAGCTGATGCTTGGTTCTGTATTCTCAATTCATATGCTTGGGGCCATACCTATGCAGAGGGCACCTTTGCAAGTACAGGAATACCCACAGGCTGTACCAGTAGGACATCTCACATAAATCCACACTTTGTACCAGTTCAGTAAAACTCTTCTCTGTGTTGAAAGAGCATATAATGGCAGAAATACTGTTGTAACTTCTATGAGCAAAATTATGTAGAACAGGGATTGAACTTTATTGTACTGTTACCTGATGTGTGCAGCTTAGTTGTAAGGGTCATACAACTTTGCTAGGGCATTTGATATCATCTTGCTGCTTTATGCTGAACAGTAAAATCCCAGACCCTATCACAGCAGCCAGGGTTAAAGGCCTTTCCTAGTAGCAGCAAGATCATTCTGTGTTTTCTAAGGCATCCTTTCCAGTGAGCCTGATGTTGACTGATGTGACGCAGTGTCAAGAACCAGACTGGACAGACCAGGGAGTCGTGTTTAATTCGAAATTCCCTCTGGCTAAATTAAGGTGAAATGACACCAAACGATCAGTTAAGATTTTATTTATGACAGAAGCAAACAGAACTGGGGAGGCGTGGTAGTAGGTGGCAGGGTTTCTCACAACAGGAATTGGCATAAGACTACTTCTGTAAACCGTGTAACCATATACATCGATTCAGGGAATAAGGAGATCCCTCCCGTTGAGTCATGAGATTCAGAGCAGACCCCCCTGCTTTCCAGACTCCTCCTCAGAGAAGGGCCCAGGGGCGGCTGGATCCACTCTTAGTCTCAGACTTGGTCAACGGTTTATATCTTGAAACGGATGAAGTGTAGGGATTGTGGAAAAGGAAAAGGAAAGAGAGAAGAAGACAGAGAGAAAGGAAGAGAGAAAGATTTCACCGGTCCTGGGTCCAGCGTTGGTTCAGTCAGCCGAGGGGTGCAGTCAGCCGAGGGGACCAGTCCCGGTGGGCTTGGGCACCCGGGGCTTCAGTTTGTGTCCTTTTATCATCCTTGCCCCTCCTTTGGTTAATGAGCAGTTTGCGAGCCTTTTCGCTTGGGGGTCGTTCGTGGAGTAACTTCTCCTTCCCTGCAGACATGGCCATTGTTTGATCTTTGTATCGGAACAGCTTATCAGAACAGGGAGCTGCACACCCTCCAGCACGCCCTCCCCCTCCTGTTGCTGATGTCTGAGCTGATGGGCTTTTCACCTTGGTTCCTTGCTGTGCAGGGTTTGTCTTTAAGCAGAACTTGCTCCACCACAATGTTTGAGACATTAACTCTTTCAGTCTCTCACACGCTGTCACGGAGCTCTATGCACATTGCTGTATGAGCTAACCTGTTTGATAAGATGCAAATTTTACATGATGATGCCATTTATCTAAAAAAAATTAAATTGCACCTGCCTTTATTGCAGTAAAACCTGTGTTGTGCTGGCAACGTGTTGCACAAAATTGCTCAAAAATGTCCCAAAACACCTATCCTTGTAAACCTTCATTGTTTCTAATTGCCACTCCTGAAGAGAGCATGGATTGTTCTCCTAATGTCATTTGAATCTGCTTTGGCCAGGTTGCAGTAGGTTGCCAGGTTCTGAGCAGTAAAATATGGCAATAGATGGGTATATCCTTCTGTTGTCCTGTATTGATTGCATTTTTGACCTAAACATTTGAAGAATTTTGTGATTCCAGTTGCTTTACAAATAACAAAGGGAAACAGAGGCACAGAAAGAGGTAGCAAGTCAGTAGCAGAACTGGGAATAGATCTTGGTTGTCATGCCTGCTGTCAGTCAGTAGTAGTTCAGCATTCATTCCTCCCTGTGATGTGCTTTCTCACAGCCCAGCTTAGACACCAAGTTCTTTGGGGTTTGTGAATGGAGCTTAGTAGCACAGAAAGTAGAGCCACAAGCAGAAACACAGTATAGTATTAGATTGGTTTTTGTGCTTCTTGAGCTGACAGTAAATTCTTCAGTGATAGCAGTGCATGAAAAATCCACTGTATTGTATATAGAAGGGGTTGCCATGAATTAGGCATGTCTCAATTTGTTTGACCGATGCCAAGTTTAGAAAGGTCATGTCCTTGTTTAAAAAGTCATGATCGCTCACTAACGTGAAGGTGTCTTCTTTACATTGGCATAAGCATTGCTGATCTGTCTCTCAGTGAAGCTGGCTCCTGCATTACGGTCAAATACACAAGCTTTATCTCATCCTTTTTTTTAACTAACATTATTGCTGTTGAAAGATTGTCAGATGAGGACAGGAGAAACTAGGAGAGAGAGTCAGCGTTTACCTGCTTTGACAGTCTAGAAAAAATGGCCAAATGTGTCTTGTGAGACGAAATAGCTCCTTCTGTCATGTCGTCCCCCTTTTTCCCTCCAGGATTGTCTGTCTTAGTGTATGTGTCTGTCATGCATAGGTTCAAGGTCCTTTATGATGTTCTCATCTTTATTTGTGGGATTATTTTCTTCTTCTTCCTCTGAAAATCTGCCCTTGCCTTTACTGCCCGCTGCTCAGGTAAAGTGGAGTAGTGAGATGTCTTCCGCATGGTCCGGGCTTTTGGTACCTCCTAGGGAATGCTAAAGACAAGCTGGAAGTATCTGTAGGATGTGTTTGGATTAGCTTCTGCCAGTTGGGCCATACTGGAAAGTCTGATGTACTTTAAACAGTTACTGGATAGAAACAAAATGTAGTCTGTGGAGCAGGGAGGGAACCCCTCTCTTCCACTCTGCTATAGGGGACTGTGCAAGCCACAAGGATACAGAAAATCCTGGGGTTTTTATGTCATGACTCTCTAACTGAGCCATGGAGCAGCTTCCAAAGGAGGCAGAGAGCTGAGCCCAGCATCGGGGGCAGCTCCAGTGCAAGCCTCCAGCAGAAGCTTCCCGGGGCGAAGCGTGTTTCCTTTTGGGAATCTAGTCCAATGTAATTATTACCCCAGCAAATGCGATAGGCATTGCTGCTGCAACATGGTGTGCAGGCGCTACTATGAGCTTGGCCACTAACAAGGTAAAAAAACAAACAAGAAAACCCACTGCATACCCAGATGTTCCATCTTGAAATGCTGAGTCTTCAGTGTGGAAAAAATAAGGGTGCGTTTGGGGTTTTTTTTGTCCTGCTTACACTTTGCACTTTCTGTATCTTCACACTGTCTACAGTGTTACATAAAATATCCATGATTTCATTTCAGTGCAGGCACAGTAGTATATAAAACAACTGTAAAGGTCTGCCTACAGTAACCTTCCTGTACTTCTGTTACAATAGTGAGTGCTGACCGATCAGTTCTCTTGAAACTGAGACTGTGGCAGTGCTGTACTTCGCCAAGGACACACACTTTATGAACGTTTTAGTCACTGAAGTTAATTACATTGAGACCCTGTATTACATGTAGTACTTTGCCAAATTTGTACTGGTTTTAAAAGATGACACAAATTAATTCCATGACAATTTATAGATGATTCAAAATTAATGTATAGTCTGATTAGATCTCCGTTAATCAAAGATAGTGGTTATTTTGTTAGAAAATGTTAACATTTACTCAACACTTCTTACAGAGTGTTTCTACCATCATGTGAGTTCTGCAGGAGTAATTTAATTAATAATTCAATTCAGCTTTATGTACTGCTGCCTTCATTAAATTTGGCTACTGACAGCACTTGTATTAAATGTTCTGTTAAGCTTGATTGAGATATAAGATTAAGTCCACTTATATCTCCAAGAGGGAAGACAATAAATTTTTTCTGCATTAGTAGGATTACAGCTATAATTAAGCTGCTGGTCAACCTCTACCAAGCCTACAACTCTTCACTGTAGAGTAACTTAAGTCTTCAGTCTGAAACAAAATTGGCATAATTAGCTCTCAAAGGCAGCTTGAAAGACTGGACCCATTTTTACCAGGTAAAGGCCACCCTAGTTAGCAGTAACCACAATTTACAAACTGATCATTTTTGGGGGTGCCTTTTGCCAAATGACCTTCGGCATCCATTCTGCATGTACAGGATGCATGTATGCACCAAAAGGACAAGACAAGTTGAACTAACTAGCGTCCCTGCTGAGGCACACTCAGGAGCAGTGGGGGAAGTTTATGTTGACATAAGAGCTTTGTTTGCTTTTACTTGTAAGACTAAGAATAACCACCTAAGACTTGGAAAAAAAAAATTGTTATTGAATCTTTTGTCCTGTTTCCTTTTCTAAAAACAAGTATTCTTTAACAAGAGAACTGGAATGTTTTACTCTCATAACATACTTGATTAAGACTGTTTGTTGTCTAATGTAGCGTATAGTGCCCATTCTTTGCCCATTTTCTAACTGGACTGTTAGATCAGTATTAATGAGTTGAGGAAGCCTCTTATGGCTTCTTTTTTAGTGAAGAGTTCATTTTTTCAAATCTGTGAGCTTGCTTCTTGCTTCCCATCTTTCCTCTGTCACTGTTTCCCTAGTTCAGCTCTCAGTCTACCTCTGACATTTCTTCCTTCTTACTGGAGATTCACTCAATCACTTTAAACCTTTGAGCTTTATTTTTTCAGTCTTTGTCTAGAGTGATGCCAACACATTTGAGTCACCCTTCTGCTTCTGTCCTTCTTTGTACTTTCATTTATTGTGTTTTGTGGCCTCCAATAGCAAATCAAAATGGAGACATGCCACAGCCTCTCAAGTGTTCCGCCCAACAATTATAACATCTGTTGCAGTTTGGGTTAGGATTTAAAACAAATTAAGCTACATCACTCTCTGAAGAATAAAAAATAATTTGTTATTCTAAAGCCATAGAAGATAACAGAGGCATCAGCAAAAGGGAAGGGAGAGATGTTAGTAAATTGGTAATGACCTTGGTCCATCTGCCAGGGTAATTTTCCTGCCTTAGTAATTGAAATGTATTCAAATGCAATTTAAAGGTCATCAAGGATGCAAGTAAAAGACTTAAGCAGAGTTTCTGATCAAAACATTAAGTATTGTGTTTGACTTTTTCTTTTATGAACAGCTGAAGGATTCTGCCAAATGGTAAATTTCTCTTATTTAATCAGGCTTCTTTGTTATGACAAACTTTGACTGCAGCTGAGCTCTTCAGTCCAGTCCTCACTGAAACTCTAAAGGACAGAGGAAGGTCTTTTATCCATAGTAATCTTGCAGTTCTGCAGTAAAGTGAACACGGAGACAAATCCCAATGCAAAATAATTCTTCAAAGGAGAAACAGAGGGTCATCTGAGCAGCCTTGGCCCATATGATGAATACACTGTGAGCAGACGTGAAGTATGCTAATACTTGTGTCAGAAAATTTGATCCAAAAAGCAGAACTTTCAAAATCTATACTGGTGGTGCCAGTATCCACTCAAAAGATTCTTTGAAATAAATGAGGTGATATATGGTGGCTGGACAACCAGACTGTGCATTTAAAATTTCCAAACAGAGTAAAGAACCGATAAAATAAATGAATACTTTTCTCTTTAAATATCCATTTTCCTGTGCAAAACTCAGCTGCATTCAGTGACCATGCATAAATTTTTGAGAAGCCCTTCCATTTCATCCAGAATATGTAGTTCAGCATGTAGAACCAATAGAAGATCCAACTGAAAATAAAGAAGGAGGGAAGAAGATGAACCCTCTAGCCCTCCCTATTAGATATCCTAATTATTGCCAAAGAAATTGGCATTAATCTCCTTGTCAAGATCAGGAGTGATACTGCCTTCAGAACAAAAATAGCCTATTTCAGCAGGGTGAGCCATATTTCCTGTCTTCCCCTGCCTCCCAAACATGGCATCTTTTGGATCTTTTCTAGCTAGTCAGTGTAAATGATGGACACCTTGACAAACTCATTTGGCAACATGCCTTCACCAACATACCAAGGGTTGACAGCCTCTAGCTTTGGCAATCCTAACTAAAATGAAGCCACTCCCAGTCCAATTAACCCCATTCACGTTTTTACTGCAACCCCTACAAAATCACAGCTACCTGTTTTGGTAGCTTGTTTTCTATGGCTATCTTTCCTTCTGCCATCTTACCATACCCATCTAAGTGGATCAGATCTAATAAGTATTTTGTTCACCTCAGGCTTTAAAATCTACCATTTTCACATTTCTTATGCCATGCTAAAAATATTAGCTGCATAGCCCAATTACCATTGGGTCATTTATTGACCGTAACAGTGACATGAGGAATGACACTAACAGAGAAATGGGATCTTTGATCTATCACCTGTAGAGCTGTTCCTCATGCCTTGTTCTTCCCAGCGCACCCTCCGTCCCACGCCAAGGCACTGCATGCCCACATGGCCGGGCTTTGTGCTGCTCAGCAAGCCCAGTGCTCCATCCTGCTTCAACATCAGCTTCACCTGTGCCCACTGTGCTCTCTTCCTCTGGTGGGTTACTTCTCCACCTTGGTATTTTAGTTTAAAAATGGGGATATGAGGAAGTGTTGTTTTGACATGTAGAGATTGTAAACAAAGATGTTTGATCGTGGTCTGGGCCCGCTTGAGGTGTGGCACTCATTAATTAGCCCCAGATTATATTTAATACGACTGATCTGTGTGGCCACACCATTGCGCGTGAACTGTGATCTTTGAAATAAAACAAGTCAGATCCAGCTCCGTTATATCGGATCCTCTGAGCTGATGTTATGGTGCCTAGATTAATTCATTATTCTGGTTGTGTGGCTGATCCTGTAAAGGCAGAATGCACCACACATGCCGTGGAGAGATTTGCAGAGATGATTGTTTAGCAGGGACTGTACATATGGAAATTTGTTCTCATTTCTTCCTTTGTGCTATCCCATTTACAAATGGAAATGACTGCTTCATAGCCAGTTCTCATTCTATTTCTCTCCCATGAGATGTGAAATTAGGACTAGGAGAAATCCCACAGTGGCTGGGGCTGAAGCCTAGTCTCTGCCGTCGAAGCTGCTCCACCAGGAAGGGGGAGCAGGGAGGCAGCAAGGCTGGCAGGACCCTGCCCTTGCCAGCGTGCCTCAGCAAGGCAGACACCCCGCTGGTGTCAGCCAGGGTCGGCCAAGGGGCCAGCCAGGGCTGGGCAAGGCGATGGTGACAAGGCAGGGCCGAGGTGGAGCTGGGAATTCAAGTCACAATCAGGTACAGCGTGCATACAGTATATGCGTACACAATATACTTTTATACAGTTAAATACAGGGGCAATGTGGAGGCCCCTGCTAAGTCTGGTCAGGGCAACGAGAGCCTGCTGGTGCCCTCGTGTCCCTGACATCCACGTAGGGCCCAGCCATCTTCTGGTGAGGGAGTCGAGCAAATCCATGCCTTGCTGCCCTCAGGGATAATGCTGTGTTGCTTAATCTGGGGTTGTACAGCTGGCTTCAATTACTCTGTTCCTGCTTTACATCAACAGCAAACACGATAAAGGCTGTGAATCACTGAAGTGTCACTTCATTGCACACCTGGGCAAGGAGACAAGAAACTAGTTGAACGCTACAGTTAATGTATATAAAGGGGTCACTAGTTTCCTCCAGAGAGGTGCGTGTGTGTGTTGTTTTGAGCAAGATACATATATTAGCGCTACCATCAGTCTTGTTAAAGGTTTGCAGCGTTGCTTTTATTACATTGAATAGCAGAGCACAGGTGGGACAGAGGGTATAACAGCCATGTATCAGATCATGCTCCTTGCTAATCTTAGTGGGCCAGGGAAGCACATGGAAAGATTATATCTCATTGCACTAAGCTGTACTTTGTTCTAAATAAGACAATTTAAATATAGGCACTAACTTTCTGGCAAGGCATAGTAATACTGTTTTACTTGGTTATAGCTTGATATAATGTAAAGGAGGTGGTGTTTGTGGGTGTTTTTTTCTTCTAGAAAAGCGAATATGCTGTTAAAGATATTTAAGATATTTTTTTTAAAAAATGGGGTTTGTTTTTGTTTTTTTTTTAGATCTTTTTGCAGTCTCAGGCTTGTTCCTGTATATGCTTTGTTCCACCAGTGCAGCCTTCTTACCTGAAAGGAACACTCTGAGTGATCCCATTCACCAGCTGTTCAGGAAGCTTTCTTAAAACAGGAAAGCAAGGAGAGCAGCTAGGCTATTTTAACAACATTTAAATCTTTCCATGTGCATTCTTCTGAGCCAGCTACAAGGCAAAGAAGTGTTGTTACCCTCAGTGTACAGATGAAGGGGCTTGGGCTGACAGAATCATTTTCATCTCGGTTACCACACTGGTAGGTAACTCACTCAGATTTGCAGTGATCAAACTTCCTCCTCTCGGGTGGCTGCTTAATGGCCTGAGACCAGATCCCAGGAAAGCGGAGCAGGGCTCAGGAGATGAGTTCCCTGTACTTGGCAATGCTGGCAGATTTTGCGAGTTGATGTAGCTGCCTGGGTATTTCTAATCCATGTTTTCTGGCGTAGGTGATAAATGGTTTGCTAGCTTTTGCTTCAGATGAGCTCCACGCTTCCACAGCTTACGTAGGTAGACCTGTATTTTCAGGTATTCTCTGGGCTCTGTGTTGCAGAGAGTGCACTTCCAAGTTACACAGAAAGCAGGGAATAAGGTATTGCTTCCCAAAACTCACTAGATGTACTTGTGAAATCCAGAATGTGTTTTCTGAGAATATACAAGCAAACTGTCTAATTTTGACCTTGAGGTCAATTAAATATTAATCTCTTTCAAGTAATTTTAAGTTATTTTTTTAAAACTTGTTGAAAATGGTCTTGATGGTGGACTCATACAGGCTTTTTTTTTTCCCCCAAATTAAAATTAATTTAATCTTTCCCACAAACTATCTGTAATTGAACTATTTTACTGATAATTTTTGTATTTAGTTGCTATGATTATGTGGGCTGCAGCAGGGTCAGGTCAGCTTGTGCAGGTGAGAAGTGAAACAACTTTTTTATCAAAAACTGGTAAACCAAGGTCAAACCCTGTACGGCCCTTTTCCTCCAGATAACTTGCATGCAACAATGACATTTCACGTGATATGCCACCAGTGTGATGGAGATTGTTCATTGTCAATGTTTTCTGTTGGCTGATCACCGCCTTCAGGCGCCGCTGTCCTTCCGGGGCTGCCTGCCTTAACTCCACATCAGCCCTTTTCTTTGCCCTTTGGCCACGCTGTGAAAACAAGACACAAGCAGAAGGGGAGTAAATTCATACAACCTGAGACCAGCAGCGTTAAAGATGTCTTAGTCCTGAATCGATTGCTACGGCTCAGTAAGCGATTGCAAGATTGCCTCGTTACCTTATCTATGCACTTCTGTCCCTCAAGATGTTTGGATTTCTGTTAAGTGAGAACTCGGTTCAATGGCCTCAGTTGTAGTGTTAGCTTTACACTGATACAGCAATTATGCCAAATGCAGTGTTCCTGTAAATTACTTATGTGCTCTCAGCCCTTCTCTTACTGCATTAAGCTCTAACAGGTAATATAATTTTCATTACACAGAGCATTTCAGGTAGGAGAGCTCTGTGATAAGAAGTTGCAGTTTGTTTATTGCTAGCGTAGCTGGTTGTAAATAGTTGTTAATTTGTTACAGTGCTTTTTTTCTTGCTCTTAATGCTGTGAAGGGACAAAGCAGCACCATAGAATTGCTGCAACAGTCTGGGAACATAAGTGGTTTTGAGGATGACAAGGAAAAATTGTAGATTGAGAAGTGTGTTGCAGATAGGAAGTGGACTGTGAATAATTCATCCTTAAGTAATTCTTCATATTTAAAAATTAATTATTTTATGGTCATTTAAGCATCTCATATTCATGACCATTCCAGGGTACCTTAGCCAGAAATCAGGTTGAGGAAATAAATTATAATACTTCACCTCTTTACCCAAATGTTTGCTTTCTGGTGATTGATGATAGTTGTCTGAATCCCTGGTTTAAATCCTCTGCTTTTGAGAGTGTATAGTCTTGATTTCTCAAGAGCTCCCTAGCACTAAAAGCTTAGAGAAGGAGTTTTGTTGTATGCAGAAAGGCTGACATACAAACCTAAATCCAAGAACCCCAATTAGATTGATACAGAAATCTTCCTGAAATTCAAGCTCTAGTAGAGGGGAGGTTAATTCACCCTTCTGCTCAGCATGGCTTTGTATAACATGGGTATCTCTCTGCTCAGTAAGAGACAGACGCTCACCTCAGGATCCTGCCAGGCAGCAGCAGTGTTCCCAGCTCTGCCTTTGGGATGTTCGTGTTCTTCTGGGGAGTTAGCTGTTTATTCTCCTGTTTCATCTTGCAATTGTAATGAAAGGAGGCTCCTGGCTCTGATGTTTTGATTGGCATCTATAATGGTCTCAGCAAATAATTACAAGTGGAAAATGCCCTAAAATCTTTGCAAGTGTTATCTTTCCATAATTGTTCATACCATATTTAAAGAGGTTGTGCTGGGAATACCTGAGGAGACATTTAATGATAAGGCTAGTGCTGTCCTCATGCGTGCCAAGCCAGATATATTACTCTGAAATGTTTTCTTTGCATAACACTTTGAAGAGGTAACTCTTTTGCCTTGCTTCTGGGTGAAGATGCATCTTTATTTACAATAATGCTTTTGAAAGCTTTTGTCTCTGTTCTAAAAACAAATGAACAAACATTGAGATTTCATAGTTTGTGGGCTTTGATTTCACATTAGCTGTGTGGAGCTCTCAACTGAAGACCTGGGAGGAGAAGGAAGGTTGCTTCTGATTTACAGATTCACTCCTTAATCTGAAAACTAAAGCTGTTTGTTTGGTTTTCTTCTCCTTTCCTATTAGCAGTTGTGGCAGAAAGATTCTGCCAGGTAATTTTAAGCAGTCTTTCTTACTGTTAATTCAAATTCAGTAGTAGCACGAATATGGTTCTTTTGGTTTTAGTTGAATTACTCCAGAGTCAACTTGATAATGCATGAGACCAGGATTACTCCCTAAAATCTCAGTTTTTTTCCCACTGACTAGATCTGCTGGAAAAACTTGGGTAAAGCGTGAAGCTTTATTTTAAAACATGAAGCAGAAGGCATAACTTTTATGATTCTTTTGTGCTTTATACAATGTTTAGAAGCAAAAATACTTAAGGTAGAATTATGGTCAGGTAACATCACAACCCCCCCCCAAGAAATACAGAGTGAAGTTACCAGCATCATCCTGCTCGTATCATGTGACACATACAGGGGAAATAATGCATCTGATCTACATTGTACAGCATCTGGAGAGCGCTAGTATGATGGTTAGGTAGCATTAAATGAGATTCTGGCTCCAAAGACAAAATGGAGAATCCATGCAGGCAGGCCTGTCCTGTATGGATACCTGCATCGACAGAGCACTTACTTACTGGCATTTGTAAATAACACGGCAGGTTGGGGTTTTTTTTTCTTTCATGTACATACTTAATGCCATGCAAATAGTTTTGGCATCATTATTGAATTGTGTCAAGGGGTGCTTTATAAAAGCTCTAGGATGGGCCTATCTTTTGAGGTCTACCTATGAAATTGTTTATTTGCAGCTTATCTAATTAATAGGAAGAAGTATGTTCAGTATCCTTAGCCCTGACATAGGTCGAATTGATTTCTTGTTTAAGAAAGTCCTTGTCAACATGCAACTTTCTTCAGTGCCATCAGGCATAAAAGTAAAATGATTTTAGCTATGGTAAAGTGTGGTTCCACACACAGTAAGAACACAGAAAAGCCACAACTTTTGTGACCTATGTCTGCAAAATAAATCCTGTTTGCATTATGAAAACACTAAGAGATTATGGCTTTCTGCTCTCGGTGCTGACCTGGGTGAGTTGCAGTCATCCTGTGTTGGAGATGATGGTCTTGGACTGTTATCTGTCCATTTTCAGTTTTTCTCAGCAGTGATAAGTACTCCTCAAAAAGCCACGGATGTAAGCATTCTCCAGGACGGTATAATTCAAAATTCACATAAGTAGACTACTATGCTATACATTTGTTAATGTCTTTAACTGGAAACTACTTCAGGTCTTCTGAAGAGGAAGCTTTTGCAGTTACTGCCAGTGTACCTGGCTGAGGTTCAGGTCTAGACCTGGCAGCTAAGGATTTTGTCCTTTTCAGTCTTGTTTCCAGATGCTGCATGGGACAGCTTTTGAGTTATCCTTATAGTATTTCCCTGGTTTTCCTTTGAAATACCTCCTCTTGTACAGTAATACTTTTTCTGAATATTTAGACCTTACCCACACTTGAAGCTTAAGTATCTTCAACACCTGGAAATCTACAGCAGTAAGTAAGGTCAGCCTGGAGTCTCCCAGGCTGCTTCCCCTTGGCCGAGCCACTGTGCTGCTCTGCTCCCAGGCTATGCAGTGGATAGAAGGGAAAGATGTGGGAGCTGTTTGCTGGGGGCTAATAATGGGACGAGGTGGCATCTTGAATATACAGACCCTGTGAATCTGTGTGCTGCTTTACATGGGGTGGGAGGATGGAGATGCCCAGCTGGGACTTCGAGGGCTGTGCATTTGCTGGCAGAGTTTATTGCCTGTCCTTCACAACGCGTGCAGCATGGAGGCCGAAAGTAGCAGCAAAAAAACCCTGCCGTGGCTCAGGTTAAGGCTTTGCTTTCTGTATGTATTCTTTTACAACTGAATTCATTATGCTCTATGTACTGCATCTTGCCTCACCATCCTTGCAGTTATCTCTGAATGAATGGCTGGAGGTGATTTGATATCCCTGGTTTGAGTGCTCCCATGTGACAGCCAAGCAGCCAGTTAAGTGGAAGTTAAATTCTCTGCATCAGCTCTTTTATCCAGGCCTGTTTGTTAGCAGCAGCAGTTTATGTATCAGTAGCTGAACTGGAAGTATGCAAAAATAAAATGCTTATTAGTAAAAGCTTCTACTCAAGGATACAGGCTGTTCACAGACAGTAATGCCTAAGTTAGCTATTAATTTAGAAAATCACCACAGTTGAATTTAAGCACTTGAATAATACAAACTAGTAGCCTCTTCATTCTAAATTTTAAATCCAGAAACTGGGAGCCTTAATTAGCCTTTAGGCTAAGATTTCAAGTATTAAAAATTCTGCTGGATTTGAAGAGGAGCAGCTACAGCAAGTAATGTGCACACTTGTATTTTTAAGGGCCTATCCTCAAATATGGATTATACAAAAAAAAAAAAAAATTATCACCAATGCCAGATTAGGAAGAATTTAAATAGTTAGAAGACTGCTTTCCTGACCAAATCTTTTTCTACGTCACTTCATGCACGCAGAAAAAGTCTTGTAATAGCACTGCTCAAGAAAATACAGACTGGTGAGAAACTGCATTTCTAATCAAATTCTCTAGGTGCTATAGAGCTTGGGAGGATAAAATGGGGAAAAATTCTTTAAATCAGCTTTAGATCACTGCCTACTCTCATCAGCTCAAGCAGAGTATACAGAGATCAGTGGAGGTGGGGCAGATGTGATTGGGATGGGGTACAGCTGGGTGATTGAGATACATTAAATTTTCTGTCAATGTAATTGTGTTGCTGTACCTACAGTATAGCAAACAATGCAGATATGCAGCAGCCACACAAAAGGTGAATTACATATCTTCATTTAATATTTTACATGATTCTTCTCTGCTTTTGGCCCTACTACATGATACTGCAGTAAGTTTACTTTATCGCAGAGAGGGTATAATTCAACATATACAAGAGCTTTTGCCAGCTTCCTACCAGCTCTGCTTGCATCTTCCCATCTCTAAATTTTGTTCTTGGGATGAGCTGTAAAACAAAAGTGCTTAGGGCAATGCTTTCAGCCACTAATAAACCACTCCAGAGCTTGCTAAGGGTGAGTCCAGCAATCTGAGGCAATGACAGAATTTTATTAGAAACTGAAGAAGTGGGCTAGAGAGAGAGATAAAAGCATGAAAGCTAACTTTACTGAATTCCAAATAGATCTAATATTTCCATAATTGCTTCTGTTTTGTTTTCTTTACACCTGGGAATAGAGTTGTTTACTATTATAGGTTCCAGTTTCATAGGGATTTCTTAATGGTAAATGAATGGTAAAGTTACTTAAGCTAGAAAATTACTTCATCTAGAAAACAAAGGCTGTGCTTGGCTCTTTTTTTTCACATGATAATTGAAAATACTTGGTTTCCTGTCTGTGTTAGTTATAAGTGAGTAAGGGGAGGCAGATAGGAAGGAATTAGTATCTAGAGGCACTTTAAAGGAGTTTGTAGGAAACTCCTCTCTATAAAAGGGTGATTTTGCTACTTACCATCTGAGTGCTGTATTTTGAAGGGTGTATTATAAGGACAAGAATATCCTTCAGAAATAACTTAAAACCAAGATTTGAAAATTATAATTTCTTTCATACTCTGCTTTAGTACCTTCAGAAGAGGAATAAACTCCAGGAGAAACAGAAGTCCCTTCCATTTCTCTTCATTGAAACACTGAGCTTGGTCTGTTGGAAGAACAACAGTATCTGTGGAAAGATAGTACAGTGAATGCTGGTTTTCTGTTCATCTGTGCAAATACAGTGCATACTGCATAATGCAGTGTTACCCAGACCCAGCATTAAGTAGAGTTGCATGTGTCGTGTCTGTGTGTACGGAGCAGCTGGAAAACTTGATGCACAATGCATAGAGCGATTTTGTATAAACCAATTAGATCACCTTTAATGTGCTTTGAAGTTATCCAGTCCCACATCTACATGCTGAATGCTAACACAGCTGAAAATATGTAGGATTTCCTTTTCCAAATACCTAAAGAGTAATTAGGTATCAGACTGCACAGTGTTTGCAATACATGCTGTTGGACATACCCTGCTATAATGGTCAGCAGGGGTCCAACTGGAAGTGACAAACAGACCTGAAATTAAAATTTAAAAATCCAGAGTTTATCCTCTGCTTCAAATGTTGAGCTAGATAATAGGTTTCTTTCAACTGGTCTTTAGTTTTTAATGTGTTATTTTTCCTGAAAATGCAGCAATTTTACTGATCTTTTAAGGATGTTAGTAATTGTAGGCAAGAAAGGTTTTGGCCTCAAGTGCTGGTTTGCTTTGGCTTTTTATCCTGCTTGACAAATCGGTGCCTGTTCCTCCTCCTCCCCACCGTTGCACCTCCTTAATTCCACTTTACAGAGGCGTTACTTCAGTGTCTTGTCACATGACCTTTTGTTTAAGGCTAAATTTTCCTGAGTGCTAAGTCTTACAGCAACTTAGATACTGCCAAATCAGGGTAAGATGTACACTCCTGAAGTCAAGGTTTTCAAAAAGAGATGACTTTTTCTGACTTCTATTGATTTAGTTACTACTCTGTACTTGAAGACTTCTGAGGACTGTGTGGCCAAGTCACATCTGAAAGTAGCATTAAAGTCCCAAAGCTACTAAGGCAGTTTTGTAAAATGCAAAATGCAACTATATGGTCCCTTTCTCTTACATCTCACAGGTTGGAAGGAACAAAGGGCTGTTTCCGAGTGTTTTGATGACAATGTGAAACCTGGGTATGCCCAAAACATTGCTGGTGTGATTCTTTGTCATTACTGTAGGTGATTAGGAAATTTGAAAGAGCTTCCTTATGGATACATGATTAAATGTTGGTTCAAATGATTTGAACTGAGGTAATGAGGACATAACTGGTCTTTTGAGGGCTGTGATCCAGGCTGTTATGTCTGAGTTGAAAGCTTAGTTTTACTTCACTCCCTTCAAAATCCAGAGTGTGCCAGAAACATGACCTTTGCAAAGTATCCAGAAGCGTTCTCGAAGAGGAGATAGGAGGTTCAAAGGAAGGAGTAACTCCAAAAGCTGTTCCTGTTGCAGCTAGTTTGTATTAATTCTGTCTTGACCATGTAATAAAAACAACTTTCCTATTCATTATGCTGAAAGCTGAGTACATAACGTATCAAAATGCGGTTTTAAACTGGCAAGACTACTGGATGGTAGATCAGCTGTGTGCAACAGAGTGTTGCCTCATGCCTGGTTGGGACTGGAGACTTCTTTGGAATGAGATTGTGTGATAGATGGATAAAGCACCGATGTCACCTTGCCACAGAATTCGCAGTGCTCTTCACAAAGGAGTTTGTGTTTGATTTTTGTGGAGCAGCATACCTGTATAAGCAGAGAATTTGGTCATCATTCAATTAATGTTTCTCACCCAGCGTTCCTTTTCTAAAAGGGAAGTCCAGCTGTCTTAAAAGAAATTTGTGCAGATAAAGCTCATAAATATTGCTGAATTTGCAAACAGCATATGAATTTGTTCTTGGATTTACAAGTGAATAGTTAATGAATACTAATTCATCTTTCCATAAAAAAAGATAAGGAAAATGAGTTGTCTTGTGAAACTTGGCCTTCAAGCCTAAAATCAAATTACTGAAGACAGTCAAGAAATCGTAAGATTTGAGGTGGTATGTGAGATGTTTTTGAATAGACAAAATTAACTCAATCATTTCCCAACAGCTTAGTGCTTGATTTGACCCAGTAACATTTCTAAAAGTACATTTTATGTATATGACTTTGTGGAGACATACCATCTAGAATGCAGGCACGTACCCTTCCAAGCAGAGCCTGGAGAATGGTACAGCATAGGGGAGGATGCAGTGTTTTAGGGTGATAAGGTAAAGCTGGGGAGCCACCAGAAAGAAGAGCCCCTTGAATGGTGTTTGAGAGTAGGAGCAGAATGGAAGTCAGCAAAAGGCCTGAGGGAAGACATACCTTATGCTGCTGGCCCAGGGCAAAAAGAGGAATTTCCTTGGAACAAGACCGTCAGTACTGTTTGGTTGTTTGGGTTTACAAGGAGAAACTGTTTAAGCAAGGAAAAGGCTCCTGTGAACTTACTTTGCAAGAGAGCAGCTCCTGCTGCTGTTTGATTTTAGAGGTCGCATACAAGGACAACACACAGGTCATTTACACGCTAGGCAGAATTTGAAATTGCATCCTTGCTGGATTAGCATTGCTCAATGTGTCCTTCCCTACAACATCACCTTCTGGAGACCAAGTTCTTCAGTCTTTTCAACAAGTTTATTTTATATCCAATCCTAAAATGGAAGAGATGAGTGAAAACAGTTTAAAGAGCCCCTGCTTGCTTCAGGCTGTCCTTGGGCCACTTCTCAGGTGTGGATGCACTTGTGCAAGTCTGCCTTGAGGGGACTGGAGTTAATCCGGGATTGCATAGGAGCAGAACACGATGCCTTTGCCTTGCTTGCTTACAGCGAAAGCACCACATGCATTTCCTCCTGCCCAGCAGCAGTGCATGTGGTTCCTGTATGGCAAGGAAGGGCCAGCAAGGCAGAGGTGCCCCCTCTTCCCCCCCTCCTTGGAGCTGGCTACCTCCCACCTGTGCAGAAAGAAATGCTTTGGGATCTGTGCAGCTCCTCCTAGAATAGCTGTAACACAAATTTTAAAAAAGTCCCCTTTTCTCTCACTGATAGTGGGTCACTTAGTCTTCCCCCTTCCTTTTAATCTTAATTAGATCAGGAGGAGGTAATCTGCTGAATGCAACCCCTAACACCTGTTACTGTACAGGAGACACTTCCTATGTTCCAGGAGGATTACCACAAGCCTGATTACAGCAGCATGAGAGCCCCATGAACCCAGGTCGTGGGCACCACGGAGAAATCTTATCATAAGTCTAAGGCATCTAGAAATGATTTCCAGTGCATATCTATGTATTCTGACAAGATCTCTTGTACATCGGCTGGGGATAACGAGCAGGTCAGACTAAAGGCTACTGTTGGCACATTTTCTGTGTGCCAGAGCTTTAAAGTATTTAAAAATGTGAAATATATATTTAGCAAAGTTTCCAAAAGTGCCTCTTAAAAAAAAAAAAAAAAAAAGGCAATGCTGGACTTAGTCTTTTTTTAACTTTCTGGCTCTGTCTGTATAAAGCAGTAAAGCAGCCACCACAATATTGCTGCCAGAAGAGGTATGTTTTTATTACATCTATTGACATACATTCACATGCAATTTTATCAGAGACAAAGCACAGCTGGGCTTTAACTTGCTGTTGAAGATGAAACCCAACGTACAGTAGCCTAATTTCACTGAAAAAAACCCCAAGACTATTTTATTGTTAAAAATCCATTTGGAGATACCTCAGCAATTCTGTTTTGTAGAACAAATAATTAAACAAAATGTATAATTTTGCTTTAGGGTGTTGTGAGGACAAGTGATTAATATTTGTAAATGACTCCATGAAAATCATTCCAGTTACAAGACCGTATGTGTTTCACCACTAAACAAGTCCAGAACAATTAGAGATTTGTGAAGCAAACACACAGCTATTCACAGGAGAGGGGGGCAGAAATAACTTTTTCTGAACCTGTTCCAGGGTGAAGTGTTACACGGCCCAGGCTCTCAGAGCACATGGAAGGGTCCCAGCACACACAGTGCCCAGAAGTACAGGACCAAGCCTGAGGCCATGGGCCCTGCTGACGGCAGGGTATTAAGCTAAGGCTCAGCTGGACATTAGCACAATTAAACAGCCTCCAGACTGGAATCAGCTTGAAGCCTGGACAAAAGCAGCCTGCAAAATACCTTGTAAACATACGTTCAGAAAGAGCTCTTCCTGAAGTATCGTGTTGTGGGGAGGTTACAACTTCTTTCCATCCGTTCTCCAGGCCAATGGGGAATCTCATGTCTGCCAGCAGGTTCCTTCAGACCAGAGTTTTCCCCAAGAGGGAGCACTGAAGCTTTTCTTTCAGGAGCAGGTGCTGGTAGTTCAAGGACAGCATGCAGAAAACCAGTCATAAACATAACCAAAATTCTTCTGTCAACAATGGCAACAAAAAAGCTGCCCAAACCCCCTCATACACCTTTCTCCCTCCCTCCTTCACCCAGACAAAACACACTGAAAAACATTAGGGCCTAATGCTGAGGATTTCAACCTATAAACTCCAAACTTCATAAATTCTAAGGAGAGGAGGAGGGTGGAGAAAGGGAACAGAGCTGCCAGGAAAGGTATCAAGAAAAGCAAAATCATTTACCTGATTATGGATTTTTCAAGTGATTTACAACTCCACTGGAAAGCAGTAGACCTTTGGGCTTGTGACCTCCTGCTTACTGCTTTTAGCTGTTAAAAGTTCAAGCGAAAAGATGGTGACTTTCACTAAAAAGAATTTGAAATAATAAAACATGTCATTTCCCCAGCAGAAGTTTTGTATATTGGAGAAGTCAGTCTATTTAGTTAAAAAAAGCATCTAGCGGGAATACATCAGGCAAATAGGGCTGTCTGTTTTGCACTGGCACAATGGTGTTCTGACCCCATTAGTTGATGCGGGGCTGTAGAGTGTGTACATCAATTTTTACACCCAGCTGCACGGTATCCAAAACAGCCTTAATCAGAGGTTTCCCCAGACTCTTTTTGAAGAACAGATAACTGGATTTGTTCTGATTTTTAATCACCTGCATTGTGGCTATGCATCCCTTTGAGCCTAGGAAGTGCCATAAGCTAGCTTAAAGCATCAGGGTTCTTTCGGGGATCTGCTTGATAGACAAACCCACTACAAAGGAGAGGATTGAAACAGACCTCTTTAATTGGCCAGTATCATTTGGAGGTGCAGAGCAGGAATAAACCTAGTCCAGTTCCCTGAAAATGGAAAAGACTGGGGCTGCAGGGGATGAGGCATCCCTGAAGCTTAGACAATCCAGATTTCCCCTTTCAAATTCTGTGGGTTGGCTCTACTTACTTATGAGACTGAATTGCTAATAAAATTAATTAGAAGCATCATAAGTTGGTCATCCCAAGAGTTTTTCTACTTGAAGCAGTCATTAATTATTCTGACTAAGATTGTCTGTCTTTCTATTTATAGGCTGGCCATGGGCGACACTGACTGTTCTCGGGTTCCTGTACTGCTATTCTCACGTTGGAATTGAATGGGAGCAAACGTATGCTGTGAATTAGGAATGACACAAAAACAATGATTTTTAAGACAGGTTGATGGCTTTTCTACACTGGATATCCTATCTGCAGAAGGATGGGCTAGACCCAGTCTTTGGCCAGTGTGTTAAAACCAAAAGCTCATTTAATGGATTCTGGATTGTGAATGCAGGAATTGAACCAGAAACACTGATGGGCTGTGGCTGAGGGTGGGGAGAAATTATGGAAGCATTTTTTATTATGTTATTTTTGTAAAACAGTATCTCTGTGACTCTATGTACATTGGAAGCATCTCAGAATAGGTATTTTATATATGTTGAAGATTGGTTTTGTTTCTTCCAATGTTTTCCTGCCTATTTTGAGATATTGAACAAAAAAAAGTTTTCCTACCTTGCAGAATTCAAAAAGCCTGATCTCTCACAGCCTCTGTCCAGGGGCATACAGGGCTGTGCCCTGCACTTTAGGAAGGGCATGATGCTCATCAGTTCTTCTTGATTGCTTTCTGATACAAGTTAGAACATTTTTGCTACTCTCACTGACTGCAGTAGTTCAGCCTGAAGCTACTTTTCTACCTACTGTAGCAAAGTCTGCTTTTTCTCTTTAATGTCTTCATTTAAAACTTCACCTTTAAAACACTGGCCTTTTTTGGTAGTCTTAGGAATGGTTTTATTTGTTTCTTTAAAAACAGGGAGTAGGGAGGCAGGTCTTTTCTTAAGGAACAGCTTTTCTTTTTAATCAAATATGACCTCACAGCCCCTTGGGCTTTAAGTGGTCTCTGCCTTGTGTTAGAGCTAAAGCATATAATACTAATTTTATTACGGGGCAAATCCCACCTTCAAGGGAACTGTTCAGTCTGCCTCCTGCATTTTTCTGTTATGAAGGGAGATAACCCAGGTCTGGCTGAATGGTAAATCTGTTCAGTTCACTTCATTCTCTGGTGTCCAGGCAATCAGCTCCTGCAATATTAGTCACCCTAGGAGTAGCATTTTAAGAACTTTAAAAAAAACCAGAATGGTCCAATACAGTGGCACCAAATTAGCCTGAGCTCCATGTCCTGTGCCCACAGCCAGACCTGTTACAGCAGCACCTTTGCCAAAAGACTAGGTTGCCCAGAGCTGGGAACATCCTGCCTGCCTGCAAGCATCAGGGCTGTGGGAGCGGTTCAGCACATGCCGTTTTCTGAGGGAAGGGGAGACCCTACTCCTGGCTGGCACAAGGGGTGTCTCCCAAGCTGTTATTTTTTAAACTGATATTGAAGAGCAGCCAGGAGACCTTCAGTCTTTCTAAAGTTAGACATTCCCCCTAGGCCTGGCAAAAGGCCACCAGTCCTGGAGAGGGCTTCTTCCAAGAGCAGTCTCCTGTACCCAAAGAAGAAGGACTCCTGTCAAAACTTGTTCTGTGCCCCCTGGCAGCCATTCCAGCCTGTTGGGACGCACAGTTAGCATCCTACCATCCATCACTCCTGCAGCTTCAGCCAAGTCTGATATAGTTTATCCCTTCAAAAAGAAATTCAGTCCCTGAGACAGGCTTCAGCTTAGTGCCTGCATTTCTGATGTCTCTGCTGCTCAGAACTCTGGCAGCCGCCTTTTTCCCCTTCATTTATTCCTGAAGAAATAAGGGCAGAGGCTTCAGCTCTCTACCCATCCAGAGACGAAGCCCATCTCTTGCCTTTTCAAAGCAGAAGCTCCAGCCCTTTATGTTTAGGGAAAGATTCCCCCACCCCCTGTGAGAAAGCTGTGATTTCCCCTAGAAGTCATTTGTAGGAGATACCATGGACTGTTGAAAATAAGACTTACCTTGAATGCTGCCTGGCCAGAGACATGGCCCTCCTGATTGACTTACTATGATTGAAGGAATCCTCTCAGCCACAAAGTATGTTGCTCTCAGCCTCTGAATTTACTAAAAGGATCTGAGACTGGCCTTTCATTTTGGAGTAGAACTGAGCTAAGGGCAAGAACTTTCTCAAACTTAACTGTAACGTTGTAATTAAGTGGAATTAGCATTGGAGCAAAAAGTCATGAGTCTGTTCTTCAGTCTTATCGATTACTGTTATTACATGAAAAAAGGGGCTACTAAAGTGATTAGATTCCAATTTGTATGCATGCAAAACTTCCTACTCCAATATGGAAATGACCTTGAAGGTCATCTAGAGTATGCTTATTTCTGAACTAAAATTGTTTTATATTTTTTTTCAGTGCTTTATACATCTTTCATAGTTTTGTATCCTTTTCTGTTTCTATAAATAAAGCTACAACTGACTTTTGGCTTGAGAACTGTATCTTAGAGAACTACGGTTTGGTGTGAGAAAAATAGGTGCTCCGCTTCTGTGAAGAAACACTACTATGCACCTTAAGCCTGCAGGATGGGCGCAATGCAGGCTGGTTATCCCTGTTGTACACTACGTGGAACATGCATTCCCTAATGGTGTGAGTTTAAAAAGCAAATACACCTTTTGCAGATCAGTTAAGGTGAGACTTCAGCATGTGAAGCTTCTGAGAATGGTCACCAAGAGTAGTTTGCAAGTAAAATGCTGCTTCCCTTCAGACGCTTGCTATCCTGGTCCTGAGTCAGCAGTATGATGTGTGCTTGCACCATTTAAGAAATAGATACTATTTCCTATAGTTTAGATATTTATCGTATGAGAAATAAATACATTTGCTTCACTCTCAGTCTTTCCAGAGGTTCTTTATCCTGCTACTTCTGCTACTTTGAAATACATGTCTCAAGAACAAGCCTACTCACAAAGTTTCTGCTCCATCCTGCTTATACAGCACCAGTAGGCAAGGCATGGGGCACACTTGGTCAGACACCCAGCTCTGTGAAGACCTCAGACTGTGCCTGAAGCACTTTAAACATATGTAGTCAGTTATACTTTCAGCTTGGTGACACATTCCTCAGCATGACCTGAGAATTTGCTCTTCATTATCATGTGGCACCTGATGTAATTGTGTGGTAGCCAGAAGTGCCATCCTCCAAGCAAGTCCTCTGTGACAGTCCTAGAGAAGTGGAAGTTTGCAGAGACCAGGAAGAGACTGAAGTAGACACCCCACTTACTTACCAAAGGAAAAAATAGGTGAGGGGAGGGGGAGAAAGACTTCCAAACACTAAGGAAAAGCTAGTTGAGGGACCTAGGAAACAGCTGACAAAGACAGAAATTGCCAAAGACATTGGCCATTTTGAACCAAAGGGGAGGCACTTCTAGTCGGGTGTGGGTACACTACTACTGATAGACCCTAAAAGCCACAAGAGTGCAATGACCAAAAAAAACCCCAAGGTGGTGGCTCTGAAACTGAGCTGGACAGACACGGGATGGCTACTGACAAAAACAGTTTACACGTGATTTTGAAAAACTGCCTAAGAGACTAGCAAGCATAGCATATCATAATATATGGCTTTAGTGGCTACCACAAAGCCGTAGTAATCAAGTCTCTTGCACACATACACAGCCTTCCCCTAACCCCCTCCTTGGCTAACAAAGCCCTCCCAGCCATCATTATTACTGGGGACAGTAAGATTATGCTAAGTGGCTCTTTCTTTAATTCTTCATTGATTAGAGGGCAAGCAATGCTTTGCTCACGTATCTCTTTCACATCTAAGAGCTAAAAGCAGCTTAGTTGCGATAACCAGCTTACCACAGGTCAGGAGAAAAACAGCTTAACTATGAAAACCTGTAGCAGTTTTGTTACTAGTCATAGCAATAACATAGGGCCTGTCCTTTTTCTCACACATCCACTTAATTTCCTCTGTCACTGCTAACCCTTGAGCTGGTTGCAGCTCGCACTTGCTGAGGAGAGGCTTGCCTTCCTCGGGCATGCTGGCACGATTTTCCTCAAGGAGCTGTGAAGAGCAAGGAGATTGCTATGCATGGTCTGTCACAGCTTCTCCTGCCTGCACTTTATAGTCCGTCCCCCACTTCCCTGAATAGCACTGCCCATTATTGCTTTGCAAAATAACTCTCTCCACGCACAACCACTTGTTAGTCAAGGCATGTATTTTAATCCCACAGGGACAGCTGAAACCCTGCTGTCCACAAAGCCTGTGAAGAACTCTGAGGCTGTAACACCTCTGAGAAATGAGGGGAAATCTGCATGCAATAGATGATTGTTTCTCATCCTAACGGACCTCTGAGAGTGACCCTCTGGAGTGGGAGTCTCTGCCAACCCCCTGCAGACACGGGATGCACAGTGGTGTTGTGTGCACATGCACCGAATTCAGTAGTTTCGCCAGTAGCTGCCTGTGGGGCAGTTCCTTCATTAGTTGCATGTAAAAGGAAGAAAAGATGAAGACAACTATTTTATTTGAGATTTCCACTTTCAACAAATGCAGTCATGTCAAGCACAGGTGCTGCCAGAGAATCAGAGAATGAGATGAGTCCCAGCTGCCCACAGCGTGAGTGACCTACACCTGAGCTTACTGCAGATGGGACCAGCTCAGCTTGGGCATCTCCAGCCTGGGGGGCAAGCACTGCCAGCTCCAAGCTTGAGAGGCTTTCAGGGATGCCACTAATGCCCAGGAGGAGAAGAAAAAGAAAAGAAAATGTCTAATGGATCTGACCCATGTAGTTTAGACACCATGCAAGAGACTGAGCAAGAGTGTCAAGGCCCAACTTCCAGGCAGCCTCGGTGCCACTCCCACAAGCTTTAGCAGGGTAAAAGTCAGTCCTCCAGCCTCATGCAGCATCGCTGGCCTTGGAAACTGCTGCTCTGGGAGGAAACAAGCATGTGCACTCAGTACCCAACACTGATGACGACAGAACGAAAGCTATGCAGTTAGGGGAATCAAACACACTTACAGATACTCAAAAAAACTCCTCGTTCCTTATGCTGGGAGTCACAAAGGTCTGGGTGAGAGCAAGTTAAGCTGTCTTCAGTATTTAACAAGCAAATTTTGACCACAAGCTAGGCTGCACCACCTTTCATCATATCCAGGGTCAGTTTGGTCTAAGTGTAAATAACCTTAGGTACCTGCATACCAGTGCCTTTCAGAAATGGGTCAAATGAAATGGGCTACCTGTGGCATATGACTTCCCCAGCAACAGCCAGTCTACAGGCAAAAAAAGTGCATCTCTATCCACAGGGATTTAAGAAAAACTATACATATGGTTGGGTAGCTGAGGTCAGTCGTTGCTGACAGGTACCTGAGCCAACCACTGAAAAATTAAAGTTTACTGAAGAAATAATATAGAAACATAACTTCAGTTATGACCTGTGAAGTTTAAATTGTATTAGCACTCCCTCTAGAGCTGATCTTTCTTGACAAAATTAATTAATTTTTATGGACTGCGGAACTTCCATCCCTGCACTAGTGCATTTGAGTTTCCAAAATTAGGTGGCAAAAATAGAACAACTGCAAATGATACTAGGAAGACCAGAAACATCTACACTGTTGGTAAAAGAATTTAAATAGCAAGTCTTAGGGAAAAAAGATCTAGGTGACTTTTTTCAGACCGCTGCTGGAAGAGTTAAAGTTGTTTTAAGGGCTCAGGTATGTGGGAGGATTACCTTATAGTAAGCCAAATTGCAGAGATAAAAATAAGCATTTATGAGACAGTTCTTTAAATGATGTTACAGCTAATTTATAGTTATGGGTTTCTTTACTCTTGTGGTAGTAGTTTTGTGCTGAGGTCGTAGTTTATGCTGAAATTACAGGCTAATAACATTCACTTGGTCACATCTCTGCTCCAGGCTACTTCAGCAATTTCTCAGCTGCCTTCCCCCACCTCCTGGCATCCTGCCTCAAGGCCACCCCTTGATCAGGTTCTGTTCTCATGACAGCGCTGCAAACACAGTAAGGGCATGGCCTAGGTCCTGTCTTGGCAAACATCTGCCGAGAACCAGGCTGCCTAAAGAGCAAGCCCAGCGCTTGCCCAGTCCCACTGCTGCCTGCCAGGGCCTTGGGCATACGCAGAGCTGTGGCTTGGGGAGGTAAATAACTCCCCTTTAGTACCCTCCCCACACATGGCCTTACCGCGGGCCCCACGCTAAAACACCACACACCAGCCTCGACACCCAGCCCACCCTGGGCTCCACCAGCCCGTTGCCACAGACCCATCGCCAATCGTGCTATGAAATGGTAAAACACAGAGAAGAACAAACTATGGAGAAAGCCTTCTACAGGACTTGGAGACTCAGGAACCCTTCAGCACAGGAGCCTCTGACTGTAAGGGTTTGGGGAAACGACGTGGTTTTAACCCCTTCAAGCCCCAGGCAGGTTTTGAGCCCCCGGCACCCCAGACAGTGATATCCCAGGTGGTCACCAGGGATGTGTGAGCAAGTGAGCTCTGGGTCCTGAGCCCAAAGCTTGTCAACTGCCAATGTCTCTTGACCCACACTTTGCACTCCACTGCTGGTGCCGTCTGCCCAGACTTTAGCACTTTTTGCTCAGGTTACTTATTCTCAGAGTTCCTCAATCTGATCAAATCCTGCCAAACATTGCTTGGTAAAAATATGAGACCTACAAAAGGTCTTCAGTCTCTGAAGATGTCCTGCTTGCCTTGAATGGTTACACCAATAACCACTGACACCAAGAACAACTGCAAGTTTAGTATGAGTCCTGACATGGTATAACGGTTTAAAAAGCGTGACAATGATTCAAAATACAATAGCGTACTGCTTTTGGAGTACTTGGAGGTTATGAACTACTTATTACTTCATGCTGGTTGAAGAAACTTCCATTTTAAGACAAATTACATTTTCATAATAATAAGGTTTCCAAGTTAAATCTTTAAAACTTTAAGGCTGCTGACAGTAACACAAGGGTACCCTATGACACTGGCAGAGACAACCTAGGCAGGGTGAAGCATCTCA
This sequence comes from Harpia harpyja, assembly GCF_026419915.1. Taxonomy (NCBI): domain Eukaryota; kingdom Metazoa; phylum Chordata; class Aves; order Accipitriformes; family Accipitridae; genus Harpia; species Harpia harpyja. The sequence continues at coordinate 12,674,306 of NC_068952.1, read as the reverse complement.
CAGCTCCTTCCAGAAGGCAGCCACGCTCCACTAATGAAACTACAGCAGCTGCTGGGCAGATGGTAACTCAGAGGGCTACAGCCCTTTATAACCTCCAGCCTAAGGAGCTTCCCGGGCACTCAGTCCCATTTGCTCTCGTGCCAGTACTGTGCTTTCATTGTCTGCTCCCTTGGTGGGCTTGCAGACTGCACTCACCCTCTCACCCTTTGTTGTCCTAGGCTTTCCCGAGACACAGCTAGGTTTCCTCCATAACCGATTTTCCTGGACAAAGGAATGCAGCAGATTCAACCCACCAGGACAGGTAGCCAAGGCTGTACTTTGGCTGCATTATATGCACCTTCCACTTAGTGCCACGACCTTACAGTCTTCTCCTGACACCTGGTCTACCACTGAGGTCAGAGCAACCAGCCTGCAGCTTCTCAGCACGCCCGCCTACAGCTGCTTTATTTGCTGCTCACAAATGAGACATGCCCACCCCCTTTTTCCAGAGCTATTTACAATTCCTGTGGCCAGAACTGTAATTTCATGTAGTTCATGCACAATTTCTGCACACTTTCCTAAAGGATGCTTTTTTCAATTTAGCTTTCAGCTGAACTGTTGTAGTTTGTATTTGTCTCCACACTTCCAATAGCCAGGTTCAATGTGGTTGCATGTGCAGTGTTATCATTCTAAAGGAAAACCAAAACAAATACTTTATTTTGACTTGGGGCTACATATGGATTATCTTAGCTCTCTTTCGTATCCTCACACCACAGCTGAGAATGTTCAATAAATTTTCCTGTTATTGTTAGTTCTTCTAAAATACCTTCTGCTTAACTGTAAAACTCTCCAAAAAAAGATTGCCGGAGAGGTTTGAAAGCAATCTGTATTTCTGTTCACTGTAAGCCACTGCTTGCAGGGAACCATTTCTTGTTGAGCTGTCTTGGTCCCATTACTGAGCACACAGTAGCTCCCAGGTTTAATACCGCACTCGGTGTGCTACCGCTGCTTAGCATTCCCCCCACCATGGCAGCCCCTGCTGAAGAAGAGGCCATAGTCCTCCTTTTATAGGAAATCCACACATGTAATAGATATTCCAGCACAGTTACTTTCTCCCCGAGTTCTGTATTTCAGCTAGGCGAATGGGGGATGTGGAGGCAAATACCCGTACTAAAGCACGTCCCCCTCAGATTTGCACGTACAAACTGGAGTGACATTCGCAGGGGCTGCATGTCCCCCCAGGCAGACTTTAACAGCAAAGCCAAAGTACCATTGCCTCATTCCTCATCTGCCTGAACAGAAATATGTTTGAGGAAAACTCTAAAAGTGAACAAAGCTTAAAAAAACAAAAATAAAAGAAACACTTTGGAGAACAACAAAAGCGTGTTGTCTCAAAAGCAAAGTGTCTCCGTACCTGCTTTTGACAGACACATTAGGAGTTCAGTTACTCTAATGCCGCTTTTGGATCTCTCACAGGTTTTTACTCATTCTGCCTTTCAAGAACAGGACAGGTTATTCCCCCCAGCTTCCACATACTGTCACTGAGGTTGTGGTGAATTAGAATGAAAGGAGCAAAAATGCATTTTTCTCTGTGAAAAATATTTGTATTTGCTGATATTTTTTATATGCTATATGCCTGTTGCTTGCAATTAAACCCCTCACACCACTGGCCGTAGTAAATACCATAGCAACACTGCATCCTTCTCAGCATTTTCCAGTTGGTTGGAAAGGCAGCCTTACTAACCACCTGACCTCAGTGGAGCACAAGTCGAGCATGGAAAGCAGCTCATCAGCCAAGATCTCAAGTCTCAGTGCCCACCGTGGGTGGGCAGGTTGGAGCGTAGCGGCCATCTCTCACAAAGTGAGGGGGCAGACAGGCGCTAGCCTCATCGCTCCCCCAGGTTTTGGTGGGCTGTCCCGAGCATCCTCCCACACCAGACACACACATTGCTGGCACACACAGAACAGGAACAGTTTTGATGTTCCTTTAGTGATGGAGGGGGGGCAAATAAAAGACATTGCTATTGCACACATGCGCGAGAAGGGGTAAATTTGCTACAATTCAGTCCCACAGGTTCTCACAGCACAGAAGAGCTGGTTTATGCTAGTTGTACTTGCTGCAATGCAAAAAAGCATTGGAGCCTGAGTGCTTCTCACCTCAACAGAGATACTAAAATGCACCACCGGACAATTAAAGAACACCCATTACCAAATGCAAAATTCACAACTGCATAAGCAATGCTCCCCTCCCCGCAAGCCGACGCACCGCCGACCGCTCCAGGAGTTGTTGTTGCTGTCCCTGCAGCCGAGTGCCCCAGGGCTGCAGACCCAGCCAGGTAAAGCCCCCACATCCCTGGGAGGGGTCCCCAGCAGCTGCCACACACACGGCAGCGTAGAGGCGAGGAAGGCTCCATGGGGTCCGGCCCTCTGTCAGACGGTACTACCAGCAAGGGGCTCCTTTACAGCCCCGAGGAGGCTGTACAGCGTTACACAGGCTCCAACCGCAAGTCTACACACCTTCAGGTATCTTGTAGGTGCTGCCCTTTGCACACTAACCGATAACAAAACAGAAGCAGCAACACCTGCAGCTATTGCTGAGAGAAGTCAGAAGCTGCAGCGCATACCCCGTGGTCTAGGAACCTTTAGTCCCTGCTCTGAACATGCTCCCAGGTGCAGTGAATGAGCAGCAGGGGCTGGCACAGGTGGGCCAGGGGGTGCTCGCTGCTCGGCTGAGCCCAGGCCTGACAGGCCAGCAGGTGGAACATGAGCTTTGCAATGTGGCACACAAAGCTGGGCAAAAAGTGCTGCAGTTAATAACCCTTGGCTTGAAATGCTGGGGGGCTGACAAAGCGGGGGAAGCTGGGATGGGGCACATTGTGTGGGCAATGCTATCCCTCTTTGTACTAATTTAAGCTTGCAGCACAGCCAGCGAGGCTGCTAAGAATGCAGGAAAAGGCAGAGCAAAGACAATAATGGAGAGTTCAGAAAATGAGAACCACCACCTCTAGAGACCTCAACACACACCCTGTCCCGCCAAGTACATGCCTTCACTATGGTAATTTACCCTTTTCTCATAAGTACAGGGAACACTGTATAACATTAGGAAAAAGAAAGCTGGATTTTCATTCTGGCCAGTGAAACAATGCTAGTGACTGGAGATCCTGTCGCACCACGTACTACAGTGGATGCAGAAATGGTGTTAAAAATAGCTCCTCATTGTATTCCCTGGCTGCTTTCAGTACAGTTTAACCTCAGCTGTGCAGTCTGAAAGCTTATGCTTTATTGCTGTTCTTTTGAAGATGAGACTCAGAATCCCAGGAAGTGTCTTAATACAGGTGGCAGGCACGTTCACTAGACCCTCAAGCAAGAGGATGGAGAATGAACCACAAAAATGGGTGCGAAGCTCACGGGGTCCAGGCTGACATCCTGAAGACTAAAACTTTGTTTACACATGCAGAGCGGCTGCTGGCCTGCAGGAACAGCTGCGGTGCATGATCCTGTCATGTATGCCCGTCCTGACCTGAAAGGATCTCCCCGTCACCTTTGGTTATCGATTTCTTCGCTGAGGTAGCCAACGAAATAATACTCATTGCTGCCTGTTGCAGTAGTGTCACTGGCAGGCGACACACTACTAGGGGCTTCATTCTTGTTGTTTTTGTCCTCATGTAAGTCTGTGGTAAGTTCACCACCTTCTGCAGCAGATGACAGGACAGCATAAGCCTGTTCCATCTCTAGTACTCTGGTTTCCAGAAGTTTCGTAATAGTTCTCAGATACTGCAGTAGTGAACACAGTCTAAAACAGACCGACGACGGACATGTGTACCCTCAGGTTATCAAACGATCATTTCAGACAGATCACAGCCAGTCCTCTGGCCCAGACTGGAGTTCAGTTTACAGTGCCCTGGAAGTGTAAATCCCGACTGTACTGATACACAGCAGACAGAAATCTGAGGAAACAACCGGAATTGTTTACAACCAAAACAGTAATATCAAACTTCTCTACTGACAGCACTCAAGATACAAAACAACAGCAACAAAATGGCTAGCCGGAAGTTCTAGAGAGTTACTTAAAACCCCCTCGTTGATCTTATAAGCACATATTCAACACATAGAAAAGCACACCAAAACAACTAATGTAATGTATAAAATAGTTTATTACTATAATAAATAAAATTAAACTTTTTTTTACAAATATTATTTGTGCTTGTTTAAAAATGTTGAATAGGGATATTGTTAATGTAGGTGGCTGCATTTGTAACTGAAACAATCCCAGACAGTGTGTATACATACATACACACACTGTCTTACCTACTGGCAGCTGCTTTGCTGACCACAAAAATAGTATCTACTCGTTCTCTTTTTTCTAGTCATGCTTCATTGAACAAAGTGACAAATGCAAAGAAAAAGAACCAAGAGTATCTGGTGGATTTCTGAAAGGATAAAAACAAGTGAAGTACATTGAAAAGTGCCAAAGCAACTGCATTAACTGCATATCAATAAAGTGTCCATGCAGTGGTGGCTAAATATTGAAACGCAGACAGGTCTCCAACAGATGTACAAATATTGATTGTATGTAGGTACAATAATATTACACATTCATTAGAAAACTTGGTATTTCTTTATATAGCAGTTCATCCTGATACAAGATTATTGAACTTCTTTCGTCTACAGCTAAAATGATTCTTTTTCTATGTTAGTGGTCACAGATTCAGTGGGAAGAAGAAAAAAAAACCATGAGCCTTTCAGAACAGTGAAAACCCCAAACTGTTTTGTTAACACTAGGCATTTAGATCCAGTTACAGAGATGTTCTGGGATTACACATCAAATATGTTTACACAACACTCAACAATCAGCTTGAAACAAATTACAGTTGCAGGTAAATTCACATTAGCTTTGTCGAACTGTAAAAAAAAATCTTTGAACACTTTTGCAATATGACAGGTTGGCTCCCTGATATACAAAAGTGTTTAGACAATAGTTATGTCTCTTTGTTTTGTGAGGGGAGAGGGCTATTGGAGTAATTCATTATCCTAATAAGGCGGCAATAAGTGGAGAAAGAAATGTGATTACCAGCAAGTGATTTCCATTAGATTTAGAAAGCTAATCAAAAAGTGCTTCATCTTTAGGCAACACTGTAAATACTACAGAACATTACGAAGGAAGGAGAATGGAATCACAGTTTGAATTATATCACTTATGAAAGGGTCTTAAGGCTAAATGTTGGATATATCTTATTGCAAAAAGCTTTATTTAATTGAATCAATGCTTGCCACAACAATGTGGTCAAAACTATGTCCGATTGGAAGATACAGTATCCTACTGTGCCTCACCTCAAATTTCTGGAGCTTCCCCTGCGCGGGACTCTCTCTGAGAGGTTTGTCTTAATGAATCAGAAGTGCAGCTGAAACACAGACTTTGTTATTGTGAATACACCCACAGGAGACTATGTTGAAATGAAGAATTCAGTAGAAGATGCTTTTTACCACCTAACATCAGGACAAGAAAGCAGAGATGCAGCAACCATGTGTTAACTCTGCCCATGAGAAGAAGGATAGGCTCGGTACCTTTGAGACAGACCCTGGTACCAGGAAAAAGAAATCCATTTATTCCATCATCTCTCTTGCAGGAAAAGCCATGAGAAGCACTACCAGGGCAGCTTAGCTTCAGAGATACTGTGAGGAACAAATAGTGGCTTATGAGCCTTATTCCCACCAACTATGATACGGCGTTTTTCCAGTTTCACATGTATTTCTGTTTCCTGACTATCACAATGCTTGCCAGATATTCTCAGTCACAATACTCGCCAGACTAACAGTATAAAGTTGAGGCCAACTAGAGAAACCAAAAGTCATGGCCTTAAAAGTTCAACAGTTAACAAACAAGATACTAACTAGGACATTCAGTGGATGTCTACTGGGAAGATTTAGGCTCCCTTCTTGAACTGGAATCATTAAATGAGGGACGTGCTTTTATGTAACAGAAACGCAATCCATAGACTTATCTATACAGAGATATTATATATATGTGTGTATGTACACGCATCTGCACAAGTGTAATCATACACATTGCTGTTTATATAGTAAAGACAAATTATGTATTCAATTCTTTCACAGACTGGTTAAGAGTGATTGAAAATATATCACCAGATATTCACAGTAAATATCTTGTTCGGTTCATTAAAGTGAAGTACTGTAGAAACAGAACATCACCTTCGAAGCTGTTAAACAGGGTGTTCGCTGGGATTCAGGGCAGCACTGTGAAAGAGATTTAAAACAAGAATGGTGTTTTTAAAAGTACACATGTAATACCAGGCAGAATTAAATGTATCTGAACATGGTAGGGGTTAGGGTTGGGTTTTGCTTTTTTAATCCCGTGCTGCATATTGGTATTCTTTCTAACAGTTTAAGCATGAATTTTCAGAAGTTCCCGTTTTACCAAATCATAACCCGGGCTCTTTCACTCAACTATCTTCTTTTGCCTGAAATCTAATTCCATCATATAGTAAAAATGCAACACACCATCTCGTTTAGATTAATGCAGTTATTTAGCAGCTTGTTAAATAGCAGAAGCACTATGCCAGAACACAGTTAAAACTGAGGCTTTTTGTTTTTTTTTTTTTCTTATAGTATGTACAAGCATTTGCTTGTTAAGGGGCAGAGTCTCATGTTCAGAGATCATTCATTTCTAAGCTGGAAAATAATTTAAGTGAAAAGGCTTAGCCAACATGTAGAGAGAAACAAAAGAAAAAGGAAAAGCTGACAAATAAAATGAAAGAACAAGTAACAATTACACTGGGTATGCACACCATCCAGCCGTAGGCATCTAAGTGTAAGGCTCAATTGAGAAAGACAGATTTGTAACACTGATGCTTTTAACCGGTCTCTAAAGCAGAAGTGCTGCATTGGCAGAGCATGGGCACCACAGCACAGGTCCAAATTAGTCCGAGGTTCAAAGGAGTTACTAGTCCCATAGCAGGCAAGGTTTTGCTCATTTTAACCACTCAGTAGCCCAGGGAATCCAAAGACCAAAGTTCATTCTAGACAGTATATTTTTTTCAAATTCTCTTACAACATATACAGGTTACTGAGGGATGATGCAGTCTCCTACAACTAGTTTTAGTGCCTGCCAGTTCATAAAATCATAATAAAATGGGTCTAATCTCAGTTACAGCTCTGCAAATCTGAATGACATTGACCGCTGTCAGTGCTGACCTGGAGCAGTCACGCTGAAGGTGTCATCGTAAGGAGCAGAGTTTCTCTGGAGTTTCATGACCATAACAAAATCAAATTTGGCCATAATCTTTAAAGACATTAAATTTTAAGCATAATTCAGGAGTATATTACAATCTTTGAAGGCTTTACAAATGGATTATAAATGGCTTTATAGGCCATTATAAGAGCCTCATAAAAGCCTTAAAAAAGGACTCCGTGCTGCACCCACCCATTGTCATACAGGGTGTGCAGGAGTACAGTATCGTACTGAACATCAGGCTACGCGAGAAGTACCCCCAGCAAATGGGGACTTGTCTTCCTTTATTCACAGGTGTGGCTAATTATGCTGACCTAGCGCTGACCCTGCCAAATAACCTTTAACATATCCCTGAGGGCACATAAAAATACCACTGAGATACTTCAACTCCGTATCAGCAACAAAGGGCCAGGTAACCTGCAACTGCACATTTAATTCTACGTCTGCACTGCAATTCTGGAGATACTAGGCACACACTTTGAAGGTTATAAGCAGTTCCTCCCTCACCCACCTCGGATAAGCTAATTTCCGTGTTTATCCAATTGCAGGTAAATGAGTGACACTTTCACAAAACGTTTCCTAAGTTCAGCAAGACTTTCAGCCTTTCAAAAATTTTACGAAGAAAACCTAGTATCAGGAACATAACACTGATGAGGAATTTGCCTGGATTGGGAAATTGGCTCCAAGCCAATCTCTAAAAACTTGCTGGAACTTTTGGGCATCAATTATAAATCCTTGTATATCAGTACACCTGTGTTCTACTTCGGCATAATTTCATTATCCAATGAATTTACTGACTGGGGAGACTAGAAAGAAAAAAATCATTCAACAGTTCCTAACTGAAACCATTGATGTATGGATTTCTTACGGCAATCACGCCATCACTATTACAGGTAACTGTTGCCACTTACAGTGATTAAAGCACCAAACACACAGCGTGACTTTGATCAAAGAGAGCCTTCCTCGGTACTGCATGTCTGCAGCGTGCAACTGTAAAAGACACCAGTTACCACTGGAAAATCCTAAACATGGAACCAGAAATAAATTAAGGAAATAGCACCTCGGTTTCAGAGCAAGTCACCTCCCTACTGCCTTTTCTTGTGGGACGGAAAAGGTAACCTACAGATCCCAATAGCTGTTTCCTGGGAATATTTCAGTCCTTGGATAAGAATTCACAATCTGTGGGCACTTCTATGTCAAACCAAGACCCTTGAAAGCAAATCCTAAACCAGCTGCCTCTGGACCTGGAAATGGTGGTGCTGCGCTCAGAATAATCAGCATCTTTGAGAGCAAGGGCAGTTACTGCAGGAACAGATACAAACAAATATACTGACTTCAAGACCTGAGCTGGTAGCTTTGCACAGCACGGCCTCACCACTGTGCCGGTTCATCACTGGACCTCACACTTCCCCAGGGATGTCTGACACAGTTCTGCATTGCACCGTGCAAGCATCAGGCCAGCAGAAATCCTTTCAAATGGGTCATTTTCCCTGCCTCTTCCTTACTTAACATGAACAAAAATCTTCCCCCCAAAATCATGTGGTTTTTTGTAAATGACTTAGTAGCATGGAAAAAGAATGAGACTTAACTACTGCCACACTGTGTTAAGACCTATTGCCATTAAAAATGAAAACCCCAAAAAGTATTGCACCATGCTTCTGAGCTCTAACCTACTGTTAAATAGTGAACATACCAGATCAGTGGAGAGAATATACTGTGAATATACACCTATATCCCAAGGTGATAACCCAAGCCATGATAACCAGCTATGCTACCCTATCTAATGGATAATGAAGAGTAGTTTTGGTAAAGTGCTTCAATCTTCCTCCAAAAAAAGTTATGAAAATATAAGTTTTGGAAACATTTCCTTCTTTAAGAAGCAGATCTTTTTGTTTCCTTGCTACAATAGCACTTGTATACAGTAAGCACTGTATTTCTACCTCTACTATCCATTTGCTTACTAGATAGATTAGATCAGGAACAATACATCTGGATGTAGAGGAAAATGCCACAATCTAAAATCTTTAAAAGTTCTGTGAAAGCCTTTGGCTACAATGAACATTATCAAACCAGAAACTTCTGAATAATTATTTAACAAGAATTAAAAGAGCACATTCATAGCAAAACCAGGACATAAATGCCACAGTATATTTTCATGGGGAGGCAAATCTGCATGACCTGTTATTGATGTTCACAATACGTTGTGCAGCAGGCTGTGCTCAGGTATGCTGAACACCCAACCCTCTGTCCTCCAGTGGCTGGAATTAAAAGCAAACGTAACAAATATTCAAAGACATCTGAGACAGAAGTTAAGTTTTTGAAAATCAGTATCCTTGACTCAGTGAATGAGAATGTGGAAGATCCCATTTACTAACAGACCTGAAATACTGTGGCTATTGTTGAGGATGTTACTAAATATAATTGCTTTAGCAATATATCAGTTTGCAATTAAAAAGTACATTTTTTTTCATCTTTTTAGCCCTTCCTTGACTACCCAAAAATAACTTCACTACCAAGTAGCACACATTCTACTGAAATGAAATATATGTCTCCTACTGCTCTGTGCATTATTACAGATATATGAAAATATACTGTGACATTTAACATGCTGTACAGGTGACTGAGACAGTGACAGCAGCAGCGAACACCCCCCCCCCCCAACGCTGAAAATTTAAGCACCCTGGCAAGTGCTTATTCATATATTCATATAGGCGAAACCCAAGCTAATGACATAAGGCATGCTCCAAAAACCTCAGAGGTCACCTGGGGCTCATGGGGACGGCTGCTGCTGTCAGGATTCTTATTCCAACATCCCGAGGGAGACAGGGGGAGCAGGGGGGAATGGGCACCAATGGAGAAAAGAAAAACTTTAGAAACTGTACCCTTGCTGTCAAAAAGGCTTCAGAGTCAGCTGCCATCTTGACATGAGGTTGCAATTCCTGTTACCGTACCTTTTTAGACACAGGGAACATGCTTAATGAACTGGTCCCTCACTCGTTTTCAAGAAAGATTAAATTTAAAATATTAGGGGGGCTGTTGGTTGGTTGGTTGGTTGGTTGTTTTTTAAAAAGAAACACCTCAGCTAGCTCCAAACATGTCTTTTTCTGATTCTGGAGACTGGGGCCTTGATATTTCAAATAACTCCTGTGGCGACTGGGAGCTTCTTCTTGAGGTTAATATCCTAAGTATCTCAGCAAGCTGTTTTTCTATATTGGTCATTTTTGTGTTTAAAGCCTTGATGTCCTCTTTCAACTCGTGTTTCACTTCTAGCATGGTGGCCTGAAGAGTCTGTTCTGGGATGGGATAAAAAGAATGCTTGACCTCGGTGAGGACGGGGCTGCGGTCCTGCGGGCTTCTTGTCTCCCCAACGTTATCTAAGCGCAAGTCACTTTTCGTGATGCCACTATCACAAGAGTCTGTCTTCTTGAGGGTAGCTTCTCCTGAAGCTTTAGTTCTCTCTGGTAAAGTCTCCATGGACTCTGCTTTAGAGACCTTGTTCCAGTCTTCACCCTTCCCACAGGCGTCTCTGAATTTGGCCCAGCCTTTTCGTCGGGGGTAGTCCCCCGACGCTTTACACCCTGCGTAGTCCGATGTTGGGGCCTGCAGCTTTGCCTGGTCAGATGCCCCAGATGTTGAAGCGGACTGGTATGACACAGGGGTCGCCGGACTCTCCCGTACAGTCACAACGCTGGCTTTGACCACCGAGCGGGTGGAGGAGTGCTCCCCTAAAACGTTGCCCTTCTCCACGTCCAGGTCATCCGGATCTCTGCCCCTCTCTGCTGCGAGCCGCGCTTCCTTCTGCTGTCTGAACCTCTGGAACAGCCGGCGGACGGGGTGGTCTGGAGGTAAGATCAGAGGTGCTTCGTTCTTCCTCTTCATTCTTTCCTCTTCTTCACGTTTGACATCGCTGATTTTCCGGAACACAATCTACAGGGGGAAAGAGATTTCACTCTGTGATTAACTGCACATCCATTAAGGGAGAAAAGTTATAGAGAAAGAATTATTTGAAAGAATTTATTTTAACTGACAAATGCACAACCTCTGCACATTTATAGCAACATTGTCAAGTGTCTTATCTTGTGTGGAATGTGGCTTATTTCATTATTTAAGAGCATACACCATCTGTCTTATAACACCAGAAAGGAAAAAAAAAAGAAGAAAAAGATTTCTCCAGTTACGAGAGGTCAGCAAGGCAGTGCCATTGTAAACATAATGATCCCAGGAAGTTACTGGTTATATTTTGTGTTAAAAGTGACTTCTTACATTTGTTTTCCTGACTCTATGGTTTAGCACCAGGTTTCTAATATTACAAAGAGCCATTCCCATTCTTACATCAGTCTCATCCCAGAGCTTGCTCACTACATGCCATGCGATTTATTATAACTATTTTAGTATAGCTTGGCCGCTAACGGGGTCAGTACAGCAGGGACTACTCTGGACTCTCCAACAGCAGTTTGCAAAGTGCTTCATACCCTCCCTCCCTTCCCATACCCTCTTCTGGAAGCAACTTGCAGTTTAGGGATGAGGCAAAGCTCAAGTCAGTCCCATAGTCAAGGGTACAAGGACAGTGGGGAATGGGCTCTGCAAGACATGGGGAAGCTGTTTGTGGCTTGATTACTACAGAAGCTTGAAGAGCTTCATGTCTTGATTTATTTCTTTATTTCTATGGAAAGAGGGACATTTTGGACACAGAAACATTAACTTTCCATCTACCCTCCTAATTATATCTTCCTGAGCCTGTAGGCTAAGTGATCTCTGTGGAGCAGCCCAAGGGTCTCAAGGTACTGATGAAAGCTTCACAGTGCCCCCACACAACCCCAAAGTGCAGCCAGGCAATGTTTCCTCCCTGGACTTGATGGCAACACATTCTCTTCAAAAACTCCATGTGTTTTACACTGGTATTCGTATTGGTATTTTCCAAGCAAAAAACCTCCAGTGTGGTATTAAAGGAGAACAAATAAGTAAGTATTCTGGTTTGAAAATGGGAAGTCCCCTAAGCTGAAGTTTTCAATACAGAGTATAAAAGATGTAGCCCCCAGCTTCTACTGAATGCTGAGACCTGATCTCTTTAGCTGCTTTGGGGAAAATCCACTCAAAGTCCTTACATTCCAATGCAGAAATAACTTTCAGATTCAAATCATTATTAGGAAATGTGTAAATAAACCCATCCCTCTGTTGCAGACAGATTTAAATTAAACTAAACATAATAAGCACTGCTTCACTGGCACACACAAAATGCATGTTTCTCCTGACTCCAATGCTTCTTGACAGTTTTGTCATTGTGAAGCAGGAAAAAAACATCTTAACACTGCATTTTTGGACGGAAGAACTTGTCAGACTTGGCAGCGTTTCCCAAATACAAAAGAATAAAATTAGCAGGAAGGATATTTTATTTCCAAGCTGCAATTAGGAAACTAATTGTGAGATAAGAATAAGAAAACAGCGTTCTTGACAGTATTTTTTTTTCGCCAGGAAACTCGGTCTGCAGTGAGCTCAGTAGAAAGTGGACAAAGCAGCGTAATCCTTAGAAGTGAAAGAAAAGCACTTACTCAGTGGGAAGGGAGAATCAATACAATGCTCCAGGCTAATGGCTTCCCACACGCTGGCAGTCCCCTGCTTTAATTGAAGGAAGAGCGTCAGCCCAGCGTTAGAGCGGCTGCCCTGCACAGTCAGACGGAGCCTAGCGATGCCAGGCAGGGTCTCAGGGGGTCATTCCAGCAGCAGGCTGAGGCTGGCTCTGGTGGCACAAAGCCCCAGCAAACCAAGGCAGCTATAAGCCAGGTCAACTTGTCTCTGCAAAATTCGGTGTCCCCAAGCCCTCCCTCTCCCGGAGTCTGCATGTTTGGCGCTGGTGTGGACATCCACATTCTGCACGGCGCTGTGCTAGATGGTCATGCAGTTAAAGGGGCTCACTGGTACATGAGCATGTCTTTGTATGTGAGCGGTTTCAGTCTGACCTATGAATCTGGACTGTGTGTTTTCCTTAAATGCTCAGAAGGGGCGTATGACTGGGTGGTACAACAGTCACCCTCACAGGGGTCATCAGGGAAGGCACTTGGGTGCTTGAAAGAGCTAGAGGCTGGGCTACCTCACAGAGTCCTTGTCTAGTCCAGCTCCTGCTCCATGCAGCCTGCTCAGCACCTTGTCTGGTAAGCACTGGAGTACCTCTCACTATTTAATGATTGGCTTTTGTAACATAAATGGGTAAGTTATTTGACAGAAGCTGCCTCTGCTATGGCACCACACATGTAAGAGAGCAATGGAGCAAGTCTCAAGCAATAACTTATTAACAGCCTAGCCCAACCCATACTTGTACTAGCCACTGCATCTCACACAGCTGGTAGTGTGGTCACCATGCTGGAGTACATGAGAAGCAAATTTACTAGCAAATGCAAAAAGGTGAACACTGAAAGACAAGTTGTTGGTAGTGCTTATCTCCCCACAGCCGCCACTGCTTTCTGTTGCACTGCCTAGATGAGCCCTGTCGATGCTACTAAGTACATCAGCCATGGAGGAGCTGCCATCAGCTTTCTCACTGTGTGGTGCTCAGCCTCAGGGCCCTGAACATACCTCCACTCCTTTACCTTGAGGAGATCAGACTGCAACAGAAACAGGAACATACGTGGAGGGAGCAATTACATAAATACTGCCTTTGCTATGGGTAACTGCTACCACACTAATGAGACCCCTAATTTCCATTTTCTACATGAGGCCTTACACCAGCTACAAGGCAAGTACACCACAGCAGCAATCACCTGCGTGGACGCAGAAATGCAATCTTCAGGTCTCCCATCCTGTTCAAGAACTTTTATACACATGTGACGAGCTGCACTCATGCGGTGCAAATCAAACTTACGCACATTTGCCAGAGGACACAGCCTCTGACTCTTGGGTTGGCTTCTTTTAACTAGCTCCTAAGACACTGGATAAATACCTGTCAGAGAACAACTTGTCTTTGGGAAGCCCACACAAAGCTGTCGCTGGTCTCCTTTTTTGCAAGCTCCCCAATGCCGTATTTTCTCAAGACAGCTCCATATTTATGTATTAAGTGTAAGTGTTATAACTATGCAAAGCTCAGCAGTAACTGAAAAGAGTTTACATAACTGCATTTTGGATTTTTTTTTGTTGCTGTCTTTTTTACGATTAAGTGCAAGTCCTTAGAAATAAAAATACAAATAACTGTTTTGAATGGACTGTTTTCTTACAATTGTTAAGGAAAAAGCAATTTTTAAGTGGTTAAACAGCTTCAGCAGCATCCAAGGTATTCAGAAAATGTGGTTGTTACGTTGATGTATGTACACCTGCTCCCACAACCAGTAAGAATACAAAGGGAAAGAAAATAGGTTTCATTTGTTATAAGGAAGAGAGGTCTGAGCCTACACAGGATTTTTCATGTGGAATTTGATAGGGCTACAGTCATGGACCTTAATCAAAATTAAACCCAAAATATTATGGCAAAGATCCAAAGATAGTTTTTAGAGCAGTTCCTCTTTATCTCTCTCCAAGCATTCATTTTTGTCTGGGAAGGGATAGTGCTTTGTACCCTCAAAATCTCCTAGACTGTGTGTTACACACCATGCAAACACAGGAGACCTCTACTTCACAAGCTATGTAGTTCTCCATAACATCATCCTCTTCGAGACCTAAGCACACAGAAACAAATCTAGTGGGAGCATTTTAACAGTATGTGAAGACCAAAATATGGACAAAGAACCTGAACTGAAATGAAATAACTAGAAATTTAAACACCAGGCCTAAAAGTGCATAGATCACGCATCCAATCTCAAGTCTCGTTTCATAATTCCATTTTTATTAAAAAGGTGCTGAATCTTGTAGCTCCACAGGAAAGCCTCCCAAGCCGCCAGAAATGTGAGTATTGTGGGGGTATCAGCCTAGATTTGCCAAAAACTTGAAAAATAGCTATGTTAGGCACAGATTGCTGCAATCATATAAATATTTAACTGATGCCTGCCATTATGATGACTCAATAAAAATTTTATTTTTGGACAATGCACTCAGAGGAGTGAAGAAATGCACTGACATGTCCATGTGCAAGCACGCACCGTATGTCCCACTGACCTGTGAGAGCACACACCCTGTGGCCACAGTGCTGCCCGTGCATGAGCTGTGTCCAAGGAAGAAAGACAGGGTTACACCCAGCATGTTTCCCTTTCCTCAGTATTAACTAGCTGTGAAGTCTTTAGTAAGTTTTGGGGAAAGACCCTGCCTCTTCTTAATCTTCAAAGAATTTTCAAGCTGTATTTGTAGAATCAATGTCTTTAGAGATTAAGGTCAAGACTTCTCCCCAAAGTATTAAAAAATTAGGTGGACATAAATGAATACTTGAAATATCTTATTTGGTTGTCAAATGTGGAGTGCCCAGCAACTGTTACTTGGATTTTCCTGTGCTCAGCACTGAAACCCAAGCACCATTTAAATAACACAACATGGACATTTTTCATGAATATGACTTTCATAATTTCTTTATTGTAAGACCAGAAGAACAGACTGCAATGTGACCTCCAGCATAAGGCAGGACATAAGATTGCTCTGAAGGGGCATTCCCTGAAGGGAATCTTGTTACAACTAGATTGCATCTTTTAGAAGAACATCCAGTTTGACAGTAATAAAGAATCCATCATCACATCTTGATAAAAGATTCCTGCAATTTTTGCTTCAAGACTGAGTTTGTCCAACATCAGTGATGTTTCTGTTCCTTGCTCCCTCAGACGCTTAAAAATTCACTTTTAGACACTGATTCTAGAGTCTTATGTTTAAAAATCTCTGCAGAAGTATTACATCTAGTCAGTTACTACTGTGAAGGATTTAGACAATAGTTTTATTGATATGAAACAGGCAAAGTTCACACTTTTAGAATTTTCAATTTAACTCTAAGCTTTCCAATTTTAACTCTTTGGAGATGTTTGAATTATTTCCTACCTTCCAGCATCTTTAACAGGCAGTGCTCAGTGCTAAAATTCTCACTCTTGCCCAGAGCTAGAATATGTAGTTCATTTAGTTAAATACAAGGTTCCTTTTAAGAATTCAAGCAAAACAACTAATCCTACAATGAGTCTTCAAGCTGTTTCCCTCTGCTGGCTCACTGCTACCCACTGCTTTCCCCATCTCACTACTTGCTGATGTTTCTGTAGAACTATCCAGCATAGCTCCAAGTTGTTTTTACTGAGCAGTAATAAGAGGGGAACGGGCACAGGGGTACTCACTTTGTTTCATAAAGACATTTCAGAGAACCTATGCTAAGTTGGCCATTAAAACTGAAGACTGCCATGCAAGAAGACAAAAAGCTGACACGCTCAACAACAGCACTATCTCATCTGACCAGATGCAAATACAGAGACAGTAATTTAAGCGCCTGCTTCCTTTACACAAGATGGGGGCAGGTGAGTGAAGAATATGACAGTCGTATATAAAATCAGACAGGGCATGAACAGGGGTAGGCAGGGATTGATTATACAGTGTCTCATCTAATATGAAAACTACAGTATCAAATGACAGCAGGAGGAGTCACATACAAACCAAAGACAAGTTCATGGTTCTTTACCTGAACGTATTAGACATGTCTAAGATGTTAATAAAGGATGCTCTGAATGCAAAAAGTCTGCACGGATTCAATAGACTGGGCAAGTACTTGGCAGAGAAAGCCATAGAGGGCTACCAAACAGACAAAACTGGTATCCTGCTCAGGATATCTCCTGAGGTAAAATTAGTTGGAAGCTGCAAAAGTATTTGTAGAAACTGCCACATAGGAAAGCTTTGTTCTTATTGCTTCCTTAGGCATCCCTAGGCAACCCTGAATAATTACATAGGCCAAATCTGGAACTGCTGCCTCAATCACTACTGAGGAAACATTCCAAATGAGTGTGATAGAAGAAGTGCCAGAGGGAAAAACATCAGAAGAAACTATAATAAAGGCTCAAAGATTTGAGCCTTAAACTTCTCAGCAGGCTGTCCACCTATTTCAGACAAAGGTTTATTCCCATTGCGCCCTTCACTTGCATATAGGGAGAGGCAGGACCCAATGAGCCATTAGAGTGTAGTACTACGTAGATTTGACATCGCTTTGGAACTTGCCCAGGTTTGAATGAAACAGCTAAAAATGGCATGTTGTTTTGTTACAGTAGGGAAGACCACTTGGTGCACATGAGGAATTCAGAAGTTCACTGTCTCTAGTTGCTCTTGTAACAAACAGCTCACTGAAGAGTTTCACCATCTCTGAACTGTTGATAGCCCACAAAATGCACTAGAACGATGCTGCCTGCCAAACCGTAGCAAGTCATGTTCTTTAACACTCTGCACACTCCCACAAAGGTAACCAACAGAAGGGCAAGGCAGAACCAACATATTAGCAACCGTATTCTGGTCTTGTTGTTATCTGATTGTAAATGCAACCACTGTGCCAACACTGCCTGAGACAGTCTTAAAGATCAGGGGATGCTTCATTTAAAACACATTATGAATAAATTGAAAACCTTATCCTGTCAAATGCTAAAAAAGACCTGCCTGCATCTGAAGAGGAAAGGATCTTTTGGTCTTATGCAAAACCATCCAAACTTCTTTTCAACTTTGATTTGTAAGAACTGATCCAAGACCCACAGGAATAGATAGAAATAAGGATTTCATCATGTTTTGAATCAGACTGTCATCATGGAGTTACAATTATGAGGCTCCTAGCCACACAGCTGCTGCTATTATTAGCTCCGCAAGCTCCCCTTCTTTCCACCTCTATAGCATGCACAAATACTGCAAGGTTTGGCAGGTCTTCCTCAGCATTAACAGCAAGTAGCATGGCAACAGTTTTTTCTGGTGCTTAATAATTGTCTTTCACAGATACAGAAACATTCACAGAGTCTGGAAGCGCCAGATATCATAAACAATTAAAAGCTTAAAATTACTTCATACGGTGCTCACAGAAAATGGACTCAAGTGTGAGGGAAACAATCACAAAAAGGCATTTATTAGTACGCAGTCCATCTAGCATCTGCCCAGAACTGATGAAAATATCTTCAGGCTGATGTTAGTCTGATGAAAATTGGATCCAATCTTTCTTTCTTTTTGTTTTTTAAAGAAGAAAGCAAGAGGAAAAAAAAAAAGGAAAGAGACAGGAGGCTTGACAATAAACATGCTTTTGACACTGATGTCAAAGAAACCAAAGCTGCGTGCAATCAACGTAGACTACAATGATGAAGAATCCCTATAGCAGCGTATTAGCAGGTGTCAGGGAAAATGGTGGAGAAACGAGACTATGTCTTTTGCAATTACATGGGATGGTTTGTCAGAAAGAAAGGAATTACTAGTCCCACCTTCTCACAAAATATAGATCAACAGTGCAGGCTCATGAAGCTTCCCACCAAAATCTACAATGGGTTTCACTTCCATTATCTATTACCGCAGACAATTCCTGGGTTTAATGCTAGTCTCAGTTGCACCTCTGGTATGTAGAGGTTGTAGGAGTCGGTCAGAAAATCAGCATTGTCTCAACATTGTCATCAGGAACATGAACAGTACGTTACCGACAACGGCCTGCTTGGAGCGCAGTGGCCAATCCCAAGAACGGAATGTGCGGTACAAGGCTCCTGGAAGGCACCTGGCTAGAGCCCTTAGACTGTCAGAAAGGATGGATTGCAACTGTTGCCATAACATCGATGAAGAAATCATGAACTTTAGACGAACTTTGCTTCATTATAATACCAAAACACACCTCCTGGTCGAAGGCTACACGCCTCCAAGACTTACCAGGCCTCGGACACTGACCCTGCGCCTGTGTGATAGCCTCACTCGAGAAGGGCGGAGACTCCTGAGGCAGAGGTGGAGCAAGGTGTGTTACTAAGCATAAAAGATGACTTCTGAACAACGGAAGTTTGGAGCTTCCCCACCAAGGACCACGACAATCGACGACGCAGCGTTAGCTGGACCCGGGACCGTTAGGACGTCTTGAGATCAGAGGTGGTAGCTATAACTTCTCTTTCTCCTCTCTCTAAACTTAACTTTACTTTTCTCCTTTCTTTCACCCATCCCTAACTATCGCGTGCCTCTTCACAGGCAATACAATAAAGTTTTACTGCGTGATTATTGCTATCCCCTTTGGTGTTGGTCACCTTAATTTTGCACTTTCGAGATCATAGCAAACGAACCATCACGAGTCCACTGAGTATGTATGTGAGAAGGTATATAAGTACACAGGTCACATTTATGACAGGTGAGAGTGCAGATCCCATTATGCAGTTTAAGTTTCAAGGCACAATCCTCAAAGTCCACACACCTGTTAAAAGGCAAATTACCCAGTTTGTAGTCCCATGTTGTTTGGCTTTGACCCTGGGTTTCAGCAAATGAATTGTGCATGGGACTTGGGGCCACACAAAAAAGCACAAGTCTACAATAACGCTGCAGATATCAATAAGTTTTCTCTAGATTTGCTGGCTACAACAGCAAAATTTGGTTTCTCCTTCTGAAGAGGAACAGGTTTCTCCCCAGCTAATGTCACATCCCTCCAGGGCACTCCCAAACATTTCTAGTTTTGAGTAATAATCTGAAAACTCAAAGCAAACTAAGATTTGGAAGGTCCTGGCAGTGGGGCTGCAAAGGACTGCTGGTATCAGGAGTGCTGGTATCAGGAAACCTCAGGTATATACCTGGGCACACACAGCCTGAGCCCCAACATGTGGATGGGCACAGCCCTTTTGCATCTCCAAGAAGTCTTTGCTCTGGGGGGGAGAGTCAACCCTGCCCTTCAGATAGAGCAGTACCTGCTTACTTTTAAAAAATCAGGCTTCCGTGCAGTACTGGGTCATTAATATAGAAGTGCTTGGAAGAAACATGACTTCATAATTTAATGAGCATCCATGCTCTCCAGATGAATAGAGGTAACAAGGTTTTTAGTCTATACAGAACAACATCTGGGCTAACTGTAACTGTCATGAGCACCATTGGCTTCAACAGTACTGAAGCTCTTCTCTGTGACAGCATATTTTGTAGCCTAATTACAAATTCTAGAAATACTGACTTGAATATTAGTGTTTAATCATGTCACTATCATTTACTTAGAAGTTCTGCACAACTCAAGACTCTACTCCTTTATGTCACACTCCTCATCCTAACTCGTGTTTACAGGCTAGGCTAGTGTTGAAAGAAAAGGAAAAAGATTTTACAAAAATACTACTGAAAATAAGACAGAATTATATGTCCAGAGCAATTAGTGGAAATAATAGACAAAACCTCCCTGATCTACAACAGGCTTACTAGCAAGTTTTGAGGCAACAGGAGATGTCTATTCCCCCAAGTAGGCTCTAAAACATTGTCATTAATAAAGTTAGACAACCACACAATTAAAACTAAAACCCACATCATTGACACTGGTCAACAGTTTGGACAGACATTCACAATTACAGTACACTATAGCTCATTTGGCAACCTTCTTCACTAACTTACAAAAAGAATAAAAGAATAATATGAAAAAACACTGAAATACATATTGCTAAAGATCTACTAGAACTTCATTATTTCTGAGAGGAAAAGTAGCTGTTACAAGCAAATACCTAACATGTAGGCAAGGGCTTTGTGGAAATTATGCCAGATCTGAGGGGGGGAATGTTGTACCACTTGAGAACTACTATGTCCGTCAAAACATGAAATGCTCTGTAGGAAATTCTTGTTTGTAGTTAATGAGGAGAAAAGAATGTTTTTCCTTCCTGCCTGCCAAATGTCAGCAGTTTCTAGCAGCACCACCTATAAAAAAATATTTTCATGTTTGTTTGGGGCTTTTTTTGCCTTTTTCTTTGCGTTTTTTTAGCACATAGGGAGCTTTTGTATCTGTGTACACACATCAGACGCACAAACAGCCCATATAGACTCATCTTCTACTCCAGATCAACATACTACCCTCATTCTTGGGCAGAAAATGCTGCCTCAAAAAATGCTTTAAGGAGAGCCCAAGGCACAGCAGGATCTTACCTCTCTGTCACCTAAATTAGAACTATACAAAATGTCATATGATGTGTACAACATGCCTTCTCAAGAGTCAGAGTCTGTTTCCCCAAGCTCCCCGTGGCTTGCTGCCATTTACCAAGTGTTTCCTGAAAGAAATTAGCAATTTGTGTGAGTCAAGGATTTGGGTGTCGTCGTCCCCCCCCCCCCGAAACAATTTCACTTGAGATCTGAAGCGGATGCACAGGTTGTAGAGCTCAGGAAAGCAATGATGTGTTGAGATAATAGTTAAATTGTATAGTTTATTTTCAGTGATTACATTTTAGACACTAGCTTGCCCTTAAGATAATTTCCTCTTAGCCAGTGTCTTTCTTTCATGCACTTTTTTTTCCTGCTTTCATTTATCTGCTTTCTGTCATTAGGCTTATAGTGGTTGACAGGTATTTTTCATTCCAAGAGGGTATCAAATGTATTTTCAAATATATTCAAATCAATCAGGCACCATCAGTCCCAAGAGCTTACGAGTCATTCAGCTACCTTTGAATGCCCACTCACAAACGAATCCACACAAACACAACGCTCAGTGTCACTGATGTACAAGGCTTGTGCAGCTCTTGAAATTATAAACTGAGAATTACATTAAGCTCAGCTGAAATTTCCTTGCATAAATTGCCTATGATAGCATGAACTCTTCTTCATGTGTCTCTCTCTGAGTTAACAGGCTTAAAGTTCAGCTATAGTATTGAAGAAAAACAAACTAACCTGCAGCTCTGCATAAAAAAAGAATAAATCTTCTACCAGACTAGGTAGCCCAGTGCCACTCAACCAGTCTGTCCTTTCCCTGTTCAGAGCACTGCTTGGATAACATTATGTGAGAAGGAAACAAACTGTTAATAACTGAATGAGAAACAGCAATAAAAAGTACATCGCTTGCTATTTCCCAAAGCAGCTGTCAAATCTCTTCAGCCCTAACTAACAGCCAGGAGCTTAAACCTTGAAGGGAAGAAAACAGTGGACTGTAGTGAGCTGTCTCGGATCTTCTCATTACGAGGAGCTCCTCTAAGCTAGCAGTTCCTAGGAATAGGTCTCCACCAGTTTGCCACAGTCCTGTTGCAGCTGGTGGTAAGTGATGGCCCTGTCTTCTTTGTCAAGTGTCAAAACTGATAGCTGTCTCCTGTGTGGCAAATGCACATGTGAACTAATTAAAATAGCCAAGAACTGACAGATCGCTCCAAATAACTTCACAGAGAATCCTTTAGAGCTGTACTTCTTGATTTTGTTTCAGGTATTTTTATTCTGTGAAAGCAGACACTTAGGTCCCATGGCAAATACAGATTCAAATACTGACAGACGTAGATGCTTTCTGTCTTATCGGTGTATTTCATTCACACATCTCCAAGTGTTTTACAGCAATTCCTCAATCCTCTGAATATCACCAATGCCATTATTTTTATTTATTATTTACATAGCAGCAAAGCTTAGGGTTGTGTTAGGCTTTCAGTTTATACACACACACACACAGAGCAAAATGTCATTATTCAATGAGGCAAAATGGCCTGTTTCATGGGAAGACATCACAGGCCCAGCACATACTGCAATGTCTGATGTCAGCCACACAAAAATTTATGAGCAGTTTGAATGTTACTTGTGTAACATGTCCCTTTCTGTTATGACTGGTAAAGGTTCACCCTTACAAGGTCCAGGTAAGAGATCCTGAATACAATTTGTCAAGAGAGTTGTGATTTCAAACACACTGAACTTAAAACATTCTCAAATTTCTCCTGAAGAAAACAACTGCTCTAGAAGAGGAAAACCAGGATAATTCAGCACAAGCATATTGTTTCCTCACAAGTAGACTGAAACACTCATTTTAAAAATATTTATGATCATGTGTATTCAAAAAATGACAAAGTTAAATCTGAATATTGAAAACCTCTACATGCCGACGTCTATTACCAGGAGCAGTAGGAACCACAAACTCAAGATTCCCTGGCACCATCAAATGTAAGCCTAAAAGCTGCCTTTGGCCCAGCCTTCATTTGTATCACACCTCTCCCTCTTGCATACAGATATGGGCAGTGTGTATTCACAATGGTTTATTCATCCCCAAATGCCATTTCAGTCATCATAAATTCAGACTGCATTTGCAACTGCTTTTGTTAAAATGTTTTGTTTAGAAAAAACGAGCTTGCATCTGACTCTTGGACTACACGGTCATGGTGTTGTCTCCCTTTCCCTGAGTAGTTGAGAGCACCCATAGACAGCTGAAAGCGAATTCCCTTTTCCCCTCTGCCAAAAGGATTTGAACACCCCTTTCAGGAGCACGCTCCAGTCACCACATTATGGGGCAGGGCTGCCCAGCCAGCACAAAAACTCAGTTCAAACTCTGAGGTGCACAGAGACGCAATGAGGGAAGCTCTCCCGCCCTTCCCTCCCTCCCCAGAGCTTTGCACTGTGACGAGGCAACTGTGACAAGAGATGCCCGCTCGCTGCAAGAAAGACACAGGCCAGAATGGCTGAGGTTACTCTGGGGAGAGCTGCTCTCAGTCTCCCCTGCCATTTCACTTCAGATACATACACAACGGGGCGTCCTGTCTTCAAGGCTACAGAGCCAGGCTGTCGTGTTTCCAAACAAGTGAAATGAGTCCAATAGGAAGGGCTGAAGGAAGTCCTCCTGCTTTCAAAAGCAGGGGTTGGAACTGAGGTCCCCCAGCTTCCCTCAGGCAGGTGACAGAAATGGTGCTCCAGCCTGGAGACACAGGCCCTCACCAGGAGGTGGGATCCCCACGTTCTGGCTCCTGCTTTAGCAAACACCCTCGCCGTTGGTTCAAAACAGAAAGTCTCAGTCGGAGAGACTACAACACCTAATCCCAGAAACCCCCCTGGATAGCAGTTTTACCATTCTCTTCATCTTCTCGAATCAATGAGAAAAATGAACTTCCTGGACCTGAAAGTTAGCCCAGTTTTATCTAATAGCCACCTCCTTCTGCTTTGCAACTCTAACCCTTCATTTCCCCAAACTAAAATGTTTCATTTCATCTTACAGGCAGCTTTTCATTTAAGCTTTCTCTTCTTCTCCTGTTTTTCCACTTCACTGAGGCAATGCAAAACATTTGATTTTCATCTGAGAGGCCGGTTTGAAGAGTTCAGCTGTAGCTTAAGTGAGGCAAAGCACAGACTGTACATCAACGTGGTTACGTGCCTTTTAGTGATCGATAAAATATTGATTGTTTAACTATCGTGCTTTGCCATCTCTACCTCTTCCACGTTCTAACGTCCCATTGGGCTAAACTTAAATACCTGGGGTGACGTCTCCTTGCTTCCTCCTAAGGGGCACTGTAAAACAGTTTTCTCCTTGATCCACTGTTCTGAGGTGAGGAAAGAGAGAGACGTGACACAGAGCTTGCCCTTGAGCAAGCTGCCTCTCTTCCACTGGTAACACTGGGATGGTAACTCTTAACCTCTAAGCCTCACTGAAACATGTCATATTTTGAGTTTCAGAGTTGTACCAGTATCCAGAAGAAGCCACCACCAAAGCCGTATCTCAGGTTAGGAGTGCAGTGAAGCCTTGTAATCTCAGTTTAACTCCCCCCTCACACTGCGCCACAGGCTCTTTCATTCTCCGTGTGTATTTACAGTTTATATTTACAAAGGATAATTTTCTTATTTTTAAAACAAGAGAAAGGCATTTTCAAGGAGGTTGTCATACTATGTTTTATGTCACCCATTTTCTAGTCTCGTATTTCACACAAACTGATTCTTATCCCAAGTGTAGGAATATAAAACACCATCATCCTGATCAGAAATAAAGGCTGTGAGCAGCATGCTATACTCTCATCTTCCTGAAAATGGGAAGAACTGCAGACACAGAGATGTTGGAGAAGCTGCTGGAAGCCCAGTGGGTTTCACACTGCCACAGACCATCGGCAGGTGCTGGGACATTCTGCTTTATCACCATTACATTGCGCTGTTGTGCATGGGGAGCGGAAATAAAGGTTTGCCATGTACCTCATACAACTTGGGGGACAGAACCAGGGCCTCATGCACTTGAGATCCCCTTGGGAACAGCTCCCAATGCAAAGCATAACATAAGAGTGGACACTTCAATGGTGCTGTAAAATTTTTCTGTTATGACAATGATTGTACTTGACTACAGTGTACAAATTAATTTAACTGTTCACAATTAAGCAAACGAAACCAAAAATTGCTCTCTTCCTGCCTCCATGAGAGCTCTCCTCTCCTTTCTGCTCTTTGTTATGCCTTTGTAAGACCTCTAGCCTGCAAGAATTACTAGTCCCAAAACTCACTTAAATATGTTCAGGTGACAAGATGGATGATCTCATAAAACAGGCATAAGCTGAGACATGAAAAATATGTATCAGGAAAAGGAAACTATTTCTTTAGCGACTGAAGAGTGCAGCAGGCACTTCAGCAGTTAAGTACACAAAAAAAGACATTATTATCCAAAATAATGTTAGCCATTGTCCTGGTTTCAGCGAGAAAGCTGGAGGGGCACAAGAAGTTGGCACAGGACACAGCCAGGGCACCTGACCCAAACTGGCCAATGGTGTATTCCATACCATGGGACTATTCCATACCATGTGACGTCCCATCTAGTGTAGGAACTGGGGGGAGTGTGGGGGGGGGAATCGCCGCTCGGGGGACTGGCTGGGTGTCGGTCGGCGGGTGGTGAGCAATTGCGCTGCGCATCATTTGTACATTCCAATCCTTTCATTATTACTGTTGTCATTTTATTAGTGTTATCATTATCATTATTAGTTTCTTCTTTTCTGTTCTGTTAAACCGTTCTTATCTCAACCCACGGGTTTTGCTTCTTTTCCCGATTTTCTCCCCCATCCCACTGGATGGGGGGGGAGTGAGTGAGTGGCTGCGTGGTGTTTAGTTGCTGGCTGGAGTTAAACCACAACAGCCATGGAGCTAAACTCAAGCAAAGAAAACAGCAGGTATGGCCCAGTGTACCACTCTGAATCTGAGTAAGCAATGGTTAGATTGACCTGTTATGTGTGCATATCTGACAATGACACAGCTGGACAATTTAACAGAAAGCTCAGAAAAAATAAAAGTATTTGCACATACAGCAAACAACACTGAAGAACCTCTTCCTGACATTGTTTTCAGCTAAGAGGTTATAATCCTTAGAAACACAAAGCAGTCATCATTATACAACCAGCACCAGCGACTGAAAGCTGGATTTTGGCAATAGCTTCAGCATTCCACGTAAAGGAAAAGTGCTCTTCGTTTTTCACGTAATGACATCCTAATCAAATGAACTGCTTTTAGGACCATCTCCCTTTCTACATAATAACGCAGTTTCTCACAGGCACTCACCTGCCAGTTAGGATTTGACACCTAACTTCTTCTGTGCACCCACTTCTCTAAGAGAAGTCGTACTGAAATCACAGCTCAAGAGCAGGTGGACCCGAGCCATCATTGTGTCTTTCTAATCACAGGCTATCCGGGGGCTGGGAAGGACTGACAGATTTTAGAGAACTCAGAGGCTCGTCAAGAATGCATCTCCTCCCCCACCCCTGCTGTCCTCTCAAATGCCCCTAACTGTCCCAAAATGCATTTTTTATCACCAATCTGCCCACGGCATAGATTTTTATCAGGCTACAAAATTAAGTCCGTAAAAGGACTTAATCTGGCTCTGTGCTACTGACAGCACAGGGGCCTCGCTGCAGAGGTTTTGGCACCAGGTTCATAAAAAGGAGTTACAGCGCTTTCAGATTTCAAGCAGGTTTTTCAAAAGGCCACAGGAGCAAACATTTTAACTCGAGATGAAACCACAGAACTCCTACAACTCCTGGCGTGGGGACTCCACATTGCCCCTGCTGAAGCAAGCCTAGGACACGTGCACACACCTAGGCTAGTCTGCACAAAGCAGGTTTGCATTCTTCTAATTTACCCATTTCCCAACACTTTGAGCTACTATGACATACTATGTAACGTCCAGAGAAACTTATTTTTTAAAGTTGTGACTTCTACGCCTCCCTTCCTGATTTTTATCTAATGCTGGACTTTCTAGCAAACACTTGACTACAAAGGCACAGAAGGGACAAAGAGATCGTGCATGCGTTACGCCAGCATGCTGGCAAATTTGCTTCATATTCAGATGGAAACCATTTGGCTCAGAGGCACCACTGCTTAGTAAATCAGCTGTAATTTCCATTGTTCTCATTGTGCTACAGGGGCATCCAGCCCAAAACGCCTGTTTGGCTGAAGTGGATGGGAGCACCAGGCAACTGCCTGGATCCGGCTTTTGTTCTTTGGTGACAGAAGGCTCTGGAAAATGCTGTCAAGGAGTGCACAGCAATGCCAGCAGAGATTGTTTAATCCCCCTGAACTCCGAAACCTGCTCGCTTGTAACTTGGATCTGATGCCAGCCCTCAGGACAAGAGTCCCCCAGCAGGATGCCAGTACTGGAGCATCTCTTGATGTGCCTCATGATTTCTTTACGTGGAAAAGCTGTCCTCTAGCTCAGTGGTGGGTAAATGAGCTGCCCCACTGTGTGCCTCGCCTGGGCGGCTGTCCCTGTGCTCAGAGGAGAGCCCTCAGGACCACTAGTCCTGCAAGCAGAGGGTGGCACAGTGGCACACAAGGCAGGTGGGGTGTCCTTGCTGCAGGGCAGCATGGGGAGGAGGTGGCACTCTCGAGTGCTCTCACTGCCTCTGAAAAGTGGGTGAGAACAGCAAATACACTGCCTGCCTTTGCTCTCTCAAAGCCGGGTCTTGCATCAGAAGAGGTGAAGAATTAAAATACTTGCAAACTGCCCTCTTCTCTCCCTGCTCCCCAAAGCTCAGCAGCAGAACAAGCAGGGGACAAAAATCCTTTTCCACTGCACAAAGCTGGACCCACGAGGCCCCTCTCTCATGGACAGACACTGGGAAGTGCTGGGTATCACCAGTTTCACCTGAAGTCCATTTATCTCTAACACAGTGCCAGACTCTAAACTTTTTAAAAGAGATTTCTGGGGGGAAAAATAAAATCATATATATTTGACATCTCAACTCTTAGAAGGCCCTTGGGAAGATTTGTCAGAAATGTACTGTGCAGGCTGAACATGGGCATTGCGAGGAGTGGGAGATGTGTCACTAACACCTGCTGCCTGGACAGGCGTGATGTGCAGGGCAGTGGAAGGTCTGCAGGCAGATGTGTGGTGCTTGGTTGCAGACCATGGCAGAACATGAGCTCGGCTGCTAATAGGCATTCCTGCATAGACAGATGCAGTAACTTCCACAGCAGCTCCAAGATATAAAGTAGGTTTCACTTGTGACGCTGGACTAAATGAAAACACCCTTTGAAGAAGCAGTGCCCAGGAATCTTTTCAATTGTGTTTCCAAATTCACTTTTTCCCCTCAAACAATCTTTCTTACCCAGTTAGGAAAAGCCCAGTCCAGCCTCTATTAGACATTTCTCTAACAGGAAGGTTTGCCAGATCCAACATTTTAAACAGATTTTGTCTTTTGTATTTCTTTTACTTAGCATTTGTAATTTCATACATGACTTCTTAGAAAATAAAGCATCTGGTTTATTAATAAAGAGGATTTTTTCTAGAACATTAGCTTGGGTTAAAACAGCTAAAATTCAAACTGCTGCTCTTCAAAATCATCATCCTTAGAATACTATAAGTTGAAAAGCTGTTACTTTAGTAAGTCACGCAATTTTTCAGCATTTATCTTAAATATGGCTATGTATCATCACCTGTTCTGCAAGCCAGCTGCCCATAGCACATGCTGTCTGGAACTGAGTTTGCTGAAAATACGAGTTACAACAGCATGATCTGATTTTTCTTTGCTTTTTTTTACACTTATATCACCTGCATCCAACCTTCCAACCTTGTTCAGGTGCAGTGGTGATTAAAAGATGATCTTTTTAACTTTGTCATCACAACTTCTCCCCTTGAAGAGCCTCAGGTTTGCCATTAAAGGGTATGGAGCTGGGCATGAATGGCTGGCTGCCTGCTGCTGCTGTAGTGTGCAGACCCAGAAGGATTTAGCAGATGATGCAGCACAAGATGCTGCAATGACTCTGTTAGCTGAGTCAAGTTACTTCACAGGGGATATTGTAACTAACCAGCATACAAGCTTCATCTTTGCCTGACTCAAGAGAACAGGATACCTGAGAGGGAAGGCAGAAGTTTTTCTGTCTTAATAGATGTTTGACGCGTCATGTTGCATTTGATTATCTTCCTGAATCCATCATTCGCTGGATGCATCCACCACATCAAAGCTTTGAAGAAGCAATTATCAGGCAGACAAGACGACTTAGTTAAATGTGAGAATACTTTTACTCCTTACCTTGGGGGCAGGGAGAAGATACGTTCATCTCTGCACCACATCCAGCTACACTGGGTTAGGTGAAACCTCCACTCTCTGAAAACACTTGGCCCTTGTGCCTGTATTGGTTATTGAAATTGCCTCTTGCCAAATGATCCCCGGCACTGGTGCTAAAGCAGTGAGTCACTCTCAATTGCCTGAGAATTTCCAAGGCGTTTACATGCTTCAATACAACATGCTGTTCTTGTTCGCAGAGAGGCTTCTTCACATTCAAAACTTGTTCAAGGACAAAGCTACAACAAGCAATTATTGACAGCAAAGCAAATGACAAGAAAACATGCCATTCTTTGCTGAAGCACTCCAAAATTTGTTGTTGCTGTTGGCTTTGTAGTTGTTTCTGTTTTTTCACACTGTCAGAGACTGAACGCTACCCCGTTACTGCTGTGTCCAGAACTTTAGCTGTGCTTACAATGCCTAACAGGCAGCAAGGGTGAGGAAGCAGCCCAGCTACTCCCCTGCCAGCTTCATGCAGCAATTCACAGACCAATCACACAGCACAGATGTGACCTGGCTGCTCTGCAGCCTCTAGCTCAACCCCAATGAAATGGGAGTCCGATGGCAAGGCTGCTCTGTTTCCCTTTTGGGTACCTCAGGAGATACAAACTAGCCTCCTGAACTGCATGAAAACATTCTGATGACTGTGGGGACACCTGCCAAACAGACGAAATCAAAACTCCGAACAGACCACGTTATCCTTTCTATACACACAGACCATTAATTCTCCTAGCCGCAGTCTGGCATGATGATGCCATATCTGTTTTATAGACAGGGAACAGAAGACAGAAGAAAATAAATTATTCGTTAGACGCCACCGGAGAAATCTTTCTGCAGAGCAGAGAAGTGGACTAGTATCTCCCAAGTCTCAGATTAATACACCACACAAAGGTCCCTCTTCCTCTTGTAGGCTTGGGACTAACTGATCAGAAGCTTTCTATGCAGCTTAGTAATACCAGCCACTGCAGAGGTCCTGCAGGACCTAAATGCTGCATAGTGCTGCATAATGTCAATAGGCTGATGTAGGAATGTGATGATCCAGCTACTCCTTGCTGGATTTGTAGTAGCCACACACACAGAAGCTAAACTCAGAAGGCTTCTGACTAACCTAAATGGCTCCAAACAGCAACAATTCACAGACCAAATACCCAAAGGGAATATTGACTGGCCTACGTCCTCACTTTAATTCCAAGAACAAACCAGGCAACAAATTTGCAAACGCATCATACACTGCATTGAGATGTGTTTTGCATATAAGGGAACCAGGACTAGGATACCTCTGACTCCCTGTGGCTGATGGCAGCAGCTCGGCTATTTTTGTTGCTTGCTAATCTGGCCTGACCAAAGGAACTAGGGTCAGGAGCCAGGACTGAGCTGCGCTTGCTGCTGGGAAGGTCAAGCACTCCTGGGCAGTGGAAGATGCAATGGGAAAATTCATTATCTTTGATGAGGCCATCACTCCAATTCGATCTTTTAAAGTCAGATGTTTATAAAAGAAAACCTAAATGCCCGAACAGGTGAGAGTGACAGTTCTACTTTCTCCTTTACTTTGTCAAAGCTGAGATAGGGTCTGGACTCAGATGTATGTCTTCCCTCTTCCCATACTTCACTGCCAGATTGAGGCCTAAATTTTGTGTCTAACTATAGCTGATGGCACCCTCTTAGCACTGGCAGTTTTAAGCAGCAAGCAGATGTCACTATGGCCTCTAAGACATTGCTGGACATAGCTTTAAAGCATCATAATTTTGTTGAAAACATTTCCAGTTTGTATTAGTATTACAAAACCAAACAAGTAGAATAGAGACAAAGTTCATAGTGTTTAGCACATAACAAATTCTGCTTCATAACATGCAGGAAATATGTGTCACAAGCAAAAGGCTCAGAAAATCAAATCCTGGCCTCAGCTGAAGAAGCAGGAATCATCCATACTGTTTCATTTCCTGGCCACTTTCTATCAATCCTGTAAATATCTGGCAATCGAAATGTCTCCTGCACTCTGTCCTATATAGGAAACAGACCCAGAATCAACAGAAAAATAACAGTCAGAAGGGAAAAAAAAACCCAAACCAACCCACAAATATTTCAACTAAAGTAAGTGTCGGATTTTACAGGTAGTTTGGTATTAACATGAATCACCATACTTAAACCCCTCCACAGGACAGTTACTGCACATCTCTTTTAACTTTTTAGGCCTTTTCCCGCTATTCTAAGAGACCTTTTTAAGATTAGAATAAAAAGCTCCAGCGATAGTCTTTACGTCACTAAAGATGTTTTCGCATGCTCCAGGAGCTCCAGCAGCCGCTGTCCTCCTCACAGGAGGCTCCAAGACAAAAGGATTCAAAAGTTCCCGCTGGTGTAATGACATTGAGGAGGAAGACAGGAGGTATATGTTAAGTCTTTAATTTCAACTGGAAAACTAATAAGCACTGTCAAAACATCAGTCTTGCTGCACACATAAGAATCGGTAAAAAATCCCAGTAAAAACAAGTACGTTAGGATTTGATCCAAAGTTTATAAACAACAATAGTCAGCTTCATTTTTTTTTTTTTTTGGACTACTTATCTAGGTTGTGCCATAAGCTTTAGTCCCTCAAATAGTATCTGTCCACTTCAATACCACCTTTTACCTGGGAATCTTAAGTAGATTCAGCTTTGTAACAGCTTCTGAGGCAAGGAAAACATAATTGCTTTTGCTGCCTGGATGGAGAGTGAAGAGAGTGAATAATCAGTCCAGTCCTTATACTAGGTGACTGCAGTAGAGAGAAAAGCAATCCTAATTTTCCCAGCAATACAGGATGTTCATTGTAAGACTAAATATTCCAAGGAGTTATATATGCTTGCAGAACAGTTATACACAGTGCATTTAATTGCCAGTGCTGTAAATAAATTGCTTGGACTTGTGTAACGCAACAGGAATAAGCGGTCCCTACTTTTAGTTCCCCATGATCTGATGCTTTCAGGCAAAATGGAAGACATAGTGGTAAAGCAGAGATTCTAACTGCTATAACCATAATGGAAATGAGAGGAGTTAGTTTATCCAAGGGCATTAATTTGACCATGCTCTGCTAGACTTATGTACAGATAAAAAAAATTCACTTCAGGTAAATGCAAATTGATCTCACTCCCATAGTGGTGTGCAGGTCCCATGAATTTGCATTACTGTAAAGAAGTTCATATTGCCAGGTTAAGTTTCTCAGGTAGAAAATACTGCATACATAAAGTCTGTAATTTGCATATCTTTCAATCTCCAGAGGATGATACTTCAGCTTCTGAATGCTGGGGGATTTTAGCAAATTCACAATCAAAACCAGTTTGATTTAAAAGCCTAAACAAGCTTAAACAACCAGATTCTTAATGGAGCTGAACGCCCTAGACCTCCCCATAGCTCAGTGGCTACACAGAGTGCTCAGCACCAGCGCTGACCTCAAGCACTGCTTCTCAGCCTCCAGGAAACCCTCCACAGGTAGCCCTCCCTCACACACACATGCACGCACGCTCAGAAACTAACTGCACTGGCACGAGGCTCAGGCAGGGCTGGAGTGTTAAGAAACCCCAAGCTCTGGTTGCCTCTGACAACCCTCCTGTTATGCCATGGTCATTATTTATGAAAGCTCTGCCCTCTAACCCAGGGCTCCTGTGTTATGAGCAGTGCTGAGTTCAGCAGGTGCTAATTTTCACAGCATTTTGCATGACCTGGTCTTTCAACCACTAGCATACGCAGCATCCAAACCCTGCACAGCCAACAGAGTAATTTCCTCATGGGCTTTTCTTGTTGCAGTAGCTTTATCCTTTCCACAGATTAATGAATTCCTCTTTGCAATGCCCTGTGACATTACTACCCATTTACCCGCAGAAGAAAGATTGCACGACTGCTCCTAGTACAGGCTCGTGCTTTATAATCAAGCCAGATTGTTTCTTTAATATCAATGCATGTAGTTCATCCTTTAACTTAAATCAATAAGGATCAAAATAGGTTATGACTTCTATGCATACAAAAAGGCTTGAGGCAGTCTGTAAATAGCTACGGATTTTGTGGAGCCTGAAGGATGACTCTGTCAGAAGCATGGAAAGCTGCACGTTTTCAAATAGAAAAGGAGGAAAATGTCATCGGCTAGCATCAGTGCAAGTGTGTCTCTCAGGAATGCCAGAAACTAAGTAGGATTGTGGAAATAATTAAAGCATACTGCAATGCAACACTTACACACACACCTCAACCCATACTCCTTTATATAAGTGAGAATTTAGGGAGAACCCTTCAAACTATACTGTGATCTATCTTCCTGTAAGATAGCTGTTTGTAATTTTTTTCTAGGCAGCTCTTTAAGGAAGAGACAGATACAATGAAGAAACAGAAGTTGAAAGCAAAGAATTTCCTGAAAATGAAAAGTCTGTTTTCAAGTAATTAAAAAAAAAATCCAAAAGAAATAAAAATGTACGTGCATTGAATTTTTTTGTAATGAGAATCAGCGTTGTGAAAATAAAATAATAAAAAAAACCTCTCCAAAGACCTTTGTATGCTAGGGCAGTAGAAATTTTTCTTAAGTCTAAGGAAAATTGAGACAGAGAATAGCTATGACTCAAGAAAATGTATCTTCTGAAATGTCTGGTTTATCAATTTGATACATTTACATTGAAGAATGTTAAAAACCCCATGCAATGGAAAAAAAACCTGAGAGGCATGAGTCAGCAATAGGACAGGATCCATCTTTCATTTGATTTAAAAGAGCTTGAAGAACCTCTGAAACATAGAAGCATTCAGAAGCAAGCAACCTGAGGAACATTATACTTTTTTCAATCTATACAATGGGGACTGATTGGACAGAATTAATGGGTGTTTTGCAAGAGCCCTGCAGTCATCGTGAGATGACTAGTGCTATGTTGTTCTTATACAGCACATGAGTATGGAGATCTTTATATCATATTTATATGCTACAATATATTTACATTATATGCAAAGATTTCATGTGACCAGAACAAGAAAGTGCTTCCTACACTGAAAAAATGTCATTTGTATTCTACTTTAATACAACTAACACCAAGCAAAGAACGGTCTGCAATGCACACACTGTGCAAAGCCACCCTCACCCTGAAAAGAAGGAATTGCTGGCTTTCCAACCAATACCCTCTGTAACTCTGCACAATGGAGAAGAGATGCCTCAGCTAATGGGGATTTCATTAAAAACAGGCAGCAAGATGCCACTGAGCTCCAGCAAGGAGCTGCTTCTACTGCTGACGACAGTGTAACGGAAACGTATCCTGGACAGAAAAATTTTGAGAAAAATCTCCCAGTTAAAAGTTTGTTTCATCGTGTATCCATGTGGCATAACTGTAGGTAGCTCATTTTAGACAGTACAAAAAGACCAGACTTCTGAGAATGGCCACACAGAATCCGAAACGTTACAGGTTTTCTCAGTCTCCAGACTTGTTTCACCACCAGTTGCATTCATAGAATCATAGAATAGTTTGGGTTGGAAGGGACCTTTAAAGGTCATCTAATCCAACCTCCCTGCAATGAGCAGGGACATCCTCAACAAGGATCATGTTGCTCAGACCCCCATCCAACCTGACCTTGAATGTTTCCAGGGATCGGGCATCTACCACCTCTGGGCAACCTGTTCCAGTGTTTCACCACTCTCATTGTAAAAAATTTCTTCCTTATATCTAGTCTGAATCTACCCTCTTTTAGTTTAAAACCCTTACCCCTTGTCCTATTGTTACAGGCCCTACTAAAATGTCTGTCCCCATCTTTCTTATAAACCCCTATTCATTTTCTCCTATTCTTATTTTTAGGAAAACATAGTTGGAATGTCTCTGTGAAGTGCTACAACATGATTGTGATGCTCCTAGAAGAAAACTGTAAGGTGGGTATGGAGCAGAAGCCAAGCTTCTTAACCCAGAGTGAAATTAAATGTCCAACAAATGGCTGAAGCAAGATACCTAATCCTCAGCATATCAAGAAGGCAACTTCATTGTTTGTCTGGTGCACTAGAAATACATTTTCAGAAGTCTATTAAATCCCTCAGAGATTTCATTGCTTTGTTTTGGTTTTCCAGCTGCACTGGAATCAGTTATCTCATACCTTTTTAATTATTTTGTCCAAAACATAACTTACTCTCCATTGGTTCAATCACCCTTTACAATGAAAATCTTAGAGGAGATTATTTTGCCTTGGCTTCACTTCTTTTATTCTGCAGGAGAGGATAAGGATGCTGAAAAGGTGCCTTATAAACCTACTGCCAGCAGAGCAAGGTCTCCTCTGGTGACAGTGCTGTGGACAGAAGCTACAGGCTGTCTTTGTGCACAGCCGCTTGCAGACACTTGAGTTAAGAAAACCATTCTGGACACAAAGGTCTGTGAAGGACACAATACTGCTACAGGTGGTACAAGCCCTGGGAGGTTGCCATAACACAGATAGGGCAATAGGTCTGCTAAACTTCACTATGGCCATTCCTGCCCTTAAAACAGCCCAATTTAGGAGCACACAAAACTCCTTCTTATCACATCCTTCAGAGGTGCAAGTTCAGCATAGCTTCACTGAAGTTACTGAACTGCCTAAATTGAAAAGCAGTTACCCAATCACTGAAACCCCTGGTTTCAGTAGTAAGAATAAAACTATACAAAAATCCAGCAAATGAAAAAAACATCTGAGTAATTTTGGAAGACATTCAACCCTTATCTCACTTCAGAGCTTGGCATCTTATTTCTCTTACCAATTTCTCTAAGGAAGATTCACAATATTTTTGGTGATCACAAACATAACTGTTACAAAACATCTTTAAAGCTTTAGCTGAAGTAACTTCCACAGCAAGCTGAAATTGGGAGGCCAAGTGGTGCAAGCAGCTGTAGTTAGAGCCATACCGGAGCTCTTAGGACACCTGAGCCACAGCTTGCTTACAGGCGTAAGTTCCCTACAAGTCACCAGCACTTCTCTTGAAGTGCTACATACTTTTACAGCATAAGCTTTTAAAGGAAAAAAGGCTTTGTGACAAATTAAAAGATTAAAAATTTCAAGTATCTAACAGCATCTTACAGCGATGTTCGAAAGTTGCCTACATGCAGTCATTATTCTGCCTTTATTCACTGACCCACATCACTTCCTTACTGTGCTACAATGTTAAAGCCAATGAGAGTATAGCCATTTCACATTCACTTTTTGCTCAGTCTGAATCTTTAATGTCCCTATTTTACCATCCTAGATAAGTAAAATGTCCTACTGAATAGCAGTGCACAAATTAGTAATACTACTGCCTGTTAGATTTATCTTTGCTTCCCTCACCTGAGGTATGCTTTAAAGCATCAATCTACTGTCAGATTTGCAGTGAAAACCCACTACAAATTTAATGCACTACAGTTAAATGCAAGTGTGCAGCCCAAGCCTGCATTTTTGAGAGATGTAACTCTAGGAAGTGAGAAGTAGTCAAGAACCCACCTAACACATTACCATTTTGTCCTGCTTTTCAAATCCTATCAAAGGTTGAGAGGAAGGCAAGTACATGCACACACTTGCTGTTCAGGGTCTCCAGTCCCTCTTCGCATTCTAGAAAGGAGCTCTTCTAGGTTGGTGGGTTGGGTCTGGCTGAGATGGAGTTAATACTCCCCATAGCAGCCCTCATAGCACTGTGCTCTGCGTCAGTAGCTAGAAAGGTGTTGATAACACACCAGTGTTTTGGCTACTGCTGAGCAGTGCTGGCACAGCATCAAGGCTGTCTCTCCAACATTTTTGCCCCCCCCTCAATGGCAGGCTGGGGCAGGGCGAGATCTCGGAAGGGGACATAACCAGGACAGCTGACCTGATAAGGATGAGCAATAAGGCCTGTATTTCCCAGTTTATTGAGGCTGAGCAATATCTTTTACCTGCTCTAATGCAAAAGCATTGAATTGAAGAAAATTGGCATTGTACTGCCATGAGTCACCAGAACAGTAGTGGAATAAGATTTTATCTACAGCATAGGAAATCCAGTGTGTTTCTCTAAAAAGTGTATTAATGTGGTCTTTTGGATTCTGAACCCACAAGCACATGATAAATCCACATGCCTCTCAAGTGCTGTATTTTGGTTTTGGATCCAATTTGCACAGATACTAGTTTGTAAAAAAACCCAACAAAACAAAACAAACTGAAACCAAAACCAAACAAAAACCTCAATGTATGTGCTTCTAAAAACTCCCAGGAAACTCTCATATGGGGTAGCTCATGCAAGTACAAGTTCTACTATTTATCATTGGCATTAATGTATTAAAATCTTTCTCCTCTGGTCAGTAATTGCTATTTTTTACATCTGCCAGCTTTAGAATGTGCCATGTAATTGCTGCTTAGTCCCACTTCAGGTCAACCAATTTCTTCATTTCAACTTCCAACATAAATGTGAAAAACACATGGCCTGGAAATTTGCCTACTCTTCATTGTAAGAGGCACACAGAGCAATACACAGAGATTGCTGATAGCTCACTAAAAGCCAAATTTTGAACAATCTGTATCTATACTTTGGAGCAGCCCAACTGTAGTGGGTTGACCCTGGCTGGATGCCAGGTGCCCACCAAAGCCGCTCTATCACTCCCCCTTCTCAGCTGGACAGGGGGGGAGAAAATATAACAAAAGGCTCGTGGGTCAAGATAAGGACAGTTTAATAAAGTTGAAAGCAAAGGTCGCGCGCGAAAGCAAAGAAAAACAAATGATATTATTCTCTACTTCCCATCAGCAGGCTGTTAAGAAGGGGTCACCCAAGAAGAAGGCTGTCAGTGTCGTTGCTGTAGAGGCCCAAGAAAGCAACCAGCGATCCTCCAGGCATAGAAGAACTGAAATGACCTCCCTTGACTCTGGTGAGGGGACTTCTGGTCTGGCACCGCAAGGGTCAGACAGTGAATACTCTGATGAGGAACAGCAATAGAGGGTCCCTGCCTTCGGCCAGGAGGAGGAAAGGGATGACCGGATATACTGGACTGTGTGGATTCGATGGCCTGGCACATCAGACCCACAGAAATATAAGGCTTTGGTAGACACTGGTGCACAGTGTACGCTGGTGCCATCAGTGTAGAGGGGCACAGAACCCATCTGGATCTCTGGAGTGACAGGGGGATGCCAGGAATTGACTGTATTGGAGGCTGAAGTGAGCTTGACAGGGGACAAGTGGGAAAAGCACCCCATTGTGACTGGCCCAGAGGCCCCTTGTATCCTTGGCATAGACTACCTCAAGAGAGGGTACTTCAAGGACCCAAAGGGGTACCGATGGGCTTTTGGTGTAGCCACTGTAAACGCAGAGAAGATAAAACAGCTATCTACCCTGCCTGGCCTCTCGGAAGATCACTTCATTGTGGGACTGCTGCAAGTTGAAGAACAGCAGGTGCCAATCGCTACCAGGACGGTGCACCGCCGGCAATATCGGACAAACCGAGACTCCCTGGCTCCCATCCATGAGCTGATTCATCAACTAGAGAGCCAAGGAGTCATCAGCAAGACTCATTCACCTTTTAATAGTCCTATATGGCCAGTGCGAAAGTCTGATGGAGGGTGGAGGTTAAACAGTAGATTATCGCGGCCTGAATGAAGTGACACTGCCACTGAGTGCTGCTGTACCAGACATGTTAGAGCTCCAGTATGAACTGGCATCAAAGGCAGCCACGTGGTATGCTACAATTGATATTGCCAATGCGTTTTTCTCCATTCCTTTGGCAGCAGAGTGCAGGCCACAGTTTGCTTTCACATGGAGAGGTGTCCAATACACCTGGAATCGACTGCCCCAGGGGTGGAAGCACAGCCCTACCATTTGTCACGGACTAATCCAAATAGCACTGGAACAAGGCGATGCCCCTAGACATTTACAATACATAGATGACATCATCGTGTGGGGCAACAAGGCAGAAGAAGTGTTTGAGAAGGGAAAAAGAATAATTCAGATTCTTCTGAAAGCTGGTTTCGCCATAAAGAAAAGCAAGGTCAAGGGACCTGCACAGGAGATTCAGTTCTTGGGAATAAAATGGCAGGATGGACGCCGTCATGTCCCTATGGATGTGGTTAACAAGATAGCAACTATGTCTCCACCAGCTAACAAGAAAGAAACACAAGCTTTCCTAGGCCTTGTGGGGTTCTGGAGAATGCATATTCCAGGTTATAGTCAGCTTGTGAGCCCTCTCTATCGAGTAACGCGGAAAAAGAACTATTTTGAATGGGGCCCTGAACAACAACAAGCCTTTGAGCATATCAGACAGGAAATAGCTCGTGCAGTAGCTCTTGGGCCTGTCCGGACAGGACCAGATGTACAAAATGTACTCTACACTGCAGCTGGGGAGCATGGTCTCACCTGGAGCCTCTGGCAGAAAACACCAGGAGAAACCCGAGGTCGACCATTAGGGTTTTGGAGCCGGGGGTACCGAGGATCAGAAGCCCACTACACCCCGACTGAAAAAGAGATACTAGCAGCATATGAGGGGGTTCGAGCCGCTTCAGAAGTTGTTGGTACAGAAGCATATCTTCTCTTGGCACCACGATTGCCCATGCTACACTGGATGTTCAAAGGAAACATCCCCTCTACACATCATGCAACCAGTGCTACATGGAGTAAGTGGATAGCATTGATCACGCAATGGGCTCGACTGGGGAAATCTAACCGCCCAGGAATTCTGGAAGAGATCATGGACTGGCCAGAAGGCAGAGATTTTGGAGCATCGCCTGAGGAGGTGGCTCGTGCCCAAGAGGCACCACCATATAATGAGTTATCAGAAGATGAAAGGTGTTATGCTTTGTTTACTGATGGATCCTGTCGTGTGGTAGGGAACCATCGGAAGTGGAAAGCTGCTGTGTGGAGTCCCACACGACAAGTCGTTGAGGCCACTGAAGGAGAAGGCGAGTCAAGTCAGTTTGCAGAAGTGAAAGCCATCCAACTAGCCCTAGACATTGCTGAACGAGAAAAGTGGCCGGTACTCTACCTCTATACCGACTCCTGGATGGTGGCTAATGCCCTATGGGGGTGGCTACAGCAGTGGAAGAAGACCAATTGGCAACGCAGGGGTAAACCCATCTGGGCAGCAGCATTGTGGCAGGA
Source organism: Harpia harpyja (assembly GCF_026419915.1). NCBI lineage: Eukaryota > Metazoa > Chordata > Aves > Accipitriformes > Accipitridae > Harpia > Harpia harpyja. The sequence goes on along the minus strand of NC_068952.1, from coordinate 12,633,751 downwards.
CATTGCTGCCCGTGTAGAACACATGACTTTAAAGGTACGTCATGTAGATGCTCACATGCCCAAAAGCCGTGCCACTGAAGAACATCGAAATAATGAACAGGTAGACAAGGCTGCCAAAATAGAAGTAGCTCAGGTGGACCTGGACTGGGAGCGTAAGGGTGAGCTATTTGTAGCTCGCTGGGCCCATGAGACATCGGGACATCTAGGGAGAGATGCAACATATAGGTGGGCTCGTGATCGAGGGGTGGACCTGACCATGGAGGCCATCACACAGGTCACTCATGAATGTGAAACATGTGCTGCAATCAAACGAGCCACCAGAGTAAAGTCTCCCTGGAACAGAGGGCGGTGGCTGAGCTTTCGATATGGCGAGGCCTGGCAAATTGACTACATTGGACCACTGCCACGAACACGCCAAGACAAGCGCTACATACTCACGATGGTGGAAGCAACTACTGGTTGGCTAGAAACGTATCCTGTAAACCATGCCACTGCCCGAAACACCATCTTAGGCCTCGAAAGGCAAATTTTATGGCGACATGGTACCCCGGAAAGAATTGAATCAGACAATGGGACTCATTTCCGAAATAACCTCATAAGCTCCTGGGCAAAGAAACACGGCATCGAGTGGGTGTACCACATACCCTATCATCCGCAAGCATCTGGAAAAATTGAGATATAATGGACTGTTGAACACTATGTTGACAGCGCTAGGCAGTGGGACATGGAAGCATTGGGATACAAATTTAGCAGAAGCCACTTGGCTAGTTAACACCAGAGGGTCTGCTAACCGTCCTGGTCCTGCCCAAACAAAACCCCTACATACTGTGGGAGGAGATAAGGTCCCCGTAGTGCACATGGGGAAGTGGCTGGGGAAGGCAGTGTGAATTTCTCCTCCCATGGGAAAAGGCAAACCCATTCGTGGGATTGTCTTTGCTCAGGGACCTGGGTGTACTTGGTGGGTAATGCGGAAGGATGGGGAGACCCAGTGTGTGCCTCAAGGACATTTAACCTTGAGGGAAAAATAATCTGTGATGTGAGTTGTATGTTGTAGGAAGTAATGTAGCAGGAATGACCTGAACTGCAGAGCAGTGAACTTCGTAAGGAACCAGACAAGTGCATCGGTGACCCAAACCAAGCCGGTGTTGGTGCCCAACGATCGAACATACTGCTTCTCCTGTCCTGACCACTCATCTTGATGGATGGGGCCCAAGTCATAACCTGTGTGTGAACATCTGGAGGAGTGGAAGAAGCCCACGGAATATCTATCTCTTAAAGGACAGGGGATAGTAATTAATAAGAATGTATAAATCTGTATGTTGGGTATAAAAGTGGTTTAAGTATGTAGTTTCAGTTGTAAGTGTTGGTAAGAAGGGATTTCAGTAATGAGAATTAAATACAATGGCATGGTTAGAAGATATCTGTATTAAATTATGTGGGACCTGAGCATGACGCAAATGGTATGGAATAAGGGGTGGAGATTGTATTGGGTCTGGCTGAGATGGAGTTAATACTCCCCATAGCAGCCCTCATAGCACTGTGCTCTGCATCAGTAGCTAGAAAGGTGTTGATAACACACCAGTGTTTTGGCTACTGCTGAGCAGTGCTGGCACAGCATCAAGGCTGTCTCTCCAACATTTTTGCCCCCCCCCCCCCCAACGGCAGGCTGGGGCAGGGCGAGATCTCGGGAGGGGACATAACCAGGACAGCTGACCTAAACTAACCAAACAGATATTCCATACCATATGATGTCAGCTCAGATATAAAAGCTAAGTAAAGGGAGACGGAGGGGGGGCATTTTTGTCTTCCGGAGCAACCACTACGCGTACTGAAGCCCTGCTTCCCAGGAAGTGGCTAGACATCGCCTGCTGATGGGAAGTAGAGAATAATATCATTTGTTTTTCTTTGCTTTCGCGCGCGACCTTGGCTTTCAGTTTATTAAACTGTCCTTATCTTGACCCACGAGCCTTTTGTTATATTTTCTCCCCCCTGTCCAGCTGAGAAGGGGGAGTGATAGAGCGGCTTTGGTGGGCACCTGGCATCCAGCCAGGGTCAACCCACTACACTTTTAAACTGGTTTTATAACACTGCATTTGATCAGTCACAGCTGAAACGGAAAGCTCTCCTACAAAATCTAAGAGATGTTTTTTGCATGATTTGCCATCAGTTCACACATAAGACTCAAAAAATGCCATTGCAAAAAAATGGCTAGGAGAGAGCAAAGCTAGGGAACATCACAATTGAAACAACAAGATTGTGCCTTGTGTGCATGACCCTTGTGCTAAAATACTTCATTCCCTTCTGCATGATGCTACCCTATAAAAAGGTCAGCTATATTGTATTACCAACCTATAAATAATTCAGGGTTATAAAGCTTCTTATCTGATGTTGAAAATGCAGAAGGCACACAAGAGTGCTCTTCGAATAAAGTCTTCATAAACCTTACAGATCAGAGTATGTTAAACTGTGCTGCCTTTACCACAACCCTGAAGAAGGATGCATTATTCCCTTAGCCTACATCATATGCCACTGGCAGGTCCCTGAGATTGTCTGCACAAGTTCCCTGGGAAGATACATTGCAAAGAAGTTTAGCTACCTCAGCTCCTGACTCGAAGGCTGAGAGCACAGGCTACTCTGGGCTCAGAAGCTAGAAAGAAACCATTGATTTGCATGTGGGCTTTTTCACACTAGACTTTGTACAAGCACAAAATAATAGCCGATGTTTTCCACAGTGAGCTTTGGTCTAAATGCTCAGGAGGAAAAGATATGCTTTCTATTACCCCAGTGCAAACACAGATACTTATCAGAAGTCAAGATAACACTGACTCCATACTTCCATACTCTAAACCCATACATTGCTGCACCTGCAAACTTAAATGTGCCAAAAATGTGAATACATTCTGGTGACAGCTCTGATGCCGCTATCCATACATTGCCATTTTCATGTAACACGCAGCTTGCTTTCTCTGTTTCTCTTAGTAGAGAGATTTTAAAGAGTAGTATTGGAATTTTTGTTTTTACAAGTATTTTAGCATATGGGTTTTCAACTTGTTAAAGCAGACCTGATATTAAATACCAAAATGCCAGCCATTTTTTAATCTCATTTCCTGACAATTATTAACAAGAATTAAATCACCTTCTTTCTTCTTTTCCTTACTTGTGACTTAGAAAGTTCATTCTGCTTCTGTATCAAACAAAGAAGGAAAGAGACGGCTTTGAAAATGACTGGACTTTATTAGATAAATCAAAGCTAAATGTTTTTCTTTCTAGATGACATTTTAAAATATTTGCAATAAAGCAAAAATATACCCTTAATCTGTTTGAACCATTTTTCTTCTTTATATATTTTCCCACTGTTTTTATGGATTAAAAAAAATGCTTCAAGAAGAAACATCTGTTTGACCTTAAGGCATACAATCTGTCCATTGTCTCCTATGGAAAACAGAAATTATATTGATTTTCCAGCTTTTTTTCCTCCTCTGCAATGGAAAATTGAAAATGACTTCAGCATGCTTAGATGACCTTACACTAGATCTGTATGGTCCAGCTGGCAATTCTGTAGGCCAAATTGATCCTTTGGGATTTTTTTCTACCTGTGCAACTATCTTTTCCTCAGAAGAGATTGGGAACAGCTGCAGAGAATGACTGCTCAGCACTGACAGATGACTGTCTCTGCCTGTGTCTGTACCTACACCCCAAACTACAGGCACATCACCCACTTTGGTGGCAGGCATGGGGTTATGATGCACCTAAGATGCAGCCCAGCACTTAAGAACACTTATCAGTAGGAATGGGGGAGATGGAGGGGAGCCATGATCCATTTCTGACAGCTGATGGGGATGGATCTGCAATATTATTATCTGAATATGTCACTATCATTGCTGATTGTTTAAATATGAGCCCAAAGCATGCTATGTGCTATACAGGCATGTAAAAAGAAAAATCCTTGGCTTAAAGGGAGGTATGCTGTCCCATATTATATGGCTACCACGCAGAGACAGCCTTGAATAGCTTCCTCACACCTTTGAGCACACGTGTGGAGAAGCAAGGCGCCTGCCTATCTGATCAGGGGCAAAACACAAGGGAGCCAGCCCTCACCTTCTACCCTGATGAACCAGCCACACAGCACAGGGGGAAAAACCCCACTAGTCAGGAAAGGTAACAAATGCAATGCTTCTCCTGAAGGCTGCAAATTACAATTTTCTTGGAACAAAGTGGAGAAGTGATAATTTTTTTGGACGGCAAATCCTTTCTAAGGTGCTGTGAGGAGCAGCACAGCTATATACTGCAATTTACAGAAAGATTATGAACTGTGACCAAAGCCTATACTCCCCAAGTTAAATCACTCCTTCTACAGGACTGAATTCTACCAGAGACCTACTGCAATCAATCACATTCTCAGAGAATAAGAACTGCAGAACATAGAGCGGCAGAGCAGCATCTCGAATAGGAGAAGAAAAAAAGAACACAAGGAGAAATTGTCATGACTTTTGTTTTCTGAGTATTATTCTTCCTTTTCACTTGTTTATCTTGTGCCAAAATTCTTATTTCTGATACAAAACAGGAAAGCAGGTCCAAAATGCATTATATAAGTGCCTTAATAATATAGTCTTAAAACGTTAAAATGAATGCTTACAATTTTTTTTCATTTTATTTTGGTGAGAGAAATAATTAATATTAATGCAGGGAGCACATTATCAATTTACATTCATTTTGCTTGCTGTTAAATTGCTGTAAATTCCCTACTCACTCTTATTACTCATTGCTATTTTCCTGCTCCCACGGTAGCTGTAGGAGTGAACTCTCAGCTGCTGTCTGTCCGCAGCACGTAGCTGTCTCTGTCAGCTTTAGAGCATTAACAGTCATGCTCTGATAAACCTGCCATGGTAGGAACAGGATTAGGTCTTATGTTACTTTAGTAGGATCAGAACTAAGCTTTGAATCCTTGCATATGTTATACACGCACACACCAGCAAGCAAAATACGTTAAGTGATTCAAGAGCCCTGTGGTACCTCAGCTTTGCACCATTTGTTGTAAAGACTATTAGGTAATTCAATCAACAGGAGTCCTCTGTCATATGAGTCATGGCGTGGGGATGGACATGTAGTTCAAATGAGTGATACCAAAGGAGCCCCGCCAAGGTAGCACGGCAGAGCCAGGGAGAGCATGGCTGCCCAGGGAAGGCACAGCAAGGGATGCTGAGCACAAAGCATCGCGCCAACAGCCCGCCCTGTCTCCTTGGCTGCTGCCACACACCAGAGATTGGCCAAAGTAAAGGTGATTGCAATGCCCAGCAAGCAGCTAAAAAGCGCTGACCACTGAGAAGAGTTCAGTGGATGGCAGCAGTGACAGCAGCACAGAGTGGATCATGGACTGCGTGCAGGTGTGAGGCTTTCCAGGAGGCTTTCTCCTCGTGGTGCCCTGTGCCAAATGCCTACTCTTGCAGCCCTGGCTAAGCCTCCTTCCAGAGGCACAGGAGAGGAGCATAAAGGGACACAACCTGTACATCCATCCTGTATGAAAAGCTTTGTGCATATGTACCCTTAACACATGATTTGGGGAACAGGAAAGCTTCCTATGTTCATAGTAGCCCGCATGGTAGTTGGGTTTGCCTTAGAGAGCCAAACATCTCACTTATCCAGCGACCCAGCTGCAAAGACATTGCCCCTTCCATCCACTACAGAAATGGTGTGAGAGCAAACAGTACATTCCCTGAGATCCCACAGCACGGGACAAAATTTGACTCGAGGACTTCCATTGCAGCTTCTTGTCATCATTCTCCAAAGACAACTGTGGCTTCAGGTCAGCACAGACAAGTGTGACCCCCAGGAGGGGCAGAATTGCAATTGCAACATTAAATAACAACTAACTAGCCATAGCTACAGATATCTCTACAAAAACAGAGTTATACAGAGATAAACTACCATAGCAATATGTAAAATAGAAAAGCCTACTTTGTGCAAAACACACAGCAATGGAAGCATGTAACCGTCACATCCACTGCTTCAATTTCAAAGGAAATCTAATTTTCTGACATTTTAAAGTACTTCAGAAGACAAAGGTAAATCCTCTGTCACCTCTAATCAGCTGCAGCTGCAACCAAGGAATGAGAAATCACACCAATGAATGTAAAAACTAGAGCAGTTAACTGCTTAGTTGAGTGGACAGTCCATTTGAACATCTGGGATTCATGTTCTTTTTTCAAACCTAGCTGATAACAGGCACAGAGGCACAGGGCAAGTCACTGGAGAGAGACTTCACTTGGCCTAAAATGTATGGCTAGGCTACCCAGTTAATATTTCTGTAGTGACTTGTGAAACTGAAGATACCAGATCAGTTGAACTTTGCTGAAACATTACAGTATTGGGAATCCACTGCTTCTTTATTATAAGGAACAGTATTATTAATGTATTTTTCTAAACAAAAATTGAAGAAAGAGATGGAATTAGTCATTGTAACCACAATTGAACATTTTGCTTAAATCTATCTTGGTGTTAAAACCCTCATTTAAAAGAAAACTAAATGCTCGTACATGGCACACCCCACGCACACAGGTGGCTTGGAGGCACATGCTCTCACAAAGGCAGTGCCTGATCTCTGTTTTCTCTATTAAGACTAAAAGTGCCATGCAGCTAAACCACATGTAAGCAACAAGTGCCTGATGATCCACTTGCACTTACATTTTCCATAGTAAAGGAATTATTAAAGAAAAATAAGTAGTCAGAAAGGGGCAGTTTTAGAGAAGGGCAAATGAAACTTTTTTAAGCTCCCTTTGCCTCCCCAACAGCTGTTTCTGGCTTTGCTTTAAAACTGGCTGAAAGATGCCAGACGTGCAAATCCCTTCCCCTGGCACCTGCTCCAAGAGGAGCAGAGCTGCAGCAAAAGGAGGAGCAGAGACCAAAGCTGAACATCTGCTGCATTAAGTGGCAGCTCTGCGGCCCCCAGAGTTCTCTCTGCTCCTTCCAGCCCCAGCTGCCCTGTATCACCCGCCTGTCCTATGAGCCACTTGCTGGAAGAGGTGGTCCTTGTCCTTTATTTCTCCTTCCAGTCCCACAGCTCCAGTCTTGGAGCAGAGTCAGCTCCTCCCCTGGAATGTGTACTGCTCTCCTGAATTAGGGAACACCCACCTCCCACACAGTTGTCAGACAAAGCCCTAAATAGTACCCTTCTCAGTAAGAAACCACTGAGCAGTTGGCTAAGACTGCTACAATAGAAACTGTTACTGGATTGGGGAACCATTTAGGAAAATCTCAAAGGGATAGCAGGAAAAGAGCAGGCAGAAAAGAGGAACTCAGCTCAATCTGATTTGTAAAGCCCTGGTCCAAGTATTGCTGTATTTACTGTGTCCTTCTTTTGGGACCTGTACATGTGCAAGGATAAGTCTATGACATACGTGCAATTTTCTCCAGAAGGCACATTTTCAGGGAAAATGCTCAGTGAACTTCAGGTTAGGAAACGTGGCTTCAGTTACCATCGCTGTCCCAAACAGCATTAAAACGTCTGTGCAGTTTGTCACGTCAGCTACCAACTGAACATCTCCTTCTACCTCTTCAGAAAGCAGGAAAGCCTCGCTCCATTTCCAATGAAGGCAATATCAATGATCGAATTAGACAGTGGCAAACACCACCCATGTCTGTAGAAAATCAGAGGCAAGTCTCACTCAGAAATGAGCAAGCCACCTGTGTAAGCATGCAGCATCTAACCGTTAGGCAACACACTTCGTTCAGTGCGTCCCCTCAAAAAACTTGAAACATGTCCCTGCTTTCTAGCAAACCATTCTGCAGACACTGGTAAGACGCTTTCCAGCCTTCCCATAGAACATGCAAGGAGCAGCAACTATTCTCTTATCTCAGTGGCTGGGTTTTAGAGTATGGAAAGGCTTTAGACTCTGCTTTTGTACCACAGAAAGGACCATCAGTACCCTTCTCCATGTGCTGGCTTCTCAAACATATGCTACAGAGATCGTCTTAACAACTGAGGATCAATTCATTTCCCTTCAAAAAATGAATGGAAAATTCTGATGAAAACCAGTTTCTGCTTCTCACAGGAGGCATTTTCAGAACCATCGCACTAGGATGGCAAAGCTGCTCACAGTGAGCTTGCCTCAGAAGGGCAAAATGTCAGGAAAAAGGGTGTTAGTGGAAAAAAGCCACAGTAGATAACCTTCCACAATAGGCAAGATCCATTTGCGTGAGAAACTGTGGCTATCCCTTTAGCCACCTTTAGTGCAGTCCTCAAGGAAGACAAGAAGTAGACTCGTTGGAGAAATTGGGGTACCCCTGTCTGAAAGGTCTAGAGAAAACACCCACTGACACATACCTCAGCACAGGGTCATTACCTGTCACTGAGATTTCATTCACATAATTTCATAAATAACTGTGTATACATCACTTCTATTGCATTTATCAAGCTGACAGCTCTTGCTTATAAAATATAAATAGAATAGATAACAACAGGATTAGTACAGTTTCATCTAACTCAGCACTGTTAATATTTTTCCATAAAAATGCACTCAGGAGTCTGCATTGCACTCATCCAGGCATAACTTTGTTATCGTGAACTAATTATTATAGACAGTTTGCAATGGCTACACATTTCTGTCTCTAGTAAACAGATTAAATCACTGCAAGACGTCTACAGCAATAATCATACAAGACAGTTATGGTGAAAACTCCATTTGCTGGGTCTTTTTCCTTAATGCTCTGAATATTACAACCAACCAGTTCAGTGGTGAGGATGCCTGTAGGACTACCAGTGAACATTTAGTATGAACACAGTGCCGTAGAGAAAAATGCCAATATCTTTTGTGGAAGAACAGGAAAAATACAGCCTCACTTTCATAATTTTTTCCTCACAGTAAGAAAACAGTATCTCAGTGCTACAAGACACACCAAATTAAAGAAGTTCATCCCCTCTCCCTACACAGGTGGTCAGAAAGAACAAATACTAGCCACATACAGGGCGAGAGAGAAAGTGGACAGCCTACAGTAATGCAGGACACAGCTGATAAGCAACAGCATTGCCAATCATCTATCTACCAATCTGCAGCATATAAATGAAACCCCATCTCACTGATGGTTGGTTTTCTACCTGGGCCTCATCACCCTCCTGTAAATTCTTTCCTGGAATTTACTGGAGTTGACACCAGCTACAGAGGCAAAAAGCAGGCACACCACCCACACAGACCTCTTCCAAAGCAATTTTTTGCGTCCGGTGCTTTGGCAGCTCCAACTAACTGACAATAAATCATAGCTGTTGGCTGAGTCAAGAATTGTTTTAAATGCCATTGTCTGTAAAAACTCATACCAATTTACTGGTGCTATGCTCCGATGAATGGAAGACAACAGTGTCAAAACCCAATTTCGAGTGACACCTTTACTGGCAGTATCTTGTAAACACTGTTGAGGCTGATCTGGGTTTCAGAAAGGAGCATGTAAATATTTTGTTACAGCATTTATTGCAGGGATTTTATAAATAAATAAATAAATGTATATAAATGTATATACACAGAAATTGCAATTAAAATCTTGGTTGATGTTGTTCAGTCCCTTTGTTCTTTGAAGTAAAATTCAGGCTTGTAGGAACCTCACAGTACTGTCGCAGCATTTAATTGGAAACAGCTGTTTTCCACCATTTGCTTGATGAAGTCCCACAGAAATTTTGTTTTGCTCCTGGTGACAAAGTAAACTTGGTGTAAAGTTCCAGAAATTAGTGATACACATCGGCAGAGCCTGAATTACAGATTTTGCCAATACTCAAAAAGAAAAAGGCAGAAGCAGATTATATACACAACGAACTAGCAGCTTTCTACCTTAGTCTTAACCTGAGGGTTGAAACCAGACTGGCTGGCTAATCCAAGATACACAAGAGTTTCCTAGAGCCACTTCTATGAAGAGGATAAAAAAATAAATGCAATCAAGTATAATGGAACTTGTTTTTATCACTCAATTGCCTAGAAATTACCAGGTACATTCATACCACTGTTGGAAACCTATTATCATTAACAACCATATTGATTTCCATTTACAAAGATGTCTTTGAAAGAGATAATTGCCCAGTTTGACTAGACAATTCCCTTTTAACACCACACAGAAATCTGCAGCATTACGACCTTCTACTCAACAGCTTGTTCTCTAGTAAAGAAACACTTGCTCCTTTTGTATTTTATGATTTATGGTATAATTCATGGGATGGCCATGCTTTTTCCTTTACTGCCCTCCCAGTGTGACTTAAAGCTGACTTGGAAGAATGGTATGTAATATTTCTGTCTGCTCAAGCTGTGTGTAAACAAACTACATCCATTAAAACCATCAAGTGTCTCTATGTTTGTTAAGATGACAACCAACTAATAGTTCTGGTTTTGTGATGTACACTTCACTTGAAAAAGGGGCTGTTGGTATTGTTCTGCTAGTCCTTTAAAAGAGGAAGCTGTGATCTGCGAGGTGCGATACTGAAGGGGAAAACTTTGCGTAATCTACAAGTCCTGTTCAGGTTTCATCAAAAGGTTGGAACAAATGGCATGAATCTGCCATGAATTTAGTCGCATGATGGAGCAGATGTCCAAAGCGGAGCAGGGCTGGTCAGGGGTGCCGATCACACATGAAAAAAGGCAAAAGCTGTTGCTGATCTTGTGCCTGATCTTGTTGCCGATCTTGTGCCTACTGCCTAGTCCCCAGATCAGTCTGTCCTGAACTACTTGAGGGTGGAAGAAGATTTGACCCTACCTACGCTAAGTCAGCGGACAGTATACTTCCTTCTAGAAGCAAGTTTTAATGAAATTAAGATTCTCCCTGTGACTACTTCTCTTCTAGAAGTAAAACTTCTGATGCATCAATGTGAAAGCATAGACCAGCAACAGCGTCACAGTCGTCAACAAGGATAATTTGCCAGCAACTCCTAGACTCTAATTTGAGAAGGAAATAATATATTTAAATTACATTGCAGATTCAACAGTTCATAACAGATTTCTCTCAATTACTATGAGAAAAAGCTTTTCTCTTAGTTCTTTTATAATGCTTATTTGCCTTTTAACTAGTTTTCCTGCAGGCGTACACTATAAAGGCATAAAGGCGAATTTTTATACTGCAACATCTTAAAAGCTGCGTGCCTGCAGCTACCTTAATGTTATTCTTTATTGAAGTCAGCACCATCAAATTTATCCTTTTATCATTCATAATCTTCAAATAGCTGATACAACTGCACTAAGATCCAAGCACATTTATTTCCAATGCACCCAGGATCGAGCCATTTATTTTGCTTGACTGCTGACAGTCCTACACAGTAGTAGAAAACATTTTTGATTAGCTGAACTAAAGCACCCTTCTAGCAAATGAACTCTTGACGAGGGTGTCATTTTCTATCGTTCACTGAATTTGTTGGAGTTCTCAATATTTAAAGTTGCTTAGACTGATAGTTCATTTGGGCTGGAATGTTATTCTTTATACCTATTTATACTACAGTTTATAAATTATTACTTTGATCCTGAATGGAACACCTGGAATGGGGTAATAGAAATATTTCAGTTGTTGTAGATTTAAGGATTTACCTTATCTGCTTCTCTGTCCAATATGGAGCCAGAAAGATTTTACTCTTTAGGGTTTCTGGGATTATGTTTTTCACTCTTTTAAGCCAAGATCTTGACTTCTGCTCTTCTATGTACAATTCCCTACTCATCCTCCTATCCATTAGAGCCATTCAAAACTTATACTTACTTACTGCCCACACCATCACCTGTGCTGGTCCTCTCTGGTTATGTGACACAAAGCAAGCATTCTTCCCTGCTTTTTTCCTCCTATTGGAATTACATCAGACTTATGATGCTGTCAGAGGACAAAGTTGGACCTTTCCTAATGACTACACAGAGAATCAATAAAAACCTAAAAATAGATTTCCCGAATAATTCTATAAAGGTACCTTTTCTGTTCTAAAAGTCCATTTTGGCTAAACACACCCTACAAATATTGGGCCTTACCCTGTCATAACAGCTCAACACTGAGATCTGCATTATCATCAGTCTGTGCTGCAGCCTTTAGACCTATTCAGGAAGGTTTGTACAGTATAACAAGGGCAAGCCAGTGGGTTGTGGGGCAGCAGAAGGCAAAAGTAACCCAATGTGATTTTAACATAAAGGCAAACTCAGCCGCAAGTGAAGAATACTGTAGTGTCATTACCCTATGCAAAACGTGCATGTAAATTTGGAGCAGATTCCACCTATGGTTAGCTAAGCACAGGTGCTACCTCCACCTTTATATTCTTTATGGAGAGTTCAGAAAGCTTCTCCTCTCCCCCATCCCTTCCCTTCATGTCAGCCATAGGCCCTTCTGCAGTGGTAATTCCCTGAAACCACCACTCGCTTCCAGTGCCCAATTTGAACAGGAACACACTTTTCCGCTTCCTTCAGAGGAAAAGGAACATTTCAAACACAAAGCAGCACAGATCTTCCAAAATCCCTCTGAGAAGCTCATGGCCTCTCCCCAGTTCTGTTCATCTTTCATGCTCTCCCTGGCAAATGCCGTCAGTGAGCCCAAGGAGCAGGGACCGCACACTTTGGGGCTGCTGGTGCATGGTCCTCAACTGAGGTTCCTCAACAGTGGCCCACCACAGGAAGCAATGGAAGGAGAGATGACATTTGCGATTAAGGAATATTTCAGTTTCCCTCTGACATTTAATTGTCCACAGTTGCCTTTTCTTGGTCGTGAATGCTATTCTAAACATCAGCTCTTTGTTGCATTCAATGCCTGTCCATTCCCAGCACTAGCAAGTTCCTGCAATGTTTTGCTTCCAAGGCAGAGCACAGGTTCTGTAAAATGAATGGAAACGAAGAACAGATTTGGAGGCAGGAATGCAGGAGGGAATAGGGAGAAGTGTTCCCTATAGTGAACAGTTCATATAGATACACTTGTGTGCTTTTCTATCTATAACACACTGGCAATGCTTTGAGAGGCACTAAGAAGATCACTGTTAAAAATGGATTAGGAGCAACATCACTTTTATTTGCTGGGTCATGCTTTAAATATGCTAAATAAAAATAAATTCATTGTGCAATCAACGGAGAGTTAAATCACAAAACATCTTTTTATCATCTCTTTGTCAGGAATACTTCTGTATCACCAAAACATTACAGCATACATTGAAAATTAGCAGACAAAACCTGCCATGTTTAATGAATGTTGTGCCAAGATTGCTTTTTAGCAGGGCAAAATCACCGAGACAAAGACACTGTTACTGTTGTGGCAGTCACAGTATGAATCAGAGATACCCTTCTGTGATGGGTTAACCCTGGCTGGATGCCAGGTGCCCACCAGAGCTGTTCTATCACTCCCCCTCCTTCTCAACTGGATAGGGGAGAGAAAATATAACAAAGAGCTTGTGGGTCGAGATAAGGATAGGAGAGATCACTCACCAATTACCGTCACGGGCAAAACAGACTCAGTTTGGGGAAAAATTAACTTGATTTATTACAAATCAACCGGAGTAGGGTAATGAGAAATAAAACCAAATCTCAGAACACCTTCCCTCCACCCCTCCCTTCTTCCCGGGCACAACTTCACTCCCGGATTCTCTACCACCCCCCCCCAGCGGCACAGGGGGACGGGGATGGGGTTTACGGTCAGTTCATCACACGTTATTTTCTGCCGCTTCATCCTCCTCAGGGGGAGGACTCATCACACTCTTCCCCTGCTCCAGCGTGGGGTCCCACCCACGGGAGACAGTCCTCCACGAACTTCTCCAACGTGGGTCCTTCCCACGGGCTGCAGTTCTTCACGAACTGCTCCAGCATGGGTCCTTTCCACGGTGTGCAGTCCTTCAGGCACAGACTGCTCCAGCGTGAGCCCCCCACGGGGTCACAAGTCCTGCCAGAAAACCTGCTCCGTGGGCTCCTCTCTCCACAGATCCGCAGGTCCTGCCAGGAGCCTGCTCCAGCGCGGGGTTCCCACGGGGTCACAGCCTCCTTCGGGAACCCACCTGCTCCGGCGTGGGGTCCTCCACGGGCTGCAGGTGGATATCTGCTCCACCGTGGACCTCCATGGACTGCAGGGGGACAGCCTGCCTCACCATGGTCTTCACCATGGGCTGCAGGGGAATCTCTGCTCCGGCGCCTGGAGCATCTCCTCCCCCTCCTTCTTCACTGACCTTGGTGTCCGCAGGGTTGTTTCTCTTACATGTTCTCACTCCTCTCTCCGGCTGCCGAAATACCGCCATCCCAACTTTTTTCCTTCTTAAAAATGTTATCACAGAGGCGTTACCACTATCGCTGATTGGCTCGGCCTTGGCCGGCGGCGGGTCTGTCTTAGAGCCGGCTGGTATGGGCTCTGTCGAACACAGGGGAAGCTTCCAGCAGCTTCTTACAGAAGCCACCCCTGTAACCCCACCCGCTACCAAAACCTTGCCACACAAAACCAATACACCTTCACGTTGATTTTTCCAGTCATGGCTAAGTGACAGAGAATCATTTAGCCTTTTAAATGCCAGCTTTCTTAAAATGTGAGCTGGGGTAGTTGTATTCTCTGAGACATGTTTGAATCCCACTGCAATAAAGCCACGTTTAAAATTAGCTATCAACACAACTCTGTCACGAGGCTAACTCTTTTCTCTCGAGAGGAGTTAGAAAGACTTCCTGTATTGCAATATTGCAACCTTATCAACAAAGCTAATTCTTACTAAGCTGTTATTTTTACTTTTTGAAATCCATTAATACCACCATTTAAATACAACATACCTTATTTTTGCATTTTAAAATGCTGCTTCAGAGAATTTATTAAGTTATAATCAAATGAGAATCTAGCCCAGGATATAGAATACACCATCTGACAGCAAAATGTCACAGACTAAAAACATATTAATTTATCTTTCTACTCTGTAAGAAAAAGATTTTGCCTTTTAAAATTGTCTTAAATTAAAACAAAACAAAAAAATCCCTTAGCTTAATCTTCTTGTGGTAAGGAATCACATTAGAGGTAGATACAAATCACTGTTACCTTCTCAATCTATTTTCATTACACAGGCAAGGCAGTCCATTGGCAAGTGGCAGATTTAGCACGGGGGGTGACTTCAATGACTCATAGACACCCCACTATTGCAGAATCATGCAGGAGAAGATGCAGTGGCTTCAGCTCAAATTGCTTATTTGTGGAAGCAATTATAACTAAGAGCAGAATAGTTGCATTTATTGCAGCTGGTAGATGCATTTATGTAATAATTTAGTGTTGACGGATGCAAAAACACAGGAAGGACATTTGCTGTATAAGTTACTTGACTTGATGTCTCAAGACTGACAAACCCAAGTGATTAGACTTACACAGAAAGAAGCCATGCTGGAATAAACGCTGGAAGTGGAGGCCTTATAGACACCTCAAGTCAAAGACTCTTTCACAAGTGTGTGTGAGCATTTGTACACACAGACCTGTCTCTGTAATAACAGTAAGATTTGAGAGGGCCAAGGAAGGGAGTGTGAAGAAGTGCCAAACATACTTTTTGGTCCCTTCTGGCTCTGCCAGCACCTCTGGCTCAGAAATACTGTGAAACATGGAACTGACTCAGCAGGTTTCAGACTTTGCACCTCAAGCATAAACACCCTCACATAGGCATGGTCCTAAGGGCCCATGTGATTCCTCCAATTACATGGAATAAACAGATCAATAAAACAATTCTTGCCAGCAGGACAGGGGAACATAGGCTTGGAGGGCAATGACAGTTCCTCCAAGTCCAACCCTGTGCTGTCACAGACAACTGCATCCTCTCCATCATCTTAACAAGTTCTGTCTTGGACCTAATTTGACTGTTTTTAATTCTTTAAAAGCCAGTTTCAACATCTCATCCTTTCAATAATTAGAAAACTTATTTTGAATTGCATTTAAATTTATCCATGATCAATGTAGATCAATTTGGCATAAGCCTTACTCTTTCTTTAGTAAGTAATGGTCCTGAAGTCCCATTTTATTTCCTCTTGGAGTTCACCACTATAATATTTTATATCAAAAGCAATGCTATGCCATTCTCTGCTTTCAAATGAAAGAAAACACATTGGCAGAAAATTATTTGACCACCAACTCTAAAAGGACTGGAAGAAAAGACCAGCACATGAAAAACAAAGATTTCTGATGAATGCCATATTGACCTTGAATAAGCCTGTGAAACATTCATTGTGGCCAGGAAAACGTTTTCAAAAAGCCAATTTTGGCAGCAAGGGCAGGCTCCCAGCTGGCAGTGAGGTTACTCCATATCTGTTAAGAAGCAGTACCCTGTTTCCTATTACTTGGAAATTGTTAGGAATTCTCCACAGTTTCTCCAGGTAGCTTTTTTTTTTTACTATTCATACTTATTAGTTGTAAAAGAAGGACCATATTCCTAAAAACATCTTGTCACAATATGTTTGTTTGTTATTCAAATAAATATAGTAGGTGGAATTCAAAAAAAGGTTTAGGGCATTTTATTGAGTATTAATATATCAGTATGTCTAGCAGAATTTCTACTTAGTGCTTTCATCAGATGCTTACAAAAGTTAACTGCACATGCATAAATATATATATGTTATACTTCTGTGTGAAGTAAAATGCAGTTATGCTGTAAGAGTGTATGCCTACATCTTTACAACAGAATAACAAAATACATTTCTGTGAAAACGTTCTCATACTCAAAATCTTTAATGAAAGTCCTATGGCTTGTGACTAGATTCTTTTTCCTTTCTCTTATTTCATATTGAAGCAGCTATTTTATAAATAAATGTTATAGCAAACAAATATAAAAGCTTTATTATTATTATTTCAGTGCTTTTAAAATTACAGCCTAATTTAAATAAAAATAAAATTGTTGATTTAAAATATGTTGGTTATCTATAAAACACAGGATCAATAAAAGACCTTGAAAAGTAATGCTAAGAAGGGTATAAAATAACCTTGCTGCTTTTTTCCTCTTCATAATAGGGAGAAAACCATGTTATCAACAATATTATTGCTTATCATCATTAAAAGGCCATGAGAGTAGATTTGGAATTCACAAGATTAAAAACCAAAAATACCCTGCTTTTTAGGTTTTGTATCACACACGTTTCCAAAGATTTATAATTGTGGGATTCCTAAATGTATGAGTTGGGTTTCTTGCATAGATGCTTGTCTCCAGGAATTGTGCCATCAGGGAAAAAAAGCACCAAATGGAGTCTTTTCATGAAATTACAGGTGCTGGCAAGTGCTGTGACTCTTGCTATTTTATTGTGAATCTTAAAGTGGTGTGGGGTTTTTTTAATGGTCTAGTTCTCAGAACCAAATGGTGCCTGCAAATGAAAATACTTTCAATATGCAAAAAGAAAGAACTAGCTGTTGGTCTACAACGGTAGGTTGGCTAGCACTCAGAAGTGTTAGTTTAATGTGCGGTTAAAAAATTCTTCACCTTCATGTGAAATGAGATTTCTGGCCCATCCTGAACCCTTCATCTTATACCATCTGCTCTACCTCTTCTGTCTTGTGAAGGCAGCTCTGCCCCCACCTTTGACCTCTAGAGAGGCAGAAGAGATGCATGCTGCTGAACATTGGGCAAGTGCACTTTTTTCTTCTCTGGCTCTTTCGTTACTATCTCTCATCTTCCTAACACTATAGTAAAGGTAGAAAACCAGTCAAATACAAGCCGTTCATCATCCAGAGTCTGTGTCAGAAACAGTGGTGAAAATTAAGAAGTAAAAAAGAATACATGCTTTTTTAGCAGAGGCAAACAGTAAAAGTCCATCAGAAAATTGAAAAACCATTGAGAATTATCACAGCTTCAGAATCTGAAAAATTCAAAGCAACCAAAGGGAAAAAAGGAAATAGCTTGGGGAGTATGTCTGCAGATCCGTTACACCTCATTCAAGCAACTAAGCCAGCCTCAAGTGGGTTTAGAAAAGAAAAATACACCTTGGATGTAAAGACCATTCAGAGCAAAATGCAGTTCTGCATTAGGATTAGATTTCATGCAGCATTCACATCTCAGCATAACCTGGAGGCTAAACGGCAGCAGACAGCAGAAGCAAATGGGGGAAGGAAGAGCAGTAAAAGAGGAAGAGCTTTATCCCATGTCACTGGTGTGCTGCTGTCAGTGTCTGGCTGCCTGGCTGTTTATTTGGCAGATCTCAGCTAGGATTAGACTTTTCTATAATTCCAAGTATGTTTTACCTTTTCTACAAATTAAAATTTTAAAGCTAATACCCAAAAGCAAACCATTCATATTGCAATATTTTCATTTTACTTTTCTCTGCTTTGGAAGATTCTCAGCACTGAGGCTTTTAAAGTAATATCAAAGAGAATTACAACGATATAAGCAAAATCATGGGCTTCACTTAGAAAAATTAAGTCAATTAAGCACCTGAAAACTGAACTGAATGCTGAAATACTAAACTGCACAATGAGTGGAATTGAGAAAAGCAGGTTGCTACACAATTTTAAATACCATGATGAGGTACATTTGGAAAAGAAACAAATTAAAGCCATTTCTACTAACATCAATGACTTCACTTCCACAGGAATTACTCAGACAAGTTACTCATCCACGTTCCCCAAGACTAATCAGCGTATCTCTAACATATCTAGAGGACACCATGGAGAATGTCATTTAGAAGACAGACGTGCAAGAAGGGAAAAGGGGCTGGGAATGGAGGAGGGGGGAGCCAGTGCTGGAGTCGCTGTCATTGTGACAGAAGGAGGGGGAGCAGGGTCAGGCCACAATGAGTAACATAGGGTGGTCACCACCCCCAGGATCTGAAGCCTGGAGCATCTGAATAAAGAATGTATTCCAATGATACTGTGGGGGAAACACTAAAGGACTTATCAGCCAAAGTCTTACAGCCAGCTTCCTTATCACTACTGGTTGTACAGCAAGGTGTTGACAAGCCCCTACTCCACACGGCCCTGTGTGACCTGGGACCTGACCATTTTCCATCACAAAAACTATTTTACTCAGAATATTCTCCAAAAATTCTTGAAGCTGCTCGTTCACTTCAGGTCACTCCCTTCCCTGTGTTCAGCAGCTCACCAAACCTCTAGCTTAACAGCAAAAGATGGTCCACATCACCGTTCATTTTGTACAATTTTTTTCAGTATTGTTGACAAAATAACTCTGATTCTAATGCTACTGATTGCAACCAAATGTAATGAATTCATTACAGATTTCATTTCATAAATAACCATCTTGCTCTTGCATTATTAGATGCTTTTAGAAGTAATAAACCAATTAATAAACACAGCAAGTGGCTTTTCTTTTTCAGTGTTGACAAGGTACAAATTTTGTTAATTTTAGATGTCAAAGTCTATCATTAAACTAGTAGGCATACTCTGCATAATAAATATCCAACCATCACCCTTAATTCCAGTTTAATGTTTGCACTACGACACTGTGTTTACATTTGAGGAAAAAAAAAAAAAGTTGAAAATTATCCCTGCTGTGACCAGTTATCCTGAAAGAAATGAGAAAAAAAAGGCAACTTGTTATCAGATTGTTTTTATTTCATTCTCTATGTTTTAATAATTCTACTTTCTTTTTCTGAACAAATATCTTTGTTCTTTACTGGAATGTTCTGATGGGAAATCACAGAACATATAAATTGGCCAAAAAATTGTAAGCAAGTTGTTAGAAAAATTGGTAAGAACAGCAATAAATAGGCAATTCAATTACAATGTATGCATAACTATGAAACAACTGTGTGCTTTATTCTGTCTGGAAACGTTGATTTGCAAACACTGGGGTAAGTAACGTGATTCTAGAAGGACATTTGTATCTCATAGCAAAATGGATATTCACATTCTAGCAATATAAAATATTTTTTCTTTGGGATCAGAGGTAGAAAAACTGTAACCCGAACACTCTAAACTGGAGGGAAAATAAGCAGACTTTGCCTTTTTATAGGTAAGCCCAGCCGACTTGAAACAGCCCATGCAGGGAGGAGAGTCCTGCAAAAGGGCATCATCAGGTTATACTGAAGTATTTATATTTGAGCTCCTTGTTCTCTGCATCAGTTTCCAGATTTCTTTCAGACAAGTATTTTCATATTCTCAAAGAGCTGAGGTTGAACTTGGCTGTTAAACTTATTCCTCTATACCGAATATGCTTCTCTATCAAAGACTTCTAAAAATCACCTCAAAGAAGTTGACACCTATCTGCAGCATGCTTAGCTTCCCAGCACAAGTAATACCAGCAGAAATCTAACCTGATGCTTTTGTTTCTGAAACTCTCAATGGCATAACTCAGACACAAACAAGAGAAACACGGGAAATAAATTTGCCCATCATGAACATTTTATGATCATTTGAATTTTGTGTCATGTTACAGGCCATGTACTTTTCAGAATTGGACAAATTAAAAATGTCAGAGATGTTAAAAAATATTGTTAAAAGATCTAATTAGCCCAGAATTAATTTGGGGAAGGAGGGAAATAAATTTTTTCATTTAGAAGACATAATAACAAGTATGTTTGGAAAAAAAAACCCTGTAACTTCAAATAATTTTTTGTAGTTTCAGAAGATGTTCCCCAGTAGTAATTTCCTTTAAAATTTCTGCCCTGCTCCTCATAAGATTTACAGGAGTTTGGGTTGCTGGGGTTTTAGGACAAAAGGAAGAATAACTAATATACATAGCACTGTCTTGCACTTCTGAGTGCTAACTTTAGTATCAAGATTTATTTTTAAGGGTTACTTTTCCAAACTGGCTAGCTCCCTAATTTTACTGACTGAAAAACAACTGAAACTGAGTAAAGGACACTTCTTTTTCCTCTTTCCAAATTCTTTTTTTTCAGCATTTCTGTCTGTTTGTTTGCTTTCTATTATAAGATAATTCTCAAAAGGACGTTTTCAGCTAGAAATATTTTTTTTTTTCCTTTGAAAACTTCCAAGGAGATAAGTAACCTTTTTGGTCATTTGCAGTATTGAATCTATGAAGAAAATGCTAGGTTATAGCTGCAACTACTCTCACAGCTCAGACCAAGTCTGATTTCTGGTATCTGCTGATAAAGCACTAACTTCCCAGAAGAGACCACTACTTAATATTACACTGTTCATCATCTCACAGATTCTCAAAGTGCTGATTAAGCTTTCAGTTTAATGAATGGTTACCTTAAAGTAAAATATGTTTCTAATTTTAAAAAGTAATAAATGAAAGGTTTGTGTTGAAGGAGGTAGAACGTCTGTACACTTAAGTTCTTCAGTATATGCTCTTCACTATATATTGTTCAAAAAAGCATAATGTTGCCCTAAGCAAAATTATGTGGAATCATAAATGAAGGTCACTGCAATGGTGGCTGAGCCACCTTGTCTCTCCATCAAGGAGGAGTGCAGATCCACTGCAAGGAGGAGAGGTGGTCGACTCAGGTCCTGCCCGTAAGAAGCACACAGGTAGCATGATCCGGGGGCAGCATACCATTTTCCATTGCTACCACCATGGATGAACTGCCAAAAGTGCACATGGCTCCTATACATGCAGCAAGAAGAGTCAAATGGCTGCTAAGCATGATCACTATTGACCATACTTTTTATCAAAAGCAAAGGAGAGTGCTAAACTTTAAACACAGGTAAAGGTATTCACCATGGATAAGAAAATGCTTAACAGCAGCAAGGAAACAAGTATTTTATCTACATTGATCATCTCACATATTTCATCACCATGCCATGGAAATTGAAGTCCACGTCTTCAGTATAATTTTAACTCTCTGCAAATACAATTCTGAATGGTATAGAGCTGTGATATTCCCACTTTGGTCTTCACATATATCAAATGAGTTACATTGGCTGCCACCATGTTGTTAAAAATAGAAAAGGGAAAGAACTGCCCAACCATCTATTCCATTTCTAAGCCAAGGAAAGGTTTTTGTTTGTTGGGTTTGGGGTTTTTTTTAAAGTATATACTTCAATGATGTGCCCAGAATAGATGGGCACTGTGATTTACATTTCTTTTGTGATACTTTTTAATGAACTAATTAATTCTACCAGTAATGACCTAGATAGTGCTTGAAATTCTTCTTGCTACAGGAAATAATTTGCATAGAATAATAAAACAAGAGAATTTTTTTTCTTGTTGAACCTGTGCTGAAATATGGCACACAGAAAATCTCATCATCTAGCATGTTGCAGAGGAACATCTATCCATCTAGGAAATAATTCAGACCCCACAAAGTAACAAGCAAAAGTGCTTGTCCCTTGCCACTATTGCTACTTGTGAAAAAGCAAACTGGGAGAAACCCAATAGTTGAAATCTACTGGCTTTGAACTACCCACTCATTGCTATTCACACAATTACCAGCCAGCATGTGCATTTCTATTTCTCATTTCTCCCTGGAACTCATCTCCGGGCTGAATCACAACCACATGAAAGATGACTTTTCCAAGGCAGAAGCATTTCAAAATTTAGTGTGTGCATCAAATGTTGCTTGCTTAGTTTGATCACATTGCTTTTACTGAACACTCACCAAATTATTGCGAGCAACACCCCACCCCCCCTGCTGTCCCTACAGCCAGTGGATTCTCTGCAAACCACCTCATGATGAAAAAAGTAAAAAGGGTTTGGTTAAAAGGTACTTTCCAGGAAGTTTGTCAGCCTTCCTCAGCAATAGCAAACAGATCTGATTCCATACATTTGCTTCATGGGCAAAACCAGCCATGCAGTCTCAACCATGTCGTGAAAAAGATACTGGTTATGAAGGTTTCAAGGCAATAGTGAAAACGGTTTTTAACTGGAAAAGCAATTCCAATATTTTAAAAGAAAAGAAATCCAAATGTTCCAGAAAGGAAGAAGGACTACAAGAAATTCTTCTGAAATATAAAGCAAGGTCCCTGCTTTGACACAGCTACTCACACATCCCGCCCAGACACTTCATCCTTCTATTGAGAGTTAGAAAAAGAATGACCGAAGATCAGTCAGACAGCGTAATCCAAAACCAGATTACAATATCCCTCTGTCTTTTCACCCATTTAAAGATCCCAGGCACTACTGTAAATTGTTATTAGCCCTGCAGTTGTAGTAGCTATGTTTTGAGTTTAAAATCAAGAAGTAAATTAATAAAAACATAAATCTGAAAACAACAGCAGGCTCCAAAATTATTCTCTGCTATCCCACTGACACACAGAGTATTTGTTTTTAATTTCCACCCAGTGAGCTGAAAGCAGTATGGTCTTCCAGAATTTCTTATATGCACGTCCAGCATTCATGCCGCTTACTCCTCTGAGCAACTTTGCATTACCATCTCCTGTTTTTCAAAATGCCTCTGCTGTGTGAAAAATAAATAGCTTCCCTCCTCTACACTACTATTCACTTAACATTGTGGTGTTAAAAAAATATTAATGTAAGACTAGACTCAGGCTTTTTTATTACTAGTACGTGGTACCTTACTCTGCAGATATTTCCGTTCTCTTTAACAGAGCAAGGTATTACTCTGCAGAAGTAAAGGAGGCAGAGCCTGGCTCAGCCCAGCAGCACCACTTACTCCTCTTCCCCCCCTTGCTCAACTCGGTCCACTTGGGCTCAAACACAGAAACCTGCTGTCTCCAGGGAGGAGAGCAGAAGATGGAGACAGCTCTGCAAGACACCACACTCAGCTCCAGAGGACACTGACATCCAAACACATCAACCCCTTCCACCACACCACAACACCATGCAGCACCCTTCCATCTCTTTTCCTCTTGGAGAACTGCACGTGAGTGAGGCCAGGGGACAGCAGCCTGGGCCAGAGCCTCCAAAATACAGCTGGCATCTAAGCTGAACCCGCTGAACACTCAGGCGCAGGAACAGTGTGTCATGAACGTGCACATTTATGTACTTGCACCTTTTTTTCCCTCTTGGGTTACAAGAACAGAAATCTAACTCCCTTGCTTTTTGAGAAGGGGACAACAAATAATGTGGCGTTATCGAGGCTTGTAGCCACTTACCCACCTAGCCAATTCACCTTGCTGCGTATCGTCAGTTTGTAAAATATTCCCCTTCCTTCAAAGACTCATCTAATCTCTCCAGTTTTACTTTGTGGTACTTAGAATAAAACACCAAACATTATGCTGCTCTGTGCCATTTCTCCACAGTAAAAAAATATTAAAAGCTGCAGCTTCTTTTGCTCGTTTTCTGCTGATTGAATTTTTTTTTTCTTTCTTGACTCCTGTTTACTATTTGTATTTTAATGTACACTGGATTGAAAGACTGTATTTTTAAACAGAAAATGTTTAAAGGTATTTAATCATACGCCACATTCCATCCAATTCATATACTGAGTTTCTATTGAGCTTCCTCCAGTTTGTCTTCCTACATCTTTCTAATAAGAAGATGCCAGCAACTAAAAGCAATACTTAAGTTCAGCCCATACACAAGTTGCATATAAAAAAGCATATTAATTTTCATCTCTGTATCCCCCCATCTAGCACTATTTCCAGATTTTCCTCACCATTTTTATTACACTAACTGCTCTAGAGTTTGCAGAGCACTTTTTTTTTTTAATGGGGGGCTCTAGCTTGCCACTTTAAGCTTTTTGATATGCCACATCATTGAAGAAACTGTAAAAGGATAAAATGTGACTTGTCTTCATTCTACTTCTTCCAGGGTTTGTGCTAATCATCTAGATGCCAGTTGGCTTGAGATGTGCACTGATGTACCTATAGAGAACAACCATTTCCCTACACATATCTAGAGTATTTTTCCTCTCAATCAGGTTTCACACTTTTCTCCATTACAAAGAAAACTGAGCAGTAACAGCTTAACAAATCACTACTCATTATCAATCCCCATATCATTTTCTCAAATGTTCAGCCTCCGTGTACCTCCACAATGTTCTAAATGGATAAAGTCTGTTGAGAGTCACTAACTAAAAAATTCTCACTACCCTCATTATGTTTGTTATTGCTATCTAAAACGTAATTAAGGATCAGAACAGTTACTTTGCTGTGGAACAGACAGCATCATTTTCCTATTTCACCTGTTTGTAAATTGAGTCTGAGAAAGTTCAGTCAACATTACCTAAGAGATCGCTATTTTGACCAAGTCCATTTTAGACCTCTGATGGGAGACAGGCATGGCAGAATAAGGAAAGCATGAAGGTGTCTACAGAGAGCTGTAAAATCACTAGTGTCACAGTAGAGGACAGGGAACAGTTACTCACCCTGTCTTCTGATAAAAGAATTAAGGGTTATCAAATTATATTAGCAGGTTCAAAAGAAGAAAGACAGCTCTTCTCACGCAGCTGGTTACTAACCTTTGGATCTCCTTGTCATGGGCCTTATGAATTTTTTAATTTTAGCTTTGAGGAGATTCAAAAGGTACCAGGAAATAGCCATAGACGAAAAATACACAAAGGGTTATTAAATACCAACAAACTGCTTCTGATCCTTTCCCCTAATTGGTTGGGTGCCAGGAAATTATTCCAAAAAGTACTGTGATGTTTTCATCCTGCGCTTGTGCTGTCCACTGGACACTGTCCAACACTGGACACCCGGTTAGATGGACCTCTGAGAGGAGCAATCTCTTTATGCTTGCACCTGTGCTCTTAAGGACGTTGAGTAAATATTTGTTGCAAGATACCAACCCAGCTAGAGCCACATAACCGTGTAGTCCACAGTTACTATCCCAGACCACACACTTTTTTTTTTCCTGTTTTACATAACTGACAGAAAAGCAGAGGTCTCACTTTTATCTTCACCAAATAATTTCACTGGCTTTGCAAAACTGCATTCCCCTCAGATGAAGGTGGTTTAGAAACCACAGCATTCAAATAAATTCTCAAAAGATGTGCTGGTAAAATTGCAAGCACAAGCACTCTCATTTATCAGGACAAACTGAATGATTGCATGCACAGTTCTGGAGCACAACTGCACCAAAGCCATGCATGCTAATGCTGGCAGGCAGAAATGAATACAGAGTAACTCTGGAGCTGCCTCTGCCACTAAGTGTGAATTACAACATTGTAAGTCAGGCTTTCATCAGGTCCAAGTTTGTGTATCTTTAAACATTATAACATCTTTAAATGTTAAAACAAATAATTATTTGCACTTACGGTGTTCAGGCACAATTTACTTTGCTTAACAATTACATCAGAAGTTCAGCAGACTGACAATATACTTTGGACTTAATAAGGAAGAGTACATATTTCCTAAGAACTTGATAAACGCTTTTAAAAAAGGTAACTAACACAAAAACCACAGACATCAGTTTCAGCAGCAGTGTAAATTAAAAATTCCAAAGAGTCTCAGTGAGGAAAGAAAGAGAAAGGAACCCAAAGTCAGGGATTTAGACTTAACAGACTCTATATTGACATGTAAAATGGCTACTGTCATGCTGTTCTGTGATCTTGAAATTCTAATACGATGATACAAATCCTGGACAAGAGCTGGAAGCAGGCAGCATATGTCCCTGCAAGCTCTTTGCACTTTACTCCAAACCTTCTACGTAAGAGCAGAAGCCAGAAAGAGATGTGATTTATTTATTTTTAACAGTTTACAGATCTATTAATTATTACTAAGCACACACATGACCTGAAAGCTATGTGCAGTCTCCTAGACTTTATCAAAATCCTTCCTTAATTCATTGCTTATAGGCAACGCACTGCCATCATACAAAGATCTGAGAGGACAGCAGAAAGATGCTGTGACAGGCACAAATTTTATACAAGTGATTGTTATTTGCACTACAAAAAAAGAGGCTCAACATAACAATAAAAGATTGCAGGAGCATCCCATTGTGATTTTTGATAGAGTAAGTAATACTTAGTATTCAATCAGATATCTTTACAGTAATGCGAAAGAAGAACGCAACACAAAGAAAGCCACAGAATCTCTTACTATTCAGGCTGACGCACAAGGTTAGAAAGAAAATCACATTTCTATTTTTGGCCTCTGTGACGTTGAGTACATGGGGTGCATGTAAACCTAACAACTACCATTTACTGATTGCAAACATTTAGCAGGCATGCTGAGAAAGTCTTCATTGTAGCTCTGCAGAGACAATGCCATGAAGGAGACTTGGTGTGAGAAGGAAAAGCTGCCTACCTCCTCAAACTGTGAGCAGGTGGCATGCCCGCTGAGCAGCCCCATCTCACCAGCCGCTTGGGTCTCACAGCTCATTCTCAGGGCAGAGAGGACTACACGTGACATGGGGTCCTGTCAGCGTCCCAGGAAGGTGGGAAGCTGCAATGGGCTGCAGCCAGCAAGGGACTCTGTGCAGTCTGTTCCCAACTGCTCCCTTCTTGGACATGACTTGGGAACTTGCCGTGGGCTCCTGGCTGTCATTGTCACTAAGGATTAATGAAAAGGCCCTGAGCAACCTGCTCTACATGACACTGCTGAAGCATGGGGAGGTTGAAAAGGTGACCTCCAGAAGTCCCTTCCACCCCCAACCAGTCTGTGATTCAATGAACAACTGAACTGAGAGAAGAGTCACCAAGGTACGAGGGATGCCAGCACATTCCTGTATGTTGTATCTGAGCCTGTTGTCATATATGAGGCTGTAGGTATTTTCACATCCCAGAGAAAGGTGGTGAGTGGAAGCTCACTATGGGAAAACCCAGCCAGCCCTTGCTCTGCTCCTGAGGGGCCCTCGGGAAACAGGGTACCACAGCTGGGTACGGCACCAACCAAACTGTCCTTGGAGGTTCACAGATTGGGCACCCCTCCTCTAGGTAATTAATTTTCAATCTCACAGCAAGAATTCAAAAGAAATAGAAAGTATTTTAATACAGTGGCTGCACTGGAGACAGCAGAACTGTGTGGCTCGGAGCTCCTTTAGGGTGACAGAGCTCTGCCTCACTGTCTGAGCTGTACCCAAACCTGGCAGGAGACTCTAGTTCCAGCCAGCCCATAGAGAAACCTCTAAAGGACACAGTGCCCCACTACATCTCGAGGCCAAAGTCAAACTGCCACAACAGCACAAGGCAACAGTGAAATTAAATTGCAGTCCCTCACTCTCTGAAACTTTGCCATCAGATAAATGACATCACCACAAATTAGGCACTGTGGACGTATAGAATTAAGTCAAGGTGAGTTGTCTCTGCATAGGGTTCTCTAGCTAAGCATAGGATTATGATTAAAATAAGACTCAGAGATTTCTGTAATTCAAGATTTCAAATGACAGTTTTTAGCGATGCGTCACTAAAAGATACACTAACACTGTGCAAAAATGGCTACAAAATGCAGGTTTACTCTGTAGGTTTCTAGTCTAAAAGGTATTATGGCTTGCTGGAAGTGCCACTTGACTGACCAGCTCTTTTTCAGGATCTAGCTTACAGAGAAGCCACCCCGGAAAGTTCCTAAGGACGTGGACTAGAAGTCTGGCCATCTGGGTTTAAATCCTAAGCCTGTCACAGATTTCCTGTGTGAACTTGGACAAGTCATTTAATGTCAAGGGATCAAAAATAAGAAAGATGTGGAGTAAAATTATTAATAAGGTTAAGTGACTATTATGGGCGACTGGACCCTGACAGGCTTAGGAAATCCCAGAAGGTACTGAACTCTTTTGTAAATTCCAACCCTTCAGACAAAAAGAGATTAATTCCCTGTCACTACAACAGGAATCACGCGTCCTCTGCCTTAACCTGTTTTGCTTCAGACCAGTATCTTTGACATGCTGACTGCTCCTTGCAGGCAGCAGTAGCCAAGTCTGAGGGTCTCGATTTGCTAAGGACATTTTACTGGTACTGAATTGAAATAATGAAATATCACCACCGCAGCCACTGCCCTCAACCCTCAGTGAGGGCACAGGTAAGCAGGAACTTTTCAGCACCTTGCAGTAACACTTACCGCTGTCCAAACCCAACTTTTTAAAATGAAGTCTGAGGTCGGAATAGTGTCAGACAAGTAAATAGCCATCACTGGCCTATTTTGTGTTCTGAGCCAGATCTCTTGAAATTGAAGAACAAAATAAGCTTATTCTGGTTGGCATAGCAAAGTCAATTCCTATGCTCAGGAGTAGCCTGTAACGTGAGCAACACTTTGATCATCTCAGCTGTCTGATAGAGATTCTATCCCTTCCTCTCCGATGCTAAGCTTATTTACTCATCTCAATTCATTCTTAATTAGACTACAGACTGATACACAACGCACAATTTCTAATTACTGTAGGTGACCAATGTGAACCCTCAGTACCATCATCTTTTGTGATAATAGTATATACAACCTCAACTTTTCACTGAATTCCCAAGGAATGTAAAATCTTGCTCAGTTTCCCATTTTCTCCTCAGCTCTATAACTTTCAGGGGTATGTTAAAACCATTTAAGTTCTAGGGGAAAATCCTTGTAAAATCTTCCGTCCATCAGGATGGAATCACTTTGTACTGTAAAGGCAAAGCCTACTTGTGCAGGACACGAAGGTCTCTTAAGGGTCAGAAATACCAATAGAAAAAGTACCCTCACAAACCTTTCAACTTTCAGTCTAAAGTTGACAGATCTTTTCCTGGCCTTTTCTAACAAAAATAATGCCACACGTGCAAAAAAATTAATGTAAATACACAGTGAAAAGTAAGCATACACAACTCTCCCCCAAGGGAGGAGAGAGAGAAGACATGTTGGTCAAGTTGCCAGATGCCCTAGACAGGGGGGCAGACCATACACTAAAAATGTAATGCAAGAACCTGCCCAGAATCAGAGAGAATGAAAGGGACGGAGGAAGGGCAGCATGACCTACAGCTCACTGCAAGACTCCATAGAGCTGGCAGACCAGGGAGGGGAAAAAGGCAGCAAGAGATGACAAACCTTTTTTTCATAGGGAAAATTCCATGCAACAGTTGAATCTATCAGCTTGTTGCTGCCAAAACGGGGGAGACCTCACTAACCTGCTTTCGACTCCAGCTCCTTTCTCACTCCTGCTTCGCAGCCACCCGTGGTCCCTTGCTGCTACCCAATGGTGCTCATCAGACTGGAATTCCCATGACCCATCTTCTCTCTTTTTGCCAGGTCAGTGAACTGAATGGGCCTGCAGATGGGGTCTGAACAGTGTCAGAGTTGCCGGGCACAAAATAAGTGACAGAAGTATGCAGCCAGAAACAGGGAAGAGGAAAGAGCAGGAATTCCTCCCTCTCAGCCACTGAGGACTACCAGGTCAGGTCAAGTCACCTCATGCAACTTTAAGTTACTTGAAGCTACTCAAGCTTCTAGAATATAAACTGTCTTTCAAAGCAAGTCTCTCAAAGGAAGAACAACCTGAGAAGCCCTCTGTGTAACTTTTTGGATTAATGGTATATTCCAG
The DNA here is from genome assembly GCF_026419915.1 of Harpia harpyja. Taxonomy (NCBI): domain Eukaryota; kingdom Metazoa; phylum Chordata; class Aves; order Accipitriformes; family Accipitridae; genus Harpia; species Harpia harpyja. Next base: position 12,603,588 of record NC_068952.1, on the reverse strand, counting down.
AATCACACACAGGGGAATGCATTTTTAGAAGATTGCAGCACTACTTGAGTGCAGAAAAACTATCCCCCTGACAAAGCATACAGAAAATTTTCCTACAGTTATGAGATGTTACCCATTCTTCATTGTTCAATGGAGATGCAAAGCTGCTTTTTTATTGTGAATTACTAATATCTTTATTTCTATGTATACGGAAAAGCTCCATTTTTCTCAATACTCACAAAACCTCCTTAGGTATGAGATCTTATGGAAGGAGTTGCATGAATGGCTCCTTACCTTTCCCAGAAAAGTGGAATGCCTAACAGGGCAATAAGAATGATAATAGGTCTCCAGCACTAAAGAAATGACCACAGATAATGAAGAAGAACTGTTCTAGGGGAGGAAGGCAATTCAGAGAAGACTTCAAAGTGATTTCCTTGCAGTTCCCAATACTATTAAGAGATGATAAAAAAGAAACTTGAATAAAGATAAGACAGATGAAACAAAGAGGGTGAAGATTAAAGAGCTACTAGGAATGGAAAGGACAGAAGTTAAAAGCAAAAAGAAAAGTGATTATCTAAATTTCTTAATGCACAAAGTACTGGGAGATGTATTGAAAGAAGATGTGTCAATCTTTCCAAGAGACACCATCCTTGCTGTGTTTGCCCCAGGAGCCAAACTCATTAACTGGAATTATTATTAGGAAGAGGAAAGAGCAAGTACCCACAGGCTTTCCCTTGTTCAGCTCAGCTCGACCAGTAGGTGTCACAGCAGTCAACGTTATCGTTGTATGGCAGTTTTGAATCCACATAGGGATCTAGTTTGAAGAAAGCTAAATTACATTAGTCAAAATAAATCGGGTTTAATTAAAAAAAAAAAAAGAAGTAGTCATTATTCATTTCTATGATTTTCTATCAGACATTTCAAGTATCCTTAAAGAGCTTGGAAAAAATGCAAACCAAACAGATTGCCAAACATGTCAGCAAATACCACCACTCTTACGCCTGCACTTAGGGCTTTAGTGAGGCATTAAATACTCCATGCTGGCACAGGTAAAAAGAACAAAGATGCTTACTGCCCCCTCCCCAGTTGTATTATCCAACTGAACTGGCACGTAGGGCTGAGGTTTCTTCCCAGACATGCCTGGTCTGCGAACTACAGCCAGCAAATGTCAGGCTGTCACAATACAAACATAAAGCCAAAGCAGTACGAGTTGCCGAAGGAAGAGAATTTCAAAGAAATTTTAAAAATTCTGTTCTTCAAAAGAAATGGGAAACAAACACATCTGAGAGAGCTCCTTGGGTTTAGCTTCCTTTTTGCTGGCGTGTATGCTCCAGCAGCAAAACTTTGGGCTGAATGTTTTCCTACCCTTCCCCAGCACTAAGGGAAGCAGATGGGCTCTAATCATGCTCTGATATAGCAAAGAAGATGAAAAGCATATGATGGCATCCCCCATCATGAGTCTACCTTTCTCCTTGCCAGTCAGCTGTGCACATATAAAGCGATCATGACTTTGGCATTTCCTCTGGAACATACGGTGATTTACTATGCAGTTTCCAGCATGTATTGACACTGTTTTGAATTGCACTTACATCCTTCTCTACTACACACACAAACATAAATACATGCGGTTTATGTTTAGGGGCATGTCTACCTGATAGCAGAAGAGTCCTGCCAATAGCCATACAGCAGCTGCTGAAAGCCCTCCTGTCCCCAGTGCCCAGAGATTTAAGTGGGAAGAAATGGCTTTGTATTTTGGGGAAGACCATGGCAACTTGCTACAAAGCAAGACAGCTTTAAACAGACCACCTGTGCCCAGAGGACCCCCACAGCTTGGCTGAACACACCAAATGGTTTATGTTTATCAGCACCCAGTCCTGCTCTATCCCTTTCTGCCTAGTCCCACTGAGTAGTGGGTTGCATAATGATCCAAAAATAGATCACTAAAGTATGAAAATTATTAGACATACTTAATAATAATCCCTGCAGCTACAACACTTTTCATAGCAGGCAATTGGCTGGCAGGTTACACAATTTAACATCCAAGATGTGAGTCAGAGCAAAAAAGAGGGAAGTTAAAAGCACATCAGTTAAAAAGCCCCACAGATTTAGGCAGTGCTCAGTTCATTACCAAGATACAGCAACTGTGACAACTGGATCTTAAAAAACTCTGCAACTTTGGAACAAGTAACAGTTTTCTTTTCTCACCAGTAACTGAAGAGACCATCCAACAATTAATTTTCTCATGCTAGAAAATACACCTTTTTTTTTTTTTTTAAAGCAGCATTAATATGAAGAACATAAGTTAGATTTAGCAGAGTCTGGGATTTCACTCAAATTTTGTAAAATCAAAAGAAATATTAAATAACATGTTCTGTGAAACACCAAGATTGGAATATTGTTTTATTGTATGTTTTTCTTAAAACAAGACAAGAAAACCCATTGGATTGCCGCTGTGTTAACTGCTGATCTTTATATAGTCCTATTTGTAACACTCTTGAAACACGTAAAAGAGGAAACATAGTTTGTCTTTTAAAAGACAGAAGTAATTCCAGTGAACAACCTTTTAGCCCTTCACTCCTAGGGAAAAAAACTGTACTGCCTGCAAGATGCATCTCATCAAGAAAATGTAATTATGTATAATATTAGATGGGGCTCTACTTCATCTTGCTTTTAAGAAGCTATTACCATTTGCTGTTCTCAGTGCATAGACTCCACCTTCTTCAACATAGACAAACTAAGAAACCCTACCAAAATAAACCAGTATACTGAACATACATTTACTTCTCCAAGGAAAAGAGATGAGAAAGAATAAACTACATGTGTGGGATGTTCAGATGTTAGTGCTTTTGCTTTGTGGCTCACCAGAAGACACTGGGATAACATGGTAATAAAGGCAGAATGAGAGCCTGCGTAAACAGAACTAAAGTTAAAAGAAAAAAAGAAAAGTCAATACACTATTGCTATTTCAGTGGTACAAGTACTAGAACTAATTAGGTGAAAACAGGTTATTAATAGCACTTCTAGAGCCTGAGAAAGTGTCATGCAAGCAAGAAGTCTGCCTTCAAATGTCTTATCTTAGAGTGCATTAAGCAAGCCAGATAAGAAGCACTCACGATTACTCAAGGTACTTAGGTTAGTGGTTCACTCACCTGGAGCTCCCAGGCTTCTGCAAAAAGCTGCTGACTACTGGCTTCGAGATCTGAGAAAACTTACTAAGGACCAAGAATGACATGAACAAGAGTGCTTCAAGTATCACATTCAGTCATCAAAACACTGATTTCAACAATAGCCTTATCGAAACAGTTAGATTTATAAGTTAAAATTAGACTATTGTTGTCTTCCAAAGCCCCTGCTCCAATCTCACCTAAATGCTGCATGCACGCAGATCCCCACTTAAAGGAGGTAAGAAAAAGCTTCAGTGTTCTGCATTAAATAGCTTTCTGGAGACAAGTCATTGCCTTGTAACTCGGGCTCTCACAATGTAACTCACTCCAGGTTGTAGGGGGCAGATGTTCTCTGGAAAGCACAGGTTCCAAGGGAAATCAAAGCGGGACCTCCTGCCTGGGCAGCAGCACTAGAATCATAATCAAGGAAATAAAAGGAGCTTGATGGAACCCTAACAAGCATGAGTCAATGTATTGCAGGCTTGTCTGCCATCAGGTAAGGCAGACACACTTTACCAGTGCCCAATAAAACGAGCAGTTTAATTTCCAAGGTCTAGCAAGCAGCTTGTTCCAAATCTGTTGTTTGCTTCATTGGAGTATAAACCAAAATCAAAATTAAATCATTTGTCTGTTTCTCTAAATCACTTAGGATGTCTAAAGGCAATTGAAGCTTTTTAATAGTAAACAAAGAATATTTGTATTGCAAAGCAATCTTTACCAATTAATATGCTATTAAAGTAAGTCTTTCTGAAATCTTTTCTTGTTCACTCTCTGCATTAAGTGCAAGTTACAATATCTATACCCTAAAGAAAAAATAAAATGGGAAGCCTTCTAATGCAATGATGATTAGAATGTCCTAACATAAGCATGCAGGAACAAAAGAGCCACCAATCCAGCAACAGCCAAATAGCGACTAACATTAGCTACCTTTACGCTACACCCATTACAAAGGTAATTTGTTTAGCTTATTATTGTTGTATTATAGACTTCTTCCCACTCTACTCCTATCTGCTCACTCTTGCCTTACTGACCATGCAAAGAGTTGATTCAGCATGTACAAAAATAAAGGGACTAGAAACCTCTGGTTAAAGAAGGATCATGAAGTTCTTCGATAGAAGCGTTCTCCGCTGATGTCAGATCCATTTGAGGAGGCTCCCAGCCATAAGAACTATTCCTATTTGTTTGTTGTACAACTCCATGAACCACAAAATACTCTGCACTGAACTTGCTGGATTTGTAAGCAACAGTTTATGCTTTGAACAGTTCGCGCTAGAAACCTCTGAATAGCTCAGAAGAACAGTAATCCTTTTTAAAAAGTTTGTTTTCTTCCAGATCAATTAATGCTGACACTCCTACAGTAAAATTAACAATAATCAGTGTCACACTTCCCTTTCAGAACATTCCTGAGTACTGTGTATGCAAGATGACCTCAGGCTGAACCATGAATGTTATCTTCTCTGCTGCTGCCCAGCCTGGTGTCTCCAGCAGGCTCTAGCTGTTCTTCAGTGCAACTCTGAGAGGGCACCTACTGCCAAAGATACCACCATCCCTTGTAGCTAAGCCAGTTTAGTCTTTAATACACACATTGTCTGTCCACACCATACACACTCCCATAATACAACCCAGTCCTACGGAAGGGGTCCTGCCTAGCTCTGCTACCTGCCAGCATCTCTTCAGGCAATGTGAGGGGAACAGAGAAAGAAACCAGAACCAGGAAAGATCCAGATCTCTGAGAAATCAGCCTTTCTCATCTACCTCCCTAGGCCCATCAGGGGCCATACCTGACAAGCCAACCACCACTGAGCTCTAGGTGCTTGTCCCAACAGACCTGTTTGCTCACATGGGGCAGAACACCCATTCTCCCCCTTCCTCAGGCTCTTGGCTCCAGCACTTCTCCTGAGAAGGTGCTCTCACAACTCAGCAATATGACTGGCCCAGGTCACCTTCAAAAGCTGCTCAGAAGGCGTGGGGCTCACTTGCTGGTGGGCAGAACAGAGCAAAACACCCATGCAGAGTAAATCTCAAGGGAAAACATGACCTGGTGGCATGCTCAGGCAGGGGTAGACAGCGTGGTGTGCTGAGACTGGCTTGGCACATCCCAAGCACACAGGCAGTTGCTAAGTGAGTCTGGGTAGTCTGACAAACCCACATTTGGCTCTCATCCAGCAACTGTGGAGCAGCAGCCTCCAGCTTGATCACATGTTGTTTCTCTAAGGTGGGAGGGCTGCAGGATGCAAATGTTATATCTCTTTTGGTCCCTAAAGCAGCTTTGTCACTCATGTTCACATGAGAGGAGCAGAAGCAGGATCAATCATGCACCATTTGGGTTACCATGTGGAAATACCAATTAAGATTGCTTTTGGTGATCACCATGGCACAGGCCCAGCAGCATGACCTGCCCAGTGGGAGAGGTGGGCTCCATATCCATGCCACACAGCTTTTGAAGCAGCATGTTGGGTATCCCTGGTTCTAGGACACTTTGTGGTAGTAGGAAGATGTGAAGCAGCCTGCACCACCATGGTCTCATGTCAGACTTTCTGGAAGGCACTGTTTTGTATTGGTAGGGTTAGACTTGGGTACTAGAGCAACCTCAGATACTAGGTCATCCAGATAGCTGAGAAAGCACCTCAAGTGCAGTAATGTCACTAGAAGGTCCTCCTGACTTCTCCATCTCCTTCTGTTGGCTGCTTTAATAATATTCCCAAGAGATCATGAGAGCACAGATGTTGCTGTATTGCAACTTCTGTTGGCCGGAAGGGGTGGCAGATAGGCTGTCAAATGGTGTAATCAGAAGGGTTTCCTGGGTGGCCAGCTAGGGAGAAGCTGGTGAATAACACAATTTGAGGTTGCCCTTTATTGCTTTTATTGTGTCCACCTGGTCTAGGAAAACACTGAAAGAGAATGAGCTGCCTCTGTCCCCAGTCACCTACTGCTGTCCTATAGCCTTGTGGATCACATACTACCAGCTGCTCCCTTCATCCAGTTTTTTCCACCCATCTCCATGGAGAGATACCAGATGATCCACTCCTTTTCTCTCCTGCCCTTTTCTCTGTTTACCTTGCTTATCTACAGAGAGGCTCTCTTTGTACATGCAGTATTTAATAGGGGAAGAGGGACAAGCTTGTGTTCCAAGTGCCATTCTTCTAGTCTCTCTTGGCAACCTTGTCCTTGTTTTTGCTCACTCAGTTGCTTCCTTTAGAACACTTTGTATGTACTATTAAATACTTATTCATAGGGTGGCTTGTCTTTCAGACAGAGAGCAGACACAAAGGCCTTTTACAAGACTGCAGCACAAAATCAGAGTCTGCTCTTCCACTACACACGGCATAATTCAACACGCTATACTACATGCTGCAGACCTTCAAAGTTCTTCTACACTGTGTAGAGCATATGGCTAGAAAATCTTGGTTCTGTTTCTCATCATCACTGACAGATGCTGTACAATCCAGCAAGTCACTGAATCCTCTACATTTGAGTTTCCCTTCATATAAGGACAAGAAATTATTCAATATCTTATAAAAAAATAAAGAAATAAAACCCCACATGAGATCTTTGGATGAAGTGCTCCATTTGCATACCTTAAATTGTTCAGTAAGGAAATTCCAACATGTAAGAAAATGACAATATTATTAAAGGTAATCTGGTAGGGGCCTTATAATTCTACAAAGTATGCCTTTCTGAACAGCTCTGTGGTGACAATGATGGGGTTTGGAAAATCTTACTGACTGGAAAATGTGGTGAACCAAGCAATATGCAATATTTAATGATAGATTTTCAAAGAGCACAATAAGAAACACCCCCTCAGTATTTTTGAAGTTATGCCATCATAACACTAAAAAATATGCTAGATATCATAAAAATAACAGAGCAATAACAAATTTAGACAAACTATGATAAATCTCTGAAATATATTACAAACCAGAAGCCACAAGTTTTTCAAACTCCCTTCATGGCTGCATCTGTGTTACAGGATGGTTTAGGTATGAATGATGAAGGTCATTTATGAACTGTCTTGACTGTCAAAAGCAAATTACATTTCTGAATGCTACTGACAAAGAACATCATAATGCTTTTATGTTAAAGGATAGAACTGTTCCCAAATGACACCCCAAATAAAAGCTTTTCATTATTACTTCTTCCACTTACTCCAATGAATTTGTCATTGGACTAAATGTGAATCTCCTCTTTTGGAAAGCGTACAGGATAATCACTGAAAGCATGTAAGCCACTGAACTACCCAATACAACTTTTACTCCTACACAGCTTGCTCCTTGAGCAATTTGAAAAATGCAGGCAAGGGAAATCAAAAGCTAATAATATGTTTCTAGACTATACCAAAGTTCTAATAGCAAAGCCAATATCCATTTGTTAGAGCTAACGCTATTTTATTCCTCTGCTATTGCTTTGTATCTTAACGTTAGCAAAGATTACAGCATCCTCATATTTCATCTCCAACCTAAACCATCTGATCAAGTATGTGATGAAAGTCAACAGCAATTTTGTTTTCATTCATCAGGATAATAACTGGCCGTAAATAATATCTTTCCTGTTACTGTGAAGTAACAGTGAAACCTTGGAAAACAATTAACAAATTGCCCATCCCCTTACTTAGAGGAAAACTGTAAGATGCCTCACTTCTGCAACAGTGCAAAGAATGCTGGAGTTTACACGATTTATTCAAATTTCATATAAAAACTAGGCATCAACCCTGAAGACTGGAGGCACAGATTTACGTATTCTTGTCAACCGTCAACCTGGGTATACTATTAGCTCTTATTAGAGAGATTTGGGGGGGGGCAGGAGGGGGTAAGAATAAAGGAAAAAAATATTTCCAGAAGGGGAACATAATTCTGCATTTTCACACAAAGACAATGCTTATGGTAGTTTACAAAGTAAATCATCCAATGTGTTACAAAATTATTTTGGCAGAAATTTTCTTGGATTGTCTGATGTCAGCTGTGTAAATGAATCACAAAATAATTTTGTTGTGTGGTATATTTATTACAGAGCATATGGGAGAAATTATCAAGCATAAGGTTTATTGGATGTTGGAAGCACATCCTCTGAAATTTTAAGATGAAGGCATAATACCTTTAGATGAATTGCAAGGAAAGGCCAGGTAGGGCTGGCTGCATGGTTCCTGGGGACACATGCTGGGGACCTGGTGTAGATGTGGTTTGCCAAAGTCACAGAGACTTGGAACAAGGCATGTGTTGAGCATTTTCCTTCCTGTATTTGGAAAAGACCCCAGAAGATGGTGATGAAAAGAAGAAACACCTACGTATATGGTAACAAAAGCACATAGTATTCAAGTCTCAAATATTACTTTAATTGGGTGTCAGGTTTTCACACTCATAATGCTGTACTAATTAAAAATGGATTTAGCAGACTCAGCTCCTGATAAAAATCTGGTGAAAGCATTATGCAGTCTCACAGCTGCATAGAGAGACAATGGATTTGGACCTGTGGTTAATTAAGATTACTTCATGTCCAGCTGCACAGTTGTTCGTGGATAGCGCTATTCCCACTCCAAGTCCTATATGGACAGTATTTTGGGACACAGAGTATACTCAGAGTAGCCTACCACTGTATGCTCCTGCTTCAGTTGAGGGAGATATTACTGAACTCAGTATCTATCAGTGCCCTTACACAAGATACTGAAGTTCACACCCCATTTTGGAATGTAATAGGTAGAAAGAGAAAATGAATGGGAACAAAAAAAAGTGATAGCAAGAGAGAGAATACTGACAGTGTTTTCAAGTGGAGCTGAGTGTAAGTCCCTTCTGCAGTTTGCTAATTTAGAAAAATTACTCTAAAAACACTTAGTACATTCATTTGCATAGGGCTTTAATATTTTACATCAGTGTCAGATACCACATTTCTGTTTGAAAATCTGAAACCAAACAGATTGTTTGACACAATAATGCACTACTTTTTGAGGAAGGAATCATACACAGTTTGAGGAAAAACCCAGTTACCTGCTGCAAAAATAATACCAAATAAAGAGGGGTTGATTCATGATTCTACTCTCAAAATATTTCAGTAAGTTCTTATACTGAGCCACAGCCCAACACAACACCCTCCTTACTACTTGACTTTAGCTGTGGCAATAGTCAGTAGCTACGGTGATAGCAGGTGATTGGCAAGGTGCCCTATCAAGTTTTGTTTGCAATTGGTTCATTCCCATGATGGTAAATCTTACTGAATTTCAAATTCAAAAACTTTCACAAGGCCACACCTAGCAGTTACTCCACTTCACGTTCAGCAGTCAAACACTTCAATGTCACACTGGGATGGGCAGCAGCCTGTAAAGCAGGCTGACATCAGACACCACGCTACCTGTGTGACTATTTTGAGCAGGCTTGAGACTGAGGAATGTGGTACGCTCCTGGCTGTATCCCCCCAGCAAGATACTTGTCCAAAGGTAACTAGAAGGCTGATTCTCAAGCATAGATACAGGAAAAACATAAGTTGTCTAAACATAGTTTGACACAAATATTATGGGCACCTCCCAGTGTTCATAAATCAAGCTGGAAAACTGCTTTGTTTCATGCAAAATCTTAACAGCATTTGTCACGTTTAAGGTGAGCTACTTGTTTTATGCCCATCGTGGTGCATATCAAATAGAGTCCTTGGAAGAGCTGTGGACACCTGGCTCAGGTACACCAAGAGGAAAAAGACCTCCTTTGTCTCGCTGTCCAAGAGCTCACAGTTACAATAAAGGTCTCAACATTTAAGCAAGAAAACAGAGGACCTGTAGGTAGGGTTTGGTCTGGAGCAGGGATCACAAAGTCTCTACACATTAGCAATAGCCTCCAGAATTTTATTCCTTTTTTTATACGGGGTAATTATTTCAGCTTTCATTGGAGAGCTGAAGAAAGGACCAATCTGATCACTTAGATTATAAAGTTTGATTGCTCAAGGATGTAGGTTTGCCATTGCAACTCAGCTTGCATATTGCACAGCTATCTACATTCTCTCTCCTTCATGGAATGCCTTGAACAGGTTGAGTGTTTGGATTTGCAGTCCTAGGAGTTAGGCTTTTAGTGACCTTAGAGAAGACCAAAAGATTAAAGCTGTTATGGCAGGAAATCACACCCTTTTAGTAAGAGTTTGTCCTAGAGTCACCTGCTTCCCAGACCACAGACACCAGAGATAATTTCTACGGTTGAAAAAAAATAATACAGGAGGGTATTAGGTCACTGTTCTGTCTTTTGCTTGGTCACTAATGCTCCACAGTATATGAAGCACCAGTGTATATCAGAAAATACAATCACTAGGGCACCAGAGGCATGACATAATTAGTGCAGTTATAATACATGATAGAACATGGCACATACAGGCAAAAAAGCCTGGGCAACAGCATTCGTATATTACAAAAAGTGCATAATATTTGAATTACTTGAGAGATTCAGCAATAGGCCAGTCATTACACATATATATACACAGGTACACACACAGGGATGACAGGCACCAATAAAAAAATATATTTTACTTTTTAGATTAGAAATACAGAGAGATTTTTAAACTCTGGCTGCTCAGTCATGGTAAGCAGTAGAAGATAGACTTCAAGCTTTGGAGAAAGGTTAGGAACTCTTTGAATTCCCATGGAACGTCCCCTTCCTCTTTGCCAGCATGGTCCGAAACTAACGCACTTCAGTACACTTAACTATAAACAGGTGGTAGTGTGCCATGCACATACTGAAAATGAGAATAACACACTACACAGACAAGCTGCTGTTCAGCCTCCCTTATGTATCTGTATTAAACTTCTATTTATCTAAGTCAACACAATAGTAAGAAAAATATGAGTTTAAACTAAGGACTGATCCTTCCTACTGTAAAAATACTAGTGAGCATTTCACAACATTTTCACAACGAAGACCAGATTCCCAGACTGCGTAAGAGCAGTTACAGTCTTTTGGATTATTGTCTTCTGTCTCTGGTGGTGGGCCAACACTTAGAATTTCCACAGTTCCTAGGAAATTAATTTTCTATTTTAAAAAGGCTTGGGGGAGCTATTCTGGGGAATCCTCATTCACACTGAGTAACCTTTATCTATATTAAAATTGTTTCTACGCTTTAATCTATGTGGGTGGAGAAGGGTAAAAATCAAAGTAATGCATTTTCTTCTGTTGGGATAAACAAGCTGGTGTGGGTGGTTGTGCATGTTAAAAATGCAAGAAGACCCCTTTTTAATGTTAACTTTCTATTACTCATCTGAAAACAGCTTCACAAAAGCCAAATGTGCCTTTTTTTTTTTTTTTAAGGATTAAAATAGTCTGAAAACAAATTTTATTTTAATTCACCATCAACCTTGTTAACTGTATTTTTCATCTACTCAGAATAGCTTTACCATATATGGAAAGACTTTATGAACACTCTACAGATTTTGGAAAGGTCAGAATATTCTTCTTTTATATTTAAGGCTGAGTATTTTATGGGTCATTGAGGAAAAAAAACCCTTTCCAGAAAAATTCAAGTGGGTCTACTCAAAGTGTGATAAAACAAACAAAATATCAATCCTGTTTCTGGATTAATGAATGAAGTGCTTAACCTCAATTTCAGGATGACCAGAATTTGTTCCATTTACCACATCTTTTTTCCAAGTACTGACATATAATTGGAATGCCTTTCATTGACATAACATTGACATAGTTTTCCATACTTAGAAAACACATTGGGAAATAGCTAAAATTCTGATTCTATAAATTCAGTCTGTACAAATTTAATTTCTAATTCAGTGATCAGAATGCAAATGATCATTAAGTATTTAGCGACCAATGGGGGAAAACCTATAAATCTACGATAGCACAGAACAGGAAATACTCTTTTACTGAAGATACTTCAAGGCAGTTATGGTTTTAGTATCAGCGTCATAAAAGAATCATAGTCTTCCATTTTAAGACAAATTGTAATTCAAAATTTACCCTTACCAGTTCTTCCATCAATTTATTTTACTGATGGTTATTAATATCTATTGGTCACTAGGTTACTTTTAAAGTGATTTACTAGTGAATGACCTATCAGAATTTCAACAACTTAATATCCATTTGGGGAAATACACATGTTATTTTGTATGGTATACTAAGTTACTTCTTTATAACAATTGTACAGACATTATACTACACCATCTAAATGTATGAAAAATTGCTCATTATTCATAGTAGAAGAAGGCATCTCAAACAAGTGATGAATTCATCACATCAGTTTAGAAGGGATTAGTCATTTAAGAGCATTTTAAAGAAGCATTTCACTACTTACCACACAGATTAATCTAAGTTACAGCTAAAATTTACATGAAAATGTATCATGTACCGAATACCAGCAACAGAATAGTTTTGTTGTCTGTGTTGGGTTTATGTGGCAAGGATTTGGTAGCAGGGGGGCTGCAGGGGTGGCTTCTGTGAAGGCAGGCACCAGAAGCTGTACTCACGTTGGACAGAGCCAGTTCTAACAGGCTCCAAGACAGACCTGCCCCTGGCCAAAACTGAGCCCATCAGCGATGTTAGTAGCACCTCTGTGATAATGTATTTAAGAAAGGGTAAAAAACACCGCACAACAGCAGCAGAGAGAAGTGAGAATATGTGAGAGAAACAACTCTTCAGACACCATGGTCAGTGAAGGAGTGGAAGTGCTTCAAGCACTGGAGCAGAGATTTCCCTGCAGGCCGTGGTGAAGACCATGGTGATGCAGGTTGTCTCCCTACAGCTCATGGAGGCCCACAGTGGAGCAGATACGCACCCTGCAGCCCGCTGAAGGGAGCCCATGCCAGAGCAGGTCTTCTGGCAGGATCTGTGGTCCCATAGGGGACACACACTGGAGCAGTCTGTTCCTGAAGGACTGCACCCCATGGAAAGGACCCATGCTGGAGCAGTTCTTGAAGAACTTCTGCCCGTGGGAAGGACCCACATTGGAGAAGTTTGTGAAGGGCTGTCTGCTGTGAGAAGGACCCCATGCTGGAGCAGGGGAAGAGTGTGAGGAGGAAGGAATGGCAGAGAGCAAGCATTACGAACTGACTACAATCCCCATTCTCCAACTCCCTGCACTGCTCAGGGGGAGGAGGTAGAAGAGTTGGGAGTGAATTTGAGTCTGGGAAGAAGGAAGGGGGGGGCGGGGAAGGTGTTTTTTAGATTTGTTCTTATGTGTCAATATCCTACTCTGATTAATTGGTAATAAATGAAATTAATTTCCCTACATCAAGTTTGTTTTGCCTGTGACAGTAATTGGTAAGTCATTTCCTTGTCCTTATCTCGACCCATGAGCTTTTCATCTTATTTTTCTCCCCCTGTCCTGTCGAGAAGGGGGAGCAATAGAGCAGCTTGGTGGGCATGTGGCAAACAGCCAAGGTCAACCCGCCACATTGTCTTAGAACTTCTTAGTTAATTATGTCTTCTATTGTAAATCTACATCCCCACTATGTAAACTATTTGTCTGCAGCCAGATCTTCCTCTGTATAAGCATAGGACCCTAAGGCTCAAGGCCATATAGATTTAAATGGAACAGAAATAACTGTTAACCTCTAAAGTTTTGGAATTAGTTGAGACATGATCACTTCAAGATGATGTCTCTGAAAGGTAATGGAGTTACCCTGGGCTGAACACTTAACAATCACTGTAGAAATATGAATGTTAAAAGCTTGCAGTTGGTCAAACCCTCTCCAAGTCTGGGTTTTAAGGCTTTACCTGAAGGGGTGCAACAAGCTGCAGGAGAGGAGAAGGAAGAAATCCAAGGGCACATGCTCCTCAGAGCATGGGGTGTCAACCAGTCCCATCACTTAAATTATCCATAGCAGACATGCAAACCTAACAACACACAACATGCCTCAGAGCACTTTCAGTCCAGGGTGCAAAGACAATTTGCATAAAAATCTGTGAGCTAGATAAACAGTCATCTGTTAGGGACAGATAAAAGTTAAGTTGTCCAAGGCCAGAGAGAAGATGCAAAAATGCAATATGGAATCTACCACTGAGGAAACAGAATAAAATACATCTTGCTTAGATTGACACGGAGAAACAGGGAATATAGGAACATTCAACTACCTGAACAGCTTTTAAGAGGCAGCATGGGAAAGAACAGAGTTGATTACTTAAGTGCTTATTTACATTTGGAAGGTTTTTTGGAAAATGACAGTTTTGCCTCCTGGCCAGCTAATATGGCATAACTCCCAAGCCACAGACCCATCCAGACATCTCAGTCATGCCCAGTGTCCTGGGTTTTCAGTGCTGTAAGATGCATGCCAGTCAAGCATTAAACCCCTCTTCCCACATGACTTGTGGCATTGTTTTGGTGAGTACAAGCACAGGAGAAAGAAACAGGCTGTCAGTTTGACCATTCTGAAATCTACCATCAAATAGGCCAATATTCTAAAATTAAAACCTTTCACTCTTCTTATTTTAAGAAAGTTTTGTTAAGATCTTCCAGCAATTCAGCCTTCCATATCAGAAAGAATTCTGGAATACCATTTTGAACCTGTATCATAAAAAAAGAATTGGAAAACTTGTCATGTGGAAAGGCAGAATACAAGGCCATGGATTGCCTCTCTGAAAGCAACCTGCTGCCAAGCCCCCTGAGATTTAAAATCAAGGCTGGAAGCACTCCTAACTGAAATGTTTGATCTGAGAGAGGTTCTCTCTCTAGTTAGAGCTTACAGTATAAAAAGAAAAAAGGTGAAGCTAATGCTGAAGAGGAAGGCACAATTATATTTTTTAATTGCTTTTACAAAGACGTGGTGGGAGCTGTGTCCGCTGGCACAGTTGGAATGGCATAGAATAAGCATACCCCTACATGTACAAAAGCAAGCAATCTTACACCGGCAGGGAGACAGACTACTTTGTTGCAATCGTTGCTCTCTCAAGAAGTATGTTCTGACTAGGAGCTTTGGCTTTAAATCACTAAATCATGCTTGTTTTGTAAAAATGCAGGGTGTTCTTTGCCATTTCTTTCAGTCTTACAAAATCCCAAATAACATATCTACATCCTACTGCATTACTACTTTTATTCCAGGGCACAAATTTCAGCTTCTGGAAAAGCTACTTGCGCTTTCTATCATGATACTCCAAAGTATTCAGAATTAGTCATTTAATCTCTATCCAGGCTAAAATGGCTTACTAGAGAAATCTCAGCTTAATAAATTACGTATGAGAATTCTCTCTTTTACGTAGCGTGTGCGATCATTTGAGCTACAACATCATTTATGGCTGCAGCAGAATGAACTGAGCAAATACACTGTGGTACAACAGTGTAAGTTAATGCTGGTCACAAAGCTCACACACATGGAAAGAAGCAACTGCCAAAACCAGAACACTTGCAAGCGCTGCCAAAGGCCTTTCACGTTCATAAAGAAGGTGCCAGCAAACTTGCACCTCATCACAAGCAAAAGACAACTAAAGATCCATCATGCAAGCTTCTGTCTTGTCACTCTTCTACCAACCCGGAGCTATGAAGTCCAGGCTGGAAACCCAGAAATGTTTAAATATCTGTTGGGAAAAAATAGACCTCCATCCAGCCTGTGAATCTTGCTGCCCTCCAAACCTGCAGTATTCTCTTTCGTCTAGCACACCCTCCATAAGGGTGAGTTTGTCACTTGACCATCCCACATACCCCAGTGTCTACACTCTGGTTCCTCTCTGAGATTCCAAAAATGGAGAGAAACATCAAGTCAACCTGCTTTAATTTCACAACATTGTTACAGAAGGAAGTGCTCTGAGAAATCCTCTGTCAGCTTCCTTTCAGCTGCAAAGCCCTCGAGTCTGACATACAGCCACCTGCAGCCACAGACTGCAGTTCTAGTTTCTTAAGATGTTAGAGAGAGAGATGCAGCAGCTGATTCTCCCCCTGCTTCCAGTTAGATGAAGATTTCAATGACTAGCAGCAGAAAGAGTTAATTAAGGATCTCCGTTCTCTTCACCTTTAGGAAAAATAAAAAGTTTTCTAAGTCTGAGCTCCAGCCAGAGGCAACTAGACAGCTAATAACTTCAGGAGGGATTTTAGTAGCTTGAGGAACTGCTTGGGGAGTCACCTAACAGTGAGCTGACAGTTTTAGAAAAGAGGATATTTCACCAGTTTGTCGAGAAAGTGAGTGAAAGGAACTGTTTTCACAGCACAGCCAGCCAGCCATGGCATGCCAGGAACAGAGGACTGGAAGTAGCTCCCTTGGCCATGAAGTCCTCAGATGTCACAGGCAGTAACATTTCATAACTGCGGCCCTGTTCTAGAGAGGGCATAAGGGGGACACACAGACAGAAGCGTCCTCCCCTCCCAGCTCAGGTCAAAGCACATTCAAGACCGGTAGGAAGAGCAGCACAAGGAATGGAGGGAAGATGCTTTTTACTTTGCCTAAATCCAGCTCTAGAGTTACCTGAGGTCAAGACCAATTGGGTTTGGTACCTTACAATGCATCTGCATTTCTGCTTATTTCTGTCACAGTCATTAGCAAGTGGATCCAGACTCCAGTAAGCGTGGGGGACATCTCTACGATGAGCACTGCTCACTGGCACCAAAGGGTCTGGGTCAGGGAGTCCCATATCCACGAGGGAAGGGATCACTGGAGGAGACCCAGCAGCCAAGGAGTATGTGAACATGGTGAAAGAGAGGACCAACGCTAAAGCTCGCTTAAGCAGAGTGAAACCTGGCTAGAAAGCACCTTGCACTATGCAGTGAGACACAGTACCATGGCCAAGTGAAGGCATATGCACCCTGGAGTTGGGGACACCTCAGAGGAATAACCAAGTCTAAAAATATATCCATGAGATCCTTCAGGCAAAAAAATCCCCAAAGCTGCTTTTTCATGTATTTGGAATCTGTATGAATATATTTGGGATGAATATACAGTATCTACACTTCAACAAGTTGAACACTTTTGGAGCCAGAGATGAAACTGTTTATTGAAATGAGAAGTGCAATTCTGGTATTTATATTCCAAAGGATATGCAATACATTACAAACGTAACTCACAGAAGGTACCGGTTCATCTGAATTCTACAAAATTCCATTTGCAGAAATAGACTAGAAGTGTTAGAAGTGACAGGCCAGGGAGCTATTTCTATAAAAGATTCACAGATATTTAAACCAGATTAAATTCCAAAGTCTAAAAAGTTGCCTTTTAATGTGCATTATCTCCAATCTCTAAAGTACCATACCTTCTATGCATTTCTGAAAGTATATAGTATTTACATTATTTTGCATTCTGATTGCAATCAGCCTTCTTTCAATAAAATAAATAAAATTACAGTCTGTTAACCTAGAACCATCAAACCGTCACTTCCATTATCAATCAGTGCCACTTTTCTGCTGACTGCAACTCAATTAAAATCCAATTATTTGAATATCTGTATGAAAATTGCTATCATAAAACATACCTTTTTATTAGGAACATTTTGTGTAGAAAACTGACAGCACAGGAATTACAATACTGTGGTTAAAAAGTGTTTTGTAACCTGGGCTGGGAAAAACTACACTGATGAACATGGAGGGAAAGAGTGTCACTTCTGGAGTAGCCATTTGATTCCAGAATTGGGACTTCTGGCTCAGAGCAGATCCAAAATGATGCGACTCTGCTAGCGTTACTGTGAGCTTTAAGAGAGTTGGTCCTTCTGTGCCTCAAAGTTTGTCATTTCTACTGATGTTAGAAAAAAAAAGTAGTTAGACCATCTTACCACATCACCCACAGTGTTACTTTAAAATATGTCAGTCAGTTATACTGATGCTTTAGGTGATCTCGATACCAAATTCTTTCATTTATTTTATTTCTTACTTTAATTAACACCAGGTAAGTAGCTGGTTTTTAAACTTAGTTTTTAACAGGACATCTCTCCTAATCTTCTTGCAGCTGTATATCTTTTCCTTGTCCTTCAGGAACATAATGTCATTTGAAAAAAATGTCCTACGAGAAAATCCTCAAGTATAAATTTGCTTCTTAGTTTTTAATTACCTCTATTTTCTACTAGAGCTTTGATTTATTTGACTAAAGTGTGGATAGCACATTCTTCTTTGCCCAATACTGAAAAGCTGAATTCTTTGATATTGATAACACATGCAGATAGAAAACATCATCACACTATTTTAATTTCAGTGTGCCAACTCTAGGTACAAAAATTAATAATAATAATTAATAAAAAATATCGATACTCTAGCCTTAAAGCCTAATTTTACAAAACAGACTTCAAAGATGAAAAGGTTTCTATTTTTTCAGGTGTAATTATCTAGGACTTACTTGGCACCTAGAAGTTACCATGGAGAACTGTTTTTAGGAACAACAACAACAAAAATCTATCAAAAGTATTTCTTTAGCTGATCTCAAGTATCTCTATATCATAATATTTTAAAGCAAGTATTGGTGCTCCCATGTATTTACTTTCAATGTAATATTATTGTCTTCTACATTGCATCTTAAAATCATATCAACTGAATTATACCTACTACAGTTTTAATAAATATCTACAGAGGTGGTTCACTGAAGATTACACAGAGAATTTAAAATGGGATATGAGGTTATGATGATTCGCATTTGACAAAATAACTTGAACTGGCACACAGGAAGAAATGAAAAGAGCCAAAAAATCAAGGATAAGAAAATGGAAACATTATAGATAAGCAAAGTAATTCCAAAATGTGATTGATACTAAAAGAAACAACTCTTGATAGAATCAGTGGTGTTCATATTACTTTTCCATTGTGACTACTGTGGTTGACTTTTGTTCCATATATTAGATTTCATACCTTTCCTTCCACTTTCCTTGTAACTTCGGGCAACACCCCTAACATCTTTTTAGCTGCTTTACAAACTAAAGTTGCAGAAAGTAGTGAACACTGTTTATCACAAGTGCATGACTGTCCTGGTTTCAGCTGGGATAGAGTTAACTGTCTTCCTAGTAGCTGGTACAGTGCTATGTTTTGAGTTCAGTATGCGAAGAATGTTGATAACACTGATGTTTTCAGTTGTTGCTCAGTAGTGTTTAGACTAATGTCAAGGATTTTTCAGCTTCTCATGCCCAGCCAGTGAGAAAGCTGGAGGGGCACAAGAAGTTGGCACAGGACACAGCCAGGGCACCTGACCCAAACTGGCCAACGGTGTATTCCATACCATGTGACGTCCCATCTAGTATAGGAACGGGGAAGTGGGGGCAGGGTTTCGCCACTCGGGGACTGGCGGGGTGTTGGTCGGCGGGTGGTGAGCAATTGCACTGCGCATCATTTGTACATTCCAATCCTTTCATTATTGCTGTTGTCATTTTATTAGTGTTATCATTATTAGTTTCTTCTTTTTCTGTTCTATTAAACCGTTCTTATCTCAACCCACGGGTTTTGCTTCTTTTCCTGATTTTCTCCCCCATCCCACTGGGTGGGGGGGAGTGAGTGAGCAGCTGCGTGGTGTTTAGTTGCTGGCTGGGGTTAAACCATGACAATGACTGTTCGCAAATATGCTGGAATCTGTCCACTTCATAGAAATGTAAAATACTTTCACATATACACAGTCCAGCTCTCTATAAAACTAGCACTGAAATAAATACTTATAGCTTTTTAAACCTACATGCTAGCAGTGTCTCTTAGGCAAGCTCTGAAAAACCTTCTTATGAAGAATGCCAAAATTCAAGCAATTCTGTTTTTTCATACAGACAGTCCTTAAAAGTGATCATTTATATGGTGCATGTTAAAATCAAAGCTACTTACCCTTTTTCTCAAGTTGTAGGTCAAAATGAGATTTCTGGAGAAGGAGTGTGAAAAGGCCGTATAGAACTCCAGCACTTTCTGCAAGGCATCTCTCTTAATCACATGAAGATCACAGTAAGTCAGAGCCCTTACATTAGCACAGGACTGGGCGAGGGTAGACTCCTTCCAGAACACATCACCAAAAACGTCTCCTTTGCCTAGAGAAAAGCAGCAGCATTGCTTTCAGTAATGGTACTATTTCCACCAAAAATATAAAAGAACATGTATCTCACTTATGCAGTCAAGGTTCTTCTATTTTATGAAGTCAGAAAAAAATTCTGTCTGGAAAAAAAAAAATCTTTGAAATATGTCATTGATAACCTTTTCCACTATCTTTTTCTTAATTACAACAGCCCAGTAAAATTTCATAAGAATAAACCACAATCAAAAGTGTTTCATGTGACAAGTCCCCTTTAAATATCAGTAAAGGTTTTCCTCTAAAAAAGACAAACAGTTCGTTCTTGGTTCATGTTCTGTTCTGATCCCTTTCAAAGAGATTAATTAAGAGGAAATGCTTTTTCCCTTTCTTCTTTTACCTGGCAAGCAAAGGATTTGTTTCTCACATCTGTGTTGTTGAGTTTTCTTAATCTGGCTAACAATTACCCACTATTGTGTCAATAAAACCATCTTGTATAATATATCAGTGCAGTTACAGACCGTAATGAAACACTACCATACATCAGTATTAAAGTAAGTTTGCCCTAGTTTGCTAGATCATTGCCAGAAAAGTCTGTCTTTACAACAGTATGAAAGAGCAGATCTCTCAAATCTGGTGGCTCTAATGCTTTTCAGCTGGTAAGATTCTCAAGAAAATCTTTCAGTAGTTGTGCATGTGTGTCCCCATATAATACAGCGGAGGTTTGAGGTAACAACATAGTCCAAAACAAGAAGAGTACATGCTAGTTATTGCCAAGATAATACTGACAAGGCAAGAATATTTAGCTGTTACACCCTGGAAGAAAGAAAACATGGCCATTTCTTTACAACCTTCCCATGTGCCTGCCTCTATGAGCTTGGGGCAGCCAGTGAAGTCCCTACTGAGGAATATTGCAATGAGGGCATTTACACCAGTCTAGGCACTACAACGCAAGAACAAGTATACCAAAATCTGCCTGAGGAGCAGCCCCCAGTCAGGATTTCACTGGTTATATTCCAGCTTAGGCTGGGTACCAAAGGGAGTGTTTAGGAGAAAGTTACAAGCTCCTTTAAAGAGTAATGGTCTTTTTTTTTTTTCTGTTTTCTGACATATAATGATAACAAGATAGAATATTCAGTTGTTACCTTGATAATGAAAAACTGCACTGTTTTTGTTTTGAATGGTATTTTCCTCTTAAACCTCTGCTGTGTTATATCACCACTGCACATCACTTTTAACACAAACAACGAAGAAATACATTCACAGTGTCTATCAAGTTGTGGTAGGGATGGACCAGATGGTCCCTTGTCTTACAAGTAATACTTTGCCCGTAGCAATTCTTAAAGCCAAAGCATCAAAATATATATTCATTTATTGACTTCACCCGGGCCCTTTTAGATTTCATTCCCTAAATAAATAGTCATGTATGAGAGTCTATATGAAAGTCAAGACAACCATCGTGAGTAAAGAGATCAAGAAAACTTCTAAATTAAACCCAGAAGTCCCATTTCAGCCCTTGAGCTGCACTTCCACCATTATGCAATCTCCTCCATTAGATGATAAGCATTTTCTCTTTGAGGAGAAGCTATCAGCCTGATGGTAATCTACGCCGTAGTGCAGTAAGTTGTGGTTCACACTGATGTGCCCCCAGTCTTCCACAAAAGCCCTATGCAGTCCACCTGCCAGGGACCAGTTTAGTCCCTGAACACTTTGGAGGAGCATAGACTATATTTCCATTTTAAATGCATATATACACTGAAACCACCTGCTCAATATACACATTTTTTCCCCACAAAGTCAGGCAAAGGCACCATAATGATACCCTTCCTTCCACCTCTAGTCTCTTTATATAGGACAGTACCAACATCCAGAAATACTGCAAAGGCTGCATATCAGTAAGCATGGTGGCAGTCCAATAGCCCCATGCAGTAAGCAACTTTTCATTTTAATGGCAATGACTTTTCACACTTTCAATTATTTAAACATACACTTTTTTAGTAGATACATTAAAAATGGCCTAAGAAAAAAAGCTTCCATGAACTTAAAATAGATCATCATCTACAAGGCTTTTAGACAGACAAACGCACAATATATTCAAAATTGAAGTAAAACAATTTTTATGCACCATAAAAACTGATATGCTTCACTGGGTAAAAATGGATTGTTTGCCTTTGGAATAAATATGCTTTTACTTGCAATCTTCCAGGCAATTAGCTAAACAACTGTTTTAATTAACGTTCTGGAATCTATCAAGCATTGAAATGTGCCATCACTGATGAGCAACAGTTAGAGCTGGTAGTCCAAGCGTAAGGGAGAGGAATTCTAGCTCGATTCTAAGCGTATTTCTTAACATCTCCAGACAAGTTTCCCTACCTTAAAATGACAATAATTATTTTACTGCCCCACAGTAACATGAAGAATAATTAGTAGAATGCAAGTACAAACAGCATGGTGCTGCTTTGCCTGCATATGAAATGGCATACAGCAGAAGTTAGTTACATCTTACTCTTTTTAACATTTCATTCTGCTTTCAACATAACACAGAAAGACACAACTCTTTTCTTCACCTGTGGCAGCAACCCCGTTTTTCCCTTGCTATTTGTAACTCCTGAAAAACTCCCCCTCCTGCAGTTTCCTGCCACCCCAGGGAGCCGCTTCCCTTTGGTGACAAGAGCAGCACATGAAGGAGCTACATCTGCTGGTGCCCACTGAGCCAAACCAAAACAGAGAAAAGCAACACATGAACCACAGACTGAGTCAGATCACAGAAGCCTCAATTTTTTAAAAAAAGACAAACCAGGCTAAAACAAGAAGTTGTACTGTTTTCTATCATTAAGAATTTCCTTGAAGTTCATTGAGTTAACAGCCAGTGATCTAGTAAAAAGTCAATCCTACATTACAATTCCATTTCCAAAGCAAGGCACACGCGCAAGCATCACACTGCTTGCTTTCTGTCAAGTGCATTTTCTAAATGATGCACACCAAAACTATCAATCTAGATTGTCAGATTTTAAAAAATTTGTGTTTGACATTCACAGAAAAATGGGGAAAAAAAGGAGCAGTAGCAAGTCTTTATAGCAAGCAGGAATTAAAATTCCACCCAGGAGTACCTGCACTGGATTAGAACAATAATCTTAAACATAACAAGGAACTGCATACCATCTCCCTTCGTTTATATGTTCTCCATAAAGTAAGATCAATCACTCAGGAAAAAGGAAGGAAAAAAAAAGGGAAGATTAAGTGGGTGTTTTATCAAAAACATCTGTAACTGGGAAGCAAGAAGAGTAAGATGAGACTTATAGGTGAGTCAGAAGGTGGTTGGCAAAGTCTAACGGCTGCATTAGAGAAACTGAGTCAAAAGCCTCTTTTTACATATAACTCCAGGCTTTATATATTTCACCTTACCTCTGAAGAAAGATTAAAAAACTAGAGAAATGCAGATGGCCGTTTGTAAGTACTTTACATTTCTCATTCCCAGCTTGCTGAATTCCAGACATTTGCCAGGAACACCATCAATCACACTTAAAGTGGATGATCTAAGCTTTACCATCAATCATTTGTATCCCCTGCTGGATTTGTGGGCTGAGGACCTTTTCCACCATCAGCTCAGTATGCACTGGAAAGCCAAACAGTTTTCTGCCTTTTATGTTTGCTTGTTTGTTTTAATTATAATAACAAGTCCCCAAACCCTCATATATTTAAACACTGAAGAATTATTTTATAAAACCAGCACCTTCTGTTTCCGTATTTTTTCTTTCCCAATCTTTTCTCCATATCAGATTTGCTATTCATCTTATAAGTGAAAAGATTTCTCTGTTACCACTGCAAATTCAGCCTGAGTCAGCCAAAAGGTCAAGCCACATCCATTCCGTCTCCTGAAAGCAACACCAGTAATGAAGATCTGATTATTGCAACTTAGCCAAGTGTTTTGCTGATTCTGCTTGAGAAAAAAAACATGCTTGCACATTACAGCTGTATTGCCTTGATGTGCCTACCAGAACAATGCTTAGTTTTTTCACTTCTACAAACAGGAAGTACTGAAGAGCTCTCAGACAGAAGATATTCCACCCTACTCTGAAAAAATATGACTCTATGTGCAATATTTTGACTAATAAGCTACTCAGTTCACTTTTGGGTTCTGGGTCTCTGGGGGTCATGGTGCAGTTTTGGTGTGATAGCAGCTGGGTGAAAAGATGAGGCCACGGATTCATGTGCTAAAGGTCTTCCAAGTCAGTATGGACTTCGATGGGATTCACATGAATCCATGGATTTTCAGTATATCAGACAAAATATTCACGTTAGAATCATTCTTAAATCACTAGTAATAGTTGTTACAGCAATCAACACCAGAATCTAGCTGAGGCCCCTTCCAGATCTGCCTTCATCTGCACGTTTGAACTATAGAAGTATTGTGATCTGACATAGTCTCAGCAAACCCAAAGATAAGCTAGAATGACCAAACACTGCTTGATGGTTCCTCAGTAGCAAGGCAGCACTAAGCATATCTTGGAAATCAGGTGTTAGCAAATACAGTTATCTGTGATGCTGATCCACAGCTGCTGCCACACCTGCACAACGACTTTCCCATCACAGCTCCCTGAGGCACCCAGACTGGCCTGTGCCCTCAGGATTTGTTCTCCACCTCCAAGCAGAGGGAGACACCAACAGCTGTAAAGGCAAACACAGATTCTTTGTGTGTTGGTCTCTATTTTATTGACTGCTCAGTAAAAATGCTGCTGAAATTCAAAAACAAACAAAAAACTTGGCCTGATCTTTCTCTTTTTTTTTTCACCTCCTAAACAGATTTGAACAGAACCAGAGGATCTGAAGTTAGTCCATGTCACAGGGTCCTACCAATTGTACTCAAGCATAATTCCACTAAGGACAGTGTATTTACCCCTCGTGTTCAAAGCCAGCGATAAGAGCCTCGGGTCTGTTGTGGTTTAAGCCCAGCCGGCAACAAAGCACCATGAAGCTGCTCCCTCACTCCTCCCCCACCAGTGGGATGGGGAGGAGAAAATATAAAGAAAAGCTTGTGGGTCAAGGCAAGGACAGGGAGGGATCACTCACCACTTATGGTCATGGCCAAAAAACAGACTCAACTTGGGGAAAAAACAAAATCAATGTAATTTACTACCAATCAAATCAAAACAAAGATAATGAGAAGTAAAACCAAATCTTAAAACACCTTCCCCCAGCCCTCCCTTCTTCCCAGGCTCAACTCCACTCCCAGTTTTCTCGACCTCCTCCCCCCCAGCAGCACAGCGGGACGGGAATGGGAGTTGCAGTCAGTTCATCTCATGTTGTCTTTGCTGCTCCTTCCTCCTCAGGGAGGACTCCTCACACTCTTCCCCTGCTCCAGCGTGGGGTCCCTCCCATCAGAGACAGTCCTCCATGAACTTCTCCAATGTGAGTCCTTCCCACAGGCTGCAGTTCTTCACAAACTGCTCCAGCATGGATCCCTTCCACAGGGTGCAGTCCTTCAGGCACAGACTGCTCCAGCGCGGGCTTTCCCATGGAGTCACAGCCATCTCTGGGGGCATCCACCTGCTCTGGTGTGGGGTCCTCCACGGGCTGCAGGTGGGCATCTGCTCCCCCACTCCCCTCCATGGGCTGCAGGGGGACAGCCTGCCGTCTCACCACAGGCTGCAGGGGCATCCCCTCCTCTGGCGCACCTCCTCCCCCTCCTTCCTCACTGACCTTGGTGTCTGCAGAGGGTTCTCTCTCACATTCCAATGTCCTCCCCCACTGCAGGTTCCCCTTCTTCAGCCTGTTCTCCCAGAGGCGCTACCATCATCATCATCGCTGATGGGCTCCGCCTTGGCCAGAGGCTGGTCTGACTTGGAGCCGGGGAATCTTCTAGCAGCTTCTCACAGGAGCCACCTCAGCAGCCCCTCCCTCACTACCAAAACCCCACCACACAAACTCAAAACAGGGTCCAACCCACTCTGTGATCACCACATGTCTGCTTGGCTTCAACTGAAAATCTTCCCTCACCACCTCCTTATCTGAGAAAGGCATGCAATTTAAATTCTCCCATTTTACAGAGAGAAGGAAGATTCAAAGGAAGTAGAGGCACCAGAGCAAAAATAATTTTTCCTCTTGGTGCATTGTTTTAAGGCAATGAATATCTGTCAGCCAGAAAAAAACAGAGCTACCATTTGGTATCAAGGTAGAGCATTCTGTACCCGTCCCACAGATAAATTGCACAGCTTGACAGCCACAGAATAGCCTGTAGTTTGGTCCTCCAACACAGTACGGCTGGCAGATGATGATGCATGGAGGTGATTTGCTGCTTTGGACTTTCTTAAGATTTCTCAAATGCAAACTGAGACACATAATGAGAAGCAAATGACCAACTGCACTGCAGAGAACATACTATTTTTCATTAACCAGAGGCTTTAATCACTCTTTTCCTCTAGTAAGACCTTAAGGAAAAAAAGCCAGAGTATCAGTGCCACAGTAACCCAAAGAAGTGTTACAGTGATAATAAACTGAAGTTACACTTTCAGTGATTTGCCTGGTACACAAATAGAAACACAGTTTATCTGTTCATGTTTTAAAACACAGCTTGGCAACATTTTGCAGACAGTTTACTATACAAATGCATTAATTTTCTCTGTTGAAGCACATTACTGTACAGACAAAATAAAAACATTTATTTTAGAGCACCAGATGAGTAGCAACAACATGAATTAGTTACAGCTAAGATTTCTATTATTATTATAATTAATGTGTTTATTTGTCTCACTGAATAGAGTGTGGATTATATGTCACTGCTTGACTTACTGTGATGAGAAGAGTTTTAAAATGTCAACTGGGCCCTACCAGGCTTATTCACAAAAAGCTAGGAGGCTTCAACAGAATCCGAATTGTTTATCTTTATTTGATTTTTAATGGTTACTGTAAAAAATGTAAATATGTGGCTAGTTTGTACAAACCCTGAAGACATGGAAGTTGCCAACTCAAATAGCTAGTCACAAATGTATTTGAATTTAGTTGCATTGGTTAAGTAATAGGAAAAACACTGCTCCATCTGTGTTGTCATTGCATGGACAGTGCTAGTTCTCTGATTGAAAAACCTATACCAGAGGCTCAAATTGCAATATCCTCAGAGTTATTCTCCAATGACTTCAAAACAGGTTTTATGTTATAGCTATTGCTTGCAGCTTACATTAAAGCCCCCAAATTTGATTTTTTTTTATTTCAGACAAAAGGATTCACAGGAGTTTAAAATAGTAGATTTTACTTTATGAAATATATAAAGTAAATATTTTGAAAACCTCGCCAAGTTCAGAGCTATGGTATACTTAATTTTATTTAATATTTCTAGCAACTCATTGAGGATAAATTTAACAATGTTTCAGAAACGTACCTCTGAAAAAAGTTTTAAATTTGAAACCTGGAGAAAACAAAGAAAAATAAGTGTTCCATGAAGATTTATTTTTTCGATTTTTTTTTTTAACCTGGCTTTTCAGTGAAAAAAATTATTCTTCTTCCTCCAAAATTCTGAGACATAAACAAAACCCTACCCAAAACAAAAATGAAAATTAATTCAGTGGTTCACCTGCCAGAAATCAGGGCCTTTATAGAAATCCAACTTCTTTGTTAAATTATAGTTTCTACCTCTTCATATCTCTGGCTGGAGTATGCACACAAATGTGATGGGCAAGTCACCTTAACACAGCCTGAGATATCAAGGAATACACTGGAAAAGAGCGCATCATCTCCACCACATCTCAGTTTCAGCTGCTAGTACATCACGGATCACTGTTGCCAGTAGCCTGCCACCAGACATTACCATCTTCCAAAGGGGACTTCTTCCACATGTGGTGGTGTCAGACTACTTAAGAGCACATTATGCAAAGTTGCATAAATTCGCAACAATAAAACATGAAACTCTAGAAGAAAAATAAACTGATTTGAAGTGCCAAGAAGTTCACGACTGAGGCCTCTATTCACAGGGAATCCCCCTCTTCCCCAGTTATTCCAGCAAGTCATTAATCAAGTGTTTTAAAAATCTGTTTCTCTAATTCCCTACACAGTCTTAGACCATCTATAGATAGCAGTGGACAAGGGCTTGGTGATTCCTACTTTTAATGCGGTACCAGAAGTTAGACACAGAACAAGTAATGTCTGGCTGAAGTCTCAAAATAGGCAACTCCTGATGTCAACCCACATTACATTTTCTAGATGCCTGGCGCACATAGGAATAAGGAATACTCTCTGTCCAAAAACACCACTTGGAATAAACCTATACTTCTCAATAAAAGTTTTAGTGCTGCTCCTACATCCACTGTGAAATAAAAATTTTTTATTAATGTAGACCTCTTTATGTTACTGTCTTTTAAAAAGTTTAGCTGGATCTCCATTTCTAATACTCTTGCTAACACTGTGCTTGGACACGTATTGAGGAAATCAGACTTTAAAATTGTTCCTGATGTTTGCTGAATCACTTCATAGAAACATACAACTTGTCTGACCTGCCTATATATGTAAACCTGGAAAAAAAAAAGCTTTAAACTATAAATAGAAAAAGCACAACAGAGCTACTGAAGATAAAGCTGGATTTTAATTTCAATCATTCCTTTTTCATAGCACCGCTGGTCACATTACAGTCTTATTCAATAGCATAAACAATGCTGTTACGTTAGATACTGTCTTTGAAAATAGTAACAAAACTCTAATGCCATCCATAATCCTGCAACCACTTCTTAAGCCTAAGAGCACAGCAGCTTGGCATTTTTAACACAGGGAGATCTAACTAAATTTATAACTCAGGTGAAAAATGAAGTAGAGAAGTAAGGGACTTTTTCAAAGACTTGGCATTAAATAACAACAGGCCCCAAAACACACAATGAAATTCTCAGAATGGAGTTGTACACAAAGCAGTTTAGTTTAGGGAAACCTGAGTTAGCTCAGGTACTGGGGATAGTCTAAAGATAGCCTGTCTGAGCCTGGGCTCAGCACAGTTAACTTACCTGACATCTTCAAGTCTGCTGAGATGCAATCTGTACACGATTGTGTGGAAGGTGCAATGCTTTCCCACTGAGTACATCTAAGACAGACAATACTTCTGCATTGCTATTTTCCCTCCTCTAAAATAAACCATGCCTGTGGTGCAGTTGCCCTTGCAGTCTGCACTGTCCTATCTGGATGCAAATCTGTCCCACCAAAATCTGAATCAAACCCCTTGCGTCTACATCTGAATGAAATGCTTATGGCTAAATGAGTAAGCTAAAACAATTGTAAAGAAAACAAACAATTATTCTTATAACGTTCCTTTA
Organism: Harpia harpyja; assembly: GCF_026419915.1. Lineage (NCBI taxonomy): Eukaryota > Metazoa > Chordata > Aves > Accipitriformes > Accipitridae > Harpia > Harpia harpyja. The sequence goes on along the minus strand of NC_068952.1, from coordinate 12,574,312 downwards.
AGATTGCAATTAGATCAAATTAAATCAGCAGGAATTTCTCTACACAAAGCAAATGGAGCATTTAATATCCTGCTGAAACAAAACATGGTACACCAAGCTCTCCTACAATATCATGTTAAAACCACAGTCTCCAATCTTGTCAATGTTATAGCTTTGTAAATAACGATAAAAGATCTGTATTTCAGGGACATCCAATTTTCACTTCCTCAACTCACATACGATTCTTTGCACAATTCCTCCCTACCCCCACCAGAAAAAAAAAGAACGAACTGATATATCCCACTTTCCCCCTGATGGTGAAGAAGGCAGCCAGGTCTAGACTATAAATTCCCGTTCTTGACATTCTGTTACTGCATACTTTCACACTTATGTAATATCTACATTCTGTTATTTCACTTCAGCTTTGATAGCAGCAAAAGAAATAGCATCAGCAAACTGTCCTTGTGGAGGGCAATGATTTTCCTTGCTCACAATAAATTACTGCCTTGATTTCCCTTCCTATCTCATTCACTTTACCTGCCCTTTGTGGAGTCAGGAGTTGGACTCGACAATTCTCCTGGGTCCCTTCCAACTAAGGATATTCTATGATTGTATGATTAATACTCTTTGCTAAACCAACAATCAATAAAAAAGTTTATTCTTTTCAAAGTTTGTAGCTCAAATAAGGTTAGCAAGAACATAATAAATGCAGAACAGCTGGGATGCAACACTTGGGATAAACTGCTTTACTCTTGGGATAAACTGTTTTGTGTGGGGGTTTTGTTTTCTCAACTAAACCTTCTAGTAAATGTTATTTTTCTCATCCATTGCTCAGCTCTGAAGATCACAGTGGTTTTCAAGGACTTGTTTTTTAATTGCCAAATAAAGGCTTAAAGGCTCCCAGTTTCTAATCAAGTCCGCAAGACTAACCTCCAGTCTTATCATCCATACACACAGGGCCCCCTTGCAGGGATCATCAAGACCACTTCAGCAACTCTGAACGATTCACATAAGTGAAGATCTGCTGCTCAGTCAGGCCCTCTAAGAGTCATTAATTGACAAATTTTGCAGCAGTCTGAAAATTTATGGAAAGACACCACTTTCCCCACTGCTATCTAGAAAAAAAAGCCTGTCACCCTAATTTCAAGGTCCCTCCTCTCTCTGGCCTTTTACTGGAATTTCCTAAATTTCAAAGATTACCCCAATTTTAAGCAGAACGGGTTGGAACCAACCTGGGTCCGAGAATCACTTGCTTCCTTCAGATTTCCTAGAGAAGGGGGATTTTCTGTTCAATCTTGGAGTACAATTATGTCAGTCATATCTAACTTAGAATCAATTATTTTCTAATAAGATCAAAAATGGTTCTCTCAGTCATTTGGATATTTGTACATAAATATTAACACAACATAAATCCTTTTCTAACAAGGCCTCCTATTCAGTCCTTCCATGTATTTCCAGAAAATACTTACAAAAGTTAATTTTGCTACTATGCCATTATTTTCTATAATTCTCATTAAATTATCTACGTACACATTCAATTGGAGATGTAACACAAGAACTAGCACTTCCTCTAGCAGTGGTGACGAGAAATTAAAAAGGTCCAGACTAAAAGACTGGAGGACCAGGGAAGTACCCTGTTAGCCCCAGCAATGGTGTATCATCTGCTCAGGTAGACTTCTAACAGCTTCTTGATTAACGCAGTTCCAAACAATCTACATTCTCACACTGCACTAAGGAAATGTGTACCTTCATAGTGTAAAAAAATATAAAAAGCGCATTGAAAGACAGTTTAGGTCTTCAAGCTACCCTAAATTAAGAAACAATAACCAGCTATGCAGGCTTATTTCATGCTTCCATTACAATCCCTTTTCCCCTGCATATTTCAAAGAAAGCTGCAGCCAGACCTTATGGTCCCTACCTGGAACACATTTAATTCAGGAGGAATCTTTTAAGAAGACATTAATTAGATTAAAATGTAGCAAATCTCTCCTGAGCATGTGTAAATTTTAACTTTTCAAAGACCTGCAATAAGGTCAAGTTTTCAGATGGCCAGTGGCTCAGCCTGAAAGGTCTGCTCCAAAGCAGAGAAACTAGAGCTACCAAATGAAGTGCATGTAAATGGTTGATTGTTTTTAACAGTGACAAACCAACGCATTTTCTCTAACTACATTTGGATAAATGGGTAAGTTTCTAAGCAAGAGTAGTTCAAAGACATATGTCAGTCTCAGATGAATAAAGCACCATCAGCCCAAATGGGAAGGCTTAGAAAAGTTAAAAGCAAAGCCAAGTTGAAAACAGTCTCTTAATGGAAGTCCTGCACGACCAGTGCTTCGCTCAGTTCTCTTCACGGCAGGGACTATGGGATTTGTCTCTATCTTCCATAAAGTGCTGAGTGTACATCAGCACTTCACCCTACGCAATGACAATGGTGTAAATGGAAGAACAGTGAACTACAGGAAACAGAATTGTATTTCATCCAAGCACCTTTCCTCTAGTTAATCTTCACTTCTACATAGTCCCACTCATATATTTACACATTAACTTAGAAAACCATAGTAATACAGTGGCCTTTCTTGCTATGTCCTCCTTTTCTGACCCATTTGTATTAGAATGAATCACAAATAAATAAATCACCTGGCTTAAAGGTAATTTTATACTTTTTTATTTTTGTTTCTTTGACACATCAAATCCAAAGATTGTGTTGCATGAACATCAGTAATTTCTTTATTTCAGCAGAAATTTTGGACAGAGTTCAGAAATATGTCTTTCACCCCAACAAATCAAACTTCATACAAAATGCATCAATTACTTTAAATTTTGCAAAGAATTTCCGTAAACATTGCAAAGAATTTTCTTTTTTTATTTGTTTACTCATTTTTGTGTTTTTCTCTAAGTCAAATTAATGGGGAAGGCAATCTTAGGCGACACAAAAAAAAAAAAAAGTACATTTCTTTCACTGCTGGCCTGTGTGCAATTTCTTCCAACTCAGTACTCATATCAATCCAAGTCAATCAAAGTCAGTGCTTTGTTATAAGAACATAAGCCTGAACTGAGAATATACCTGTCTCTTGCGTATTACACAGAACTGATCTGGAAGGATATTATGCAAGTGTACACAACACACTCCAAACTCCAGGGCTACGCAATACAATTTTATATGCTAGTCTGCAAGGCTAAATGATTTCAGAACTTGAAAATGTTTCATATGAATTGGGTCCTTTAAGGATTAAGTGTAGTTTGCCTTTGGTTTATGTAATGCTGTACAGCAGTCACACAGACTAATTTAGAGATGCAATTTATTTCTCTGTTGTAAGGAAGATAGAGGCTACATTGTAAATTGCAAAGGCTGCTTTATTAAGTGACAGCTAAAGCTGAGCAAACATTCACCTTGAATAATTTATGCACTTACTTTTTATTTTTATTTCAAGAATACCTGAGAGAAGATTACGGTCTCTCCAACATACCTGTTAACTGACATTACCCTACAGAATTCCTCACATGGTTTGCTGTTACATGCCTGATGTTAATAGCTATGTTTAGCCGTGATTAGTAAACAAAACTTACAGCATAGGCTGTTCTGGCTGAATGATCAGCAACAATCACGTTTCTTGTACAATATAGATGTTATTTTTTTTTTGCTTGTAGTGCCCTGTTCTATCTGCGGTACTTTTATCAAGAACTTGACAAGTTTAGCTGAACATGAAATTAAAAAAAACCCAAACATTGCTATTCTACAGATAAGAAAACTGAGAGTAAAAAGGAGTTAGGGAGAAAATCCTGACCCATCTCCTGCAGCATCCTTCAGTAATGTGGTGCTTACATTATGCAATGCTGAAGGAGAAGAAAGTCCAACTGGTTTAGAATAGGGATTAAAACAGTGAAAAATTTAGTTAACCACACCATTTCTTATCAGGATAGAGAAACCTTCAACAGAAGGCTTCACAGCCTGGGGGAGGAAGGTACACACGTGCGTGGAAGGAAAGGGATTCCTTAGTCCAGAAACTGAAACACAAAAATCAATACATATTTATCCAAAATGAAATCTGTCAGAATGACAAACAGATCCCACTTCATTTTACTTTCCTCTCTGATCACACTATTCACAAAGAAAATGACAGAGCTCATCAACTTTAGTGCAAGCCAGAGAACTGACTCCAAATTCCAAAAAAATAAAGGTGTGGAGGGAAGACGATCAATAGTTACTGTCCCAGGAGAACAGCAATAACAAAATATTTCTATTCATTCAGATACCAAGGGATCAGCCTCATTTATCTGTAGTTATCACTCCGCAGCAGCAGAGATTAGGGGTTCATGTTTCCTTAACGCTGATTTCTCAAGGAATCTAGGCCAAGTATTTTCTAAAGTGAGTATTATGATAAAACATGGAAGATACCAGTAAAGGTGAGGAGAAAATTGGTATCTTTAAAGGACATTTTAAAAAATTTTATTTCAGTGCTTTTTACCTATACTGATTAAATAGAGCAGCAAGATGTTTTGAGGTTTTCTTCTTGTGATGGACACAGGAGGAGGCATTATGGGATAAAAGGTGACACAAACTGAGAGACTTTAGTTTGTTCTACATTTGCCATGTTAATTCATGAGAGTTCAGCATGGCAAAAGGTAGTAAATTCTTCACGTGCAACTTATAAAAGCAGAAGTTGCTAGTATCATATAGTACTGAACAGCACAGGTGATTCCCGAACAAAAGAGAATCAGTTATCCCCCTACTTCTCACCGTTTTAGTTTCTTGTGTGGCACAAAATATTATGAACTGGATTCCCCAGGACACTAAATTCACCCTATGCTGTATATGCAATCCTGTTCAGAAGTCGAGAAAAACCGAACTCAGTATATTTATTAGCCCCCTCATCTTCCAGTAGACATTCCTCTTAGGAGAGTTGGATGTATGTGTTCAGAAACAGTAAGGTTACCAAGCTGTTTTCTTCTCTTTTTCCGGGCTGCTATGAGTGACAGGTACTGGATTAAGCCACCGTGAGAATTTACCTTATCACAAAAGGGTCTGACAGAATCAAATGATAAGTATCACCTCCTCAGTGCTCCAGCCACCCCATGATTCATATACATCTATTGGATTATCACACTCTTTTCTCCTAGCTTTGCCTCAATGTTGTTCACACCACTATCAGCTTCTTTTTAATGCCTCCAGCTGTCATTCCAACTTAACACAAATCAGCTCTAAATTTTTATATTACTTTGACTTTAAAAGAGAGAAATATTATACCAACATGAGATCTTAAATGAATCTAATAGGAAAATTTCCAGCAAAAGTGGATTATTATCCGGGGGGTGGGAGGGAGGCAGGGAAGCCAGGCACTTTAAAAATAAGTTTTCTGAAGTCCTCAATGGAATTTCTAATGAAGAGAGATGTGGCGAGACAGGGAGAACACCAATAATGACCAGGATCCCAATGCCCAAGTAGAGTTTCCATTGACCAGAAGAAATAGGGTTGAAGCAATCTGGAGATGAGGTGCTTGCCCTTCCTATTTACCTCTGTGGAACAGGAAGGACAATAAAATATACTTCACCAGGCCATGCTAAAGCTAACTTGACTGAAGCTTTTTAAAGAATGAGTTAAGTGCTTGAGTAGAAGAGGCTATAAAAATGCTCTATGCATCTATATTTGTGCACAATGCATATTATCAGCTGTGAAACTCACCCAATATAGCAACGACTTCATCATCCTGGATTACTTCCAAAGACCCCGAAACCACAAAGCAAAGGCTGTCGACACTCTCGCCAGCGTGGTAGATCAGGTCTCCGGGGGCACAGTGCACTGTCTGAAATTCCATGGCAAGTGCTCGAAGGCACCCATCGCTTGCCAGCCTGAAGGCTGGGTGCTCCTTGAAAACTTTGCGGTTCAGATGCACACAGATATCTGCTCTCATGTCCTTAGGGCATATCTGCAAAACCTGAGAAGGAAATTAGGCAATCAATTCCTGTGCATGGCTTATATGTGCCTATTATCCTTAGTTTACTATACAGGGTTTAAGAACTACTTTCCTCCTTCTTTTAAGATTTCTAATCTTAGTCTGTATATTTATTTTTATATTATTTATACACATAAGCCACAATACTAACTTAGACTACTTTACAATACCTGAAGGAAAATAATGTTTTCATCTCAGCAACATGCTCTGCTGGATATTGAATTACCAGAATAAGGCCTCAGGTTTTTAAGACAATAAAACTGAGAGCACAGCAGTACAGAAAGTGGTGGAGAAAAGCTTCCTGAAGGATTGTTTCTAGATTGTCACTCGTTTGATAGGCAGATTCCATGAAAAGCCTGCACAAATTATACACTGCAAGTAAGAGAATATTGTATAGAGGAGAAGTGTAATCTCATATCCCTTTAGTAAAAAAAAGTTATTAAAAGTTTCATTAACTCATAATACTGAGATTTACAGGTATTCAAATTCACCCCTCAGTGGCAGTAACAAGTTTGTTGTTCACACAAGAAAGGGACTTTGAGGTATGATACTGTGTTGGGCAACTTTTGATCTTCCAAATGCAATGTTCCTCACGGCAGTTCATGATGTGTGCTCCTAAGGGTACACAAACTGATGTTTAGCACAGCGGGTACCCATCAGGGCCATTTCTGAAGGTTTTTAATACAATACAAACAGCCGAGTGGAAAGAATACAGAATTACTACTGCATGTACAGATTAAAAGTTCCTGGCAAAAACACTGGAAATACATAACAGGAACAGGGTTTTGGGATGACAAAATCCTTGGAGGATAGTCTGTGATGAAGTACTTCTCAGGACATATTATATGAGAAAAACATTGAGTAGTGGAAGTCTGCCTCATTTTTTTTTCTTAGTAATATCTATTCCATCCAATTAATGAGCACTCTGGGTGAGCTTCAGAGTTACTCCGACGCATTTTCCTGGATGGAAAGAGACGGTTGCTTCAATGCAAACACTCCTGGAAAACAGGAAGCACTATGGCTATGCCTACACCTTGCGATAGGGCTCTGTGCAAGATCTGAGCAGAGAACCAAGCTCATAACTCTGTGCACGGCACTGGTTCCAGATATTACACTTGCTACTCCAAAGGCAAATGATTATCACCAACATCATCATCTTTGGCCCACCTCCAAGCAGACCTGCTATTACAGATACTACTTCTGAAAGAGATATATTTCCATAGCGCTAAGTGTAGGGCACTCATGGATGATCTCTCTTGGCTGCCCCACAGGGAGCAGCATCCGAACCTGCCAGTTCTCAGTTTTCCAGGCTCAAAGTAGTGGGTCGGGGCACCAGGACCTGCATTTAACATGGAACACAGGCAGCGGCTATAGCTGTCTTTGCAATTATCTTATTTACACTGGCAACAAAACCATTCTGTATTTGCAGATGCTTGCCAAACTTTGCTACTGGAATTACACACACACACTTCACAGTTACTTGATTATCACGCACAAAAAGGGTTGTTGTAATAGAAATAGTAGTAAAAAACCCAGAATATACAAGAATATATTTAAAATTAGGCTCTTCGCCAAAAACCCCTTGGTTTCCCAGTCTCAGAGGAAGTTAACTCATTTTCCATTCTCCATTTAGAGAAGTTGTCTGCAGACTTCACAGAAATTAAAGGGATTAAAGACATTTGAGAGTTACAGACAAATGGCAGAAGACTTTCATTTGTATGGGAGGTAAGAAACATCTTCATGGATTAATTTTAGAATGTTTCAGCAGCTCTTGGTTAAATTTTGTTATACTGGCATTTTCTAGACTTACAGACTTTGCTTTTAGCTGATTATTCACTCCTTGGCATGCCTGCAGTTAACACCAAACTAACAAATTTGTAGCCTACAAAATAGCGAGAAGATTGATTCTGTGCTGAGTTCATCTTTAAGTATCTGCCTCATCTGTAGAAAACAGCACTGCATTACACAGCAGCACAACTACCACTGTTCTGTCACAGGAGCAATACATGTTTTATTCATTGCATGACATCCTAGCAGTTATACACAGGCATCAAACCAATGGAGCTCAGACCTGAGAGTTTATGGATTGGCACAGCCATTAGTCGGTCTTATATCTGCTAGCTTTTGCTATGCAGATGAAAGTTGATTTCTTGGTTTTACAGTCATCACTACCGGCAGTTCAGCTATGAACACACCAGTTACTGAAAACAACACCATATTAAGCTCTTTGATGTCCTGATAATTGGAGACTTTTTTCCTGTTTATTAAGATAATTCTCAAAGGCTACAGTGAGTTGTACTTGGTTTGGTTATCCTGCTGTCTCCAAAGGCATTTTAAAGCATTTCTCTCCTTATCAGAGGAAGCCAAGAATGAACTTTGAAGATAAGCTAAAACAAACATGTTTTACATAGCAATTTTTTCTTGTTGCTTTGTTAAAATGATGAGAGGGACTTGTACTGGGGGAATGAATGAAAGCACCAGCATTCATTACACTATGTGTCCTCAGATGTTGTCTCTCCACCTTCCCCAAATAGCTCAAACTCATAACCCCACACAAAGATATTTTATGAGAAAACAGGCAGAGCAGTTTCTAATCAGCACTATCCAGTACTAAAACACCATTTCTTTCTGACAGCTAGTATGACGGAGAGTGCTTACCAGAATCATGGTCTGGGATCTAAATGGCAGGTACGCTGAAGCCCGTTTAGGAAAGCAAACAGTACTCTGTGTACCTATTGGTCTCCAGACAGCCCAGTGGAAGGCCACATCTGTTCTACTCTTTCGTAATGACACTTTAACAGCTAGACAGAAGTGAGATTGTTTGCTCTTTAACTGCATCATCTACAGTTTAGAATACTAAATTAAGCTGCCAACCAGAAGGCTGGTGACCAGAGCATTGGTATGATTTCCTGAACGAACGACCCCACAAATCATATCTCTTTACAAACGGAAGAAAAACAGTATCTATCTCCATAAAAGCTAGCAACTAATATGAAAGCGGCAAGTAGTTAATTAGTATCTTTAACCTGCACACAGAATATTACATTCAAATTCTATGAAGAACAAACAAATTTTACTTTGTATTCAGGTCCACAGAGCTGCAAACAACCTTACACAACAGAAATATTGCAAATAAAAAACAACACAAAAAACCCAACATTTGAAGAAATTCTGAGGTTGTGTTAGAACTTGGAACTTTTTTAGTTATCTTCTTTACTTACTGAAAACCAAGCTCTTTCCTTCATCATTTTCATACTATTTCATGCCGTATCACGAGAAAAACATATGTACTTTTACCACTAACATATGTCAGTATGATAGAGTAGCTGAAATACTGTATTTGAAAGTTTAAAATTAAGGGAAGCTACTACGTGGAACTATTTAAAGAATATTTGTCGTCTTTACTAAGAAAGTACCTCCTGTTTATTTTCATGAAATACTTTCAGGATGTGACTTCTTTCCTTGCAGTTTCACTTAACTTACCTTTTCAGTATCTATTCCTCTGGACATTGACCAGGTGGAAACGATGTAATCCATCACACGTTCACTCAGTCCTTTAGGGACCTGGTAGAGCTTTAGAAAGTCTCGGACACTGTTCAGCATTTCATGATATCTGTTTGTATTAGCATACATTTGCTGAAATATGGTTGTCACGTTACCAAAAATGGTTGCATACAGAAGGGCTGTAAAAAAGAAGAAAAACAATAGATATAATACATAATAAGTTGTGATCATCAGTCTGTGTTTCACTGTGCTGTAAGACAGGAAATTGCCAGGCCCATAGAAATTCATGCAGTATCAGTGCTTTGTTAGGAAGGCCTGATGAGCACAAGCATTTTATAGGTCACCTTCAGCACTACAAATTGAGGACCACCACCTACTTTTGTGATGGCGAGTCCTGCAACACAACTATTTGTCATTGTCCATCAAACAATTCAGTAGTATCCAAACCCTTACAGAACCACAATAGAAGACACAAGAATTTTAAGACAAATAGCTGGACAGCAAATACTTTAAAATTTCATCTCTGGTTTATAGCGTCTGTGTTGAAATGCCATCAGTGACAGATTTCCAAGCTTTAAGTGCATTACCACAGTAGTAAGCCGAGTCATCATTACCCACCTCAGTGTGACAACAACAATGCCTCAAAGCAGAAGATGGAATATGTAATAAACAGCTACCATGCTCAGTGATTTATAGATGTAAGTTTAATAATACATAAAAATTCGCATTATGTTTTATATTCTTCAGGCAAAAGAGCAGCAAGGCCTGAGGCAAGAGCTCGAGCCCTCAAAGGCAGACTGCTGCACAGCCCTTCTGACTTCACTCAACACAGTTGTGAAGCCAGCTGGTTCATCAGGATGGGTTTAAGAATAAACATGAGAGAGAAAAAACAGACAGTATTTCCAGGTGTGGAGAGAAGCAGATGAAAACACACAGGACTTGAGAAGATCCGCCTGCCGAAGCCCAAGACAGAACAGCAGGCTGGTGGCAGTCTCAATGGTCATCTTTTGATGGCTTGCAGAGGCTGGGGCGGAAGCTCTTCCAGCCAATCCAGCCCTGAATGAAAGGGAAGGACTGGAAGCCTCAAGTGCAGTTTTCCTATGTTGTGAATCAGGTTAGTGATACGTGAGAGGCCGGCTGTAAAGGGAGACGAACAGTCAGATGGCAGATGCACCGATAACCACCAGTAAGTGCTTTGGCTTGCTGAGGAAGTTCTTCCTCTTTATCATTTCCTATCCCCCAAAACAGGCACCAAATTGTCCATATTATATCTCTTCCACTCAAGATGAAAATAAATAATTGAGAAGTGAAATTTTAAAAAATAAGAAAATATTTTGCCTTATCTAAATATACCCTAAATAGACCTTTTTGCTGTTTATTTCCTCCCTCACCCCCTCTTAAAAAAAAAAAAAAAAAAAATCTATTCCCTCATCCCATTAATTCCTTTGAGAATGCAGCTATTTATTCAGGTCAGTATTATAGGCAGATATCCTTAAGCCAACTAAAATGCTTTAAGGTTTTATGACCAACAAAAAACCTTTGATAATGTGCAAAAGAAACTTACAGAACTGTCTTTTCCCTTATCACCAAGAGATGTAATTTAAATTTAGACTTACTCAAGGCCTTTACACTCCTGATGCTCTATAGAATTCCCTCTTGATGCTGTATGACTTCTTTTCTTTTTATGAGTTCCTGTAGAGACCAGCTCTCCCCCTTTCTAACTACTGCTCTGTACAGACGGGTATAAAAATATATTAAAAATGTGCAAACTCAGTTTAAAAAGAAGTGGAGTATGAATAGGGATACAGTGACCAGAAATGTATAGATTATTTCTCTGCTTAACCTTAACTCATGCCTGAGCTAAACCATACCAGGAAGTCTGATGCAATGAGTACTGAAGAATGAAGAAATGCTTAAAAAAAAAAGATTTACTATAAATGCTCCTTAATCCATGAGTATTTTGTGTTTGAACAGCATTACCTTTCCCTATGTCCTGTTTTGCTCTCTGTTATGCAGATGCAAACACAACCCCACAATATTGCTACCTTAGGCCCTACTTACATGGACTTTTACCAGGTTCCCTAACAGAACATGAACCCAGGGCCTCCAAAACTGCAAAGTCCCACTGGCAGGACACTGCAGCAGCACAAGGCACTGAAAATAGGTGACAGTTTAGGAAGAGGGTCCCAAGCAAATTCTTATCTGCAGATTTCTGGGCAACCATACTTGTGTGCATACAACTATCTCTTGCTCTCTGGTGAACAGTGAGACCTGAGGGTTCAGTATCTTGGGATGTATAGCTCTATGCCAGAAAAGGTAAAATGGAGTCCCTACTCTGTCCCGTTACTGTCCAGCTACATGAAGACTAAAGAAAAACCAGAAATTTGGTTCCTCACTTTGATTATTATGAGGCAAGCAGTCCTAGAGCAATTTCCACTGCAAATTGCAGCTACTATGCTCCACTACGACAATTATTTTGGCAAGAAAAATTATTCCTGCCTACATTAATTTTTTATTTTTAAAAAAAATCCCCGAATTTACAATCCTTAATTTATCATTAGCTAACCACTTTATTACTATTAAAGACACATTAAAACCAACAATTTTTGCAGCCTAATATTGGGTAGACACTTTAGCATATTAAACATTGACCTCTTCCGCACAGAAATAGCTTGCTGTGTGCCTTTTCTTCTTTTCAAAGGAATAATGAAATGAACCCACTGCAGTACACTGCAGGCCAAGAAAGATTTCAGAAACACACACTCTACTACAGGAAGACAGTTGGGCAATTTATGACAGAGCACAATCTCCAACATCTCCTCTCCATGAATGTCAAGATCCCTCAGAAAAGATAGAGCCCCTCACCCTTACATTAATATTCTTTTCTGACAACAGATAAAGAAAAACACATTGTCCCCAACAATGTGGCTACTCATTTACAATGCAGTCTGTGTCACCCCATTTAAACCAGTGTTTAAATAACGTCAAAGATAAAAGCATAGTAATTTCAATAGCCAATTACCCGCACAAGTGAATCATGAAGGTCAGACACAGGTTGGAAAGGTCACCAAATCATCTGCTCCTTTTAATAATGTAACAAATAAGAATAGAGACATAAATACAAGTCAGTGCAGGTCTCAGCTACCACAGTAAAAGATCTGGGATGTCATTTTAGAATTATAAGAGGAAAAATTTCTATCTGTAAGAATGAGAGGTTTGCAATTATCCCAATTACAGATGTAAGTGCTGCATGCGGTTCCTGAGATGAATCATTAGATTGATGATGATTTGTTCAAAATGCACTCGTTCAAAGCCCTTGCATACAAAATGTGTGCATAAAACCTATACAGCAACAAGAAAGACCAACATCAACTAGTGAACAACTTCTTACATCTTGCCCCCAAGACTTGCAGTGCTTTCTAAAACAGAACTGCCTTCACTTTCACTTTCTGGAAAGCTGATCCAGAAAGTCTGTCTGCCTGCATGTAAATTCCCCTTAACAATGAAAAACCCCAAACAAACGCCTTTTACATACTTAAGGAGCAGCCTGTGCTAATCTAAATACCATTCAAAGAGCAAGCACCTGGATTTACAGACAGTAGATGATTTAAATGCATAACTGCACTTTTGTTTCACTAACAAGTTCCTAGTTCACAACAAATTATTGAGTTCATAGATGGCTGAGAGAAAGCACAGCCTTGAAAACCTGTTGCACTATATCACGTCTCACTGAAGATGAAACATAACCATAAATTAACCACAAAAATTGCATGCCTCAAAGGCATTTTTCAGATAACACGTTGTGAGGTCACACAAAATTAACATTGATCAGATAAAAAGAAAAGCAGAAATTAATAATTGTATGGATTATAACACAATTATATGAGAAAAACACATTGTTTTTAAATGTGCAATTAGAACCATGTAAGAGCTTATAATTGCTTGAGATTAGGGGTCTTGATTAGTGATAATTATGCCTACTTATGGGTAGACAGCATGCAGTTAAAAGTAAAACACTGAACTGTTAATTACAGTCTGCAACCAAATACCAAACTGAACAGGTATCTATCAATGAATTGTTTACAGCACTAGTTTAGATAGAATTGTTATTTGTAGTGTTGCAACTTGAAACCAAAGCATCTAAAGCAAGATTTACTTATCAAGTATCTATATAACCTTCTAGAATAGTACAGAATTAAATAGGTTGCCCCATTTTCTATCAAGACAGATGCAGAGCTGCTTAATTTGCTACTTCTTAGGAAGCGTTGTATATTATAAAGTTTCCTATTTCTAATCTTTTCTCTACCTTTTATTTTTATTAATACAACGTATAGAGATATAATTTCATTTAGCTAGTAAAGAATAAATGGAAACAATTTAGCCATAACCTGATAGGTCAATTAATATTATGCACTTCATGAATTTTCACAATATATTTACATAACATTTTCACGTGGTATAAAACAAATTACAACTGCTACTATCTTCTTAGCATGTACATCAATTCCTGAATTTCACAACTTGGGGAAAAAGACATTTTTTTAAGTGAAAGTAAATTCCCAGAGGAGCTGTCCTCCATGCTGTTCCAGTGACTGCTAGATCCTGCTCTTCCCACAGCTCTCTATTCTCCCAGACTGAACCAATACACTGCTCCACCTCCCTCCTCTTTCACTCCACCAGCTTGTAATTTGCACCTCAGCTTAGGTACCCTACAAGCAAAAGCAAGGCAGTAGCAATGGCAAAGATCAAAGAACTGGCACACTACTGTCAATTGAGCAAGTCTAAACATCAATTCAATGGCAAACAGCGAAGCAGAAAGACTGACTAGGCCTTAAGGGACATGAGCATCAAGCTATGTGGCAGAACCACTTGACTTCTAGGATGAAAGATGAGAAACCACCGGCAAATTTTGTTAAACTCTCAGTCAAATCCTACCGCAAATCTTCTCACACTCATCACATTTGCTGAAATCATCCTGTGACAACAGATGGGACATAGAAGGACCACACTAGGCTCCAGCTACAATGAAAATGTCTCCCCTGCAGAAGGATAGGCCACCAGTGAGGACACAGTTGATAAGGGCTAAACAACAGCACATCAGAGACGTGATTTTTTTTTTTCCTCTTCCCATCACCAGAAAAAGCAGGAACTGCAATGAAATGAAAGTCAGAGACATAAACAAAGGAACAGCTGGTCTAATAAGCCACTTAAGCAACTACCAAGGACTAGAGTAGTAGAAACATCTGTGCACCTTAAAATAGGCTGTCTGCAGTGTGTAAGGGCAGAAAGGGAAGAGTTAAGAACAGCTATGGAACAAACACCACAAACAGCTCCCACTGCTTCTCTCCTCACACCCTTTCCTAACTCTACAAAATAAAAGCAGACTGCTACTACTGCAGCACAGACCCACAAGCAAATAACCTCCTGTTATTTCAGGGACTTGAAACCACTTACATTTTGCCACTTTAAAGCTTAATGTGGAAGAAGAGAGGTAAGTGTTGGTAAAACACCAAACCTTCCAAAGATGCTGAACTCCAGCATCCCTCAGGACGCTTCAAAACTGAAGTTTTTTTACTTTGATTTGATCTGGTAGCACCCACACAGCTGGTAGCAGCAATCACAGGTGTTCGGCTCCCAAGAATTCCACAAGCCTGGGCATTGTGGGCAGCAGAAATCTCTAACCGTTTTTGCTTATGCCTTCAGCATGTTTGGGCTGAGATAAACAGCATGGGAAAACACACAGACCAAAACTGATCAGAGGAGCAATCAGAGCCAGAGTGAATAAAAGCCAATAAAACAAGCTTCAGCATCAGCCCTGCAAGAAAGCTCCTGGTTGCAAAATTAAGGAAGAGTCTGGTCGTACATTACATTTGTGCTGTAAAGGGAAGCCAACAGAAAATGACACATGCATGACACTGAAAGGAATTAAGAACATCCTGGATACAGAGACTTCAGGCTGGTAGACTTTGAAATCCCTAACCACGATCTTCTCTCACCTTCAGGAAAACAGGGCTGCACGTTCATATTCTATAAACAAACAGCACTTGCAGACCAATGAGTTCACATGACTCTTCTCAATTAAATTATCAGAAGGCATCAATATTTCTGTACCTCCACTGACTGGTTAGACACAATGAGGCAACATCATTTTACATCCAAAGGTACATCATAAACCAGATATGAAGATACATGTTTTGCCTCAACTTACAGGTAAATTCTTCAACCTGCCGGATAGCCATGACTAACTGCAAACACAGTAATGCTTAGTAATTCATTGAAATTAAGGCCTTAACCCTTGATACCAAAGACTTTCAAAGAACCATTACAGTTTAATCAATGAGTCCACAGAAAGCTCCTTGCGGAATCAAATTTTGTTTCAGTCAAAGTACAACAATATGGGAAAGCAAGAGCAACAGGCAAGAAGATTTGCAAGGGGAAACGTCAGCATGATTACTCAAAGGTAAGACCAGAGAAAAAGGAAGATAATTCCACAGAAATGGCGCTTTCTGGTTACCTCTTCGTGTTTTATCCCCAGCAAGATAGGTTCATCTCTAATAAGGTAAGACAGAATGGCCAGGAAACATACTGATTTTCACAACTAGTTAAAACAACTAAAATTCCTGTAAAGAACAAGATATTTATCAGAACATTTTCAGGAGGGTCATAAAGGGTTTTAAATGTGGAGCAGGATCTTGATGATGCTCTATGTTTTAAGCATGTGTACTTCAGTGAATGCTAAGCCTTGCTCTAGCGTAAGCCAATTTGATTATCAAGAGGAAACTAACTGTACAAACAGATTACAGCTGCAAAAACCATCTGTATTCCAAACAAACAAGGCCAGACTCACCAGTAGGACACTTAACAAGGGATGACTTCAGGTCAATGTATTCACCAGTGGGTTTTAGCATGATGAGAATTATTAAAATGGCAAAATCTGATTAAATCCTCTGCAATGTGCAAGAAAGCACACTATTTTACTGTTTTGTAGAATTTTATGGACAATAAAATTTAAATTGTCTAGAAAATTGAAATGGATTTCCATTTCATTCCCAGCACTAATGAACAGATCACCATTTAAATGACAACTGAGCCATTTAAGGGCATCATTTTTCTTCTACAATTTATACAGAGTAATGCATGGCCATTTTCAATTACTTGGTTAAAATTAAATCTCCAGATACTCCTTCTAGGTTTTTACTGACTTGCACCAATATGAAGGCTTTTACTTTGAAAGCTGTTTTTTTATCTACCCTCAACTTATCTGAAATGGTTACTCCCAATTAGAAGCAAACTCTCATTTTTTAAAAATCTATTACTGAAATAGAGCTACACATAAAAAAACAGTTAGGAAAAGATTCAAGAAAGGAGTGAATAAAAATGAAAAGTTGTTCTCTTTTCATGTGAAACTGCTTACATACAGACTTTTTATGGTTCCTCTGTCTACCCTATTTCCTCTATGATTTGTATGATGTTTTCCACAAAGCCTTGCAGGAAGGAAATCTAGAGAGGCTCGAGGAGATCATCTTTTACCCAAACTTTCTGGCCCTTTCCCTACAATACTGCCACACGTTCTCCTGGGCTTTGTACTGCTGGCTCAGGCCCATTCCTGTTGGCAATTGCTGAGCCTGATTTTGCAATAACCTACCTGTGGCCTTTGAGAGTTCAGAACTGGATCTGAATTTTCTACACCAAAGCCATTATCCAGCACTTACGCATACTGAATTCTAGACTGCACTTCCCCCCGTCATTGATGCAACACAAAAGTTTGATGGCTGAAGTCACTTGCTGACAACTGCCCAAGCAGCATTCTCCAGTGTGATTACTTTTGGTCATTGCTCCAGACCTCATTTAATTAAGGTATCTTACATTCGAGTGAGATATTTAGAGTAATCCTTTGTTCCCAATGATAAATGGATTCAGGTAGATTCCTCTACTCCTACCAGAACGCCTGTCTGGAAAGTTGGTAGTTGGCTGCATTTCTTGCCGAGTATGTTCAGATCTGAATCCACCAGTGAGACTACAAGGAGGAAGGACCCAAGGCGTCCCCTGAGGCTGCAGTGATCTCACTTCTCATTAGGCTTAAAACCTCAGCTCAGCTATGCACTTAAACATAGGCTTTAAACACTACTCCATAGGTGTGAGCATGTCTGCCTGTGATTAAAGTTAAGGACACAGGAGAAATACTGAGACAAAGCAGCTCTCTTCGACCACTAACTATCATTCACTGACTTACAAAAGCTTTTGCTGTCCATGTAGCAAGTACATCACAGTCTTTTTTTAGGCTTTGCCTTCTCTGAGAACAAAAGAAAAGGTAAAATTTTAATGCCTAAAAATTATCGCAATATAAAAGCAGGGTGGGATGAAGGTAGTTTGGTTTCATTGTGAAGTGAACCAGCGGTGGGTGGTAGAGTGCTGGCCTCACCCAGCCAGCTGATGTAAAAATTGCACATCCCTTATCCCACAGATTCCAGAGAGAAGTAACTTCTCTGGATTAACTACATTGTCCCCAGACCAGAAACTAGTTAAGCAAAACCCTTAAAACAACAGAAAGTGTGTAATTGAGTCAGAGCCTGGGTCTCCTGTAGCTTACCTGGCTTACACTCACTAGCACCCTTCAAGCTGACTTTTCTCCAAGCAGTCACACTGCAAAACAACCAGGGATGGAGACATTGGCTGCACAGAGAGGTTGTGTTAATCACCAAGGAGCTGTCAAGCCTGTTCAGTTGACAGGCCAGGCAGCTAGGGTTAAGAGCATGGCTGCACCTGACGGGATGAATGGATACCAGAGTTAAGGACAACAATTAATTCTCAGTTCAGATTGACTTCGCTGGGAAATTAAGCCCCTAAAGCTATTGCACTTAACTGGACTGTGCTGTACTTGACTGCTTTGCTTCTCCGCAGCTCAGTCTGAAGTTTCTGATGCAATAACCTTGGTAAGCCAAGCCCCCGGCGTGTTGTTACTTCAATAACCACAGAATGACTGCAAGATGCTCTTCAGCCAACACCGAGTGACCTGCCAATCCTGTCTTGCACATGCACATCTTTTACTTCTGGGTGCAACAAGTACAAACAAGTTATGTGACTATATACCATACAGGGTTTTCAAATGCTTACCAAACAAACCTAAAGACAAACTGGTCCAAAAGCTTCCCTTTTCTGGTGTCATTAAATAGTTACAAATATTTAATGGTGTTTAACACAAATCAGAATACTGAAGTTTTTTATTAAGTTGAGTAAACCAATGAGGTCTGAGATAAAGATGACATTCACAGATGAAAACTAATTTGAGGCGGTTAAAGAGTAACTGTCACTGGAATGACTAGGTCTGAGTCATGCTCCTCCCACACACTAATCACAGATATGCTTGCAGACCAAAATCAATAGGTGCACACAGTATGTAAAGGAATGTGAAATGGGAAAAGCTCATAAAACAGCGTCTTCTCTAGAGGGCCTGCTTTACTGATGAGTAAAAAGATGCAGGTTAGTGAAGATGCATATGGCTTATCAAAAAAATAACCAAAACAACTATTTGGGTTTTTAATGAGAAACCATGGATGACTGCATGTGAGAAGAATACTTTTCTCTGGAGTGGTGAAGAGAGTTATAGACTAACTTTCAGAAATGGGTAATCGTTACTGTTCCTTTGGCTCCAAACTTGACGATGCTTGTCTTCCAGGCTGACTCTGCTGTTTTATTAGAACTCAGCAGGACTAAAAGCTGCAGTAAAGGTAAGCATGCATACCGCTGGGAGTTCCACACCTAACTTCTAAAAAAGATACATCATTATATTAAGGGGTAGATGTCATTGCATAAGAGATACTGCCTGATTTCTTTTTAAAGCAAACATTACGAAGAAATCATTTGACATTTAAAAAATGTCAGGTAGCTGCGTTTTGTGCTTTGGTGAGTTTGTTAGCAAGCCAGCACAAAATGCAAATATATTTGCACATATACAAACTTGTACAATCAGAAGTAATGATGTAGTAATAACCCACTGGGACCTTTTTAGAGAACTATACGGCTTGTGCAGTGCCTGAACCCGTGAGGCACACAAGAATGGCATTTGCAGATGGTAATAAGCTGAAGCTGGCCAACAGAAAGTACAGAGGACTCTCAAAGGTAATGAAATACCTCTGTCAATAATTTGCAGCTACAAACCTCATCCTGTAATTAGGGGCACAAAGCTTTTCCTTGCTTAGGGAAGAACAATTTAGGGAAGACTGCAACCATACTCCCTTGCAATCAGTGTACATCTGGGATACAACAGGCCTGCGTTTCAAATCTCAGCACAAGAGTAGAGACCTAAACTCAGGTCTCCCATTTTCCTTCACCTGAAGGTTACTGGGTATTTTGAGAGAAAGAGAAAGGAGAAGAAAAGAGGTTTTACTGTTAGACCTGTTCCAGTCTCCATAAATACAGCAGGGATACGTACCCAAAATTTCCATATCCTTGGAGCCTTTTAACCATGAAGTAATTGATTAGAATGGGAGAGGCAGATATCTCTGGCCATAAACACAGACCTCTCTGCTCTCATCTCTCCACAAACTAATGCATTTTCTGGCAGGCATGCTCTGGGAAGCTTTACTTGGCCAGCCCCAGCAGGTGGAGAACACCTACTACTAACCTAGCTCTCCTAAAAGATCATAGGAAAAAGGTAATTTCTAAGATTGTTTTAAGTGATTTCCCATGTGTGCAACAACAAAGTCTTAGGGACCACAGGAATATAAGGTGACTGTAGCAATTGGTAAAAGTAGCCAGAATCTCAGTTTAAGTTAGCCCTAGTACATCATCAGGAGTCATCATCTGTTTATCACTGTGATACAGGGCACATAATATGAGAACAATGGCTCCTCCTGAACTTAAATCCTGATCTTTGGATTCCAAAATGAAAAGTCCTGACAGTGCAGATCCCCACTCTCTGCTGACGCAACACTGGATCCAGCCTAATACTGCAGCAGTCCCAAAGCAGTCATTAAGCAAGCATTCCCTGATAATTCTTTCAGGTCAGGGATCACTTTCACAACATCAGAGGATTTCTAGAAGAGTTTTTGCAGTTATCACAAGTCTTTCCCTTGTGTAAGCACTGAAGAACTTGCCTTCTGTAATTCTCTGCCACATATATTATCACCTAAGTAGCATCTACCAGATCTTCTTAAATTCTACCTTCCCACTGATGGAGGCAACAAGATCTTAGAGCTCATACAGTAACTGGAGACTAACAGTAGGAGCTGGGCAAACAATTGTCATAAATATATTCCATGTCATTCACAGGCATTGAAGTTATCAAATTATAAAGAAGTAAAAACTCAGGAACTCATTTTAGCATTTAACTTAACCTGCATGCTCACCTTTTAAAAGCTATGTGAAGTGAAGAACTGTTTGTAAGCTGTGTGTGCTACCATGAATTTTCATTTACCAGTCTTAGGAACAAGGCAAGGATAGAATGCTTCTCAACAGCTCAAATTTTTTATATTATATAGCTACTACTGGCTGAAAGATATTAATGATTCTTGACAGAATACTTATCTTTGATCTGTTGCTGTAATCAATCAGCACATGAGCACCGGGCTATTAAAATATTTTTCTGTCAAGCTCACTTGACATGCTTTGACTGGTACACAGCCACAGTGCTGGTTTGGGGTTTTTTTTATGTTTTTGGTTTGTTGTTTTGTTCATTTGGTTTTGGGGGGGGGGTTGTTTGGTTTGGTTTTTTTTAATAACAGAGTCTACCTGCAAACCACACGGCTAGATTTTCTGGGTAAGCGTCTCTTGAAGCTGTCCCTAAATATCACTCCTGATGTTGAGCATTCAGGATCTGGTAACCATGGTTTCAGCTCCCTCTGACAAATGTCCCTCTGATGGATAACAACCTATTCTGCCTTCCTCCATCTACACACGCATACACACACACTCTTCTTTAAACCATTTCCCACTGTCAAATTCTTGTCATCTACCTGGCCCAAAATTACTCTTCATGCTTCCTTCCAGAAGTTCTGCCCTCCTGTTTTCTTTCACCTCTTCCAATTTTCTATTCAATACTCTGTCTTCCTCCAGCCTTTCAGAAACCTGTCATGGGAGCAGTGATTTAGCAGTCTCTCTGCATCACAGAGCCTGCAAAATTTAAATCAACCACTTAGCAGACCCATCAAAGAGGCTGCCAGACCTTCTTGGCCTCAAAAGAGAAGCCTAATGACTAGGAGGGAATCAAAGTTAAATTAGATGGTCAAGAGAACAGGGAGTCTTCACAGCTTGGAGGAGGGGAGGAAGGGGAGGGACAGGGATGTAAGCCTAAATAAGTAAGAGGGGGGATGGAGGAGCAGAAGGGGAAGGTAGGTGAGGTTAGGAACGTGGAACACAAAGCACCAGATGATAGCTGAACTGCTGAAAAATATAGAGAGAGTTTAAATGTCCAGTTTTCTGTACAGGCTTGCCTTTACTGAAACCAGTACCTCTGAAGTAAAAAAGACACACTTCAGTAGCACTGCAGAGGGAGGGAGTAGCTACACAGTGGTACGGTATGTACAGAGCACTGAGTAAAAGGCATTCTGCAAGATGTGAAGAGTTAGGGAGGCAAGGCAGGCAAAGCAGAGACACGGAGCAGTTTGCATAAGGTCATACAGGGGAGTGTGTGACAGAGCTGGGAACTCAACCCAAACCTGCCAACTCAGGTCCTCTCTCTCCCCTGTGCACTAGAGCCCCCAGTGGCTCCCGCACTGTACTTGCGGTATTTTTCAGCACTGATGAGATAAGCAGCAAGGTTTTTTTCACCTTTTGCTTTGCCTTTTGCCTATCAGCTTATTTCCTTTGCAGGCCATAACATCCATTTTCTGTGTCCAGAACCTTCTGCAGTTTCTAGAGGATAACAAGCACCAATTCTCTCTGAACGTTTGGTAACCAGCTCCCAGGAGAAAACAGAAACACTGTCTCTGGGTGAATCTCCATTTCTCCAGGAAAAAGAAATTGTACCAAAAGTCTGCTTAATGAAGAAACTGTTTGAGTTAAGACAACATTCACTAAGATCAACAAGTGAAATGCAGCAGTAGTAGGCTGAGCTGTGGCTAACAAGCACTCCTAAAAGCTTTGTTTGAAGAGTGTGTCGGCATTGTGGCTGCAATGCAAGACACTTTAGACTGTGCAAGTCAGACCATAGAAACACAGTGCTTGTAATAACAAATAGTACGGTGAGAATGTTGTCTTTGCTAGAGGCTAATGAAAATAAATTGCTCATTTTTTATATCTTAAAGCAAATACTCTGTTATTTTTATTTACTTTTCTCCATTTTTTCAATGCTGAAAGCTTAGGCAATAAGCCAGAAAGATGAAAGAATAAACACTTTAGGACAAGCCAAGGGGACTAGACAACAAATCCAGAGAGATTATCACAGAGGGCACTAAAGAGAACAAAAATGTTGGGTCCTAACAGTATCCTTCATACAAAGCCTAAGTAAACAGGTTGTCACCACCAGGGTGTGAAAGGGAGGGATAAAGTCCTGTGTGCTGCTCTGCAGACTGGCAGAAAAGAGCTTCAAGAGCTTCTGCACAGCCACAAATCTCTTCAGAGCATTTTCACTTGCCCAAATTCTTCTAATCACTGTGCCATCAGGGACAGCATCCATCCATCTAGAGATCACTGCTCCACAGTTGGAAGGAGAGGAGATACTGGTTCTTCTGAGCATGCTGCCAACATCTTGAACCATTTTTCCTCCCCAGCTGTGTGGCTCTATTTTGCTAGGAGCCTTTCCTATTTGACATTATTTTTCTACCACTGACAAGGTAGAGATGTGAAATCCTGAACAGTTCTAAATGTTACCCCATTCCATGCTTCATATTAGTGTGGTCTGAGAAGGGTACAGGAAGGAAGGAAATTGCTCGGTAAACCATTTTTGACTGGAATCACCATCAGGATTCCCAAACCAGAATACTCAGGACTGTGTTTTCATGTTTCTAATCAAAGTGCAGCAGGGAGAAAACACATATGTGTATCACTCAGAAGGCAGCAGATTCTTAAAGGAAGTCTTTTCATACTTCACCCCACACATTAAGAATATGTTTCCCCTTCCAGATGATGATCACTGTGACCTGAAAATCTCCAGCAGTTAATGCCCAGTCCTGACTCCCTCTGCTGGTACTTGCATACAGTGTCCTCTACCTCAGCCTTAGAAAAGGAGCAATGTCCTTTAGCGTATCCAAGAGGAGTGTGATAGTGGGAATGTGTTGTCACAGCAGTTTAACGAAAAACTATAAATATTTTGTTAAGCATTTAAAAAAATGCTTTGGAATCTTCCGAGTGTTCATTATCTGGGTTTTTTTCCTTCCTGTATTATACTACCCTTGTACTGTCTGATAGACTTCCAGCTAAACTAAAGTTAGAACAGAATTAAGTTGTAATGAATATAAAACCTTTACTTGCCTTCATCCATGGTTTCATAATCCACGCAAAAGGGACAACTGCTAATAAAAGTCTTTAAAAAAACCAAAACACTTCATCAACATTACAATAAGAGTGAAAGCACAGAGAAAGCTTTAAATACTAGAAGTTGCAAGTTGGAAGTGTGGGAGCTCATTAAAAAAAGCACTGCACAAGAATGCTCAAGGCAAATGCCATTCAAACTTTTTCTACTCTGAAGTTATTTAATCGTCACAGCAATCACATGGGATAAGGCAACGTATAAAGGAATTGGCTTCTGTAGGCTTGCTGCTGTTCAGTCTTCTGGAAAGGTATTCACTGCAAAAGTGCCATCAATTTAAAATGCTTCTCAGTTCTGAAAAGCAATCTTTCTAACCTGAGGCTTGATACTTCAAGCTGCAGAGCATCCTCAGCTGAAACAAGCCAAATGACATGGGGCTTCTGAGTGCCCCAAAAGACCAGAACACCAAAATAGGAGCAAACTTAAGTATTCAGCAAGTAGAAATACTTGTTCTATACACACACCTTCCCCCCCCCCCATTCCTTCTTTTTTGTGTGTGTGTCACCAATTCCAACAATCCACCATTAAGACAACATAGTTCCTGCATTAGTTCTTTCTGCTTATTCCCTGAGCATTAAAAGCTAAGCTAGTGGGCAGCGTCAGGAAAGTCGGTTTCCACATAATATACGTTTGCATGGAACTGCCCAGTTTCCCTTTTCACAGCATTTACAATCACATAGACCGTTCTGCACAGACTGGAGATGAAAACATGCTACAAAATCAGCATGGAAATTTTTATAGGCATATAAATTATTACATTTAAATTTTTATTTTATATATATAATTATATATAAATTAATTGCTACAAGGCTGTGGACAAACCAGTCCTAGGCCTGTGCTTAAGTACTCAAATTTAAAAGATCTGAGTTATTCTGAAAAAGGTGTAGCAGCATCAATGTTGCCATAGGACTCACTCCACCAGAGTTACAGTCCTTTCTTGCTGAAGTATCTGTTTCCTCATTGCTTTCTGTCAGCTAACAATCCATACGGAAGACCTACATTCCTCCTTGCTTTCAGGAAAGCCACAATGTATCCCAGCCTTCGCAGCTGTATGTTCAACAAATTGCTGTGAGGGGACACAAGTGTGGTTGGACTACAGGTGCTCGGCTGAGCTGAACCTAGCTGCCATCTCTGATGTTCAACTTCTAGGCACAAACCCTTTGCATTGGCTTTATGTGCAATGCATCTCATTTCTAAACTAGTACCACGTCCCCATGTCCACACCTCCTGCTCCCTCTAAGTTACTGCCAGAGTACCCCTGATGAGAGCTACTCAGTTCAAGAAGAACTAACACAAACCACCAAGTCATTAAATGATACAGTCTGTCACCAGGCTCCCATTCAACAGCCCCATATTTGCAGTGTGTTTGAATTGCTGTTGCCTGGTCTATAAAGCCAGTCCAAGGGCTAGAGCTTTTGCACAGATAAACAACTAGACAACACGATGAGTGGGAAAGGAAAGGAGTTTCTTCACCGACCAAGTCCTTCTCTCCCTCATAGGTACTTCAAGAAGAGCAGCAGGCAGGTACCCCTTAGCTGACAAACACTGAACCACTAGACTGACACTTCTGCAATGAGAATTAATAGCCACTGCAATATCTCCATGCAGGAGATAAAGGAGAAGCAACCAGAATTGAAGAGTGCAAGATTTAATCAGTGAGTCTCTGCCATTATCTACTTCCAAGAAGTCAAAATGCTACATTTCTTTTCTACCCTGAAGTAAATTTTAAAAGTGCTTTCCACTGAAAATCCACAGGCTTACCGATTTGCACCAGATCTTTGCAGACTTTCTAAAGAGCAGAAACACCAAAATTCACCACTCATTTCAATATGGCTACCAAAGATGGGAATATCTCATAAAGCTCAGAAACAGTACCTTCACTTTCCTATCATGCTATGCCACTGCTGGTTCTGCCAGAGCTGATTCTGGAGTTCGTTGTAGCTCACCTCCCAAATCCTGCCCCTTTACAAGTCAACAGCTCTCCAAAACAAGCTGTGATGCAAAACAGCTAACTGTACCAGGGGGAAAAAATTATATATATTTTTATATATATATATATATATATATATATATATAAATGCTACAGCAGCAAAGCAAGGCTTAAGTTTTTCTCTCAGGGTCTGTGCATCCAGCACAGCATCCATAAGCATAACACAAAGTGCACATATGCACCAAAAGTCAAATTAGCGTAAACTGGTGCAAAAGACTCTCCCACCACCTTGGAGTCACACTTTCAAGAGCTTCCAAAGAACAGCAGTATAGAAGTTGATCAATGACATTTAAAGTTTTACAATAGGGTTTTAATAAGAGAAAGTTTAAGATTAAGGGGAAAAGAGTCAGCACAGTGTTGGTGCCGACACACTTATGTCAGTATCACACACTCATGACTCAACTCTGCCAACCCAAACCAGCAGGTTTCAGAATGACCCCAACTGAGGGGGAGCCTGAAGGCAAATGATTAAACAGCTGCTGTCCAGGACAAGAGTTTAATTAATGTAATCAAACCCATAATTAGGTTAATTGCAGCACGCAGACTTCACCAATCAACTCACAAATTGCCAGTCCCACATATCTAAAAATCAGTGCCTGAAATCAAGTGCACACAGCACTCTCCGGTATCACAGCAGGCTAGAGAGGAACACAGCAGAAGGGAATTTACTCCCCAAAAGAAGACACAAAGGAAGATGCTTTTAAGGATCTCAGCAAACAAAATAATGCAAAAACCTCCAACTTTAGACAATACAAAACACACCAACAAGTCGCACTTGGCTGACAGACAGACATGCTAACAAACACCTGTGCGTAGCAACACAGCTTGGGCAAAGTCTAGCATAGAACTGACTGTGCAGAAAACCATGTCTGTACTCTTTGAGGCAAGCTTACAAAGACAGAGGTACCAAAGATCAGCTTAGCTAACCCAGTAGGTACATACTGTCCAGTATTTAAAAGTTCAATCTGTCCCTCACCTACCACCTTTTCCCAGATGCTCCTAAGTTTCACACGTGCCCTGGGCTCCAGGCAGCACCACTCCTCCACCAGATGCTACTGCTGCCGCAGCTGGGTGGCCAGCCCATGCTGCTTCTCCCAGTGGGTGCTTCCCCGTAGCACCCAGATGTGGTCAGCCTGCCAGGCTGGGCCACAGGCACTGGCAGCTAAAGGGTGCCTATATGTCTTAGCTTGTCCTCAGAGCAGTGGCTTTCAGGAGCTAAACATGCCCATCTTTTCCTGAGTCACACTAAAGTCAGGTATCTCCCTGTCGCTTCCATGATTCATTCTCCTGTGATTCATCCAGAGAAGGCAATACATGTAATTTTTATGTCTATTCAGCACTTCCACTGACATTAAACTATGTATATGGCTAGCTCAGTAATTGCATAATTTTGTGTGTCTTTCAAGGTCAGCATTGTCCAATGGGTCACTATTAAAGATCCTTATATAGTTGGTATCTTTCTTGAAAGAAGGCTCAGATTTTTTCTAAGAATTCTCCTCTATGAGTATTCTCTTGCTGCCAAATTTCAATTTCCAGCCCTGCTGTTCTTATGTATCTGCTCTGAAGATCAAAATCTTGCTTTGTTAAATGGACAAACAACACCCTTGCTCTCAGAAATGGCTGACCTTGATTATCTCAACTTGGAAATTGAAAGATTTAGAAAGTTAGGAACATGAGTCAAATGGAAAATAGAAGGAAAATGTGTAGACAACCCTAATTATAGATGTTGCTACATTTTGTTTCTAACACTACTGTGATGGCAGCAGACAGATAATAGCAGTAAAATCAAAAATCGTAGGAAGGACTCAGAACACAAGCAATAACATAAAATACATCATCAGCCTGTGGAAGGCACAAAGCCATCAGTAAAAGAGCTCTTTGTTTTGGGGTTGAGATTTTTTCCCTTTCTAATGGGAAGACACTGGTCCAATCAAGCTGTTTTGAATTGATGATCATAGTTGTTATGCTCTGTTTACTTGTCTGATTGTAATTTTTGAAGTCCACAGTCTGAATTACAGCATACCCAGTGTATTCACTACACAATGATACAACACAGAAAAGCACAGAAATCACGCAAGGAATACAGAAGCACAGCATGGTTTTGTTGTTGCACAGGTATCAGCACTAAGCTTATCAGCTGATACTGGGAAGGTGCAGTCATGTCTCTCACTAGAAAGACTGCATATCTGCAAGTTGCAGCTCCTTGCTGACAGGACCAGAAAAATCAGTATCAGCATTGAAAGTGCAGTTGTTTCCACAAATAACTAGGAGGTTTAAGCTGGCAGAATTAGCCTATGCTACTAGGCTTCTCTATTAAAGTTTTTCATTCACATTTTAACTTTTACAATCCCATCTAGATTTTCTCTATTGAACATCCTGCTTAGGTGCCATTGACATCTAGGTATCTACATCGTTAACTTGAAAAATCATATAGTCTTACGCCTGTCTTACCTCCTGTTGTCCAAGGTCAGAGTTTTCCAGTGGGTCACCAGTATAGATAGTTATAATTCTTAAGGCCAGGTTCATTGGTTTTTATAGGTGCTAAGTACTCATAGCTCTATTTTGCATCAGAGGCTTAGCAACATAAAGTCTGGTTTACCATGTACCAAGTGAGGAAAATCAGAAGTTAAAGCACAAATGATCAAGTACCCATGAAAATATTGGTCAAAATAACTTGCCAAGGGTTAACAGAAAAATGCTATAACAGCACATGAAATAGTCTCTAATTCTGTCAACAGGCAATTTTTTGTTTGAACATTCAAAACTGACATAATTTGAAAATCTGCCCCAATAACATTTTATGAGGAAGAGTAAATCCATTTACACGCAGAGATTCTGAGTCAACCTGAGAAGAAATCCAACCCTTCAATGAAAGATGTTTTGCCTTCCTATTTACTGCAAAAGCTCTCAAAACACTGGCAGCTCCTGCAGGGTCAGAGCCTTTGAAACTCGTCCTGGAACACTTCAGTAACAGCACCGCTGGAGTCAGCAGAGGAGAAATCTGTGCAAAAGTAAAATCTGATCCGTGGGGTAAACAAGTTTTGTGGATTGTCTGTTGATTATTTCTGTCAGCTGGCACATTTATATGCTGTCCTCTCTCTCCTAGAGGACCTGATCATTCAGAACTGGGGCACAGAAGAGCAGCTTGCTTTCCCTACCCACCCTGGACACAGGCTCAGCCCAGGCTCTGGAGGAAACTTGCTGTTTCTCAGCTATAATTACAGCAAGTGCTCTTCTTTCACTTGAGATGAATCTACAGCCTGTTGAACTGTGAGAAGCAAGCAGTCCTGCAGCATTTAAAATGACCTGCAACTAATGGGCATTTCAAACAGCAGGTCGTTTGGGAAAGTAGCCCTGCTTTACAAGAATGCACTTGGTCCACCAGGCAACCAGTGACTGACGGCAAGGTCCTCCAAAGCTGTTAAAACAGAAGTACTACTGTGTAGCTATTGAAAGACAAAGCTTTTCTGTTAGCAACTGGTGGGGAATTTGGCTGTGCGGCCTCAGGCAAACATTACAGAGTATCAACCATTTTGTGCATCACTGCATAGAAAGTGGTACAGAACCAGATACTTTCCTCTTAAAAGTATAAAGCAGTACTCTCTGGCAGTATAGGGTTAGAGACAGCAATGGAGGAGGAAAGCAATGCTAGCAGCACACGTACATGCACAAATATAGCAGTCTCAGATTTAAGTCCTTTTTCCTCCACCCATATTGCTGCCTTCTGGGAAGCAGCTTCTTTCACTGCCCATTTACCCAAAATTAATGAAACTCTTCAGCCACCTCCAGTGCTACCTTAAAGCCTGGGCCTACAGACCCTGGCTCCAACACCTCCCAAGCCCTACCAGGCCAGTACACTATGTTTGCATATTGTATGGGATATCTGCCAATACCCAACATCAAAAGCTTACAGAAAACAGCATTTCTCATTCATGTGCAGCTGCCAAATGCTTTCCCAGATTCCCTCCCCACTGCTCTCCACTTCTGACACTATCTCATATTAAATCTCTGCTGAAGAGAACACAGCCATGATGTGGCTTACAGAACAGCTGTAGGAAGGAAAATGCATAGCTACTACTATGAGGACAGTATTTATGTCATAAACACTGATTTATGCATGTTTGTGCAGAGTGTGCTAGGCTAGAAAGTTAGTTCTGTTCCTCACCAGTTCTACCACAGCTACTCCCCTTAATGCATCAGAAGACAAGCTTCATCGCAGACTGCTGTCCTTCTCAACTGAAGGCGAACAGCTTGAGAAATGTGGTTGCCCTCACGATCTCGTCTCTTCCCTGCTTTTCTGACCCAGTATTTCACTGGCCACTGAACTACTGAACTGCCCATTTCATGGCGCTGCGGACCCTTGCAATCATCCCAGTACTCCATGTACTGAACCATTCATACCTTTCTGCTACAGTTGCCTGCTGCATCATATTTTCCATTTCAACCCAAAGTGGTAATGACTCAGAACATTTTCTTCTGTCTGGCTGCCCAATGATACAACACAATGGTCCCATAAAACAGTAGTCTCCCCTCCGGTCTTGTGTATTATTGAAGTCTGTGTATGAATAAAAGAGAACTCTATTCTGGATCTGAACTACACCCTCATGAAGGGAGATTTCTTTTACATGATCAGAATCTCATACACTTTGTACAGTACAATAATCAAACCTGATAAAATCAGTACAGTCAACTGGCCATACTTACTAGCATGCACTCCTCCTCACATAAATAAGTATTTCAAATTCCCTTTTCAAGTCTTTGTCTGCTTCAAAGCATCATGCTTCAAACCATGCTCTTTCAGCTGCAAAGACTGAAGAAGAGAAATATTGCTCATCTGTTGGACTACAGGTCTGTAACTAGTACAAGGAAACAACCATCTTAAACATGCACTATGTAAGATTCTGTGTATTTTGGGAAGCAGTCAAAAAAGAAGTTCAAGAGTTTGAAAAGGAAAGAGAAGAAACCTTAGTTTCAACTTCAGGTTCTATTTCTCTCTCTCAAAGCCCCTTTTGTCCACCCACACACACCCCAGCATGAAAGCAAAAGCAGCAAGGGAAACTCAGTAGCTACATGCTTCCATCTCACACCTGTCAGTGCATTTACTAACAGACCAGCAGGAGTCCCAAAAACCAGATGGTCAGCTGTACTGCCCTGAACGGACAACCTTCTGATGCCATCACTGAAAAACAGGAGCATCCATCCACTTGGCAGCTCCAAGTCATACCCCAGAAGATCCTTGGCAGTGTCACACAGATCTCTGCCTCGCAGGTACTGCTGTTCCCATAGTTCTAAACACAAGTGGAGAAGCTTTGATTGACTTGTTTGTTGTAATTTTCACAAGGAGTGTGCTGTCTTCTCTTATACCAGCAAGAAAAAAAGAAAATTCTGACCCACCTGCCTCTCCCCTTTTCCTGTTTTTCCAGAAGACTGCCCTCATGGTCAGACAGCATATTCCAGTGCCATTCCCAGCCTGTACTGGGGACACAGCAAGCTCAGGTATCTCTCGGAAACACCTACAACAATGCAGGCAGCATGGGGAACAAACAGGAGGAGCTAGGAAGACTATGTACAGTTACAGGGAGATGACCTCATTGGGATCTCGGAGACATGGTCAGATGGTTCACACAACTGAAGCCCTGCAATGAATGGACACAGGCTCTTC
Source organism: Harpia harpyja (assembly GCF_026419915.1). Taxonomy (NCBI): domain Eukaryota; kingdom Metazoa; phylum Chordata; class Aves; order Accipitriformes; family Accipitridae; genus Harpia; species Harpia harpyja. The sequence continues at coordinate 12,542,762 of NC_068952.1, read as the reverse complement.
AGGAAGGGCAGGCGAGGACAGCGAGGAAGGGGACTTGCCCTTTATTTGAGAGAGCAGCTGGATGCATGGAACTCTGCCTGGGGATGGGTCAGGAGCCAGTTGAGAACTTATGGGTCATGATTAGTGGGTACACCAACACAGGTGCCATTGTAGTGGGTATCTGTAATAACACCTGTTTGCATTTTAGCAGAACTTCAAGCTCAAGTTCTCACACAGCTTCCTGTCACTAAGTTTGCTATATACATGAAGGTTCAAAGCAGTATTAGACATTATTTTCTCTGCATGAGCAGATCAGAACAGCATAATAGGCCAAAGGTGGCACATAGGTAGGTCTTCTCCTCCTTCTAGCTGCCCACAGTCAGTGTGGCACCTACATGACACAGTGGTTTGCTCAAAGTAATTTGCCTATTTGGTAATTCCTCTATGATTTTCGCAGGAGGTTGCTAACTTTGTGTAGAATAAGGCTCCCTTCCAGAAAAATGCTCATTTTCCCCTCCCACGTTCTGTAGCTGTCACCTCATTATTAACCTGCAGTCAACTTATTTGCAAGGAGTGCGAGAAAGCCAGTTCCTAGAAATTTTAGTTTTGGCATACTTAGTTCCTGATAAAATTGATTTTATAATTTTCCCAGTCATGTGAAGAAAGGCTTTTATGAAGAAAGAATAAGCAGAATCAAAAATATTCAAAACAAAAGTGAATCAAGAAATCAAAGCCTATTTGGATCTTTGCAATACAGGAAATCACCTTCCTTTCCCCTCCCTCTGCATTTAAATGCACCGAACTGAATGAGAAGCTTAAGTCAAACAAATGTTCAAGGAATAAGAAGTTCCAGGAATTACTGCTTATAACAACTTCCTTCTCTAAAAGCAAAGGGGCAGAACAAGGCAAGTTGCATATCTTTTCCAGTTCCTTGTTTCTTATGAAATTCTCTCTGTGCAAAAAAAACCCAAACCAGGATGAAGCTGCTAGTGTGGGATGGCGAAGCTCAGAGCAGTGACAGGCCCAGAAATGAAGGTTTATGCAGGGAAGTGAGAGAAAAGTAGGAGGAAGGAACTGGTGGTCCATTATAGGAAAGAAAACTGGAAATAGGAGAATGGCCACATCAGATTTTAGGTGCACTTCTATTCTCAGTGGATACTGGGTTGTTTCCAACACCACAAAATCCTTGCAGAACCTGTGTGTTTGATGCAAAAGGACACGCACTGTCCAGAACCACACTCGCAAAGTGCCACAGTAGACCTGACCATTAGGAGGTAGAATTCCACTCATTTGCCCTCTGAGTATGAAAGGGGTGAAAGATTTTGAAAAAGGAAAACTAAGATAGGGTTGGTTCAAAACTGGAGCAAGTGTGCTACTTCATATTTTACAAAAGTTGTACTAAAAGTACGAACAGTCAATAAGTGATACAACTGTAATAAGCAAGCTTACGGTTTTCAGAATTCACTTAAACTGCCTAGAAGCTCTGAGACTGTTTAAGGTCTCCGTGGACCAGGATGATCCAGAAAATAACTCACAAAAAACCTCATTCAAGTTCAATTTCAAAGACAGAAATTAATTCTATCTTAAGTCCAATTTTCTCTCCTTCAGTTTGGCCTCTGAACACTTGGAAGATGTTACCAATCTCCAGCTCCCTCTTATTTTGTAGTGAAAATCCCTCAGGATCTTTCCATTAACATTGAAGAATTACCAAACTGTGACCCTGAATCATCCCATTCACCTGCACTTACCAAGCAACCCATTTTTGCTTTTGAGATGGTGACAGGGGAGAGCAAGGGATGCCTATGATCTGACCAGAAGCATTTACTTCCACACCACCTGGAAGTTACTGGTTTGATTTCAAAGCGGAAGGAAAAAAGCATTCCCCATTCATGTTGAGGTGAGTAAGAACAGTCAGGCCTTAATACCTGAACTATTTCATTCTTTACCACAAGGCACTTAGGATTTTAGACCCTACTGGCTGTTGAAACACTTCAGTTGGAATAAATTTTCTACTTTTCTTCCAGGCAAGAGGACCTATTAATAAGTTACTTGTCTCCTTCCACATTTTTCACACCAGTTTCAGCAAGAATTGCTGTACTGTGGATAAAAGATACTGACATTTTCACATATATTCCATATTTTCTCAGGAGATCAGATTTTCTTCCATCAGGCTGCTGCTTATGAAAGGATATGTCTTCATATAGCAACTCAAGTCCTGATCTAGAATATTTCAGGGCTCTCATCTCCAAGAAATAAATTGCATATGACCCACAGCAGCATCCACATCCTCTAGAACATTACTTATCATTTTATAAACTGACAAATCTTTCTCTAAAATATAAAAGCAGCCAAATGCATTACAACTCACTGATCTGGCAAGCACAACTAATCCTTATTCATTCTCAAGATGTCATGAGATAGCTCATCTGAGTGGTTAGGGACATATCATGATCCATAAACCATTTATATACTACAGCTAGGCAAGCTGTTTCTACTCCAACATTTTGTAACCTACAGCAGGCCTGTTTGAGTCCAGTAGCAATTAGCTATTAAAATAACTATATCGTTTTTGAAGCTGATGCAGAAGTAAAAGGTGCTTAGAAGATGCTTCAGATCTTCTGTCATATTCCACATACTAGATGACAAGTGGCACGATGTGTCATATGAGTGGATGTGCTATTTTGCTATTTTTTCCTATGCCTATCTAACTGGATTTTTCTTAGACAGAAATGGCTTTGAAATACAGATTATTCTCATGTAAAATCAAATTCTTGTCCAGGATTTCTCTCCTTCAGCAAGAGTTGGGCTTAAGGAAAGGCCTCTCAGGAGCTTTTTGTGTGCTATAAGTATTTAGCCAATTTCACAGGTGGGAATCGAGAATAAAATTCCAACAAGACGAACCATGCTGTTCTAGATTACACTTGTGTGCCTCAGTAATTTAAGAATAAAATTATAAACTGAACCTCCAGGTTTGCTGTCCTGCATATCAAAACACAATGTTTCTTGCAGATTCTTGAAGCCTTTTTCCTAGGGAACAAAACACTTATCTTGTATATTATCCCCTGGTTCACCTGCCTGAAATATTCTTTCTTCCTCTGACGCTCCTCTGTCCTCTCAGTTCATGTTCTGGATGCATCAGGCACTTCCCTCTCAAACATTAACTTGATTTAATGATGTTCCTTCAGGATTCAAAACAAGTTGGTTGTAGATGCTGATGAAAGTTTGAAAGAGCCAGGACGTTTCAGTGTTTCAAATCTACTTATAGGAAGAAATGTTAGAAATGGCCTAAAGAAAGCAAAATTCTGCACTAAGCAGCATGTGATATGAAAGGCATCAGGTGAAAGACAGACACCCACAGCTGGAATACCCATTTATTTTCTTTATCCTCCTCATTACTATTAAATAATTCAAGGCAAAAATTTAGAAACACTGTGCAACAAAGAAAAAAGGCAATTATCTATAACATTACTGTAGTGTGAGTTCTCCCTCATACGCTGAAAAAACCCGAACCATTAACACTTTATAGCTTTCATCTTCTCTCCTGTCAAACAGAACTATTTTTTCTCCTTTTGCATTTATAGTTCTTCAAAAGTTGTCCAGTGTCTTGGAGAGCAAGGTTAAGCTCTGCAGGAGACAACAGATTGTAAGAATCTTGAGAATTAAAAATTTTCACAGAAATCTCACTTCAAAAATTATCCTGATTGGATTTGCATGATATTGACAGTGATTTGGAGTAAAATTTCCTGGGACTATTCTAGCAATTAAGTTCTAGTATATTCTGAGGTAGGACCATTCCCTAGATTCATTAGGCTGAAGTACAGCCTGAAATTTTTGAAGTCATTAAGGCAAGATGACACATCATGAGACAATTCATCAAGCATATATATGTGATATAGCTCTGGAATTTTTATCTTCTTTTTTCCCCTCACAACCAAAAGTACATGAGCAATTTACCCTTGCCATTTGCAAATTGCATTTTGTGGGAAATTTAATAGCAATAATTTAATCTAGCTTTAATCTGGTCATACACACTTTAAATAACAAGAAAAAGAATACTGCTTACTCACTTTTGCATAGTAAGAAATAACATCTCACGATGAGTTAGTTTATGTTTCCCCAAACCAGGCCAGGAAACAAAGTACTACCATATTAATATACTCACAAAACCCATTTTCTTTCTTCCATAAATATTGCTTTGAAGTGTGTTGTGGTGAGGAGATGACTAACCCCACATGAATGGGCCACTCCTCATATAGCTGTGGTCGTTAGCTCAGATTTATTACAGCATTAGCACTAGTGTTGTGAACCTGAAAAAACCTTCCAGTCCATCTTAGCCTGGAGATGATGATTTTTGTAGGAGTTTACTATTTACATATGTGTCACCTAAAGTCTGCCTTTTTGCTGGCTTTGACACCAGAGTTCTATGTTTCAGTAGAAGCAATTCTTAAAAAATCTGCAGGCCTTGGATGTCCTTATCCAAAGAGGAGGCAACTTTTAAGAGCTACAGTTCAAGGTTTGGAGCTTGCCGTGTTGTGAAGTCTGTCAGCACTGACCACATCTCTCCAGCACGCCCTGTCTGTACTGAATATCAATGATGTAACTCTGTACAGTCCAGATGCTCCAGCTCATCAGTGGGTCTGAAAATGCCATCGTGACCTGGTGCAGTCCCATGCTTACTGATGAGAGATACCGATGCTCTTCACCAAAAACTGCATCCCTTAGGACTCAACTGTCTGAAGGATTGTTTATGTGGCCTAAAAGCCTAAAACAATGTTGCCTATCCGTTTTTTTGATCACAATGACTTTGGGGTTTTGGTAGGTGGTTTTTTGTTGTTGTTTTTTGGAGGGTTTGGTTTGGTTTCGTTTTTACTGGGGGTTTTTTACCCATTCTTTACTCTTAACAAGAAAAACTGAGGTATTTTCACATTTAGAGATAACCAGACCAAATCCTACCCTAACAGCCAAACCCTCCTTCTAACCTTCAGAGAAACTCTATCCAGATTTTCTGCTGGCCCTACCTCTTTGCTGAAACTTGGTGTAGCTGAGAAACACATCCACGACACTTCTGGTGGTTCATTCTAATGGAGAAAGCATCCAAGCAAAATAACATTCTGAAATCCCAAACAGTTGCTTAACAATTATAGCAATAACACACCAGCGCTCCAAATATCATGACTAGCTTCAAACAAGAAGTAATAAAGCATAGCAGAGAGGGGTGAGGGAATACATCTGCAAAGACTGTCCCTACTTATTAAAAAGAAATAAAAATTTAAAAAAATAAAATAAATCCAGGTCCTTAAATTAGGAATTAGTAGCTTGAGTAGTGCTGCTGGTGGCTAAGATAGATGTGAATGAAAAGCAATGCAAAACTATCAGCCATATGGAAAGCATGCCAACCGCAACCTCAGTGGCTAACGAGAAGTCTGTGGTATCCAAGAGATTTTTGTCATCTTGCCAGGGTTAGTGACAAAGAGCAAGTATCCAAGAGACCACTTTTGCAAGGCAAGTTTTCTTCTTCCTTTCCTAGCATGTTCCCAAATCAAAACATCACACTTGCAATAACCATGAATACCGAAAAAGTTGCTTTGAGTTTGAAGTCTCATAGGCCTTTGTACTCAGTCCCTGAATGATATCCTCAGCAAACCAAGCCAGCGCTTGGCACGTGGCTGGCTCTCAGTTTCAGGCCACCAACTTCCAGCAAAACCAATTTCAACATGCCCCTGCCCCCCATCCCCTAAATGGGGTACTAGGAGTATACATGCTTCACTCACAATTAAGTATGTGTTTGGTAAGTACACACACAGTAGGGCCACATCCATTTGCTCTAACAAACGATGAAATGCATTATGAGGGGAAAATCATGCCTCAGGAACACCATCAAACACGACGCTGCAACACATCTGTATCTTGCTTAGGTATTTTGATGCTAACAGTCTAATTTTCAGCAGTTCCTGGCTATCCTTGTTCACAAGAGCCTTTGAACACTTCTACCCTGCTGCGGGTCACCAAAGCACATTAATCCTCCCTCTGTGAGGCTGTGAAGGAGCAACACTGACCCATGTGTCATGATACCAGCCACCAAGATTTTCTTATAGTTCAGAGGGATGTTCACATTACTAGGGCAGATTTCTGTTCCTTTCAGCAAGAGTGCTGTAAATAAAACTACCTAATTATGTTTTCAAATTTACTTAATGTTATCCTCATTCCTGGTTTAATGTCTAATGAGAAAGAAGCTATTCACAAAGCTGAACAAAGCTGAGACAGCTACTCCACGCTCCCGGGATCTGCGTCTACCTTAATCAGAGATAACAGCTGAAGTGCTGCAGACTGCATGATGCTTGTGTTGCACAAGATCAATGAAGATGAGTTTTCGGTCTCTGGTCTGTTTTGATTAATGAACTTGGAGGCTGAAAATTTATGTATGTGGGCATGCGTGTCCTCGAGTCTGACCTTTTAACTCCTATTTTTGCTCTTTTCCATGATCCCTCTCACTATCTGGTCTAATCATAGTGTTCACAGGGGGATTTATGATTTAGTTTAGCATTCAAACATATGCCTTTTCCTCAGTGAACTTCATACTTTGGATGAGTCAAGCCCTGTAGTTCCAGGAAGTTCCTACTTAACAAGGACAATTTAGTGTGAACAGGCACCAAAAGCTTGGTATCTTTCAGTGCAACTGAGAACACTAACGAAGGGCTCCCAAACTGATAGGTTTTGCTCAGTTGCTCAAAATCCAGATAGGCAAGCATCCATCAGTATTATGGTATGTTAAAAGTGGAAAATGCAGAGCATTTTCAGAACCGTTCATCCCTACTCCACCTGCACAGCAAGGGGACTGCTGACACAGTGCCCAGATATGAAAAGAGCAAATGGAAGTCCTTGGGTTTCTGCTATTGCTTAGGAAAAATAAACAATGCGCAACACAACCCGACAGCTTCACTGAACAAAATATACGAGAACTGTTATTTTGAGGCATATGTCTCCACAGGGAACAAACTAAAAACTGAAATAGCTTTTTTTTCCCCCCAAGTATTAAAAATGGAAAATATATGTCTTTCCACAGACCCAGACAGTGGTTTTAAACCTGGTTTTATGTAACATCAGCCTCTCTAAAAGATCTGTCTGTAGACATATTCCCTATTAATTAGCAGTTTAGTGGCCATCTGTGAAAAGGGATAAGCAAATATGTTTTGATTCATTTAAAATGAAGCTGAGGAGTTAATTGCTTTTACTTCCAGTAGTAACACTCATACTTCTCTCTATATATACACAAACACTCAGTAAATAAAGTGAGGCAAAACCATGCAGGTCAGTTCACTGACAGATGTGAAGACAGTTTGCTTTACAAAACTATAATTTACCATATGTTCAGGAAAAACAGCTACATGGTAATATGAATTGTGTATCTTATCAGAGGCATCAAGCCTCCACAGAACAGAAATCCTTAAGAACAGCCACTGGATACTTCATCTCTATTTTAAAATAATTTGTTCTTCCCAAACAGACGTGCATTATTTGAGGTCAAGAATGAACAGTGCTTTTTACCTACCCACGTCCCCCTTCGGTGGAGCTGACCAATAGACCATACATCCCCAGGGCTACACAATGAGTATGCTGCAGTCCCTCATAAATCTCATTAGGGGTTGCACCTACTCATGTCAAAATAATCAACAGTAAAAACACTTTCTCCCTGAAAACTGCAGCCACAATGAAATCAGTAAGACAGCATGTGCAGTCATTGCATTTGAAAGCACAAGAACACCTCCCTGCAGAAGATGGCCCCAAAGCAGAGACCAGAGCCACCGAGACCAAGCCATGCTTTCTTATACTTTGCCCCAAGTGTAAAACCAACCAATCCAGCCAGCCCCACAGGCTCAATACCCACACGCAGCTTATTCACCTCCATCAGCCCTTCCCAGTGTCTACACACTGCTAACATGATATACCCACCCTTCCCTCTACAAGCTCACATACCTTAAACTTCTTACTAGGCCAACATTTGCACTCAAGTCAGCCAAAATTCCCACTGGTCCAGGTAGCTTCACTAACATATCTCTAAATTTTTAATTAAAAGTTACCTGGATTTATTATTTACCATAATGAAAGACTGAATAAAAAAGAAAATGGAAGTGGTCTTACCTACTTTTTTAAACAGCTATCTGACATTATAACAAAGTACTATTACTAGTGGTCAATGGATTTACAAAATTTTAGTGTAACACATGTCTTTCTGCCACAGGATCAGCTTTACAGAGGGAGTAAGCAGTGAGCAGAAGGGGATGTATCAGTGGCTGAGCAGCAGAGAAAACCGAATTTTGTCTTACGGAAGATGGAACATAATTACAGAGCATTAATTCTACCTCTCTATGCATAAGCATACTACACATATGGAAGGACACTAGTTAAAAACTGCTTATGCTTTCAAATACCTGTAATATTCCAAGCCCTTCTGACACAAATGTCCTGTTTGGATGTCACCATAGTCTTGCGCTGACAGTACCACAAGCCTTTCAGTCAGTTTGCCAGTGCAGAAGACAGCAATACATGTCTTAAAATCACTCGTTTACACAGTAACTCCTCTCCTGAAACAGAGAGGCTCAACACTCCAAGATCAAAGAAAAAAAGTATTGCTGCTATTCACAACTTTCCTCCCCCAAAACTATTCCAGATACTTGGCCAGTAAATCAAGTAAACAAAACCAAAACTAAAAACTAAGTTTGCTAGAAATAAGAACCAGAAAGCCTTGCAGAACTGCGCCACCTGGCAATGCTCCTCAGGGTAGCACACACCACCTCCAGCCTTCCCCAGAGATACAAGAACTTTGCACAATCAAATCCATTCTATCAAAAATAACTCCAGAATATCAAACATGGAGGAAAAAAATATGCTTTTTCTTCTTTTAAGCATCATAATACATGTGCATTCTCTCTGTGTATATATACACATATGCTATGTACATATGTATGTATGCATGTATATATATAAATTATTTATTCTTAAGTTCACTGAGTAGGATGAGTTCGCACTTCTAAAAGTAAATTCTTCCTTTCCCTCCACTTGATGCCAACATCTGCGCTCCAGGGAAGCAGTTCTTGAGTGCCCCTACCAAACCACGGTGGCATAGCTCATGGAGCAAACTGAAGTCAAGATCACTGACGCCAAAAATCAGAGGAAGAGCGCAAAGGCAGTGCTGTAACGCTAAACTGGATCCAGGAACAAGCAACCACCACACTGTTGTAGTTTCTCGGTCAGCCACCAGTGGGAGGCACGGGCTTACCGTGCACTGAAGTGGTACCTGCACCCTAACTTTCTGTAGGGTAGCTACACATACAGCCCATGCAAGGAAGGTGGGGGCAGCAGACATTTTCAGACATGTTGACCACCATCTCCATTTCAAGAAAATTCAGTTTCTTTCACAAATACAGAGAAGATCAAAATTTCAAAGGTGATCTTGCTAGTAAAACTGACTTAAGCTTAGCTGGCCACAGTGTTGTTTAACAAGCCACTAATTTTTTGACACAGCGCTTACTGCTATTCAAAAAGAGCAGAGGATAAAACACACAAGGAGAAGGAAACAGTCTAATTTTCTTTCTGCTCATCTAAATCTGTCCCCATCAGGCTAATGGAAGTTTTGCTATTTATTCACAGGAGGTTAACTGGCCCAAGGGGATAAAGAATTACCCTCCTATTAAAAATTTCCAGCCTATTTAAAGTAAAATTTTGCTGGAATCACTTTGAAATATTAATGCTGGCTGTTATACATTTGTCCCCAAATACTCCTTTTTTTTGATGACACTATAGTGGCAGTTTTGGCATCTCAAAACCAATCTTGTTAACATACTGTCTTACTCAACTAAACAAAAACGGTAACATCCTCAAACAAAAAGTGACAGTGTTGTTCCTATTTCATACAGAAAGGTTGTAAAATTACTTTACTTATTTCACTAGACTATTTAAATATACAGGTATGTATTTTTTCCCAGACTATACTTAGCCACTTTAAAAACAAGATAAATTCACACAGTTTTTAGAGACTTATCCTCTAGCAGGGAAGAATTTAGTGGAGAGATACGTTTGAGATTGGACTCAGCAAATCCCACTGATCTTCAATTGGAGTTTTAGACAGTCAAACAATTAACTGTCTCTGCACCCTTCATGGAAAGAAAATGGCACTCCCTGTGCTACTAAAATACAGCAGTAGCTTTTGAGAATGCATCAGTAGATAGGTGCTGAAATAAATGCAGTGTTAATAGCAAAGTATAAACGAGAAATCATATACCTTTTCCTTTTATTAGTGGAAAGTAACACATTAGCAGAATTGATTTGAAATCGTTTATTTCTGATGCTTTGGACATCCACAGCCCCTACCCATCCCATGTGCAAATCTATGTGATCTGAGATCTGCAAAATGAGGACCATAACAGGAACATGTAGCCACCAAGTGTGTTGTAAGTGAGGAGCTCAGCTCATAACAAACATGTTACTTCGTCAGGGACAAATATTATTTTTTCTGAGTGACATTCCTTTAGCCAGGAAACTTCTTCTCTCTCCCCCACATCTATCCCTGATATATTTGCTATGTACCTTTCAGGTTCCCAACAGATCAGACAAAATTCTTACTAAATAGCCCGAGTTCAAGCTCAGATCAATGTTTGAGAGCTTAATTCTACAGGCAAAATAGTGTTATTTTAACATAAAATTTTATAGTGGAAGAATGTCTAGCAACAATTAAGCTCTAAATAGCTGCAAACGAAACAAACCAATTTTGTTCCTCCCATCATAAGAAATGACCACAGCTCAAAACTTCAGTGTGTTAAAAGCAATCAAGACCCTACAAAATCCAGAGAGGTAAACTCAAAGATTGGATTACTTAGTTGCCATTCCTGCAAACACATACTGTGAATAGTTCTAATGGTTTCCAGGCAGCTGTTCACAGGATAAAGGTGCTCAGATACACAGACAGTTATAGGGTTAGAAATGTAAGGTTCCGTAAAACCAAATCCAAACAAAAGCATTTCCCTGAAATGTGATTGCGTTCATGAGATTTAAAATTGCCAGAATGCTATTTTTACAACTTGCTGAAATTAAAGTTCATTTTAGAATTCAGAGCAGATATCTATCAGCATTTATCTTGCACAAATTCAGTTTCTTTCCACCACATTTTCATATGAATAGTTTGGAGCAGGTACAACTCCAAAATATCTCCATGTACATTCTTGATTTTATGAAGGTTATGTTCATTCAGTATTCATAGTACTAAATAACAATACTGAATAATACTAGCTATTCTTGTCTAGCTAGTATCATAAGCATAACTCAATGAACAATAAGCCAAAGGTCAGGATATTTCCCATTAAACAGGTACCTTAATCAGGAAATATGTTTGGAAGCCTGTTTTGTACTACACTGCTACATTGTCTAATGCACCTTCTCATGAGGAAACCACGTAATTTTCTCCAAATTTTATATAAATTTCCCATCTGCTACATGGGTGTTTTATTAGGATGATGGGACTCTTAGTAGTGGAAAAAGCTAGAAGAACAAAATTAACAATTTTTATAGCTAAAATATCCCAATCCCTACACAATCAAGAATGCTTGCCTTTATACTTCTCACTAACCTTCAGCCTGCTTAACACTCCACACGTAATCTCAGTACATGATTTCAGTGTTGCTGTAAAATGACACATCAGAATCTAAGCTTCACATTTCTACCATAACAGGCACTGTGCTGCTAATTGAGCTTCATTATATATTTGGTTTTAATTTTCTGCTTAGCAGGGATTGACTTTTTTTTCCTCTAGATGTAATATTACCATACAGAAGCTTCTCTCTTTCTCCATACAATGATATGCTCTTCCATGTACAAAGTAGATTTTTTTTTTTTTCCTTATTTTGATACAAATTCCACCCTTATCTGGAAAACCATGACCTAGTTTAATGGTGGCCTCTGTATGGTTCTTAACTCCAAGTAGCAATCAAGGCACTTTGAGTGCAGATCCTGCATTGAAGTGACAACATGGCCAAAAGCTGGACAGCTTGGCAATATAAACCCCTTGTGATGTGACAAGGAAATGTGAGCCAGAGGTGCCCAAGGCCAGCATCATCCCAGTTGCTTTCGGATCTGACTGTATGTTCAGTTCACAGCGGAGTATATGGTCTCTAGAGAGCTACTGTTCTCTCTCCCTTATGAGATGCTCCTGGACCTCCTCCCACTCACCCACCTACTCGTCCAATATATACAGCTCTCAGACATACAAAGATTTTGCCGCATACCAAATAGAGGCACAGAGATTGTCTGCGCCTACTGTGGTGCATTAATTTTTAATATTTCAGGCTTTACACATTTTAAGGTTTACTTACAAGATAATATTTAAAGGATATTGACAGAATATTGCTTCCAAAATGACTGAATTTTTGCTAGTCACAATACTCCCATTTGTGATTTTAAAACTAAACAGTAAGCAAGTAATACCTATACTGCCACCAAAAATATTTTAGGCTGCGTAATAACATTTGACACAATTCCAGATGTTCTTATGAGATCAGTATTCATGACACACAGCTATTTGGCATTGTGTGTGTGAGAGACAGAATCTCTAATACTTACAGCCAATCATCATCATAGCAACAGCAAAGATCTTCTCCCCATCTGTAGTCGGAGCGATGTTCCCAAATCCAACACTGGTGAGGCTGGTCATTGTAAAATACAACGAGGAGATGTAGACCGAATCTTTGCTTGGTCCGCCTTCCCATTTTCCAAAGCCTGATGTGTTAAAGCGGTAAGGTGTTCCTATTGACATCCCCAGCTGATAGAGCCAGCTCTCAGTTCGGATAGTGTTTGTATCCTCATCGATAACTTCATAGTCTCCTATGCTGTACCAAATGCAGGCCAACCAGTGTGCTGCAAGACCAAACACACACACCAGCAGAACCAAGACTGCTGCTCCGTATTCAATGTAGTGGTCCAACTTCCGAGCTACGCGACCCAGCCGAAGTAGCCTGACCACTTTAAGTGAACTGAAGAGGCTACTGATGCCCTAGAAAGATAAAGCACAGCGACCATTAGAATTTAATATTAAAGCAACAATATTCATAACTGTGGTTTCCAGAGACACAAGGTGATCCATAACAAATAAATGGTCATCAGATAACACCTGAAAAGAGAGATTGTGAAACATGAAAAGGTTAGTGACCCTTTTCAGGGATGGATATATGCACTCTTGTCTTCATCCACTAACATTTTGTGGGTTGCTCTCTGAACTCCCCTTTCAGATTATTTGAATAGGTCTACAAATACATTTGTAAAAGACTTCAAATGACAGGCTAGTTATTGCACGTCCAGTTGTGCAAGTAGACCGTCCCTGAAGATCCTGATGCTACTTTAGGCTGACTGAAAATAAACGTGGAAGTCACTGACCATTAACCTATACAAATCTAATGTTGAGAGGAACATAACCAGACACCTATTGAATTCACTGCAGCATCTGGAGTCATGAACCTCTTATGGCTATTCCTGACTTCCTTATGATCCTGGGCAACACATGTCCCCTCATGTCTCAGATGTAACATGGTTTGCAGTATTTAGCTCAGATACAGCAGGAAGATAAATGAGGAAGGCCAAAAAATACTGGAAGTACCTGGCGATTTGTAATTTTTCAGTGTAACAGCAGATTTCCTATGACTTTACTTTCATATAAGAATTCAAACACTGATAATCAGTCCTCTGACATTTCTCACATGGACTACACAAAGCTTAACTATTTCAAATATCTCACTGTCTAATCCCCACATCACATTCTTTTTATGACAGCTTTGTTATCAATGTAGTATTTCTGTGCTGATACTAATACAGCTCCCATAAAACAGAATTAAGCCAGCATACAGGATTTTGTATTGTTAACTTTTCGATAGATTTGCAATTCCATGCAGAAGAAGTTAAATAAAAAAAATCCAAAGGCATTTGGGGCATGAGAAGATCTGAATAGCCTTTCATAAAAATACTTTTTTTTCTACTCCCTCTTATTAATATTGTTTCATACATAGAAGTCTGATTAAAATTTAAGCAGACTGGTTTAATGAGTATTTCTGGAAATGCATAATTGCATACTTCTGGTCACCAGCTTTTACTGGAAGTTTGTTTATTCCTGCATAAATACAACTGCTTCAGTATCTTAGGCTGGTTCAATGCACTAGAAGAGATGTTTTATTAAATAATTGCATAAAGCATATTGACTCATGTTGCCCAGGACTGCAGCAATGTATTTCGCCTTTATTTCATGAATTTGTCATGATTAC